>NC_026659.2:20691150-21941150 GCF_000004075.3 Cucumis sativus | reverse complement strand
GTCCCCTCCCCTTCCCTTTTTCTCTTTTTTCTTTTCTACAAAATTTCCCTTTCTTCTTTATTTATTTATTTATTAAATATACTATTTAACTTCCTTAATCTATTTAATTTTCACATTTCTTTATATTTTAATCACATTCTATAATTATTCATACTTTACATTTCTTCTACTTATCCATGGCTAAATCAAACCACCAAACATATTTAAAATTTTAATTTCATATCATTATTGTTTAGAGTTTGAGCAAGATTTATTTAAATAAAATATAAAGGGTCAACTTTAGAACTATAAATTGAAATATTTTCTCATTATATTTTTCCTCTATTTTCATAGAGTAAAATTTTTGTCCATGTCTTCTTTGAACAACCAAAAGAAATGTGCAGGAACGACTCATTAATCAAACACCCAATTCGTAAATCTCGAACCAAAACCAGACGACCCAAATTCCTCAGTCTTCGATTACAGTTAACTTCTCCCAAATCACCACCGATGATCCACCACCCACCACTGCCACCGCCACCTCCTCCGCCTCAGAAACAGCTAACTCTGTTTCCCCTGCATCCGGAGAATCTACAAGTAGAAGACAGAGAAGACGACGTCGCCTTCATCTTCGAAAACGACGATGTCGTAAGTAGCAGCTGCTGCAGCTTACAAAGCTTTCTCCCATGTTACCAAAACGAGATGTCATCGGAGGAAGAGTCTCGGAATTTGGTGGAGGAGGCAGAGCTTGTACGGACGGCGATGAGGAACAGAGAAAGGGAAACGGGGGTGGAGGAGAAATGGGTTTGTTATTCGGAAGTGGTGGAGAAGAAGGAGGAGGAAGTGACGAGTACGGCGGCGGATGAGTGGGTTAAGAAGGTTAAGATGATGAAGAAGAAGAAGAAGAAGAAGAAGATTAAGATGGAGATGATTGGGAAACAGTTATGGTTGAAGCTTGATTATGAAGGGATATTGAACGCTTGGCCTGATAAAGCTCCTCTGTTCATCAATGGAGAATCACCTCAGACCGTTCCTGATCTTCATGATGATCCATATCTCTGCTCTGATTCTCTTCTTAGTGTAAGATCTCTTCTCTTCTTTTCCCATTTATTAGCTTAATGTTTGATAATGTAATACATAAAATTAGAGTCTATAGATTTAGATTTAGTTTAGAAAAGTGTATTTCCTGTCTATTAATCATTCTAAATTACTTTAATGTTTAGTTTTAGACTTTCAAAACCTAACTTTCATCCACTCTTTTTAATCATTTCAAACTCCCTTCTAAACATTTTCACAAAAATCATTCAATTCAGCTTGATTTTGAAATGATTAATATCCTTTTGAAATATGATCTTAGAAATTTCAAAAACACTATCAATATATTAGTATCTCTCATTGATTAAAAGCACTTTTGTATACTTTCACATTGTCATTAGACACCAGAACTATATTCATAAATCATAATCATCACAAACAAGTAAAGTAATTTATTTTAATGATTTCAAACTAACTTCTAAATATACTTGTTAATAGTTAAGAGAGACACGAATTTGTGTGTCTTACGTGAACACTCTTATAATCTATATAAGCAATTTTAGGAGAGTGATATACCAGAATAAGTTCTTTTTCTGAAAAGCAATGTTTATTTAAAAATTTTATAAGTATTTAAACCCTATTTTCTTATGATTTCATTTCGACCGTTTCAAATTCATCTTTTAACATGGGTACTAATTGTCACACATTGAATTTTGTAAATCAAATAAATCAAAACCAAAAAGCAGATAAGAGAAAAAAAAAAGAGTTAGAAATATAAGCTTTTTGTATTCTAATCATAGTTTTGGTATTCAGAGAGGGAAGTGAATTCAGTGTTTGGGCTATGAGGTGCAGTCCAATCCTATAAATACCAATACTTGTGGGGACAAAAAGGATATACTTCAAATTTAAAAGGGGTAGATGTGAAAACTAATTTATCAGCTTTCCAAAAGTAGAAAATAGTTTTTCATTCATATACATACCTTTCTGAATTCCTTGATTTTAAAGCTTATTTGATACTTTTTTTTTGTTTTTTAAATTTTGTTTCAATATCTTTCATGACATATCCTTTTCTATATATATATAAATATATGTTTTGTTTTATGGCTACATTGTTTTTGTTACTATTTTAAAAATAATACAAAAAAAACCTATAACAAGATTATTAAATAAATCTTTAATATTTGAATAAATCTATTGAGGGACTAAACTAATGAGAGTAAGAGGAAAATTAAACAATTGAAAATATAGAAAGTAAAATGAAACAAACATTGAAATATGAGAACCAAAATGATAACTTTTTTTAAAGATTAAATGTTATATATGAACAAGTATGTATATAGGAATGATATAGAAGCAGAATGTTATATGTTATATTGAATTGAAGATTATATTTGTGTTTGTATACAGAGAAATGTGATGGATGGAATAGGAAGTGAAGGGCATAATAGCAGTAACAATACTAATAACAATAGCAGCAGTAATGTGTGGAAAGTCCCAGAAATTGGAATAATGAAGAAAGAAGAATTGATATTAGAAGGAAAAGAAGGATGGAAAATGGGCCAGAGAGAGGCGAGTGTTTTGAGATACAAAGAAAAAAGGCAAAGCCGTCTTTTCTCCAAACGTATTCGCTATGAAGTCAGAAAACTCAATGCTGAAAAGCGTCCCAGAATGAAGGTATACTCCCACCCCTTTCATTACAATTTTCATTTTACTAATTCATTTTATCGTTTCATTACAATATTAGTAGATATAATACAACCTAAAAGAATTTGTAAATAAAATACATTTTAGATTTAACTCTCACAATCTGTAAATGTGTATATTGTTTTAGAAGTCTACCGCTCATACGTACATCTTGTCATATTTACAATTCTTTGTAAAGTTATTGTTCACTTAGGACGTGTTTTATGAGTTATATTGAAGTGGGTATGTATGGTAATGCAGTCCAAAACTAACTTTTAGATTTGATTTGTAAAATTCATTTCCATTTTATCTTTAACTACTCACTCGTATCAACGATACTCTCTAATCTAAATTGTTGGCTGTAAAAGCACTCTTTATTATAATTACATTGTGAAATTGAATAGAATAATTTGGTTTGAATTGAGTTTGATGTTGGTTTTGCAGGGTCGTTTTGTGAAAAGAAGTTGAGAAAGTGAAGAAACATATCATTTTGGACATAAAGGGCATTCCAGGAAATGCAGCAATGTAGTGTTCTCTTTTCTTCTTTTAAAATAATTTCATTGTTTTTTTTTTCTCTCTACTTTCATAGATAATATGTTGTAATAATAAAATATGATAAATGTTAAATAAAAAACATTGGTTTAGGGAAAAAAAAAAACCTTCATACTTGTCCATTAACAAGTAATGAAATGAGTATTGAGTAATGAGTGGTGTGTCAATCATCACATTATGTGGTTTCCAATCCCATTAACATTCAAAATATTAGACATGAACTAATATATTAACGATGTCATAAAATTATTAATTATAAAATGTGATATGTTGTTTACACAAATTTAATTAAAAGTATTGTTCGTGAGATTGAACTTGAGTTTACAAAGGTTATAGACATTAAGAGTGGATGAACTTTAGACCCAACAAATTGTATTTGGGCTTGATTGAATATTGTGTCAAGTTATTGAATGAGTTTATTTTTAGACTCAATGAAACATGTGCCCAAATATCATTACCTCTAATTAGATCAAATTAGTTAAATTTTTGAACCATGATATTTTATAAATCTAAATATTTGTGTGATAAAAAATAATAGTGCAAAACAATAAACAAAATTTTAGATAATAAATATTTATTTTAAGAAGTAAATAATTAGGACTATAATAATTTGTAGAGACTATATTAAGTGAAACTATAATAATTTCGCTACATTTGTATTTTTTAATAAACTATGGATGAATTTGTAATGAATGGAATGTAGTTTTATGATTAATTTAGTAATTTAGGGTAAAGTAGGAGTTTAGGAAGTTTGATGAGAAGCAATTTAGAAAAATAGGGAAAAGTAGTTTTATGATTAATTTGTCATATGTTGCGTTGACAAATTAATCGTTTTTCAAAATGTTGTAAAAATCATATGTTTGCCAACGTCGTATTTGTCGACATAAGTAATTTACAGTTTTATATATAAATCGTAATTGCCAAATATGTAATTTTTTTTTCGAGAGTACCTAATTATGCATGAACAATAATTAATCGACAATCAAATCAAGTGAGGAACAAATATAACAAAAATAAGCTTTTATTATAAAAATAAGACTAATATTCAATTCAACATATAACATTAGTAAGACGTATACATTTGATGATCTTTAAGTTTTCACAAATCTCACATACATCATTTCCTGATGGTTACGTTATCTCGAACTGCAAAATGTTTAATTAAAAAAAAAATTCAACACTTTTGTGTACAACCCGTGCTACCACTACTACATTATTTTTAGTGTTAACTATTAAATTGTTTGGTTCGAAATTGGGTGAGAATTTTGTGCAACCAATTATATCTAGCCATAGGTGTTCTTGTGTGGTACATGCTACCATAGAATTATGCTGATGAAGATTAAATTTGTCTTACACCGACGATTAATTTGATGAAGAAATTTGTAGATTTTGTTTTGACGGTCCAGTTGTTGTTTTTTTTTTATCGACATATGGTCGAAGATTCTTGCAGCAACGTCCAATCACTAACATAATTGAAATACATAACTTTATTTGGATTTGACATTACAAATAATCGATTGAAACATAATTAGTTCGAGAGTTGCTTAGTATATCATTATATATATCATACTTGCATTTTCTTGGACTAGTTCGTTAGTTAGGTTGAATTTGTTCACCGTTAATTAGGTATTCTTGACAAAAGGTTTCAAACTGAATTCACACTTTTGACAATTTATCTCTTTACTTGATACATTAAGTCTCACATGATAGTTTTTGAGCAAATCGAAAGACGTAAAATAATACAATTAATTATTAAAGTTCAAAGTTCAAATTGAAAAATGTTATTATGAATAAATACATCTCTAACATTTATATGTGTCTATTCATGCAACACTGATCATTACATTTTTTTTTTGTTTGAATAAAGAGAATAATGTAATAAAAAAAAAAGGGTAAAATGAAACTTGTGAGAGGTGCATTTCTTTAGAATCAATCTTTGTTTGGATACAAAATCAACAAACATAATGACTGAGATCATAAGCATCATCATCATCATATTACACATAAGAATCCATATATATAAATGGATGCCCTCAAAATTTGCTCAAACAGTCTTACAAAAACATTATATATTCAAACCACCAAAATTCTAACAAAACAACAAATTAAGGCCTTTCAATTAAAGGACTGACAATAATTTTGGCACATAATTGTTTTTCTTCTTAGGGTTAGTGGGTATCTAAAAAGTAAACAATGTGTTTGTTTTTTTTTTTTTGTTTTTTTCCATTTTTTTGTGGGATTAATTAGTAGTAATATTAATTAATTATGAGATTTTAATATAATAAAAATATTATACACTAATTGGTTGGGTTGTTGCTAAAGCATGAAGCTTCCTTTCCTTGATAGCTGGATCTTGAAGTAGAAGAACTTTGTGTTTGTGTCCAACCCCCACCATGTGTAGATATTCACAATCATCTCTCTCTTTCCCTTTGAATAATAATCTTTGTTCTTTTGCTTCTAAACCAGTCACCATTGATAGAATCATCTTCAATTCCCCTACAAAAAACACACACACATAACCAAATTAAATTCATTACTTTTTAATCAAACCCTTAAGAACCCTACATGAACAAAATAAATCCCAATATGCCTTGGTTTGCAATTATACATATTTTCCTACAACTTCTCCAATAAAATTTTATATATATAAAAAAGTTGAAATTTGTTTTTTTATTTTTTATTTTTGTCTTTTTTACTATTTCTAAAATAAAATTAATAATGTATGAGATTATATACAACTTAATTGCTTTCGACTGTTATTCTTTAATAAATAAAATGACATCGTTAAAAAATTTACAAATTCATTGAGAATGTATACAATAAACGAAATTTGATGTACAACCAAAGTGATGTATAAAGATTTAAACTTTTAGCTTTAGAGAAGTGTGTTTCTAAATTATTCAATTTCTTTTAAAGTTATCTTAAACACGATTAACTTTTTCAATAACGTTCTTAAAAGGATCGTGCAAACGTTTTTTGGAAAATAAAAAGTCTTCACCAAATTTGGAAAATTGAAGAAAGAAAAACCCAATTGTAAGGTTAAAAAAGAGAACGAAAACATACCAAAAGTAGAGGTGGGTTGAACAGAAATGTCATGAAATTGAGAGACAGTTGAAACTCTAATAGTGATTGTTTCATCTTCTCCGGGCAAAGTGGATTGGCCGGCGATTTCTCTCCTCTGCACAAGCATACCACCTGGGCGGAGCTCCCATTTAATTTCGGTCAAGGCGGCGGAGGAGGAGTCCTTGTGGTGGTCATCGGCAACTTTGATCTTGTTATTACAGCTGGTGACAAAGCTTGTAATTCCAAATTTGAAAGTGGAGCTTCGGCAGAATCTCTTTGACCTAAGCTTCATCATCATCTTTTAACTTTGGAGATAAAATTTTCAGTTTGTTTCAAAAAATGGTGATGGGTTTGGGGATTTATATAATGGTGGAGATTAAACATATGTAGGGACAAATTTGGGAAGAAGCTGCAAATACAATTAATAATAATAATAATAATAAAAGAGAGAAATAGAGAGACAAAATTTATTAAATTATATCATTATTTAATTATGGTCTCCATCATTTGTGTTTTCTTTCATCTTTTATTTTATCTTCCAAATTTTATTTTTTATTTTTATTGTTACTTCTGTTATATTCATAAATGTTTTAGTTTTATACCAATGTTATATTTATAAATATTTTAGTTTATTTTGTTATCTTTAAAACTAACTTTTCTATCTTTAATTTGTAGTCTTGGTTGAAAGTATTCAGTAAAAGTAGTCAATATTTGTTTTCTATTTCTTTTCCTTTTTTGAGAAAAAAAGTATCTGATTTTCAAGTTTTTTTTTTCTTTCTAGTTTTCTTGTTTATAAAAGAATAAATGATTCAAAATATACATTTTACTCTGTGTTTTTAAGAATGAGTTTAAATGACCATAATTGAATGAAATTTTATATTAGGAAAATAATTTTTAGACAAAAAAAAAGAGAAAAAAAAAACAGAATGTTAAAAAAGTTTGATTCCGTATATTTTAAAATTTTATAGAGGATTTGGTCTACCGACTTTACAATTCATTATGGTTAAATAACTCAATTTTACCAATTTTAACCGTGTTCACTATTAAACTTTTTCACATTTATTGAGAAATGATCCAACTTTTCCCATTCAAATGTTTTATATTTCTAGACTTTACAATTATGCATTTGAAACACAAACTTTCTAACTCCAATGTATTAACTTTAGACTTAAAAACTCAAATAACTATCCTTAAACACTCTCGGTGGACCAAGCAAATTTATTCTTAAATCCTTTTGTATATATATATATATATCTTTTATGATTCTAAACGATGTTGCAACTCGTATCCTTCTTAAAAAAAACAACAATTCTTAAAAATTAGACCCCTCCTGTTATATATGTTTTATTAGGTTTTGAAAACTAAGCTTATAACAATCTTTCCCCTTGATTTTCTTTTAACTTTTAAAGTCGTATTTTATTTAAGAACTGAAAGTCTTAATTCAATTAACATTTATATGTAATAAGAATCAAAGTTCTAAATTCAAATCCGTTCACTCGAGCTTGTACTAAAAAAAATCATAAATTCAATAATTTGTTATGAACAATTTGAATTCCACCCTGGGTAAAGCAAGGTAAATGAAATGGTTGAGAGAAAAATTGTGACTTGTGAGATAGGTTTACTTAATTAAACCTTCAACACAAAGGTTATACTAAAATATAATGTAAACTATTGTTTATATTATCTTAAAAGAAAGAATGAATATTTGTAGTACAGGAGGAAAAGATTAAGAAGGAAGTATGATGGCTCAAGAATGATATAGAACAAGAAAAGATAAAGAAAACTATAGGAATGAAATGAAAGGTTTGTAAAATAGGTGAATTACAAACAAAAGAAAACAAATGATAGGGGGTGGAAGAGGAGATGATTTTAAGAATTAAGAATGGAAGAGGTGGAGGGCGATAGGTGGGCGGGAGAGATGATGAAGATAGGGTTAAAGGAGGCATGAGAAAGCGACAAGGCGAAGGAGGTGATAGATAGAGAGGGGGAAAGGGCAGCACATGGGGGTGGATGCTTGGGAACACGCTTGCTTCATTGGCGGGCCATTGCATAATCACTTCCAAAGGGTTTTTCTTTTTAATTTTAATCTAACATTATTCATAATCATAATTTTTGCCAATATTCATGGATTGGATTTGATTGGATTGGAGTGGAGGTTTAATATATATATTTTAGGTCATGGGTTTGGAGAACTGTCGTTTTTTCAGGGCTTCTTTATGGGGACCTCCAAAAAGAAACCCTTTTTTTCTTTCATCTTTATATACTTTTTCATTTTAATTTGGTTCTTGTACTTCAACTTTTTGTTAATATGTAATTTTAAATATTTATCATTTCCATGCCTTAGAAATATTAAAATAAACGCCCAAAGGTTTTTTTAGAAAGTTATAATAACAAATTATAAAAAATAGATTTGAATGTATAAAGAATAAAATGAACATTTTTAAGATAGGAGAATGTTCAAATTTTGATTTGAATTTCTGTGCTTTAGAATGAATTATTTTGATACTTAGATCTCATCATTTTGTTTCTTGAAAATATAATAAGAAGAATGATGATATTTTGAAAGTGTAAAAGATAAAAGATTAAGTAGACATGAAAGGAAGAAAGAAAAAGTATAGTATTTAAAATTAAAAGGTATAGGTAGGTTTATATGAGTACACAGAACCAGAACTTGGGGGATTTTGTCTGAGTAAAATACACACAATATAATTAGTTAGGTTTTTAGGGTTTACCATAGTGCTCTCTAAACAACACCCTTATAATTTACATCGGTTAATGTAGAAAACATAGAGGGGAAAGTAATAATTAAGAGACAATATATAGTTCTCAAAACCCTAAATATTGGAGAAAGGATAATATATATATAAGGTTTTACCTTAGCTAGTGTTCTCTGTTCATTTGCACTCTTTTAAGATTACTTTTCCACCTAATTTTCTTTTTAAATTCAAAATTAAATAGGTCTTAGTAATTAATGGGTTTTTATTTGTGATTAATCCTTATAAAATCAACATCCACATCAAAATATGAATAGATTATAATTTTTCATAAAATCTAAAATAATTGATTTTGAGATGAGTAAAAATTGAAATTTAGGTTGAAAAGCTTCAATTCCAATATAATTACAGACCACAAAAAAAATTCATCTCTTTCTTAACCTCAAATACAAAAGTATGAAAAAAACTAATTACACTTCAACTAGAAATAGTATACTTATTGGGTATAATATTAAGACTCAGACGTTGGTCAAATGATGTAACAGGACTTAGATATGAAAAAAAACTTAAATTAGACTCAAAACATAGTTGAGGAACGCATCTAATAAATGTTACTCAAAAGACAATTATTCACTCCACATGTTTGCAAGTAGACTAAAACAATCCTATCAGCAGGATACTACAACTAAATCCAGTAAAACTATAATCTCGAACTACTTAGATCTGACAAGCTTACTCTCAACTCAATATTCAAGTACACAGGAAAGAAAGAAATTAGAGAACTTTTTAAATTTGAAATAAGATAACTACAAAAGAAGTATTAAGTTACTATTTATATAATTTTTGACAAAACCACTTAGTACCTCTCCAAAAGTAAATTTAACTTGAGTTATTACAATACGAGATTAATCAAACATAATCGAAGAAAGTACAAATTTAACTTTCATATACATGTTAAATTTGCTTACATGAAACGTCAATTTTAATAATTTGAAAGTTTAATTTCTAGACAACTAATTTAATCTCTACATAATCATAACCTTTTTTATGTTTTCAATTTTCACCAAAACTTTCGCTTTCTTTTACTATATTATATCTAACACTCTCCCAAACTAGAAAATGTAAAAGAGAGTGAGGTTATCTAAGTTTAAAAATATTTCTAAATGACCAAACTACTTAAAACTAGAGACATAGCTAGACTTCTTTTTCAATTTAGAGTCCATCTCAATTCATCAATTTAATTGATGAGGAACAAACTTCATATATAGTATTTTGCCAAAAACCCAATTTCATATTTGTTTAATGGTTTTGTAAGTTTACAAATATTTGTAGTCTCTAAAATTTCATAAAAGCAACCATTTAATTTAAAAAATGTTAGTTAATCGTGATAATTATTTATTTATATATTTAAAAACATTAAGAACGAAGCTATATCCTTTTACTATTTTTTTTTTAAATGTCACTATTAGAATCAAAGAAATGAGAGTACGAAAAGACCAAATATTTTTTTAAAAAAGGAGTACTATTATAATTTAATAAAATAAAAAAAGAGTTGAGTTTTAGGTATAGTTAGGTGGGTTTTTTTTTCTTTAATTAATTTTCTTAACTTTTTTTTTATTGTTTATTATTAATTAATTAATTGTGAAAGGGTGGTTGGGTAATGTAAAGGGGTATCAACCCATGTGAGGCAACCTTTAATTAAGGGAAGAAAGAAAAAGAAAGAAAGAAAGAAAAAAACACTTTCTAATTTTATTTTTAAAATAATATACAATCACCAAGTCCACTTTTATGTCTTCACTTCAAAATAATCTTTAATATTATGAATTTATATTATTTTTAATCATTTCCTCTAATCTTAATTAATGAATGTATGTTTATGTTGGTAGTTGTATTAATTATTATTTTTATTTATTTAGCTTTTACTATCAATATAATAATGTCATGTTCTTCATAATTAGAACCATAAATTAAATCTCCTTTCTTACATCAAGTAATTGTCAAGCCAACTTAACAAATTGATACTCTAACTAACAAACGTCTCCATGTGATATTATATTAATTTTAAAAATAGAAATTTATTTTCTTTTAATCTAATACCATATTTGTTAAATTACGGTTAATGTTGTTATAAAGTTTGGACTTTTTTCTTTTGTCAAAAATTGTCTAATTTTAATGTATAGATTTGCCCTTCTTTGTAGTTAAGAACTTGAAAATTGGGTCCTTTTTTTTCTCTCGTCTCTTTTATGAATTTGAATGCTTTTTTCAATTAGATTTACTCCTAAGTTTGACCGTAACAATTTTTATAGCTTAATTAGAATGGCGTATGCAATATTTACAATATGTTAATGATTTTCTTTAAAAAGTAATGTAATTTTCAGAGATAGATCAAATTAAAAGTTGGAAGGTTCATGTGTAATATATATATATTTTTTACATTTTTTCAATTTTTTAATTATATTAATGAGTAGAAATATGATTTAAGAAGTGAAAATTAATATTAACTAGGGAGTGGACAAAAATAACGTCGAATCATATATATAACAAATCCCTAAAAAATTTTATGTTTAGAATCTATCTTTCACCTAATCACTACCATCTACTATTTGTTAGATGGAAAATTGACGAATGATACATGTGATATGCAATTGAGTGTTAAGTGTACAAATCAAAGCATTGTTGTATGTGATTGAAAGGTTGCATAATAATTGGTTTAATTCACGTAATTGAAATCACCATTTAGTAACTTACACAATCTAATTCTAATTGTCTTAGTGAAGTCCCCTAGGACCTAATGTGCAATTGTGAGGTTTTCATGGATTCTATCAAACCCAATTAGTCAAGTATCTAGTTTATACATAAGTTATTAATCAATCAATTTGGAAACTTGCAACGCAACCATTGCAGTGAGTAGGCTAAGTACATTCATGTATGAAAATTGATGGATTGATCAATTGTGTACTGCTTCCTAATCACTTAACCCTAGACTCATTTTTTTACATTTCTTGCACTTTACGTACATTCTTGCATTTAATATATTTTCTGCTCTTCGTATTCTAAATTCACCACAAAACCTCAAGTGAAGGTCTTGACTTTTTTATCTTGAACAACCAAAGTATAAGATTCTCCTACATATTTAATTATTTAAAGTTATTTATGATTATGATCATAAGGTTTATAGGAGGTATTATATAAAATTTATCACCTTAGTGGTTAAAATTGTTCTTCATTTGTCACTTGAACGTGGCTAGCTAACATATCTTTTTTGTAAATCATAATTGTTGGTGAACAATGTATATTTGTGTACCATTTACTCTTCAAACTAATGACAATCATGTTAAATAACTAGTTAGCCCAAAATCTTAAACTCAGGTATAACTGAGGTATGAAGATAAATTATGTAAAACTATATTATATTATCTAGCCATGAAAAAATGATTGAAGAAAAACTTAGACATAGAAAAAAGCTTTTGTTAAAGAATTGAGGACAAACAAGTAGAGGGTGTGAAAGATACCCCACAAGAGCATGGGATGTTTTTCTTTTTCCTTTTAGGTGTTTTAATAAGGAAAAGACTATATAGTATACTCATATATATGGGTTGGGATTTGATTTTTTCTTTTGAGGGAAAAGCAAAAAAAGAGCAATGAGATATATGAAGGTCCCATATGTTGGGATATTGTGGGGGAATTAAATAGCTTTTCCAACTCCTATAAGCTCTATAATTATTAACATTTAAATTATGCCCTAAATGCCTTCATCATCACTGTACTAATTATATAATTGCTCTTCATATTGCTTCTTCCTCAATTTTTAAGCTTAAAAACAATCAAACAAAATTTGGTGGAAAAGGTAGGAATCTTGTCCCAACTGCCTAACCCTCAACACCCCCTTCTACATCACAAACACCCCAACACACCAATTTAAACAAAAAAAAAAAAAAAAAAAAAAAAAAACTACTGTTTATATATAATAATTATAACTCTAATTAATTTATACTCATACGTTACCCTAGTGTTCATCACGTCATTATATTATATATATATATATATATATTTAACCAATAAACTTAGTAGGCGTTGGTCGTGAGGGTAAAGATCACCAAATGAAAAGACAAACGAAAGTCTCATTAAAGAAAGAGGTGTAACACTTAAAATGCAATTATGGAAAGGATGATTAAATAGCGCGTTTGATGAATAAAAAAACGAGAAAAAATCGAAATGGGTTTTTGTTGGTAAGAGAGGGGGAAAGTAGAGTGGAAGGAGAAGTAAATAATTGATGGAGAAAAATGTTGATGAGATACCTAAGAATATATGGAAGAACAAAATATTTGAGAAGATTATTCAATTGTGTGTGAAGAAAACAATAATAATGAAAGATTCTAAAACATGAACATAATTGAAATTTGGAAAGAGAGAGAGAGAGCACGTGGATGTAATATAAATCCAAAGAAAGTAAATAAAGAAAAGAGAGAAATGAAATAATGAGAAGAAGGATCCCATCCATTTTACGTATCCCATAAGATTTGGTTTACTACAAGATTTTATGCTTTCATGAATCAATGCCTATGCCCTATGCCCTATGCCCCTATTATTATTATTATTTATTATTATTATCATTACTTTTACTATTATTATTGTTCCTCTCAACTCATTTCTGGTTATTGATTTTTATTTTTCAAGTGAAATACTCAAAAATTAAAACACATGTTTTCTAACCTTATTTTTCTTATTAAGTATTTGTTTGGTAATTATATATTTAAATTTTAGCTTGTAACTTGGAGTTTTTTAAAAATAATAACATTAAAAAAAAAACACACACAAAAATCTATTACATTCCGTAATATTTTGTCTCTTGTTTTTGCTATTTTTGACAATTTTATGTGAAATTTAAAAAAAAAAATCTTCCACTTTTAATTTTATTATATTGTTATTTATTTATTTTAAAAAAATTTAAATCAAAATTTGAAAAAGAAAAAAAGAGTGGTTTTTTAAATGGATTTTTTTTTTTTTGAATTTAACTAAAAAGGGAATGTACAAATCATGGTAAAAGATAGATAGAAAATAAGCTATAGATTTACCAAATTGAGTTTAACTTTTCAAAACTTGACTTATTTTTTAAAATAAGTCAAACTTTTTGAAAATAGATGCTTGATGTTTTACATGCAAATTATTCTTATTTAAAAAATAAAAAAATGTTCAAAAAATGGAATTTAATTAACTAATTAATCAATCAATTAATATATTATTATTATTATTATTTGAAATATTTGATTGATGGTGTATCTTTCTTGGAATCTATGGTTGGATGCATTGTTAGTTTTGATGATCACAGATCTTTGATTCATTTTGTACTAAATCTATTTTGAATTTATGCTTTGGAATCTATATTGTGATCATGATGATATATTATGTTAATTTCCCTATAAAAGATTATTATGTGCTCCACATTCTAATATATATATGTTGGGACTATAAAAAAAAAAAAAGAAAGTTTTTGCATTTCCATAGCATTGGGTTAGTGTGCAAACTTATTTACACACTCCACCTTTAATTTTTCTTTTATTCAATGAATGTAAAATTTAACAACGTTCTATTAGATACTATTTAACTTTTTAGTTTTTTTCACTACAATGAGTCAGAGTTTTTTCGATGTCGGCATGCGTTGGCAGAGTTTCGATCTGAAGTCGACACAAGCTCTTGTCCATCATTGAAGACTTAATATATATGTTTGATTAATCGTATATTCATCCTCTCAATCCCTGAAGTTACTCTTTGGATTGGCTATGTCTAATCTTCCAAACTTTTCATTAAAGGTAAGTTTAAACTATAAAGGCTATCATAACTGCAGAATAACCAAAATCAAATTAACCACGAACAACTTAAATATTTATAGTTCTACCTACCACTTCGAACATACTTTACAAGCTACCTAACACTCTTCAAACCTTCAAAACTATTAACAAAATGAAAACTAAGTTTGCACTGAATAGGCTACCATAACTGCACAAGAAATTCAAAACAAATTACTTCAATCTTTACAAGCTAACTAATAGTTCCAACAAACAAAACTAGAGAAAATTTGAACTAAAGACCACCGTAACTACATAATAGCCAAAATAATGATGATAATAATAACATTCCTCACAAAAAATAATATTGAAATCGTTACACCCCTTTTCCTCAAATTCAATACTACTACCCCTTTAATTTTCAATTCAAACCCCTCCCCCAATCAAATTTTCTATACACAATACATTAACCCCTCAAAATTTCAATACACAACTCCCTCAAAACACATAAAATTAAAATTAAATCCTAAAACTAATTCAAACACTAAATCCTTAAACTAATTTGTGTTGGCTTTTTGGCCCTTAATCTCAAATTAATTTATTTTAATTATTCAATTAATTTATGTTTTGATGATAACAAATCTGATTTTTTTTTTATTGACAATTTTATTAATTTGAATAGACCATATCGTAGAGCTTGGAAAAATGATTCTAACGCCCCTTGAATCACCCAAATCAAAGTTCAAATGAAGAAAATATTGCTAAAAGAAGCTTAACGAAAAAATATCCGAGATGGTGACGTGGCGACCAAGCATTCAATTTGAACCAATTAGAGAAAGCCACTTGGAGCAATGAAGAAGTAACAAATGTGGCTTTTTGTTATGTTTTATTGGCTTTTATAAAGAAAATGAATTTAAAAGAAAAATGATTTTAATATTATTATTTTTTCTTGTGTCTAACGGCTAGTTTTTTTTTAAAAGAGGGTGAAGTTGCTTTATTGATTTCTTTTTAAACAAAAAATTTTGAAAAGGCATATTATTATATTATTATTTGTATTGTGTCTAACGGCTAATTAAGTTTATATCTCAACCATTCATTTTTTTTTTACTTATATCTAATGACCCAAATGATTTTGAATTTATCTTTCCTCTCTTTTTAAATACTTCACATTTACACAAGATCACTACATCTTTACAATCCCCAAGCAAAAAGCCAACATTGTTATTCTCTCTAAAGCTTCCAATTTTTATTCTTTTCATCTTATTCTTGAGAGCTTCTTATTGTATTGTGAGGATTAAATTTGTGAGCTTCAAATTGTATATCCACTCTTTTAGAGAGTTTTCTTTTGTGTGATTTAAAAATTTCAACATATTGTAACGGTTGGATCCTAACCCGTGGAAAGGATCGGGTTTGCTCTTGAACCCGAAAAAGGAGCAAGAATCGGTTCGGCTCAAATCCGTGGAAAGAGTTCAAAGAAGATTTTCAATCAAAATCCCAAGGGGTGCTTGGGAAAGTGGATGTAGGTTGAGTTTAACCGAACCACTATAAAATTACGGTGTCTTCTTCTCTAACTCTTTTCTAATTATTTTTTAATTTAATTTTAGTTACATATTCTTATTGGTTGAGTTTGATTGCATACTTCCATTCATATCTTTTTATCAATCTTGTTATTTAACAAAGTTTAAAAAGTTCTTTATTTAAATTTTAGAAAATATCTAATTAGTTGATTTTACTTTTTATTTGTCAAAAAGTTTATTTAAACCCTATTCACCCCCCTCTAGGGTTGCCATACCGATCCAACAATTTGAAACAAAAATTAAACTAATTCTAAAATCAAAACTAAAACAAAACAAAAGCTAAACTAGTTAGCGGAGTTAGGAGCAACGACAGCAGGCGGCAGACGACGAACGACAACAAGAGAACGACAAAGAACAACGGCAACACGACAGACGAACTACACTTTTCTTCTTCTTAATCTCTCTTGTTTTCTTTCTTCCTCTTTCAGTTCTATGATTTACATAAATGAAAGAGTGCTATTTAAAAGAGCACTTTCGACGCATTTCGAAGACGTCGGGAGAAGACGTCTACTTCTGATGCCATTAATTAGTAATGCATTGATATTGTGTGGAATTAACACCAACACATTACTAATGGTGTCAGAAATAATTAGCCACTAATATATCTCGACGTCTTTGAACGCACATCAGGGGAAATGATATTATTTAATTGTTTTCTTTCCCTCGATGTTGTTGCTAAACACGTTGAAAATATCAGCCACATTTCTAACTTTGGATGCATGGCATCGGGGAAGGTGTTTCAATTAAATAATAGATTCCTTTTCCCTGACGCCCTTTCCGACGTTCTTAATACTTCGTTGGGAAAAAGGAAATATATTTTTAATTGTTACGCGTTCTCTAACATTTATATAAATTGTGTCAGAACCGGTCAACCTTTACTTGATGTCGTATTTACAATGTCAAGAGAGATAAATTCCACCAACGAAGAGAAGACTAGGTCTGTGGAACACCTATCTCTCGACGCTCCTTTTTTCGACGTTCTTTTATACATCAAAAGAATTCTGATTTCTTGTAGTGTTTTTTTGTTCTTTTTATATACCTATAGTACAAATATTCTCTAATGAGTGTGAGATTTACCTATCTATAAATTTTATCTTGATTTCTTTCTTGAAATTTTATTGTCAATGACATCCTGCATTTGCGTTTTCATTATATATGAGTCTTTATAAGAATAAGTGAACATATAGGTTCATTGAAAATGTTTTTATAATAAACTTTTTGATAAATATATAATTCTCTAATATTTGAATTACATCACTTCCATACCTTTAATCCTAATATTTCTTAATGATTTTCATAAAGAAACATCCTATTTAAAAAATTTGATGTTTGGAATATATCTTCTTATAACCAATATATAGTGGTTTTCTTTGGAACAATTATGGTAAAACCTATTTCTATTTATATTTAATAAAATTATTCACCTTTAAACTACATGTTTGACATTTTTTTTAATGTTTAGGCTACTAATTAATCATCATGATTTGAAACTCATTCTATTGGATTGTTTATTTCCATGCATTTGAGATTCTAAAGGATATTTTAGAATGATCAAAATGTGAGATGATGTGCAAAGCAACCACTTTGACCATAAATGTATGAACAAATTTTGTGTGTGATATGCTTCCAAACCAAACCCTTAAATTGGCCCATTTTTTCCATTTAAATTGGATGAATAAAAATAAAGTCCAATTTACAAAGTACTCTACACATAAACAAAAGCCCATAAAGAAAGATATTAAACCTCCTTGGCCCATCATCATGAATTTGCACATATAACACATAACCAAAGGCCTTCACTGCCATCGAAAATAGGGTTAAATTTAGTATCAATAAACAACCCTATCATAACTCGAATTTGTTGAATTTAGAAAATACTTGTTAGCAATCAGGGTGAATTGTGAGGGTGCCTAAGTATTCACTAGCATTTTTTTTAAAGTATTCAAAATAATGATAATATATTATAATATATTTAAATTGTAAGTCATTTTAAATGTGTCACTGTATATAAACAAATAGTGTACTTGAAATATACCATACTTGAAGATAACAATTTTCATAAATGTAACTATGCTTACATATAACACAAAATTAATCTTGTTCCTAAATGAGAGCATAAGTCATCAAATTCGGATTATCAAAACATATATGAATTTAATTGTGAATTAAAGAGGGTTAAGTTTTCAATAAACTACAATAGCGTAACTCACAAAATAGTTTTACTTACATAGTTCCTGGATATATAAAATACATTATAATTGAATGACTTCGAGACAAAACAACGTATGGCAAATTTTTTTTTGAAAAGGATGACAAGATCTTCAATTATAAAAGTGAGAAAAAATAAAAACTTTAACAAAAGTTCAAATTTTATTTAAGAAATATGAAGTTTTATTAGCCTTATTTATTTAAAAAAAAAATAAAAATAAACTTATTTGTTGTAGATAAATGAAAGTGAATATATTATAACAACCAAACATTTATTGTTTTATAAAATTTATTAATAAAATATTTTTAAAATAAAAGTAATTTATGTATTTTGAAAAAAAATCAAATAGTCCAAATGTTTCTTCCACTATTGGTTTGCTGCTTCCAAATATAGTATAAATTTATTAAATGTATATTTGTTAGAATTTGAGTAATGTCATAAATATTTAAAAATAAAGAACAAAATTTGTATGTATTTTTGTCAAAAGTAAAACTAATAAATTCTATTCAAATATACATTTAAAAATAATAATAACAAAAAAGAAAGAAACATATTTTCCAAACTTATCAGAAATGCATATTGGAAAATTCATATTTTTAGAATCTAATAAAAACATATACTATTTATTAATTAATTATATAATTATGAAATCTTACTAAAATTATATATTCGGTAGTATTTAACTATATAATCTCATAATGTTAGTAAATGATTTATGATATAATGAGATAACTAACTTAGAATTTGAAATGATAGATATTAGATCAATATAGGGGAAAATTGAGATTTACTTAGGATTTAACCAAATAAGATAAGACTAAGAAGAAGTGGTGGCTGTGAAGGCTCGAGTTTTGGATGAAGAAGTGAGGACGTGGAGGTTGTGTAGGAGAGTAACCTTTATTTTTTATTTTTTTCCACGAAGAAAAAGATGATTATTGTTTATAACCAAAACCATTTATTTAAATGGTTAAAAATTGAAATGAGTATATATATTTTTTGACGTATTTAAAATAATACCAACTTTGATCTGCCCCTTACAATGACATGGATGGTTGGACAACCAAAACTAATTTTAAAAGTTAGTATTTCTCGGGCTTTAAAAATAATTAAAAAACAATTTTCTTTGAAAAGGTGGCTAATCATAATATTAAAAATTAGTAAAATTGAAGACAACAAAACTTAACAAAAATGGGTAGCTATACTTAATTCACAGCTTCCTAGACTTCACAATTTTTCTCTTGGTTCAAACGCTTAAGCTTGTTCGAGAAAACTCGAATGAACATCCAAACTTGAAAGATCTTAATGTGATAACACCTTACTTTGTTAGATATAACTGTAAACATTGATCATAAAAGAAAAATAGAGATTTTACAGTTTAATTCATGTTAGTCTCTCTTTGGTATGTTTAATAAAGAAAAAAGGAAAGCATTCAATGGCTTCCAATATTGTTGTAATACTTGTTGCCTTAGTTGTTTCAACTATTCAAGAAGATGGGTATGCTTCTTCTTATTTATGTTTTGTTTATTTGAATTCAAATCCTTACTTGTTCAATAAACAAACAGCTAGCTCATTGGGTGAGCAACCAAGCATTGAATTGATTGATCAAATCTACTGTAGCTACGTGCTTATGGTAATCGTGATCTTGAATAGTTTCTTTCATGGGGTTTGTCCAATTCGATCCTTCCCATCGTTCTGGGTATTTCTGAAGATCTGTTCTTAAAACCCATGTCTAATCGCCATCGCTAATGAATGAATCTACTTTTTTTTGTAATGGGGGGTTTCACGTGATTTGGTTTCTTAATCAAACCATGCAACTTCTGTTCATTTGTGTGCTGCAGATTTTTCTGTTTAAATGCTTGCAATGGCTGAAGGTTTATTTAGTTTGAGTTTGTGGGAAGGTTTTTGGGTAATTCTTCAATGGAGGGCAGAGATTTGGAGACACCTGAAGGGATTATTAAGGATTTGGCGAAAAGGGTGGAGATGAAAGCTCCAAATGAAGCTTTTCCTTCTATGTGGAGCTTCATTCGTAATCTACCTTCATTCACTCTGCTTTTTCTTCTCGGCATTACCAAAGGTCAAACTTTGCCTTTCTTTTCAACTCTTCCACATTTTATATGTATTTTGGTTTTATTCATTTCGGGTCAAACAAGAACAAGAACAAAAACCAAACCAAACCAATCAATTTTATAAAGAAAAAAAAAACCAATGGGTTGGTTTTATTTGGATCGGTTATTGTTTGGTTCTCGGTTTTTTACATTCTTTTCCAAAATTTTATTTTTGTTTGGTAGTTTTTTGCCACTTTTCTAAATAAATAGCATTCACACTCCATAACAAATGCTTCTTTTTTTTTTTTTCTAAAGAAATTACATAGACCACAATGATTAAAATACTAATCTGTAATGATAATGAGTTAACTTTCAAGGGTTGATAAATATATATACCGTTGGTTTGATTCGGTTTGTTCATAAAAGCCTAACCCGAATCAATATTTTCTTTGGTTTTCTTCAAATACAAACCAATACGTCCAATTTCGATTTGGTTTTCAGTTTTTCGGTTTTTTGTTGTTTGCCTTATTGTATAAGTAAAAGTATCTTAATTGTAATGGTATTGGGTAGTGGGTCTCACGTGATTTTCAAACACAATAGAGTCTAATTGATCACTCTTTTGCTCATCAATCATACTACATTCTTTGATTACAGATTTGGAAGTGAAGTCCACAGTTCATTAGGATTACGAAACACGAGTAAACAACAATAAACATAGTCAAATAGGGTTCAATTGTCATATTACCATTGATTTATTACGTTTCTCCTAGAATAAACATGTTCAAACCCTTTAACCTTGTCGGTTGTCACTCTGATCGGTAATGCCTCAATAATAATTTCAGGAATGATTTTCAGTCCATTGACAAGCCTAATCATGACAATGGCAAATTCTACTTTGATAGCCTTTCTTTGGCCTATCCAAACTTTTTGGACATATTACTGCATTCTAAGGTGTTGTCTATAAACCTTTGCTTTCCATTTCCGTTGTCCAAATGGATTGTGTGAAGTAGTCATCTTTCTTATATTACATGCCCCTTATTTGCAGATCAGAAGTTCTTGGTTGGGGTCTTAAACTCGTTTTATGTCTTTGTGTACTGCCTGTTCTACTGCTTTTATGGCCTGAATTTGCCGCTCTCGGAAGCACTATAGGTGGAGCTATTTATGGCTTTCTTTCTCCAATAATGGCTACGTTTGATGCTGCTCGAGAAGACAAGCCAGATAAAGTATTCCACTGTATGTATGTATGTATTTCCAATTCGAACTCGATTATATTTACGGTATTCCTTCGTGTTTTCTCTGTTACCTTTGGGTATAATTTGATTTCTCATGTATGATGAATTTCAGGATGGAACTTGGGATACCATAAAAGGATCCTTTTTGGTTATTGGGGATTTTCGTGATGTTTGTTTACATTCTTACTTCTCTACTATGGAGGAACTACTACAAAAGGGAAACTTGGATGGAGGATACTATGATATCAGGTTTATTATTGTCATTTTGTAACTGATTAAGCTTATTGATTCATCAGGAACAAAGCAATATAGATTTGATTTGAATATCAAATGAACCGTTTTGGTTACAAAATACTTGTCATAAAGCTAGTATATACTTTTGATTATCTCAGCTAGTTCCAAAAGATTGACGCAAACAGTACTGCTTATTCAGTGTTAAGGCTTTCCAAAAGACAGTTCATTACTTCTTGGATTAAATGCCATATTCTTCTCAAAAAAGTGACAAGCATCCATCACTTAACTTTTTTGTTAGTTTCTTGCAGATTACTTGACTTCCTTGGTGGTTCTATAATTGGAATCCTTGGATCTGTTGTTGATACACCAGTCATCTTACTCATTGCTCTGTATAAATGCCCTTTTATGCTGTTCAAGGGTTGGTGTCGTTTATTCCACGATCTTGTCGGTCGAAAAGGCCCATTCTCCGAGACGATATGTGTTCCATTTGCTGGGCTTGCTATTTTACTCTGGCCATTAGCTGTTGTGGGTGCACTTGTTGGCTCTATTATATCTAGCATTTTTCTTGGTGCTTATGCAGGAGTCATCGTTTATCAGGTTGGCTACATTTTCTCTTATTTTCAAGTCGATCGTTCCTTCTTTCAAATTCAACATATCTCTATCTAATATCCATTTCTAAACACTGTTATTCAATCGGGTAATCTTAGTTTGGTATTAACTGATAAGCTCAAAAGTTTCCTTTTACAGTGAAGTTGGTTCTAAGAATCTTCCCTCTTCAGCTCTTGTGTGATATACTGAACAAACATGATTTGTTCATAATAACATATGATTCAATCAACTTGGCTAGATCTCAAATATACATCTTTGGATGTTACGAAACCAACAAATAAAGAAAAGTGTAAACAGTAAAGAATCAATTCTTCCGTGGCTTACTAATAGTATGTTAACAACCTTCAGATTGAAGTTGAACTGTTTTATTAGAGGGAATCTTCAGCATGTAAAATGGTGGTACCTCTAGGAAGGGTTAATATAACTCACTTCTGTAAACCCTAGGCAAAATCGTAAACAATATATATATTTTAAATACGTGACTAACTTCATTTTCGTCTCTTAATTTTAATATAACCCTTAATCTTAGTTGTTAAAAGACTTGATAACAGATTTAGGACATTCTAACACTAGATATACCAATCATAAAACTTTTGAATGTGGATTGCAGGAATCCTCTTTTTGGTTGGGGCTTTGCTATATTTTGGCATCCATTTCCATTTATGATGACTACAGCAATGATGTCTTAGACATGGCCAATGGCTCCTGTTTTCCTAGGTATTTTCCCTACCCTCAGAAAACCTCTCTTTTAACTGCATAAGTGAGCCTTGACATAACACTTTTTCCCTCATATTTCAGACCCATTTATCGAAAGAAGGATATGCAGTCACAAGCTAAACCAGAAGAATCTCAATCTGTTAGAAGTTGTCCTTCTCTTACAGATTTGGTCAAGACTCTCATTCTTGAGCTAAAACCTCTGGAGGTAATTTGTGTTCATAATGAACAATGTATTCCTTTACTTCAAGTTTCAAAGTTGAATGAAAATTTTGGAATCTGCTCTTTTTCGGTATAGCTTCTCGATCGTCTTTTTAAGGAGTGTAAACGGCAAGGGGAAATTGTTGTGTCCAATGGATTAATAACACTTGAAGATATTGAGCATGCCAAATCCAATAATGATATCACAGTCATTAGCATTGGCTTGCCTGCTTACTGCATTCTTCAAACGATCCTTCGTTCGGCAAAAGCTGATTCAGCTGGATTACTTCTGAGTAAGTTTCATTTCCTTCTGGTTGGTGACTTTGAGCATATAAGAACTTTCAAATTCATTCAGATTTCAATTGATATAGATGACAATGTTACGGAGATTACTACCGCAAACCGACCACAAGATGTATTCTTTGATTGGTTTCTAAGTCCTCTTCTGATCATCAAGGAGCAAATCAAAGCAATAAATCTCTCAGAGGAAGAAGAGGACTACCTCTCTAGGCTAGTCTTGTTGGGTGATGATCCCGTTAGAATGAAGAATTCAAATATAAACTTGCCACCAGAATCTAAATGCAAGTGTGCCGAACTCGAGGCATTGGCTCGAAGGTAAGTACTTAGAAAAACTTAGTTTATCCTTTAACGAATTCTGGTAATTTTCCAACACATCCATAAATGGTTTTCTTGTGTCTACCATGAAGGCTTCGAGGGATCACCAGATCAATATCAAAGTTCCCAACGTTCAAACGACGGTTTGGCAGTCTTGTGGAGGCAGTGTTTGAAGATATCATGAAGAAAAATGATGGAAGCAGAACAAGTAGACATAAAATTTCCAAATCAGAGAGTGCTATTGGGAGGTTTCTAAAGCAGATATCTTTAAAAAATAAAACTGGAAATGATGAAACTGATGAAGAACAAAATGTAGTAGTTGAAAGAGATGTGGAAAGCAAGTTAACATAGCTCTTTCTTTGGTTGTAATCTTTTTAGTTTCTCTTTATCATTTAAGTGTTGTCTGTTGAAAATTCAAACTCTGTTCTAGAAAGATTGATAGGTGGAATCGTATTATATAACTATATTAAGAAAACAGGTAGCCTTAAATGCTTCATAGTGACATGGTTGATTCCCCTAGGAAGTAGCCTTGAATGCTTCATAGTGACATGGTTGATTCCCTTAGGAAGTTGCAAACACTTTAAATTTCACTAATTTTTACGCTCATTCTATTTTCATCGACATATTATTTGGAAAAAAAAAAAGAAACGAAAAATGAAAAAAGTGGTCGTCGGACTGGGAACATCCGACTGTGTAATGATAGGCCACCGAGAACCGGCTTGTAATCCTTACACCGATGAGAGTGGGTGGTTACGCTGCTCTGTGAACCAGCCTAACGCGGTGCCCACCAATCTTTAGGAGCAATGGACTCTCGGCCTACGTCGAGAGCCCAAGGCCCAACTCCCAACTTGTAACGGGCAAGCCGGAGGTCGCCTCGGTCAAACCCTACACGGTGGAACGAAACAACCTTCAACCACTTCAATGCCCCCATTTGGGTTACAAGCTCACACGACCGAGCTCGGCGATCGCAGTACGTACACGTAGAGATTATAAAAAAGACGCTCAATGACAATTTTATCAATGTGGGATAATACTCCAATCAAATACTAATAAATGAAAATTGAGAAGAATTACACTTTTTTCTTCCCACGATCCAAACAGAATAAGAAAACAATAATTCATTCTCCATTCCCTAAATTGTAGGTCTGAACGTGCAACCAAAGCCATGAATGAACAAAAAAAAAATCAACCGCCCATTATTCAAACTCCTTTCAACTTCCATTTACACCACTATAAATTTCTCCCCAAATTTATTAATCATTCACTTTGCCTTCTTCAATGCACTTCACTACAATGGCTTTCAGTTCCTTCCTTACTCTCTTCCTTTTCACCACCTCCCTCTCCACAGTCGTTTCTTTTGAATTCCAAGTGGGTGGCCTTAAAGGCTGGGTAGTTCCTCCAGCTAATGACAGTAAAATCTACAATGATTGGGCCTCCGAAAACAGATTCAAAGCTGATGATGCCGTCCGTAAGTAGCGTTCATCTTAAAAATAAATTGATTTCCGTTTCTTCTCATTGGCATTGTGTCTGTGTTTTGTTTTTGAAACAAGGTTTCCGGTACAAGAAGGATTCTGTGATGGAGGTGACGAAAGACGAGTACAAAAGATGTAACTCCACGCAGCCGAGCTTCTTTTCCAACACTGGAAATACCGTCTTCCAATTCAGCCGATCGGGAACTTTTTACTTCATCAGTGGCGCTAATGGACATTGTGAGAAAGGGCAGAGGATGATCGTGAAGGTGATGGCGGATGATGAATCCTCCGAGAAATCATCAGCTGTGAGGACTCCAACTTCTTGGCTTGGGTTTATGAAATTGGTCTCTGCTTCGTTGGCTCTGTCCATTCTGTTTTAGGATTTCTTTGTTCGTCATCTTCAAGATTTCGTTTGGGTTTATTTTTTTTATAGACAGTTGTTGAAAATTTAAACTTAATTTCCATTTTATTTATTTTTGCTTCTTTTTCTTCTCCCTCTATTTAATTTATTTGGAATTCATATTTTTTTCCCAAATCTTTTTAATTTAAATTACTTTAGAGAAAAATTAGTGAATTGTAGTCTATGAATTATCCAATTATCAAATTTGAAGAATTCCATCCGTAATTGAGTTATGCTTAATTGAAACTATATGACTTTACTGGTTGAATTAGGACTATATTTACATATGCTACTTAATTAGAGATACAAAAAGAGTGTTGTAGAAAACATCAATATTTTTTTTTTATTAATCTAATATTTCCCTTCGCAATTGATATGTGAATGCAAATTAATTATGATGGGTATTTTTAATTAGGAATTAGAAGAAAAATGACATTTGTTCAGTTCCCAAATTTTGATTATCCACAGTTTAGTTTTTAGGTTTTAAAAATTTACTCTTTTTTAGTTCCGTACATTCACCAGAATACGCTAACTTGATCTCTAATTTTTCTAAATGTACTCAAGTTGGTGAGCTTTTAAAAGTAAGTATAAAAGGATCCTCAAGTATTTATTTTATTTGATTTTTAAAACAAAATTAATAGTTTTACGGTCGTTGAAAATAAATTTAAACTCCACGTTTTTAAAACTTAGGAATTAGAAAGATATTTTTTAAACTTAGGAATTAGAAAGATATATTTTGAAAATTCAAGAACCAAATTGGTCTAATCTTAGAGAGCTAAAAGCTGGAAAAAAAAATAGATTGTTAGAACTTAAAGACCAAACACACATATCTTTCTAATTCCTAAGTTTAAATAAGACCAAGTCCACAATTTTCATCTACATGACATCACGTTTCATTCGTTTACTTTAGACTGCCACATATAAAAGAAATTGTGAACTAGTCTTAGGATAGTTTGATAGGTAATAAGAAAAGAACAAGAAGTTAGAAAATAAAAATTGAACTCAAACATAAGAGGTAGGATTCACTATATTGATAACAAAGAAACAACGAGACTAATGACTTCTTTAATACTTATTTGATAACAAGACTTGCAAATCTTAGATGGAAATCACGATTTTTGTATGATGTGGCAGCCTATCCTAGAGTAAACTCGGTAGGACATGGTGTCAATAATGTAGTGAATCGTGGTTCTAGTCCATCATTTTTACGTATATTTTTATCAATATTTTCTAATTTGTAAATTTGTATTGTGTAAGTATTTAGATTGTGGCATTATTTTTCACAATAAATTTGGTAATGATCCTATTTATTTGGTTTGATAATTAAGGCAAAAATATGGATAAGGTGCAGAAACGTATGGAAAAAAGTGAATGAAATAATATAAGACAATGAGGTGTTTTATGAATATGGCCTCTCTTTACGTCTCTATTCCATTTCTATTATACTCCAAATGACTTACCATACCCTTCCTTATTACATTTTCTTTCTATTACTTAAAAATAGCCAAAAGGAAAAAACGAACACCGAAGTTCTAATTTCCCTTTTCTTTTCTTTTAAATGTTTAAATATTAGTTGGAGAGTGGGGCCCTAATTCCGCCGGTGAATCTTCCCTCCATCCGCCGGCATTTCTCGCCGTTCGTCCTCTTTCTCTGCTTCTCAGTTTTTATTTGGCGATTCGAATTTTAGTTTCCGACCATCGTTTTCTCTTTCTTCTTTTTCATTTGCCTTTGCTGGAATTAAGTTAACCAAGAGAAATGGCGTCTTGGAATTCGATTCCGCTCGAGATCACCTACCAAGTTCTCGGATGGTTCGCCTTTGTTTCCTGGTCCATCAGTTTCTATCCTCAAGTCATCTTAAATTTCCGTAGGAAGAGGTACTTTTGTTTCATCTCCTTTTGTTTATTTCTTCTGATTTCTTCTTCTGTTTGATGTTATTTTCTTTTTGTTGATGTAGTGTCGTGGGACTGAACTTCGATTTTGTGCTGTTGAATTTGACGAAGCACTCGACGTATTTGATATATAACGCCTCGCTTTACTTCAGCTCGGCTGTTCAGAAACAGTACTTTGACAAATATGGTTACGATCAGGTTTTTGCCTTCTTGCTTTTTTGTTCAAATTTTAGGCTTGAACTTCTAGTTGTGTGTTCTTGTGCTTTCATGTTTTGATGTTGGAATTAGTTGTTGCATTCCCTGAATGTATCTCGTGTTTAGCCGCTTTAGAATTACTTAATGTGTTGGATTTCAAAACTACAAGCATATTTTTGTCAGTAAAATCTGGATGCGGAAGTTTGAACTCAATGTCCCTGCTATTTAATTTGTATTAGTGTGTATTACTATACTATATATATAATTAAATTTAACTTTGTCCACTAGCTTGATTACTTCATTAGTCGATAAATGTTCATGTATTGAGTTTTCTATCCTTTCACCTTTTGTTTTCTGATTACAACAACCACGAGATGAGGGATTGAACCTCCAACCTCATGAGAGAAAAGTCATCTCAGTTACCGTTTAGCTAAACTCCATTTGACATATTTCTATTGATGTTGTTGATTTTCTTGGATCTCTCAGATGATACCTGTTGCTGCAAGTGATGTTGCTTTCTCAATACATGCTGTTCTGTTAACGGCAATCACCTTATTCCAAGTTGTGATCTATGATGTGAGCAGTTTAGGATTCTTCTCTAATTTTATGTTTGTTCTGTCTCCTGATCTAGTTTGATATTGGTTTTAGTAACACATGTTGATTTCTTTTACTTTTACAGCGCGGAACTCAGATAGTTTCCAAAATATCTCTGACAATTGTGATTGTTGTATGGATATTTGCTGCAATTTGTTTCTTCATTGGTCTGTCTAGCCATTCTTGGCTCTGGCTAATTTCCATATTCAAGTAAGTGGGTTCTCAAGAAGTTTTCTGAATGTGATATTTAGCTAAGACACTGCAATTATAGGCTGTATTGTACATGCTCGACAAGTACCTTAGGGGGTGTTTGGGGCAAGGAGTGAGTTGTTATAGTCCTAGGTTGATTAGAATAGTTTGTGTTTGGGGTGTAGATTAATTTAGTTTGGATTATAATAGTTATAATCGTATGTGTTTGGTGTGTAGACTATTTTAATTCGACAAGGGAGTGGTACTAAATAGTAAATACTGTAGCCAATTGGGAGTTTTGAAATAGTGGTTTACTGTAGTTAATTGGAGACTTTTAAATAGTATTTCGGTAACAAGAGATTGTTTTTATAATCCTAGATAATCTTTGCCCCAAATGGCCCCTTATAGTTTATCTTTGAAGATTTGCATGTTCCCTTGATCTAGAAAGCTAACTATTGAGCTTTTAAACAATTTTTGAAAGGACTCTAGCCTAACCTTCTCGGAGTTAACCAAATTCAGAAAGAACTTTGGGAAGCAAAAACTAATATCCTTAAGGCAACAAACCAAATTTATTAAAAGGAAATTCAGCCAAGGGAACAGTGAATGGAATAATACGATAATGTTTCCCCACCTACTCTAGCTCTACAACACGACCATACTTGATGCTAGATGGTCTTTTGGGAATATCTTTTTGAATTCTGTCTTTTTTGGGGGGTTTCTTTTTATTGGTAGTAGTACTGGCTGTTCTTGCTTTACAACCTCATATCAAACAAAACTCTTCTTCCTTTTTAGTTTTACAGTTTTACTTTTTCTTTTCTTCTTCTTCGTCTTATTATTTTGTCACTCAATTTATGGCTTCATTGTAGAGTATCCCAAGTCTAGTTGCCTTTTAACATTGAGATCTTTAATGTTGGCAGCTCAATTCAAGTATTTATGACGGCTATTAAATACATACCTCAGGTGAGAATTTCTTAATTGTTTACAGTTGTTATCAAAAGAGACCTTGACCCATCTGTATACTACCAGAATCCATATGACAATATTAGGTTGATTAGTTCATAATTTATCTTCGCACCTTGGTGACTGTCCATAAAAATCAAAATCAGTGTTACAGGATAGAAAACCAGCTTTTACTTGTTTTAAAATTTACATGAATAGGATCAACAAAATCATCATGGCTAAAGCTGATATCTTTTGTTTAAGTCATTGCATTATTCCAGTTAAACTTACAAGGTAAAATGTGTATGTTTTGATGATTACTCCTAACGTATTATTTATAAAGGCAATCATGAACTTTTTGCGGAAGAGCACTGATGGATTCAGCATTGGCAACATACTGCTCGACTTTCTGGGAGGCTTGGCAAATTATGCACAGATGGCAGTGCAGTCCATTGATCAAAGTATGTTATCTTTGTCCTTGCCTTTTGGCTGTAGCGTATGAATATTGTTACCTGGGTTACATAAATTCAACTTTCTTTTCCTTTCAGATTCTTGGGTTAACTTTTATGGCAATATTGGGAAAACATTGCTCTCTCTGGTATGGACTCTTCTTTAGTTTTATGATGAAGTTCTCTTTCCTTTACTTGTTTGTGGACTTCGAACTTCAATCTTGTTTACGGCTTTGTTGAGGCCAAAAACTTCTTGTTTAACAATGCATTTGAGACCATTTCTATGCATTGGAACAACAGAAGGGAAAGATTTGTTACTTCTCAACTGCTAACAATGCATTTGCTGTTTTATACAATTTTGCAGATAAGTATATTCTTTGATCTTCTTTTCATGCTTCAACATTATGTACTATATCCTGGCAAGAGGCCGATTGTGTCTCAAAAAGCTGACGACAAGACAAGAGAGGCACTTATCGCACCTCCAGATCGCCCACAATCAGAAGACGTGTAAGGTTAGGTTTGTCAAATCATGGCTTAAAAGGAAACACATAGCTTTGTCAACTTTGACAGATGAAACAAATTTCATTGAAGCTTTAGATGTAAATATAAAACATATTTAGGAGTGTGGAGTGGTATTCTATTGCTTCATATGAGGGAATTGTGTTGTTATCCATATCTTCGCTCGCTCTTGATTGTTTATTTTGGGATGGTTTTGAAAATGAAAATATCTGCAGTAAACTATATAAGGTAGCTAAGCTGCATTCACTAGGTTGAGATTTTATGCTGATCGGGTTTTCTCGAATCTCTAAAAACCTTTAAAATACCTTATTTTATTTTATAATATGGAAATGTTCATTGATGTTGATACCACACATCTTATATAAGATAAACTATGCTCATTTTGACTTATAAATCATGTCTACCGAGAGAAAAGGTTGGTTTTTTCCCATCCCTCACCCTTCTCTCTTTTTTAAGAGTATCTAATTTCTTTTTAATCTTGTTACTCAATTGATTAACAATTTGTAGTTATAATCATATACTCATAGTAGACATATCGATATTTTCACATTTCCGTGGGTTTGATATCGACATGTGGATATTTCCAATAGACCGTATAAAAAAACCAACGAAATACAATAATAAGCATCAAAACACAACAACAAAAATAAGCATCAAAACACGAGAGCTTAGACGTTGGAATGTATTGATAACCACAAAGTTTGTGTTTGATTCTCCTGTTTTATTGTTGTATTAAATAAACCTCTAGAATAAATATAATTAGATATTGGACACGTTTACTTAGATAATAATCAAATGTTTATTTATTGATTTAAATTGATTTTTTTATAATTTTTTTAAAAAAACTATTAAAATGGATGTTTTCATCAAAATTTTCTTAATATTGAGATGGCAAATATTTCTATCATAATCTTTATGTAGCTTTCTATTTCTTTTATTAAAATTTAAGATTTTGTAGACAATTAAAAAGAATTAAGAGTGATATTTTGTTGAAGAAGAAATTTTTTGAGAATGATTAGTTTTAAAACATTGGTTAATTCTGTAAAGTTTTATTATTCCAAAGTTAAAAGTTGGTTGTGATGTCTCAAATTGATTTTTTTAGAGAGAAAATATGAGTTATAATATACCTTGACAAAGAAAATAACATGACATCTTTCCTTTTATTTTTTTGTTTTTTTAAAGAAAAGTACAATCGACTTTAAGTTGGATTCTTCTCCTCAACATACTGTCAAAGACATGAATTGATGATTTACTTCATATAATAATCAAATTGTTAATAGTGAAAATTTAGATTTTAATCTATATGCATCCATATCCACATCCAATCATAATATTAAACTTTTTTTTGTTGTCAACAAGACCCAAAATTTGAGTGAAGAAGTAACATTATCACACAAAAGTTAGTTGCCTAGTTTAGTTCCACGACACCTATGTCTTGGAACAGTGTACCCAAAAAATATAATACACTAATATAATTGAGTCAAACAATTTCAATATTGCATTTATATGTATACACTCAAGATTACAGTAACAATCATAGAGCTAACTTAGTGAACAGCTAGACTCTCTCTAGATGTGAGACTTCTTTCCTTTAGAACTTTGGCTTCTCCTAAATATATGACTATTAATGCTAAAGAACTTATGCTATCCTTAAGCATATGATACTCCCTCTCACTTGAAGTTATATTTCCTTCTTCTCTTTGTTCACTCGAGAAACTTGATCTCCCTCTAAGTGTATGAGAATTTTTTCAAGAACAAACTTTAAACTCCTCTTAAGGATGAGAAATCCTTCTTGATTGAATCGACTTTAGGCTCTCCCAAAGTAGTGTAGTATGTTTGGAATCAATACAATACTCAACAAACTACTCACACGAGTTGTAGCCACAATCACATAATGTTGTGCTGCAAGCACAAAGTTACGTCAAATTCATGATGAAGAATAAGTAATATAATACGTGCCAACCCTAACACCGAATGCTTCTTGAACCTAAATAGCACGTCGAAGTAAGAAAAGGCAAACATTAGATATGTGTTATATTTAAAGTATGAAAAGAAATATTATGCAAGATTCACAACAATTGAGACACATCACTTGAAACATATTAAAAGATAACTACAAAAACAGTTCAAGCATCTACGAAACATGAATAAATATTTTTAATCGATCGGGAAAGTAGTAACAATGATATCAATTAGTATCGAACTAAGATCATTTTTCAATTTTATGAATTTTGTTCCCATCAATAATATTTCTCTTCTTTTACTTTTAGAGCTGAGTGCAGAATTTTTCATTTTTAAAAGGAAGAATAATAATAACAATAATTATTGTGCGGACGGAAGCATCAGCCAATCTCACCATTTTTGTGGAGCAAAATAGAAGTCGACGAGTGGCTACATTTCAGGTTAAGAGACGGCGGCGCCGATGAACTCCATTCTATCATCTTCATCCCCATCCCTTCCCATTTTCAACCACAAAAAATCTCCTTCTCCATTTCCAATTTCCCATTCTTTCACTTCTCCTTCAATTCCCAAACCCGCACCCTATTCCCCTCTTCGCGTCTCATCTTCTTCTTCCGACAATCCGGCCGTCACCGTTCCATCTCCACCCACCGACGCCCCTCTCGACACCCTCCGATCCGCTTCTAATGTCGTAAGGGACTTTTACGACGGAGTCAATCGCCATGACCTCGCCTCCGTTGAACCACTCATTGCTGAGAATTGCGTTTACGAGGACCTCATCTTTTCTCGCCCTTTCGTCGGTCGGAAGGTACGGTATGGACTCGTTTATCAATTCCTCAGCTCGTAATAACATAACCCCTTTTGGATTTATGCGATATTTACGACGATTTTGTGACCCAATTCATGCAGGACATTCTTCTTTTCTTCAAAAAGTTTAACGATTCCATCAGTAAGGATCTTCAGTTTGTTATTGATGATATATCCACCGAAGACTCATCAGCTCTGGGTGTACTTTGGCATTTAGGTAACTTTGATTTCATATATAACATTGAGTTTTAGTGCATTTGTTTCTTGCAGTGATTATTGTTTGAAATTTTCATTGTAGAATGGAAAGGGAAAGAGTTTCCTTTTAGTAAGGGATGCAGCTTTTATCGCTTGGCTGATGTTGATGGCAAGAAACAAATTATGTAAGTAATAGTTCTATTCTTTTCCTTCACCTTGTTGAAATATGCAGTTTTAGTAGCTCGACTTCGGTTGCTAATTAAGTTGTTTACTTGCTTTGTTTCAATTTACAGCTATGCAAGAGACAGCGTTGAGCCTGCATTCAAGCCTGGGGAGATGGCTTTGGTAAGTTAATTTTGCTTTTTCTTTCTATTTGTCTTTCCTTGTCCATAGATGTAGGTGCTCCTTCTACTTCTCTAATCATACTTATACATTGTTTCTATCTCTTAGGAAGGTAAATAATCGAGTAATTTAAGCTTTTGAGGCTGATTTCTTTCATATGTTTGGGACAATTTAGGACCAATTAGTGTTGGTGGAGTTTAGTTCTTATGAACTATTTTTGTGATTGACAGAAATAATCAATTATATCCCCAAAAGTGATGACCTTGAAGTGTCATGTCGTATTCATTAACTCGTTTTCATGTCTAGTTGTTTCGAAGTACAGTCTTTTGATGTTTATAAAATCCACAATATTTGAGATGATGGAGCTGTCTTTGCTTATAGAAGAAGTTGAATTTGATATGAAGGAGTGTTTAGCCTTATGAGTGGTTGAGAGAGGAGTTTGTTTGCGGTTTTAGATTACTAGCAAACAAACTATTACAACGATTACTGCCACAATCTCGTAGGAAATATCCAAAGATACTGAACTATTACAACGATTATCATGTTGTTTTCAATTGATTTTGTTTCTTAGAGATTTTATTCATATATAACAGAAGTTAGGCTTAAAATTATAGCACATTGATAAATCATACAGAACATCGAGAGGCCTAGAGATTTCTAAATGCTGGATAGATGTTCGTTTAAATTGAAATGTGAGACTCCTCTAATTAAAATGAGGATCCTTGGTGATGCAAAAAATGAGTTAGTGCTCTCTATTTATTTTCTTGGGTTTAGGGATATTGATATCAGCCATGAATAATTAATTTATACCCTTCTTGATAGATTCCTGCTTTCTATTTCTATTTCGCTGGAGTCTCTTCTTGTAGAGGGATGTCTTTTTCATTTTTGCTCAACGAAAGTTGCTTAAAGCCTTTTGCCACAACAAATATGGAATAAAATTCGTGGGAGTTGATGTGTATGTAGTAGCAGCACATGTTATGTCTAATAACCGAACAGTTTCTCTTGCAATTTCCAAATCCACTAAAGAATTTTCTTTGAACATGCCATAGTCATTTCCTTTGCATAATTTTTCCACTCATACGACTTTGTGGCTTCTAGATTTTCAAATACAGACGAATCGGAGTTTTGACTTTGACTTGATCAATTCTCTTCTGCTTTATATCATCTTATTTTACACTGCTACGAGTATATAAATCACAAATCTACAATGGATTTTATTTACTTACAGCAATCTATGCCTGAGCTTCACCTACTACAATGTAACAGTAGTATTTATTTACATTCATGGATGAAAATAGTTTTTCTTTTTCCTCCTGTTGAGAAAGATGGTTTCTGAGTTTTTGTATTTGTCATAATTTGATCCATTTTCTTCCATTACAGACAGCCATTAGAGGTGTAACTTGGCTTCTGGAACAATTCCCTCAGCTAGCAGATCGGATATAATCCCACTCTCACTAGGAAGAATTTACTAATGTATAAGATCCAATATTCTTTTAGTATAAATGTATATTTAGCAATAGATCAAATTGTATAAATTCATATAAGTTACATGATCCAAAAAGCTAATCTCCTCTGGGTTCCTTTCTCTTTGTAATTTTGCAATCATCAATGAAATTATTTCTTATTCAATAACTAGTTGAGAGATATTTGGTTATGATCCTTTTAAAGGGTAAAGATGTGAGCATGAATTATGAGAATGGAAGCTACAAATTTTGTTATTGTCAAAAGTTTTATATGACCATATTAGCCCCTCAATTTTGAAATTTTGGGTTTATATGCTTCATATTCTAATTTGTTTCCTCTATTCAACATTTTTTAAATACTACATGACATTTATATATGTGTGTTTTCATTTCTATCTCTTGACCATAATTACACAGGATTAAAGAAGATTGATGTTTTCAACTTTGTGAAATGTTATTATTATAACAAAATTTTAGATCATTATTGATAGATGCTGATCTATCAATGGATATTGGTAGACACTAGTAATTGTTAATTAGTAACTGAATTTAACTTCTTCTTTTTTATATTTTGTATATATTTTCAAGACTCTTGTCATCTAAAATAATTCTTCAATTGTATAGTAAAAAAAAAACTGAAAAGTTATTTAAACCATTGTGAACCTTGCACTGAATTTAATATTGTTTTTAAAAACTTTGAACATTTTGACTTTTGCTTAGGTAATATTTCAATAAATCTTTTATTTAGTCTTTAAATCAATTTGTTTTTGAAATTATCTAGATAATTATAACCATTTTAAGTAAGAAAAGAGACTACGTATTCAATAATATTAATAGGGGCCAGAAGTGTTTTTTGGACAAGAGACTAGTGGTAGTAAATGTTTATAGAAAATATAAAAACTAAAATTGGAGAAATAAAAGTATTGAAAGGAAGATAAAACAAAAAGTGGATGTAAATGGAGTATAAAATAGTATTTAAAGCAAAGTTTAAAGAATAAGATAAAAAGAAATCCAAAGTCAACTAACAACTGCTTGGTGAACGCGCAATTAAATATGTAATGGTAGGACAGAATCAAGTCCTTGCCTCCCAAGCTTCTTTTCTTCCTTCGTTTTCTATTTTAACTCCAAACCTTCCTTCTTCTTCCCTTCAAACCTCTCTCTTATCCTTTCTTCTTCTCCCCTAGCTCAATTTCATCACTCCAGAATGAAGAGGGAAGGTCGCCAACATGGCATGGTAAGAACCTACCGGATCATCCCTTCCCCATGGAACCCCAGACCTGAAACTCGATTTGTTAACGAGCTTGATTTCCCCCCTACTGCTGGCCTTTTCACTAAGGTCTCATCCAAGCCCACCAACCACTCCAAGTTCACCGGAAAGTGCAGCAAGCCTCGATGCTCTGGCTGCAGGCTACACCCGGTTCAAAAGGCCAAGGATAAAACCAAGGGATCTCATAAGTTCAAGTTGCACCAACTCCTCATTGACTTATCAATGGATGACTACGATGAATGCCCGAGCATCATTGATGATGATGGTGACGATCAGTCACTGGAAGAAATTGATGTTAAGTTGAGGGTTGGAGATATTCATCGCCACGTCGATGGTGACTATCAGCTGCAGAAAGTAACAGATTTTGAATCAAGGATTGATGAAGGTAATCATCATCATGTGAATGATGAAGATGAAAGGAGTTACTACAGAGTGGAATTCGTCATGGACGAAGCAGTGGAGGGTGATGACAGTTGGTGTTTGGTAGAAGAAAGACCAGCAATCTAATTGACAATGAGGCAGTTGGAAAGTAACAGGCCAGCTTGCATCCATAGCTGTGTAACTTCTCTGCCTCAAAACTTTTATCAATGTGGATATGAATAATGGTTTCAATCTCTATTCAAACTTTACAAAGTGGGTTCTCACTGTAAATCCAGGATTAGAGGGAAACACTTGGAATAACTAACTCTGTTCTTTGTATATCCTTTTCATTCAATCTTTCACTGTTTTCTATTTCCCCAATTTCAGATTCTACACACTTTGTTGAATTCTGATGAATAATGGTAATTTCATAGCCCATCAAATCAATGTTCTCTACATATACCGATATTTTTATACAGTAGTTCATATCAAACAAGGCTTTGTTACATAAAAATTGACAGATTTTATCAGTAGAACAAAATGGATCCACTGTAATTTAGAGGACGTCGAGATCTGGTTACCTCATGAATAAATGAAAATGGCTTCAAGGCTTCAGGGTAAGTTAAAATTTTGAGAAGCAATCTTCTGCTTGACCTTTACTGCTGAATGTTAGGAGATGTGTTCTCATGAGCAGACATTAAAGTTTGTAAAGACAGAGAACGAGTCTTTCCATGGGCATTCTTATTCGTGCCTCTGGTGCTTTTAACCGGAGCCATATGGCCAGAATGGGGCGCTGTGGCTTCTCCTATTTTGGGGCTCCCCTTTCTTCCTAGTTTTGGCGATGGGGGATGACACTTGAAAACCTCCTAGAAAAGAAAGGGACATAATATTTATACAAATTCCTTGTGTGTTGTATTTAGGCTATCAGCATGTGGGATCTTACTCTAAATTGTGCCGAATAAGTGGAAAATCACTTGTTTACCTCGTTCTTCTGTGTTTTTCGCTCCTTGTAAAAGTTTGGGAGTGGCCTGGCTTTGAAGCAGAAACTTTGGCGCAGCTTAGTTATTTCTGTTTCGGCTTTCTCCTACAGGAATATGTTAGTCCGTTACACCATGACTCGTTGTCAATAAGTCGGTTTACAGATTACCAAGTAATATTTTTTATTTGTTACCTTTAGTTTTGTTTGAAGTTGCACCTTTTTTTGTGACTCGTTTGTGTTGAACTTCTCTTCAAGTTTCTGAAAGTATTGAGAAGAAACAAGCAATCAATAAGCCATTGAACAAACAGAGATTATAGTATTTGAAAAAAAAACACACATGACGAGAATGCAACAAAAGCTTGCCTCCTTTCTTCTTGCTGCTCTTTCATCAGTTCGCAAGCTGAAAGGGGTAAATGAAAACGGCGAGTACAATTTGTTTCTGCAATTAATACACAAATATTTTGGTCACCATCAGCTAGCGAATTGAAAACTAAAATACAAAATTTCGAGGCCACTTTGCAGTTGCAAAACATAGAAGATCAACTCAAATAGCAGACAGGAGAGAAACTACTACCTTTTCTTTTCCGACCAGGGTGTAGCAGAAGGATGCTTTTGGGACTCGGTCTTCATTGCCTGAGATAACCAAAGATTACAGAAAGACTGAAAAAAAAATCCCCATGTTCAAAAGATACAATCGTAGACAAAAATGAAAAGCATGGCAACCGTATTCGGTGTCCTAAGAGGAGTTGAGCAATCTTTAGCTGGTTTTGAAGTACTGGCCCCAGCTCTTGAACGTTCAATCTTTCTCATCACTGTTGAAGTTAACTTGTTGAGTTCTCGAATGGGTGTAAAATTGACTGCCATCCTAAGAGATTTAGGAGTAGATTTCCTTTTATCTGCTGACTCCATTACACACTTGTTAACAACTTGTTTTGGAGTGGCAATATTAGATTTTCTTTTATCTGCAGACTCGATTACATATTTGTTAGCAGCTTGTTTTGGAGTGGCAATGTTAGATTTCCTTTTATCTGCAGACTCCATTACATATTTGTTAGCCACTCGTTTTGGAGTGGCAATGTTAGATTTTCTTTTATCTGCAGACTCCATTGAGTATTTGTTGGCAACTTGTTTTGGAGTGGCATTGTTGAGATAAGAAGCTGGAGAAATTGGTTTGACAGGTGTAGATGGGAGGATCTTAGATGATCTGTCAAACAATAGAAGCTTTGATGATGAAGTAGCTGCTTTCTTTTTGCTAATGGTGCTCGGCTGCTCCCAATTCTGGCGCGAACTCTGCAACAACAACACCAATAGTATCAACATCCATATCCCAGATTCTCAAATACAAAAGGAAAACTTATAGCATAATCCTCCTATCCTTATTTGCCACTCATCTACATATTTCCTAGTTTGACATGAATGAGAAACAGCTAGCATTACCTTAGGAAGAGATCTTTCCATCTGGGGTGTCCGATTGGACTCATTTCCCGTCAGGCCATCATTCAAATCAACACCCACAACCTTCTGGGGAATTTCCTCGATCACTTGGTGGGCAAGGCCAGAATCACCTCCCTCAACCTCCCTGCTATCAACTTTCTCCTCCTTAAGAAAAGAACCGTCGGAACGGCCATCACCACTGGCAATGGCGAGAAAATGTTGCCCAGTTACAACCTGAACCTCATGTTGCTGCAGGCCATTAGAGGTCGAGATTGAGGTGTGCGGAGAAGCAGAGGCATTGTGTTCAGTTTGAGTTTGTTGGAGAGATTTGGAAGAAGAAGCAGCATTTTCTTGCTCGAGCAAGGCCGCAGCTCGCTGAGCAGCAATCTTCTTATAATGAGCTTCAAAGAAAGCTTTCTTCTGAGCAACAGAACCAGGGCGAGAAAACTTCTCAGCTTCTTCAACATATCGATTGTGGGAAAAAGTAGACCATTTCTCCCAAGACAAAGAGTCGGACATGAATCTCCCGAAGGAGACCGACTGAGAGAGAGCATGAATTGGAAGATTACCCTAAAAAGAAACAGAGATGATGGATAAAAGGAATGAAATTGAAAGAAATTATTTTTGAAAAAGAAAATATACAAATAGAAAAGGGGTATGGTGGGGGACTGACTGACCTCCATGGATTCATTGGGAAAACCGGAAGTGTAAGAGAAAGGGTGGTGCATGAGGCATGTTGAATCAGCCATGGAAGCTCCAAGTGAAAGGAAACAAAAAGAAAAGGAAGAAGAAGCCAAGAAAGAGGAGTGGGCGTTGCTGGGAATGTATTATAGGAAATGGGGTTTTGTGATGTGGGAGAATGGAAGGTTTCAAAATTTGAAATTCAAACCACAGAAAAAAGAAGCTCCCCGGTACACTAAAAAGCAAAAGGAGGAAGATGATTCATTCTCCATTCTTAGTTTATTTTTAAAATTTCTCTCATTTCCCTAGTGGGTCCTCATGCTTCATTTTAACCAATCTCTAGAGAGAGAGAGAGAGCATGTGAATTTCAGTATTAATGAGCCCCACCTTAGTTTTGAAAATGGTAATCTAATCTTTTTAATTTTAACATAAGTTTAAAATTCACAAAAATATGGAATTGGGTCTAAAATGTTTATTTGTTTAAATCGGAAAAGGGTCAATACCGGAGTTCCAACGGCCAAATTTTGTAGGTGAAATTTAAATTCGAAATGGCCTCAACGGCTCAACTCAACCTAATAAATAAATATATATAAAAAGAAAAAAAGGTAAATGGGAACTTTTGTCTTTTGAGATCATTTATGAATTATTATTTTGAATGATACTGGGGGTTTGGAGGTTCAAACTGAAATTGGGATCATATGCTATAAAAGCGGCCTTTTTGGAGTGTTTAAAGCCAAACCAACAACGGCTCAAATGTGTAAGACAAAGAATGCCATGTGATTGAAGCATATATGATGATATCAACTCTTTCTTTCTTTCTTTTCAACTATCAAAATTTCAATAATGTACATAGCAAATCAAATGGTCAGACTTTTGATATAAGAATTGATTGTCAACTGTACATTTACTGAACTAAAACTCATCATTAATAAAACATAGATATACTTATAGGGCATAAACGGATAGGTTTCTTCCCTCTCCTCCCCACCCGCCTCTTATGTCAATTTTCATCCTTACTAAATTGTTTATGGAATAGGAGGAGAAAGAGCAAAGGATACACTACAATATCACATTTTCTCAAATTTTTTTAACAACGTTTAAATTTATTCACAACTAAATACAAATGTCTCATTGTATTTATGGATTTTAAATTTATCCCTATTAAATTGGTTGTTTCTTTAGTCATTGACCTAAAACACAGCTTGTGATCTTTGTGGGCTGCTTGGTGTGTGTGTATATATATATATATGGAAGACATAAGTTTGAGGTGGAACTTCTAGTAGATTCTACATTTACAATGAGTCTCTTACGAAAATACTTTATTCTTCTGTTGTGTGGTTGTTGAACACCTTGTTACTGATATTATAGTTCACTTCACTAAGAAGATTTGTGCAAGTTAAAGGGAGTTAAACATATATTGAAGGTTATTTTGAGGAGTCTCTCTCATAGGGAAACTTGGAGATTGAGACGCAATGGTGAAGCATGAAACATTTTATCTAGGATGAGCTTAGATCGAATTCCTTGTATCACACATCAAGTAGTTTAGGGGAAGCCTAAACTTTATCTTGTAAAAGTTGTGTAATTCAAGATAGTTAATTCTTGATCATTTATGTATTTGTGAACCTCTTGAATCTTAGTAAATGGTCTTTTCAATCAGACTTAAGGTTCCTAAATGTAGGTTTGATTACACTAAACTAGGTTATCAACTTGGTTGTGTTTTGCTTTTTCTTACCTTTGTCAATAGCTTAAGAAATATGTTTGATGCAAATATATAATTCTTCCTCAAGGTTAACAATGTGTTTTCAAAAAACACTAAAATTTCCTAATAAAAGATATTGAGTTTTATATGCATGTGATGTTTTTTTAGAACACGTTCTATAGTCTACTTTTCTCTCGGTTTCCTCTTTGATTTTCTGTCCATTTAAAGATTCTCAACCTTATTGAGGATGGGTTTCATATGATAGCTAAACATCTCTAACCAAAATATAAATGATGCACAAGATATAATAACTTTAATTTCTTTGTACCAACTTGTTAGATTGAAAAATCAATAGAAATTTGGAAGCCTCTCAATTTGATTTGATTTATTTATTACACAACATTACACGAACATTACTTAAAAATATAATATAAACCTAAGAAATTGAAAACATGCAAATATCAAATAATTAACGTGAATCAAATGTTATTCTAGAAAAACGTCGATCAAATTGATAAAATGGTAATACGGAAAAACAATTATTGCTTTTGGAGACTCTTAGCCTCTATACCCCTCTATATTTCAAGTGTTATCACATACTGCTTCGAATAAGAACATGATGGATGGTAGATTATTGCACTGCTTGGCCATTGGGTTCTAACTCTATTGGAATTAACTTTCATCCCCAAGGATACCTAGTAGATTTAACACTATAATAAGATCAATGAAGAGTTACTCAATTAAAAGCAGTTATAAATGTGCTTTTTATTAAGCCAAAACAACACAATTGGCTCTGTTTCCTGATATTTGACACTCTAAGATCATGTACAAGATTAGTTTAAATGTCTCGAAGGAACTAGTAAAGGTATTAATAAAAAAAATAACGTAATTTATTGTCTTTTTTACAAAAAAAATTATTGTAAGTTTGATTTTTTCTATAAAAATAAAATAGATATACATGAATAAAGCTTTCTTGTTTTAGAAATTAATATCAAGGAAGAGTAACGTGTAATAAATTTTCAAATTAAACTCCTTCTTATAAGCAAAAAAGTCAAGTTATATTTACACCATCATATTATTGGTAGATGACTCTACAATTTTAGGATTGTAGTCCAAACTTCTATCATTATAAATAACGTTTTACCTAATCTTTCAAATATTTTCCTTAAAGGACAAAATTATTTTCGAATCGTATCTTTTAGAAATAAAGTTCAAATTGGTTACATTAAGTTAGGAGAAAGAATTTTTGAAATGATGTCCTCACTTTTTGGCCTCATTCGATATCTTTTACTCGATTAGGACGGGAACGTAAGGGTAGCTAGTGTAAAATGAAATATTCCCTATCCAAAGAAGAGTGTATGGTGGTTGAAGGTAGAGAGAAAGGGTAGGAATGGATGTATTTGGGTGAACAACTAGTGGTTTGGAATTAAAACAAAACTTTTACAAGGACATTGGAGATTACATTCTTTTTCATAGGGACTGTATTATTTTTCTTTTTTGTTTCGTAATGCTTAATGTTTGGTACCAAACAAATTCAAGAACTTCATCAATTCATTATTATTCTTCAAATCTTCCATACAATTATATTTGTACATGCCCCACATTAATTACCAATTCTCAAATCAAGTTTTTACTCCATCAATTCATTCTCTTTTATTCCCTTTTCATATCATTTCTACATTAATTAAATTCATAGCTTTTAATGTTTCCTATGTTTGAACACTTCATGTCCTTGTACCAACTTCATCCAACTCATCATTTCATCAAATCTCAAATCAATAATGATTATAACCTATCTTCTTGGATCAATTTAGGAAAACTTCATATCTTTTTTCACTTTTGTACTACTTGTATTGTTTTCCTTTTTCTTTAAAAATTTCCGAAACACTTTAAAACTCTAATTTGTTACTGTATTTACTACATTTATTTTTTTTTTATTTTAAACACGTACTATTATAATTCAAAATAGAACCTTTCTCTTCCTAGAAATGCAAAGGATAGAAGTTAAGAATTCTTAAAAGCGTTTTTCACCACAATAATTTCCTTCAATCATTTGCATAATTAGAAGTTTAAAAATTTTACTTTTTAATAAACCACGCATATAATTGTAATGTGATTATGAATTACAAAGGAATAGTTACAAATTTAACCATTAAATTCAAACATAAATTGGACTGACTTATAGCAATTGTGTTTTATTATTGGGCCGTTGATATCTGACTTGAAGGCCCGGTCCATCCATAACGCATTGCCTCATCGACAACCAATTCTTCTTTTTAATTTCTTTATCGTTTTCAAAACAATTTATTCTAAATTGCAAAATCCTCTAACTATTTTCAAGTCGAAAAGGTAAAATGAAAACCTTTTGTCATTTTCCCATATTTGAATTAATATTTTTATGACAATATATATATATAAAATATGATTGATAGCCATTTTAATAAATACTAAAGATCTTAGAACAAAAATAAAGAATAATTGGACCATATTATGATATTTATCTATGTAATTCTTTATTCTTTTAGATTTATCCACTTAAAAAATATTAAATTAAAAGAAAAGACATCTAACTTTATTTTTTCTTAAATAAGGATAATGATAATGATAAATTTGTAATCCAAATTCCAACCCATAGAAAATTGAGATGAAGAAGATTTGTAATCAATGATGGATAGAAGGTATTCCATTGATATTAAACTAAAAGGAAAGGTTTAATATAGTGGGTTTGATAATGATGGCTTAACACAATATGAACACATAAAATGATTGTTAATTTATTCAAGCTCCTTCAACATTTTTTTAATAAAATCAAATTTTATATTATTCTTTTCATTGATTTTATCATCTACTTTGCAATTCATCTCCATACTTTTTTCATCTAAATTTAATATACTTGCTATGTTTCCATTTGTATGTTTTCTTTTCTCTTAGATTATTTTTTTCATTCAACTATGCCTTCAAACGGATTTGGAGTATTATGACTAACTGTGACTTATAAATTTAGATATATTTTTTATCATATATGATTTTTGTTTACAATGTAAGTGATATAATAAATATAAAATTAAATCGATGTGTAATAGAATTTAAACTTCTACGATACAAGTTAAAAGTTTTAAAATAAAAAGCTCGTAAACGAAATAAATATATATTTTAAAATTTAAGACTAAACTTGTAATTTAAAAATAATAATAATAATAAGTGCATGAAAAAGGTATGGAGGAATTAATTGAAGAAGGTTGAATAATTTGAAAGGAATTAGTTTTATACCAAACCAATGGACATATATATATATATATATGTTATTGTGTTGTTGGCATTAATCCAGGTCAGATCCAAGTCAGGTGTGAGTTTGCATTTAGATTGAAGTGTACATGTAATGAATTAATATGATATTGGTGTGGGGTTGAATGAGAAGCTTAATTGTATTAGAGGCTTTATTTAAAAGATATTAGTTGGGTTTGATGGAGCAGCATGAATTATATATGGTTGAAGAAGAGTTGGGTAGTGGAGAGCGTGGGTAGAATAGAATAGAAGAGAAGATATTGAGAAGGAGAGAGCATTAGATAGATATAGATTTTGGAGGGAGGGATGAAACTGAGATGATATATAAGGTAAATAGTAAAGGGAAAAGCATTTATGATATCATTGTTGATGGCGTGCCATTTGATGGTGACCCCTTACCAAATCCCCTCCTCAATGGCCCCATCCGCCGTTCCCTCTTAAAACTTAAGCAAAAAAAAAAAGAAAAAAAACCTAATTACATCATCAAAACAAACAAACAAACAAACAAACTCCTTAATATAATCCTTTTTATTAACTAATTAAGTTGTTAATCACTGCAATTAATTTATTAATCCATTTCCATTGCTCTTTTTCACCATTTTTTGTACTCTTTCTTCTCACAATTAATATTTTATTTTCCCACCGAAAGTCTCCTTCATATGTTGCTAAACCCTTTCTTATATCATCATCATCATCATCATTAATAAGTAATAAGAAGAATAGAAAAGAGAAGTAATTTGGTGAAGAAAAGAGATTGGATGGGAATGGGGATGGGGATGTGATTAATATTGGAAAGGAAGAAAAGATAAGAATTGAGAATGGGATGGGGACCACAGAGAATTGCATGAAAATAATAATTTGGATTTTTGTACCAAACAAAGTGGGACCCTATTTCAGGTCCTCAACAATCTCGTACCTCTTCTCTTTCTCTTTCTCTTTCTCTTTCTCTTTCACCTTTTCACCTTTTCATTTTCTCTTCTCATTTTCATTTTCAATTTTTTATTTACTACAAGTTTTTCCTATATTTGCCCATTCCTTCAACTTTTTTTAAACCACTTCATCTTTAAAACTATATTCAAGTGATAATTACTTTTTTTTTTTTTTTTACAAGAAGATAATGTTATGAATGATTCTGTAAAACTAATTAACTTTAACCTTCCATTTAGTACTAACTTTTTTTTATATAGTTTAGTTGGATGTATACTTTAACCACCTTTTTCTTAAACTAACAAAAAAATCGATCACTACCTAGCTCAATTATCATAAATTAAGATATGACTTATATTAAAAACAAAACAAGATGTTATATAATTTGTCAGTTGTTGAGTATAGTTTGAATGCATTTTCACAAGTTAGGGCTTGAGATGTAATTATGTGGTAGGGTGGGCATATAAATGAATTGTGACAACACGCCATTGAATGCCATGTTCCCTATACTAGTTATGTTTTTATATATTGTTTGATTGATAAAACAAAGTGATTATTTAGCCTTTAATGTGTGGCATGTTGACCATGGTTATTCAAGTGTTTGGCCTCAATATATATATATATAGGGTTTAGGTCAAGGTAGCGTTCTACAACTCTAGCCTTAGGTCTAAGCTAAATCATCGTCTTATATAATCACTTAAATTCACCCAAGCCTCAACAACTTCAATTCCCAACCTCAACCTCAAACTCGTCTTATATTGGGTTCAAGTACCCCATTTGTGGCATACAGCTTTACAAATAGATTTAAGAAAACGAGAAGGCAGACACAAAAAATTTAAAATAAAGTTGAGAAGATTAGGATGATGGTGGGAAAAAAGAATTGGAGGTGTCCAATCATGAAGAAAGAGGATTTGTGCATTATTATTGAATTTCAATCTTTCATTAAGTAAAAGACAAAGAAATTTTTAGGCAAGAAAAGAAAAGATTCTTGAGTTTTGAGTTGCTTTATGGACTTCTTCCAATTCTATCGTCACTAACACTCCAAGTCAAAATCCGGTAATCATTTGCCAAATCTTAATTCCATTAATCACACAAATATTTGCTACGACTGTTTGTTTTATTTGGATCCTAATATTTTTCTTTAGAGATTGTTGGATTTGTTTTTCCACTTTAGGTTTAACCTATGTCTACTTAAGTACAAAGGTGTTAAAGCAAACTGGATTGTATTCTAATTAGTATGTATTCACTAGTTGGACTAGTGATCAAAATCCTAAACTCGGGAGGAGGATAAAATCTAATATTTGCGAAATAGATAGAGCATTAAAGTGTGGTTAGAGAAAGAATGGAAACATAGAAAAGAAAAGAAAAGAAAACGAGAGAAATGTGTGGAGAAAGCCCCAAAATTTGACCGCCAAAAAGCGTAGGTCCAAGTGGTCCACAAAATAGGTCAAAATTATTTAGCCATTTTTTCCAGAGGGTAAAACAGTCATTTCCGTAACATTACCTCTAAAATTACTTTTACCACCTACCTCTCTCTCTCTCCCCTCAATTTTTACTTTACATTTTCTTTTTTTCTTTCTATTTTTCAACTATTTCCATAAATATATATATATATATATATATATATATATATATATATATATTTAATACTACATAATTTTCTAAATAAAAAATTAATCAATTCTTGTTTTTATTTGTTTTTACTCTTAACACTATTAAAAATGTTTATAAATACGAACAACAACAAAAATAAATTACTTTTAAATCATCACCATCCATCACCAAAAATTAATTAATTAATCTAACAACTATAAGATTAAATAGCGCTTTTTTAAAATTCAAAATATAAAATAGTTGAAATACAAAATTTTAATGTTTATTAAATTCTTTCTAATCAATTTATGTACTCTTAGCATATAAAATATCACATCAAATATCTAGTTTTGTCGACAAGATATGCAAATTATTGTTTTAATAAAGTATTATACAATCAAATGATGTAATATATTACTAGTTTTTCGTAATAAACACAAAAGGTTTTATTTTAATCATTTTGGAAGCAGGCTATGTAATGTATGCATACATAAATAGTCAATAGTTTTTTTAAATTATTCAATTGCAATATATTAAATAGGCTCACATATATTAATAGTTTTGTTGATGGATAATTTTGATTGTCTATGTTATGTAACAAATAATGGATGGATGATGAAATCCTGAACTTTTTAACCATTTTTTTCAGTATGACCAATTAAAATTTTGCATTAAGGCGATCAGAATTAATCTCGTTCATAAAACTAAAATTTACAAATATCATAAAAGTTTTGTTATAGAATAGATAAATAATGAAAACATAACACAACATTAGCAAAATGATTTTATTAAAAAGAATACTTTAAATACATGAAAAAAGTGAGACAGGTTGGGAGAGATAGAGAATTTATAGAACAAAAACATAAATAACACAAGAGATGACATATGCGTCGTCAATGATTCAGGTCATTCCAACAATTTCATGAAATATTGAAGGGACATAACCTAATGACATATTCTTGAAGGTTCAAATCTCTAGAGGCTTTGTATTATAATATATATATAGTGGGTGGAAGCAGTTTGGCCTTGGCCCTTGGAGAATTGAATTGAAGGAGGCTCCTCTCATCTCTGTTTCCCACACCCCACGTTCATCCATGTTGTTCAAAGACTTTGTTTTTGATATATATATATATATATATTGTTGTATCTGTAAGTAATTAAACAATTGGAACAAAGTTGATTAATTATTAATTGTTTGTTGTCAGAAGAAGCACACTAGATCCATAAAATACTCACCTCCCCAAATTCTCCATTTTTATTTCATCTCTCTCCACTGTAAAATCTCAAAATTTGTAAATCGAGAGAGATCTGAGAAAGAATCGTCATCATCAATTTCAATCCCTTTTACACCTTCATAAATCAAATTCCGTTCACTTTCTGCTTCCCTTTCAGAATTACAAATAACCCCTCTTTAATCCTTTTCAACTCTCTTTTTCTTTCTCCATATTCTCATACAAACTGTGAAAAAAGTTACACCAAACACCGACTCTAATGGAGATTCAGTGACCAAAAACAAAACAAGAAACAGAAAAAACAGGAAAAAAAAAAACATAAATATTCTCAAACGATGGGGGTTTTCTTCTTCATCGATCTCGCTTAAGATTAACAACTTTTTATGAGAAGAGATCATCTTGTTTTCTCTCACCTGGCTGTATGTATGTATCTATCTATCTTCTTCTTCTTCTTCTTCATCAATACGCCAATCTGGGAGTTTCTCTGTTTTGAAGCGTGTTTCTCGACCTGACCCATGTGATGAAAAGAGAGAAATTTTGAAAATCTCTCTTATGGGTATTTTAGATTCACGAGTTTCATGAGATGGGTAGGTTCAAGAATCGGTGTAATCGTGCCAACAGATGAGCATGGTGACACAACGTCTCATGATGTAGAATCGAGCTCTCTGTTCTTTGACTAATCTAGCGCACTTTCTTGTGAAAGAACAACGTCTGTGAGAGGAATTTTTGATGATGGGGAAAGAGGAAGAACGAGTTGATCTGTTTAAACCTTCTTTCTTGGAGAACTTCCATTTCTCATCGAAGTAAAAAGGGGGATCAGTGGGAGTAGTAGTTGAAGTAGTTGTTGTTGCAGTAGCACCGACTATGGAAGCCATGGATGAAGCAGAAGCAGATTACAGCTTCTTTTTTTTTTTTTTTTTTTTTTTGCTTCTCTTCTGTTTCAAGTTTCTGTGAGGAAAAGATTGGAGGGACTGAAGGAGAGAGAAGAGAAAAAGGAAGATTTTTCTTTTCTTTTTTTCTTTTTTATTTTTTGGTTTGAAGAGTGAAGAGGAAATAAGGGAAAGGGTTTGGGGTTTGTATTTATAAAGTAATGTAAAAGAGAAGAGAAAGAGAGCAAAAAATGGCAGTGCTGATGGGAGTAGCAGTGCCTCTATCACCTGGGCCTTCTATAGGCCCACAAACCACTTTCAAATATAAAGTTAAATCAAACCTATGTTAAACTTTCTAAACCTTTTTCCATCAACATTATTTCAATTCTTAACACTATTAGATCGCATAATAACAAACAAAACTATTAGAATCAAAATAGTATTGTATTATCTTACAAACATCTCCAAACAAAAGAAAACAATTAAGCTTATAATGATGATTGAATTGTTGAAAATTGAGAAATGAGATGGAAATGATATGTATAAGCTTGAGTTATAGGAAAAGAAAAGAAAAGAAAAAAGAAGAATTATTATGAAAGGAGATGTTTTGAATGTTGGTTATAAAAAGAAAAGAAAGTGTGTTAAGAAGGGTAGGTTGGGAAAGGAAAACGTCATGGTTGGAAACAATTAAATGTATGAATATCTCAGTGAGATTGGGATTTGAGTAGCCATAGCCTGCACTCCTCAATCTCTCCTCTCTTTTCTTTTCCTTCACTCTTTCTTCTTTAACAAACTAAAATCAACTTTTCTCTCTTTCTCTTTCTTTTTTACCATTTCTATTTTCTAACCCTTTTTCTATTTTCTCTTTTTCATTCTAATTACAATTAATTAACACTCAACTTTTTCTAACCACACAGTTACCCTTTTCTTTTTCAAAATAAGTTCAATTTTCATATTGATCCTCTTATCTAACCTTATTCCATATAAAACATATTTTATTGGTTGACAAATTGTCTATTAGACACCTCTATTTCGTGAAGTATCTACTCTCTTTATTTGCACTCCACACTACCATTTTTTCATCATTAATCATTACCATATTATTTAAGGTTATAGAAGGTACCTTTCTTTTTCCTCCAACGTATTCATAACACTATTGTCAACTTAGTTGAGAAGTATTAATACATTCATTTAGGGAAACATTCTCCATATTTAATTAACTAAATTTCAATTAGAAGCATTAGTATTGAAAAGGAAAATGGGAAAAGTGAAAAACAATAGTTGGGGTTCAGAAATTACCTCATTACTATAAATATGTATTTACCTAAACTTGGGATTTAATAATTGAAGAGTTTATTTGTCTTTATTTTGATTTTTTTTTTCTCTAGTTGATCAATGTGACGTCTGACAATACATCAATTTGTTTTTATTCGGAATGTAGATTTTTGTAACTACTTCTAGAAAAAATTTCATTTTAATTTTTAAAACATAATTATAGTAATGAAATAATTTACACTTTAGTAAAAGTAAAAGAAAAAAAGAATATGTTTTTAATTTTTCATTTTCACTGTTGTCCAATAGAGAAAAGAAGGGGTGGGTTCTCAACTATTTGTCCTTTGAAGTGAGTAATAAATAGAGTGAGTGTTGATTCTCATCCACACCTTTTTGTTCTCTTCATCCTTTTAGGGAATTAGATAAAAGGAATTTTCATTTCTGCTCTCTTTTCTTTACAATGTTTAGTTAATTTAATTTGCCTATGCTAAAACTTTGAAATTGGATTACAACTAAGAACGTATTAGTTTATATGTTCACTATTGACAAACAAAAATTTATATTAGAGAAAAAATGTCGTATTATAAAGTTGAGTGATGTTAATGGAGTGGAAGAGTTTATATTGTACCTTTTCTAAACCCTAGGGCCAAAATCCTAGATAACATAAATACAAATACAACTTAGGTTTTAAGAATGTTGTCCTTGTTATGAATGAATTTGGACTAGACAAATATGCCAAAAATTAGAAGAAGAAAAAATAAAAGAAATAAGTATAAGATAAATGGTACTTGGTTTCAAATAGAGATGTCCTGGGGCGAGGCAAAGCCAGAGATGTTCTCATTCTCGCTTCCTATTTCATTCCTCAAATTTTCCGAGGAGATTAGTGTGAGAATTTTTCGTGATTAATTTTCGAGGATCCAATGGTTGGAGAATAATTTTTTCATTGTTAGTTTTTTTTTTTTTTTTGTGAAAAAACCAATTAATTTAAATTGCTAATGTAGAAAAATTTTAATTGAATAATTAAATCTATCACCGGAATCGTTTCTTATTTTATTTGACCATTAAGATCATCAAGTAGTCAAATTTTGGCGTCAACAACTAACCAACCTTTTAGTAGAAAGAAATAAAAAGAAATCAAATATTGTATTTAAACATATTCATTACCTTCATCAATATATAATCAAACTTCAAATTAAAATGTAAAATTTATATAATAATAATAGTAATAAATAAAGTCTAATCGAGATGAGGTTGGGAATGCATTTCCTCTTGCGGTCCTATTTATCTCTCACGAGGAATATTTTTCTCACTCGCTCACTTGGGAATCTCCGTCCCGTTTAGGATTGGTAATTCGTGGGGCCTATCTCTTTAAAAAAGTTTGACATCTTTAGTTTCAAATAAGTTTACGTGGCCACTAATTATTTAGTTAATCAACTTAATCCAACTCTTGTTTGAGATTGTCAATCCTAATCCTAACTAGGAAGATTAAATTGAACCTATGACTAATTCCTAATTGATAAAAAATCTGAGTTTAGGATTCTCCACCCTTGACTTTATCATCAAATCTATATTTCTTTATTTTGTAGGTCATTTCTTACAAAAAAAAAAAAAAAAAAGATTATAAATTTATCACACTGTTATCACGTAAAAGTCACACACATTTTTCTTTACCCAAAATTTGACATACAACACCCCAAAACCTCCATCAAGACATGTTGCTCCTAGACCTCGATTCCGTGTCCAAACATTAGCTAGGTTGGTTGCAAAAAAAGTTCATGAAAGGAATAGATGATAAACATGCACATACTAAATTTGAAAGGCAAAAAGTTTATAGGTGGGAGGAAAGAAAATTAATCTTAATTTTCAAGAAAATAAAAAGTAAAAATTAAATAATGATTCAACCCACCCGAATTTTTTTTAAAAAAGAAGTCCAATTAATACAAGAAATATTGTAGAAAAATAAGGGGTGATTTGATGGAGACAAGTTAAAAGAAGTTGGGAAGACATAGAATAGGAGTATAGAATGTGGCATTCAACTAAAACTGCCCCTTCAATGAAAATTTATATATTGCTTATTTGAAATGACATATCTTTTCAATTTTGTTTTTATGTTTTCCTTTTTCTTTTTTTCTTTTTTAATTTGTCCATACTTGTGCAACTATCCAAGGATTGAGGGGCATGTGCCCTTAACTTGATATCCTTTAATATAGTCTTGCCCCCCTTAATTATTTTTTCTTTATTATTCTCTTCACATTTAACTATTCTAAGGGAATCATCATCATTAACTCACACATTTCATTTATTTTATTATCCAATTGGTTCACATTTTGGAGAAGAAATTTTTCAAAATTATACTACTGTTTGAGATTGCAAAGTGCTTTTGCTATATAATTGAGATGGCTCAAAAATTGCAAACTATTTGAAACTCAAATATGAAAGGAGCCATGTGTTTGTCTTTTTGTTGATGTTCTCATCTCTCCTACAGAAGAAAATGTGTCTTTTCACACACAAACACGTATCTAATTTCTAGACACTCTATAGAGAGGGTCACTCTTTTGTATAATTGTTTTTAAGAGACATCTCCATCTCTCTCTACCTTCCAACTTATTCATACTTTTCTTAATCCAGAAAAGATGTGGTGCTTGTTCAAGAATAATGCAATTCTTATGTTTAAGTTAATTAGGGTGTATTACTAAAAATATAAAGATTATTGATTGTTAATTATCACTTTAATAGAGCTTTTTTCAAGCTAAGTATGTACATTTATGTTGAAGACTCCCATCATCCTTACTTCAATCTTGTCCTAATCAACCACTTGATTAAATTTACGATTGGATCTTCCGGACATACTACTCTACTTGCTTTCTTTAGAGTTTAAAGATGGGACATGAGGTCACAAAGACTATTAATCAACCTCTCAACTCGCGTATGTGAAGTTAGACTTTCATGAACTAAGGCTTATCCAACTTCTTAAAAGTTCCTCAACATTATTGGTCGGTTGAAATAGTAATTCATGTCTCTTAGCTTCTATAGGGGTGGCCAACCTCGCACTTATAATATGGTTAGTTGCCATATGGCCGCTAGGGTTAGTGTGTGACAATACTTATAAGTTATCAATGGCATTTAATTTTAAATTTTTTATGCAGTATTTTTAAATGTTATATAGGTTTTATGATCTAAATCAACATTTATAAGCTTAAGAAGACATATATGAGTAATCCCAACAGTTCCATAATTTGAAGAAGCTGATATGGGTATGAATAAATACAAATGAAAGGAGGATATGATGAGGTTTAAGAAAACATATGATCAGGCTTTGGATTTAGATTATAGGGTAAGAAAATGATAGGTATAAGTGAGAAGTGGTGAGAGCTTTATGATAATGTTTTGGGGGCAAAGTCCAAGAAAAAGAGAGATTAATTGATGATCAGTGTGGGGTTTTTGCATTGGAGAATGGTCAAAGGGGTAAGTGAAGATGAAGCTAAGATAGGTGTTGTGTTTATTATTGTGCAATGCAGGAACCCACCGACCCAATACTAAATCAATGTTTCAAATAATGTTATATTATTGTTATCACTAACTATACCCTAATAATATAACTTTTATCCCTTCAATTTAGTCATTCAAATTATTAGCAGCCTTGTGAACACATCCGACGAAAGCAACAAATATTAAAGATCTTAGTAATTTGTATTTAGAATTTTGGTTTGAGTAAAAATAGAATAAATTAATAAACGTACTTTTAAGTGGGTTTGGTTTTCAAAAATAATTCAACCAAATTAAAGTACTAATAAGAGTCAAGATTAAATTTTTAAAGAAACATTTCAAAATAAAATAATAAGAATGATTTGGCGAAATGATAAAAATTAAATAGAAAGTTTTGAATAAAAATAATAAATTGAAAATTAAAGTGAAAGGACATTGTACTAAATTATTATTAGTTTTTTGATTATTTATTCGTAAGATGGAACCATTTTTAACTTTAAAAGGAAGCATTCCTTTCTAAACTATTCTGTTATTTAATCTCTTGGGTTGAAAATGTGGTTATCAAATAAATGGACACATTCTCCTACACATTAAAAAGACTCATTTGTTTTTTCTATTTTTCCAAGTACACAAGTGACGTCAGTTTTCATTTACATTAAAGTTTTTAAACTAAGTAACGTAAAATGATGATTATCCTTATGTTTACGTTGTTGGTTGATTAATGATATAAAGTTAACTAGACTTAATTAAATAATTAAAATATGGTGTGGGCTGAATTAATAATTTATATTATTTTATTAGATTGAGTTTATTATTTAATCAACATTTTCAACTTGGATAGAAGCCTATTTCTAGATTGAATCCTAATTGAACTAGTTGGTTATGGTCTCCAATGTATAGCACTTGGTCTTTTTTAAGAAAGATCCGTCAATTTTTCGAGATGAAATGTAGTATGTAACTATTCTTGACAATTTAGCATGAATGATCTCAGGTTAATCTAATATATAGATTTAAAGTATTAATGCTTATTTGTAAATAAACAACAATTACGGTGACGTATAAAAAAACTCAATTGAGTGAATGATCACTTGGATTCTTTTCAAACATGAGACTCTTTCAATAAAATTTAGGCTCCTCATAAGTTGTAAGATTCACTCTCACCAAAAACTTATATTTTTTTCATTGATGCTATTCATCCCCTAACTTTGAGAATTCATTCTCCAATAATAAAAAATGGTTCAAGACCATTTAGAAAAACACCTTAGAAATATAAGATGCTTCTTATTTCATGATTATATTAAGATTGACACCCTTGCAGTTTATGACAAACATAGGAGAAAAACCTAAAAAAGTACCACATTTATACCCTTAAAAATATGCACAGTGGAGGAGGAGAAAGCAACCTAAAACCAATAAATACAACGTTAAAAAGCAAATAAATCTCCAAAATAAATAAATGAACACATAAATTTTAAAATAAGAAAAATACATTTTGATTTTGTAGTATCAATAACGGATAACTCGTAACACAAATTAAAATATTACGAGGGACAAATGCTTCACTAACCTCTAAAACATTGCTAATACTATATCTCTAACGATTATTCTAATCAACAAAAATAATAAATTATGACCGAGTTAAGAATAACTCATATGGATTAAATTGTTTGTAAAAAAATGACAAAATGCAAACAAAACCATTGATAAGTTGTCATGGGCGTGTGACATTAAAAAATATGAATGGTAGGCACCATAGATACACAAAAAAATGATGGATGTACAACAAAATAGTACCTAAGAAAGAAGGGGGGAAATGGTTATTAATATGCAATTGCATGCACTGAACCCCAAGCCTTTTCTAAGGCTCCACTCTCCATTATGGCATCGCACGAATTCCTCCTCCTAAAATAATCAAATTGCAAACAAAAGCTTTTTTTTTTCTTTCTTTTTTCTATATATATTACAGTGGTAAATCTTCAAAAAATCTAAAGTACTTTTTTTTTTTTACAGTTTTTTTATTTATCTAAGTAGGGTTTGAAAAATGAAATGATTTAGTGGGATGTGATTGTACGAAGTCATGGTGTGTCAAATTCATGGAGGATGGAAGATGCGGGCTCTTGGCAAGACCTCTCATGATGAAGGGTGAAGGTGAACCATTGTAAACTTTATTTTGTACCTAAGAGATAACATATCCTCTCCCATCAATTATCTCCATACCTGCAACAAATAATAATAATAACAGAAACAATATTACTATAATTTTAGGTCGAATGGTGTAATTGATAAGAAGAACCAAGTTAATTAACAAGAGAGTATGACATGAACTAAAAGTAACAACTTATGACCCAAATGAGCTTAGAAGAAAGGGTTAAACGTGGAGACCAAGCTTTACCAAATACTTAACAAGGTCTGTTTTACACACGCTCCAAGCGTAATAGATCATTTTAGGCCAAAATATGGATTATATCGAGGGCCGAGTCTAGCCAAACATGAAAATTGGCACACCCTTTACTTGATACTTTATCTAATTATTCTATGACAAATTCTAAAGTTGTAGCAAACAACAACTAAAATCAAATTTCTATATAAATACATTATTATATATTTTCACAAAATGTAATTGAAGTTATGCTCTCAAACTCTCTAGCTTCCACACTCTCTTTCATACTCTTCTAACTTAAGCACTAACTCAGTTGTGACAAGCACCACACTAACGTGTAGGTTTTCTTTTTTTTTTCTTTTTTTGCAAGAATCACACTCTTCTCTCATTCAAAAATAAATTCACACTAGTGTCAAGGAAAAGTTATATGTTTTTCCTATCTAAAATTCGACATCGACAAACCATAACTTTATATACAAGTAAATGCTTGTACTAATATAGTTCGTATACTTATGGCATGTGTTTCAATGGTCATTAAAGAGTAGACCATTAAGTTGATGTTTGACTCAAGGAATTTGAGAAGTAAGGGTTAAGGTACTTGAGAACTTAGCACTCTATTTTGGCCCAAAAATTTTTTAGGCCTACAACTAAAAAACATTGTTATTTATAAATTTTCTCTCTTATTAACTCTTTCATATTTATAAATTTTATCTCTTATTAACTCTTTTCCACTTTTCGTCTCCAAAAATTCACATCACTTCTTGCTTCAAAAATCCTTTCGAATACAGGGTAGAAACATCATACTTTTTACGATATTTTCTAGATCTCTTTTTTGTTTTGTTTGATTTTCACCCTTTCACTCTTTCAATCTGAATTATATCATCTTGTTTTGTAAAAAAAGGAAAAAAAAATCATTTAATTTAGGTATGATTATAATTCAATTTTGTACTAGTTTATTTATTTGATGTTTTTTTTTTTTTTTTTGTCACTTGTAAATTGCATATGAAAATATACAACCAATTATATTAATGGTCGTGTTAACTAAGATGTTCTATCCTATTGATATCTTTTATTATTGGTCATGTCAACCAAGATGTTGTATACTATAGATAGCTTCTAGAAGTCCTTTAGACTATTGGGATCTTTTGAGATCCTTGAATTTGTGGGTTAGGAACTAGATTGTGGTACAATTGTGATCTTGTGGTACATTTGAAACATGAGGAATGAGATTGGGTTTGGAAAGAGGGTTATAATCTTCATATCCTTAATTGAGCTTCAATTTCAAGGTTTTGTTAGGGATATTCGTTTTAATAAAGGTGGTGTCATTGGTGGTGTGACTCCTCACACCCTTTTCTTAGCGGTCTTCGTTGTATAGGTCTTGGTTGCTAGAAGTTAAATGTTGATGCTCATGGATCATCAAACAAGAGATGAGGGGAGTTGAAGTGGATGTAGGATCATGATATAGTCACATGCATTTGGGTGGTTATGTCTTCACTTGAGAGAGATGAGATGTTAGTTTCCTCGAATCAAAGCTTTATCGTTGGAAGGTTTGAAATTAGGTTGAGCAAGAGCGGTCTAGCTCCAACCCTCTATTAAAGTGGAGTACAATACCCTAGAGATCATCAAACCTCTTAATAGGAAGGAGTTTGTTGTTCAAAATCGAGAATTTTATTGAGGACACTTACCTAGCTGGGAATGTTGTAAATGTTATTTTCTTTTACTTCCTCCGTGAACAGAACACAATTACTTGTGTAATGCCCTAGGCACAGAATATGCCTCATGATTCAGATGTCAAATTCGACAATTGACGACCTTAACATTACCAACACAGTTCTTTCAGCATGAGTCCTCACTCACATATATATTAGAAAAATCTTTAGAAGATCACCTTAACATAGAGTTGTTTTAAGCTAAGTAAATTTAACTGTGAAGTTCTTATGATTAATTGAGCACCCCGTTGTTATAGGTAGTAACATTCAATTGTTTAAGTCTTTCTTATTCGTACTTTCACGATCTCAGAATCTCTCTCATTTATATAGTTTTTTTTTTTCTTCATCATGTTAATTCCTTCGTCTAAAAGATATGGTCATGTCAACCGATGTTATATGGTCATATCAACCGATGTTGGGGCATGAAATTAATACATCTCATTTTTATTTGATTAATAATCACAGTTTAAAATAATTTAATACATTGGTACCAATGTAGAGACAAATGAAAACAAATAAAAGTGGAGCTATTGAATAGTGGCAAATGTAGGATAATTTAATTTAATTTGGTTTAGACCTCTATTATTTATATAATAATTGTTCTAAAGGTATGGTTTTGTGATATTTCTGCCATTATATTTTCATTCTAAAACTTTATTTATCAACAAATATATCAATTACGTATATGAAAGTTGTGACTTTTTTATGCCTAATTTGACTTTATAGCTTTCTGATATTCTAATTATATCCTCATTGAAAACTTTACTTACCAGAGTGAATTATTTATTTGAGCAACTTCATTTTGGATTTTTTTTATTTGGTAAATTACTTTTAGAGTAAATTGTATCCAATACATACTTCTCAAAAAGTAATTACTTTTAGTAGTGGTTCCAGTGCTAATAATTAAGTTTATAACAAAAAAAAAAATTAAAACAGAAATATAACAACCCTTTAGTGCCATAAATAAATAATCAATTTAGTTTGAAAACGTTCAAAAATTCTTTTGCATTTTATTATGTCCACTAATAATTACTATAAGGTTATGTTATATCCTTTCATGCTCTCTCTTCGTTGATCTAGAAAGTGTTTTTTTCTAGATTGTATTATATCTTCATCATTGTTGATGCCAAATTGGGTATAGTTTCTTTCATTTTTTCTCAACAAATAGTAATAACAACAACAATAATTTAGGTATGATTACTCTAGTTTGCAACAATCCATAATTTAATATTAGTTCTAGTCATTTTATGTCGATATTGATTGTCACGTTGTGCCTTACACTATTTTTATGATGATTTTATGTCAAAACAACCTTATATTTATATTTAGTTACATGAAATAATATCGTTGAACTAAAAAAAAAAATTGAATCATTTATTCTTCATCTAACTCAATAGCATTTAATAAATCTAGCAATAATAATATATAAGCATAAGATAAAAGAGATGTGAATAAACATTAAAATCTATATTTTGGCTATGTTCCCCAAAGCTTATGAATAAAATTTGGTATAAGGGATTTTGTTGTCTATTTGTATATATAAACTAATTTGATAAATAATCAGTTTATATTTCTATACAAAACCCCAATTATTAGCACCTTAATATTCCCTAATCATTATCCAAATTTATTGTAGTTGGAGAGTTTTTATTTTTTATGCAATCACTTAATTAATTTATAATTCTAAGATCATACATTATCTAAATAACTAATCAATTTTCATATTTTGATAATTTATTATTATTGTTGTTGTTATTTGTAATATTGTTAAAATGTAGTTATCAATCCTTGTCCTATTTCGGCAGCATCAAATGTCAATATAATATTTTAAATCAAACTGATAACTACAAATTAATACAAAGAAAATTAAAAGGCATCTGGTTGTTTCTTAATTATTTAATAAATATATATTTTGAAATAATATATATATGTATGATATAGAAAAAGTAAGATACTCATAGAACTCTACAATTTCTAAAGGATGACATTAATAATTTAATAAATTTGTGTTGTGTATTCAACAAGATAATTGAATGAGTTAAATAATATAGTTAGAATGGAAAATAGAACTAATTATAAATTAATCCAATTTTTAGTCAAATCTAATGCATGAGATTTGTAAAAACAAATATTTGAAGAAAGCTCTTTTAATTTCTACTGCTAACAAGTGAACCAGGGAGCCCAACATGATGTTGGGCTGGTTGCACAATTTTGAAGCCCAAGACCAAGCCCAAATAAGTAGCCCAATAAGCATTCTAGTCCTACCTGACCAAGTGAGGTTTAAACTCCCTCAATTAACAGAAAACCATGAGAATAGCAAAAGGATGGATAACTAATTGGAATTGCCATTGTAGCCACCTATTTTTTTTTTTCGATTAAGTTAACTTCGGATAACAAGGCAATCGATCTTTTGAAACCTTATAATTGAATCGATCACGGACCGTATTTTTAATAAAATCGACTATCGAATGTCGGTTCGATCGATTTCAAGTGTTTGAATTGATTTTTTTGGATGTCGACTCTTTAAATTCCCTAACCTTCTGCATTGTTTTTCTAATATCTTTTCTAATCCACCAATCACAGTCAATTTTTGTGTATGTTTATAAATTATCACTGTTTTGGCTATTAATTTCCATGAAGTATTATTATTGCTTCTTTTCGCTCTATAAAAAAATTATTTTGACCATCATTTAATTTGCTTGAAGTATGAATATTGAATATATGTAAATTCCTTCTTTTTATGTGGAAGCTTGTAGAATTAATTGTAGTTTTTGAAGTATTATCTAGCTACAAAAGGTGTAATATTTTAGAAGGCATGAGAGCTTATACCTTTAGTTGTCCCTAATAAGTAGTATTAGAGTTGTGTTCCTAGTTTAGTTATGTTAATATAATTTTTAGGTGTGGAATAAAGATGTAGTTGTGCCAGGCAAAAGTAGTTATAGTGTGATTTATGGTTGAACTCTTTTATTAGGCGGTATGCTAGGATAAAATGGAGTTAGCCTAAATAAAAGTTAGATCAATGAATGAATAGTTTAGGGAATGTTTATTAGTCCTTTGTTCAAGGGAATGATTGTTGGGAATGTGATCAAAGTTCCATATTGATTTGATAAAGAGATGTGATCATTACAATCTGATACCTAAGTCCATTAATTGAAAGTATAAATTTTTTTATTTATGTCTAACTAGGATATTGAAAAGAGAAAATAAGACTAATGTTTTATGATTGTTATATGATTTGACAACTTATGCTGAAAGCTAGAAGTTTTTGAGATGTGATCAACTATAGGTTTATGATTTATTTATTTATTTTGTTGAACTTTCTAAAAAGAAATAAACCAATTTAAGTGTGAGTGGTTTTTCAAGAAACAAATTGGGTCAAATTGTTCAGTTGACGATCTTAAGGCTACACTAGTGGTTGTGGGGTATATGCAAAATAAGTCATTGAAAATTTTACTACTTATTCTCCTACGACTAAAATAGCCCCTATAGATCCTTGATAGTATTTGTAGTACGGAGTCTTCTAATACACCAAATGAATTAAAGATGACATTCTTCAACGGAAGCTTGAAAGATGAAATTATATATGACACATTGTTGGTTAAGAAAACAAGCTACGAAATTAAAACACCCAAAATCCCTTTACCGTCTTAAACTAGTTCCTAAAAATTGAAAATAAAAATTTAACAACACTTTAGGAAACAATTGTTTTAAAACTGAATTGTTGATATATGTGTTTACTAAAAGTTGTTTGGTTTTGATTGTGTGATTATCTGTTTTTAATTATGTTGATGATATATTGATCTTTGACACAAACATAGATGTAAATGTAAGTAAGGACACTAAATTATTTATGTCCTTACAATTTGAGGTGTGAGGCTAATGGGATGCTAAGTATTATTGAAAATGAATTTTGTTTATGTTAACCACACAATGGAAAATAAAGGATTTCTAAATACCCAAGTTAGAAAAAGTAGTACTTCAAAAGCATGTAAAATAATTAAAGTGTCTTTAAATCCATGGAACAAAAAGTGCTAAAAGTTTGTGTGTTTGATAGTGTGTGGAATTGTGGTAGCGACGGACATTTAGTGTAGAAAACATAATGGTGTTGTGGCACCTGGCCATGCACGCACATCCTTTCGCTTCAGAAGTTCGGAGCACCTTGGCATCGTGTCATATGCACAAAACTATTGCATTCTGCCTTTCAGTGCCACATCTAGCATTGTGGAGTGCTACAACGTCGAGCCTTCAAATTGTCAACCTTTGAATCCTTGCTCCATTGACGCTCGCCTACTCCCAAAATGATCATTATGGCAAAAAATGACATGAAGTAAGGTCCAATTACCCACAAAACCACGGAACAAAGATATAAAATACCATAATAATTTGGATTTATACAGATAGTTTATTTTCAATGATATCAGAGAGCCCATGCATGTTGGCTTCATGCCTCTTTCTCTAAGCTAGAGAGGGATTTGGAGAGAGTGTGTGACATATGCTCGACAGCAATACTAAACCAAAAACAACGAGTAGCAATGCTATTAACTGTAGTTTAGACGAATACCCATTTTGTGGCAATCTCAATCAAAGGGTAATTAATTGAGTAGAAAAAGCAACTTCGAGTTTCTAATGAGCCCAAAAGGTGGATAAGGGAATAATAATCATGCCCATTGAATAGAAACGTTAAACTAAAAAGCCCATACAAAATGAGGATTTTTGGAAAAACAATCCATATATACGTAGATAATAAACCACTATGAGACTGAATTACTTACCTAAGTATAGCTTAATTAGTTGGCTAATATATATATATATACACTACAAAAATAGTTCTCCTTTCACCCTTTTTAACCGTCAAATATTTGTTTACTTAACGTTTTTAAATGTGTTAAGTAATCTAGTGTAGTATCAAAAATAAAAATATTTAACTTTTGACATATTTTGCATATGAAAGTTTTTCTTTTTCTTTTCAAATGAAAATTTGCAAAATTGGAAATACCCATATAATTATATTGCATCTATTTTGAAGTCTAAAAATGGTATACAACATGATCAATTGAACTGTTTACGTTTTTTGAGTCAACCCAAACTTTCAATTAATCAAATAACTAACAAATTGCATATATATCATTGAACATATATATATATATATATATAGTTGGTCATTACATTCTTACAGCATAGGAACATCGTTCTTATTAATATTACAAAACGAGTTATGATGATCGTTCTTAATCATAAAACATAAAGTATATATAATAATAAGAAACATAGACATTACCCTCCTTCCTAGAGCCAAATATATAAACAATAAAAGGAAAATTGACTAAATGTTTATACCGGTAATGTTTGTGTTTGAGTTTGTATGATAATTAATGTTAGAAAAGTGAATTGAACTAATGTGCTTAATTTACAAACTTATATAAAAAATACAAATAACACAAATGGTTGTTTATTGTAGTTCATGCTAGATTGAGACGCTAATATTTTGTTTTATATATCGTAAATATTTTGGTTCATTTTTTTATATTTATAAAAAAAACTAAAAATTAATTAGAATATTAAAATTAGTAATGAAATCTAATATTAAATAGTTAAGATACAATAAAATATGAATGATAATTGTATTTCTTGAACTTTATTAAGTATAAATAATACATGTATATTCAATAATTAATTTATATAAATTTATTAATTAATCAGAGGCTCTATTCCTCCTTCATGTATAAAAATCTCACCAGTTTTGAGTATAAAAGAAGTCCATATTTGGTAGGTTTTTCTTAGTTCTAAAGTGTGAGATCTTATCTGACAAACAATCGTATATAACGTACGTTTAAAATTTCATGACAATATATATGAAACAAATTAATGATTCATAAAGATAAAGTTTTTTTTTTCGTCAATATAATTAAAGTAGGAAGTAAATTAAATAAAGATGTCAAAAACTTAACTCAATGGTAATTAATATAGTTTTCATCTTTAGAAGTTGAAAGTTAAATCTCTATTCTCGCTAGTATTGTAATTAAAAAAAAAACTTGAAACAAGGACAAAAATTATTATTTTTCATTAATTTCACATTTGATAAATATTTCAAAAGTATGTAAAGAAATTTGGTTAGAAAATGATCTTCACTGTAATCTAATTAATGCTCTTCACCTACCTAGGATTTAAAATACACCCTCCACATAATTTTATGGTTTCAACCATAATACTCTTTCCACTTTGTTCTAATTTCATATCATGAGCTTAATTTATCTTGAATAACCATCTTTTTAACGGTAAAAGTTTATTCACACTCATTATACGTCTTTCCAATTTTTTCATATATCTTTCATTCTTTATTCTATTTAAAGAAAAACAACACAAGATCAAAAAAAATATTAATTATACATTGTTATGGATGATTTTGGACCGAATGATATATATAATTTAATTTAGAAACAACAAAACAATGAAAAACCATAATGGTCCTAGAAGAAAAGTCGGGACAGCTTACCAAACACCCAATGGAGTATGCTTTACACATGCCTCGACCTACAGTATACATTCTGAACCCAAGATGTGGCCTAAGAGATATGCGTCAAGGCCTACCCTAGAAAAACACAATTAAATATGGCCTTTGGACTGATATATGAGTTATTTACTTATTCTTAAAAGCATCTTGGAAACACTAGGAAAACACACTCTAACTCAACTTTCTCCATAATTATTATATCATAATAACTTCATATAAGGTAACTCACAAAACTCTCTAACTTTCACACTAATGTATGTCACGTTCGTCTCCTTTTCAAATAAAGTTTCTGCTAATGTGATGGGAAGACTTGTCCTTATATCCACCATGTATGTTTAAATTTCTGTCGCTCCAAAAACTAAAACAAATACATAAAATGAAAGAAGCGTGAATTAAAAGAAAAATTAAGAATAATAATTTGAAATAATTGTGACATACATAGTAGTTTGGAATTAGAAGATGAATAAGATATGCAGAGGGAAATATAAAAGCATAAATTAGGCATTTATTGCATCATGAAGATGGAAATAGAAATAGGATATATTAATAATGTGAATGGGACCATAAAATTAATTATGGGGCAGATTTGTGAATCCTAATGGTAATTACTGACAACTGGGAAGCAGCAGTTGGGCTCTGGGCTGTGTGTTTTCCTTTTATGTTTCTTATATATGAACACACAATGACCTTAAAAAGACAAATCTCTTTATATGTGAGAAAAGGATATAAAGAGAAAAGTAAGAGTGAAGGTTTGTAGTCATCTAACTATTTATACACATTTTTCTGAAGGACCATCTTTTATGCGTTTAACTACAGACAGAATACAACCAAGAAAAAGGTTTAATAATGATAAATGTGTTATATTATTGCAAAAAGGAAGTACTAGGTTTTCGGTATATATATTCCTAAACTTTGAACTTTCATATTAACTTTAACTCTTATTGTTTAAGGAATGTTGATGATTTTTGTTATATTTATGAACTAAAATATGTTATATGTTGCTTCTATCAACAAATCTAAACACCTATAGAAACTACATTAGGGTTTTAGGGTTAATTAGTGGAAAAAGTCTTACGAAAGAACTAATGATAATAATTTGATAGGTAAGTATAGTCATTTTGTTTCAACTTTAAAAGTTTTGATCAAAGTTTTAGAGTATAATCGAAACGAAGTCCATCATTAAAGGACATTTTTTTACATTAACCAATTAATAATGACAATAATATTAGTTTGGGAAGTTTGAATAGATGTTTTAAATTTATTTTTTTTATCTAAATTGGTTAAATAATAATAATAATAATAATATTCTATTTTTCCTAAATAAAGTTAACAACAATCTAATGGTGAAGATACTTGAAAGTTAATGATTAATTTTAAAAATAAAACATGAACCGAAAGTAAGTTTTAACTTGATATGAAAATTGAAGAATATGTTGAAAACTTTTTGAGAGAGGAACAGAATTGGATATGAGATATAATTTAAGATATATAGTATATGTACAAATATAGGTGGATAAAAGGGAAGAGTTATGAATGGCAATGGTGATCCTAGGTACCACATTTCTAATCAGGCAGTCACTCAGTGGCACAGATATCTAGTATACAACCAAATAAAGGTTTTTTTTTTAGAAAATTAAAACAATTCAATGAAAAAAAAATAAAAAAGTTTCAATCTACACGTGATTAATCGAATACACGCGTGCACGCGCATATGTAATTCATTATAATATGAGATTTTTTAATTAAAAAAGAGATAGGAAAATAGAAAAGAGTAATAGTAACAATAATAAAAGGATTAGGGTGGAGGATTTTGTTGCGTCCTCTACAAGCACTTATCAAGTGGGAGCTACCAGAATTGAGAGTTTGACACTCCCTGTGAGTATCACCCACCCTTTTTTAAAACTATAATAAAAAATCTACTTTTAGTTTATTTTCATTTTCATTTTCGCTCTTTGTTTTTCTTAATTACGTTGTTACGTTTTTTAAATTAAGATTATTACATTCATCCTTCGTTTTCTTTTTCAATCATATACCTTTTGTTACATTTGTCTTCTATGTTTTCTCTCTATTCTCTCTTCCCATTTCTTTTACATTATTCTTCCTATAACTTCTATCTCATTTTTAATTAGTTTTGTATTCCATTAACTTTACTTTCAATTAAATCATGTATGAAAGAATTGAAAATTTGTAATGTGTAATGGTAAAGTGAAGAAGTGAAGTAAATGTGGTGAGTAGATAGAAGAGTGGTTGTGGGAACCACAAACATGTTCCCTATAGTACCCATCCTCTGCCCCTTATTCTCTCATTTTCTCATTGCCCACTAATATATCTTCTACTCACCATTTCTTTTTCATTATTCTTTTATTCCCACACACTTCTCTATATTTTTCACTTTAACTTATATATTCCAATTTCACTTTATTGCCACACACACACACACACTAATATTATTATGACATGTTGGTTGAACTAATAAAGATAATTCCTTTATGATATGGGCATATAATGAAAAGAAAACATTTTAGTCAATTTCAAGTTTATGTGTATATTAGGGGATGAGATGTGCAATTTAACTTTAAGCTAATTACAAAATATTAAATTTAAATGTGTTTAATTATAACTTTAAGGGTAGGAAACAAATTATAGAAACTAGTTTTTATACAACATTTATAAATATGTGAGGGTGTGAAGTTTTTTAATATTAGGAGAATAGTTTTGTTCATTGTATGTGTTTTGACTTTTGTTTCATAACCAACTCAATTCATTGATCTCTTGGTTGCTGTCTTAAGGTTTTTTTTTAACTAAGGGACTATTGGAAATAAAAATTTCACACTATAACTAATGGTATTCTTGTAGGTTTGGAGATAAATCACACAAAGAGCCTTAAGCCATACAATCCCATCACATCCACACCTTGAAAAAGAAAAGGGTTCGACCAAAGGCACCAAGGTCACTCCTACGTCAAAGGGCTAATTAGAAGCTTCAAGCCAACCAATAGGTGAACTCAACTCGAGGAAAACTAGAATCGTGCGTCAACATGTTTTATGAAAACTCATTAGTTCATAAAGTTACTCAAATAAATAGCTCAATTAGTGTCATAACCAATTAAAGAATTATCCTAAAATAACTATATAATTAACGCTGTAAAGACACAAGTTAGCTAGAGTTAATTGGTTAAATATATGAACAAAACAAGAACATAATTCAAATAGTTGAAAAGTGTAAAATGTTATAAATTTGAACGATAACGATCTTCCTTCACATCAAACATTTAATGAACTAACAAAAAAAAGTAGGTTTATATTTTATGTTATCACATGAGTACAATAATGAAGAGAGGGAGAGATATGAAAGGGATTGAAAAGAGTAGAAGAAAGGGTAAAAGGTGAGTAATATTTGAAGAAAAACAAGTTGGAAAAACTGAAAAAGGGTACTCTCATTTTGCAGCTTCTTTATATGACCTCACAATTCCCCTAATAAATGTCACTTCTCTCCACACATATCTCATTCAATATTTCTCATAAAAAAAACCAACCCAAAACCCTAATCATATTTACACCAAATACACGCCATTTGTTTTTGTATGTAAGAATCTAAGGTCACACACACAGCCTAGGAGTATCGATATTATTTGTTAGTGTAGCCTTAGGTGAATCATAAGTCTTTGCCCTCAAATTTTGGCCTTATTGATTTTGCACATTTTTGAGTGGTTTGGTTTAGACTATACTATACTACTTACTATAGGGATGTTCATTCTTTTTTGTATATCTTACCCTTTACTTCAAATGGAAACTCTATCAGTATATACTTCTACCCTACACCTTTCCCTATTTCCATTCTCTCCTCTTTGACTTTCTTTCCTCCTTTTAATTTACTAGAAATCAGATTACAATCACTCTTTGAAGGATTCGATATATTTACTCTCTTTTTTTAACGATATTTACAAGGAAAGAAGGATCATTCAGTGCTCCAGACATCACAACTAGGATGACTACTCTCCAGCTCCCTCCTCACACCCCAAAACCGTGTGTCTTTCACTCTTTGAATATAAACTAAGTGTCTTTCTATGCATTATATATTATATCTTTTTCATATATACTAGTAGCATTTTTTGGTGAAATCAATAGTATTTATGACAGAATATTAACAACTTAAGTTGTAACTAAGTTAACGATATAGTTAGGAGAGAATGATCATTCGATTAAGGAGTGTAAAGAGAGGGTGTGGGAAAGAAGAAAGAAAGAAGTACAATGATATTAGAGAAAGGAAGGAGAATAATAAGGGTAAAAATAATAATAAAGAAAAGGAAAGTGAGAAGGACCCCTTAGGGCTAAAACCACCTGAAAGTTTAAAAGAAAAAGAAAAAAATAATGTGGAATCCAATGCAAAGAAAGAGGTAAGGTTTGTGTGTGTGTGTGTGTATATAGGAAGTTCACTTCACACATAAATTAAAGTTGAGAGATGTGCCCTAAAAACCAAAGGATTAGTACCATTACTTGGGGGGGCAATACCCCCTTTATTCACTGACTCACTCACTGCCTTCTCTTCTTCCGCTTTGCCAACGTACAATAATTCTCCCCCAACCCAATCATACTCTCCAATATCCTACTCCCATTGATAAGACTATATAATCGACATCTTTGTATGAATGACCTAAATTTTGATTATACTAATGCCAAATTAACTCAATTTTAAAAATAATAAAAACAAACATTTTGCTTAATTATCTCACAAACATCATAGAGTTAAAGTTTCCTATTTGTGATTGCGTATCTTACTGACTATGAGACCTCGAATGCAATTCTACATTCGATAAAAGTCCTAAAATTGCAAAAGTTTAACAATAGGCTAGTGAGAATTTGTATTTGATATAAAAATCGCATTTGGGATCTTGTCAATTTGCAATAGATGCAACAAATGGGCTTTACGAAAAGTTTATATTATTTTTAATTATGTTTTCAAAATTCTGATCATTTTTTTTTTTTTTTTTTGTTAGTGGAATCAAATTTCGATCATCTAAAAAAAAAAAGTCTATATTGTCGTTCAATTTTTTTTTTTTTTTTTTTTTTTTTTTGAGTAAAAGGAGATAGTCCTAAAAGTATTTCAAATTTAAATCTAGGAATTATGTGAGAATATAAATATTTTGAATCATTTTACACCCTTTTTCTTACCATTATATATATATATATATATGATATTGTATCATCTCCCTTCCCATTCTAACTATTTCCCAAAGGGTTTGTTTGTAATCACAAAAGCACCTACAACATATAAAGAATAATATAAATGTTCATAATAATGAAGTAAATTTGGTGACAAAAAAAAAAGGCCATGCATGCATACAGTAACAAGGGACCAATGTCCCTACATGTATTGTACAAAAGAGGGCCACGGACCCCCACTATATGATTTCTCATTTATTGTTCATAGTATTATTTTCTTTTACACACAACTTGAATTCCACATTTGAGCGGTGAATTGACATCTCTCTTATATCATAACAAAATTTCTTAAAACATATAATAGAATAAACCATAAAATGCCACTAATTTAACTATCATTTTTTTGGACAACTTTAGATTCATACATGCTCATATCTCATCATGTCTCTCTAATTAATTATGAAAATATAATATAATTATGAACATGTTTTTAACCATTTATGAAATCAGTAACCTCAACCCAAAATAGTTCAAAACATATTTACTTGATAGCGTTTACCTGGAAGTGCATTATATGAATTTTTCGAACTTAGAAGAGATATTTATTTTGAAATATGAACTATTCTTTGAAACAAAACTTTTTCTACCCTATTTTATAACAATTATGTTATTTTATGTTTTTGTAACATTTTTGTAAAATTGAGATCTCAAAATTATCATCCACGTCAACATACTTTACCAAATATTCCTACCTTTTAAATTAATTACTTCTTAACATTTAAAATGGATACAATTTTTTTCGTGCTAAAGTTTTTCAATTTATGCAGCCTCTTTAATTAACAAATGGGAATGTAAATATTTAAATTTCAATGTAGAAAAAAAATTGAGCAATAATTAGAAACTCTCATTTAGTGTTTAGATGGGGTTTTCCCTATTGATTTAATTTGTTAAGTATTATAATCTAAGTTTATGATTAACCAATTTTGATTTCAAATGTAAATAGTTAAAGCACACCGTTCAAGTGCTTCGAGGGATAAACAATGGTCTTTGTAGAGTGAAAACAAAACCACAAACACATCTTCATATAACTAGTTTTCGAGGGTGTACTCAACTGGAGACCACATCGGTACAAATATTCTATAAATATTATGAATCAAGAACCCACCTCTCACCAACAAATTTCAAAAGGTTTAAACATAAAAAAAAAGTTAATTATTTCATTCATTCGATTCAATTTTTAAAAAGTAACCATTGATTTGGTCCACTATGATATGATTTCATACTGTTAAACATGATCTTTAGTTTGTTTTGATTGATTTTCTGTTCTTGAAATTTTAGCTTATAAATATTACTATTTTTTTTCTCCTTTCTTTTCGAACAATATTTTCAAGATCTAAGTATCTTTCCCAAAAAACTAAATTTTGTTTTCATTTTAAAATTTTAGCTAAGAATCAAAAAAACCTTTACTGCCATAAAAATATCAAAGGGATTCATAACTGAGAAATGTGGAATACTCCTTATGAGTGTGTACATTTAAAATTTATAAAAACAAGAAAATTATCTTGAATTCCCACCAACTGATAGATGGTTCCCAAAATGAAATTAATTATCCCAAGTTATAAAAAGAAAAAAAAAAGTATTTTACCCTGTCTTGAAAATATTCTATAATAAGTAACTAACCATCTTACATCGTAGACATTAATATTTGGATAAATTAACAAGTATTTCTCCATTGAAAATTACAAGTCGATGCCAATATCCTTTCTTTTTCTTTCAAAACAGTAAATAAATAAAATAAATACACACTGTACTTGTCTTATTTGTCAAAGTTATATTATTGAGTCTCATTAATTGGACATAATTAAAAAAATATAATTCAAAAGTTCTAAATTAAATGTTGAAGTACTTGAAATACAAAGGCTTTTAGAGTCATGGGTTTGAACTTCGAATCTTGAGATCATAGTATAGTACCATAAGATATAATACGATGACAAAGAACGTTAGGTTTTAACCCATTTTCAGAAATACAAACCAATGCTGAAAAGCTTGTTTATAAGCAAATCAAACACACAAACTTAAACCAAATCGAAAGGTCTATGCTTGACCATTACGACGATCGCAAGAAGAGAAGGATTTGTACGTCAAGGTTTTCACGCCTGTTTGGTGGAAGGATTTTGTCGCTATTCCATCAAATGTTTGAGATGAGTTATTCTGATTTCTGACAAAATATATCATAACGACCATCTATGTATTATACAAAAAATTAAATTAGTTAAGTAAAACAAATGAGCAAGAGAAATGTATATGTAAAGAAATTGAAAAGCCATTTACATTCTAAGAACACTCGATAATAAGTGAGATGGAAGAGGAAAAAAAGAAAAATAGCTAAAATTTCTTGAGGTGGGTCTACATCTATGAACTCACTCAACAACAAACCATCATCATAATTATATCTTCATATCTTTACACATCTCTCTTACTTCCCTTCTGCAGAAACCTAGTCAAACCCTAAAATTCCTACAAACAAAATATACAATACACCATAGGAAGAAATAAGAAACATAATTAATTAAATATATATATATATATATTCTCCATGAAATAAAGGGAAAAAAAGCATAATCTCCGCTCAATTGAAAAGCCAAGACATAAATAATAAATATTTATACCTTTTTCTTCCAATGGGTACCAATTGTTAAAACAAGTACAGACATTTCTGAGAGAAAGGGGCCTCTTCCCATCAAGAAAATTTAATAAACAAAAATCACTGAAAGCAGAATCATAGACATTACATAGTTTTACCCACTTGCATTAAGGATTTATATACATACATAATATATAAATAATTCAACATAAAATATAAGAGATGATCTTAAGAAGGGCAGATGACTAAGTAATGAAGAATTGAAGGGTTGGAGGTAGAAAAAGAGCCATTAATTGCCACTGCAGCATCATCAAGATTCTCAAGGGGGTTTGGAGCAAAAATAGAAGAAAAAAACTTGTGAATCTTGAAGATGCAGCAATAGCAAACAATGGCTGACCATTACATCGAAGGCTTTGTTCTTGAAATTCTTAATCAATATAACAGGAGCATAAAAACTAATATGTAAAAAAAAGTTTAAGGGAGAAATGAAAGGGGAAGAAGAGGAGAAGATAAATGGGGTTAGGTTTAGAAAATGTGTATATATAGAGTTTCCATGGAGGAGGAAATAGGGTTTTTATTTTTATTTATTATTTAAAAAACATAAATAAATAAAGAGAGAAATAATTAAAAGAAAAAAAAAAGGAGAGAAATTGGTGTACCTACAACTACAACAGTTAGCCATCGTAATCCTAGGTACCAGATTTACCAAAACCTTTAATCCTTTTCTGACCTTTTCTTTATCTGTCACACATGTCAACATAATATAAAAGGTAATCTTTTGAGATTTCAAGAAATATAAAATCATTATTTTTAGAAAAACAGATTAGGCAGTTTTAATATTTGATGATATGTTGTTAGTTTCTGCATTGTAAATTAAATGGGTTGTGTTTGTGATGTTATTTGGTGACATTAATTATTATAACGTGGTCGACACAAATTTTCGTTGTTGGATGTAAAGATTACTCCTAATCGGCTGTGTCTTACGCTAGTTCAGAGACCATGGAACGTGTTTGTTTATCAATTGGAGATTCTCTTCTCTTCCGTTTGGGATCGACTTAAAGATGCTGCTACTACTCAAAACCTCCCACATTTTATTAACCAAGCTCTCCGGGTGGGATCATTGATAGCACTCAAAGTCTGCTATTCAATCTCAATTAATTTAGGATAGTTCAATGATTTTAGATTTCTATTTCGATATTTTGTAGGTTTGTTATAGGATAGAATGTGTCTTCGTGTTAAATTGGAGCTAAAATGTGTGAAAATGATTTCTAAATGTATTTATCCGGAGTTAATGAGGGCAAAAGATGTCAAATAGGCTTCTACCTTCACAATAGCTACCTTTGTCACGCACAACACACAGTTTGTTGCAACGCTCCAAAGTCTAAACGTGTGCATATATATATTCGTCAGTGTTGCGACGTCGTAACGATTTTATAAATAATATGTTCTCAGTCTATGTTAGATCATCTCGGATTCAAGTTGCTTTTGGGTGTCTTCCTCCCTATTTTCTAAGTTCATTTGGGTTTTTCTTCTCTTTTGTTATCCAAGCTTTCCCCATTGCCCCGCGTGTCAAGAATGGGATAAGGTACTCTATTTCTAGCTTGGGATACAAAGATTTTCATTATATTTAATTGCATTTGTGAAGAATTGAACTAAATTATTGTATCATCATACATATACCAATTATGTTTTGAATAGACTTTTTTAATTCATATTGTCGGACGCTTGAGGACATGTGATGTTTTCTTTCTATTCGTGTGCAATTTACTTATGAATTGTGCATGATGTTCATGAAGTGGTAAGTTGGATTAGCTTGTTAACTAATGTTGCTTTGCTCTAATCAACTTAGGATTGAACCATCTGAATAGTTAGCTATAACATGGAAGTTAATTATTCATCCTAACGCTCTTAATGCAACATGATTTGATTCGAATTTGCATGATTTTCATCTTTTTCGAATTAGATTAGTTGGATATTCAGAACAATTTAATTAGCTTTTCTAATTGAATTGGTTAGGTGTAGCCAATGAATTATATTCAATGATCAGAATCTCATGAACAAATGTTTTGAACAGAGTGAACTTGGTCAACCCAAGTTAGGATTTTTTTATTAGTGAATTCTTCCCAATTTACTTTTTGTGCAATTTGAATTTATTCATGCAAAAAATTGCAAGCCCCCTCATTGATAATTAACCTTGGGTTGGAAATTATTTACTCGAGAAATTTACGTGCTCTACGTGTTTGACCCGGACTTTGCCTCTAAAATTGGACTCTTGATGTGTGAATTGGTTTTAAATTATTTGGATGGTGAATTTGGTTTGAAAGAAATAGAAATATGTTTCAAGTATCGACAAATTCTACAGTCACATATGAGATGAAATTTATCATTGGTATCATTTGTCGAGCACCAAATCCAACCTTTTTGGCAATCATATGATGTATATACTATAGTTCTTTATTGGATAACTTTTCTTTAGTCTTTAATTATCACTACTTTTTTTTTTTTTTTTTTTTTGTGTTTAGTTGTTCTTTAGCTTTCTGTATATCTTTATGTGACATGGATATGATGACAATATTAAAATGTGTTAATCTAATTGAGATATCCGAGTGCACTTCCTCTTCTCAATCTATTTAAGTAATTTTTTTAAAAAAATAACATATATTCAATTTATATTTGACGATTATAAAGAGAAATGCCTCTCTTGTGATATTCTCACTAAAATTTGAAGAAGTTGAAATTGTCAAACATGAGGATTTATGAACTTCAAATTTTTATCACACCTAAACACAATAACAAAAGAAATTACAAGTAAAGTCTTACAAGTTTTGCTCGTTTGATTCAAAATAGAAACCTTTTTATGAATGGAAATTATAACCTAAAACAACATGATAAATGGAGAGGTCAAATTTTTATCTAATATTAACTATGACAAATAAAATAAAGTATTAAAATATTTTTGAAATAATTAAAAAAAAAAAAGGTTAAAATTAAGCATATTGATTTTGGTATTAAATTAAGTGAAAACTTTAATGAAATGATGATTGGCGTTTAATTAGAATAATAATTAGGGTTGTGGGAGAAAGAGAAAAAAGGAAAGGAAAGAATTGGGTAATTGTGTGGATGAAGAGATTTGGGTGTGTCCTTTGGGGGGGACGGTTCTGAATTGACATGACCCTGACCCTGACCCTAAACATGACCCTCTCACCCCCACCACACCCCATTGTACCCAACCCCTACTCTTCAAACTAATTAACCCTTTTTCCCTCTTTAATTGTTTTTTCTATCTTTTCTATTTTTCTTTTTCTTTTTCTTAAACTTAATTGTGTCTCCATTCATCAATATACAACATTCACCTAATTACAATATGTATATTAATTAATACTTTTACTGTTGAGTATAAAAAAAATTTATTAAAATTTAATAACGTTAATAAGATACCTGGATTATTTATCTTATTGTCAAGTGATTTACATCGCTAAAAGAATTAAATGATGTATAGTATAGTCTAAATAATTCATTTGGGTTTGTAATCTTTTCAACTTTTAACAACATTTTGATTGTTGTGGATGACTAGATCTATGCTTATTTAAGATGTTTTCATGTTATATTATCCTCCTTTTGGCGTATGAGTCTAAGTATTTGCCATATATTATCCTAATGTGTCTGTTCTCCAAAGTTATATATCATTTGCAATTTTAATAATTTTTACATTATAGTTCTTAATTGGAAGCCTTTTCATTTCTAGTATCTCTGCTCTTGTACTTCGGCGTTTTTTTACTCTTGTACTTTATTTCCATTATCAATACTTCTTTTGGATCGGAACGTGATAAGGACATTAAGGAAGTATTAACCCTAGTTGAGATGTTTAGGTGCGCTTACCAATCCCTTGACCTTTAATGCTCTTTTTAAAAATAATTTATATATAATAAGGCCGTTGAGTTTATGCATTTAATTTATATTAACACAAAGTAGAAGCCTTGAACGTGAAACTATTTGGTTTTTCACATACGGGAGGTTTCTATTAACTACGTACTAATATTTTACCACACTTCTAAACACTTTCTATTCATTTTTATTATATTTAAAAACAATTTTTATTATTTTAATTAAAGTGTGTTTTTGGTGGTATCTTTGCCATAATTCATTTAGTATTTGTCCTTTTAAAAGTTTAAATGTGAAAAATAGTCTAGCCAAACACAATACTTCTATTAATTTCACAAAAAAGAAAAGGAAAAATTATGTAAAAAAGATATATTTCAATGTTTAAAAGTAATAAAATTTGTTAAAATTAGGAGAATTATAAAAAATAGTAAATTTTAACAAAATATTTATAATATATAGCAAAATTTTTAGATTTTATTAATAATAATCATTGATAACCGTTGATATGCTTATGTTAATGACATTGATAGACAGTGATAGAAGTCTATCAATAGCTATTATTGAAAGAATCTAAAATTTTACTATAGTTGATAAATATTATAATTTATTTTACTATTTTTAAAAATACTCTTTCAAATGATGAGAAATTAAAATAATAATAATAATTAATAAAATTAGAATGATAAATGTTTATTTTCAAATATAGTAGCATGAACCAAAATATATATAAAATGCAATAAAATAATATCAATGTCTATCGTAACATGATATATCAATATATATATCATTATAGACGCATATAGTAGTTTATCTTCATCTATCGTGGTATATGACATATAAATTATGCAATTTTTCTGTATTTATAAATATATTTAGAAGTCTCGTCGTTTAAAATAATTTCCATGATTAAATTTTGACATTTGAGAGTAATTTTTAATTATAAATAGTATTTTAACCATAAAATCTTTTAATATATATTTTTTTTGGCAAATATCAATTTACTCCATGAACTATGAGTTGTATCAGTTTAACTCTAAACTAACAAGGAGACCAATTTAAACCATAAACTTTTGAAGTTGTATCAATTTAAACTTTAATCTAATTAATAGTCGTATCAATTTAAACTCTAAATCTTCACAAATGTATCAAATTAAACCTTAAATTTACATAAATATATCAATTTAAACTCTCACCTTTCACAAGTATATATATATATATTAAGTTTTTAAGTTGATAGAACTACGGAAGTTCGTAGTTTAAATTAATACAATTATTAGTTCGTGATCTAAATTAATTTTCAATAAAGATCATATCAATATTGATATGATCTATATAGCTTAAGTGGGTACTAAATATCTATAACAATGGGTTTAAGTTAAAATTTGTATAGTTTGATCCTACTGATTATATTTATTATTGTTTACGTATAGAAGGAAAATATATGATGGCAGAATCTTATTTGGAGAGACATCGAGGGACGTGATGACATACATCTCGTGAGACAACAACCATAGGAACCTTAAAAGATATATAGCCAACGCCAACACCAAAAGAATCAAAGTTGGAATAAGATTTAAAATTTTTATAGTTTGATCCTACTGATTTTATTTGTATTCAAGTTATGTTTACTGTTAACCAAAATTGTAGAACATGACTCTGAGTCCTTCCACCCCGTAAACACTCAACGATCTTAAAATAGTAAACCATAAACATTATATAATTACTTCAATTTAAGGTTATGTGTCAGCCATACATATATATCTTTTCTATCTCACAAAGCTAAGGTTGTCAACTACACTTCAAATCAAACTGACAAGAACACAAATACAACTTAAGTAATATCAATCTAAAAAATAAAAGAACCGTGAAGGAATCTGAGTGAGATGGTGAACTTAATTAATCAGGAGATGGAATCACCAAAAAAACCAAAAATCAAAAGGGTGGTAAGATGAAAAAAGCATATGTGTGTAATAATATGGAATACAAAATGAAAATCTGTTTTTTCGGACAATTCTACTCATTGCAGTGTCTAGCTTTAATTTCTTACAAAAGTAACACTTCATTCTCAAGATCTATCAAACTATATACTACAATATTTTAAGAGAGAGAAAAGTGTTAATGAAAAAGTAAGTTCCATTTTCAAAAAATGACTTATTTATGTACTAGTTTATGACCATTTCAGGTAATCGTACCTCTTATTCAAGTTGGTTTATAATTATAAACGAAACGAAGAACTATGAAACATTTATTTAAACAAGATACGATCAAATGAACAAAATAAATGTATAGGTGTATAGGAGTAGTTGTGTTTGGTTTAGAAAGAAATCAAGAAATCACATCCCATCAAGAGATAAAGAGAAAAAAAGAGTAAAAAAGAAAGGGAAAGGGTTTTGCTTTACTTAGAAGGAATGATGGGAAATGGTGAGATTTGAATCATACACACCAACTCCTCTATATGTGAAAATGTGGGACTCTCTAATTTGTTCCAATTCACTTAGCCAATTTTCGTCCTTTCTTCCCTTTTTCATCACTTTTTTTCATCAATTAGCTGGAGTAGTTGTTTTTGGCTTTACCAAATTACCAATTTTGATCCTTTTTTAATATATATATATTCTTTTCATATATCTCGCTCTCACTTTTTTTCATGACTTGATATGGGGTTTGAGTGTGGAGAAAAAGTGATGCAACCATTGATAGTAATATACATAAAGCAGCCATGCATCTATGATGTAATCTCAAAGTGATGATGTTATATATCCCAAAGATCCAACTCAATTTAAAGCTTTCTAGTTTCACTTTCGGTTTCATAACTTTTCGTATGCTTTTTCATTTTTTTTTCTAATGAACATATAGTCCTTTATCTTTCTATTCGAATAATGTCACAATCTACCTTACATGACTTGGCTACATAGTTTGTTACTTTTCTTTAATAAAAAGAAGAATTTCACGTGATTTTTTTTACCCAACATGAATTAAAGTGTGACTAAAATGAGTAAACAAATATCTTTGAACTGTAAGTTAGATTTTATTGTTTGAATTGTTTTATCAGCTCAAATTAGAGGTTTAACTGTTGGGTAGAAAGTGGACGAAGATACACCTACATCAAACACAAGTTTTTAAAATTGTTTTCTTTTACAATTTTTAAAACTCGAATTGAATTTTAAAAACAACTAATCAAATTAGAAAAAAAAAAACAAAATAGTAAAAGAAAGAACAATTGTAATGAGTATTACCTTTTAAGAATAATAATGAATTGTGTTATATTTATTACATGGTGTTATATGGGCTAACAAGTTTCATTGCTAAATTTTCAAATGTATCCAAAGAAATAACTTGAAAGGAATGGAAATGATAATACTTTCATCATGTGGCCTTCTGATGATAGAGATATATTGTAAAGACATGCATGGGTAGAAAAGAGGCATCCCACAAAGTACACCAACGTGGTTGAAACCAAAGGTTTATAAGATGAAAATAAAAAGTGAATTTTGGTATTTCGAAGGTGTCGAATCAAATTAATAAGTGATGTGATATTATGACGGCTAATTAATTTTTTATATTATATTGTATAGTAAGATGCAGAAAAATGTGGTATAAAATTACAATAAATAATAAATGTTGATGTGGGAAAGCTTGGAAGTTCGTGCAATAAGGCAAAGTTAAGTTAGGACCCTCAAGGGCTCAAATTATGGCATGGCCCCCTCTCTTCTTCAATCCTTCAAATGCTTCTCCTTAAGATCTTCCCCACTCCCATTACCATGAATTTTCGACCAACCAAAACCTAAACAGTACAATTCCCTCCTTCACAATCCTATCCTTCTTTACTTCCCCCACACACACACTTCTTTCTATGCATCCAAATTGTTTCCAATAGTTTAAATTAACTTTAACACGTGGTTAGAGAGTATTTAAATGTAATAAGAGTTAGGGAAGATAATAGAAATTTCGAAAAGTGTGAGTAATTAAAAACGAAACAAAAACGAGACCGTTAAGGTTTAAAATTGTGAGAAATAGAGGGGTTGAAAACTATCAAAACAAAATAAGTTTTATAGTTCAAATCCGACAAAAAAAAATGCACAATCCAAATATGATTTTTTTATTACATTACATTACAAACCCCCTAAATGCTTGGTTTATTATGGAATGTCTCTTTTTTTCATTTGTGAATCTAAAATAGGTTGAAAACTAAACAAGTAGATGACCTTTCATAGATTTGAACAACAGACTTTTTGGATCACATGCACAAATAATCATGTCTTATATCACAAAATGCTTAAATGATTATGCTTGTATGTACTTTCACATTATATCATATAAAAATAGTTTATGTCAAGAATGGATAAATATTATAGAAATGAACTTGATATCCTTTTAATTTAATAGTAATGCTATTTGTCCACTTTAGGTATAAAGTCTTCCTAAATTTGCTTTTGGTTTCATCCAAAAAAATCCTAATCATAATCAATGATGGAACTTTGCTTGCATTCTTAATAATCATTATCAAGTACCATCTCAAATAGTCATCATATCTGAATTACACTTGAGCGTGTTACTTTCTTAGAGTATGTCAACTCACTGGAGGATGTCACATGTTGTATGTCGTACCATTTATTCATTATGACTAACTATGACTAGTTCATTTAAGTCTGATAAATGTCTTTGATTATCTTTACGATAGATATGATATTGTCCATTTTGAACATAAATTTTATGGTTTTGTTCTTGGTATCATCCAACAAGTTTCATACTATATTATGGATATATAGTAATTGTTCTTACTTCTATATATATAACAATAATCACCTCTTATCAAATCAACGAGAACTTAGTTACATTTATATAGTATTTATGATTATCAAGAAATAAATGATATTGTGACTGTCTTGATCCCAATATGGAGAAGAAAAAGATGAGTACTATTATGACACAAGAAAAAAAAAAGCATATTTGTATAATTTAAATTCTAACTCTCACGCGGTCAATAGTCTATATTGATTCTACTATATTTTGAATTTTTGTTGTACTTTGAATTTTGAGCATAGTTTCTATTTAGTTCCTAAGTTTTAAAATATTACACATTTTGGATAAATTTGATTTCAATTTAGTCCCTAAATTTTAAAATGTTACAATTTTATGATTGATATTTGAATTTTATTTCAATTTTATCCATACATTTCAATATTTATATTTTTAACCTTAATTTTAGTAAATGATTATCTTTTGTCTTTAGTGTTAATGTATATTAATAAATTTAAAATAATTAAACTAATTATAATCAATAAAATTTCATTATTTTTCATCACTTTCCAAATTAAATTTAAACTTTTACTTTATAATTAATTTAAATTAATTAATAAGCATTTTCATTCATGTAGGTATGCAAGTAAGGGAGTATTTAATAAAAAAATTTAAAGTTAAAAATATAAAATAACATTGAATTCTCCCTACGAAATTGAAACAAAACTTAATTGTTAAGAGTAAAATTATAACATTTTGAATGTAAATCCAAAATTGAAACAAAAAACAAAACTCAAGCACGTATAAGCTTTTGAAACCCAAGAATTAAATAAAAGAGTCTTTGACTAAGATGACTTAAAATGATCATATTACAAGATTGACCCAAATTTTACAAATGTTTGAGAAACTTCTTGAATGGACTAATATTTTATACAAATATAAGATCTAGATGATCAATTTACCCATATTTATTGTTAATAATATATTAAAAAATAGAAAGAAAAAAAAAGAAAAATAGACCATGATGAATATTTACATTTATTAGATATCCTACATAAATAGGTAAGTGATTAATTCTATTATGTTAATATTATAATAAAAATAAAAATTCTTCCTTGATTATTTTTCTTTGGGTAATTTTGTTAAAAAATTCTTCCCTCTTGATTTCTCTCTCAATTTCCAATCTCTCTCTCCGATCAGTCTTTATTTCATTTTACATTGTTTTTCATATACTTCACCTACTCATATAATATATATTGAATAATATGGTGTATATTTTATAAATGAAAGATTCTTATATCAATTTGTTTACGTATTTTATTTAAATATTCATATCTTACGTAGTAAATAATACGTTATGTTTGAAACAATAGTAATTATATATGAAAGTTGTTTATGTTTAAACATTAGTTATTATCTGGTATATATATCTGTGATGTAGGGACTTTGACGAAAGAGTTGAAGATCTACGAAATTGTAGGAAGAAAAATTTGAATGTTAAATTGTTTTTTTTGGGTAGGATTTTATTAAAAATATGATTACAGTGTAAGATAATAATTTACACCATATTTAAACTTACATACGGAAAAATGTATTTTTTTTTTCCAGAATAATATTATAATATTTAATAATTAGCCGTACAATTCCGAATACCTAAGTTTATGGTTATTAACGTTGAGAAGGGAAATGAAAACCCATTCAATAAATGGGCTTTGGAGAACTTGTTGGGCCGGCCCAAATTAAAGGTTCCGATAGGTCGTAGAAAAGGCGACGAAGCCAGCTAAGCGAGAGCTTCGTTTATACAAACTGACCGTTACAAAACTTTCCAAACAGATCAAATCTTCCCTAAATATATATTTTATCAAATTTTCAAAAAAGCCCTCTTTTCTTTTTCTATTTCATCCCGCTCCCTTTCTCTCAATATAAATCCTACCCAAAAAATTCGACCGTTATATTCAAAAGAAAAACCTCATTCTGCTTGAGAAGAGAAAATTTTAACAGAGGAAACTCTTTACTGGTTTTCTCTGTTGCATTCAAATTATCAACCGATTTCCCCCCCTTTCTTTCTTAGATCAAAGAAAGAACAAAGAAACCAAGAATGGATTCACCTCAAGCAAGAAAAGCTGGGCTTAATCTCCCAGCTGGAATGGCCGAACGGTCGCTTCGGCTCGAGACGTTTTCCGGTTCATTTCGAGCTATATCAAACTTGTCGTCACCTTCAAAAACGTCGACTTGCAGCGATAGATTCATTCCGTGCAGATCGTCTTCGAGGCTGCACACATTCGGGCTGATTGAAAAAGCCTCCCCTGTGAAAGAAGGGGGAAATGAAGCTTATTCAAGGTTGTTGAAAACAGAGCTTTTTGGATCTGATTTTGGTTCTTTTTCACCTGCAGGTTCTCAAGGTCAAGGCTCTCCTATGAGCCCCAGCAAGAACATGCTCAGGTTCAAAACAGATCACTCTACTCCAAATTCACCTTATTCCCCCTCAATTTTCAGCCAAGATGCTGGTTATTCTTCTGAAATCTCAACCCCGCCAAAGCCGCCTCGAAAAGTCCCCAAGACACCTCATAAGGTTTCAATTCTATACCCTTCTTCTTCTTAAAAACTCTTTTTTCTGTGTAACTATTCAGCTGAGTTCTTGATTTCTGATGTAGGTTTTGGATGCGCCATCGCTTCAAGATGATTTCTACTTGAATCTTGTGGATTGGTCATCACAGAATGTGTTGGCTGTAGGACTTGGAACTTGTGTTTATTTATGGAGTGCATCAAATTGCAAAGTAATCTTTCATTTCACAGATCAACTCCGGTCCTGTACTTACTTTTGTTAACCCCTTCTCAACAAATCGGTGGTTTTATTCAATTTTCAGGTCACTAAGTTGTGTGATTTGGGACCTAATGATGGTGTATGTTCAGTCCAATGGACAAGAGAGGGTTCCTACATATCAATTGGTACAAACCTGGGTCAAGTTCAGGTAACATATCAGAAGATAAAGATTGAAGTTTTGAGATCAAGTTTCATTACCATAGTTCATCTTTTTTTTTTTACTGTTATTTCAATGTTGTAACTAGATATGGGATGGGAGTCAATGCAAGAAAGTTAGAACCATGGGAGGGCATCAAACAAGAACTGGCGTTTTGGCATGGAATTCTAGGATATTAGCATCAGGAAGCCGGGACCGTAATATTCTTCAACACGATCTCCGGGTTGCTAGTGAGTTTGTGAACAAACTCGTAGGCCATAAATCTGAGGTGAGAACGTTCGAACTACTCTGTTAAGATAGATATAACACAACATCATCAAAGGCTTATCAATTCTTTTAATGGACACCTGCAGGTTTGTGGGCTCAAATGGTCAAACGATGACAGAGAGCTTGCTTCTGGTGGAAATGACAATCAGGTAGATCTACAGATAACCATCCTATGCAAAAGGTTTCTTTCTTTGATCTGATCATTTAATATTATGGCTTCTTTTGAACAGCTTTTGGTATGGAACCAGCATTCACAGCAGCCAGTATTGAGACTAACTGAACACACAGCAGCAGTTAAGGCCATTGCTTGGTCACCGCACCAGAGCGGCCTTCTTGCATCTGGAGGTGGAACTGCTGATCGATGCATTCGCTTCTGGAACACTGCAAACGGCCACCAGTTGGAGAGTGTTGACACCGGAAGCCAGGTTTTTTTCCCTTGTAAAGATGATGATAATTTTGATTCCAACTTCTTATCATCAACCTTTTGATAAATTCTGTCAAATTTTGTTCAGGTTTGCAATCTTTCATGGAGTAAAAATGTAAATGAACTTGTGAGTACACATGGGTATTCACAGAATCAGATTATGGTGTGGAAGTATCCATCAATGGCGAAGGTTTGCTTTCCAAGACAATTCAAAATGTAACATAATCACTTCACATACAAATTCTCAGGTTTAGAACTGTTGTTTTTTCTTTCTCAATAGGTTGCTACTCTAACTGGACACACAATGAGAGTGTTATACTTGGCAATGTCTCCTGATGGTCAGGTATTTGAAAATGTTATATGTTACTTTTTTAAGGTTAACTTCTCCAAAAGGAACTTCCTTTATGAAAATCCTATGAATGTGGTTTCTTGCAGACAATAGTAACAGGTGCGGGAGATGAAACTCTTAGGTTCTGGAACATCTTCCCATCAATGAAAACTCAGGTAAAAGCAAGGAGAATGTGATTCTTTATATTAGATGAAACACAGTCATTAACCTTCAAGAAAATTCAGACGATTACTTAATTGTCTAAAAGATTTAAATGTTGTTTCTGTTTTTTCCAGACACCAGTCAGAGATACCGGCCTGTGGTCATTAGGACGAACGCAAATTAGGTGACGAAGTTCCTGAAAGCTTGTTTTTCAGCCTGTTTTTCATTCATTCATTCATTTTGTAAATGTCAGCCCCTCTTTGGAATTCTCCCAAAGCAAGCATTTTAAATGTGTTATGAGAAGTGTTTTCAATTTGTAGAAAGTTCCATTTTGTTCTGAAATTTCATATGCAAATGATAACAAGAGTGTCTTTTAGTTCTTGGTTCACACAATGAAAGCCACTTCTATCAAACAAGTTTAATAATATATCTACCAACTAATGCAAGTCTGCCACTCAACAAATCCCTCAAGTTTTGTATTGCACTAGCTCTAGAAAAACCCTCTACCAACTAATGCAATGAAAAAGCACTTCTATTGGCTGACTAAATTATGAACAAACAAGCTTAAATAATATATCTATCAACTAATGCAAGTCTGCCACTCAACAAATCCTTCAAGTAATTTGCATTGCGACTAGCTCACAAGTTATGTTTTTTAATAACAACTAATGCAAGCCTGCCACTCAACAAATCCCTCAAAGTAATGCATTGCAATAGTTCTAGAAAAACCCTCTCTACCGTCTCGAGCGCAACCAAGGTCCAAAACAGAGGAAACATTGTTTGGGAACTCTGCTCCGATCTGACCATCTTGATTTGAAATTTGGTTCTTCAAAGCACTCTGATTTGGCACTTATCTCATTCTAGTTGTATGCAGTTGCAGTCAGCTGAAAATTTGAATATTTATGTTCTTGCCTGCAAGTGCAAGCTTTGACATATCAGATAAATCTCTCTTGATGACGATCTTGTAGCCTTAGGCCTCAACCAGGATGCCTTTCTGAAGAGTGGTTTCAACATCCGGCTGAATTCTGAGATAAAGAATAGAGGAAGAATGTAAAGCCAGGCAAAACCAAGTATAAACAAGCTGTGGAAATAAAATTCTACCTTGTGTGTCTTCACTCTCCAATAGTTTTAAAACAAGGTGGCCTCCTTGTCGTAAGACACCATCACAATCTGAAGCTGAAGTTGAATCATCGACACTATCCTTGTCCTTTCCATGTATAACATCTCCAACACCTAAGGCAGCTTCTCCGAGTGCCAAATTAACTGCTTGCATACCCAATTCAACTGATAATGCCGCATCTCTAGTGGTGATTCCAGATACTAAGGGGCACATGTCTGAGAGTATTACAGAAAATCCCTTCTCCTGAAAAAACAGGATTTAAACAGTGTAACTCACAAATTTATCTTCCCCAGTCACCGCAACTTCTCTTCATACTCCTCATTGTCCATGTTTATGTTTTATGCTTTTTGTTTAACTTCCATTTCTGAAGTAAAGAGCAAATACCGTGTCCCCTAAACTAAACTATTGCACAAATCTTGCACTTCCATATGAACTAGTGATTGAGTTATTGAGTGCTGTTAGTAATAATGTCATTCAAAGAGAAAGACCGAAAGAAAGAACATCCTTGATCAGGAATGTCGCCAAAATGCTCATGTGTATAAACTGTTTTTTTTTTTTTTTTTTTTTTTGTCTAACGACTTTAATTTTCTAAGGTAAAGAGCAAATATTGTATACCCTTAAACAAACCATTGCACAAACCTTGCACTTCCACCGAATGCTAGTGATTGAGTTATTAACTGATACTAGTATTTTAACATCATTCAACGTGAAGAAACCAAAAGAAAGAACATTCTTGATCAGGAATATTACCAATTGAGCTCTATATTCAGGAATAATACAACATTCAATGTTAATACTACAAGAAGTCTTACTTTTGATAAGTGAAGTTACCTTAGGGGATAGTGACTTCAATTTGCTTTTAGGAAGGTTCATAACATCAGCACTAACAGTTTGTACCCTTGAATCACAATGCATATGAGGAACCTTTACCTTCTGTTCTGCAAGATCCATATTTTTCTTTAACAAATTAAAACTTTCTGGTAAATAAGATTCAGCATAATTAAGTAACCCAGAAGAAGATAAAGAGTTAACCTTGATATCAATACCCAAAACAGAGCCTCCATTTCTGGGAGGCCCCAGACTCTGGCAAGCTACCTAAAACCAACAGAAATTTAAATGTGAAATGAAAAGTTAAGGGAATGGAGGTGAAGGGTGGAGAAACGGGACCTGAAGCCAGGCACCGGGAGCGCAGCCAAGGTCCAAGACGGAGGAGCCTGAAGTAATCAATTTGAATTGGTTCTGAATCTGAAGCAACTGAAGAAAAAGAGGATTGACGAGGGCATGAAGGAAGAAAAACAGAGAGGGGAAGTAGGGTATTATACCTTGAAGGCTGATCTTGCAACATAGCCAAGGCGTTGAGCCTCTCTGTAGAAGAAATCGGGTGCTCCTGCTCCACTCATTTCGTTCTTCCCCCAATGCTTCTTCTTCTTCTTCTTCTTCTTCTTCTTCTTCCCCGGAGAATTGATTATATCTAAAACCCTTCTCTAGGGTTTCAACTCCAATTTCAAACTTTTTATTGTTATTCTTTCTTTTTAATTATTTTACATTTTGTTTCATATAAATTTTTTAAAACCAATAATTTTGTTAGTTCAAATTTGATTTGGAAGTATGTACTTACAATTTAGTAACAATTTAATCTATAATTATTTTTTTTGATCCATAATGTAAAAAATAATAAAAAATTAAACTGTATTTTATAAAAATATTAAATTTCAAATTAGTTAAAGATTTATTTATGAAATTTCATTAAATCTAATAAGTAACTATATTATATGATAAAATCTAAATCAATAATTATCTTTATGAAAGTTTAGGAGTTAAGTGTGATTTTTAACCTACAAATGTATTAGAAAGAAAAAATTAGACCATAAGTTGAATGAAAAGTTATTAGATTAATATGGTCTTTTCTTAAAATTATTTTTAATAGGAAAATGGAGAGATTTGAATTAATCGTTAACCTATTCTATAATTAATTGGCTAAAAAAAGTGTTAAACATATCACATATGTCACTGTATCTTATTATGGTTGTGAGAGTTTTCTTCTTTACAACTTATCATCCTTACTAAATATTACAATATTCATGATAAAAGTTATATAGAGAGAGTGGAATAATGAATTTTTTGTAATTAGATTTTCTTTGTCTAGTTTTCATTTGATTGTTATGTTTTAAAATGTTACACTTCTAATCTAAAAATTTGATTTGTACTTTTAAAATCTTAAATTTTCACGATTTTTTATTCGATGTTAAAAATTATTTTTAAATTTTAATTTCATAATTATTTTAAATTAATTAATAGACTAGTTTGGATTATATTTACAGATTTGTTATAATTATTGTATATTAATATGAAAAATAGTAACAACTATTTAGAGGTAAATTAATGTACAAAATAGATGCTGCATGTTCCTACATCATTTTTATGTATCTTTACAATGGTAGCATAAGGAATTAAATCTTTGATTTACAATAAAAGAGTTTCTAACAAGTTTTAACTATTGATCAACATTTTTCTTAAAAGAAATTATAATTGATGGCTATTCTCACTCGATCCATATCATTTGAGTCATCCCCTCCTCCATTGAGAAAGCTTTTCCATTGGTCAACCCCTCCCGACTCTAATGCGACTTTTTTGGATGGTGAAGTGGGAGTGTTGGTGCTAATGTTTGTAATGGTATCTATTATGAAACTAATATTTTAGTTTTTTGGGTTAAAACCGACTTCAAAATCCTTTGAAATTTTTTTGTTGAAAATTTTGACTTTTCGTTCATGCCATAGAAGACCTCCCTTATTTAATGTAGGTCCAAACATATTGATAAACTTTTCTTTTAAGCTGTTAAATTAAGTCAATAGAGTTAAAATTATTCATGGGTTGGAATTGCATCCACTTCCAATAAATACAAAACTTATTATGGAAATATGGTACATTAGTATGTGTAAATATAAGTACATATGTGTAGATCTATGAAACAAATTTTTTTTAAAAAAAAAGATAAATGTACATATTATCTAAATATATTATATATATACATATATGTATGAGTGTATATAATTTAAAGAAGAGAGGACAAGAAAAAACAATGTTCAAATCAATCAGAAAACTTAATGATATAAAAAGTCCTAAGTTTCACTAAGTTGTTAGATACCTCGTATAGAGTCAAAATATTATTTTTATAAAGAAACTTGATCTAGAGTTTATATTAGTTCAATTAGAATTGAGATATGAATTTTTCAATCCTAGATACTAGGTTATCTTTCGAGTTAAATGGGTTAAGACATGCATTTGACATTTTTCATTTATCAAGCTCGTGCAAGAAAGCTATTGATTTGAGCTTTTCACTCAAACCATTTTCTTTTCAAGGCTCATATAGGTCATGGTACACTCTGGTTTCCAAACGAAGAAGGTCTGTTTTGTGCAAGGATGAAGTCAATCGGACTAGCCAATTAACCATTTTTCTCAACACCATTTGATCCCCTTAGCTGAATTTTGCTCCTCTATTCGTTATTGCTTTCTTTGTTAGGTCACTTTTATCTTTTTATCCAAAAATCACTCATAACAATTTGTCCTGATCTATGTATTCATAGCAAAGAAATTTAACTAAATTCCACCAAACAAAAAGTGCCAAACTTTTATTTTTTAAAGAAAGAGTGATCTAATTGTCTATAGTTAATAAATACATTTAGTTTTTATTTAATTCATCGATGCATGAATAAATCAAACCCCCGTTATAAAACTTAACAAATTTTTCGTAACAACAATGTGGTTATAAATTCGAAAGTATTACAAAAGAGAAAAGTCCCACAATTAGTTAGTTGAAAGTAGTGGAAAGACCCAAATTTTTTTATTACTTTAAATAAATGAACATCCAAAACAAAATAAATTATTTAAAAGAAATAGTATCAAAATAATTAATTAAAGTTGTGTGATCTTAAAATATAGTGGTAATGAAAGAAGTTAGGTATAATAATGATACCATGAAACACCATGCTTTGAATAATAATGTAAATGGTAGTTAGGTAATTAATAGGACGGTTAGCCTTTGTGTGCTTCAAGCTTGAAGAATCCACAAGGAAAAAGCAAGAAGTGCAAATGATTTAAATTTTAATACATGGTGACTAAGCAAGCTCCAAAATCATATCCAAAAAATATATATAATCATCCTCATATATACACTTCCTTCCTTCTAACTCTTTCTTTTGGGTACCCTTGTTTGAAACACTTAACTCTTAAAAAAAAAAAAAAACATTGTACAATTAGTACATAACATATTTGTTTTTAGTAATTATATCATTAAACTAAACCAACTGATTAAGCACAATAAGAAAAAAAGAAGTGAAATGTATGCATGAGTGTTTGTATTTGTAATTAATATAGATCATAAATATATACAACTTGTAGTTGTAGAACTTTTTTCTTTTTTCTTTTTAAATTTTAGAAATATCTATTTTAGCATTAATTTGATGAAGAAATTCTTAGCTTAGAGTTTAGCAATATTAATATATTTCACGGAATTCTGATTTCTGAAATGGCATACGTGAGGGTAATAAAGCATATAAAATATAATATTGAGGTTGAGGTTGAGGTGGCAAATATAATTCAAGAAATCACATGTGGAAGTCAAAGTTGGTGAATTGTCGTTGGGAAGAGAAATATAAATAATAAAAACAAAAAGGAGGTTGTGATGACGTGGTGGAAATGAAAGATGTGGTTGGTGGATTCGATTAAACACGGTGGCCACGTCAGCCATATAATGGTTAATGTAAAAGCGCACCGTCTTGAGCCGTCCCAACCGTTTCCAATTCAACTCCCCGTTATTCTTCATCTTCTCCCCTTCTCCCCTTCTCCCTTCTTCTTCTTCTTTTTCTTCATCTTCTTCGTTTTCTTTTTTTTCCTCTACAAAAATTTCTGTGAATATATTTATTAGGGACTGCAATCATTAAACTTTTTATTCATAATTGCCTTTTTCTTTCAAATTAAATTAAAATAATGGTCCAAAATATATATATATAACATTTGATAAAAATATTTACACTTGAGAGAAGCAATGCATTTCTTAAAAAAATTAAATGTAATAATTTCGATAGGAAATGTAAATATTTTTTTAAATTAGGTCTCTCAATTTTATATAATGATTTAAATATTTTTAATTAAAATATTCGAACTCATTATCAAGTTACAGAAACAAGTTTTTTATTTTTCTTTTAATTTTCAAAACTTTTGTATAATTTTTACAAATATGGGTAAAAAATACAAATCAAACTAAGAAATTTAAAAATAGATCGAGTATTTACAAGCTAAATTTTCCATCACAAAAATTAACTAACAAATTTAAACATAATTTTCAATCAAAATCATGTTAGAATATAATTTTTATCCTTCTTAATTTCTATTGTTTTTATATAAAAGCTTATCGAGTCTCTTTAAGTTTTGATAAATATGGTAATTTTTACTTCAACAAACGTTACAATTTCTAACTTTTTAATGTACTTTCATTCTAGAATTTGACGGTAAAAGTATTTTAATGTCATTAAGTTGCAAAATAATAATCATCGTTTAAAAAAGAAAACAAAACTTTAGTTAAATTTTTATTGAAATCATAGGGTGATGTTTAATAACTATTTATTTTCTTAAAACAATAGTCGTGTTTTGGCCCTTTTTTTTGTATTTTTTTTGTCATGTTTTCACTCATGAGCAAATATTTAAATATGAATCAAATTTTAAAACAAAAAACTAGTTTTCCAAAACTATCTTTTAATTTTCAAAAACTTATCTTAGAATGTTTAAAAACACTTTACAAAATGAACACAAAATAATAACCATTTCAAAAAAAGAAAAAAAAAACACCGAGAAATAATAAATATCAAAATTAAAGTTAACTTTCTACATTAACGAATATATTTGTTTCACACAAATGGGTGGATTGTCACGTACTTATTTGTTTTCAATCTTTTAGATTTTAAAATTCAAAATATTATTATCAATGAAATATTAAAATTCGTTCGAGATGGATTTTTTAATGCCCTCCAAGTTACTTACGGGGACTTTTATACTTAAAAAATGAATGAAGTCTAGTTAATTAATAAATTAATATCATTTAATGATTATTGTTAATTTTAATTAATTATTAAATATAAATATAATTATTTAAACTTTGTAAATTTTTAACTAATATATCTTTGATTGATGTGTTATGTTATCGTATAAAACTATTTAATATATGATTTTATAATTAATGGTTAATATTTTAATTAATTATTTTTAAATAAAAAAATTTATAAACTATTTGTACTCCGGACAACAAAATTACTAAAATACAAAATTAAATATTTGGTTCCACTTTTTACAACTTTTCTTCAAAAATTAAACTATATTTACTTAATTATTTTTATTATTAAATAAAATTATTTAATTAATAATATTTTTCTAATTGATGCCTATATTACTTGTTCATTCAATAATTATTTAGTTATTTAGTTTTGGTTCAATATACTCAGTTCCATATCCAAACTAGACATTAAATACGGTAAACATTTAAATCCAAGACATTTAATTTCTATACTCATGAAATAATATATGTGATCCAAACGACCCCTAATTGATTTTTATTTTACTTTTGAGATTGACGCGAGTTTTATTATACAAATCTCGTTAAAAGGGCAAAATGGTTTAAAATGTGTACAAATATATTTTTAAAAAACATAAATTTATTTCAACCTGCCAATTCAAATTTTGTTGTCACTTTATATTTGTAAATAAGTTAGGTTATTTTTAAATTAATGGGTGAGAATTATAGAAATTTGAATTTTATTTTAAAAGAAAAATAAAAAAGTTGTAGTAAATTTAATGATAACTAATGCAATATATTTTGCATTAGTTGGAAAAAGAAAAATGCTTCCACATGAAGCTGGAATTACCCCGCTTTCAAATTTTGTAAATGAAGTTAAAAAGGTTACTATTTTTAAAGAAACCCATCATTTCTTTTTCCTCTCCCACTTTCCCACCATATAAATACCCCTTTCCCTTCTTCGTCTTCTTCAATCCCACAAACTTCTACTTCAAACTCAAACTCTCTACTCTCTCCTTTCTCCCTCTACAATGGTGCCAACTATTTCCACAATCTTTCTCATCTCATTCTCTAATTTCTTGCTAACAATGTCATTACCATTTGAAAACAGAGCGCTCATCGGAGGTCTTCACGGCGCCGGACCATGGCACAATGCTCATGCTACTTTCTACGGCGGAAATGACGCTGCCGGCACAATGGGTATTCTCAAAATTCCAATCTCTTTCCAGAAAAAAAAAATCATTAAAATTTCATTACCATCACTTCAAAACATTACATACATTTTTTGCTCTGTTTTTGCTCTGCAGGCGGCGCGTGTGGTTACGGCAACTTGTACAGCCAAGGCTATGGCGTGAACACGGCGGCGCTCAGCACAGCTCTTTTCAACGACGGATACAGCTGCGGAGCTTGTTTCGAGATCAAGTGTGTTAATGACCCGCAATGGTGCCACGCCGGTAACCCTTCTATTTTTGTGACGGCCACCAATTTTTGTCCTCCCAATTATGCTCTGCCTAATGACAATGGTGGATGGTGCAACCCTCCTCGCCCTCACTTCGACCTCTCCATGCCCATGTTTCTTAAGATTGCCCAATACCGTGCCGGTATTGTTCCCGTCTCCTTTCGCAGGTAAACAACGAAAACATGATTATTCTTAAATTATGTTCAATTGTAAAACTCTCAATCACAATATCTTGTTTTTTGGTTTATGGATTTGATCAGAGTGGCATGTCGGAGGGAGGGAGGAATGAGGTTTACGATCAACGGATTTAAATACTTCAATTTAGTATTGATAACCAACGTGGGAGGCGCAGGGGATATTGTGAGTGTGAGTATCAAAGGGTCGAAGACAGGGTGGATGAGTATGACACGTAATTGGGGTCAAAACTGGCAATCAAACACCGTTTTGGTGGGTCAGTCACTTTCGTTTAGGGTTAAGAGCAGTGATAATCGGATTTCAACTTCTTCCAACATTGTTCCTTCTCATTGGCAGTTTGGTCAAACTTTCATCGGCAAAAACTTCTAATTCTTGATTTTGGGTTTCTGATTTGGTGTTGCAATGAATCATCTCTCTATGCAGTGGAAAATTTTAATGTTTTAAGTTAGTGATAATGATCCAATAGTATATTTGCTATCACATCATAATATGCTTGTAAATTGATCACATCCTTTTCAATTATATAAACCAATTCCTAATGTTATCCATTGCTTTTAAGATTTAAAACATCTACTTCATTATTGATATCAATACATGATCAACTTTTTATCCCTAAAAGCTACTCTAGCTTATAATATTTTAACTAATCAAAATACGTTATACGTCGGATACAATACAACATAGCCACCACAAATTGAGCTCTATTACTACTTTTATACATTGCAACCACTTCAACATGTATGCTAAACTAGCCACAAATCCTTAGTTCAATTTTTGGTTACTACAACACTTACTAAAGCTTAATGTTTATTTTTTTCATATAACAAAAAATTCAATGTTTAAATTAAATTAAACTTAAATTGTAAGGTTGAAATGGACTACTTAAAAATTAATTTGTATATAATTAGTTAAGAAATATACCAAATATTAGAAACTTTCCCTACTTTTTAATTGTACGAGAATATGCAATTAAACAATGTTGTTAATAAACTAATTAAAATATAAAAAGTTACCAAAATAAAGAAATGTATTAAGTAATTGTTCGTAACAAATGATTCAACCTTTATTAATACTATGTGAATTAATGTACTTATAAATAGGTTTAATGTGTGAACATTATTGAAGATAAAGGAAGTTTTTTAAAGTTATTGTTATTTTTTTCGAAAGTAATATATTCCGGAAAGTAAATGAGACTTCACAGAGGAAACAACACATCACACAAATTAAGAAAAAAATGATCCAATTTCAATGTTCAAACTCATCGTATGAGAAGGACACATGGAAGTAGCATAGACACGTCTATTGCACTTAACCCAAATATGATAAATAACAACATACCAAACAACTATTTCTCAGCTAAAATGATAAAATTCGAATTAAATGAGTATTTAGAAAATGAGATTAGACGAGTACCCAAACTCCACTAAACACAGAGTTTCAGATGGTCTTGCTAAAAGACTACTCAAAGAACAAGTGATTAAAAGTAGTAGAGCACCAGTGCGTAACAAATACGCACTCTATTCTGGATTGGAAGCCAAAAAACAAGGCATTAGGCCATGAAGACTCTCAAGCACTTTCTAAAACAACACACCAAGCCAAGAAGGTAGCTAGATAAGACCATCCTTCTGCCCAATATCAAAAGTAATCACGAAAAAGCAACTAAATCCGTAGAAATGGAAGGTCAGTTGCACTCCCACGAGGACAAAAAGAAATGATCGTTTTATTTTGCTGTAGTTTTTAAAAATGTTTCTTTCAATATTTAAAAGAAATTAGAATTTTATTTTCAATTAAATTTTTAAAATTGGGTTTAAATAACTAATAAGATGGAGTTTTCCGGATCTTCTTCGTCTCACGAGTCTCCACTCCCTCCCCCGCGCAATCGGTATCCATATCCTTCCATCTCTTTCTCTTGCTCGTCGCTCGCCGCCGTCAATCATCAAAAGAAGGGAACAGTTTTACTCTCTCTTGTGCGAGGCCTGTTTCAAGTTCGAACCAAATAATAGAAAACTTCATACAATAACTTTCCAGCATTCAAGGTAATTGGCAACCCAAGATTGTGTTTTCAAATTGAATGAATTGAACCAATTTTTGTTTCGAGACCCATTTGTGTGCAGATTTGATTATCCAAAATACACTATTTTTAGAATCCCATTTCTATGTTTTCAGCCTTTTGAAGTCTATATCCGAAAATTCAATCCGTGAGGCGTAGGTGTAGGTTTTTTCTGAGACCAGAAAGAAGCGTAGCTCGAGGGATAGAGGTTTTCTTCTTCTCATCGCATTGTGTATGGAGTTATTTTGCTAGATAATAGATAATTGATTTTGTTAAGTCCGAGTAACTGTTCGTTGGATAATGTTTCTTCCTGTAGAGTTTGGTTAGGGCCAGATTTTCTTTCATTATCCTCTTATTGTCCAACTTTTTGATTGTGGGAAATTTTTGTACATGATTGATACTGGGCCTTTATGAAATCTAATATTACACTTATGTCACCATGCACTATCTCCGTACTCATTGCGTTGATTGTCATATCTATCGTAGTTCTAACGCGAACATGATGACCATCGCCCTTGCATTAGGGCTACATGATCATCCCTAACACAACATAATACAGTATTGTGTTCTGGGGTAAGCAGTAGGTTAGATTTCATATGCGATGGTCATCAATCCTAATGTGGCCGGTGAAAGGGTCATCCATACGAAAAAAAAAAAAAAAAAAACTTTGGTTGTGGGCTGTTGCTGATTGGATGTTTATCAGTTGGACCATTTACCGTGTTGTTTTTTCCTTGGGAGTGATATTGGGTTATTTGTGTTTGTTCCCCTCTTGCTAAGTTTACGTGTTGAAATTTTTGGGACTTTATAGTTAATGAAATTTGTTCCCCAAAGAAGTCTTTTAAAGGACAGCAATGTTTTCTTTCTTTGTCAAATGATAATTTTGTTTATCAATCTTTGAAAGAATGAAAATGCTTTTATGGCAATACTTGCGAGCCTGGTTCCATTTATGATGGTCGATCTTTTCTGTGCAGCAGTTTTGTTAATTTAGACTCTGAAGTTATGGAGGAGCAGTTTGTATTGAGGGTTCCACCGTCTGTTGCTGAACGAATTGAACGTCTACTAAATGAAAATGCTTCTTCATCTGATGATGCTTCGTTGGATTTGTCTTTCTCTGGTAGTAGAACTTATACAGTCATCTTTTGATTCATTCTGTACCTTCCGTGTTTTTTCCATTGCATCTGCGATGTATGGAAGAATTTTTAGATTTTCCGGATAGATTAGTTTCGTAGCCTCTTAAAAAAAAATAAAAGTAACTTCTGATACAAAGCCTTTTCTCTTTCTGTTATTTTTTTTTTACTCTGAACGTTCCCTTTTACTGATGATTGCCAATGTGTGCTTCTTAGGCCAAGTTTTGCACATAGTTGATCTCACTTTTGCCATGTGCTTGTCTGGCTAAGTTTAGTTATGGTGTATGGAAATCCAACACTTAAATTAGCCAAATCTTTGTTTCCTATTGTACTTAATGGAAAAGAAATTTGGCAGTAATATCAGGAGGTAGAGAGAGATTTGGAAATAGATCAAATTGTGCAGTATGGTTTTGTTCTAATTTGAGGCTTGGTTTAAATGCCTATAATATGGCCTCTTACATTGCATCCAGATGACGGGAGAAGTGGAACTTTTGCCATTGGTGATGATCATTTTCCAGCATCTCTTCTGGATCTCCCTTGTGTCGTGGAATCCTACAAAACATATGATGATACTGTGCTAATCAAAGCTGCAGACATTGGTCAGGTAAAATGATATTAAAATCATTGGCACATGGATTTCAAAAGAGCACTCCGTTTCTTATGTTTTATGAGTTGATGTTTTTTCAATAGATGATTATGGTTAGAGAACCGAGTGATCCTGCTCCAGATTCTACCGAGTATAGGCATGGTCTGACCCCTCCTATGAGGGATGCACGAAAGCGTAGATTTCGAAGAGAGCCAGATTTAAATGTATGGTGTTCTAATCCCTCTTACTAAAAGTTTCATGTAGGATTTTCTTATGAGTAAGTAAATTGCTGTACAACATCATAATAAATTGAGATTTCTACTAATGTAATGAGCAGGTAGTCCGGGATAAATTATTGAATGATGCAAGTACAATATAGTTACCTAGTTTGTGCTTTACATGTTTTTCTCATTTATAAACCTTTGATTAACATTGATCTCTTATTTTTTTGAGTCAATAGTGACATGCTAAGCTCCCTTTTCTTTTCCCCATCTTTCCAATAATAATCAGTCTACATTTGCATTTGTTCTTCATATCAAATTTGTTGCATCTAGAAGGGTGTCTTTTGATTCTAGCATACTGATTCTCAAGGTTGTTAAATCATGAAATGTAACACGCATCAAAATGGAATTTTAGTTTATTGTGTATTAATTTCTAAAAAAACAGAAGTCAGAAAACAAATGGATTCTAAACAGTCCCTAAATGATTCTGTTTTCTTTCTTTTTTGGCAGCCTGAGCTTGTACGGCGTGTGGAGAAAGATTTATTAAATATCATGGCAGGAGGAACTACTGAAAATGCCGATATCCTTCATACGTTATGGTTATGCTTTTCAGTTTCATTTGTGTTTTAAACTCATTAGCATATTAGTTGATGAAACAAATGTGTCATCCCCACCTCAAGCCACATCGTAAAGATTGTTTAAAGCCCAGTAAATATAATGGATTGAGAATTATTTTAATTGGCCCTCACATGAAATTCTTTGATTGAAAAATTGAAAAAACATACGGGAAACAGGAAATGACAATTTTCTAACACAAAGGGCCTTTTTGCTTGTCATATTCTGACATATGTTATATGTTCTTATGCTGCAACGTAACTTTAGAAGTTCCTTGACTGAGCGTTCTCACATGTTGGAGTGGCTGAGCAACAGGATGATAGAGATGAGAATCCTGATCATACAAATGCAAAGCCTGCTTCCGCACCTGCACCTAAGCCTGATGTAATGGAAACTGAAACAAATGTTGGTGAGCCTGAAAGGAGCGATTCTGATGACTCTGATCGTTCAATTGATTGAATATTATCATCATCTACTTCTAAATGTTTGTCTCCCTAATGATGGAGGTTGTATCAGCCTGTTTGTATATGAAAGGAAATGGTAACTGTTGTCTGTATCATCCCTTCTCTTGCATCTAGAAACAAAACACAGGATGATTTCTTTGGTGTATTTTAACATCTTTCATTTCTATAACAAGATATCTTCTTGAATTTCTGGGGAAGAGATGACCATTTATTTAGCATAATGCAAATGAAGATTACATGGCTAAGACTTTCCTAACCAGACAGGTTGAATAAATAAAAAAAATTGCATTTGCATACAAATTTAGACTACATGGGAAGTAAGTATCGAAACTCGGAATCATAAGGTTGGATTTCCACCATTTTATTAACAGGGGATTTAGTTTCACCATTCAAACACTCCATTATAGACCTCTTCAAGGTTGCAGAACGAGGAAGTTGGCTATAAATCCATTCCAACAGTGATTCCATGTCGTCTGCAAAGTCTTTCATGTGCCATTGAAGAAGCTTTGGCACCATTATCTTCTTCTTGCTTGTCATCCCTACTGATGCTTCCAAGTACTCCACTTTTGCCAACCCCAACTCATTCACCACGTCCTCTGCAGTGTACACCCTTAACTTCACAAAGTTTCAACAATTCGTTTCTGTCAATTTTCTTTCAAAGGTTCTTCAGAGGCATAATATATGTAGCAGAAGACACTTACTGCAGGTGATGACCAACTGCCTCGACACAATGCGAATGTCACATTTGGTTCTGGATATCCTAAGCCATAAGCATGTCGAAGCAGCATTTCTTTCTCATCCAAAGGCTTCAAAGAGAACTCGTTCAATTAATTATCTCCTTGTGTACTGAAAGTGATAGTACTTGTTTTGAAGTATACAGTTTGCTATACAAGATAATCACTTACATATTTTGTTTCTGCTTCGCTTGGATGACGAAGAATGAAATGTTCAATAGCCAGAGCATTGAGAACTATCCCACCAACATTAAGAGCAGCCTGCAGGCCAGAAGAATAGTATATGCCTCAGAGAAGCTCGATGATAATGGTTAGATCTTGATCTATTTCTTTTTGTATTACAAGTTAGGAGATCGGCATATACCTTGTTCATCAAAGCCAAGAGTTTTTCAATTGTTGATGGCTGTCCATGTTCGAGAAATGCCTGAAATTTTCATGATTAATGTCAGCATATTGGAATAGGAGCATGTCTATTATTCATCAGTGTCTTACATGTCTTACAGTACATGCATTATAGAGGAGTTATATATGTTTATCCAAAATGCTAACTTCTGTTTGTATGTCAAGAAGGTCAAGTCCACACTCCTCAGCTTATGAATCAAAACCCTGCACAGAAGGGAAACACAACAACATTTTCAACTTTTCAGCTTAACTTTTGGCAATCATCAGGTTAAACAGACTTCTAGTTACCTCAATTTTCTGATTGACGGCGAGCACTCAGGCAATCTACGGATGTCGAAAGACGTTCGTGTTATATGGATGAAGTTCTTATAAGGGCCAATATCCCTCACAGTTCCTTCTGAGTCGAGCAATATACTATAAGGATTGGGATTGGGATTGGGATTGGATGAGCTATAATCAAAAGACAAGGTGAGTTGAGGCGCTTTGCAACTAAAGCTTGTCTTTGCAATGGAGCGCTTTGAGTTGATACATGAAAGGCCATGTTTTGGTATATTTGGTGAAGTTTGGCTGTTGTTTGATGGCTGATTAAGATCAAGATAAATGCTTATGAGACACTTAATCAACTGTTCTGAAATCTCATTTGGTGTTTCAATGCAAGGTCCTTTGTCGAATTGACTTTGGTTTCGGCTTCTTGTCATATTCTTCCTAGCACCTACATTGCATAGTCTTAAACATTGAAAATTGAAAACAAGAAGAAGCAAATGCAGCAAAATGGGAAGATGGATTACCAGTAGAAGACATGGTAATTTGGATATCAGAAGCAGCACTTGAAGAGAATCTCCTTTCACTAAGCATTATATCTTTTCTAAGTTCATCATAATGCTGAGATCTTGATCTTTGGCCATTAATCTGTGAGTTGCTATTATTTTCAGGTCCATTTAAGAGCAAGTTTTGTTGGCAAAGACTTCTGAGGCGCTGCTGAATTTCCCATTCCTTATTTTGTTCCTTCTCTTTGTATAAGTTGAATTTCAACTCTTCAACCTTTTTTTCTAATCTATCAATCTCTCTTTCCACTGCTCCCAATTCTTTCATAACCAACTGCACCTGCAGATAACAAGAAATGATACATGTCCTGTTGCTTTTGCTTGGGAAAACTGCACGAATCGCCTATTTCTGGAGGCTAAAATGATATCTGACCCAACGTTTGAAAACTTACGTGAATGAAATTATCAAAATTACAAAAAATGCAAGCATGATGGACCTTGCTTCTCCTCCCAATTCTCGCTTCTTGTTGTACCATCTTCTTTCTCTTTCTCTTCTTCAATATAAAAGCTTTCTTCTTTTGTCCTTCCTCTTTCACGATGGAAGTTGGAGAGCGAGCATGCATTGTTGTGAGATCAAAGAGAAAGAACGAGAATCGAGGGAACATAGAGGAAACAAACAGAGAAAGAAGGAGAGAAACGTGTATTGAGGAGCCAGATATAGAAGCGAGATGGAGAATTGAGGAGCTAGCCCGTCACACATGTATTTTGTTTACTTTGGTAATTTCATTAACAAAAGGCAAAAAAACCCATAGCTTGAATGGTGCAACTGAGTTGGATCCTTGAAAAGAAGCCATTCATACAAAAAATCCCAATGCAGAAAAGAGTAGGCTTACCTGAGGGGGCAAAGTAGAAGAAACATGAGGATGAGACAAGAGAGGACCATGAAGAGCCCAATGAAGAGCTTTGTTGAGGGCCTGTTCACCATGCAATTCTGCTTGCAACTTCATAACCTAAAGAGAAAAGGGTAAGTTAGTAATTGGAGCAATAGCTTGTGTTTCTCTTTCAAAATACTTAAAAGAAGAAAAAAAAACAATCTCTGACTTGACTCTCAAGATCAAGTTTATGCTGCTGATGCTCATCTGGTGTTGGCTCCATTAGAAAGTCTTCAAATTTCATTATTTTTGGGGGTTGACAAGAACATATAGAACAATATAAAGTGACAACTGAAGGAAGTCCTAAAAAGGGTTTTTATTTAAAAAGAAAGAAGAGAGAGAGAGGGAGAGAAGGAAAGTGGTGGGGTGCCATTAAAGATGACATGGGAAGATAAAAAAAATGAAAAATTGGTAAAGAGTTGACTAAAGATTTGAGGTTTAGAAGGCAAGTTTGTGAAAAGGAAAATGAGGAGATGTATATTAGGATTTGATTTGAGATGGTCTCCTGCTGCGGTGGAAGAATATGTCTTTTCTTTTCTTTTATTTTAACAACATTTTAATTTGGTCCCTATATATCATCTTAGTTTCTAACATTTTCTTGCATGAGAATTTATTATTATTATTATTTAAGATTGATTAAAAGTAGTAAAGAAAAATTTATTTTGAATGGAAATGGACGGTTAGTATTAAATGTATAGAGATTGGGAAGTTGATGATTTGTTTTTGGGTGAGAAATTAGAATGTTGAATTCATAAATAAGAAAGGTGGGGTGGTGAGGAACGTGAACTACATGAATACAAAAGAAAAGAAAAGAAAAGAAAAGAAATGATATGTTGAAGATTGAGACAAGAGAGAGAACTGAATTTGATGTTCATCCAGAGATGCTTTTTATGTCAGAATTAAACTATTAGTTTCAAGTTTTAAGGTAACACTTTCATTTATATATCATTCAATTTTTTGTTCTTACTCACTTTCTATTCTTTATTTAATAATTGTTTTCTTTTTCTCATTTTGAGAAAGTAATTAACGATTGTTATGGTTAGTTTATGAATACAATCCGCTCATACATATAGATTCTTTTTTTAGGCAAACACTCTCAATTCTCTAATTCTTATATCAATTTTGCCACAACCAAATATAAACCAAAACTTCAAATTAAGTCATCAAATTTCACAAAAATTGAAATAAAAATGACCACTTGCAACTTACCAAATTGAATAATATCCAAATACAACAAAGTGTCATTGACTATTAACACGCCTAATTACTAACATACAAGTCTTGTTATTTGAAAAAGAAATGAGTGTTTAAAAATATATTGCAAATAGAAAACATGTTTATCCTTTATAAACTATGAGTTTTAGAACATAAAACCCTACAGAATAGTGCAACCATACCTTGTAACAAATAATAGTCTTTATCTTATGAGACCATTAATATATCTAATTATATTCTTTGTAAGATACTTATTTCAATTCAAAACCAAGAACAATCGGTGTAAAATAAGTGAGTTTAGTTTTGAGTAAGTTGTTGAATATTAAAGTAAACAATGGATGATAATAGAGATTAGAGTCAAGTTTCAACTTACAAATAATATATCTTAAATTGTATGACGGCATCAAGTCAACATCGACTAATTATAAATAGATAACTAAATCTTGTTTCACAATTACTTGTAGGAGCTATAGATATCTAAATCTTCGTTTAACTTAAGCAATCTCTAAGTTTTATGGTGAACTTTTGTCTAGAGTTACACGACAATTTATGTATAGATCGCTTGTGTCTTAAACTACGCAACAATATATTTAACTCTATATCTTTATGAAAAAACAGAAAAAAAAAGAATGATAAAATTTGATGAGATTGTTTTGACTCGTGTTATCTTTATAAAGGAGAACGAGTCACATAGAAAATTAGTCCATAAGTAGACGAAATGTAAAAAGTAAAAGAACGCAACGCCGTCTGTGGGGATCGAACCCACGACCACGTGGTTAAAAGCCACGCGCTCTACCACTGAGCTAAGACGGCTTCACCGATAAGTAATCATAAACTAAACATTTTAAAAGATGGAAATTAAGTTAATCCCTTCAAAATAAATTTAACACAAAATGGATCTTTTAATGGTTTTTTTTTTCTTCCATTCCACGAGCTTCTTTATAATCCAATAGTGTCAATTTTAGTAAAACTGAAGATATATTTCATTCATACTTCTTCCTCAATCAAAGTAAGCTTTTAAATTTGTTACTTTTCTAGTCACCCGTATGCGTTAACCATGCTTAACCAATAAGCTAACTTGTGATTGAGGGCTAAATTGAAGGTGGGCTAGGTTTTTGTAGAAAATAGAATTTGGCAGTGGAAGTCTCTTTTGAATTGGCAAAATTAGAAGAAGATCATGTGTGTGTGTAAGATTGCCAAGAGCTTCATTTGGTGTAGAAGAACAAAATTTGTGAGTTTTGTGAGCTTTGTAAGAGTGATTTGTATTCAAATTTTCTAGAGAGAAAAGTGAGAGAATTTAGGGTGTACTATTCTCCCTAGCTATTTTAGTAGAACTTGCATCAATAACACAAAACTAGTTCACAATCAGTATAAATTGAGTATCATCTCTCTTCCCTTAACTTGATTTATTTAAAAACTTAGGTTAATTTATCATTCTTTCCAGTTACAAAATGCCCTTCTGCATAATTTGGAAACTTATTTGATATGGGATTATTGGTTAATATAAATTCTCTCAATTTAGTTGATAATTTAGATTGATATACTATTAACCCTATTCGCAGGGTGGTGTTTGAAAAGAAAAGATTTTGGAATAAACTACTTTCAAGTATCATATGTGGCTCTCTTTCTAATTTTTTTTTCCATGTGGCATTATATATGTAAACACACGTATATACTCAAAAATCATAATTACGTAGCGTTGTAAATGTGATTTGAATGATTTTTGTGTAATATTTCAACCTTTTAAATCATTCATGATAATATTGTGTCTAGGCTATTAATGTAATTAGGTATATTTAAATAGGTTACTATCGTAAACAACCAAATAATATTTAAAATAAAGTTCTGAGTCGAAAAATAGGTTTAATTTAACTTAGATGTTAAATAAGACCTAAATTCATATGATTAAATCTAGGTACTAAGTCCATAGGCCAAACAAGTCCAAGCTCACAAGGCTCGTTAGAGAAGTTTAGAAAGAATTCTTCCAAAAATCAGAAAGGTTTTTAGCTCCCAAAACTAAACTACTAACACAAGTCCAACTCCATAAAACATGTTTCTTCAAAAACTTCAAGACTAGTGAAACACGTTTCTCCTAAAATTTTAAGACTAGAGTAAGTTACGATTTTATTTGATTTGAATTTAAAATCAAAACTTGAAATTAAGAAATAGTAGGTGGACAACGACATGCTTCTCCTTCTCTTTCTTTCTTTTTTGATAACAATATTTGGGAGTGGTTGAAATGTGAATCGAACGCCGTGTGCTTGTTTTGGTGCATGCAGATAGACTTTTCCCAGTTACTCCAAATATCATTGATTGGACGAAGCAATATCACACAACTAAAATACTCAACAAATCTTCATTTGGAAGAAGTCAAAGTTGGATTATTTAACATAGAATCAAAAAGGACTAAAAGGCTTTAAAAAAAACATCCTTCCCAAGAAAATTAGCTTTATAAAAGAACATTCATTGTGTCTGTTCAAAATTATAGAATAGAAAAATGAAGATATAGAATTACATACTACAGAGAAAATTTTTCCATACATTCATCTTTGAGGCTAAAGAAGCCAACCTTAGTATTCACTTTGCTTCCATCCTCCCACTTCTTCTCTATCATATTCTGTTTCCTATTTCATTTCATCAAACCAAACAAACAACTTTATAAACAAATGTTCATCTCATTTTCATTCCTTTAAGAGTTCACATTCAAGGAGTAAAGATGTTCAATTACCTTCCGAGTGAAGGTCAGTCCAACTAGAATTTCTCCAGTGTAGTTAAGATTGTCTCCCACAACGCTATATTTTTGAGGCCGTAACTCGGACATGCCATTCTCAGCTCCAAGAGCTAATAAATCTTTTACATATATCCTGTGATGGTCGTTTGACACTTCTTTTTTAATAAGCAACAAATGAAGAAACAGAACTTTCTAACAACATATAGAAATTTGGTAAACCAGATCAATCTATTTAAAAGTGGTGGTGGTAGTAGAGTAATCTAACAACAGTATTGTGAGTGTTTTTATTAATTATTATACTCCAGATCCATCGATGCATTTTTTAGTTCAACAATTACCAGGTAGAGGACAGGTCGTGCCAATTACTGTTGAGCTGAGCTTACTCTAACAGATTCATCGATGCATGTAACTTCCTATCATTTTCTTGAGCTTACAATTTTGTAAAAGAAGATTAAGGGTCTTACGAGGTTTGGCCTATAAAGTCGTCAGCAGAGAAGGTGTCGTGGTCCAGGATCTTGAGGATGATCTTGAAGTCGTCACCGCTTCCGGGGTACTCAGCTCTGAATGTAAATTTCTCATTCCACACTGGACTTCCTCCTTCATCTGCATCATTAAAGTAATACAAATAAGAACGCCACTTTGCTTTGAATTTGCTTACCCTTTGTTTCCCAATCACTAATAACCTCTAGAGCACATCTCACTTTCCCAAATCCAAATTCAATCTTATGACTGAAGTTCAAACCCAGAATGAAAAACGTCATTTAATTCAACAAACCGAACCCCATAACTGAAAATTTGTGTATTCAACTCCAATTCCCAGGAAAATACTCCACGAAGAGCTTTAGTAGATCATACATAAAGTACTGAAGAGAAACAAATGAACTAATAGCATTTTATATACCAATCCAGTAGATGTTTTGGCTAAGAATTAAGGATAAACTCTCTCCAAGAAGTCTATCAAAGAATGTTTGATAAATTACATAAGAGAGATTCTTAAAAAGAAACTATTAAAAATTGATCACCATTCACAACATATATAATAATTCATCATTTATGAGGGTTGGAAAAAACAAAAAAGAGGGAAATACTCACTTCTGGCGACACCGCTCTTGTGTTCTTGGCCTTTATATTGAATGAGAACATAAGGGTCAATTCCACCTGCCATATGAGAAGAACATCATTTTTCTGAACGAGAAAGTAACAGCATAGTCATTATCCACATTAAATTAGCTTAATCACAAACTTAATTCACACTAATTTATCCAGATCAAACAGCTTGATTCAAACAATATAAAGAAACTTAATTTATACTAATTTATCCAGATCAAACAGCTTGAGTCAAACAATATAAAGAAACTTAGTTTATACTAATTTATCCAGATCAAACAGCTGGATTCAACAATATAAAGAAACTTAAGTTATACTAATTTATCCAGATCAAACAGCTTGATATAACAATATAAAGAAACAGAGATTGTAATGTAATCTAACAACAGTCTACAAGAAGAAAAATTGAATCCTTCTTTTTAAATGTAAATTAGTGATAAAAAAACCCCAAGAAAAATAGAAAGAATCTGAAGAAGACCCAGGTATCAAAAGAAAGGGTAGGTACAATTTGTCCAAAGAAGAGAGAGCATGAGAATGAAGAAACAAAAAAAGGAATACCCAGAAAATCAGTGCCTCCAAGTCCTTTGGCGTTGACCAATTTGACCTCCAAAGTTCCAATCGCCATGGCTGTGTTCTGTGATTGTTGAGATGTTGAAGGAATAAAAAGCGGGGAGTGGCAAAGGGTTTATATAGTTGTAAAGATCGATGACAAGCAGACTGGGGCCGTGACCAAGAATGTTGATGGCCATGTCTTTTGAAAATTTCCCAAATATATTTTTGTTGACTTCATTCTTGAAATGGGGGAAGGATCAAGGATGTGACTCGGTTTGGGAAAAGCACATAGTTTTGGGCTTTTGGAATTTGGTGGCTTTGCCATTCCATTTCATTTAGTTTTTTCGAACATTATTTTCTCCCCATATGGCACTACAACTGTGATTATTTCTATTTATAATACGTGGGAACAAAAGTCGCAGTTTGAGTGAGAATTATACACCACCATGCTAATCATTCGTATTTGCACTCAATACTCTTTTAAAATCATCCATAAACATTATTTAAATCTCTCTCCTTTCCCCCTCATTTTTTATTTTTACTATTTATCATATTCCACAGCAAGAACCTCGTAAGCTGCTGCCTATTATCGTTCATCAGAGTTTCAGTGCGGGTGAAGTCATCTGGAGCTTGATTTTTCATTGCTTGTTCATTGATTCATTTACGAATTTCTTGCGGGACTGATTAATGGAACTTATCCTATTTTATGTCTTTCGATTTATGGTAGGCTTTCCTCTTACTAGTGGGTTCCCACTCCTTTTGCATCAAAATGCAATTCCTTCCTTTTTCTCGTTATCATTTTTCTATTCTTTGTTGTACTTACTATTTCTTTTTCGGACTAAAATAATCTACACCCCAAATACTAAATGGGTGTTAGGGCGCAAACTAAGTTATTATAGTCTATGGATTATAATAAATTGTGTGTTACTATAATTTCTGTTTGGAGCGCGGAGTATTATAGTATAAGTTATATGTTTGGGGTGTAGAATATTATAAGATGTGTTTGAAATCCATATTATTATAGTATAATGCTAAGGTTTTTCAAATATTGTGACTTTTAAGTTTAAAAGATAATTTTATATCATCAAGCAATTAAATTGACCAACAAAAAAATGAAAAATGTTATTAAATAAAATTAATAATATTTATCACTCATGGAATTAGGATAGGCTTAGGAGCTCAACCCCTCTCAACTTCATGTTCTTTATATTACATTACATGTATATATATATAACATTTTATGTTCTTTAAACTCAAATAATATTAGAAGATTTTTCAAAATCATTTTTATTTAAACAATTTTGACAAAAACTTCTTAAAATAAAAACACAAATGCCTTTTAATAATAATAAAAAAATCTATATACAAGTTTCTTTTATTTGTTATTTATACTAAAAATATTTTTATTAAAATTTTTAAAAGTTGATTGTTGGTGACTTTCGTTAAAGTTGGTTGTCAGAAGTCGATCACTAAAGATTGAAAAAAAAAATTCTTAAAATGTTTTTATTAAAAATTTTCAAGGTTGATTAGTAGCAATCGGAGGTTGGTTGGTGACGATCGTTGGAGTTAGTTTTCAGAAGTTCGCTAATGGAGTCACAAGAAATGTGGTCAGAGATTGACCAATGACACACCGAAGATTGACCTAAACCCTAATTTTTTTTTATTAAAATTTTCAAGGTTGATCGGTGACGACCAAATGTTAGTTGACGATGGTTGTTGAAGTTGGTTGTTGGAAGTTCATCGTAGGAGTCACCAAAGGTGGCGGGTCGGAGATTAAGTGTCGATGATCACTAAAGATTGACATAAACCCTAAAAATGCTTTTATTAAAAAAATTCAAGGTTGATCAATGGTGTTCCGAAGTTCACTGGTGGAGTCATTAGAAGTGGTGGTTGGAGACTGGCTAACGACGATCACTAGAGGTGATGTTCAAAAGTTAGTCAACGAACTTCCCAAAACCCTTGAAACAAATACCCCTAGAGTTAAAGAATAATAAAGACATATGAGTTATTTTAAATTCTAACCTTAATCTCCAACTAAAACTAAACATTGTTTCAAATAAGGAGTGAACTATTATATCCGACTCCACTCCACACCTAGTCCCAAAAATGCCCCAACTATTATAACTCAACTATAGTTTATAACAATAATAACTTACTCTTTGTCTCAAAGGTCTCCGAAGATGATTTTTTTCTTTCTTTTTTTTAATAATGAATAATTGAACCTCTAACTGTGAGGTTAACAACATTATGTTATATGATTATTTTGACATTTTTCCGTTTTCTTTTAGCCACACAAATTTTAATCTAAGAAGGGGTAGAGCCAGAAAAAATGTTGATCGGATGAGTACATCTTGTTCAAATGTTTTAAACAAAATTGAAAGTGTCTTAGTAGTTATTTGTCAAAGATTTACTTATTCTTTAATTATCCCTTTAACTAGAGTAATAATGGTATTGTTAGGTAGATGTTAAAAGTAAAAGAACAACACTAACTACTCCCTTCACATGTAATTTAAGTCTAAATATAATACATCTTTAAAGTATTTGGGTGCATTCTTCATGTGCACATACCTAATGGACAAAACAGATATTAAACAACAAGACCTTTTCTCGTGTCCTAGCCATCCTTCGTCATTCTTTTTCCTTTAAGTTTTTTACAAGTAGGTATTTTTCATATGGCATCTTCTTCCTTTTTGTTTAACATATATTTGTCCTCTTCTTCCATGATTCAACGTTGCTATAATTTTTATATGCAATATTGAATTTGATGAATTTTGCTATATTTTATAAATAGTTTTAATATTGTACTATTCAAATCCACAAAATCACAGGATTAAAACTCACACGCACTACTACTAAATTAAGACAGCTTTGTTGTTGTGAAACGTAACCGGGTTAGCATTAATACTGAATTTCATATTTTTTGAAATATTTCTTATTAAAACAATTGTGCTTAAAAAAGAAAAAAGATTTTCTAAAGTTTATTCAAAACACATTTATTTTAATGAATCTCACACGCAAGGATTTGGAGGGGATTTTATTTTCCCACTATAAATCACCATTGCTTCCTTATTTTCCCATATCATGAATATATTTCTTTTTTCATATTTTTTAAAATGTTGGAACGTTCAAATAAAGAGTTACGTTTACTAAATGAAAAAAAAAAAAAGAACTATGTTATTGTTGATAGTATAATTTCTGTCAATTTAACTATGGTTATTTAGCATATTCAAATGTCCAAATGTGCTTTTATCACGTAATCAACAATTGACGTAATAATTGTTAACCCACCGTTAAAATACCCAACAAATCTTCAACTAGAAGTCAAAGTTGAATTAGTTAACATAAATTAGAAAAGACATTAACTACAGCCTTCCCAAGAAAAACAGCTCTATAAAAGACCATTAAATCGTGTAGGTTCAATCTTTTCTATAATCAGAATTATTCCATCTTTTCTATAATCAGAATTTTACAATAGATATATGAATGATAAAGAATTACATGTTACAAATGGGGGGTCAAATTAAAAGAAAAAAATCCAGACATTCATCATTGAATCTAAAGAAGCCACGTTAGTATTCACTTTGCTTCCATCCTCCCAATTCTTCTCCGTCATATTCTGTTACCTATTTCATTTCATCAAACCAAATAAGCAACTTTATAAACAAATGTTCATCTCACTTTCATCCCTTTAACAGTTCACATTCAATAACTAAAAGATGGTCAATTACCTTCTGAGTGAAGGTCACTCCTACTTGAATTTCTCCATTGTAGTTAAGATCGTCTCCCACAACACGATACTTTTGAGGCCATAACTCCGACACGCCATTCTCAACTCCAAGAGCTAATAAATCTTTCACATATATCCTGTAATAGTCATTGGGATTTTGTTTCAATAAGCAACAAATGAAGTTAAACATTCCTACTTTCTATGTCACTGTTTCAATCTATAACTATACGCACAATTTTAGTAAACCGGATCAGTCTATTTGAAAGTGGTGGTGGTAGAGTTATCTAATAGTAATGTGAGTACTTCTTGTTATACTTCATATCCATCGGAGCGAGGGATTGAACCTCCGACTTCTAGAGAATGAAGGTTATGTCAATTAATGTTGAGCTAAACTCATTTTACCAGATTCGCCGATGCATTGAACTTCCAATTTTTTTCATGAGCTTACAATTTTGTAGAGGAGGAGTAAGGGTCTTACGAGGCTTGGCCAATAAAATCATCAGCAGAGAAGGTGTCATGGTCCATGATCCTGAGGATGATCTTGAAGTTGTCGCCACTTCCGGGGTACTCTGCTCTGAATGTAAATTTCTCATTCCACACTGGACTTCCTCCTTCATCTGCACCATTAAAAATGACACAAATAAGAATGCCACTTCGCTTTGAATTTCCTCATCCTTTGTTTCTCAGTCACTACTAACAACCTCTAGAGCACATCTCACTTACCCAAAACCAAATTCAATCTTATGACTAAAATTCTAAATCCAGAATGACAAATTGAACCCTTTAATTCGACAAACCAAACTGAAAATTTGTGTATTCAACTCCAATTCCCCGGAAAATACTCCTAGAAGAGCCTTTATTAGATCATATATAAAGTATTCAAGAGGGAAAAAATGTACTAATAGCATATTATATAGCAATATAGTGGACAGAATCTGATTAAGAATCAAATGTTAATGAATACGTAAGAGAGATTCTAAGAAAGAAAAACCATGTATATAATAGTTCATCATTTATGAAATTGGAAACAAAAGAGAGAGAGAACTAACTTTTGGCAACACTGCTCTTGTGTTCTTGGCCTTTATACTGAATCAAAACATAAGGGTCAATTCTACCTGCCATACGAGAAAAAAATCATTTGATGAATAAGAAAGTAACAGCATAGTCATTATCCACATAAAATTAGCTGAATCACAATTCACAAACTTAATTTATCCAGATCAAACAGCTTGATTCAACAATATAAAGAAACCAGAGATTGTAATGTAATCTAACAACAGTTTACAAGAAGAAAAAATGAATTCTTCTTCTTACATGTAAACTAATGATAAAAGAATAAACCCCAAAAAATGGAAAAATAGAAAGAACGTGAAGAAGCCCCAGGTATCAAAAGAAAGGGTAGGTACAATTTGTGCAAAGAAGAGGGTATGAAAATGAAGACAAAGCAATACCCAGAAAATCTGCGCCTCGAAGTCCTTTGGCGTTTGCCAATTTGACCTCCAAAGTTCCAATCGCCATGGCTGTGTTTTGTAATTGTTGATAGTTCGAAGGAATAATAAGAAATGGGGAGTGGGAATGGGTTTATATAGTTGTGAAGTTCGATGACCGGTTAAACAAGCAGACGGGCAGCCATGACCAAGAATCTTGATGGCCATTGTCATTTTGAAAATTCCCATATTGCGTTTTCTTTTCCACAAGTATTCAAATGGGAAGGATGGCATGCGACTCGGTTTGGCAAAAGAAAATAGTTACGAACTTCTGAATTTTGATGGCTTTGCCTTTCCATTACAATTCACTTTTCTTTTTTGAAACATTTTCTCCCAAGATGGCATTAGAAGTGTGATTAAAGAATTATAATCTTGTGATGTACCTAATTTTTCATCAAAATAAATATTAGTTTAAGAGTAACAATTAGATGCAATCTTCTTTATAAAACTAATTTTGAAAAATCAATTTGTCACGTTAATTAATCTAAAAGAATTTGAATGTGTTGGGGCAGTTATTAGTCAAAGATTCATTTATTCTTTAGCTATCCCATTAGTTACACAATCCGAGAGAGATAATGGCCTTTGTGAGATGTATCTTAAAAGTAGACGATGACACTACCTATTTTTAAATCTCCTTAACCTGTCTAAGTAGCTTCTGGGTAAATATAATACTTATTTATGTTTATCTACAACATCCTAAATACATCGAATCGTTTCGACTATAACAATTTAGATTTGAATGTAAATTATTTTAGTTTAAGCTAGTTATAATAACATGTGTTTACTGTACAAACTATTTTAGTTTAATAAGTAGTAAACGCTATAACCGAGAATAAAAAAGTAGAAACTTTTACATGGTATTTACATTTGATTTTGAACTGATATCCAATAAAGAAAAACCAACAGATTTGTTTTATTTGGTTTGGTCCTTCATAATTGACCTTTTTTTTCTTCCAAATTTTTATTTTTATTCTCAGTTTTGTTTTGAAAGGTTCATTGTTGCTAATTTAAAAATGAAATTAGGTCCATAATGATCATATCTTTTTTTTTTCTTCTAAATAACAAACATATTTATCCTACAGTGATTAAAAATATTACAAGATACGTAATATTATTGGTTGGGTTTTAATTGATATTTCCAACGGAAAAAAAACAATCCAATGAAATACTACTTTGTCTTCTCCAAATACAAACCAAGATATCCAATTTTATACTAAAAAACCAAATCAAACAAATGGATGAGTTTGGTTTTTGGTGTTTTGGAGTGCAGCTTTATGTGTTGTCATCTACCATATTTAAAAGGATACTATAAGTTCATAGTTCATACTGCTGCCTTCCACCCAAATGAGTTGTCTAAGTTGTTTCATCACATCTGCTTTTATATCATTCTAACTCCATTATTGCCCTTCACGAAATTCATATACCTTCTTTTCCTTGGGATCTACTTTACATAACTTATCTCTATTTTACTATTTCTTATCTTTATGTTATAACTCTTGTGATTAAACATTTATCTTAATATCCTAAGGTCTTTTTTTTTTATTATTTAACTTAATATTTTGATCTTGTGTTCAACATGTGAAATGGGATTTCAAATATTTAATCTCTTGGTGTACATGTGAAATGAGAATTCAAACATTGATCTCTTGGTCTAAGTACATATATTTTTATTCTACCAGTTTGACCGCAATAATTCAAAGGAATATATTGAGGCAAAATATAAAATATAGGTATTGGGGTATGGTCAAATTAAGCAACACATGGGGTTTGATTTCCTTTTGAGAAAGCTTAAAAGACACCTAAGTTCTTTACAGCGATGGCTTTTAAACTCAAGCAGCTGCTGCTTTTCAAGATGTGGACAACCACAAAAGGGGATATTTTCCATCTTTAGAGGGTTTTTATTGTTAGATCCATATAAATATAAAATATTATCATTTGCCAATAAAGCACTGCAAACCTTTCTATTATATGACCGACCTTTTAACAAATGCTTTACGTGATTAAGTACTCGTCCCACAAACATATGAAATCTGAAGTTTTTTTTTTTATTATTTCTCATTGAAGATACAGTGCTAGGACTATGATAGACATAACCAACCCTAATGCAATAAGTTATAAAATGCACTAGTTCATTATGAAGTAAACAAACAGTTAGATTTTATATGTTTGTAAGAGTGGGTCATTAATCATAAAGGAATGATATTGATACCTGTCTTAGTGGAATCAAATCTTATTCTTATCAAAGCCAGAAACAGGAAAAACACGAGGGGGGGAGGGACTGATTCTGGGGGAAAATTAACCAAACTGGAAAGAAGAAACTGTACACTGTTTCAGTACAAACATGAGGGGGTCATCCAAATACAATCTTTACCTCCTCGGTTCAGCTGAAATGTTAGCCTGTTTGCCAGATGTTCTTCTTCCGTCCCATTTTCTATAGATTTAGTACTGAAGCTGATGGTCTAGGATAAGAAACAGGTTTGTTATTTGTGGAGCCACTGCCTTGGCTGGATGTGTTTAAGGGTTCGCTTAAAGTTCCCCTTGATCCACTCGTTTCACTCGAATCCTGAAGTTGTTCCAATGCTTTCACGACTGCATTCATGTTCGGTCTTAACTTAGGTTCTGTCGATATACATTGAATGGCAAGTTTAGCCGCTTTTAGTGCTCCTCCGGTCGAATATTGGCCTTCAATTCGTGCGTCCAACATTTGAAGTACTCTTCGTTTGCTAGTGAGGTAAGGTTTTGCCCATTCCACAAGGTTGTGTTCTCCAGATGGTCGGTTTTTGTCTATAGCTCGTCTCCCTGATAGGATCTCGAGAAGAACAACTCCAAAGCTATACACATCACTCTTGGCTGTGAGATGACCTTCAAAAGAAGAGGAAATGTCCAGATTTAAGCATTCAATAACTTATAGTCATAGTCAAACTTAACTAGAGTAAGGCAAATCATAACCTAGGAGGAAAATCCAGGGAAAAACTCCAAAAGTAGTAGATAGGCAGAATTTGTTGTAAACATTGACCTATACATTTTCATTAACTCAAAAGACTGATCTTGGACGTATATGACCAAAATGAAAGATACCTGTGATCATATATTCAGGAGCTGCATAGCCAAATGTTCCCATTACCCTTGTAGAAACATAGCTTCTGTCACCTGTAGGCCCATCTTTGGCTAATCCAAAATCAGAGAGTTTTGCATTATAGTCCTGTCATTTCAAAGTTGAAAACAACTGAGATCAACTACAGATATTTTAGAATCATAGGTTTGAGGAGGTTGAATTGTCTTGCATACCGAATCCAGCAAGATATTAGAGCTTTTAAAGTCCCGGTATATTACTTTCGCTTCATCGCTATGTAGAAAAGCTAGACCTTTAGCAGCACCAAGAGCAACTTTCAATCGGAGACTCCATGATAGAGGTTGAAAGTGAGAACTCCCTGATACCCCAAAGAAACAGAAGAAGAATCTAAATCATTCTTGCAATTCCAATTGAGTGTTTAACTTTCTTATTCAAGTTGTGAGAGTTTTGATGTAACTGAACAAGTGAAATAAGTGAATAGCTTACTCCTAAATAGATGATTTTCCAAGCTGCCACGAGGCATAAATTCATATACAAGAAGTCGATGCTCATCCTCTAAGCAAAAGCCAATCAATCTCACAAGATTAGGATGATGCAGCTGGCCTAGATAGTCAATTTCTGTCTGCACATTGAGACATCCACAAATTAATCCTACTTCTTCATAGTTGGACTTGAAATACAAAAGATCATATACCATTCCAAAAACAGGACAATATAAAGATTTAAATATAAACTCAAAGCTACAATTTGCTTATCATGTCAGCAAAACACCTCAAAGTATAAACCATGGGCAATAGTAGATAAAGTGATACTAACCAGCCATTCTCTATGACCCTGGAAACCTTCCTGGTTGAGCCTTTTTACTGCAATGACTAAGCCAGTCCCGGGCTTCGTAACTGCAAAGGACTGTTCATCAATCCACCCCTTAAATACAGAACCAAATCCACCCTCACCCAATACACTATCAGGACGGAAGTTTCGGGTGGCAGCTTTAAGCTCATTGTAGGAGAAGTTTTTCAAGTTGGAGGACTGCAAGATCTCGCCCTCTGTTCGAGGGGTCCGAGGGGTCGAGACAGATGACTTGCTGGTTGAATTCCCTTTATCATTTCCATCTCTTGCATACCTGGAGCTCAACCCTGTGCAGGAGGTATTATATAAAACTTCTATTACAAAATGTATACGTAAGGCCTAGGTACTAAGGGCATAAGTAGAGGATGCAATAAAACCACAACATTAACATGAAAATTGATGTTTTTAATCTAGTTTTTAGGTTGATTCAAAATCTAAAAAGAAACCCCTCAACCAGCAATACCCATTACAATCAACCCAATACCCGTTTTAGTTTTCCCATCAGAAACATCAAAAACAAAATCCTAAAACTAGAACCTCCGAATACCATTTGACAAACCCACATCCTCTTAAATGAATCATACAAAAATATTACTAAAACCAGTCACTCCAATCAAACCATGTCAGCTATTAAAGACAACCCAAATCTCAATCCACAAAACCAAAATCAAAGAGAACCCAGAAACAGCAAACACAAGAGATCATAAATTAGAAAACCCAAGTAAATATAAAGTGAAAAATAGCAAGTTAAGGGTTCAAACCGTTGTGAAGAGGGCTCTCAGCTTTAATTCTAGCACTAAGGCAGGACCCCATGAATAGTAAGCTGGAAAGAGAGCTATGGAGAGAACAAGCCCAGAAGAGGAAAAATGGGAATAGTGAAAAAAGGTAGAAAGAAGGGGGGGAAATGGGGAAAAGGGTGGGAGCTAGAGCAAGTCTAGCCCGTGAATAGGAAGTGGATTTGGGTTGCAAGTGTGAAAAGGGAGAAGGATTTCCATGACCAAGCTGTCAAAGAAGAATCCCAAAATTGGATGAGTTGGAAGGAAAAGGGAAAAGAAAAAGAAAATCAAATTGAGATGGGTAAGGAAGAAAGAAAGCTTTGGGGGTCCTTGAATTGAACTAAAATTTGGGAGTATACGCGTGGTTTTGTATTTGGTTATGGGGAAATAGTTTTTATTCGTTTGTATCAAGAAAAGAAGGGGAAAGGAAGGGTTTATATTTCATTTTAAAAGAAGCTGAGGACAAAAGTGTAAAGGGGGTTGACTTGGCATTTGGACTACACCAAGAGAACTGTTAATCAACAAGTGGGAGAGAGAGAGTTGGAAATGGGAAGAAGCATTAACTTCAGCTGTTGGATGAGTTAACCCTATGCCCCCTTAAACCTATTAGTACCGTTTAACATTGGATGCACATGAATGCAACAAGCTTTGTTGAATCATAAATCACACCATCTGTCTATTCACGACTCTCACCTTCATTCTCCCATCTTATAATTATTTTACTACAAAATACTATTTATATATCACAAAACTGTGTATTATAATATTCCATCCATTTTTTCAAAAAATTATTAAAAGAAAACTAATTATTTATCTTTCACGTCCAAAACTACTAAACAGAAAAAAATTCATTACACTTGATATTTTATGAAGTGTAAATATCTTGATGTCAATATAGGTGTTCATTCTGTAAAAAAGTTGTTTTGCTTTTTACAAGCACGTCCTCTTTATTTTAAGTACAACAATTAAAGTCAAAAGATTCAAACCTAAAAAAGTATGTCAATTACTGCAAAACTAAACTCGCACTAGTTTAAATACTCATTGTTTCATCCTATATCATCCTCTTGTTAGTTGTAATTAATTATCTTGTTCTTGAACCAATTTTAAAACTTCTAGAATAGCAAAATTCTTGGACACTCAAACCCCACTCGAATATAGTTTATATAAATTTGTACTTTAGAATTTTTTAGTATAATGAGGACACAATTAGTCTTCAAACTAATGAGATAAAACCTAAAGAAATAAACAGAAAGTACAACGAAAAACAATAATTAGCCAAATCATGTAGGACAACTCAGGGAAACGAGTTATAGAAGTATAGTAATGTCAAGCATCCATGTATAAAGGTCAACAATATACTCAACCTTTTTCTTCAACATTTGAGTAAGAAGTAGAAAACTCAATGAATGTTAATGTGAACTATGACCCAAACGGTCAACTAGACATATTCCTTCAACAATGCAAAAGCTTCCAAATACGTAGAGCACCTGCATGCGATGATGTCCACACCCAAAAGGCAATAACCCCCATAGTCAATAATGTCCACACCAAAAGTGCATGAAGCACATGATCCTTTAAAACCATACTAGATTTCATAGTCGTGTCCTTCGTGATATATGAGATACTTTGGCTTACTTTAAAGAAGCAAACTCTGATGAGATAGCATCCCAAAATTCTTACTATAAGAAACAATTAATTCATTCACATCAAAATTGATTTGAGGGCACCTCATATGATGACAAATTTTGTTACCATTGACTCAAATAACTCAAGGCCATGACACAACAACCTATGTTGAAATCCTCCAGCACCAAGGCAACCTCATTGATAGCCAAACATCTTGAATTGCAAGAAAGAATCAAAGTCCAAATGGAACTAGGCCCTTTTACAACTAAACAAAGCATGAGTAATAGTTTCCTTCTTCTTATTCTCATAAGGTAGCTTAGATTTCCATCACTGCATCCACATTGGTTTGAGACTAATGAAGGAAGTGATCATGTGTATATAAATGAAAACAATTATCTTCATTTGTCTACGGTCTTTTAGGATAAATTTTTTTTTAAAAAAGTAAAGGGAGTTTATGTCCAAAATGGACAATATCATATTATTGTGGAGATTTATAGAAGTTTGTTTTCTCATAATTACCACTAACCACAAAGTCAAATTTTATTAGAAGCCTCATATTTATAGATACTCTTAATCAAGTAATGATAAGAGAGAAAAAATTTGAGCCACGTAGCTTCTTAATTACTCATACATATTATACATCAATTAAGTTATACTAGCGACAACTTTAATTTCAAACTCTTTTTATTAGAATTTTGCTACTAATTAAACTATATCAAACAAGACAAAAAAAAATATCAGAAAAAGTTTTTTTTTTTTTTGTTTTTGCTATGCTATATTAAATTTAATTTTGATTCGGTTTATAAATTTTAAATTATTATATACAAACTTTAAGCTTAATTTTTATTTGATTACTATATTTTTTTATTCAATTAAATTTTAGTTTTAGTAATCTTTAAAGCTGGAGGTTTCCCTAATAATCAATTTAGTTAGTAAATTTAAAAACAATAAATTATGAAGTGATATTTAATTCATTTGAATAGTAAAAGAAAAAGAATTGGAGGAGCAACTAATTTTAGTTAATTTAAAAAAATAAAGAAATAAAAATAGAAAACACAAAAGTTAATGAGAGACAATTAAAATAGAATGTGAAAATGATGAAGGAAATCAAGAAAGAGTGATTGGTGAAAAAGTTAGGTGTGATTAATGAAGGGTTAGGAAGAGTTTATGAGTATAAAACAGAAATTAATTAGTTGCGTAAAATCAAGCTTAGCTCATCGTATAAATCACATCTTGCGGCCCCCATTCTTCATTAATCACCCTTTTTCTCTTTTTCTTTTTTTTTTTTTGCATCTTAGACTTAAATAATATAAACCATCACCAATTGCCTTTTCTTTTTTTCTTTTTTTCTTTTTTCTTTTTTGAATAATAATAATAATAACAATAATAACAATGAAAAATAAAGAAATCCGCCGGCAAGGTTGACCTCTTCACCTCTTACCTGTCATGTGCTACTTTTATTTAATTTGTCTCACTCAACCTTTATAAAATTCAAATTAACTTCTCAAATTTTTCCTAAGAATTTATTGAAAGTGAATATTTTATTTATTTATTCTGTTGTTGCTTTCTCATCCTTATTCTAAACCCCATTTCTAAATTTTAAATTTTAAACCATTTTATATTCTTTAAAGTTTAAATAGTTAGATGTCGATAGGAGTTTATCATAATCTAAATACAAGTCTATTATTGTTATTATCAGTGTTAGATGTTGTTACAAGTTTATTAGTATCTATCAAAGTTTTTTTTGTTTGTTATGTGTATAAATAGTTTGATATTTTCTTATCCTAAAGTTTGAAGCACATGAGAAAAGATGTCAAACTATAATGTGGATCATGTCGAGAATCTTGAACATAACATCCTAAATTTTTAATGTGTGTTAACGTATATTTTAGTATAATATGACAAAAGAATTAGTGTACAAATTGGGTTAAAAAAAATATTAAATGGTTCAAGTTGGAGTATAATTATTAGTAAAAGAGATAAAAAATTTGGCCATAGAGGTTTATTCCTTATAGTCAACCAATAGCTAAATTTTAGAACATTGAAATAGACACAAAGTCAATTGAAGTATATTATTAAATTTGTTTATGCTTCTATTTGTATAAATCAATTGGGCTTCAAATAATGAAGGGTTTCTTTTCTTCCTCTAACATTTTATTTTCAAATTATAAAATTTGAACAAAAGTATAGAAATTATGGAAAATAGTTTCTCCTGGTTATGTTTTGATTTTATTTGACTCTGTTACCTTTATATTATAAAATTTTTAATTGGCTCATTAGTTAGTGAAGAGGCACGCTAATTATTCACTTTTCATTTTAAAGGTCTTGGGTTCAATTCCAATTTCTATTCTTTTTTTTCACTTCTCTATCTCTTCTTCTTCTTAATTCCTAACTTGTTTTCTTTTTTTTTTATAAGACTAACATTGATCAAATAAAAAAAATTACTTTAGTGTATAAATATGAATGGTAAATATTTTGTCAAATTTTATATTTTTTGAAGTCTTTTCTTCATTTAATTTTAAATTTTAAATGGTTCAATATTTAAATTTATGTATTATTATCTTTTAAATTTAAATTGTGAATATATTTATTTAAATATTTTTTAAATTTTATATTTCAAATTTTGCAATAGGCATGTTTATAAGATATTTTAAATTTGTTGTTTTTAGTTTCATCCAATTTAGTAAGAATTTTACTTTTTTTTATTAAGATAATCATTTAGGTAGTATTTAATATTTTACAACCACAACATTTAAGTAACAATATAAATGAGTTGGATTTAAATCAACATCCTTTAACAGAAATAATATTTCAAATCAAATTTTAATTCATCCGATTAATAAAAACTATTGTATTATAGTTATTAGTTATCAACAAGATTTAGTGTATTTTTCTGTATTAATGTTTTTTAAAAAGTTATATTTTAATAAATTCTATATGTATTTTTTACATAACTAAACTATATTTAAACAAAAAAAACAAAAATGTTATAATATAACATAAAAAAATGAAAAACAAAAAAATGATTATTTGTTTATGTCTATTTTTTTTTTTTTGAAGATGTAAGAAATGAGAATAATTATTAAACATAGTCTTATTTCTTGTTATCTTGATCTGCCTAGTTAATTTTCTTCAACCTACAAAGAACCTAGTTTGTGTGATCTTAACTAGTTTATTTAATGCATTAATTGTTAAAAAGAAACAAGCTTTCATCAACCATTTGATGCGTCTTTTATTGATTTTTCGTTTAAAATTCATAGATAATTTTTGCACGTGTGTTTACTAATAATTGTGTCTTCATTAAACGTTTTAGATTTTATTAGTAAATCTATTTACATCATACCTAAAATTGAAAGAGTAAAACAAAATGGATGGAATACAAAAACAATCGCATTAAAAGAAAGAGAGGAAAGAAAGAAGAATTAGCTCATGCAAAAAATGCAATAAAGTGGTATAATAGATACTAATATAAAACAAATCCATCTAAACTCTAAATCATAATTCAAATAAGAAATAACTTTAATTGATCAAACAAGTTATCACTAAATAAAACATCATGTAAACATTTATACATTAATTAGTTCCCAATACAATATAATTAATTAATTTGAGAAAGTCCGTGATGGTCTCACATTTTCCAAACAAAGAAATCAATATATTATCTATCTTACCATTGCTTCACTTTTGACGTTATCTAATCTAATTATTTTTCTTTTCTTTTTCAATCTTTCTAAATGTCAACTGTGGAAAATTCAACTTCCCAACCACATCTTTACTTTCCTTATATATTTATGATCTTTGACTTCATCTCATCTACATAATATTTGATAAATCATCATATCATATTTCTTATATTTTTCTAAATCAAAAACCATCACATGTTCTTTTTTTTTTTTTAAAAAAATGCAATTAGATCACAATATAAATATCTGAACAGAGTTGGTCTTCAATCTTCATTATTATATATTAAGTTTTTTGTTCTTGTGTCTTTTGCATGCATTATTTGTTTAACAGTTATTTGAATCTGAAATCCTCGTAGACTCTGACCTGTTTTTTTTTCTTTCTTGTTGACTCTTGTACAATGAATTCAATTTTCTAATGGCCGTTAATCATGTTAATTAGTATGAGTTAATTGAAATTTCTTTATAATCAATGTCATTGTAATTTCAGCCCAATGTTTGTTGAAAAGTATGGCGGCATTAATGCCAAACTGGTTTAGGTCTAAAAACAAATGTTCAAACAGAAAAAAACTCCAGCCCTTGACTTTAGAAACCAAATGAAATATACTAATGTGACACATAATCAAGCCAAACTTAGTCTTGCACTTTACAACAACCTTGATGGTTATCACAATCTTTTTGGCATCCTTTGCATTACATACATGTAACTACATAGATGTGAGAAAGGATATTATAAATAATGTCACGTGATAATTAAGTAAACTCTACGAAGAACTCTAACATGATCATTTAGTTGAACTATACAATGTATATTTTTATGTACTAATAACTTAAGCAAGAAAGTGTGTGACGAACATGATATTGTATGAATACTATAGACACATTTGTCGAAAAACCTAATTTAAGTTAATTTAAGAAACAATATATTAATTAGAATTCATTTACATATGTTTAAGGATGGGAGTAGTGTTTGGACTTAAATTTATTTGAAATTTCTTTGTGATTTAATTTAACTTTATTTGAAAACTTTAATTTCATTAATTAGTCAAACTTCTTTTTTCCAAAAAAAAAAAAATGTACTGTATCATTTTAAATACGTGATGACTAAAAATATATATTTTTAAAAATTTAAGAACTAAATACACATCTTTTTATTTGAGTTACATGTCAAACGACGTAAGTGATTTTCTACTATTTTTCTTTCGATTTCTTTTTCTTTCTCACACTTTAGTTAGTTGCATTATACTTTTTTTCACACAATTATCTAGTTTATTCATACTTTCTTTTGTTTGTGCAAACTTCTTTTATGATCCTACAATTTGAAAAATCAAGATTTTTTCGATAAAAAAGATTTGAAAAAGTCAAAACTTAGTTGATAAAGACTATCTAACCAAATAGTTGTTGAAAATGTTTCTCATGACACAAGGAAGACCCTTTGCTAACACATGCATGGTGGTATCCCGGTGGTTCCTTTTAACTTCGCCCTTTTCAGTCACCATTTTATATGACGTTGGAAAAAAAAAATCGTTTCCCATGCTACAAAACATGCGTCGAAGAAAGGAAACGTTTTTTCAATGTCCATTTTGTCACACATTAGTAAGACATTGGAAATGAACGTTTTTTCACACCCTTAATTTAAGAAAGGAATTTAGTCAAAATTCTTGTAAGAATGGATTATAAAGCTTAATCTCTATAATATATAAAAGGTATATGTGTTTAAATGTTTTTTTACAATTTTTATAGACATGGTTAATTAACTCAAAACACAAAATTTTTCTTTAAAATACAACATTTTCCAAAAGAAAAGTAAAAACAGTTGAGAAAAATATTTTTAAAAATATGTAGAAAATAAAAAGTTATGAAAATAGAAAAAGTAAAAGTGAAAGATGGCTAGAACTCCAAATTAAAGACAATTATGTGTAGTAATTAAGTATATATCCATAAATGGATTCAATTTTGCATGCTCTAAACACACATGCATAATTTCACATTAATCAAAACAAAATTACAAAATCAAAATGCAAAGAATTAAATTTCTGCATTTTAATGTTCATCTTAGGCATGGACAATTAATTAATCAAAAAATAGAATGAGCTAATCAAAATTCTTGAAGTTGCTCCAAATCAGTAACTACTTGATACATTGAAGGTCTATGTTTTGGGTCATCAGAGAGGCATTTAAAAGCAAGTTTAGCTGCTGTTATTGCCTTCTTTACACCACATTCTCCCTCAATTCTATTGTCCATAATTCTCATTATTCTTCTGTTGCTAATATTTGGCTTTGCCCATTCTACTAGGTTTTGCTCTCTTCCTGCCTTTGTCGCATCCAATGCTCGTCTTCCGCATAGTATCTCCAATAGAACTGCTCCGAAACTGTATACGTCACTCTTGGGTGTCAAATGACCTAATTTCATAACCCGAACTTAAGTACTTTAGAAAAAGAACTAAGATTTAAAGTTGTAGTAAGAGAGATGTGAACGAATGAAAGATGACATGTATATATATACACACACCTGTGGCCATATATTCAGGAGCTGCATAACCATAAGTGCCCATACATCTTGTAGAAACATGACTTTCATTTCCCACCGGGCCGTCCTTAGCTAATCCGAAGTCCGATATCTTTGCATCATAATTCTGTTTTATATTAAGTTCAAAACAAAACTCTAATATTAGATAATTAATACATAATTAAACAAACTTTATTATTGTAGTTAATTAAAGAACTATATATAGTTAGAATTTCAATAATTGACATACCGCATCGAGCAAGATGTTTGATGATTTGAAATCACGATGGATAACTTTTTTGCCATGTAAATACGCCAATCCTTTAGCTGCGTCCAATGCAATTTTCATACGCAACTTCCATGAAAGTGGTTGAGATCCAGATCCTCCTGAAATTATAATTACTTACTCTATTAGTTATTTATTGATTACATACTCTTACTGTTACTATTAATTAGGATTAACTCACAAAAAGCTTTAACTTGTATTATTTACAAATTTGACTGTTATGGTACATTCTTTACTACTTATTGTTGAAAGGGAAGATGAATTTAGGAGGGTGTACTCACTTCCAAAAAGGTGATTATCCAAGCTTCCTTTTGACATAAATTCATAAGCAAGAAGCTGATCCTCATTCTCCAAGCAATAACCAATCAATTTCACCAAATTTGGATGATGCAACTGCCCCAAATAATTGATTTCCGCCTACAACAAACCAAATTCCAAACACTTGCCCTGATTAATAAAAAGAAGAGAAAAAAAATCTAGCCAAACACAATGAGGAACGAGGAAAGAAGTAATTGGATACTAACCAACCATTCATTGTGGCCTTGGAAGCCCTCTTGATTATGTCTTTTGACAGCAATCGCGATGCCGGAGCCAGGCTTGGTAGCGGCAAGAGAGTGGTGATCAATCCAACCCTTGAACACACTCCCAAACCCACCTTCCCCCACCATACTCCGTTGTCGGAAGTTACCGGTCGCCTTTTTGAGTTCGTTAAAGCAAAATCTCTTTAGATTTGGAGACTGCAGAATCTCATCCTCTGTTCTTGGACTTGGATGAACAGAAGCAGAGGAGGTGGAACCATTGGAATCGATTCCTATAAGAATGAAGAAGAGAGACTAAAGATTAAAAAGAAGAAGATAAGGTAATGATTTTTGTGAGAAAGTTAAAAAGATGAACAATGAAATGTACCATGAAAAGGGGATCGATTGTCGATTGCAGGAACACTAACACAAGATCCCATGTTGTGTGGAGAGAATTAAGAAGGAAAAGAGATTTGTGGATTGAACACAAAACCCAAATGGCTTAATAATTGGAGAGAATTTGTTTGTGTGTGTATATATATTAGAATATGGAAATGGTGGATATTAAAATGAAGCTTTAAAAGTGAAAGCAAAATTGTGTTAAAAGGGTTGAAACGAGTTGACTTGGAGAGTCGGCCAGATACGGTATATCTTTATTATTATTCTTGTGATGGAAAAGGAAAGGAGAAGGAAACTCATGAATTTACTAACCAAAACACATTCACTCTCTCACTAAATCTTTAACATCTCTCCAACCATTGTTTGTTTCATCCGTCGACTTCATAACTGGGGTGTAAATAAATTTATTTTAATATTATCAATTCTGCACTCTTAATAGTTAATTCTATATATTTTCTAACTTAACTTGGTACCACAAAATGCTGTTCTTGTATAGATTAATCGTTTTAAAGTGAAAGTCAAAATATGGAAGACTAAGAAAACAGTGATTTCTGAAAACCAGTTTATCTTTTTCGAGGAATTTGTTAAAAGTTACAATTTAATTAGGAAAGTAGCTTTTGATATATTTATGCTTTTCAATTATAGGTTTTATGTTTATTACTATTATTTTAGGAAAAAACGTAGAGAGAAGAATATCTGTAATGGAAAATGTTAGAGGTGTGATAATAGAAAAAGAAAAAGCAAGAAAAAGCAATGGCAAGGACGTGGAGAAAACAGGGAAAAGGGAATTAGAGGGAGAAATCACGAGTTACATGTAGTTTCCAAAAATGCCACGTGGGTCGGTCGCAGAATTAATCCCATCCAGCTAAGCATAAAAATGATTATGAAATCAGAAATGGATGGGTTATTTACAAAAGCAATAGCTACTTCTTCCTCTTTTTTTTTCTTCTTTTTGGAAACAGAAAGATTGGAGGAAATTAAAAGGAAGAAGAGGGTTGAGAAAAAAGTAGTATGAAAAGGGTTTCTTAATTCAATTCTTCTATTAATTTAACCTTGCTTTCGGTCAAATCTAATACACCCGATCTCATTCATCATTTCATAATCTTATTTATAATTTCTTTCTTCTTCTTCTTCCTCTTCTTTTTATTGATAATATACCTAATTGATTATCCGTAGACTTTGTATATATAATAATATCCACACCATTAACTTTCTATTTGGAGCTTCATCTATTTTACAAAATGTCCATCTTCATTTTAAATCTTTTTCTTTTTATTCAATTTTGTATCCTCTTCCATTTTAACTCTTTAACCAATCATCATCCAACTTTTATATTTCCTTCTTTCACTTTATTCAAATATATCTTACTTTTTATAAATATAACAATATTTACGTCCGTCCAAAAAAATAAAAATGTCTATCAAACAAAATTTATATTTCTCTTTTCTTTTTATTGTTTTTTCCGACTTTTTTCTCTTTCCATCGTTTTTTTTTTCTACTTTTTCTAGATTATAATAATCTATGTTTAAGGTGTATAGATACGATCTTAATTTGAGTTAATAGAATTACACTCGTTCATATTCAGAGTGCACACGCGTACTATTTTAACATTGAAATTTAGAATATTATTAATGTACGTGGTTGTAAATGTAAAATACTAGTATTATATTTATATTATTAGAATCTTAAACACAGAGTTATGGGTTGAACTAATTATCCATTATGCCTCTATATAATTTGAAGAATGGAGGAGAGATTGATTGAAGATTATAATAAAAAGGGAAAAAAGGATGGTCCATATGATCTAATCTTCAGGCTTTTTTTTTTTTCTTTTTTTTGTGAAAGTTGAACTTATAATAGATAATGACTAAAATAGTCAAATGTAATCCCATCTAGGATAATGCTTCACCTTTATTGATTTGCCAATCACCATCATTTATTTTCCTATGTTATTATATTTTTCATACTAAAATTTCAATGTAATAATAATAAAGAAAAAAATGTAAATAATGCTACTTATTTCAATTGTTCTTATGAGTTTAAGCATGTGTGAGACTAGGAATAGTTTCAATATTGTTCACCACCATTCTAATCTTCAATAGTTTGTTATGACCAAATATTTTAGATGGAGAGAAAATGTTGTGTGAAAACAAATATTAGAGACAAAGCATTCGAAAATTAGTTTAAAACATCCTTAGATAATCTTGAAAGATTACATATTCAAGAAATAAGTTTGTAATTTCTCGACTTAAAATTGACGTAATACTTCCTGAATGGAACAATATATTACAACGATATATTTCAAGAATTCAAATTCTTGACTAGATTCAATATTATAGTATATGTATGTGTTATGCTCAATTTATCATAAACTTTTTTCTTATTATTTAACCTAATTTAATTAGGTAATAGAGCACACCTCCAATCTGAATTGCACTCCTTATATAATTAATTAATTGAAACAATTAAACATATAATATAATTTTCACTCTCTGAATGGTTGTAATCTTCGACGGTGCAAAATTATTTAGAAAGAAAAATGATTTAATTAAAGAAATACTTTTGTAAAATTCTTTAATACTATGATTAGGTTAGATTATATTTGAAGTAAACGATCTTAAGAAAATTAAATTTGGACACAAATAACAACATTTTAAAACTAATTTTCAACAATTTTCTAAATATAAAAAAAAAAAATCAATCGAATTTGTTGATTAAGGAACAATTTGTTTTTGAAGAAAGAATGAATACACAATCTTTTCAATCTTCATTTTGTTGTTACATTCAAAAAAATATTTTTTAAAAAGGAAACTTCCCTTTAAAAAACCAAAATAAAAACGATAGGGTAAATTGCAAAAACCACCCCTCCAAGTCTATGACAATTATAATGGATAATGATTTTAGGAATAATATTAATTAAGTGTATAGCAAGATTTAAAAAAAAAAATTCTAAACATATGTCAAAATCTATCTACGATAGATAGACTGTTATGGTCTATCAACGATAGATTATCATATTTGAACATAATTTTTAATAGATTTTGCTATATTTATAATTTATTTTAAAAAATAAATATGGCTACATATGCAAATACTTTAAATGTAATTGTTATATTTGCAACTTTTGAAAGTGGAGTGGTGGTAGCAATTTTGTTGGAAATAACCCACTAGATCCAAGGTCCACAAAAACACCGTAGAAGATCACTTATCCAGAGGAGTTGTAGAAGTATATGTTAGTGGTGGTAGTCACTTCACCACATGTGTACGATTGAGTTTGGGTTCGGGTAACTGTGTTGATTTAACTCTTTTGTTTTATTTTTTCTACAATATCTTAAACATAAGTAATTATTTTAAAAAATAAAACGGTTTTTGTGGTACAAAGCTTGAATAGATGGACTAAGCCTATATTTTTGCTTAGAATTACTCAAATGACCACAATTATAAATACTATAACATAGTTATATTAAAACAACCGAATGTGTTTTCACTTTGAAACTTACAACATAACCCGTTTTCTTCCATTTTCTTTACAAATCTCTTTTCGTTTTCTATTCTTTGATCTCATCTCATTCACCCTAATAGTTAGTAATTATTTATGATTATTCAAATAATTCCTTCTGAAAGAATTATGGGATGAGATAAAGAACACAGATGGGGCAAGGTTGGCTGAGTTAGCTACAATTAATATTAATATATAATATTAAACCTAATTTCCAATCAAATTTTATAAATTATTGGGAGTGGGACTAGATTTATATACTATAATCTGTCCCTTAATTTAGATTATTTAATGATGTTAGCCTTAGTTATTTCTTTTCTTTAACAAGGGTTGGTCTTAACCTTAAACTACACTTTGTGGGAGACATTATTATTACCATCAAAATTTAAAATATTTTTATTGTACTTCACCAATTATCTTTGAGGTTTGTGCAGACCAGCCCACAAAATTTCAAATTTCAAATCTCAAATATTTATTTATTTTTGTTTGGACAGAAGAGATTAGCAATTCTTGAAATTGATGCTGGCAAATATACTTGGTTTGGTAATTAATATATAGATATATTTGAATATGCAAAAATAATATGTTTAATTTATTATTTAAACATTTATGCATGGGATCGGAATAGGGTTTAGGTACAATTATCAAATAGCATCCTCAAAAAATATCATGCATTAACAAAACTATATGGCTACGCCAAGTAATTTTTTATATAAAATAAAAGGATATATTACCCAAAAATTTCTCTCTTTTCCCCCCTTTTTTTTCTTTTTTTTGAAAATAATAACAAGAGAGGAAGATTAAAGTTTTTCCAACTTGAAATTTTTTAAAAAAACTATCCATTTTTAAGCCTAAAAACAAAACTACGTATACTTCTAGATATATGTAAAAAATAGTTTATTTATTTATTTAATTATTATTATTCTTTTTTTTTTTTTTAACACTTTTCTTGAGCATTTTTCAAATTTAGTGACATACCTTTTCAATCAATACGTGGGAAATGTATGTGACCACAAAATCAACAAAGTATATCTAATGTAAAGTTTCTATTAAATATATTCCATGTGAAATTGAATATTCATACATTAACTTAATTCATAGGTTTGTCAATTTATTTGATGGAATTTTGTGTAACATGACTATTTGTACCAAAAATAGTTTATTTATAGTTTGTGATTGAAACTTTGGATTCTTTGGTCATGAGACCTTTAGGATTTATATTTGCTTTCTATAAACAATATTAAAGAGAAGTCAAAGACATGGAAAATAATGGAGCAATGGGAAGAGAGAAACATGCCTAACAAACAAACCTAATATATATCCTTATATTGTGGGTACATATGTGAATTACTTTTTGAAAAATCTTATTTAAATATGTATAATCTATTTGGTTATTGACTCAAATTTTATCATGGTAGTTTATCGTACGATAGGTTTTTCTTTTCTAAAATATATACGTTTTTTTTCGTTGTTTCGAGGAATGGAGTAACTTTTGTGTGATTGTAGAATCATGTGTGACAATTCTAGAGAAGTGAACTGAGGTTGTAGTATTAAAACTTTTTTCTCAAAAATAGAAATGAAATATAGTCAATTTAAATTATAACAAAGCAATTTAGGAACTTGAATAACTAAATTTCATAAATGAAGGAGTAGCGAGAAAGAGAGACACAGCTAGTGTATAACATTTTTAATGTATAACATAACATATCTTTTATATATATATAAAAGATATGTTATTGTTAAAAAAAAACCAAAGATATGTTATTGTTAAAAAAAAACCAAGAAAAAAGAAATCATTCTCATACAAATTCATGGTTATGTTCCTTTCTCTCTCTCTTTTTTTTTCTCTTATCAAGAAATAGAAAAACATGTGAATATAGTTATCTATTTTTTGTTCTAATAAAGAAGAAGCAGAAAATGAGAAACAACAAATAGGAAATAGGAAAAAGAGAATATTATCAAACGAGCCATCGTTTTCATTTTTCATTTTTTTTTGTGAAAATTAAAAAAAAAATACTTAAACATCTTATTTGTTTATTTAAATCTAAAAAAAAGGTAGATCTACCCTCTTAAATAAAAATAAGTAAAACAACATATAGAGAAGATGAGTTTGTGAAATTCAAAATATAAAAGAAAAAAATCTAAATGAAAAAAAAGCTATGTATGTTTTTATTAAAAGTGTATAGGTTCTGTTTTTTTTTTTTTTTAGGAGATTAATTGAATAATTACAACAAACAAACAATACCATGTTTTCACTAATACTTTCAAAAGTGCCTTATTACTACTAATCTTCTTTACTATATTAAAAGCAAAAATACACTAGAATGTTTTTATTCTCTTTTTGCCTTTACATTTTTTTGGTAATATCCATATTATTTTCCTTTTAATTCTTTACATTACTTGTGAAAATAAAATAAAATATCAGTATCAATGAATATGTGGATTAAAAAAACTAACTTCTTGGTCAAAACAAATTTAATTATCTAAATTATGACTAAACATAGGAAGCATATGAATTCCTATAGTTTAAAATCAGAAAATAACCAATAGGAGTTGACGGTATTGATTTGGGGCAAAAATAAAATAAAATAAAATGTATAGAAAAGTTCAACATGAGAATGAATTCAATAATTAAATTCTCTAGTTTATACTTAACAATAATTCTATATATATATTCAACAAATAATAGGTTACTAAAGTTTGAAGAGAAAAAAAAGATCAAATAGAAAAAGGTCAATTTCCTGGTTTATTAACAAAAATATGATCAAATTAAACAGAATCGGGTGAAAGTATTACCATTATTCATTCTCCTCTTACCCAAAATAAATACAAATAATTAAACTTTCAAAGTAATTAAATTAAAATATATAGATTTTTAAGCGTATGTAATTAAAAGCCTCTAAGTTGGAATAACGAAACCTCCATTTTGTTGGTGTTGAAAATAACCAAAAAGCTCAATGAAAAAATTAGCAACACCCATTGAAACCACACCAATCACAAAGCCACTAACCATTGCTCCATTCAGTTTTACGACTCCTACAATTTTTCTCTCTTCCTTTTCTTCTTTTTCACCCTCCACACACTCGTAAAAACACTCCCCACCCTCCATCTCATCCTCCAAACAACTACTCCCACTTACTACCTCACTGTCGTCGTTCAGGCATGACTCGGTGCACAAGCAAGTAGTTGAATCATCGACTTGGCCGTTGTCTACCAAGTCCGGGCTCCAGAACACAGCCTCGAGTTGGGCGAGGCGGCGAGCCATGTGCTTCAAACGTCGGGGCTTAAGCGTAGACGGGCATGAGGCAATCTCTGCGGTGAGGAGATTGGCGACGAAAAGCAACTTTTGGTGGAATTCTTGGGAGAGGGAAGGATGAATAATGGTGGTGAGGTTGTTGTGAGAGAGTTGTAGTTCGAGTTCTTGGAGTTTCTTCTGTAGAATTGCGTATGTTTTTGTCATCTTTTTGGGTGAAATTTTAGGGAAAGGGAATTGGGGAATGCATGCAGTTTATAGGGGTTGTACTAAGAGGGTATTTTTTGTGACCATGAAGGGTTACGTGTGGCGGTTGCCTCTTTTCAGTTACCCGCTCTATCATCCTTAGGGTATATGACGCCTTTTATTTTATTTTATTTTATTTTATTTTATCTTATTTTAGGGTTTGAGTATATCATTTCTATTTAATTTGTAGGTTTCAAATATTTTGAAATTTTATTCCTTCAATTTTGAATTCAAGTCTTAAAATCTTTTAATTTTCCTCTTAAAATTTTAATTTATTTTTTTCAATTTACCAAAAAAGTAGAATTTTCAAAGGGAATTAACTACCTAGAGTAAGGCAAAATGTGATTATAATCATGGTAGAAAGACAACACATATACTTTCAAACATTAAAATCATATACTTTCAAATTCTTATCAAATCACACAAATTACTCGAAATTAAAGTTTGAAAGAGGTGTGAGCGAACTACTTACAATTCTTGATCCACATTTCATTTCAAGGACAAAATTATTACATAATTAGAATTCAATTTCAAGAATCATAAATCATAATTGAAGGTGTTCACAAGAGGGGTTTTCTTATTCAAAAGCCACCGTAAATCTTACCAAGCACTCTTAATAAGTCCAAACCCTTAAGCAATAATCTTTGCATGCATGTTAATTAACTTCTGACTTATTTCCCAAATTTTAACTTCATCATAGATCCATCCAACAATTTCTGTTTCATCTAAGAAGCTTAGACAACTCACTTGGAGGGAACAACCAAGGGAGAGTCAATTGATTAATTACCTAATTTAACTAGATCATGAAAGCATTACAAATAGGGATTGCAATAAGATGAGTATCAACTTAGCAACACCCTAAAGTAATATCCATCGTGGTTCTTCCTAAGTTGATTAGAAAACAAACAAATTAATCTAACTTTTTTTTTGTCACTTTCCTTGAAACAATGATATAATAATTTTCATGATTAATCAAATTGAGCATCCTAAACTTAATAACTAGATTATATTATTTCATTACAGAATTGGATGTGAGTCTCACGTGTTAAGACAATTGCATAATACAATTAAACAAACTCCAAATTTCCAAATATAGTGAAATGAGGTTATTTTATTTATTTTCATCGGGAATGTAATACTATATATTTGTATTTGTTATATATATAGAGACGTATTTTTGAAAGAAAATAGATGGCATTGGATAATATTGATTAGATGGTACTATGAGAGTGTGCAAAGGGATGAAAATTGTGGAGTCAGTTAGGCCCATTGAAATCCCATCCGGCCCAAATATTCTCCACCTGAAAAGCCCATTCCAAACTAGTTGGCCCTTACATCATTAATAAAAAATATTGCACACTTTTCAATGTTTTTATCGAGGAGGACTATTTTAGCAATAATAATTAAAGATATAGCAACATTTTAAAAGAATTGCAAATATAGCAAAATTATCACTCAGATAGACTTCATATGATATATCACCAATATTTGCAACATGGTCTATCAGTGATACACTTATATCATTGATAGAATTTGACAAATTTTGCTATATTTGCAAATTTTTTAAAATTGTACTATATACTTAATTAATTTAAATTTAATTGCTAGGTTTGCAACTATTCCTTTTGTTTAAGGATCTTTATCTATTATTTCACGTATCATCTTAATAACTTACTAATTTATTAAATAGAGATGGTTGTAAATATATAAAATAATTAAAAGAAATATATGTAAATATAGCCATTAATTCAAAAGAATTAAAAGTATAAAAACAGTTAAAAAATTTACAAATATTGCCAATCTATTAACAAACATTTTGAATACGCATTAAATAGAATGTATAGTGCAATTAATTATTGTATTTTCATTTGATATTTTTGTTAGTTGTTTCCTCTTATTGTTAAGCTAAAAATCACTCTAATGTAGGAATATTTTAGGTAATTAGGTAATTATTATAACCTAGAAACCACAATTAATCAAACTCAAATTATTTAAACATACAAACATTCTTCAAACACTTCAATTTTAAAAACATTACACTCTTCTTCCTCTTTTTTTTCTTTAAAAAAAAGTACACCTAAAGAGAAACCAAATAATCAAATAATGTCATGCAAACTATTTTAATTTCTTTTCAAAATATGCTTTTTTTTTCTCTCTCTAAATTTTGAGTCGACATAGTTTTCAATTTGTCGGTATGTTTTCAAATGGGAGAATATTTAAAAAGTGTAGATTTTACAAAATATTTACAATCTATAACAAATTCTATCATTGATAGTGATCGATATGTTATAGTGATATAATCCAAAATTTTGCTATAGTTTGTAAATATTTTAACTTATTTTGCTATTTTTGCAAAATGTCCCTTCAAAATATTATAATTTTATTGTTAAGATTTGAGTTTTATTTCAATTTGGTCGATAATGTTGCCAAATGTATATTTTGTCTTTATATTTAATATTTATTAACTAATCTAAAAACAAGGGGTTTTTTTCAAAAATAGAAATAAAAAAGAAATTATTTAAACTCCATATAACTAAACCACAAAACTTATTACACCGTTTTTTCATCTAGTGTGAATATTTTGTGAAAATGTTTTACTTTTTACCATTTTTCTTAAAATAATTATAACAATTATGATTAGTTAAGTTTCCTAGTTTTTCATAAAATTTTAACTTCTTAATAATTTAAGCTAATTAACAAACATTCACATCCATGACTTAAAGTAAATACTTAATAAAAGAGAGTCAAAGTTAACATACATTCACTCTTGTTTTTGCCAAGTTATATTATACATGAAAAACTTTGCTTTCTCAAGAAGTTGAGTTACTCCTCCTATATAAGCCATTGCAAACTTATCTTCAACATGAATCCAACCTCTATTTATTTTCAATTATATTCTTTCCAACTCATTAATAAACTTATCTCCAACACTCTTAAACCTATTGAAACAACACACCATCAAAATTAGTTTTAATTACTTTTACAAAGTGAACAAATTAGACTAGTATTGGAACTAACTATTTTGGGATTTTCAAGTTCTTAAACATCAAATGTACATTATATTCTTTTTCTTTTCCATTCTCTTGGCAAGTACTAATGGAAAGTAACGAGAACAACAAAACTTTAACTACATCTCAACAAGAGCATGAGTCCTTCGCTAATTATACAAATTAGGAATCTTCAATAACATATTCACATACCTTAATTAATTTGGAGAAATTATTGTTCCTCATTTCCAACACAATAATTGTGACTTTTTTTTTTCTTTCAAATTTCAACCATTGGAGCAAATTCATCTAAATCTATAATGTTGAGGAAATCTTTTATAAACAAGCAAAGATATGAAAGTGATAATTGGAATGAAAAAGAATGACTGCCAAATATATTTCATAATTCAGCAAGAAATGGTTTCCACACACCCAACAGAGTTCAACCATTGTCAATAAGGCATTGTTGTATATATTTACCTACCATTCATCAGACTATCCTAAAATTCCAACAATACACAACCTAACTTTTAACACTGACACATTTCAAACACAGTTTCTTATCAATCAAATATAAGTACCTACTCAAAACTAGTTAAACATAGAAACAATACTCATATCTACAACAACTCGAATAACTTTCAACAACTCGGACTATCCAATCCATATTATATGGGTTAGTTTGAAATGTGGGTTGAGTTGGATTGAAAATTTTGGTTTTTTTCGAGTTGGGGTTGGGAGTTGGAAAATTCGGTTCAACCCAACCCAACCCGAATTAATAATATAATAATATATATATTATTTATTTATTTGGATAATAGAAAACTCTTTCTTTTAGTTGGTTGTTGATGAATTTAGAGATATGAAGGAGATGAGGTATGGAATCATTTTCAAATTTGAAATGGATTATTTGTATATTACAATTTTCATTTGATTAGATCTTCAAACTAAATGAAGCAATTCATCTATTTTTGGAGCTAAGAAAACAAGTTACATAAGTAAATTGCAAAATATTTATTTGGTGGTATATAAGAGAGATATTTATGATTGAAAAGGGATGGTGCGAAAAACTTGAAAAAGATTTTGGGTTGAATATGAACTTTTAAGGCTTAAATAAGATTGGATTGCTTTTGATTTTGATTTTGTCTTTGTCTCTTCCTACTCTCTTCCTTTTATATGCGTAAATGATTTTGCTAAAGTTAATGAGGTAGGTATGTCTCCTTTCAATACTTAAAATTTTATCTGTGAGTAATTTCTTCAAGTTTTTCCTTTTTATCAATTATGTTCTTGGGTGAGCAATGGCGAATCTGGATTTTCTTTGTTTAAAACCTTATTATTGTTGAAATATTCTTTACTTAAAATCCTGGAAATTACAGCGAAACGAAAAAAAACATAATCCTCGAGGTAGAGAAGAAGAAGTGTTTAACTATCAATACATATATTATTTTTTATTAATGTTTAATTGAATTAGATGTGAATCGACATACATTTAATGTAAGACATTATTAAACAAACAAGAAACAAAAAACAGTTATCAAACACATTTTTCTATCTCTGTTTCTTTTTTTCAAGAAACAGAAATAGTTATCAAACACATTCATGTTTCTCGTTCTAATAGAAAACAGAAAATAAAAACGTCACTTTCTTCATTTTTTTTTAGAAGTGTAGGATAGGTTGTGTAGTGTGTTGTTAAGGTGTGATATGTGTAGGGTTAGCTATAGTTTGTATGCAATAATGAGATTGTGTTTGTTTGAATAAAGAGGGCATTAGTTTTATAGGTAATTAATGTATTCATATTATTCCATTTTTCTTTTGAGTTTATATGGTCCCTCCAATTCCCTGAATACTCTGCCAACTACTTCTTAAATCATGTGTTCTTCTTCCTCTCTTCATTTTATATGTTATAGTCTTTATCAATTATTATGTCCCATCATGTTTTATCATTGCTAACCTCCCGCCTTCTTATTTTATTACTTACTTTTCTTTCTTACTTAAAACATTCTTCTCCTGCACCTTAAGTTGGGATAAAATAGTATAATATTTTTAGAGAGCGCTTTTTGTAATTTGAGTTAGATATATATATCTTTTGTAATCGTGATAGTTTTAAGTTTTAACATAGTAGAATTTTGTATATGTAGTCATTTTTTCCTCTAGTTCGAAGTTTGTTTCAAGTGTTTGAGATCTTTAGGATGATTCTTCAAAAGGGTTTCTTTATGTTTACTGTTGTTAGGCCAAATCTTTGTTTGATTATGGATGAGCGTCGGTTGGTCAAAATCAGTTTTTCAGTCTAACTGTTATTGATTTTAGTCAATAGAGTTGGTTTTTCAATCTATCAAATTGATAAAGTTTTGATAGGATTAAATTCATAATTTAATTTAAAAAAGTATAGAGTAGTTTGGATAGAGTTGAAAGTTGAAAAATGTGGATATGGAGCTTCATATATTAATCCCAAAGCTAGAAAGTGAACCTTTTGATTGTTCCAATCCAAAAGATGTGTATAGGAAATTTCGTGATGCAAAGCCCACATGATTTTAATAATCATTTTTGTCACTTTTTGAATATATAATATCAATTAAATAATGGTCCCCATATTTTAGGGCCGGGGGGCTTTTATTTAAAACACACACGTGTCACCGCACTAAAATTGATTGCTGATCTGTAAATGGCCTGGCTGGTCCACGGTGGTGCCACCGCGGCTGCTCTCCTTAACTCTCTCTTCTCTTCAATATTATTTTCCAATAAAGTTATTGTAAATCATGTGCTTTTCGTGCTTATCTTCTTTCTTTTCTATCCCTATACTTTTCTTTTCCTTTTTCTAATCTTCTTTATTCATTTCCACTTTAATATTTTATTTTCAATTTTAATATAAGATAAAATAAAGAAGAAAAACATAGTTAACGGTCAAAAGATTAAAATAAAATTAAATTAATTTTTATTCACATGTGTTCCATCGAGTTAACATATCCTAGTTTCTTTTTACTAAAAATTACTAATTTAATTTAAAGAATTACCTACTTAAAAATATTTAATTTAATGTGATAGATTGTTGATTTAAATGCATAAAACGTAGTAGATTATATTGGATCATCGCTAATGACATAGAGTTGAATTAACATAAAAACCTTATTATATTGATATATTTGATTGTGACTTGGTCTCCAAGTGTACGTAGAATTGTCATAAATTACTACTTTACCCTTTTTACTCGATCAGGTTTGGTGTAAATTAGGTGGCTACGTTTTCTTGCATTTAATGTCAATCAAATACCCTATTTTCTGTGCTTATATTATTTAACAAAAATACTCTTTTTCAAAACTAATAAAATACTAAAACTATTTCGAGAATGTTACCAAATTTATCATAATGTTTATAGTCTATAATTTGATAAAAATTTCATATATTTGCTCCTTCTTACATGCTCATTTTGTATTATTAGAAAAATACTTCAAAAATTATTAAAATAATGTTCTATTATTTTTTATATCATGGATGATGTATTTTACTATATTATTTATAAATACTTCATAATGGTTTGTCATTTAAGATTTTTATTTTTTAGAAAGAAAATTATGTGACGCAAAATTTGACTAAGATGTTTAAAAACCAATGAGTAATATTCTATTATTTTGTTTCATATTATGCATTAAACATAATGGCATTTTTTTATTTTTATTGAAATATCATCTTTGTAGAGAATGTAAGCAATAATGTATGATTATAATTCATAAGCATTTGTGGGATTTATTATAATTTATGGAAAAGATTGAATGTGTAATATTTTGGGAGTGAAAGTATTAATATTTTTTCATTTGGTAGTGGTTATTGTGTAATCTAATTTGGAGAGAATGTAAAAAGATTTAACTAAACATAGTGTTTAATTATTGTTTTGTAAATAGGAAGTTGGATGGATGGGTTTGTTTGAAAGAATGAATGGAAAGGACAACTTGTCAAATTAATACATTAATTGTAGCATTTGATGAAGTTAGGAGAAATGTTTTAGAAAGAATTGTAATTTTCTCCAACTGCTGAATCTATTTTTGTAGTAAAAAGAGAGAAGAAAAAAGAAAAAAGAAAGTATCCAAACCACTTTTTATCCATTGTTAGGTGAAAACAAAAATCCAAATCTGTTTTTGTAGTGAATTTGTTTAAAGAAGAAGAAATGAATAAGAAGAAGAAATGAATAAGAAGAAGAAATGAATAAGAAGAATTAAACATAAATATGCGTCTTGGTTCAACTGAATTCATTTTTCTTTTCTTTTTTTCCTTATCCACTTTTGCGATATTTCCGCGTAATCGAAGAGACTTACTTGGTCTTCAAGAATATCAGAGGATATTTTCGTCCTTTTACTATTTCTCCGCGCCTTTATATACATTTCTTCTTTCTCTTCCTTCCTTCCGTCTACCCTCCTCTTCTTCTTCCCTTTTTGCACCCAAATTCAACCACCTTCGTTCTTTTTCCTTTCTCTCCTTCTTTCTTCTCTACCCATTTCCATTCTATTCTCTCTTTTCTTCCTTTTCTTTTCTCTCTAGGACATCGTTTTCCAATTCCCATTATTCTATTGGCTTCTAATTTGAAGCCCCCAAATTCTCAATTCCCCCCCCCTCCCCCCCCCCCCCTTTTGAAGACCAACGATGATTTCCGTTAATACAGAAGATGGGGTTGGCCATGTGTTGTAATTGGAGGGTTGTGGGTAGGTGGAGAGGTAAAGAGGCGAAACGGGAGCTTTTTTGCGGGTGGAAATGGACTGCCGGGTATGCGTTGCGGGTGGGGATTTATGGGTCAAGGTAGGTGCGCGTGTTGGTGGTGTGGGACAGATGGGAGGTTTTAGCCATGAGAGCGAACATGATTTGGCTCTTATGGTTAGCGATTTCTTGGAAAATGGAAGCGGTGGAGGTGACTCTTGGTGTAGTAGCGATAGCGATTCTGGTGTTTCCGATCTTGCTCATCTTGCTGAAAAGATTGTGGTAACTTTCTCTCTTTTTTTTTTTTTTTAATTTTGTTTAGTTCTTGTTTGATTTATTGACTTTTAGCTTGGTTGTTGGAGATGGGATGTAATCATTTTATATGATTCCTCTTTTTGGTAATGTGTTTTTGACTTGAACGATTGATTGATATGGTTATGAGTGCCAACACGGATGTTCTTTTTTTATATATAGTTTCCTGGTAATTGAGTATTTCGATTATATTTTAATCTCCTTCGATGGGAATTTTCAATTGTTGTGTTTCTTTGTTTAGAACTATAAGGAAAAGGCTGTTGCATTGGATTTTCAATTCCTTGTTTTGAAATATGAATAACGGTTATGAATGCTTGAAGTTTTGATTATAACTGCTCTTGGATTCATGCTGCCTCTGAATTTGTCATTTGATTTGAGAATTGGGTTAGATAGGAAATGGGGAAACAAATTTAATTGCCTGCAAAACTTTAGGAATTTTTTTTAAACCCCTTGTTTAGAGGAGTCTAGATCAATCTTAAATTCTGTAACTGTTCATCAAGTGAATCATAAACTTGACATATTGGTGAAATTGAAACCATTGTTTTGAGTATCATCTTTTGGAGATGTCTAGTTTAGTTGGGTGTCCTTTTGCCCTTTATTGGTTTAGTTTGGCTCCTTTTTGTGCTGGTTTTTTCGTATGCGTGCTAACCTCTTCGTCTTTGTATTCTTTCATTTCTTTTTCAATGTCTAGTTTCTTTTTGCTCTGTAGCCTGGCCTGGAGTAACTTTTGCTTGTTTGATATTGTGGGATGGAGTATTTTTGTGGCTAGTTTTTCAACTCCTATTGAATGAAATTTGAGGTGGTATATTTGCTGGTTATGTATGGGGAACTTTAGACATTAGTTATGCCAATTATTCAAATGCTTTAAAATTGAATTACAGGTAAACATTGTATACCTTGTGAAGCTTAATTTTCTACCCCTGCAGCCTTCCTTCCATTTGAAGAGCATATATCTCTATACGAGAGTACTGTTATATGATGTTTGATGTAACTGAATTGTTGGATCTCTTCTTTGTAAACTGTACACGAATTGCATCCATTGGTTTTGTGATTTATTATTGTCCTGCACATTTTTCTGATGAAATCAAGTAGATGATAGATATAATTGATTAACTTCTTACAATATGTTGTTTATTTCTGCCAGTTCTATAAGAATCCAGTATCCCAGTACGAAAGTGATTTGCTTTCGGTTGTTCATTCGCTTACCTTGTCAATGAATGAGAAGGATTTGAACATGAACAAGGCCGGTCCTTGCAATGCTAGTTGTATCCGGTTTGTTTTGGTGAAGCTACTGCGACGTTCCGGTTATGATGCTGCTGTATGTACAACCAGATGGCAGGGTGCTGGCAAGGTCCCTGGAGGTATCCCTTCAAAAAACCTTATTGATTTTACTTCTAAGATGGAGAATTTTCTGTTGAAATAACAAATAAAGTGATAAAGAATTCAATTGGGAGTGTGTGGGTGTGGTTTAATTACTTTTTAGTTGTAAATTCATCTTTAAGCATAAGAATAAGCTTCTCTTTAGTAATTTATTCCATCAGAAGTTCTATTCTTTGCTTTTTTAGTGTGGTGCTTTAGGGTATATTATCTGGGAGTTTGATACTCTATTTTATGAAGGAATGAGGGTGAAACTTCTCTGCAATCGTCCAGCACCTTTTCTTTAATCCAACATAACGCGTTTTGCTTTACATCTACAGGAGATCACGAGTATATTGATGTAGTTAACTACACCTCTGGAAGCTCGGAGAGGTTGATAGTTGATATCGATTTCCGAAGCCACTTTGAAATAGCCAGGGCAGTCGAATCCTATGATAGAATATTGAATTCTCTTCCGGTAATCTATGTGGGATCGTTACCCCGGCTTAAGCATTTCCTTCAAATTATGGTTGAAGCTGCAAAGTCTTCACTTAAGCTAAACTCCATGCCACTTCCTCCATGGAGATCGCTTGCATACTTGCAAGCCAAATGGCAATCACCATGCCAGAGAATGCTTCATCCCGAAGAACAGCAGCAGTTGGGGAGCAGAGACATGTTGATGAGCCACAAGCAATGTATTGGACACTTAAAGAGACTTCAGTCAGTACTCCAATCAGAGATCGAAACAGATCGGTTTTTGAGGCCGGTGAACGGTGATAACATTAGGAAAATAAAGAGCGAGAGGCGACGACACTCGTTGTTGAGAACCATTTGACGAAAAGATGTACAGATGAAACCGAAAAAAAGAAATTTTTTGAGGAGATTGACGAGGAATTGTGTAGCACGGCTTTTTTATTTGTTATTTGTTTTTTGATTGTTGGGGTAACTGAGTTTATATGAAATAAAAAGTATGAACCTGAAGATGATGAGCATTCTGAAGTTCATGCAGCAAAAATGTAGAAGCAGAATGAAAGCACAAGCAGAATGAAAGCAAAGAAGAATTGGATTTGGAAATTACAAACAACCAACTAACAGAGGAACACACTGCTTGCTTCTTTTATTTTGGTCCTTTTTTTTTTTAATATATATATATATATATATATATTTATTATTTTATACAAATAGGAGAATTAGGAAGGAAAGATAATTTCATTTCTCTCCCATATTCCATGCCTGTTGTTTTTGTGGGCATTGGGAACTTTTTCATTTTTATCTCTCATATATATTTGTGTATTTTAATTTTTAATTGATTGATTACTCTATCAAATGAAGCTGAGCTCTCCTTTATACCAAAATTTGTTGCATATTTCTTATCTTTATTCGTCTCAGTTCTGCATACTTGTTTATTTCAGTGGTGGGAGGTCTGAACTTTTCCATTTTTGAATAGAGTAGTGGGACAGTTCATGAGAGATAGGGAGGGATAAGCTAAAAGTCGTATGTTCTCAAGGATATGCTTAACCTCCAAATACAATTCTAAATACGTTCTAACTCTCTAAAACCATACACCATAGCTCTAACTCTCAAAACATTCATCCATTAAAACAACTTAAAAATCTGATACAATCACCTGAACCAACATAATCTTCTACCCGCTTGTAATGAAACACAACCGGAAGAAATAGATTCATGTTGAAAGAAGTTAATATAATACTGGTAATTGAATAATATTGAAAAATCTACTTGATAAGTAATAACCATATACACTTTTTACTTAAAAAGTAAGTAATTAATCTTTTATTACATTTCAGTTTGAAAAAACTTTTTCGGAACAAACTACTTATAGGCTTTTAGGAAGTACACCTCTTGGTTTGGTAAATATCATTTTGTAACTCAACACTATCTCAATCTCCATATGTTATTCTATTTATTATTTTATTGATTAACTTTTATTAATATAAAAAAAATGCAAAATATAGAGAGCGTACCGTACAAGCTCCTCCTCCTTTTCCTCCGCATTACAGAAAGTAAGGAAGTGTAATGTTTGAGTTTGAGTTTGAATTAGGGTTTAAATTAGGGGAAACGTAACCCTCAACTTCACACAATCTCCTTCTTACACTTTCCATTCAAGTTTAATGCATTTCATACCTATTTTTCCTTTCTTCAAATTTAACTAAATACAAATCAATTTATTTATAAATATACATCAATTTTATAGTTCCATCCACTCAACCTCTTTCCATAACTTCAACGTCTTTTTATATTAGTATAATTTATAATCATATTATTTATCAAAATTGATACCATATTCCCCATGGATAGGAGGATCCTCTTTAATCTTCTTAAATAATATACAAAAGATCAATAGAAACGTCATTCAATTTGAAGACTTATTACCTTAGCTTCTAAACTAGTGGTTCACTCTTCTTTCATATACTTTATAATCTATGCATATTTACATGAAATTTCGGGAATTTATATAATATCCACCAAATAAGGATGTGAGAAAACTTATTATAATTTATTGTATGTTTGTTTGAGTTTCTAATCACTTGGGTCTAACTCTCTAATTATAATAGTGGCTCGTCATTAGGGCTATTAACCAAGTGGTCGGACGAGATATACAATTGATCGCTCAAGTACGATTAGGGTTTGAACATTCTCCATTCACTATAGAACGTTTTCAGATTTATTATAGTTAATTATAAACATTTATTATAATTAGTAAATAAAATATTTAACTATATAAATATATTGTTTTTCCAGCAAATATAGAATTTGATAGTTAATTAGGAGATGCTTTTGTCCAAAAAATATTTGGATATAGCCAAAACTACACATCTCTTTTATATCCAACATTTATCTAATTAAAAATTTTCTACCAACAAAATTTTAAGCATTTTTTAAAAAGTTCATTTGATATTTTGTTAAAAAAAAAAAAAAAAATAGTTCGATTATAAGAAAATAGATAAGTGTAATAAATACTACATCTAATCATCACTCTAAATTTATTTGCAGGTTAATTCTTTTATATATACCTACCACAAATTGCTCATTTGTCAGATTAGTTATTTAATATATGGATATGTTTTTAATACTCATTCGATTTTATTTAGGTTTTTTAAAAAATATAACAAATCGGTAAAATATTTACATGGTATAAAATAGTTTTGAAAACGAAAAAAGTAAGTAATGTAAAATACGCCAAAATTACTCCAGTCAACATGCGATATATCGACCACACTCGCGATACATGATCGTGTAGATTTTGATACATGATCTCAGACATACCATGTCCCTAGATGTCCTGGAATGAAATAATTTTTTCTTTATTTACTCGATCTTGGTCATACATTGCTCCGAGATGCCCCTGAACGAAAGACATTTGTCTTTAGTTATTCGATCCTGGACCTTAATTGCACCGAGATGGTTCATGATTAATAAATTGCAAAAAAATATATAAATCACAAGGACGTATATAGAATTTATAAAATAATGATCGCGCGTCATGAATATGAATTTTCTTATTTTGTTATATTCATCATAAATATTTTGGATTTTAAATTACTCTTTTATTTATCTAATTAAAATGAAAATTTTTTATCGATAACAAATGAAAAGACCATTTACGAAATAAAAAAAAAAAAAACTTAAATGAGCTAGACAAAAATTGATAGAATTTATTATATTAAGTAAATAGTATCAAATTTTTAGGATTGTGAGAAATCTTTTTTAAAAAATAAAATACAAAATAGTTTTTGTTATTTTTTCAAATTATAAAAGAAAAAGGTGAGATTTTATGATGGGAATGGTGTGAACAGTAATTGACATACTCTCTTAATTTTGTTTGAAGTTATTTTTACATTTTTATGATGTGTTCTCCCTCTTGTTAGAATCTTTATTTTGAAGTTTTCCAAAATATTGGTAGGATCTTGTAAACATTTCAAATGTCCAAATTTCAAAAAGCTGTTACCCAACAACTCAAATTTGGATATACATAATTATTATTATTATCATTATAGGCTTTAATCAAATTTTAAATTCCATAAAGTAACATTATCTAAATAATATTAAAACTAAAATTCCAACTTAAAAGGAGCAAACCCATCATATATCTTTAAACACATTTAACTGTTGAAAACTGTAAGATTATACTGTAGATCACAAACTATCAAATTGCTCCAAAGAAAAATAAAAATTAATTAGTTGTCGTTTTAAACTATTACAGGCCGAAATGTAATAATGATCACTGAAAATTTAAAGGATGTTAAAATACATGTCAAATTGAAGACCGAAAAAAATGAGATCGTGAAATGTGTAGCTAATGAAATAAGTTTAATTAATGTTATTCTGCCCTAATATGCTCCGTCCAAATATGAACTTTTAAATTAAATTACATTATAAACTTATTCTATAATGGTTTTCAAACTAAAGCCTTGAGGTGAACTAAGGTTTGTGGTTTAGTCTTTCTAGCCAAATATAAAGCAAAAGGGTAGGGCTCTTTCATACCAAAATAATTGTTTATCCAAACTGTTTTGATGATTAATGTTCACCATATTCAAAATTCAAAACCTACTTCTTCACCTTCTCCACCATTATCATTATTCAACGAACACACACCTATCTCTCTTTTTGGTGATTGATAATCATTGTTAGGTAATCTGTCTATTGCATTAGATGGAGACCTTCAAATCAACCCTAATTTAATCCAAAATAATTGATATTTTGGTTCATACTAATCACACCATCAGATTAGATTCAAATTCCTTAAAACATACTTTGTATTAACTAATTGTTCTTAATTCCACTGTTTACTTCCAAGTTATTATCGTTGTAGACGAATATTCTCTTCGTGTGTTATTGAAAATTCTATTAGGAGTTGTGACCCCAACTTCATATGTGTAGTGGGTCCATTTTATATTTGAGATTTCAATTACAATAGTCGGTGTTTTCAACTATTATAAGTAACAATTTACTATAGTACTAATGTTTCATATCTTTTTTTTCAGAGAAAATGTGACCTCGAGATGATAAGTATTATAGTAGTAGGGAATTTGACGTGAATGAGAGGTTTTAATTAGATTTAATTTAAGAAATGTTAATGCAGAGAAAATGAATATATAAATTAATATTGAAGAGGATATATATAAGCTAAGTAGTTTGTGGGGGGTGAAACAAACTTTTTGGTGAGGGCCATAATGTGTCCCTCCTTGCAAGGGTTAAAATTTATTAGGTCTTTCTCTCATAGCCTCTCTAAGCTTTGTTTTGGGATATGAAATGATTAAAGGCTATGGTGCCTTTAGAAGGAAACTACCTTTATTGAAAGGACTTCTAGGTTGTCAATTTGGTAACCCTAACCCACCCTTATCTCTCTCTCTCTCTTCAAAACACATACAACTAAAATGTGTTCAATACGATCTTTCTTTTACTTTCTTTGAATCAAATCTTATATACTTTATTCCAACCAACATTATATTGAATCATAATTTACGGTAAAACAATTATTATTACCATATTTCACTTTCACATGTATTGTATAGTCCAACAACTTGATCATAAATTGATCTCTCTTCAAAATAACGTTAGAAAAAGGATTGAACTTCATTAATATATCATCACCTAAAATTCAAACCATAAAAAGTAGAAAAAAGTTCATATCTAAACCTTCAAGAAATAAAGCAACTTTAGTTAGCAAAAGGTGTCACTCATACTAATCAACTATTAGAATGCCATAACCTTAAAGTTTTCTATTCTAATCAAATGGGTTATTTAAAATACAAAATCCAGAAAGTCACTTCAATTATTTGAAAATATACACTTCATTGTCTAATTACCAATACTTGGGAATATGATGTATATATGGCTAAATAAAACATACAGTACTCTATGCTTCTAATGAAATGTGAAGTGATGAAAAAGGGTATTCCAAATTGTAACTTTTGAGGGTTCCAAGGTTTAGAAGTTGAAGATATGAATGTAATTATGAAAGGTTGGGAAACAAATGAAGTTCTTGATTCAAGTAATTTTCCTATTTAGGTTCATAATTTTGTGGTCCTCTTCCTCTATATTTGGGCTCCTTGTGACCATATTTAGAAGTTCATGGTAGACCTAAATACACTAGAATCACTCCATTATCCTTAAACTACGAGACAAAGATCAATCTACATCTTCATCCATTTTCTTTATCACTAAATTACATTTTGTTTTATTACTTCAATCACGTTGTTATTGAATGTTTTGTTTGGTTTTAGTTTTTGGATTTTCAAATGTTTAATTTTAGTCCTACACTCAATATTGTATTAATTTAAATTTTTTGAAAGTATAGAAACTAAAATTAGACATGAAAATTAAACAAACTCTCAAATGTAAAGACCTAAATGGTAATCCAACCAATTTTATTTTATGATTTTCTCTATTAGATGACTCTAACAATATATGTCATTTCCAATAACACAACCAAAGAAAAAGTTGTAGAAAAGTTTGGATGGAGTAGGTACTAAATGAATTTATTTGTAAAAACTGAAAGTTTGTTTTCAATACAAAGTTTAGAAATTGAAATCTCAAATTTGTGTCTATTATATTTTTAAACTCGGGTACAAAACAAAAATTTAGCTCAACTGACATCTGTATGTACTAAAAACAAAAAATTTGAAATTCAAATCTTCCACCCTTATTTGTATTCAAAAAGGAAAAAAAAAGTGCATACAAACATTCAATTTTTTGTCCAACAAATCTTTGAACTTCACAAACATAATTTTAAAAGGTCGTATCTAATAATCATACAAAATTAAAGATTCTAGGGCCTATGACCTATGTAGTACTGTTTGAAGTGCAAAAACATATTATATATAAGATTTAAAAAGAAAAGGACTTCGGTAGACAATCTTAAACTTGAAGATCAAACTTGTAATTCAAATTTAAAAACTAAAATTCAATATAGGAGAAAGGGGAATCTGTTCTAGGTACTGATGGTTAGGATCTAATTCCCACCAAACACATAGATATTGATACAACATATGATAACGACTTTGTGCAACACCATCTTTCTTTCTATCTATCTTTATGAGTTGTGATGTCTCTAAGTTAACAATTCATTAGTTAAGGATGGAAAAAATCATCATCATTAAGCTAAGTGGCCAAATAAGAATAAAGATGGTTACTCAAGACCTTAATTTAACCTTATATTATAATAATTCCCTGCCCCCAACAACTTTAAGAAATTTTAATATATTGATAATGTCAATTAAAATAATGGAGGAATATCTGATGTGTAGATGATAAACAACAAGATTAATCATTTTTAGAATTCTATATCATTCTATTATACTATATGTGATGTATTACTAAAAAATAATAATGATAATAAATAAGGGGAATTTTGGCTTAATTTGGGGGAAATGAAAAGAAAATGAAATGGTTTTCTTTTTTTTTAAACAGTGAACTTGAATTGAAACAAAGGAAGGCTAATAAAGGAGACACATCACACAGTTGATTGTACCATGAAAAGCAGAATTAGATTGGTCTTTTAATTATGGAATCAACAGAAACAACAAAACCCATCACCACAAAGGAGAAGAAAGAAGTGCACATAGAAGAACAAGAAATGGAAGAAACAGAGACAAAGAAGAGCAAGAAGAACAACAAGAAGCAAAAACACCAGCACCCAAATGACCAAACTACAAAATCAGATTTCTCTTTCAAGCCATGCTCTGATGTAAAGGGTCTTAGATTTGGTGGCCAATTCATTGTTAAATCCTTCACAATCCGGCGAGCGAGGCCTTTGGAGCTCCTCCGGCTCCTCTCTTTTCCGGCTACCACCAGAAACTCTGGCCACAAACCGCCGTTCCCATCAGCCACAGCTTTCATTCCTACAAACTTCACAATCCTTGCTCACCATGCTTGGCACACCCTCACTCTAGGCCTAGGCACCAGGAAATCCAAAGTTCTTCTCTTTGTGTTTGAAAATGAGACCATGAAGGCAGCCATAGATCGTGTTTGGCCAACAGAAATCCCTCTAGGTGAAGTGAACAAGAAGATGATTAGAGGGCTAAGTGGGTGTGAGATGGCTCGGTTCAAATTCAGAAAAGGGTGCATAACTTTTTATGTTTATGCAGTTAGAAGAGAAGGGTGTTTTGGGTTTTCTTGTACTGATGATTTGAGAACTATTTTGGAATCTGTTGTTGCTCTTAAAGATTTCTTGGATCACACTGCAATGCTTGCTATGCCTAATCAGAGAACCATCAGCTTTGCTGTTCCTCCTGTTGCAATGGCTTATTAGCCTCTCCTCTAATTATATTGTTATTCATTTTCCTCCATCATCAATATTAGCCAAGCTAAGCAGAAAGGATTGATTGGTAATTGGTTTATTTGTTCACACTCTTCTCTTCTTTTGTTATTTTTTTCACTTTCCTTTTTTCCAAAATGAACATTTGTACTGCAGATTGAATAAGACTAGTCAGATCACTTCTTATACTGCCTGTATACATTTTCCCAGTGTCTATATGTGTTCTTGTTGTGATTGTATACACAGCTTGTTTTGTGAAAGTTGAAATGGAAGAGCATCCACTCTTCAAAAACATGGAATTCTCTATGTATTTACAGATAAATTATGAAGAATTTGCACTATAGACTATAAAATCCCCCTTTTGCCCATTTTACTCACTTTCCTAATCTTCATCTCCAAATTCTGTTCTTCCTCGTTTATCTTCTTTAGTAGTTCCTTAAAGTTCTCTAGTTAGCTATGAATTACATTGCATATAACTAGGTAATCCAATCCCAGAAGATGCTAAAACTGAAATCCACAAAGTCCCAGAACAAAATTGTTTTCATATACCATGAAGTGTCGAATCAGCAAGTGATTCACTCAAACATTCAAAACATCCCATTCATTTCATAGTTCAGGCAAATTAATGAAATAAAAAAAAAAAAAAAAACCAACGAATTTTCCTTTTTTCTTTTTACCTTTTCTTCCTTCTGTGACATTATATCAAACACTTGATGCATGTGAGGGGTGGTACAATTAAAACAGTGAGGTCAAAATCCTGCAGCACCACAATGAGTTTGTGGTCTATGAAATTAAAGAGAGAAGTAAAAGAGAGAGAAAGAAAAAAGACTTAGCTTTTTGTGATTCCCCGAACTCCATGGCACTAATCATGTCGAGAGAGAGGGCCCCTTTTCAGTGAGCTTTATCGCACCACGAGTCATCATGATCAAGTACACCACCAACACCACCACTTGAATAAAATGGAAGCTTTCATTTGTATGGTTACACTTCTTTGCAGCCATTTTTATCCAAATGGGGTTATTGATTTTCCTCAGAAATGAAGAATTTCTAGTGAATCATAATTTGTCGTATTGATTTGTCACCTTCAACTACTTCAATTTTTGCCCTTTTTGGGTTTGATTAGTCTAAAGAGATAAGGAGACACCATTATTTGGATTTTAGAAAATCGCAGAGGACTTTCACTTCCATTGCATCACATCTAAACATTATGTTATATTTGAATATCTATACATTATCTTTTTAAAAATGATAAACTCTAGAATTCGCCTTATTATAGATAATTAAAAGATTAAGAGATTCAGTCGACGACTTTACTGTATCTAATATAGTTTAAGATGCATTTAATGACTAAAAGACAGAAACATAACCATATCTACATCAGATTAATTCCAAAGTGATTTTTTCTTTTCTTCATCTTAATAGATAATAGGTACTCTAACATCATACCTGATAACTGTGAACGAGGCTTCATACGATCATATGTATTTGTTTTAAATAGTAAATAATTAGGGTGTATATTGATTGGATTTTTTACTTTCCTAAAATCTGATTTGTTAAGATTTTCTCCCTCGGGCAAGAAATGTCATCAAATTTTAAAGCTAATTTTTAGCTAACGATCTACGGACTGAGGTAGACGGGCAGGATGTTAGGATATGTGATATAATACAATAAAGTTTTTACTGAATAGCAATTTTTTAAATCTAAACTCCGGTTGTTGACTGCTGAAGGGCGGAGTAGCGCCAACCTCTCTCGTCTCCCCAGCAATTTGAGCTACAGAAATGGAGTATCCATGGACGATACTGTTCATTTTCATTAGCCTCGCTCTTTGTTTTCCTGCAGCTTTGTTATCTACTCTCATCATAGAAGCTTACAAGAGGAGATTCAATCGCGAGTACGCTACTGCAGCATTCATCGTTGATTTCAAATTCATTTTCATTTCTCATATTCTCATATATGATCTGTCTTTATTAGACCCTCTTTGTATTCATTCGTTTTGGTTTGTTTCAGGCACCTTGGAGCTCCAGCAATCTTCGAGGACCCAAACTCGTTGAAACGGGTAACTTCTTTTTTTTTTTTTTACCTCATCGTCTGAAAGATTGAATCATACGTTTAATATCGACTCTCAATCACTCCAAGATTGTCTTTAAAGAAGTTTAATTTATAGGTAGCTAGAGCTTTAGTCGAACGATATAGAATTTGATCGTGGGATTGTATGTACCTTCATAGCTTTTACAAAGTGTTGCTTTCAATTTGCACATAATAGATGTGAGGATAGGTTGCAGATCTTGTTTTTTTTTCTGTAAAATTTCGAGCATTGCGCTCAAACCATATAGATTGCAAAAAAGCCCGAATGGAGTTTAGACTGTGTTTTCCTTTCCTTCTATGATGGATGAACACAAGAGAAAGATAGTCCTCAGTATTGTTAGGAAAGACAGTCTGCCAACCAAATGCTTCTAAAATGTAACCCCAGCTCTTCTTATTATCCCAAACCATACATGGGGATGTTCCCTTAGAATTAGTGGGTTTGGCCCACGCAAAGGATCTACTCTAATATTCATTTATTTTTTATCATTAGCTGTAACCTATTTATCGTCCCTCTATTATCTTTTGTTAATATGAAAAATTAATTAGAAAGTCGATCATGGTTTTTTTCCCGGTACTTGAGTTTGAACACAACTCGGTGTCTACTTTACTTTACCGATTTTAATATGGTATCAAAGCAAGGTAAAGACGAAACACTAGACACAGGTGTAGATGAAACCCAAACAGAGACAGCCGCTGCCACTGTTGTCGTTGTGGATGCCGCTGTGGAAAAGCTGCTCCACCAGGTTTAGAAGACGCTGGCAGTCACTGTAGGCCTACCCTTGGAGTCAGCTGCGCAGCCCAGTGGCGAAAACCAGTCGCATGTGCTTCAATTAACCGCCCTGTGCTCGCCGCTGCTCAGCCAGTCTACCCCAATCTGTCTTCCCAAGTCCAGCTGCAATACCCTTTTGGTCAGCCACACCTCCACGCGCCGCCGCCGCCCTCGGTTTATGGACTGCCATCGGCCTTTGATTCTTTCAGCAGTCGCACGCCCATGGTACCATCTAAAGGTGCCTTTCCAAGAGAGAAGCTGAATGACTAGAATTACTTTTCTTGGTCTTAATCGACCACGATGTTTCTTGAGGGTCCTCACTAATTTGGTTTTCTGACCAGGGAGACTCTTCGTCCCCCACCTGGTACTGTCCTAGAACCTTTTTGTAAAAGGGAGGACTCCTTTATACGGTCCATGTTGATTAATAGTATGTAACCACAAATAGGCAAGCATTTGCTTTATGCAACAATTACGAAGGATCTATGGGACACAACTCAGACACTTTGTTCAAAGTGTCAGAACGCTTCTCCCTTGTATATACTGAGGAAACAAGTCCATGATTGCAAGCAAGGAACTCTGGATGTAACCTCCTACTTCAATGAACTTTCTCTACTTTGGCAAGAGATGGACCTCCGCAGCAAGATAGTATGGGATACTCCGATACAATATGCTAGACTTGAAAAAGTTGATCGGATTTATGACTTCCTTGCAGGTCTCAACCCCAAGTTTGACATATTTTGTGGTCATATACTGACTCTGTTTCTACTTTGGAACAAGATGAGTTTGGTAGCTTTTATGGTTAAAATCTGTCTTTCCCTCCAGTAATCAGTGTTGCAGTTGGTCTATTTCAATTACGTTGTCCCACTGTATCTGTAAGTCCTTTCCAAAGCCCTTCTGAAGTCTATTGAAGACTTTTGTTTCAACTTTAAAGTATGTGACTTGTGTTGGTGATATATAATTAAATTTGCCTTCAACCACAAGCTTAAGCTTTTGGATGAATTGGTGGTTTAATATGGTATCAGAGCAGGTGGGGTCCAGGGAGGTCCTGTGTTCAAGCCCCTACATTGTCGTTTCCTCCCCAATTAAAATCAATTTCCACTTGTTGGGCCTTTCAAATATTTCAAGCCCACAAGTGAGGGGGAGTGTTGGTGATATATAATTCCCATATTAAACCACCAATTCATCCAAAAGCTTAAGCTCATGGTTGAAGGCAACTTTAATTATATATCACCAACAACTTGTACACTCAATCAAGGACAGCCTGAGGCTACTTCAGCAGTTAATGGCGGGCAATATTTGGTTCCTAGGATTTTATGTCTCAGATTTCTGCCACAGGATGTTCTGTTGTTGATTGTAGTTACTCTGTGATTTAATGAGTAACGCTTGAGAAATTGGATCTAACAACCTTGTTGAAGAATGAGACCTTTAGGTTAAATACTAAAAAACTACAAATCAATATGATCTCAACTTAGGTTTGATTTCAGATTTCTTAGATGGTCAGCGAAACCAGGGATTGGACAAAGCTTGTGGCTCCATCAATCCTTGATCTTCAGTTCACTCCACAACATAGCTAGCTTGATCAAGACTACTTAAATGATCCTAGCATGCAAATCTGAACATAAGACATGCAAAGTAAGTTGCTCATCGCCGTAGGCTCAAAAAGACTAATTTCATTGAAATTTGACAAAATTTGATCTCCAATTTGGGTTACAATAAAGATGACTTATATGACCTTCAAAACACAACCTAAATCCTTCCACTAAGTCGTTTTACTGTTTGTAAGCTCCCAAACGTTAATGGTACAAAGGGCCACCAACAAAAGTAAACCTAATACAATACATTAAAGGTCTTTAAACTGAAAAGAAACTAATAAAGCTAAAAAATAAAATAAAAAATGATCATTTTCCCTCAGCCACCCAAGAGTATGTAATCATCCAAGAATAATTGAAACTTCAGTTGAAGTAGTTTAGGTTTAGTGTAGGTTGTGTAGCTTGAAATCTAGTTCCTTGAATTAAGCTTGAATCGTCTTAAATTAAGTTTGAACGCACTAAATGGAACTCATTCTTGAAGTTATTATGGTGTGATGCCTTTATTCGTATCAATGAGATTTGAGTAATCTGATCTTGCTTGATTGAGAAACTGATTTGCATTTTGTAGGCCTTTGCAAGGCTCTAGTACTCAGGATAACAAGGGAAGGAAAACTTTCTTGAATGCTTTTTGTTGAATTATTCTGATAATGAGTACGGTTATATAAAGGCAGAACTCTATTACCTTTTACTATTACTTAGAAAGTTAGAACTCAATTAGATAATAATAAAATTAATAATTACTGCTAATTAACAACCACTGCAAGCACCTAATATCTCTTTGCACCCGGCAAGCCAGTAGTTGGTGCACACAAAATATTGAATTTGAGCTTGTTTTTTAATAGGTGAAAATTCAAAGAGAGTATACTGTAGAGAGAGGTTTGGTTAGGATGTTGTAATCTGAGTTGAGCTGGAAGAGGTTGAACACTGTAGTTCTTGCCAAGAAGTAACTCATGTACAAAGTAAATGTCAATCTCAGCATATGTAGTGGAATATCGTGAAATAGGATTGAAGCTAAAACTTTTATTTTATTTGCATCAAGTAGTCCACAATTAGGAAATACACACAACAGAGAATCCAAAGAAAATCCCTAATGATGAAATTAATAACCAAATGGAATAATGATGACTATAATAATAATGATGAAATAAAATTTTAAGAAAAGGGGGCTCGTGGAAATGAGCTACACAGACTCCAAAATTGATGGAAACGATAAATTACATCATGCTTTTGTTTGTAATATTGGATCATTATTGATGCCAAATGTAGAATGTTTGCTAGCAAGGAACCTGAAACAAGTTCTTGAATCTTTTTCAGGTTCCTTGCCCTTCAATTTTCGATCCAGCTGAGAAGTATATGTCCTTGATCGTTCCTGCTTTCAATGAAGAGTACAGGCTTCAGGGAGCTCTGGAGGAAACCATCAAGTAAGTTGAAACATCACATAAAACATGTAATTTTTTCCATATATATATTTTTACTTTTCTTTTATACCTTTTAGCTCTCTGGCTTCTCTGCTTACCAATCGTCTCTACTCAGAGTTTTCCAAATTCGTAGATTTCTTAATTTTTCTCGTAATAGTCTCTACTTGGCTAGATACAACTGACAAAGTAGACCCCACGAGCATATTCCTCAACTCTCAAAGGCCACGAGCATTTTCTAATTCATGTAAAATAGTAGTAGGCCAAAAAACTTAGTAAAATCTCATTCCTCTTTTGCTTTTTAGTTATCTTCAACAACGAGCTGCAAAGGACAAGTCATTTTCCTATGAGGTATTTCTTTTCTCCATTTATTCCTTTTATTCTTGTTCCAGATCGGGACAACTCTTAGAAAATTTGTAGGTTTGTTGGGTATGAAACTTGATATGGCAATACATTCTTGCTTGCTATACCTTGATATATTCTTCTTCTTGTATTTTTCTATTTTTTATTACAAACCTGGAAATGTGTATTCAGAGAAAAAAAAAGATAACCTATGGGGTCGGGGATGAGGAATCTCCTCCCAAAACAGCTACTTAACAAAAACACGTTCCCATCTGGAAGAATCTTGAAAATGGAGGAACAAAAGAATTTCTATAACTATCACAGTATTCAATACGAAGAATCAGGGAGCTGTACATTGTTCCAAATATAAGGAAATCATTAGGCTTATCTTCAAATGTTGTTCCATTCCCGAACCAAATACCTCATATTATCGTGACAAGCAAACTTCCACAAAAAATTTCCTCTTCATATTCAAATCACTGACTCCCTGAAGGAGCCTGCCAATTACTTGATTAGGAAATACGAAGGCAAGACACTTCAACGAAAGCAGCCTGCATTGCCTCGCAAAGAGAAATGGACAGAAAAATGATCTAGAGTTTCCCCGTTTGTCTGTCATAGAGATCAAACGGAAGGGATACATTTTCTTTGGATTCTCTGTTGTGTGTATTGCTTCTATAGGCCACCAACCACTGGAATATCTTCACCTTCCTTGGAATTGTGTCATAGGACTTTATGCATAGGCCTAATACCCGTAAGCTCCATGGAAGGTGAATTTGTAGGAAACTCGCAGGATTGGTATTAGAGGAATGTTAGGAGTACATTAGTAGTTAATTAGGGAGTTTGTTGGGGAAGTTGGTTATAAATAGAGGGGAGGGGAATGGAGAAGTTAAGCAATATTTTGGAATATGAATTAGGGCTTTAGTGTTATCTCAAGATGGGACAGATGTGAAGGGCTCAAGTACCTCGAACACTTGGTTTATCTTCTATTGCTGTTATCTTTTTATATTTCAATATATCCGGGTTCTATAAAAAAATTTACCAGATAGGTCTAAAGACCATCTTAAACTCTTCAATCCATGACCCAGTCATAAAGATTCAAGTCTTCGATTCAACTCAATCTACTTGTACCTTGATACGTTCACTTCCCTTTTCCCATTATCTCGTTAACTTGGTGAAAATAATAGCCAAACGAAAAACAAAAGACAAAGGTCAAATAAAAGTAGAGAAGATAATTGCACAAGAAATTTACAGCGTATCACTTTGAATCAGAGAGAGAATTTCATTAGATGCCCATCATACAGCTTAGAGAATGAGGATGATGGAGCGAAGGTTAAGAGAAGCTCCAAACCAGTACATGGCAATTTTACCTTCTAAATATCAGACTCTGATAAAACAAAAGAACAAAATTCCACCTTAGCATTGAGCCAAATAATCACACATTCTTTGGTCCTTTTACCTTTTAGTTTGTTTTTATTCTTTGTAAAGGAGATAAGGGTCTGAAACTTTTTTCCAAGTTTGAGTTAAATTTAAGTCTGTTTTTTCCCCAAGTACAGGTTGAGCTTTTTTATGTGTAATAGATCCTAGTTTATCGATTTTATAGTATGCTAAACTAATTAGAAACTTGTGTTTATTTTTCTTTTAAAAGTAGAAACTCATTTAAAGATATAAATGCTGATTGGTCTCTCATCTCCGTCCATCTGAGATAAAAGAATGGGAAGCTCTGGTTTCAATAATGGATGAAGCTGAATATTTAATCATCCAACTTGTATAGGTCATAATAATTGATGATGGGAGCGCGGATGGCACAAAAGGTATAGCTTTCAATTTTGTTAGGAAGTACTCTGTAGAAAATGTGAGGGTTATACTTCTCGGAAGAAATCATGGAAAAGGAGAAGCTATTAGAAAGGTGATTCTGGACTTCGCACTTTGTTTGCAACACTTGTATGGTTATTATTCTCTTTACACCATTTTATAATGGCAAATTCGTGAGATTCACGTTCTAAAAGGCATTCTCAAGCAGGGAATGCTTCACTCACGTGGTGAGATACTTCTAATGCTGGATGCCGATGGAGCAACCAAAATTACCGACCTAGAAAAACTTGAAAACCAGGTTTCAGCAAACCAATCTATTTTCCAGAGCAATTTATTTGAATGAAGTTTTCTTATGAAAGTGAAAGCCCTGACGTCTAAAATTGTGAAATAATTATTAAAGATGATTTTTTTCTCCCCCAGATTCATGCAGTAGTTAAGAAGGAAACTTCAAGAGATTCAAGCGTTAGAGTATCTGATATTCCTATCACTGCATTTGGTTCTCGTGCTCATCTTGAGGAAAAGGCTTTGGCTACAGTTTAGTGTTGCTCTTGCAGTTATCTCCCTTCCTTATTCGAGTTTTATTATTTGTTTGATGGCTTCATTCACTTTTTCAGAGGAAGTGGTACCGCAATTTCTTGATGAAGGGTTTTCATCTTGTGGTTCTTCTAACTGCTGGTCCTGGAATACGGGATACACAGGTGATTATTCTAACTGTTTGCGTGCTCATGCTCCTTATATTATACGTGCCATTATCTCTGTGCTTATATTGCTGTGCAGTAATGCAGATATAATTTGGATTCATCCCAACGACTGGCTGAAGCTGCTAAGCTTCATTTTTTAATTCTGACTTCCTATAACTGTGATTATATGCAGTGTGGTTTTAAGATGTTCACGAGATCTGCTGCAAGAAAGCTGTTTATTAACATTCGTTTGAAGAGGTGAGATTCTCCCCTATATTCTCTCAAGTCACGACTGCTTATTAAAGGTTTTTACTTTGGATTGTCATGTCTTATGGAGTAGATCCAGCTCTCTTTTAAGTGCATGCGACCACACCATAAAGAATATGGTAAATCGGTGTGTATTGTGGAGTGGATTACATTCAATTTGAGAGCAAAACCGTAACAAATGAACTTTGTTGGCTTATTTTGTTTCCTGTTCTCTTTCTAAATCCTTCCACTTGTTGGTAAATCATTTTCAGCAGCAATAGTAAATTTCGTCCTGATCTGTGCTTCCATGATATTGCTGATTCTGATCAATGGATCATCTAAGCAACAAGGACTAACCAACTTAGGATTCACTTCCTGCAGGTGGTGCTTTGATGTTGAGTTGGTTTACCTCAGCAAATATTTTGGCATTCCTATGATTGAAGTATCCGTGAACTGGTCTGAAATACCCGGATCCAAGCTAAGTCCTCAGAGCATTTTAAACATGCTATGGGAGCTCGCACTCATGTCGATCGGATACAAAACTGGACTCTGGAAAATTTTCAACTGAGTGTCCGACTGAATTTCTCAGACCAGGAGGGGGGGTGGGGGAATGAACAATTGACCAATACGGTATATATATTTCACCTGCAATAGTTCGTGGTGTGCAAAAATTAGAGCCGAACAAAATTTTCCCACCTAACAATTCTGATTCTTTACGAATGTGATTTTATTCTGCTTCTTTCTTTCACTATTTTTCAAATTTAATACATCTTAAATGCATTTTTTCTTTGGATGCACGCGGCTATGTTTTCCTAGTGCAAAATTCTTTACATTACATCTCTCAAAATCTCTTTAAGATCCTCTTGATTATTATATTTTGGCAGTAAGCAACTTAACTCATTGCTGTGCAGCCTTTCAGCTGGTCCTGCATTTCCAGTATAAAAAGGTACTGTTTAAATCTATTGTTTCTTTTAAACCTCTTTCTAATTGTAATAAAATTAAGTTGGTGATTGAAACGTCGCTAATTGAATAAGTGTCTTTCCTTTTGCTGGAATGGCAATTTGAAGTACAAGTTTTAGATGTTATATTGTGGTTATGAGAACAGTTTTGGTGCAAGTAGTAGAAGAAATAAATATTAATAAAAGAATGGTACAGTCTCGGCAACCAACTCCAATGCCTTCTTGAAATCAATTATTTCAATATTAGAACAATAGAGAAGGACAATAAAGGTAGATCAAAAAATGGTTACAAATTTCCTTTCATTCCGAGACATGAAAATAACAGGACTCCCGTGTTTTAATCTTTCTGTTTCTTGTCATTTTTAGAAGCATTTCCTGTGCACAATTGATGGCCCAGATTCATCATACTCTGCCTTTGCAATCCACATCTGCAGGAAAAGAAACAAGACAGCAACGACAGTGATAAGTATTGAAAATAAGTGAAAGCTAAACTGAAAGCATTTTGTGAAGATCTCCGAGCAATATCAACCTGCTGGAAGGTACTCAGAGAAGCCAAGATAGAGCCACCAATCCAGACACTATATTTTCTCTCTGGAGGTGCCACCACCTTGATCTTCATGCTGCTTGGAGCCAATGCAGAGATTTCCTTGCTCATTCTATCGGCGATTCCTGAAAACATGGTCGAACCACCGGAGAGGACAATGTTGCCATACAGATCCTTCCTGATATCCACGTCGCACTTCATGATGGAATTATACGTGGTTTCATGAATACCTGCAGCTTCCATTCCGATCATGGATGGCTGGAAAAGAACTTCTGGGCATCTAAAACGCTCAGCACCAATTGTGATGACCTGTCCATCAGGCAACTCATAGCTCTTTTCAACAGATGAACTGGTTTTGGATGTTTCAAGTTCCTGCTCGTAGTCAAGTGCGATATATGAAAGCTTTTCCTTCATATCTCTCACAATTTCACGCTCTGCTGTGGTGGTAAATGAATAACCACGCTCCGTGAGGATTTTCATCAAGTTATCAGTTAGATCACGGCCAGCTAGATCGAGTCGAAGAATGGCATGTGGAAGAGCATAGCCCTCATATATGGGGACTGTATGACTGACACCATCACCAGAGTCCATCACAATGCCTGCATAATAGAATACAATCCATCATTGCTAAATAATGTCCTAAAATGCCAATCAGATTGCGACATGATCAAATTAAAGCATCGAACTTTCGAACTTAGTTCAATCTTCAAAAGTATACAGCAACTATGAACTTATTAGACCATGTAAATGATATAATGAAGCCTTACCAGTCGTTCGGCCACTGGCATATAGTGAGAGGACAGCTTGAATAGCTACATACATGGCAGGAGTGTTGAAGGTCTCAAACATGATTTGGGTCATCTTTTCACGGTTAGCCTTGGGGTTAAGAGGAGCCTCAGTTAGGAGTACAGGATGCTCCTCCGGTGCAACACGGAGCTCGTTATAGAACGTGTGATGCCATATCTTTTCCATATCATCCCAGTTGCTGACAATACCATGCTCAATTGGGTATTTCAAAGTCAAAATACCACGCTTGGATTGAGCTTCATCGCCAACATAAGCATCTTTCTGGCCCATGCCAACCATCACGCCGGTGTGACGAGGACGACCAACAATGCTAGGGAAGACTGCCCGGGGAGCATCATCCCCAGCAAATCCAGCCTAAAACAATTACACAGAGAAGAAGTATTAGCCATTCATACAATTCACCACGAAGGCTAAACCATAAGAGTTTTATTTTGATCTTTTACAAAATTCTACCTTGACCATTCCTGTTCCATTATCACACACAAGAGGCTGAATGTCCTCTGCATCTGCCATCTTTTACCCTGTTTGGATAAATTGCTATTAGTTCTGAACATTCTAGACAATCTGATTCAGTCCATGTTTGAAAGTAATTTTAAAATTGTTAAAATTACTTCTATCATTCAAAATTGATTTAATATTTAAAGTGATTTTAAAAGTAATAAAAGTGATTTCAACTCATTCATTCTAGGCTATACATTAATTGTAAAGCAAATCAAGAACCAACGAAAAATATAGAAAGAAAACAATGCTTAGATACCATCACGAATATCAAACAAAGCCATTGCAAAACCAATTTTAAGTGACAGAGATGGTTATTCACAACACAACGCAAATGTTCTATGTTCTATGTTGGATTTAGATTTCTTCATTCATGGTTCATAGATTTAGCAATGAAATTATGAGTCTCATCCATCCTAATAATGGATCCCTAACATAAACAAACACTCAATGATGATCCCTAACCTAACTCAAATTCGTTGATTGATACAAAACATCTCCAATCAAAAACAAAACATTGAGAAAAGAAAGAAGAATAATACCAAGAAAAGGAGATGGGTAATGAGGAAATAAGAAGAATGTAAATGAAGAAAGCAAGAGAAGCAAAGGTATGAAATTTAAAAAAGAAAAAGAGAAACAAAAAAAAAAAAAAAAAAAAACCTTTGAAAAAAGGAGAAGGCTGCAAGGGAGAAAGGAAAGGAAGGGGGAATCAAATTATTTATTAAAAGGGAATTTGAGAAAAAGGAGAGGTTGTTTTGTGGTAATGACTCAATGGATTTGCGACTTCCTTGGGCTGACCTTCCTATTTTTGTATAAACTTTCTTCCACCACTCGTTTCATCCCCTCAAATCCAACTACTCATTGAATCTTATAGGTCAAATTAACCCCATCAGTTTAGTTTATCAGTAATTAGCATGATTCTTTCAAGTTCTAGGTTCAATTTAGGTGAAAAATATTAGAGAAAAAGATGTTTTTAGTCTACCCGTTTAATTTTAGAAAGGTACTTTTTTTAGTTCTCATATTTATAATAATGGTCTACTTGTGTTAAAAAATTGAGAAAAGAAAGTTACTTTTTTTATTGTACAAATATAAACTCCAAACTCATACTATTATAACCCAATCTAAAATAATCTATGCCATAAACACAAATTACTATAACAACCTACGAGTGTAATAACTCACTCTTTACCTCCAATGTCTTCTCAAAAAGTTCTTTAACATTTTTTTACTCTAAAGTTAATCAATTTCAACCTATTTACAAAAATGTTATATTGTTTATTTATCCATATGTCGTTAAGCATATTTACTTAATTGTCATTCAACTTAAAAACCTTTAATATCATACGGTCACCTACACAAGACCTAATATCATACGGGTTTCTTTGACACTCAAATGCAAAATAGTTAATCAAGTTGGAGGTGTCCGAATAAACTTGTTTAGACATTCACAAGCATTAAATAAAAATAAAAACCTTTTTTCCATCCTCATAAATGATTTTTTTGCTCCCCTTGATAAATATATGCATTTTATCCCTAAGTTTTAAAAATGTGTTTTTTTTTTAGTTTTAAAAATGCACTTTTAGTCTTCGAGCTTATGAAAATAGACCATTAATCCACGAGCCTTCAAAATGTATCTTAATATCTCATATTTTGATAATAAATTTAAAAAGTCCCTCAAACAAGGTTATAGAAGAAATCAAATGAATTTTTTTTCTCAAATACATGAGATTCAACCAAAAAAATCCCATGGGTTTAGTTTCTAAATCCCAAAATTTTGTTCCAAATTCCCAAACACAAACTTAGCTTTAATAAAGATCAAACCCACTACTTCCAAACTCATAGATCAAACCCACTACTTCCAAACTCATAGCCAAACACCCCTTAGTTAACAGGAGAAGGGTGTGGTTGATTTTTTATTTAAACAAAAAAACTTGAAATACTTTTTAATCAAGAGTCTAACACCATATCGTTTATAATGGCACCCAAGTTTATATTTGTAGTGCCAAAATTCTATTAAAACAATCAATTTAAAGGCACCTAAACTAAAATATGTCAATACAAGAAAACAAATTGAAAGAATGTCCTCAAACTAACCAACAGGAAAGAAGAGTTGGAAAGGGTACGAAAAGAATACGCAACCATCAATCACCAACAATGCACTAAAACGCCAAAGCAAAACAAAAGGAACATTGTCTATAATGTTAAAGACAACAACAAAAGAACATTAAAATTGCATTTGGTAAAAGTGATGTCTGTGCCTTGTCTCTGTCTTTCTTTCAAGTGACACTTTTAATCTAAAGCCTACCATCTTGAGATTGAATTGGTTGCTGAGGCCACCAAATGCTTCTACAGAAATGGAGGAAGAATCACCCATCTGCGTGGATACTTTGGCCTTCCCTCTTTCCCATCAAACAGCTGCATAGACAATACAAATCAATTCATGTTCAAATCATAACCAACATCACTACAAGATGCTACTAAAGATCCAAACATGTGAGAGGAATCTCTGGATTTCATAACTCATAGAGAGGTTTATTTAGTCCAAGAGTACCGCACGTTTAAACCCAGAACATAGCAAATGACATCATCGGTTCAAGCCTTTGAATTTAGTAGTGATTTAGTATAGTAGCAAAGCTAGAGCTACTATCTTCAACCTAATTAATAGTGATTATACACTTATTAGATCTTGTGTTAGTTCCTAAGTCCACTGACGAGGGAGGGGGTGTAAATTTATCAACTTAAAGCTTTGCGATTTGGAGGTGATTTAACATAGTACCTAATTACCAAAAGACCTAAAAGCTTAAACTGCTAGAAAAGATAGTAAGATGGTACCTTCTTGAGGCGACGGTGCTTTGCAAGTGCCCAGTTAGTCATGATAAGAGCAGCAACCACAAGAAAGACATAACCAGCAAAAGTCTGTGTAGCTATATTGAAGCCTACCCACTGATATATTTCTGTTGTGTAATTCGCACATGTCACAATGTTGAACAGAAACCCCTTAGGGATTTGATATCCACCATTGCCTTCAGGGCTACGCAATTTTCTCAGCAAGATATGGCAGTAGAAGTTTGACACTTGACACAGCAAACCAAATGCAAAGCCAATCTTCATCTGAAGATCGCCAACAGGGGTATAAAGTGGGTGATTGACATAATAAGCAATGTACGAGCCAAAAGACCAGTAGTAAGCACAATTTCTGAACACATTCGAAAGTGGTGAGGTTGCGTGGCTGAACCTATGGACGAAAAACGTTTCCATGATTCTTTTGAAATAATGAAAACACCAGTAGTACATTGCGTAAGTCTGAACAGGATGGATAACACGTTCTGCTTTGTAGCCAAAGAACTGATATACAGGGAAGTAGTAAAAGATGGGGTAGAGAATCAGTGGACCCAAGTATTCAAAGAAAAAGAGTGTACGATAAGAAACTTGTGGGCCCAAATCCTTGAAGACAACGGTTATGCTGTCCGAGTTGTCGCTACAATATTCTCTGAGGCTTTTCTTGGAGTTAAGAACAGTAGGTCTCTCCTTTGAACCAGGTTGAACGGGAAGAGTTAGCCTTTGCCTAGCTGGATAGAACTTTTTGGCTGTTTCAACAAAACAAGGAAATCAGATAGCTGTACTTTAAATAAAAACTGACATTGGAATGCATGTATGCATCCTAAATGACAGGCAGCTTGCCACTGATCAAGAAACATCCAACAATATCAGGCAAAAATACCAAATGTTCCTGTTATAAGAACCACAGAGACTATCAAGCATAAGTCCTTTTAAATTTCTTTTTGTTTTTCCTTCATAAAACTCACACTGGAATGGAGGATTCTATTGACAGTAAAAGTCGTTAAGGGACTTTATGTCTAATCTTAGCTGACAACAAAAGAGGCATGTCGCAATGAAGCTGAGCTTCAAAGTCAATATCAAGTAGGCAATGCAAAAAGAAAATTCTCCACCCCACCCTAGCAACAATGCATATCAAAAGTGAACCTAATGGCATGATGCAACTGCAGCATTAATTATTTTAAAAAAAGAAGGAAACAAATTACACCAACATGGTACTAAGATGACCATTGGGATTTATATAGAAATTTTAAACATGAAAACGACATCTCCTTTCAAATTTATGATGGAAAAAATCCTGTGATAGGGCTTGCACAGCAATTTTATTTATGATCAGATAGCAAGGTACTAGGAAGCTTAATTCTCCCAATTCTCTGGAGAGTATACACAAAAATTCTCCCCCATCTGCCAAGAAAGAAAAACCACCTGTATAACAATCCCTTCGTCCCATTCTAGCAAACAAAATACCTTGGAGCCAACTACGTCCATGTAACTTTTCTCATTCACTCAATCCTTTCCTTTTCTCCTACATGTACACCTTCCCAATTGGGGGCTATCACCTTGCTAGGGAAGGGGATTGCCTATGTAGTATCTAGAATGCTGGGTATGCAATTTGCAAGAAAATTGAAAGGAAAGATACTTTTCATTAGTTTATACATCACAACCACACTGATATGAATAATGATTTAAAGCCATTAAGGTGCATTAGCAATTATATATTGAACCCCAAAAGGTATTTTACATCCCATCCTAGGAAAAGAAAAAGCAACTAAGCACCCATAACGAAATCATTTTATCTTTTGCTAATTCTAAGTCTATAGACATGATAACTCTTCGCAATATAATCAAGAACGATGGACATATAGTTAGAAAAAGGCAGAAAAGATCAGCATACCCGAGCCCAATAGGCATATTCTCGTCTGTTGTTATCCTAGAAGTAATAAAAGACCAATTTTCTGAAAGCATTGCATAGGAAAAAAAAAAACAATGGACTTCTTCAAATACTTTACCATTTATGTACTGATAACAAAATATTGACTACTCAGCAACTCCATACCCCAAAGCTTAAACTGATAAGCTACAATGAAGACCGAACTTAATCTTTTAAATTCATCATTTTAATAACTACAAAAAAAAAATGGGGGCAAACCACAAGTAGATACATTACATAAGCAACGACAGCAGAGCTCAACTAGTTAATGCATATGCTGGTTCGAATTTTTCCACCCCTATTCACAAACTCCAGTTCTGTCAATCATTACCATAAAAATACAAATCTAAACTAATAAAAGTGCATGTATGCAACAATTAAAGGAATACCATTCTACTATCTTGCACTTACTTCGCTTATGAATCGCATCCTGCAGATCTGCCACCGAAGCCTACAAAAAACAAAACAACAATTTCCATAAAAGTCAAAGTCCCACCTTCAACTCATCTGTAAGAAGGAAAATTAATAGGTCTAAAAACAGAACACAGGCACCAACAACAAGTAGTAATCTTCTAATTCTTTCCTCTTTCCAAGAATCAAGAAGAGAAGTAAACAAAAACAGTAATTCAATCAAAATCCAAAACACTTACAGAGTCGCTCAGTTGAATACCCCCTTTAACAACCTCTCTCCCACTGCGAGAAACTACCGAGACCTTCATTTCTGCAGCCAAATTAGAGAACCAGTTGGAGAAAAAAGCCAAAAATTTGTACCCAGATCCTGAAAAGAGCAAAATGAGAAGACCCAGAACCCAAAAAATGGATATATGATGAGATCCGCAAATGGGTGTGAATTTAAAATAGGAAAAGGTTTCTGGGTTTGAAGTGGGAGGTTGGGAAGTAGGCTATTAAATGGTGTGCAGTTGGGGTAGGAGAGCTAATTCGGATGACTGATGAACCGTGTCGCTAATCATCTCCTAATTGCAATTGGACACATCGTTTGATCTGCGATGCTGGAGGCGACAGCCAACTGAATAAATTTATTGGGATGAACGTGAACCCAAATTCTTAATGGAAGAAAAAAATTGCCATGGATTAGTGAAGAGAAAGTGTGTGTGTCATACGAACAAATGATAAGTTAAGTGTAGAGAAAATATCTAAAAGCTCATGCCATTTATATTGAGCCCATCTTGCATTTATGTAGAGTTAAAATTTTTGATAATGGTTGAAATATTGAAGCAGTTAGGGATCACTTCATCTTAAATGAAACTTTATCATTGAGGAAAAATGTTAGATGCATTCCCATATTCACTTTAAATCATCACAACAATGATAAAAACTCTCCAACAAATTATTTACAAGTATAATAAAAAACAAATTAACTTTCGTGATAGACTCATATAAATCAACTTTTTTCATGAAAATTTACTGTATCTTCAACGGTAGTGTTGTATTTGAGAAGATCCCTAACTTTCAAATATAAATTTTAAAAAGTCCTCTTCATTCTTACACTTTCATAAAAGTAACAATTTAGTTTTAGAACTTGATTTGTAACGATTTAATTCATCTACCTTGATTTTAAAACAATTTAGTTTTTAAACTTTATTATATAAAAATTTTATAACTATTTTTTATAAGATCTAAATAATTTTGCTTGTGATCATAGAGATATTACAAAATCAATTTTGTTTTGTATGTAGTTGATACTCGACCCTCATTCTTGATTCTCACTGCTAGCTTTTTTTAGAAAAGAAAATTCTTTTGTAGTTCATCAATGTGCTTTGTTCTTTTCTTTCTTTTTCCAATATTTACTACTTAGACTCACTAATAAAATTCAACAAATAACAAGAGCAAGAATCGACCATTAAAAGACAAATTTGCAATTTTACTTCGAAAAAAAAGCTATAAAATTTGAATTTTAAAAAGTTAAGTGACGCTTTCTATAGATTTTTTTTTTCGTGGGAAATGACTAATGGTTGATTTAAATCATAGAATTTTAAAGCATAAAAATGATTTGAAATAAAATAATAATGTGAAAAATTAGTAATAAGAGTTTTAAATTTTGCTTTTTCTATTGGTGTGGCTATGCGTATGGCCATTGGTATTTAAGGAGGAGTTGAGTGGCGGTCAGATTGAAGTTTGGAGTCTTCCTAAAGGGAAATTGAAATCTTGGTGTTCGTGGGTGTTCAGCTCAATCATGACTCAAAAATTCGGCGGTGGGTTGCGTCCTACGGGAACTCCCTCAGTTGGTTGGTCTTTTGTCGTCGTCATCTCCTCGCTTCTCGCCGGCGCCTCCATTGTCCACAACATCTTCAAACCAAATCTTGTACTCTCCCTCTCTATTTCTCTCTATCTGCTTTGTGCATATATACCTAGACTGACCCTTTGATCATTATTCATTGTCGGAAATATAGCCATGTATTTGTAGAGTACTGGGTGCAATTCAACTTAAAACAGTGCCTGTAACCTGTTCGACAAAATGCGCATCTTGCTATTTTGTACCAATTGTTTTATTTCTTCACTATTAGCCTGTTTTTTTTATCAATAGGATTCAGATTTCAGAAATATTATCTTGCTATGTTCCCTTTTAAGTTAGATATCAATTTCAGCTTCTTCAGAAGTATGGTCATTCCTTATTTGTGCTGGGTGTCGTTTCACTTGGCAATGCCTGTAACATGTTCGATGAAAGGTCCACCTTGTAGATTATGCCAAGTGCCTCATGATTTGAGTATAAGCCTGTCATTTACTGTTTTTGATTAGTGCATTTCAGAATTACCTTGTTATGTTCTGGAAATCAGATATCAATCTCTACTTATATTCTTCTTCCAGAAAATCTAAGGACCATCCATCCATATTCTATTTCTTGACTTTCTTTTATTAGCTTTTCATAAAATGTCCATAATTTTGTTGTGTTGATAGATGTTTGCAGTGGAATTGCTTCCTCCATTTCTCTAGTTTCACTAAAGAGTGCTATATGCAAAGTGGTCTCTGAATTTCTAACTTTGTCCTTTCTAATTTCTTTGTAGACCTTGCCTCCGGCGGATAGTGCCCAGACGACGACCAACAAGGAAAACCCTATTTAAAAATAAATTACTTTATAACCATTACAGTACAGTTAGTTTATTTCTTTCCAGATTCATGTTTTTCTTATTATTGGTTTTTGTTTCCATGCTTTGATGTCGAAGTTCTGTTTTGTTGGAAAAGGAACAAAAGAATCTTTAAAGGTTCATTTCGAGAGCTGCAAGTGTTGTAAAATTCACCAGTTATAAATAACTAGTGCATTCTCTCTTTGGGAAATTGTTTTCTTTTTCCATTGATTGGACCATCTGGTTACTAGATTAATAAGTAGATGCTTCAGTCAATTGGAGAGTGAAGCAAATAGATTGAGTCATGGTGTCAAGTGGTTTATTAGTCCTTTCAAAGTTCTTTCCTAGTCTACTTTGAGAGTAGGAAAGGGGAAATTTTCATTAGAGACAGCAAAATTGCCAGAGAACTAATAGAAAGTCATTCATTCTAGAAATTTTCCATCTAGCAAATAGATTGGAGGCCAATTGGTGTTTGCCTGTTACTAACTTGAAAGATTCCATTAGGAAGCTTTCTTCTTAACCTGATTCACTCTCTTATTTAACCGTCACTTTCTTCACTATTTAGAGCATGTTTCTACTGTTTTTTTGGTCTGAGAATTTGAATGTTGGTTAATGTAACACCTAAAATTTTAAGGTAATTTCTAATTTAATTATCTTGAATTATTTAGGATCGAATTATTAGGGGTGTTAATTTAATTTGAATTGGAAAATGAATATATATTTGGTAATGTACATTTAATTGAGGTGAATTTGAAAGTACTTTGGAAAGTAAAGGTTAACAATATTTATTGGTACATAATTAATAGTGGAAAAGTATATTTAACGAGGAAAGAGAGAGTCTGTATGTGTTGATTCGATGGGGGAAAGTATAGAGTTAACGAGGATTTAAATAAATATATATAATTAATTATATATATGGTTTTAGGAAAAAGAATTAAATAACAATAATAAGTTTTGTGGATGGGCAATTGCAGCCCGGAGGAACGTCTTGTATTTTTTTTTCTATTCTTTTCATGTTAAATTTGATAGTATAGAGTTTCGTCTCAAAATCAATTGACAATGAAAGATGAAAATTTGATAGTATAGAGGTCCGTCTTAAAATCAATTGACAATGAAAGGAGCAACTCATCTATCTTATATGGAGTATGAGTTCTCTTGGTTTTTTTAATGTAGAACTTAACTTCTCCAATAACTCTGATATCATATTGAAAGCAATAAAAAACGAAACATGTTCATATTTCAAGTATGTTTATACCAAAGCATGTTTTGAAAGCTTTTGATGAGTTTCTTAGAATGTTACTAGATGCATAACTGAAATATTGAGTCTGAAGTTAGTTTATTATGTGTACGCACAAAGATGAAAGTATTATTAGTGTTGATTTTACTCCTGGATAACAATGCTATCGAGAGTGTCAAACGTGCCTTACTACAAAGTACTAGGTGTGACCAACTGCAACATAGAATGTAAAGAATAGTTATTAAGAGTAGTCATGCTATTATTATTATTATATGAAAGGCTTTGCTAAAATTTTCTTGTTGAAAGTTGATTGCTACAAATTTCTTTTGAGATTTATGACTTAAGTTATTTAGAGAGCATATTTGTTTAAAAGTTAGTCATTCATGAGCCTTGGGTCACACTCTTATCAAAATGTCACGCTCTTGAAAAAATCTTCAAAGAAATAGACTAATTTTTTAAAAAATTAAAGGAAAACCACGCAAGACAAATTATTTTAAAGTTAGAAAGAAAAAACATATGTAAACAGACTTTCGAGAACTTTGATTTGTAAATAGTTTAATTATATATATATATATATATTTGAATATGCCCAAAAAAGTTAAAACTATAAGGTAATTTGGTTTTTAAGAAAAACCAGCAGAAAAAATAAATACGATAGCTGTTGCACTCAAATGAGATCATAATAGATAATCAAAGAAGAGGGATCACAAACTTGAAGAAGTTTCTGTATTGTCCTCTAAGGATTTCTTAGAAATACCAAACTACAACCGTTTTTTTTATTATTATTATTATTATTTGATATTATTTATAAGAAGCTTAAGCGTTAATTAATTGGAAAACAGAATGCAACACAATGACTTTTGAAATTAGAAATTCCAATTGAATCATACAAAAAATCCCACATTTGTCTCTTAGAACAAGGGGCAAAATAGTCAATAAAGCTCCAAGAGTTGTGGGAAACTACAAAGCAAAATCTTCAATCATTTCATTATTATTTCTCATTCACTCTAACTCTTCCCAATGCTAAAATACATTACTTCAAAATGGAAAAGAACGGAAAAAAAGAACTAAGAACCTTCTGAGGACACACATAGCGAGGTTGAAGATTTCTTAGAAATACCAAACTACAACCGTTTTTTTTATTATTATTATTATTATTTGATATTATTTATAAGAACCTTCCACAAACAACGGAGTTTTACATATTTACTCTAAAAGTCTAGATAATTTATCTAAGATTAGCAGTAAACTAGAATATTAAATGAACTAAAACACAAATTAACAAATGAGAGAAGACAAATGGACCGAGTACAGAAATTTCTATCAAATTCACATCATATGCATATCCATTTGAGTGTATTCCATCATATTAGACACAAGTGACGTGAAAATACAACGTAAAGAACAATAAACTATTGAGAATAAGCAAAACCATTACGTTTTAAGGACCTAATGAGGAAGAAAATATTGACAATAAGCAAAACCCAGAGTTAGAAATTTCTTCAAAACTTATATGCATTTCTTCTAAGAACAAAGATGGAAGAAATTACCTGAAACTCATGGCCTTAGATTTCTTATATAAACCCACAGCCTCCGTTCTAAATTCCCCACAACCTTTCCTACATTCTTCTTAAACTCTTCATCTCTGCTATTCCTGTCTGCAATCTTTCCAATCTCTTATCTGCTCTTCTAGCAAACCCCATATTCACAAATCACTTCCCTACCCTTCCCTACCCCGCAATCCATCCTATACCTCTTGTTTTGTTGGTGTTTTACTTTGCTTCAAGAAAAAAAAAAAGAATGGCCAAGCAGTTGTGTACTCCAAATCAACTGAAGCATGAATTGGAGCTGAAGAAGTACCTGAAACCTTACACCTGCGATGGCTGCAAGGAAATAGGCTTTGGGCCTCGCTACCGATGCGAGAAGTGTGATTTTGATCTTCACAAAGCTTGTATGTTTCCACAAGACTCACCAGTGTTTCATGAATTTTTCACACGTTCCGCCTTCAAGTTCTCTAAAACCCCACCAAGGGCCTGCCACGACGAATGCAAACGGATTTGCGACGCCTGCACAAAACCTATCAATGGCTTTATGTACCACTGCGAGAAAGATGACCTGGATCTCCACCCCTGCTGTCGAAACCTCAACAGGAATTACCAAATTGAAGACGTGGTGTTCAATCTCTACAAGGAAGTCCAGGGGAAGTGCATGTGGTGCAAGAAGAGGACCATCAAACGCCATGGCCAAAGCAATGGTTGGTCCTACATATCTGAGTGCGGGGAGTACCATGTTCATGTGGCTTGTGTTACTGAAATGGCTTTAGAGGAATGGTACAAGAACGGAGGAGACTGGATGAATGCCAATAATGCCAATCAGGACCAGCAACTGACTCTTCAGAAGGTTAATCTGAAAGCAATTAAAGCTCGAGGGCGTGGGAATGGCGGAAAAGGGAACAAATATTGGAGAATCCTAAAGGTTTTCATCAAGACCATTGTTAGTATCGTTCTTGGAGATCCCACTACAGTTCTGGCGTCTCTTTTCGTCGAGCTGATTGCATAAAGCTTGTTTGACTTTTGTTTTGCCTTTTCTTTCTGAATTGCATTCTCTTTTTCCTTTTTATTCCAAAAGTATAGTGAAGCGAGTCTTGAAGACTAAAACTATGTTTCAATTTTGATTGTATGCCTGCAAAGAACAAATAAAAGTGATGTTTTTTTTATTTTACTTTTGTAGCTCTCGTTGTTATTATTGATGATAAGTTGTTATTGTATAAATTTAAATACAATCAAAGAGAATGCGAGATCAAACACAGAAACACATTTTTCTTTTTCTTTTTTTCTTTTTCTTTTATAAATGAGAAACAGTTGATCACAATTTCATTGATAATATGAATGACAAAGACAAACAATTAAAATATAAAAGAAATCCGAGGCAAAGAAATGAGGAAAGCCGAAGGATTCAGATGTAAGAATAAAAGGAAAAAAAGCAGAGGATTGAACAAACAATAGAGGGGTAACCTAAATGGAAGAAAAGGAAAAGATGGGAAATGAAATGAGAAAGAATTGAAGTTACCTGAAACCATGGTGCGAAATGAAGCAGGAGATGAACAGAGTTGATTAAAGTAAAAACAAAACTCGGATGGGAGAGGCAGCCGGCGGACAGGGCGTCGATCAAAGCAGGAGGAATTCGGTGATGAGAGAGAGAAAGAGAGAGAGACGGCTGAAAAGAGAAGGAAATTTCAGCAGAAATGAAAGAAAGGAGTTTTAGGGCATTTGATTTCCAACTTGGGGACGAAGGAAAACTGGGGGATAAATTATAAACATATAGTATTATTTAAAGCGCCCCCGGTCAAAAATAAAAAAACAAAATCACTTAAATAAATTTAAATATTTACGTGATCAAATTTTGGATTAGAACTATCATCCACACATATATCAATGTATATTATTTTTAGAATTCAAAAATTTTACAAAATATTTTATCAAATTTGTTAGTTATTATTTTTTACAAATATCATACAAAATACAAAAAAATGATGCAGTCAACTAACTTTTTCATCAACCATAAGGTTGGAAAATATTAAAATTATTAAATAAAATTTAGGAGTGTTTTAAAAAAATATAAGCAAAATATTTATACAACAATTTCGAAAATGAAAAAAACTTATAAGAAAAACTTACGAAAAAATGATTCTTTTACTTTTATGTCAGGATTGATTCAAGGTAAATCTCGATCTTTTAATTTTAATTGTATTTTAAACTACAAGTTAAGATTTAAAGAAATTTATAATTATTTGTTTAAATTTCAATTTAAACTACTTTTAAGCACTTGGCAATACAAATCTCAAACATATTAGAAATATGTTCGTACATGTTTTGAAACTTTTTTAAAATAATTAGAGTTTTCGAAATATAAGAACTCTTTTAAATACAAAAACAAGTACTATTAAAATCTTTTAAACAATAATAATTATAATTTATTAACTGTTTTATCTTTTAATTCTCAAGAATGATTTTATTCTAATACACATAATAAATAATATCATGCATGTATACGTTCAATCCCCACATCTCACATATTGTATTGTAAAAAAAAAAAAAAAAAGTGAATTTTCAAATTCCTTACATGAATGAAATTCTTTTAGTTGAAGATACAATAAATTTCATAATAAATATATTCGATAATTTAAAACATTTATCTTTTTACAAAATTTTCTTTCTAAAAGTCAAAAGAGAATTAAAAGCCAAAAGTTTAATTCTGTTCAGAATTGTTATAGTAAGAAACTTAAATTAGAATTATATGTAATGCACTTCAATATTTTCTAGTTCATATAACTGAACTTCAGAGAACTTGATTTGTAAATAATCCTTTATATATATATATATATATGAATATGCCCCTAAAATTAATTTTGATTTTTTTTAATATAATGGAAACAGAAATATTGTTTGTTAAATCACTCTCAAATTGAAGACATAAAATGATATTAATAGAACATTTTTTTAACACTTAAAACTATAAAGTATTTTTGTTTAAAAAAAAGATACAAGGCAGAAAATTAAATATGATAGCCGTTGCATTCAAATGAGATCATAATAGATAATCAAAGAAGAGGGATCAAACGTTGAAGAAGCTTCTGTCTGTCTTGTCCTCTAAGGATTTCTTAGAAATACCAAACAACCTTTTTTGTTATTATTATTATTTGATATTATTTAATAGAAGCTTAATTACGCGTTAACTAATTGGAAAACAAAATGCAACACAATGACTTTTGTAATTAGAAATTCCAATTGAATCATACAAGAAATCCCACCTTTGTCTCTTAGAAGAAGGGGCAAAACAGTCCGATAAAGCTCCAAGAGTTGTGGGAAAGTACAAAGCAAACCAAATGCAAAATCTTCATTCATTTCATTATTATTTCTCATTCAGTCAAACACTCCCAATGCTAAAACGTATTACTTCAAAATGGAAAAGAACAAAAAGAAGAAATAAAAAAAAGAATAAGGACCTTCTGAGGACACACATAGCAAGGTTAAAGAAACGATAGTAGAGAAGCTGCTGGGCCCTTTAAAACCTTCCACTAACAACAAAGTTTTATACATTTACTCCAAAAGTCTAAATAATTTGTAAGATTAGGAATAAAAAATTAGAGGACAAATGGACCGAGTAAAATCCCAGAGTACAGAAATTTCTATCAAATTCACAATCATATGCATATCCATTTGAGTGTATTCCATCATATTAGACACAAGTGACGTCAAAATACAATGTAAAGAACAATAAACTATTGAGAATAAGCAAAACCATTACGTTGTAAGGACCCAAGGAGGAAGAAAACATTGAGAATAAGCAAAACCCAGAGTTAGAAATTTCTTTACAACTTATATGCGTTTCTTCTAGGAACAAAGATTGAAGAAATTACCAGAAACTCATGGCCTCAGATCCCTTATATAAAGCCCACAGCCTCCGTTCTAAATTCCCCACAACCATTCCTGCATTCTTCTTAAAGCTCTTCATCTCTGCTATTCCTGTCTGCAATCTTCCCAATCTCTTATCTGCTCTTCTAGCAAACCCCCATATTCACAAATCTCTCCCCTACTCTTCCCTACCCTGCAATCCATCGTTATACCTCTTGTTTTGTTGGTGTTTTACTTTGCTTCAAGAGAAAAAAAAAAGAAAAACAGAATGCCCAACCAGTTGTGTACTCCAAACCAACTGAAGCATGAACTAGAGCTGAAGGAGTACCTCAAACCTTACACCTGCGATGGCTGCAAGGAAATAGGCTTTGGGCCTCGCTACCGATGCGAGAAGTGTAATTTTGATCTTCACAAAGCTTGTATGTTTCCTCAAGACTCACCAATTTTTCATGAATTCTTCCCACAGTCCGCCTTCGAGTTCTTTAAAACCCCACCAAGGGCCTGCTGCGACGACTGCAAAAAGTTTTGCGACGCCTGCACAAAGCCTATCAATGGCTTTATGTACCACTGCAAGAAAGTCAAAGTCGAGCTGGATCTCCACCCTTGCTGTCGAAACCTGAACAGGAATTACAAAATTGAAGACGTGGAGTTCAATCTCTACAAGAAAGTCAAGGGGAAGTGCATGTGGTGCAAGAAGAGGACCATCAATCCCCATGGCCAAACCAATGGTTGGTCCTACATATCTGAGTGCGGGGAGTACCATGTTCATGTGGCTTGTGTTATTGAAATGGCTTTAGAGGAATGGCACAAGAATGGAGGAAACTGGATCAATGCCAATAACGCCAATCAGGACCAACAACTGGCTCTTCAGAAGTTGAATTTGAAAGCAATTAAAGCTCGAGGGCGTGGAAAAGGCGGAAAAGGGAACAAATATTGGAGAATCCTAAAGGTCTTCATCGGGACCATTGTTAGTATCGTTCTTGGAGATCCAACTACAGTTCTGGTGTCTCTTTTCGTCGAGCTGATTACATAAAGCTTGTTCGACTTTTGTTTTGCCTTTCCTCTCTGAATTGCGTTCTATTTTTCCCTTTTATACCAAAAGTATAGTGACACAAGTCTGTAAGAGTAGAACTATGTTTCAACTTTGATTGTATGCCTGCAAATGAACAAATAAAAAGTGATGTTTTTTATGTCTGTAGCTGTTGTTGTTATTGATGATAAGTTGATGTCGTATAAATTTAAATAGAATCAAAGAGAATGCGAGATCAAACACAGAAACGCGTATATATATATATATATTGAATGAGAAATAGTTCATCATAGTTAATTTCATTGATAATAGGAAATGACAAAAACGAAGAATTTAAAAAAAAAAAAAAAATACAAGGCAAAGAAATGAGGAAAGCCGAAGGGAATGAAAGGAAGAAAAAGCAGAGGAGAGGGGAAGGTAACCTAAATGGAAGAAAAGGAAAAGATGGGAAATGAAATGAGAAAAAATTGAAGTTACCTGAAATCATGGCGCGAATTGAAGCAGGAGATGAATAGAGATGATTAGAGTAAAAACTAAACTCCGATGGCAGAGGCAGCATGCGGCCAGGGCGTGGATCAAAGCAGGAGGAATTGGGTGGTGAGAGGAGAGAAAGAATTGAAAAGAGAAGGAAATTTGAGAAGAAAAAGGAATTGAAATCTTGATAGGGCATTTGATTGTGGGATAAATTATAATATGTTATAATATTATGAGAAATCTAAATTGAAATCTTACAATTGGGCTTACGCTGGTCTTCTGGGCTGGGCTCAATTGGGCTCAATTGGTATAAATACCATTTTCGTTCAAATCCTATTTTACTAATCTTTTTTTAATTCTTTTTAAAAATTGAGATTTAATTAAGAAAATTAAGAAAATATCTTTTACATTATATATGATATATACATCTTTTTTAATTTATTTGCACAAATTTTTTATAACTAACTCCATTTTTTAAAGATTCTATATTTAACCCTCATCAGTATGCAAATATGCAAATTTGCGGATTTCAATAAAAACTTAATTCCTCACAAAATTATTTTAAGAACTATGAAATTTATCATCACATCACAAGACAAATGAAGTTTTCATTTTTCTCAAGAAGGTAAGAAGAAGATTTATTGAGACCAAAGAGGGTTTGAACGAAAATGGGATGTTATATTATGGTGATTATGAGAAAAGTACATTTTACTTTCTAGTAGAGTTTTTGGAATGCAATATGTCCAAAAAGATTATTTTTAATTTTTTAAAAAATAATTAGGTTTTTAAATGTTCTTACAATCTTGATTTTTTTTTTATAAAAAAAAAATTAAAGAGAAATAGTAAAAAATAGCAATTTTGATAAAATATTTATAACATACAGCAAAATTTTCAGATTCTATCAATTATAGACATTGATCGTCATTAACATGGTTCTATCAGTAACATTGGTAGACAGTGATAAAAGTCTATAAATGACTATCATTGATATAATTTAAAAAATTTACTATAACTGGTAAATATTTTAATTTATTTTGCTTTCTATAATTATTTAAAAAAATAGAGTCTTAGTTATTTCACATTTTGATTATCAAAATCTTTTATTATATTTTTTGTTTACATTTAAAATTTAAAAAAAATCTCATTGTGTTCATGCTCTCAATAGATTATCTTTTATTATATTTTATAGTTTGCAAATTTTGATTGTCAAAATCTTCAAAAACATCTCTTATGTGTTCATGCCACTACTATAAATTTGGCATGTGCAAAGCACACAAGAAAGATGTCTACCTTGATGGTCTTTGTCCATTAAGTAGGCATACATCAAGAAGAAAGCCCCACCATCATGAGACTTTGATGCCATAAAGAATATCATCAAGAAAGTTGTTGGTAGATCCATAAATTTTATATAGCGGACATCGAGCACTATAAAAACACACTAAAAATGTTAAAAAAATATCATGAATATTGTTGGGAGTGTGAAAATTTGGATCAAGAATCGAACTCGACCTAGTGGGTTTTGCAGTGGGGGTATAACCACTACACCAAAATCAAATTAAGTAAAATTAAAGCATTATTTAATAGGAGTACTTGAAAAATAGCAAAAAAATTTATGATAATAGGACTCATGTTATTACATTTTCTAAATTGCAAAAGTAGCAAATGTAAAAGCCAATAACCCTATGATTACTGTCTGATAGCTCTCCGATAGTCTTATGATTATCGTCTGATAGCCGTCTGATTTTGCCATATTTATAATATGCAAAAAGTAGGTGTCATGAGCTATTTTTTTTCTAAATGTTTTTGTCATTTGATGCAACTTTCCTATTTAATATATATTGTAATTAGACACTTCAAAATTAATATTAAAATACAAAAATCAATAATGTGAAGGGGCACGTGCCCCCATGATCCCTTAATAAATTCGTCCCTTTAGAAAGTCCATAAAGAAAAACCGTTTTCTTGATGGCCAAAACATGCCATAAAAAAACCTTTACTTAATGGTATTGGCCATCAAGAAATAAGACTTTGATGAGTTTTTGTCGATCAAGAAATTGGATCAACTCATCAAGATAGCTCTTTCTGTCCATCAAGATAGCCATTCTATTGACGGGTTTTGCCCATCAAGATATAACCCTTATGCTGATAGGTTTTGCCCGTTAAAAAATATTTATTCTTGACGTTTTGAGCGCGTCAACTATAATAGCTTTAAGAAATAAAAACAATATGGGTCATTACGATCCTCCCATATATGTGATCGGTAATCGATATCAAACAAAGCTAAAAAATTCTAAAAATACCAAAATGTTGAAATATGCAAAATTACTATATACAACTCCTGTAAATTCTTTTCAACTACATAATTTGCACAACTCCGTCATAACTCTATAACTCCAAAACTATAGAACTCACACAACTCCATAACTCCAACAACTCGAAACTTCTAACTTCACAACTCCAAATTGCTCTCAGTCATCTCTTCAAAGAAAATCGACATCGACAGTAAATTAATAAATTACGTGATTAGGCGAGAATGTGAAATCCATATGATTTATACAAGACTAAGTTTTTTTTTTTTTTTTTTTTTGCACATCTTATCATATCTATCTAGAAATGTCAAAGTTGCCATTGAAGAATATATTTTGATGGCATTCCCTCAAGTAAGCAATCATCATTTAAGTATTTATCTTTTTATTGTCATGGTAGTATTCTTTATAAATGTTGAATTGAGATGAAATTGTTTAGTTAAGAAGTGATGGTTAAGATAGATATGAATATATACATAATTTATTAAAATAATTCTTTCAATCAAAAACACATAGTGAATTCTAATCTTTGAAGCAAATTTTTATAATATATTTATCTTTTTTTTTCTTCAAATAGTTTGTGAATGTTGTAGGCATAGTGTAATTTCTTGTAAAATGATGGGAAGATTATGGAAGAAACAAATCAATTTTTTTTAACACTTAACTAAATTTGTTTTAGTTATGTTTGTATCAAATTGTTTTGGTTAAGCTAGGGTTGTTTCCGTCTTTCACTAATTATTTTTGTAGTGCTTCTAGGGTATTTTTCGTCTTTTGCTAATTAATGTTTTTTATTTATAAAATTCAATTTGCTAATTTTATTTTTATTTTGAAACCATTTTGTTATTTTTTTCAAATGAATTTTTAAAATTTGTTATTTTTCTTCTTATCCCAATTTAAAATTACTCTGACCTTTCTACACTAACGAACACACAAGTTAATTGTACCACATGACTATTTTTTTTAGTACACGTCAATCAAAGACAATTTATCACATCTGATAGTACTTATGTTTATTGCATAGTAAGAATTTTAATATGATTTTTTTTAATAATTTTATAACATGCACATTATTTAATTATGTTATTTGTAACGTTTAGAATAATTGTGTTCAAGACATACATAGTTACTCGGTGGAACACAATTTACGAGATATTTGAGTTTGATGTGTGATGAAACATTGAAAAATATAGAACATATTATTCAACAAACAAGACGACTCAGTGTATTGCAAACACGAATCAAAGATGACGATAGAGAGCGAAGATGTTGCAGAGGAGATCAGGATAATGTTTAGTTTATAGTTCAAAATTTTAATTCATATGAACTTCAATTTTAAATGTAGAATATATTATATAAAAATGAATTCTTATTTGCATCAAAACCATGGTCATATTACAAACTTAACGAAAAAATAACCCTTGAAAGCTTAAAGAAAAAAGTCACATGAAGATGTACAAACTTCTTTTTTTCCAAAATCTGTCTCAAATAGTGTAAAATGTACAACTAAATGTGATACTTCAAAACAATTTTTTGATACAAAGAAAGTTAAAAATGTCACTGCTACGATTTCACCTCCGTAACAAGTGAAAATACTCATCATTGTATTTCAACAATGGTGTTTCTTTTTGCATTCTTTCTCTTTGAGTACAAACCTTAAATCTAATGGGTTAATTTAGAAAATTAGTTTTGTTTTAAGAAATTCGTGCACCAGATACATGAATTTCTTTAGTTCACTCACAACCCACGTACTTGAAGATGAGGTCAAATTGGTCAAAATGTTTGTGACTAGATTAATGAAAATTGTGTACTCGGTATACGGCTTCCTTCAAAAACTAAAAGTACTCTATTTCTTACAATAATTTGTCCAGTATCAACCCCATTTGTGTATTTTCTTTTCTAAATATCCTAATTTTGTTATTACTTTTTTTAAGAAAAGATCATTATTTATATATATATGTATGTATGTATATGAAATTTTAATATATGAAATTTGTCCTCTTTTATATATATAAAATATAAAAAGAAGAAATCATGAAGGTTTCTCTTTTCTCTTTTCCTTTGTTTTTTCTCACGCATAAAGTATTACTGTTGACCAAAAAGGTCTTTTCCGTCTTTCGTATGGAGTTTCAGCCGTCATCCATCACTTCTTGTTGTCACCTCTGGTATTTCTCATCAATTCGCCGCTCATCAATTGAAATTGGGAGCTCTCTTGTTTGCATCGTTTCAGCCATTGCTAGTCTGCTATGTTCATGTGAGACATCTTTTAAATTTGAGCATAGGAACTAAAATTTCACTAAAGGTATTAAAGATATTGGCGTTTGAATAAATTTGCGGAAAGAATTAAGTAATAAAATCTTTTATGGTTAGTATAAGTTTTGCGATTAAGAAGTTAATTCGCGAGAAAATTTTCAGAAAAGAAGGATTTGTAGAAAAATCTATAAGTCTAAACGCTCTCAAAAGAAAGTCTTCGCGTAAGTTGAGTGAAGTTTGGACTGAAACAACTAGGCGTTTGGGTAGTCTTTGTGATAAGAGCCAAGGGTTTAGCAATGAAGAAGCCTGTAAGGAAGCCTTGAAGTTTAAGTTCACGATAAATATTCTAAGCGAGTAAAAGTTGGTTAGTTCGAGAGGAAAGTTTATTGTAAAAATATAACCACGCGATAAGGTTATTCGCGAGAAGTGTTAAGTGGTTAAAGTTATTTGCGATATGGGGTTAGGCGAGAAGTAAGGTCTGGCGAAAAAATTGTCAAATATGATTTGATAGAGGTTAATGTGTAAGATTAAGAAGTTAAACATGGTTGGGTTGAGTATTAAGCATGACTAAGATAGTTTAAGGGATCTATAAAGAGAGAACTTGGTCATTAAGTAAGCACAAAAAAAAAAAAAAAAATGCTCTTGTTGCTTTGGTGAGGAAGAAAAAAAAAAGTACAACAATTTGTTCCACGAGAAGGTTTTACAAGAAGAGAAGGAAGATGATGATTTTTGTTAAAGTGTGATGAATGGTTTTCTTCTTAAAAGTTTCGTGATTCCGCTTTACTACTTTGAAAGATAATTTCAAACGAGAAAGTGTGTTTCAAAAAGAGATTTCTTTGAAAAGTTTATATGTGTTCAAACATGATTTATAATGTTAAAACTTGATTTGATGATTAGGATTTTCATGCTATGAAATGATTTTCAAACCATTAGTTGATTTTTTGTGATGATGCTAACTTTTATGTACACATAAAGAGTCAAAACCATCATGGGGTGTACGAACTACATGGTGATAAGAAAATTACTTATGCTTTGAAAGAAGTGTATAATGCTTAGCGACCTGAGCAACAAGGAAGAATTTGTATGTTCTCGAATGCTGCTGGTACAGTAGTCAAATGCGAAGTAATGAGACCAAGGGTAGAGAACGATTCTGGATCCTTGGCAAAAGGAATAACTATAACTAATAAACGCAAAGTAATTAATGAGACCAAGCGTAGAGAATTATTTGGAATCCTTGGCGAAATGAATGACTATTAACTAATGTGTGTTTATGTGAAATTGTTATGTTATAAATGTGTTTGTTAAGCATAAAGAAAAGTTTATGCGAGATGAAATGATTTGATGTTATTTATGTGAAATGATGTTTATGAAAAGGTATTGCGAAAAAGATTTCATAAAACCTCACTAAGCCTTTTAGACTTATTCTTTCAAAAATTCGTCTTCTAGGATCAGACGTTTAGGCCAAGTAGAGAAGAAGGTCGAAGGATTTGCGGCAAAACGACTCTAGATGTTTTGAAAATAGTTAAGGATTGGTTATTTGGTCAAAATGTTGTAATTATGTATCAAAAGCCTGTTGACCACGGTTTCGTTTTGAGTTTTGTTGATAGTATAAAAGGACTTGAGAATAAGATTTTACGATAAGAAAATTTCAAGGTTGTAGCAAACTCACATCCTATTCCTACTACTTCGGTATTATCGTCGCAGTATGTTGGATCCCAAAATTTAATTATGACTCTTAAGGTAAAATAATACATTGGCATGTACATCAACGCTGCTATATGTCAATACTTCTTAAAAAACATGAATCTTCATTGAGGTGTCAATGTCTCCTAGATCATCTTTAATTTCGCTAAATCATTTTGTGTAAAAGAGAGTTGACAACTGAACAATACTGATACTTGAGAAGAACTGTTTGTGTTATCCCCCAAATTTTTGTTGCATCTCTTCAGCCCATTTAAGAACATCGTTTGGCTCATCAAACATTTAAAAGATGAATGCATCGACATATTGGACATCTTGGTGTTTCCACCGTTCCTTTTTTGCACAATTATGACAAAAATGAAAAAGAAAAATGGAAAAAAAGAAAAAGTAAATAATTTTTTTTTGCATTTGTAAACACTACTCTCCTTTTTTTAAAAAAAATATTCTTTAGTTCTTGAAAATGAAAGGTTTTCATGCACCTCCAACCTAAACACTTCTACTTATTATTTATTAAAAATATTTATTTAACCTGAGAAAAGATAAAAGTTTTCATGTACCTCTACAAGGTAAATAATTGTCTTCTAAGTATGGGTACGATTGAACTCAAAATTCCAATTTCAAGGAAACCAACGTAAATAATAACTTAAATCAAACATTCTTTTTTAAAAAATTAATAATGTAGAAAATGCTATGATTGAACCCCTTTTTAAAAAATATAATAGAGAAAATATGTATGTTTTCAAATTTTAGAAAAATGTAAAATTTTGGGTTTTTATAAAAATAAAAATAATTTGGACAATTTGACTTTTAGATAAAATATGCTAAAAAGAAAATTTTATGGTGTTGGTATCATTTAAAACTCCTAGAAGGGAAAAACTCTCCAACTTATTCTAATGTTATTTTAAGAAATAACAAAAGAATTAATATGTTAAAGGATTTTTCATGTGCGTGAGCAAAAGTCAAAACCCTTGAAGGTCAACACTACTTCATCCTCAATTCTAGTCCTAGGTTGTAGCCCGAGTAGAGGGCTTGTGAGTGTGTAAAATGCATGATGACTTATTAGAAAAAATGTACTAATTAATAACAAAGCATGGATATTCCATATAAATCAATTCAAAGAAGAAGAAAAAAAGATTAAGTGAACAAACATATTATAAGAGAATAAGAAAATAAAAGATAAAAATATAACATCTTGACTCTCTTACACAATTTTTCAACTCCCAGTGTGGAGTCGCCAAGTTGTCACAACGTGATCGTGAAGTGAAGCGTCTGACATCTTTGTTAATTTAATTTTAATAAATAAATAGGTTTCAAGTCGCTACCAATCATATTAAGGTACGATTGGTCACCCAAAAATAAAAACTGATCTAGGTAAATTCATGAGATTTATGTTCGAAAGTTCGTTGTGTGTAAAAAAGGTTGTGTGTAGGAAAGGTGTTAGCACTTTATAACACTTATAAAAATAGTTACCAAAATTTATCTTTTAAACTAAATTAAAAAGGTTCACAAAACAAAGTTATTTATTTCGTTTTTTTTAAATGTTTCATGATTCTTAATTCACATCTAAGAAAAAAAAACTAAGCTTGAATTGATAATTATGGATGTCACAAGAGCTATTAGAAAAATGAAGTTTTTTTTTTTTTAATTTCAAAAGAGATTATTTTTATTCACCTCGACAATCTTAAAATACCAACTTTTGATAATTTGATGTCCATCATAAGTGTTTAATGAGAAATTTCATGTATCTAAGAAATTAATAAATTTTAAAGAAAACACTGCTAAATCCCATTTTAAAATATAAAATTGTAGATATATTTGATTTAAAGACAATTTATTAATTAATGAAATGTCATGTAATTGGTAATTTAAATCATAAAATCCAAAATATACATTACTCTTTTCCTGTCTCAAATTTGTATATTCATTAAAATTGACAAAAAAAAAAAAAGTGAATGAAGGTGTGAAATAATAATGGAGATTCTCAAAAGTAAATACAGGGGTGTGATGCAGGTTGTGAAGTAATAATGCACATTGTGAAATAATAATGCAAGTTGCAAAATAAATACAATGGAGTAATATAATACAAAATGAAGAAGACTAGAGTCGGAGGATCGAAGACTAGAGTTGGACCTTCACAAATGAAGAAGAAGGGAAATGGGAATACTCTCAATAATAGTAAGGAAAAGAAAGTTGTTAAAGGTAAATATTACCACTACAACCAGAACGGGCATTGGTTAAGAAATTGTCCAAAATACTTTATTGAGAGGAAATATGAGAAGGAAACACAAGGTAAGTATATTTTACTAGCTATTGAAACATGCTTGGTGGAATATGATACTTCAACTTGAATACTATATTTAGAAGTCACTAATCATATTTACTTCTAATCAACTTGAATACTATATTTACAAGTTCTTGAAAAGCTTGTAGAAGACGAGATCATCCTCAAAGTTAGGAACAAAAGAGGTTGTCTCAACTGAAGCAGTTGGAGATCTGAAGTTGTTTTTATAGATGTTTTGTATGCTTCTCAAACTACTGAGAAATTTAATATCCATCTCTTGTATTTCAAAACAAATGTATTGAATATATTTTGAAATTATGAAGTGTTCATCTTTCTAGATAATATATTCAGTGTTTTGTTCTACTTATAAACAACTTATATAACAACTTATATAACAACTTATATAAGTTAAGACTAACTAAAGAAAAATTTGTCTTTAATACTTAATCGTTTGGTATAAAAGACAAAAAAGTTTCTTCTAATGTCTATATATGATACTTAAGATTCAGACACATAGATCTCAATGCGATTGAGAGATCAGTTAAGAGTAGACTTCTAAACTAGTTAGAAGACAACTCTTTACCTTCATGTGAATCTTGTCTCAAAAGGAATAATAACCAAGGAGATCTTTTACTGAAAAAGATCTTAAAGCCAAAATACCTTCAAACACTACTAGAAATATGAGTTTTAATGACACTACTAATCAAGACATTGTGTCGTTGAAAAAAAAAGAGAGGATAGGATGAGGTAAATTGTGTCGTTGAAAATAAAAATATGGATTATTTCTTGACACAATTTTATTTCTTTTGACACAATTTTTGCGTCGTTAATTAACGACATATTTTTTGTGTCATTAAAAAAATTTCCAAATGAAAAGATCCCAAATTTCAAATTTTTTGAATGACCTCCCTCATGCAATTAAAACTAAATAAAACCCTAAATTTTCTCTCAAGAAAAAACGTTGTCATCGAAGACTTAACACAATTTTTTTGTCTCTCTACCAAAAACGCAAAAAACAAATTTCATCGAATGAAGTGGGCTGCCGTGTCGTTGTCAAGAACCCTTGCCTTCCAATTTTCTGCCACTCGCCATTGTCAATTCCACACTCTAGCCATTGTCGTCGTTGCCACCATAACAAGCCTTCATCATCAAACCCACCAATCTAGCCACTGTCGTCGACTAAATTTATTTAGAAATATGAGTTTCAATGATACTTGAAATCAAGAAAAAAAGGGTGGGAGGGAATAAAATGTGTCGTTAAAAATAAAAATGTGAATTTTTTCGTGATACAAGTTGAGTTTTCTTGACACAATTTTTGTGTCGTTAATTAACAACATAAATTATGTGTCATTAAAAATTATCCTAATCAAACATCAATGTTTCCCTTCATTCGTACGCTTTCTGATTTAAAAAAATTAATTTGACGCTTTCATCTCTCTTGCGAACCACGACTGAAAAAAAAAACGTTACTTCATCCCACATTGTTGCTGCCTTTCTCTCTCTCAAACGCTCTTCACGACTTTTCCTATCTCTCAAAAGCTGCCTGCCCTCTGGTTGAAGGAGCTCACCAAATTTGCAGGTAGTTGAAGAATCTGTGGACTATGAGATCGATCATGTTCATTTATGAGTTAGTTTGATTAGATTAGGTCACACGTGCATGTATTACAATTAATTTATCTTTTGAATTATTGTAAAACCTTTAATGACAAGATAATGTACATTTTTTTTATTATCAATAAAAAAATCTTTCTAAACATACGTGAGTAAGTTGAATCATGTATTTAATTTATTTATATCCATCATTTATATGACAAAAAACATGTGTTTTGCCTTGAAAAATAACGATGTCAAACAAATGTCGATATATAAGATTTTATTAATAGGAATAGTATTGTAACCATCAAGGGTGACCTAGTGGTAAAAAGTGTAAAAGTTAACTGAAATGTAATGGCTTCAACCCATGGTGGCCACCAATTTACCAAGGAATTAATTTTGTTAATGTTATTTACTTTTTATTTTTAATTCTTTGTTTGTTTTTGTCATTTTTTTTGTTTAGTAGTTTGTCTTTCTTTGTTCATCTTGCATAATTCTTTAAATTTTGAATATTAGATTTTGAATTTTAGATATCGTAATTTTTGTTGTTTCTGGTCTAGTTCGTAGAATCTAGAACATTTTAGGTTCTTTGATTTCTAGTTTTCGTTTCGGTTACATTTAGTTTGTTCTTTGCTTGAGTTTGACACTTTACATGTCGTCATTCTTGTTTGGTTTGTAGAGTTCGATACTTTACATGTCGTCATTCTTGCTTGGTTTATAGCTGGCATGCTCTTCTGAACTTGGGTTGCAAAATCTTTGCTATTATCTTAAAGAAAGAGTTCATTTTGTGAGGGAGAGAGTTATAAATTGAATGTAAACATGAGTGAAGAGCACCTATGGAGAGAAACATGTGAGGGAATCATGATTTGTGAGTATAGCCCCCTAATTTTGTTCGGCCTTATTTAAACTTATGTTAATAATCAATGTAATGTTAGACAGACTAGAACAAAAGTTTCAAGCTAAAAAACGACAACTTGAATGACTCTATTATAGATGGGCCTAGGAGAAAGTAGAGAGATGACCTGAGAGGAACAAGAGATTTGGGAAATAGTTACCATGTTGATCAAATCATGCTTTCATTATTCTTTGGAAGTTTTCCAAATCCCGATGCTTAATTATATATCTTTTATGGAAGGAGAAATTTATGTCATATTTGAATATCACCATTGCAGTGAAAAGGAAAAGGTAAAACTTGTTGTTTCTATATTTGAAGAATATGCATTAACATGGCCATGGAGGTACTTATCATCGACAAGGAGGAGAACTGGAAATCATGCAACACTCTCTCATGAAAATAAATCAAAGTGCTAATGAGAAAGCATTTTGTTCCAAAGGGTTTCTACAAATTGCAAGCTATGAACCAAGGGAGCAAAAATGTGAACACTTAATTACTATGAAGAGCTGTTGTTACTGTTTGAGGAGGTTAACATACATGAGGAAGAGGAAACTACCATGGATCGATTCTATTCATTGAGAAAATTGCCAATATGATTGCCAATCGAGAAGAAATTCAACCTTGTGAGAACTTGAAAAAAATGGTGGACATTGCTATCCAAGATAGAAAGACTACTCCAAAGGAAATTTTCGAGGCGTACACTATATCTATATCTAAGCTCAATTTTAATGTGACCATTAAATTAACAGAAGTGTAACTAATGTTGTGTCAATGCATGAAAATGATGTTTTGTCTAGTAACTGGGAACTCACATGATTGTAATCTTGGCACTATTGTTGAACCACTTATTACCGGAGAATTAAGCTTGTGTTAATTAATTGTAGTAGACTTGAGGAATTAGATGGTAGTGAACTTGAAACTGGCTGCTGTCCACTAGAATCCTAAGTAATATTTGACCCTTATTGTTTTCCAGATAAAAAAAAATTGTTGTGTGAATTAGAAGACAAAAGGCATTAGACTGAGACCAAAAACAAAAGTAGACACATATGAAGAAGAAAAGTGTACAAACATTATGGATGAAAGAAGCCAATAATGTGAGTTTGGAAATTTGTAATGATGACAAAGGAGTTTGTTTTCTGACCGGTGAACTTCCACCAATTTTGCCTAGTTTTTCATTAAACTTTGCAGCAAGTAAAAGTATTAAAGCAAAACTCCAGTGGTCCAAGTTCTTTTTATGGTCACAAACTGAATGGAGATTTGAATGACTAACATTCTTTCAAAGCTAGGAGGAATGCAAGATAGGTGTCTATCTTTTGACATCTGATGACTTCAAGATTGCTTTTGATTAATTTTGAGCATTAGAGTTTTATTGGAAGGCTATTTAAGGCTTACTTTCAAATTAAATTATTTAAGAAAGTTTTTGGTAAATTAAATTTGGAATGAAATTTTGAGGAAGATTCATCACCAATCTTTGCAATTTAGTATCAAGGTAAGTCTGATCATTTTGCTCGTGGAGTACTCAAGCTTTGCAATTTACTAGTGTTCAAACTTTGAGTTTTATTTGTTGGTCTTCGATCAAAAGGTAATCTAATTAATTTAATCATTTTCTTTGGATTGTTGTCAAATTGACACAGGAGTTTTAGAATTTGATATTAGGAGTTCACCTATTAGGTTCCTAATATGTAAATTCAGTGATTTTCATATCAGGATAAGAAAAGAGAAAAGTAAAATCTCAAGTTCGTCACAAGGAGAGAAGGAAAAAAGAGTGATGAAAGAAAGTTTTAGTACTGAGAAAAGATTTAAGCCAAGCTTAAGTGAAGCTAAATCAGGGTCATATCAAAATGATGAACAAAAACCCTTGTATTGCACCTGTAGCAAGAGGCATTGGGAGTGGTGGTGTGTTTAAAACCCTTCATTTGTTATAGTTGTGGGGAAGAGGGTCATTATAAAAAAAGGGTGTCTGTGAAACAAGATGAGAAAGAAAAGCAAGAAACTAATTATGATCATGCTATATTTTACCACCCAGCCAAGTCTCAAATGGTTGGTGGTGAAAGTTCCAAAAAGAATAAACAGAAAGTAAAATTTGGGAGTTAAAGGAGGGGAGAATTTGTAACGACAACCGCGCTCCGCGTTGAAAGTGGTGCTGAAAAGGAAGAGTGTGAAGATGGGTAATTTGAGGGAGTTGTGTTGAAGTGGAAGTTGGCGATAAGAGGCGTTGATGTTGAAGTGAGAAGGCGACCAATCTGTAGTAAGAATCATTCAAGCGCTCCATCTCTCCAAATTCTCTGTATCAATTTCAAGTCCAAGTTTCTATACATTTATTAGACCCTTGTTCTTGTCCAAGTCCAAGTTTCAATTACTCTGTTTTACATTTTTCGAACTCTAAAAACCCTTGTTCTTGTTGGTTTAGGAGAAAAACTGATTTTGCAGCAGATCAAACAACGACATATAGTACCGTCGGAAATGCAGAGAATCCTTGCTTTTCCTTATTCTTCGTTTTCTAAACTATGTTTTTGTGTCATTTCTTGGTCAATTTTGCCTTTGTGGAAGTTAAAAGATCAAATTGTGTTGTTAACAAGCATCACATTCTTTCGAAACCATAAATAGAATATGATTGCTGGATTTTGTTGTTGTGCGATGATTCTTCAACTTCAATTGAATTGCTTTTTATGCTCAACTGATTTTCTTGTTGAATATAGGGGTTAATTTAACTAGATTTATTTACTTACAGATTTAATTTTCATTCTATTAGTTTGACTTGGACTCGAAAACCTTGGCCTGAAAATTTATTTTGTTGTATATAACATAGAACTATAATCTTAGTGGTAAGACAGTCCTCAAGAAGCATGCAAAATTTTCAAGTAAAATTGTTTCCAATATGAGGTAATAGAGGGGGAGCGGGGTTTGGTGATTTCAATCGCGAATAAAAGGGAAATAGCAAGAGAAGTATGTTGTTGAACTGAATTCAATATTAAAATAATCTCATTAAGGTTAAATGAAATTTCCTATTCAAATTTAACTACCATTTGTATCTGAGATGCACATACCAAACATCTTTTATAAATTTATCATAGGTCAACATGACGTGTCAAATTTCATGCCTATTTAATTCCCATTGTAAACAGTATATGAAAGCAAAATATGTTTGTCAACATAATGCAACTATATTAGTTTGGATTCTTCTACTTATTTTATTTATATATTTAAAAGAAGCACATAATATAATTAGTCTTAACGATTTTTCTTTCTTTCTTTTTCGCTTTTGAGGCATAATTAATCCTAAACGCTAATATATAAAATAAGTAAAGACAAATTAATACTTAGACGACACAAATATATTATTGTAATTAAACGACCCCAAAACCTAAACATCATTATCATTACATTTACATAAAAGTCTTTGATAAAGTAAACCACACATGGAGTGTGTGAAATTCCCAAGTGCCTAGAAATTTCATACCAATTCATATGCATTTGAACTAAAAAAATATGGAGATAAAAAAAACCTAATAAAAACCAAATCTTTAGTTTAGTATAAATATAGAGTGTTGTTTGGTTTCCCCAACAACCAAAAATCAAACTTTGTTACTAATTTGTATTTGTTAATGTCGATAAGGCCGGAGATTGTTCTTCGTAATCATCCAAGCCATCCATGGCATGGACTAGAGCTGAAAAACTACATGAAACCATACACTTGCAATGGGTGCAAGGAAAAAGGGTTCGGCCCACGATACCGATGCGAAAGATGTGATTTTAACCTTCACCAAGCTTGCAGTTACACTAGTCTTCGACTGAGTTCCCATGACTACTTCCCGGGCTCCAAGTTTAAGTTCCTTAGAAACCCACCAAAACCGTGCCATCCAGAATGTATAATAAGGTGCGATGCTTGTAGAAAGACCATCAAAGGCTACGTTTTCCATTGCGAGGAAGATGACATAGATCTCCACCCATGTTGTCGAAACCTCAAACGAAGTTACCAAATCGAAGAAGTGAAGTTTAAGCTCCACAGGAAGGTGAGAGGGAAGTGCATGTGGTGTAATAGAAAGAACCTTAAGGATGGTGGTAACAACGACAATGGGTGGTCTTACGTGTCCGAGTGCGATAACTACCATGTTCATGTCGCTTGTGTTACCGAAATGGCTTTGGAAGAATGGTACAACTACAACAACCACAACAACCGGCGCAGTGGTGGCGGGAGCAGTAGTAGCAGCAGCAGCAGCAGCGGCAGTCTTAGAGTGATGAAGAGTACTACTACTGCACCACAATCTTTGTCTGTGAAGTTGAAAGTGCAAGAAATTCAAGCTCGTGGGCGTTGGGATGGAGGGGCAAAGAACAAGTTTTGGAGAATCACAAAGTTCATCATCAAGACTGTTGTTAGTATCGTAATTGGAGACCCGACTATGATTATCGCCTCTTTCTTTGTCGAGCTACTTCCATGAAAGAAGACTTGCGTGCATTACTTTTAATCATCTGTGCAACTTTTCTTGTCTCGTCTTTGTTTCTTTGGTTCTTCATTTCCTTTTTTGATTGTGTGCTTGTATGAAAGTTAACCTTGTTGATGTTGGTCGTCATGCATGTTATTACCTTTATGGAAAAGTATATATATTTAAGTTTGAATGCCATTGAAATTATAGTGTTACGAAGAGGAGTTGATTATGGTTTTTGAATAATTAGACAGTTATTTGCAATTTATTCTTCCACCTTGTTTCCAAATATAACAAAAAAGAACTAAATTATATAGAAATATAATAAAATGTCATTCTACTAGTAACATATCGTAATAAACCTCTATTAAGTATTAAATTAACTCGTGTTTATCCTATTATATCCATATAAACCTCATTTATACAAGTAAAATCTCCTTTTCTTCTCCCATCTTTTTTTAAGAATGGAATTATTAATGTTACTAATGGTTGAATATGGTTAAAAATGTGCCATCTTTTAAATTTTAGAAAGTTTCAATGAAAAACTTAATTAACTACTTAATTAACCACTATTACTTGACAGGACTATTATAATTCGAAGATATTAACGAAAGCAGAGATAATTCTATATTAGGGGAATAATTATAATGGGTATTAATTTGGGAATAATAATCAAGTATTTGACGTTTTTAAAACGTCAAGAAAAAGTACATATCATTTGTCGTTTAAAAAACGTCAAAAAACTGAAATTTGAACTACCTCCACATTTTCATAAAAAAATTTGACGTTTATCTTTGAAATCATTCATTTCTTGACTTTTTAAACAAAAAAAAATGTCAATTATTTAAAATAACATAGAGTTCTCGTGGTAAGTGTATAGTAATATTTTTAAAAATTGCAAATATATCTAAATTTATCAAGGATAGAGTGACAAATATAGCAATTATGGTCTATCTCAATGACCATAGACAAATATATATAATACCCAGTCTATTAGTTATAGATTTGTATTATTTGTAGATCATTACATGATTTTGCTATATTTGTAATGCTATATATATATATCGTAATACTTAAAATCTTAACCATACATGAATTTAAAGGAGATCGAATTAAGCTAAGTGAACCAACACATTAAATCCATAATGCTGTTTTCTCTCTTTTTTTTTTAAATTTTATTTTAAAAATATTTAAAAGTAATAATTGTATGAATGAACTTTGTGTAAGCATCAATTTATATACTCCTAGAATGTCTAATGGTTGTATCAACAACTTATATATATTTTCTATAAATTTTGTGTTACTTTGTTATGATTAATGGTTTAAATTGATGGACAATTATGAAACCAAATATATATTGTCTAAGCTAGTTATATTTCTGTTAGTTTTTTTTTTTTACTATTTTGTTTAATTATTTGTTTAATTTGTATCTTCTGTCTTCACGTATATATAATCTCATTGTACTATAGATATATGTGAAGTTTACTCATTTAATAATATGAGAGAGATTATATATACTATGATATTAATCAGTAATTAGTTTTTAAAAGGTAAAATTAAATATTATCCAATTTTAACCCTAACTAGCTCCTATTTTGTTCGTATGTCTAGAATTTTTCTAAAAGAAATATTTATGAAATAATTTGATTGTTGCTTGAGAGAATTACTTAGATACAAAAATTAAATATCAAACTTAACTTGTATTATTGTTTGTCTTGTTGACTCATTCAAAACTAAAAATTAATAAATTTAGATTGTTTTCGGCTGGTTCCAATTGGCTCGTTTCTCTTTTTATTTTTTATTTTTTGTACTTTTTTAGACCGACTTGATTGAATTTTGATCAAACTGTTTGGATTTAGGGAACTAAAATGAGAATAAGGGTCTCAATCAATAAACAAAGAACAATGACTTAATCGTCCCTTATATTAATACAAAAAAATAAAGAAAAAAAATAATTGGTTACATTCATATTCATATTTCTTGCTTAATTAAAAATAAGGGAACAAAGACTTAATTAGATCAGAAACCTCCCACAGTAATCTCCTTGAAGCTGTTTCTCTCCAATCCAAACCAAACACCACATACTACAAACAAACTTTTGCCATATTCAATTTGAAAAAGAAAAAAAAATTGCAAATTAAAAGACTTGTATTAATTAATTAACTCCAAATCAATTGAATAAAAAGAGGATTATGGCAAAAATGGCCCATTTTTATTGTTAAATTTTAATTAATTCCAATCAAAGATGAAACTAAGAAGGAACAGAGAAAAAACCACCTTCTCCCACTTATTTTTTGGTCATCTAATTCTGTCAATATCTTATCTCACATATTCTCACAAATTTTTAAGGAACTTTTACAGAAAATTCTTAGGTTATCCTAAGAATTTAATTTGATAGCATTACAAAAGTGTTAAATAGTAGTTTGATTTAAGGTTTTATAAAATTAAAGATAACTTGGTTATGTGTAGAAATTGTGTTCACATTTTCCGATGAATAAATAATGTATTTGGTTAGGGGTTGTTTGATTTAATGTTTATAGATCCTTGGTGTGAAAATGGAGAACAACCCAAATAGGAAGCTCGAGAAAATATAATATTAAGGGTGGAATTTTAAAAAATAGCAAATTTTACAAAATATTTACAATCCATAGCAAATTCTATCACTAATAGTCATTGATATGTTATATTGATAGAAAATTGTCAGTAATAGAATCCAAAATTTTGCTATAGTTCGTAAATATTTTAATTTATTTTGTTATTTTAAAAAATGCGCCTATATAATATAAATAAAGAAAATAAATAAAATAATTAAGGAAATAAGAAATTAAGAAATCTCATAAATTTTCTTTGAACAAATTTGTTGTTCCTTGATGTCACTGTTTTCTTCAAGATCATGAGTATATAAAAGATTCGGTGAGATGTACTTTGTTCTATCACCTTTAATATAACCTCCTTTTATTTGAGTTATACATATTGTGTTGTCTTCATATAATGTTGTTGGAGGGAATTTACTAGAGAAGACAAACCACACGTTTCTCAAATGTGTTGAGTCTTCGATCATAACCATATACATTCTCGGCTAGCCTTATGAATATCAAGAATTTCGACATGATTTAAGGAGGTTGTTGTTATGGTCTGTTTTAATTTACTTATAACCAAAATATAACAGTTTCTCCAAATGTGAATAAATACTCTGTCTCCGATCTAGTTTTTTGTGGATCAGATAAATATCAATAATCAGTAAAACCAACTAGGTCAAATTTTGATGTATTTGAATAAAATAATTTCCTATCAATTGTTTCTCAGAGATAACGAAATATATGTTTAATTCCATTCCAATGTTTTTTTGTTGGAAATGAATTGTATCTAGCTAATAAATTTACTGAAAATGCAATATCTGGTCTTTTATTAGCAAGATACAAAAGTGTACCAATTCCACTAAGATATGGCATTTCTGGATTAAGGAGTTTTTCATTATCATCCAGAGGTCAAAATATATCTTTCTGGACTTCTAATGAACGAACTTGCACTGAGATTTTCAATGGATGTGCTTTATCCATATAAAATCTTTTCAAAAATTTTTTTTCTATAAGTTGATTAATGAACAAATATCCTATCTAACAGATGCTCAATTTGTAAACCAAGGTAAAATCTTGTTTTCTCAAGATCTTTCATCTCGAATTCTTTTTTAAGATATTCCATTGTCTTTGAAAACTCTTCAAAAGTTTCAATTATATTTAAATTATCAACATATATAGTTATAATAGTAAATCCTGACTGTGATTTCTTCATAAAAACACATGGACATATTGGAAAGTGAATTTAATTCTACCTCAATTGCTTCTTTCCGCAATAACCAATCTTTTCTCTGTCGACATTTTTCAACAGATTTTGGTTCATAATCTCTCTTTTCGGATATAATACCAAGAACATTATATGCAAAAATGTTGTCAATAACTGCATTAGTTCGGTTCCATCTTTTTCCTGTCATGACATAGTTTATCGAGATCTCATTATTATCCTCGTTTGTTTTATCTTCTTCGACATTTATTTCAGAAGTTAATTTTTGGATTTCTTTTGGAACATCCATATCTTTAATCGAGTTATGAACTCGATTCCTTTTTCGATGATTTTTATCTTTGGAACCAACTGGTCTACCATGCTTTTGACGTGTTCCATATTCATTAATGACAACATGTTGTGTAGGGATATCAATCTTTGATGGGACATTTGCAACTGCTATATGTGATTTAGTTACTTTCTTTGCATCTACAAATGCATCTGGTAACTAATTTGCTATATTTTACAAATAAATTATTTTCTAAACTTCAAGTTCACATTGATCTGTACGAGGATCTAAATGAGACAATAATGATACATTCCATGTAATTTTTTTTTCTAACTTCTTAATTCCGACCCCTAATATTGAAAATTTTGTTTCATTAAAATGACAATCAACAAATCGTGCAGTAAACACATCACCCATCAGGGGTTCAAGATATTTAATAGTTGATGGAAAATCAAAACCAACATATATTCCTAGCCTCTTTTGAGAACTCATCTTAGTACGTTGTGGTGGAGCAATTGAAACATATACTACACATCCAAAAGTTTTCAAATGAGAAATATTTGGCTCATGGTCATATGCTAATTATAATGGTGGATACTTGTGATAAATTGTTGGCCTAATACGCACAAGTGACGCAACATGCAAAATAGCATGTCCCCATATAGATGTAGAGAGTTTAGCTCTCATAAGCAAGAGTCTAGCAATTAATTGCAAGCATTTTATAAATGATTATACTAGTCCATTTTGTGTATGAACATGAGCTACATGATGTTCAACACTTCTCCTAATAGATATACAATAATTATCAAATGTTTGAGATGTAAATTCACTAGCATTATCATGCAAATGCAAGATTTCGACTAGATAATATTCTTAATTGCAAATGCAAGATTTCGACTAGATAATAAGCACACATGTAACCATCTGCTGAATGTGTCTATTAAGACTATAAAATACTTAAAGGGATAGTTGCAAATTTAGCAATTAAATTCAAATTAATTAAATATATAGCACAATTTTAAAAAATTTGCAAATATAGAAAAATTTGTCAAATTCTATCAATGATATAAGTCTACCACTGATAGACCATGTTGTAAATATTGGTCTATCACTGATATACCATATGAAGTCTATCAGCGATACAAGTCTATCAGTGATAGTTTTGCTATATTTGCAATTTTTTTTTAAAATTTTGCTATATCCTTAATTGTTATTGCTAAAATAGTCATCAATTGCAATTTCCATACTTAAATAGTCCACTTGGTAGGTTAAATTGGTCCACAAGCATCACATGATAATTTATTAAATTGAAGAATTTTCAGGTTTTTCAATAATTATTCTCATCATTATGGATTTTGGATGATCCAATCAATTATATGCCAAATTACAAATATGTTTGGATTTATGAATTTTAGGTTCATTGTCGCATATGCTTCAATTACTCTTATATGAGTATAATATAATCCAAAAAATAAAGCATGCAATCTTTTTAATATACGTTTTTCATTTGAGACAATAGATATAATATAAAGATATTCTATTTCATTCTTTCTATCAGTTTCAATATGATAATCAACGTATCTATGTAAAATTCAATAGATTTTTCTTTGATGGACTAGAAAAAACAATGTTTTATCGATTGTAAATTTTGTTCATCTAGGTAAAATAATATTTGTTTTTCCAATCTTTTTAATCAGGTTCGCGGAACATGATATTATTGACTTTTGCTTCCAACATTGTCCGTTTGGAAAAATATTTTTTATTTGTAAGTATTGTATGTGTGGTTGCACTGTCTACTAGACATAGATCTTATTTTTTCATTTCTGAATCATCGAACATATGAAAATGATTTATATTTCTTCATTTTAAAAAATAATTACAATAAGTAAAATAGACTTGTATATTAATAAAAAAAAATATGAAGAAAGATAACAAAACAACAATATTATTCTAGATATTTTCAAAGTCAAAAGAAACATTTGCTGTTTCACCAATTATGTCGATTTTCTCTTCAGGAGTTTCAAAGAAATCTGTCACATCTAAATTATTTATGTTGGATGGATTGAATGTATCATTATCTTGATATAGGCACAATTGGCTTTTACATTTTCCCATTTTTTCTTCTCTAGAGAAGCTTGATATAGGTCAACTAAGTGTTTCGATGTACGACAAACACGTGAACAATGTCTAGTCAGTCCACATCGGTAGCATATTTCTTTATCACTTTTTGATTTTTGTGGAGCTTTTCCTTTAGGATCTTCATTCTGTGTGGTTCTTTTGAAATTTGGATTATAAGAACGACCACCACAACAATAATAAATATTTCTTCCTCTTCCTTGACTATGACCACGATCACGAACTCATCGACGAAAAGTCACAACATTCGCTTCTTCAGGGAATGGTGTTTTTCCAGTTGATCGGAATTCATGTTTTTTATCAACAATTCGTTATTTTGTTCAGCAACAAGAAAACATTTTCTTCCTCTTCCTCAACTATGACCACGATCACGACCTCGTCCACGATTAAAATTCACAACATTCACTTCAGGGAATGATGTTTTTCCAGTTGGTCAGAATTCATGATTTTTATCAACAATTAGTTATTTTGTTCGACAACAAGAAGACATGAAATGAGTTCAGAATATTTTGTAAAACATCTCTCGATATTGTTGCTGCAAGAGCATATTCGAGATATGAAAGGTAGAAAATGTATTTTCCAACATATCTATATCAATAATGTTCTCTCTACATAACAACAATGTTGAACTGGTTCTGAATAATTCAGAATTGTAATTACTTACTGATTTAAAATCTTGTAGCCTCAAATGTATCCAATCATAACGAGTTTGAGGAAAATGAACTAATTTTAAATAATCATATCTTTCTTTCAATTTATTTCACAACATATGAGGATCTTTCACTCTTAAATATTATGACTTTAAATCCTCATGAATGTGATGACGAAAGAAAATTATGGCTTTCGCTTTCTCTTGACTGGTTATTGCATTTTCATCTTTAATTGTATTTTCGAGATTCATGGCGTCTAGATGCATTCAACATCAAGAATCCATGACAATTAATTGCTACTGTTATTATGAATAGCCGTAAATTCTAATATCGTAAAATTTGTCATGGTAATACTATCATAAAATATTATAATTATATTAGAAATTTAATATATATTAAATATACAAAATAATATTTATTATAACAAGTAGGAAAAAATCGATATATTCGTTAGAACCTACCTTTAGTGAAGAAGGTAGCCAGAGCTACATGCTGATAACCAGTTATGAAAATGGGACACAATCGGAATACGAAAATTAAGAAAATATAATATTAAAATAATAAAATAATAAAATATACTATATAATATAAATAAAGAAAATAAATGAAATAGTTAACGAAATAAGAAATTAAGAAAATTAAGAAATCTCATAAATTTCCACTTCTCAAATTTTTATGGAATTGTTTCGAATGTGTGTCTCTAACAATTACACAAAATGTCACTATTTATGGGCAATTTAACAGGCATGATGTGACATTACATGACCACTAAGATATTTGGTTGACATGTGACTATCGTAACTAAGCACACTTAATAAAATATGCATCTATATTTTATCTTAATATTTATAATACTTTAAAAATTAATTAATTGCTATTTTAAAAAACAATAGTATTCTTTGTAACATTAATTTTGGTAATTTTTATCAATAAAAATAAATTAAATATATACATGATTTGTATCAATTTTTTTTATTACAATCAGTTATTTAATAATAGTTAATTCGTAGTTTAAATTATTAATTACAAATTTTATTTGTATCAATTTAATTAAATAAAAAAATAATTACATGTATTTTAATGAATAACGTACATAAATTAATGTAAGAAAAATTGGAAAAATAATATATTTAATAAAAAGTGAATAAGAAATAAAAGAAAAATATTTTTAAGTAGAGATGATATGGAAAATCAAATTAAAATCTGTCCCAATAAATAATGAGCATATAAAAAAAATATACGATTAATTTTTATAGATATAACAAAACGGTAAAATATTTACGTAACAAAATGAAAAAGCTAATAAAACTCAACTTTTAAAAAATATTTTAGGTTTGCCTTTCCTTTTTATCCTCTTTCTTCTACAAATTTTTTTCGTTCCATAATTTTTTTTGTTTTTTTTTCAAACTGTTATTTGATTCAAGATTTAATGTGAAATATAAAATATCTATTTTTTCAAACAAAAAATAGTTGAGATATTAGATAACCAAATCTAAACAAAAGAATCTTCTAGATTTGGGTAGTCAAATTTACACGGTTAAATCTATACGACCGTCTCGATCGTTTTTCAAATATAAACGATCGTACACAAAAAAAAATAGTTTAAATTTGGTTCCAAATCTAAACAATGATATTCCAAATATATTGCGCTGGATACTTATTAATCATGACACATTTGTATTTCTATTGGTGAGTTTTTTCTATTTTTAAAATTATTTTATATCATGTAAATATTTTGTCGATTTGTTATATTTTCAAATCCCAAAATATATAATTGTTATAAAAAAAATGGAATTTTACTAATCAGATATATTTAAAATATTTTAAGTGGGTTAATTAATATATCTATGTAAGCAACTAGTTTGAACACATTTAATAAATTTTATTGTAAACATAAATTAAGTAAATATTTTAATAGTTTATTATTGAGGAGTATTTTCAAATAACGATATCTACTCTAATTTTAAACACATACTTTTACTTTTTATCTTCACATAGCTTGAGGGACAAAATAAAGAAAAGATTTGAATCAACACCTAAACCAACCTAACCCCACAAACACAAGTGAAACGTAGTTACAAGCACTTCTCAAATTAAATTAAAGAATGTGGGCAATGGACAGCCTATGATCCCAATGTATGTTCAGAAATTTCTTTGGAATTCCTAAGCATTTGAATGCAAGAGTATGCATAGCAGAAAGTTCATTTATGATGCAATGGGTTGAACTAATACAATACTATCCACCTTGAGTCTTCAAAAAATCGATCAAGATATCAACATCGTCCTATGCATCTAATTATTAATGTATTGTTTTGATAACACGTTGAACGTTGTACCACTTAATCATTAATGATACGAGTGTGGAACGCCGTTGATTCATTTAAAAGCACTCAAATTGGTCATTAAGTTGGGTTTGGTTTGATTAAAGTTGGAGTTTGGATAGTTAGAAAGAAGAATTAAAGGCAGAATTTCAGTTTGAATAATGGTTTTTTTAGTCAAAAAGATGGATCACGAAGGTTTCCACAATTATTCTGGAACTTATTTTTCACCTACCTAAAGTGTAAACTTTGTCTTTTTTTTAGTATTTAAAAAAGAAAAAAACATTTTCTGAAATAGATTTAATTACTGCCCAAGCAGAAATTATTTATTTCCTACACCAATTAGTCATTTATTAACTTTCATCATACTCTTTTTCTTATACTTTAATACATTTTTAAGATATAGATGTTTTAATATTTAAAAGCTTCCTGGTAAATTTTAAATTTAAACTTTTAAAAATTATTAAAAAATTTAAATATTTTAAGGGAATCTTTGAAAAAGAGAACAAAACCATCAAATATTTACAAAGTATGAAATAATTTTCAAAACGAAAAAAACCCACATGTCCACGATAAGAAATTTCAAAACTGCCCCTCCCACAAGTCCACAATAAGAAAATTCAAAAATACCTCTTGATTAATTGGCATCCACCATACTAATATTTTTGGAAAACGGTTGTTTAGATATATTTGACGATCGTTTATATTTGGGTAGTCAAATCTAAATGGGTTTTTTTTCAAGATTTTTTGGTACGCAATTATTTAGATTTGACACACAATCGTTTACATTTGGCACACAATTGTTTAAATTTGAAATACGATCATTTAGCAATCTAATATCTGAATGATTTTTTTTCATGATTTTTTATATTTGGCACACGATCTTGAGCCAAATAACAGTTTGAAAAAAATATTTAAAAAATACCAAAGAAAGAAAAAGATGGTGGAAAAAAAAAGAAAAAAATTACCGAAGAAGAGAAAAGACGATGAGATGGAAAAGAAAAATCGTAAAAGAAAGAATATGAAAAGAGAGAGCAAATGAAAATATTTAAAAAATTGCACAAGAGAAGAAAGAGAATGATATACAAAGTACAAACCTGAATTTTTTTATAAAATGATAAATTCCATACGCTTTTTCAATTGTAACACGAACTATAAATATTTTATCTGTTTGTTCTTTTCGTGAAAGTTAACCTATTTTAACTATACTTCTACGCATACAAAAATATATATTATTGTTTTTATTATGAAGTTTTAATGAGTTTGTATTTCAAAAATATATATATTGAAATTGATCATGTGATACTTCACTGTTTCAAATTTTTATTTAGTTAAGGCTAAATTTAAATATTTGTTAGACAATGAATGAATTTTTTTTTGAAAAATAACTGAGAAGTTCTATTTTTTTTTTTGTAGAGATCGATCTCTACAAATTTTCATCGAGGAATCCCTATAAAATTAAATGGATAATTTCACAATGATCCATGAGTATTGAAATGATGTTGTGAATATGATTGACCAATATATACACTAAGTAGGGATGTGTGTGATTTTGAGATTGTCAAAATCACTTTTATCTTTAGCCAAAAATCACTTTATGATTTTGTTTAAGTTAAACTAAATTTGATTTTAGAAAAATATAAAATGGTTTTGTATTAATTTTGAAGAAATTAAATTAGGTGATATAAGATTGTTGGTCAATCACTTCCAAAATGATTATTTAATTGAGTTTTTGGGTAAAATATGGTTGGTAAGCTCTTTGTGAGATTTTTAAAATTTTAAATATTGTAACAAAAGATAACATATATTATCGGTCAATAAATTGTTAATAAAACAAAAACAATTACATATGTTTTGAATTTTCTTCTACATCTATAGATATGCCAACTATGGGTATATCCGAATTTAACAATAAAATAAATAGAAATAGATCTTTATTATGATTATTTAATTAAATAATTATTTGTATGCTTGAAAATTAATTTTAAATATATAAAAATTTGGTTAAAAATAGATCTTAGTTACATATTCTTGCGAACTGCATCTTAATACTTTTTAAAATATATGTATGGAGGTAGAAATTAAGATGAGCAGTGAAGACAAAATAATAACCAGCCGTACAAGTAGAATAACAAAGAAAAAGAAAAGAGATGAACATGACTTGGTAAAAGAGAATAGAAACATACAACAAGGGGAAGTTCCAATGGTTTAATTATAAATTTCATATGAATTATTATTCAAACACATTCTTAACTATTTCGTTTTTTTTGTTTTTATTAAATAGGACCTTAAGACATTCATAAGTTCTACTTTTTTTTTTCATTTTTTGTTTCATACTTTGTTTTCAGAAAAAAATATAATAAAAATACGTTTGATACTTATTTCTATACATGACAATACATTCATATAGTCTTATATTTGTATTTTCTTTTTTTTTAGCTTTTCTCTAGCTCTTTTTACTCATGAATATTTTTATTAACGAAGCGCTTTTAGTTAAGGAGTATATGATGAAGACACTAAAGAGATATTAGCGTAGTTGAGATACATGGGTGTGCACACCTATTGATCTCTTTTTCTCTAGTATCTTGTTAAATAAGAAGATAGACAGTGACATTTTTTTTATATTTGTAAATATTGTTGTTCATTTTGTTATATTTGAAAAAAAATTTATGTAATTTTGATAACTACTTATATTTATTTTAAAAAATATAAAATAATCAAGAAAACATATAAAATATAAAATATAATTTTAGAAATTAATTGAAATAAAATGTCCGATTATTTTTAGGAATTTTTTTTAAAAATAGTATATTTTACAAAATATTAAAAACTATAACAAATTCTATTACGGATAGTTATTGATATGCTATAATGTGATAGAAAACTACTGGTTAGAATCTAAAATTTTGTTATAGCTTGTAAATATTTTAATTTATTTTGCTACTTTTAAAAATATCCCTTACTTTTAACTATAGTACAATAAATCAAAATATAAAAATATCTCAATCTATCTATGATGAATCGCAATAAACCAACTTTTTGTATCTATATGTATCATGATAGATAGTTTATCTTGGTCTATCACAAATAGTCTTTGATATATTTTGGTATATTTAATTTGTTAAACATTTTTAAAAATATTTTTTCTAAAATTTAATACATATAAATTAACAAAATATATAATAGGGGTACGAAAAAAACCAAAGTATGTTTATTTAATGTTTATAGTATATATATAAAGGTGAAATTTACATAAATAGAAGAAAATGGAAAGTATTTATATCCTATAGCAAAAAAAATGAATACTTTGAGCTTGGGTTAAAATTTTGGTTATCCATTTTGGGCTTGGATTAAAATTTTGCTGTAGACTGTAAATAGTTTGTCGATTCTTCTAGTTTTGAAAATTCTCCTACTTAATAATTAAGGAAATTTTTTAAAAATAGTAGATTCTACAAAATATTTACAACTTATAGAAAATTCTATCACTGATAGTCATTGATATGTTAAAGTGATAAAAGACTGTTATTGATATGTTATAGTGATAGAAGACTATCCGTGATAGAATCCAAAATTTTGCTATAGCTTGTAAATATTTTAATTTATTTTGCTATTTTTAAAAATGCCCCTAATACTTATTCTAAAATTATTCATTATAATTAAACTAAAGTTTAAGTTTTATTATTGTTGTTATTATTTGAGAAAGATTACTATTAATGTTGTTTAAAATTTTCTTTAGAGACAAAAATTAGAGTGAATTGGTATGGGTAACAAAAAAAAACTATTTACAAGATATAGTAAAAAGTTTAAATAGACTCGATAGATTTGGATGAATTTCACTATATTTTATAAGTAATTTAATTTTTAAAAATAAAAGAATTGACAAACTATTTACGGTACATTACAAAATTTTAAACCAAACTCAAAATAGATAACCCACAACCTTTCTTCTATTTATGTAAATTTCCCTTTTAAGCATGTAGCAATATTTTTAAAAAAATGGTAAATATAGCAAAGTCTATTAAACCTCTATCGCTGATATCTTATGGTTTATTAGTGACAGATCAATATTTGCTACATAATTTATGAATGATAAACTTTTATCATAGATAGATTTTGACAATTATTGCTATATATATATAAATTTTTTCTAAAAAGGCTAAATACTTAATTAATTTAAATTTAATAGCTAAGTATTATTATATGCTTTAAAATATATTATATTTATATATTTAAGGAAGAGATCCCTCCTTCTAAATTTTTTTCTTTATTTGCATGTTTAGAACTTATATTGTATTTTAATGTGTCTCACAACTCAAAAGAATTAGGGGAGGGTTGTTTCATTTTTGTATCAAGAAGGAAGAAGTTCAAGAGATAAGAGAATTAAGAATACCCACCAAAAAGACTAATCCAATCCATAACGATGTACCGGAAAATATAATATTTTTGCAACTATTACTCAATTTTAAATGTCACCTCTTAATTCAACTAATTCACATCTTTATTGGCAATTTTTTTATGTTTACATAAATTAAATTATTTATTTGATAATTCAAAATTTAAACTCTACGAAAATTGTGAGAAAATAACTAAAAATCTCTAATGAAACTAAAAAGAAAAAGGAAAAAGAATGAAAGGAATGAAAGAATCAAAGAAACAAATGGAATGGGAAGTGAGTATTGAAAGGAAAGATTATGGAAATACAGAGGAATTTGTTGGTGATCATTGCATAAAAATTGAAGAAAGCAAAACAAAAAATTAAAAAATAATAATAATAAACTGAAACAAAATAAAAATAAACCTACAAAACATCTATTTCACCAAGTTTCAATTATATATATATTATCAATGGTTTAATAACAAATTGATATTTTGTTTTTTTTAAAAAAATTTAGTGTATATACTTTTAATTTCAATAAATGATTTACATTTTTTCGAAAGACTTTCGAATAAAAGAAAACATGTTTTAAAACCCTATTTTTTTCATTTTCAAACTTAATTTAGTTCTTTAATAACATTGTAAAAGGTATGAAAAAGTAATAAATTTAGCGGTGATTACCAAACAAATTAAACCTACATGCTACCATACACAGATACATACACATACATCAAACTTGACCCAATTGCATGGGATGAGTATTACTATATATATATACCCCCTAGATTAATATAATGACATATCAAGTTGTTGATTTGCCCTAAACTACAACCCAAAATCAAACTTGACTGTAATTTCATTTTGTTCAAAATGGCAATGAATGTTATTCTTCGTAATCATCCAACCCATCCAAACCATGAACTAGAGCCCCAAAACTATGCACGACCATACACCTGCCATGGCTGCAAACAAAAAGGCTTCGGCCCTCGATATCGATGCCAAAATTGTGACTTCGATTTCCACCAAGCTTGCACTTACACGGGAACCGACCCTGTTTACCATGACTACTTCCCTGGTTCTAAGTTCATGTTTCTTAGAAACCCACCAGAACCCTGCCATCCAGAGTGCAAAATAAGATGCGATGCTTGTAGAAACACCATCAAAGGCTTTGTTTTTCACTCCGAAGAGGATGACTTGGACCTCCACCCATGTTGCTGGAACCTCGAAAGAAGTTACCAAATCGAAGACATGAAGTTTAACCTCAACAAGAAGGTGAAAGGGAAGTGCATGTGGTGCAATAGCAAGAGGCTCAAAGATGGTGGTACCGATAATGGATGGTCCTACGTGTCCAACAGCGGGAAGTACCATGTTCATGTCGCTTGTGTTACTGAAATAGCTTTGGAAGCATGGTATAACAACAACAGAACTGATGGTGGTGGAGGAAGCAGTAGTACTAGTAGCCGTGGTGGACAAGAATTTTTGGCTCTAAAGAAGAAACTGAAAGAAGTTCAAGTTGTTGGAGGTTATGGAGATGGCGGATTTGGGAAGAACAAGTTCTGGAGAATCTTAAAGTTCCTCGTCAAGACTGTTGTTAGTATCGTTATTGGAGATCCTACTATGATTCTCGCCTCTTTCTTCGTCGATCTACTTTCATGAAACTATCATTAAACTTCTTGTTTTCTCAAGTTTGGTTGTATTTGTGCTTTTCAGTTTACTTATTTGATTGTGTTTGTGCGAGAGTTGGCATTTATGTTCATAACGTCAACTTGGGCTCAGCTTTGTTAATTGCTTGTATCTCTTTCATTGTGTGCTAATGAATAAAATGTCTTTTGATTTTGCTAAGCATTGTGTTTCGTATTATAGCTAATGAAGAGAGAAATTAGTTAACGACTGAAGACGAATACATGCAATTTAATCAAAAAAAATTAATCATGTAATAATTATTGGGCAAGGATTATTGAAGCAAATGTGAAAAAAAATGAGATGAAAGAGAGAAGCAATATAATGTTGATAAATGGTTTTCATCAAGAGTAGTTTTAAATTATTTTTTAAAATTTTAAGTATTTTTTAAACGTAATTAAAAAAAAAAAGGTTTTGTGCTTATACTAACTTTAAAAGTTTTTTTAATGGACATTTGTTTTCTAATAATCATGTAATATTCACATTATAGTAATACTTTGGTCGTAATTGTTGGAATCATTTCAAAAATACAAATTAATTAGTCTAATTGGGCTGTACTGTTTAATGACTGGTTAGTTGAGCCACCCTAAAGTTTTATTTTACTAAAAATTTTAGTAAGAAATCAAACATAGTTAGAAAACAAATTTGTTATATTACTATTTCATATCTAGTGCTTAAATATTGGTAAAAAAAAAAAGATTTGGATGAGTAAACTTCTCTCAATTCTCCTTGAATGTGTCTCCACAATTCAAACTCATCTTCTACAAACCCCACACAATAAACAAACCTTTCTTCTATTTTCATTTGAAAAGGCCAAATAATTTCTTTTTTAAAATAAACGTTTAATATATTTTTTTTGTCAATTTAATTAATTCCAATAATGAAGGATATTAGAAATGAATTGGCAATGAAAAAGACCACCTTCTCCCACTTAAGATTGGGTCTGGGTCTTTCAATATATTAGGAATTTCAATTTTGAATTAAGAAAAGTCTCATGATGATCTAATGAAGTATCGAATTGGAGATGATCATGCTTGGTGAGTTATCTTTCTTCTTGGAAATTCAAGTTAAAACAGCTTTAGTGATGGGATGTTCATAATCTCAAAGAAAAAAACATGCTAAAAATATGTTGAAGAAATTGGGCTTGGAGAATAGTACGAGTGCCAAACGAACTCCTGCTTCTACTCCAACTAGCTTCTTCTTAAGTGAGATGACTAAGATATTAATGGACATAATAATTAACTAATCGTCCCGTGATTAAGTTATAAGATAAGGGAAACAACGTCCAAGCTAGAGCTTTTCTTGGAATTTACTTTCGTTTACACAGTTCAATTATATTCAATTATATGCCTCCGTCCATCGGCTACCTCAGGCTTTAAACTGTTTAATTGAGAAACTCACTTCTTTTCAATCCAATTTTTCTATTAAGATTTAGTATGCAGGGGTGGATATGGACAACAAAATTCTCACACCAGTTCAATTATTGTCACCGTCATTGCTTTGTACACCTTAAAATCAACCTCCACGGTAGAGTAGCTTCAAAAGGAGAAGACGAGCTAGATATTGATATTTCAACTCAGTTAACAAGAAATTAAATTAAAACAATAGAACTTTTAGTCTAAAGTTGATCAGCTTATTTAGCATCTTAGCAAAACCATGTAGTTCCTTGAGTCATCTTAAAATACATCAGTCTCATCTAACTTAACCTTTATAAATACTTCTTTCAAATGGAAGGACTAAAACAAATGTTCTCAAAAGTTTGGTGATCAAAATAAAATAAGAATTCAAAGTTTTTATGGACTTAAATAGGATTTAAACCTACATAAAAACATGAACAAGAACCATATAAGATTTATTTTCAAATATAACAAAATAAACAAAAATATTTACAAAGATAGCAAAATATCATTGCTAGATATTGATAGACACACATAAATTTTGAAGATTTGCTATATTTATAAATATTTTTGACAATTATTCTAATAATAATAATAATAAATAACAATAACAATATGAGCATTTTTAAAAATAGCAAAATAAATTAAAATATTTACAAATTATAACAAAATTTTGAATTCTATCAATGATAGAAACTGATAGACTTCTATCACTATCTATCAATGTCACTAAAAAAGCATATCAGTGTCTATTAATATCTATTATTGATAAAATCTAAAAATTTTTGTTATAGGTCGTAAATAATTTTGTCAAATTTACTATTTTTGGCAATTATTCATAACAATATTATTAAAAATATATAGTTGAAGCAAACAATAAAATTTCCTTAAAAAGTGTTGGTAATCATGAAATATTTAATAAAATCAACATGAACTTAGTTTAACTCATATATGTATGTCATGGGAATAGGAGTTTCGGGTTCAAATCCTCCATCCAAATTGTACTTAAAAGATCTTTTAAAAAAATAATAAATAGAAACAATGAAAGGGTGTTGTCATTAATATCTAATTACCTATAAATCAACAAGTGTTTAGCTCATCTATGTACACGAGGGCAAGAGATCTCTACCTAATTTGTACTCGAAAAAGTCATACAAAGTTAAAAATGGAATAAAAATGAAGTGTGTTCTTATATTAAAAAAATGCACTTTTTATTTTCTATTGGGATATAAATCTATTTTAGTGTTGGAAAAGTACAAAGAAATAGCATTAATGTCGTTAGGTAAGGTTTAACTATAACATGTATATTAAAAAACTTTTTAAACATTTATTGATTTTATAACTTTATTTTAACATTTTTAAGGAAAAAAAAGTAAAAAGTTGGATGTGTTAGTATTTCCTTTTAAAAGTATTCATATATTTTTTTAAGTTTTTTTTTTTTTTAAAAAAAACTCATTTGATAATTATATAAGATTAGTTTTCTAATTGTTTGGACTGTTTTAGTAACCCATTCATTTATAAATATTAAGTCATTTTTATATCTATTTATTACCATCATTTGCATGTATTGTTTTTAAAAAAGAAATTACTGTAAATGACAAGTTTACTACAAAATATAGTAAAAATTTAGACTTTATCAATAATTGTTTATCCATATTTATGAATGCATAATTGTTTATCAATGTCTATGAATGTCAATCTTAATTTTTTTTTGTTATATTTTATAAATATTTTTTTGTTGATTGTGATATTTTTTAAAATGTCCCATTTTAAAAGTTATTCTTTTAGTATTTTAAGTTATTGATAAAAGGCATATATAAGAAATAAATAAATTTAGAGGTGGATATGGTGTCTATAGGTCTAACTTTTAAAAGCTAGGGCAAAAAACCAAAATGATTAACCTAAGAGAGAGTTGTTTATTAAAAGGAATATGGGTTAAGGTGGGAGATGGATGATTGGGGAGGGTCTCAGTCCATTAACATTTACTCTAACCAGTCGATCACTCTCTCGGATGGGCAATGAAATCAACCCATGATTGAGGAGTTATTGATGCTTTTGTTTGGCATTATGATAGAATAGGAACCCAACTCTCTGTCAAAAGTGGTTATAAGTTGGTTCCGGCATTGCCCAATGAAGCTTTATCATCATCTAGCCATGATTAAGGAATGTTTTGGAATTTTTTGTGGCTTTTATCTATTCCTCAAAAAATAGTTTTTTTAATTTTTTGTCGAAGGCATGCACTACAAGAAAAACTACATACTATGACAGTTGTATATTTTTTGAATTGGGAGGAGAAAAGAAAAAACTGTCACAAAAGCTAAAAAACCGCATTTTTTTTGCGGAAAAAGACGGAATTTTTCGGATTTCACTTTTTTTTCCTAAAATAAAATTTATTTATTAAAATAAAATATCTCATCCTCCTCCTCCTCCTATCTTTTCTTCTTCTTTGTGGAAAATTCACGCTTCGTCCCTCCTTCTCAATTTTTCCTCCCTTCTGCTAACCATCTCTCTCCCTCTCTCATGCACGCCGAGAACGGCGAGACTTTTTGTCAACGACACGTCCGAAATCCCCCTCTTTCTCTCCTTCAGCCGATGCCACCACCCAACACCCCTTGCACTGCTGAACTCACTGGTGAATCTCAGCCATTATTTCTATTGTTTGTATTTATACAGTATTAACTTCAAATGCTTTCATTTTACCCACAATGTGATATATTGATGGTTCTTTTTATGAAAAACATCCTTCATATTTTTTCTTTTATAGAAGATATGTGTTTGTTTTGTCTACCATCCTATTCAATATTGTTGATTACGATCATTTTTCTAATTTAATCTACATTTTTTCTTTATGGTTGGCTATGTGATGAAACATTTTGGTAGCTTACAATGTGTTTGATGAAATGCCTCAATGAAACATTTGGTTGATTTTTAATTGACTTTTGTTCGTTCGAATTAGGAAATCAAGTCCAAGGAAGATTCGTGGCTATGGGCTGAAGCTTTGAGAAAAAAAGAATGAAAAATGAAATGTGAGATTTTAAATTTGATGGTGTGTAGGGTTTAGGATTGGATAGCATTCCGATTTAAAGCAATTGGTCTATAATATAAGCGTATATAATTGTATAAGGCTGATTTAGACAGTATTGATACCTAAAATTTATTATCAGAATCTCACCACCATCTCCTTTGCATTAAAAACGGTTCACATGTAGTTTGTGCTATTTCCATTACACAAGCAGTTATTTGCCCATTAAAATTTGGTGTTGTATGCTATGGAATTCTAGATATTTTCCATATTTAGTATTACTATATTAGCAAGACATGCTTAATTAAATTATATCATTGATACCTGTTGCACTATGTTGATCATTTTGCTATTGCTATTACAATGTAGAGACTATAGTTTTTGTGTTTTAAATTTAGCTACAAACTTGAATCTTATTTAGCTATTTACTCTACTAGACTTTCTAGATAAGTAATGGTGGAAGAATTTATATGCTCACCTTTGTAAGTTTTATGAAAATGCAACATTGAAAAGGTATTACTTATGAGTATTTATGTTCAATCTTATTTTGTTGTGATCAATTGAGATGCATAATATGCACTAGAAATTTGTTAAAGTGTTAGACTTATCTGTTTTTTTTAATAGGGTTGGAAGGACTTTAATGTACGTTTTGTTAAAGCAAATTTGATCTTTATATGGCTAGGTTGATGAGTTTCCAATTTCAAAAATCTACCTAAAGCTCTATTCTTTGTTTAACTCAAAGGTAAAAAAGTGTAAAGTCTGTGGACTTGCACCGGATAGAGCCATGGTAAGTTTCCAATTTCAAAAGTTTACCTAAAGCTTTATTGTTTGTTGATGAGTTTCCATGGAATTTTGAAGGTTTTAGAAGAGTTGTGGAAATTTGGGACAATACCACCCTCCTTACTTGTATTTATTCTCATCCTTATTAAGTTTTTCTAACTACGTTTCTTTGAAATTACCAACTAATGTAACTATGTTTTTTCTAACTTGTGGTCATATGTCGATTTCTCAATGTCAATGATATTTGGTTGTTATCCAAGAAGAAGAAAACTCAAACCTTTTATTTGATTATTTTGTTTGGTTTCTAGCATTTAGTACTACTTTACTTTTTGGTTGATGGTTGTGATTTTTTTATGTCTGCTTGTCCTAATATGAAGGATTTGACCATGATTCAAGCAACAAAGAATATTTTCAGAGGTGAAGGATTATCGGTTGGTTGTTTATGATTGTACAGAAAATCATGTTATATGTATTATAATGGTATTTACACTAGTTTTGATTAAAGGCTGTAATTTCATACTTGTAAATTGTTCAAACTTGATTAGAAATGTACGAATATTACAGAGTGTATTATAGTGTATATATATTAAAGTGTCGACCATTTATTTCTATATGACTGTTATGTATTTTAACATTATTGTCATTCAAATGGTTCGTGTAATGGTGGAGCGACAAGGAGAACATGAAAAAACGGTAGTAATTGAAGAATTTGCAACCATAAGTAAATGTCATAATATATGAATTTGTTACACTCCATAATTGCCGTCAATATTAAAACAATGATATTTTTTATAAGAAAAATTGCCAAGATTGTCCTATATTTGACAGGAAAAAAATGTCGTCAATAGCAAAACAATGACATTTAATTTTTTTAAAATTGTCACAATTGACAAATCCTTAACATTTAAAAAATGTCATAATAAATGAATTTACGACATTTTTAAACTGTCATTAATACGCCAATGATGACAGTTATTTGTTGTTATAATATAAAATATAACAGTTATTTGTTGTTATAAAATAGTAATTAACGACATTTATTTTCTGTCATGAAAAAACTTATTGCGACAGTTTTCGAAAACTGTCATAGAATGACTTTCCATGACTCCCGCTTCTATGACTGTAAATAACTGTCACGAATTTTATTCGCGACAGAAAATAACTGTTATCGTAGACCACTTTTCTTGTAGTGATGCCTTAACTCTCACCCAACTTGTTCTGTGTTGGTTTAGAAGGAAATCATGATCCCTTTTTGTATTTGGGAGAAATTTTATCTCTATTGCTTTATTGGTTCTACAGGTGTTAGGGAAATATTTCTTCAACAAAAGGCTAACAAATTAATTCTTCCGAAGGATGTTGACATGGATGGCTTGTTGGCAACTTTACCTTTGTGGATTGCTTATGTGTACAACCTATTTAGCATTTCTCCCTAACATCCCCCTCAAACGAGAGGGTAGATTAAATACTTCGAGTTTGACACTTAAACACTGAAGATGAGTGTGTGTGAGGGGTTTAGTTAAGCAATCAACTAGTTGATTAGAGGATGGAATATAACGAACTACAAGTGCACCACAAATGACTTGGTCTTGAAACAAATGAACATCAATCTCAATATGCTTGGTTCTAGCATGAAAGGCAGGGTTTGCTGCAAAGGCACCCGCATCTAAATTGCCATACCAAAGAATTGGTTTAACTGAGTTTGAGACATTAAACTCCCGAAGTAGTTGTTTCAGCCAAATTATTTCAAAGGTAGCATGTGCACACTACAACAAAAGTGGCGTACTATGACAATTGTATACATCCCAAATTGAATTGAGGGAAGAAAAAACTGTCATAAATGCCAAAAATCCGCGTTTTTGGCAAAAAAAAAGACGAAAATTTTTTGGATTTTAAGAATTTATGACCGTTCTTTTTTTGCCATAAATCTATTACACCTTTTAACTATCATCAAATATAAATAATAAAAAAATATTTATTTTAAATTAAAAGAAAAAGAACGAAAAAAAAGAGGGGGAATTGTGCCTTTACGAGAAAACCACTTTTCTTTTCTCAATTTTCTAAAAAAAAAAAGTTTTTCCTTCACCTTCCAATCGCACGATTTCCCTTCTCCACCACATGTTATCAACTACCCACAGTGGTCTCACACAGGTCGTCGATTCCCCTTCTCCACCAGGCTCCTCCGCTCGATGATAGCTCAAGGTGCTTATTGCAGTGAATGCTCCTCCGTGCAATTTTGCTCACAGTGAAGGCTTCTCCATCTTATGCTTATTCACAATGTTCTTTTCTTCACAATTGTCTCACTCATATCAAAACCCTCCTACGTCCGTCGTCGTCGTGCCTTCTCTTACCTACTGCCCTCTCACTCTTCAGACCATCAACCATCTCCTAACTTCATCGTCAATTTTTTTGTATTTTTTTAAAAAATTATAGTTGGCAAATTATCTAGCAATTAGATTCAAAAAATATTTAGTATATAACAATATTTAAAAAAAGGTTACAAATATAGAAAAATTTGTCAAAATCTATCACTAATAGACCATGTTGTAAAATATTGGTCTATCACTGATAGAACATATGAGTCTATATCAGCGATAGAAGTTTATTATTAATAGATTTTGCTATATTTGCATTTTTTAAAATATGGTTACTATATACTTAACTATTATTTCTAAAATTGTCACTAATGATAATTACCTTTTTGAAAAAATCTCGAATTTAAATTATAGCTAAAACTAAAAGCAATTAATTATAAAATAATTGAAAGTTTAGAATATTCATAAAATTTATGGTGTTGTAATTATCTTCGCCTACACTCCCTCGTGTGCCCTTTGTCGCATTCACTGCATTTTTGTCTTTGATCGCCACTCCAACACGATCCATTTAAACACCTTACTCTTCAAAAAAACTTACTGCCTACTACAAAAATTCCTTATGAATGACCATTTTCTATTCCAAACATAGGTCTCACACTTACAAATGTTTGATACATTTGAAATTGTACGTGAAAGTCATAACATACCATAGAATCAGGGTCAAAGAGGTAATAATAAAGGAAGGCGCTAGGGAATTTGCTATCAAACTTATTAATTTCATTTTTTTCTATAATTCTAACTAGTTTTCCAAATTTTGTCATTCCGTCCAATTCCCCAATAAAGAATTAGAACAGAGGTGTACACCGGTTGGTTGGATTCAATTTTTTTTTTACTAAAACGCAATGGAATTGACTGTGATAGGTTTTGTAAATGTTCAAACTAATTTCAATCGTTAATAAGTATAAATCGGTCGTCGACGGGTTGTTTTTGATTGAGTTTATTCTTAAAACTTTAAAAAAAAAATTGTAATTTGGATTTTGCCTGAACCAACCCCTCCAATTCCCTATTCTATTTGACGAACTACCTTTAGTTTGATCAACTTTGGTTAATCGACTTGATTTCTTGATTTGTGATGCACACCCCAATTGGGTGAGAAATTCACTCACCTGTAGACTCAAAATTTTAGATGACATATAATTTTTAAAAACTTACTTCATAGATCTTTAAATATATTTTGTAAAGATACGGGGACTAAAAAATACATTTGAAAAGCAGAATGACTATACGAAGCTATCAACACAATTCAAACCCTACAAAATTTCACACATATATTCTTCTAATGGCAGAAAATAAAATGATAAAAATTAAAAGAAAAAAATAAAATTGGTTTATTCACAGATGTAGAAGCTTCTTGCTTCTCTTCGAAGATATGATGGAAGCAGCAGACTACAAAGTCAATTGTTATTTAATTGGAAAATAACTTGTAAAATTATACTTAGGAAGTTCTTGGAAAAGCAAAAGAAAAAATTGGTAAAAAATCATAAATGCAAGTTTGTTAGAACAAAAAGAAAATTTTTTGCTATTTATAATACTTTTACTACAAATTTGAAAAATATATTGGATTTTCCTAAATGAAAATTATTGTTATAGTTTAACTTTATATATTGAATATTTTGTTATGTTTAAAGATAATTATAGCTAGGCAATAAAAAAAAATGTAACTAGAGTCGAACAACAGTAGTAATAAAGTAAAGTGTGACAGAAATAAAATTCTAGGAAAAAAAACAGTAAAAAAAGAACAGTCTAGACTCTACCAATTAGGGAATTGTCATTGTGCCACGTGTAGGGCAGCCAACTTCTCAAAGAAGTGCTTGTGGAAACTGCAACTTCTCAAAGAAGTAGACCCAACTTGGAAAGGACCGCGTAACTTCACTAACGAGTAACCTTATAAATACATAGTCAAGCCAAGACCAAATGAAAATCATTCCTACATCAACAATTTGCAACTTCATCTCAAGTGTCATCTCCAATATCCACTCTCTGTGTTTTCTTCCCCCTGCACATCGAAAATCGTTTCTCTACCAGACACTCCAGAAATGGCAACAAAGAAGTTCAGAACTAAAAGCCACAAGCATGAACTTCAGCTCAAAAGCTACACAAAACCATACATTTGCGATGGCTGCAAGGAGCGAGGCTTTGGTTCTAGATACCGCTGTGAAAAATGTGATTACGATCTCCATCAATACTGTATGGAAACTACCCCATCAACTTCCCACGACTTCTTCCCCAATTCCACCTTCAATTTATACACAACCCCACCAAAAGCTTGCCACAAACACTGCAAACGCCGATGTGATGCTTGTCGAAAGCCGATCAACGGCTTCGTGTACCATTGCAAGAAGGATGATTTAGATCTTCACCCATGTTGTAGAAATCTGAAGAGAGAATACACAATCAAAGGAGAAGGAGAAGGAGAAGAAGAATTGAAGTTCATTCTTCACAAGAATATGAAACAAAAATGCTTGTGGTGCAATAAGAAGAGCATCAAAGAAGGTGGCCGTAGTAATGGATGGTCTTATATCTCGAAGTGTAACAGGTACCATGTTCATGTCACTTGTGTCACTGAAATGTTTTTGGAAGTATGGAACAACAAAAATGAGACTATCAACAAGATCAATTGCAATGTTAAGGAAGACAACCTCAAAGCTCTGGCTCTTCACAAGGTGGATCTTAAAGAAATTCAAGCGAAGAAGAACGGGCATGGAAAAAGTGGGAAAAAGTATTGGAAAATCCTCAAGGTCATTCTGACCATTGTTAGTATTGTTCTTGGAGAACCTACCATGATTGTTGCCTCTTCGCTCCTCGAAGCCTTGCATGCTGTACTGTCAAATATAATTTAAATCTTTCCTTTTGTTTTGAACTCTTATGTATAAATTCATTTTAAAGTTATATGAGTACCATTCTGCCGCCGTAGCTACTCAGATCCACCACCGCTCGTCCAGATCCTCAATCTCCTTTCTGTTCGTCGGTCTCTGCTTTGTTTGTGTAAGCATCGTCCATATCCGCTGCCAAACAGAACGCCAGTACTTAAGACACCGTCGACCAGACATACGCCTCCCCGTTCTTCAGACACCACAGCCCAAACCCTTCTTGCAAAGTGATCAGATCCGCCGCCCAACTCAATCCGCTCGTTCTTCATCTCCATTTGTGGTTTTTTATTTTAGAAATGCTGGTCTTCATTTGAAAATTCAAAGGTTTCGAGCCGGTTCGGTTCAGCCTCTTTGGTCAGGTTTATTCAGTTTGGTTCGGTTTTCAGTTGGTTTGATTTTTTTGTTTTTTTCTTTTGCCATTTATTTGTGTGTAATGTCAAGAAATATGGTTTGTGTTAACATGTATTGTCTAAACTATCCAACTTTACTACCTTGCCCTTTGGATAGTTGATCCACCAAACATGTATTAGTGATAATAATACCAATAAGTTTTGTCCAGTACAAGTATGTATTGGGATTTTTGTCTTCACCTTGTAGTACCTAAATTTGTAAACAAATTATTAAATAAATAAAGTGTTACTTTTTTTATATATATATTAATGGATGTTATTTAATCATTACTATAACTCAACTCCAACAAACTAATATTCAATATTATTTTATCTAACTTTGCATAATATATGACAAGGATACGAGTGTATGTTCACGAAATAACTTAAAAAGTCTATATAGTACGCGAAAAATGTTGATTGTCTTCCTTGATAACACTATTAATACGACACACTTTATAAGTTTTATAAATATACCAATAGTATCGATTCGATTCTTGTTTTGGTATTTGGATCTTATAACCGCTTCGTTTTTCTTTTGCCTCAAAGTTATTTAATTAGTCTATTTGGTTTGGCTTGTTTTTTATATTCTTTAGAACTGAGTAAATTGAAGTGGTGTTTCGAGAGGCTTAGATTGTTGAATAGATAATAACGAAATTTGTTTGGAATTGATTTGGGGAGGTAAATAATGGAGTATGAATGCTTTGGAATTGGTAGCTTATTATTTGGCCATTTAGTCCTCTGTTTGATCTTCTTAGGATTGCTATATAACTTAATTTATCAATTCTAATAGCTATACTTACAAAGTCTCCAACCTGTTCAAGATTTGCTATTTCTTGTGGTTAATTTTGTCTTTGGATTGATGTCAAAAGTTAAATCTAAAACTTGTCTTCTTTTTTATAGGTTTGTTTTCTTTTACGAAACTTGTTTTCTTGAGCATGCATGTAAGTTGATGGTACTATACCTTTAAATCTTCTTATGTCTGAGTTTCATTGCTGGTGGTTAATTACCTAACTAGGTACTCTCTCCTATTTTTGAATTTGTGTGTTGTGTTGGGTAGTTTAAACCAAAACTTGATATTTGTGAATATATCAAGCATTATGTTAAAACCCATTTTTCTAGTAGTAAACTCGAACAACACAGCACAAATTCATAAATAGGAGAGTACACAGTTAGGTAACCACTAACAATGAAGCTCAGACATTCTCAAAAGATTTAAAGGCATAGTACCATCAACTTACATGTTCAAGGAAAACAAATTTCCTAGTATAAGAAAACAAACATATCAAAAGAAGATAAACAAATATAACTTTAGATTTAGGGCCATTATAATCGATGGCAATTTTAGAAAAAATAATTAAATATATATTAATATTTTTTAAAAAATTACAAATATAGCAAAATCAATTAGTGATAGACTTCTATCGCTAATAGACTCTTATGTTCTATTAGTGATAAACCATGTTGCAACGTTGGTCTATCAGTAATAGACTTCTATCATTGATAAACTTTGATAAATTTTGTTATACTTGCAACTTTTTAAAAATGTTGTTATATACTTAATTAGTTTGAATCTAATTACTATATTTCCAATTATCCCGTAAATTTAACTCTTATCATGCGGGAGAAATAGAAAATTTTAACAAAGACTTTCAAAGTATAACTATTAGAATTGATAAATTAAGGTATATAGCAATGGAAAAAGCAATACTCATAAACAGAGGACTGTGTTGTTCAATGGTTTGTGTTGTTGCACTTGCAATGGTTGGAGAAGAATGATAACAAATCACAAAAGTGGATTCCATCCTATACTATACTGTGCTTGTCATAGGTATTGCTTTCTGATTTGTATTTATTGTGGGGAGAAAATCTGGCGTCGAATCACTCTAAATTACCTTAAAATCATCTCAAACACGTATAAAATTGATTTGATTTTGAAAATTTAAATTTTAAGAGTTGCAATATAGATGTGAGATACTTGCAAGATAAAAAAAAACGTGTAAAATCACCATAAATAACAGGTATAAAATTGATTTGGAGTTGGGTAATCAAGTTTTAAAGCTGCAAAATATTTGCGAGAGGTGTACGAAATGTTTGCAAGGTTAAAAAATAGCTAAAGAAACTCATTGAACATGTTTTAAACCCACCCTAAAATCACCTAAAACAAGTATATAATTGATTTAGAGGAGTGTTTCAAATTTAGACATTGCGAAACATTTGCGAGATAAAAAATAGTAGCTACAAAACTTCATTAATCATGTTGTAAAAATTATCATTTTGAGTTATGTATTTCAAATTTAACATTTTAAAATATTTGAGAAATGTCTATGAGATACAAATACAATAGCTAAAAACTTTCTAGTGTAAAATCACATAAAACAAGTATATAATTGATTTAGAATTTGACATTTAAAGTTTGAAAGTTGCAAGATGTTTGCAAGCTACAAAAACAATATAGAATTGCTAAAAACTCTATCAAACACATGTTGTAAAATCATCATAAATCACCTAAAACAAATATAGAATTAATTTGGAGTTGGATATTTTAAATTTGGACATTGTTAGATGTTTGTGAGACGTGTGCAAGATACAAAAACAATAGCTAAAAATTGCCTAAAACTTAAATAGAAGCATCATAAATCACATAAAACAAGTATATGGTTGATTTGAGATTGGACATTTGAAGTTTGGATGTTACGAGTTTTTGTGAAATGTTTGAAAGATGTCTATGAGATGTTTGCGAGATAAAAAAAAAAAAAAACAAGGAAACCTTGCTAAATGTGTAAGAAACAATCCTAAATTATTTAAAATAATTATAAAATTCATTTTGTATTATACATTTAAGAATTATCTTTAATAAAAAGATATAGAATTCATCCTTAAATTTTGATGTGAGTAGATTTTGGACTTTTCTTATCCCATTTTATGCTTAAATTCTAACTTTTTAAAAAACAATCTCAAAAACATATAATTTCCTCACGCCTCAAATTAATTTCAAAAGTATGAAAAACAAATCCTAAGAAGTTAATTCCACAGAAACGACATGTCGATTAAACAATGGAAAGGAAACGTGGTGCGAATATGCGATACGATGAGTCGAAATAGAGTATTGTAAAAGTACCAAATTCTTAAACCAAAACCGGAACCGCAAGGTTGGGATCGAAAATGGAAGCCCTGATTTAAAAGCGAATCAAAATCCGACAAAATTGAAGGCATTAGAGAGAAATTTAAAGGAAAATAGAGATGATTCAAGTTGCATTGAAGCTTGTATTGGCCGAAATGGCTTTGATTTTGGCTCTGTTGTTCAAAAATCCATTGAGAAATTTGATAGTGAAGGGATTGGACAGATTGAAACAGGGGAGAGGTCCTTTGGTGGTGAAGTCCGTCGCCGCCACGATGTTGGTCGTCTTTGCCTCAGCCCTTTACAATGCGGCAGCAATCAACCGGCGAGTGGCGGAGGCCGGCATCCTCAACCAGACTGATGAGATTCTCGTGGCGTACCGCCTTCTCGAAACCTACACGATCGGTGAGCTTTAATTATTTGGAGTTTGGACTTCGAGATTTTAAAACTGGGAAGCCTAAAAAAATATAATTTTAGAAACTTAAAATTTGGTTAAACGGTAAACCTTTTTATAAAAATATAATTATAAAAAAAGACAAATTATTTAGCTTCTATATAATAAAATTTACCAAATGTTCAATCTTTTACCATTTTTATTTTTATTTTTTCTACTCTCATATAAATACAAATACAAATAGAGAATAGTCTATCTTAGTTAATCAATATTTTACTATTTTTTTAAATATAATAATTTATTTTCTATATTTAAAAATAAGCCATCAATTATTTTTAATAATTTGAAGAGAATTATAATTTAATATTTGTCTGATATAATATTATAAAATTTTTATTAAATGATAGATACTATATTCTCAGTTTTATTAAATTAGTCAGACTATATTCTAAAATTAGTTAATTAGACCTTGCTTTTAACTTAAAACTTGAACTGAAAACTAAGGAATTGAAATATATATATTTTTAATAAAAGTATTTAATGTATATTGGGTTTTTTAAATAAAGAAAAAGAAAAAAAAATAAAAATTTTAATTAGAAGAATGTGTTTATGATTAGGGAATATGTTTGGCAACAGGTTTCTCGTTATTCCTTGCATTGATTATAGACAGAATACACAATTATATAAGAGAGCTTCATCGACTTAGAGCCACCTTGGAAGAAAGATTTAAAGTTCTCACATAACAATGTTGTAGTCTTTGTTTTTTTTTTTTTCTTTTAACTTTAAGATTCAGCCTGTATTATCAAAATGAATTCAATACAATGATAACTAACTAAAGAAGTATGATATGAACATATATTAATTAATAAAAGAGTGATATTCTTTTTTCTTGTAGTTTTAGTAATTTTTTTATACTGAACAATTTTCATAATGCTTGCTAAATCAAATCTTAATTAAAAGAAAGTTACTCAAATCGATTTTAAGTAACATAATTTTTTGTTTTAGAAAAATAAATAAATAAATAAAACTAGGGTGTTGTCTTAGCTGCAATATTGCCTATGTAGATAGTTGTCCATTCAAAATATTATAGGTCATGTGACAATATATTTTAAAACAATTGAATTGGTTTTTAAATTTTTTAATGTATAAACAAAGTAATGATGCATAGAATACATAATCATTATATATATAATATGTTGAAACATCAATTAACCAGAAAGTTTTAAGTTGATGAATAATTCATTAACAAAATAAAGAGCAAGAGAGTTAAACAAAAAGAGTCTACCACTAACCAAAAGCATAAAATTACATGATACAAAATTCCAAACTCCAAACTCCTAATTACTATTCTACATTACATGACACAATCAAATAATTTCGTAAAAAAAGAGAACAAAGATTGTTGTATAAATTTCCTAAGAGAAAGAAGAGAGAAAAGAAAACTAATTAGGTTTGTTAGAAAGAGCTAAAGAAGAAAGTACAGAAATGATAGCACTACATAAAAATGCAAGAAGAAGAAGCGCAGCAGCTGCATTGCCTTGGTCAAAAAACGAGCTCCATTCGCTCATATTCGCCTTCAAATCTATGCTTGAACCCAACGCCGCCGCTGCTCCCGCCAACAAAACGTAGGACAATATCTAACAATAAATAACAATTCATCTTCTTCAATAATAACTAAGACTTTCCATTTTGTACCATTATTAAATACCATTCATATAAACATATATTTTTTCAATTTTAATAAGTTTGGTTTATGGAAAAGCTTAACTTTTAAGTCAGATGCCTATGGAGGTGAAGGCCTCTCTTTCTCCCCTTTCATTCTCTATTCTCTTGGGACGTTTTTCATTTAATTTTACAGGAACAAGATGGAGATTTTCTGTCAAAAATTAGAAGGGAGTCGAGTGTTCTAATTTCAATTTCTTAAAATATGTACTTAATATTAGGTTATTTATTAGTCTATAAATAAGGTTTTAATTTTAATATGCATCCAAACTTGTTTTCTGGTTCTAAAAGAAAAAAGAAATTAAAACATATGTTTAAAAGATATATAATACCTTATCACCATAGAAGTCGAATAAAATACTGCCATCGGTCTTGGTTATAAGACGATAAAGGGATAAGGCAATTTGCAAGAGATTGAATGCACCTCCAACTATGATGGTTGCCATTGCAAACCTATATATAGAAATTTTAAATTTTCATAAATAAATAAATCATGAAACTCGATACACATAAATAAGTAAAAGTAGAAAAAATAAATTACCTATAGGAATTGACATTATGGAAATGAGATTCACTATTTCCAACAGTTTTGGAATTGGTACCCAAAACTATGATGGAAATTAAAAGAAAAGCAAAAATAAGAACTCTCAGCACAAAAGAAGCAATTTTTGTACCCATTTTTGCTTCCATTTTTTTCTAATGAATTTAATATCTTTTATTTCTCAATCTCAACTTTCTTTTTTTTTCTGTTGAGCTTTTATAGCTCCAAAAGAAAGTAGACTTTTTATTTTAATTTTTGGGTCTTTATTTTTTTATAAAGATTAGAATTATGCCTAAATTTTGTTTTGGTTTTAGTTCCGACGAAGAAAATAATGGAGAATTGGGATTGTCATTGAAGACTTTGATATGTAAGAGAAGTCTGAATAGTCAAACAAAGAGGCTTAAAAAATCTAGTAATGATGCCAATTAATTGATGCTCTTCATATTATAAGTTAGACCAACATTAAAGAGCAAGTTGGCTACTTGTTATTGCTGTGATTTTTCTCTTTTCCATCTGGATATATGCAAAATGAAGGTGGACGAATAGAGTAGGATGTTTGAACAAATAGATTAAAAATGTATTTGAAAATGATTTTTAAATGATTATCCTTATTCTCTTGTGTTATCTTCAAAATCACATTAAACCATCTTCCTGGAATTAAATATTAAATTAATTTTGATTAATTATAAATGGAGTGATTTCACTCCTACAAAGATCATCAATAAACAAGTTTATACACCTCAAATTTAATATTTCTTTCTTTAGTTTCAAATGTTTTTTATTTCTTCTTATTTTACTTTTTTTAAAAAAAATAATTATACAAACTATTTCTAAATATAAAAAACTAAATCAAAATATTTTTGTTATATTTATAAATAATTTTAAAATTTTTGTAATTTAAAATAAATTTTCTAATTATTAAGTCTTCTTCATTTTCTTCTGCAAGGGTGGAAATTTTGGATTATTCTTAAACTTCTCTATTTCTTTTCTTTATTTATTCTTTTCTTGGATGTCATCTTCAATTGCACAAATTGATTCAAGGATGGTACAACTTTAGTATTTGGAAAGGATTCACATTGATAATCTAAAATGCCCCCCCAAAAAAAAAACTTAGAAGCTGACTTTTGAGTATTCAAGCAAAGGGGCTGTAAATGTAATCATTTTGGCAACTTCTTCGTTGACTTTGACCCTAAAAAATAATGGGTATTCTTTAGTTTGAGTTTAACTAAATAGTCTCTTAGACATCCTTAATTATGAGAATCTAATTTATGCATCTAATATTCGTAAAGGTATATAGAAAAAATTAGATGTACCTAAATATACTTTTTTTCATAAACATAATATTAAATATTATTAAATGTAGCAACAATAATAATATTATATATAAAAGTATATTAATGATATAATGGATGGAATGTGTAATGATGGAAAATGATTTATAACGTGGAAGTTTCGTTATAGTTTGATTAAGGAATTGAATGTTGTTGATGCAGTTCGCCACCTTGTGTCTCGTGTAAGGTATGGTATCTCGTATTGTCAAGTCGCCTACTTATCATCTCGCTATTGATTATCTGGCTGATGGAATAAAACGTCAAATAGTCAAATCGCCAAGAACCAAATCCTAGTTATCTCACCTGGTCAAATTGCAAGCTGCAAAATAGAAACAAGTTAGAAAATGGCTGAGTCACGGATCACACTCTCTTTATGACGTTTTGTAGGTCTACTCTCTTTGCACAAACAGTTTGATCATCTCGTCATCCCCAAGATAAAATAGCTTCGTTGTTCAATTAGTTTTGCACCAAAACTAATTGGAATTCACAGCACTCAAGAAGACATTGTATTACTCGTTATACTGGAAGAGATTTTGGGAGAGAATGAAATTGGTCGTATATTTTATGTGTTATGGGAAGTGAAGAATGAGACCATACATATAGTAGTAGGGAGGCAACCAACACTCATAAAATTAAACATAAAATATAAAATTTGATTATGTTATTTATTTAGTTTCGATTTTGAAACAAAATAAAACACCATTTAATTAGATAACAGTTTCGGTTTTGGAAAGTAAAGAAAACCGTTTATAATAAAGAAAAAGTTTGAAGGTAGTTTTAGCAAATATATATATATATATTATTTTATGGCTGGTTCCGCCTATCGAATAGGTGGTTATAGCGACATGCCTGACATATTTACATTTGTCTATCTCCTCATTTCTTTCAAAACTTGTGCCCTTAAGGCCCAAACCCATAGATGGATCTATGAGTATATAAGGAGACTTCCACATTGCTATCTAAGCAACGTGGGAATACACGTTTTGAATAAAATAATAATCAATATTTTCTTTCTCAAATTTTTCATTCAACCATTATTATTATTAATTGAAAGTTCTTTGAATATGAAAGAGACAACAAGTGGAAATGAATATTAATATGCTCTCAAAAGCTTAAAGTTTATGAGTAAAGATAAATTTGATATATAATATCTAACACTCTCTCACCCCTGTGACTAAAAATATACAAGAAAGACGTAAACAAGTGAAAGTGAATATTTATTTTGACGAAAATAACGATACAGAAAATTGAACACATGAACTCCCTTCCCTTCATCTTGCTGATTCAAAAACTTAAATGAATGTGTGAAGACAAATTTAATTAAATCACCTAACAAAAATCAAACTAATTTGACAGTTATATATTTGAAGAAATGATTATGAATGAAAGAGGCTATCTAATGAGAGCCAAGGAAGAGAGAACTGAAACAATGGCAGCACAAACAAACGCAAGGAGAAGAATAGCAGATCCAGCATTGGCTTTGTCAAAAAATGAGTTGAAATAAGTGCCCTCAAGCAGCTCTTTAATATTCACTCTCAAGTCGATCCCCGCCCCTAAACCCGCTGACGCCCCCGATAATAGAAGGTACGTTAACAACTGCACACGTACAAAAATATCATTCTAAAACATCAAAACCAGTTATCCATAATAATTAAGAAAAATAACATTGTCTATATATTATGGATCCATCCTCAATAGGAACCACTAGTTGAAATTTGTGAGGTTTCTCTATACTTTTCTTGAAACCTAGCTGTATGTTGTATCCCTAAATCTAATTAATATGAAATATGAAATATAATATTTCAAACTAAACAAAAAGGTCACTACCAACCAACCCAGCTCCAGCATTTCTTGTTCTCCTTTTCGTTATCTTCTATGATACATTGTTCTTTTCTTTTTCTTTTTCTTTTTCCTCCCTATATCAAACGTTAAAATCCATCTAACTAAACCATGTTTTAATTAACTTAATTCGAAAGATTAGTTAACAAAAGGAAAATGACAGGGATAACTCAGAACTCACGAAGGTTAGGTCGTTATTGAGTTTATGTTTTGTTATTTGTTCGGGTTGGGTTAACTTTTTTTTTCTCTTTTGAAATTGGATTAGGTCGTTGAACCAACTCAATCTAAATTATTTATATATTAAATATTAGAAAAAAATTCAAAAATAGAAAATTTGCTTGTACACTCCATAGAAAAAATTCTCCAGAATGCAACGTTCATTACTTTTAACTTTTTCATGCAAGATAAATATTTTGTTAATTTTTCTATTTTTAAAATTTTATCTAAAAACTATGTTATTTACTTTAAGAGGGATAAATTTGTGAATTTTTAATTATTTTCTTTAAAAAATATGTGTTTGTTTAAAACTTGTAATAGTTATGATGTATAATTAGTATTTAGAATTTGAGTTTTATGAAATTTTAGGCATTAAACACATACATATATGAATTTAAGTATTTTAAAAAAAATTCCTATAACCAAACTGACTTGGGTTATAAAGACTTTGTTGAGTTGCAACCAAAGATAGTAAAAAAAGAAAACCATCAACCCAACACAACTCAATTACTTGGTCCATGTACACTGGTAGATTTCTCGATTTGGGTTGATGGAAAATAAATCGCACCTAACCTGAACGATTTAAGTTGAAACATGACGAAAAAGAGAGAAAATAGGATGAAAAAAGTATGATGATCACCTGATCGCTGAACATATAGAAAAGTGGAGTTCCCTCGCCATTAGTAATAAGATGGTAAATGTTGAAAACAATTTGAAGGAGACTTAAAGCACCTCCTATAACAGCAGTTGCTACCAAATAACTGTGACATATTTAAATTCAAAACACACTAATTAATTACTACACAATAACAACAACAACAATAACCAAAAAAAAAAATAAAAAATAGTAAGACTTACCGATAGGAAGCAACATTATTGAACTTAACTTTAACTTCACCAACAGTCCCGTCGATCAAAACAGTTTTAGAGTTGGTAGCAACAATTAAGAGAGAAATAAATGTCAAAATAAAGGTTAAATTTCTCAAAATAAGAGAAGCAATTCTTAAACCCTTTGAAGCCATTGATCTTTTCCTTCCTTTCCCAGAAATTTTTATGAAATTTTTAGCACAAATATTCAATACCCTTTTGCTTCTATATATATATATATGTAAAACCATGTGAAGATATCCAAAAAAAAAACAGCCTATATACAAACTTATTGGTCTTTTCTAGGCTAAATTTTTTCATTAATTATGTTATGATATCATTATTTTAAAAAGAAATAAAAACATGCAAGCTGTAGAATTATATTATAAAACTAGGGGAGTATATATATATGTACACAATGTTGTGTTTATGTCCCACTTCATTTAGTTAATCTTCTTTTTTTTTTTTTATTAAGATCGGTTTTTAACTATTCTCTCTTAATCGAGTTGTACTTGGGTGTGGCTGATTGTTGAGATTTTGCTCCTAGTTTTTTTGTTTCTATTATGCTTATGGTCTTGGAGTTTTTAATTGGCTTTTGGCTAGTTGTGATATTTTAATCTTTTATTATAGGTGTCTAAATTTTATATATTTAATAAATTCTTAGAAAACACTACTTAGTCTTATTTAAAATATGAAATGTATTTATAATTTTAAAGACAACCGGTTAAGTAAATTTCAAATGGAAAAATTTTATATATTCATAAAATTTAAATTATAAAATCCATAAAAAGTAATACTTCTTCCCCGATTTATATTTTTATTTCAAATTAGAAAAATAAATAAATAATGATAATGACAAAACAGTCTGAAATTTGATAAATACTTATGAAATAAATAAGATAATATGTATAAATACACAAAATGATTGATAGAATGTAGGATGATGGAAAATGATTTATAATGTGGAAGTTTCATTATAAGTTGATTAAGGAATTGGATATAATGATTGGTTGAAAGGTATAAATATGAAAAATAGTTAACAAGTGGAAATGAATATTAAGTATGGTGTTAGGAGGTTAAAACTTGTGGGTGAAAATAAATTTGATACAGTATGTAAGACCCTTTTGATCCAGCCACTTGAAAGATGTGAAAGAGTTAAACAAGTGAAAAACAAATATTGATTTGAACGAAAATAACAATGTGGAAAATTGAACACGGAAACTGTTCGGACCACTCATCCACCTAGGTGCCAACTTCACCCCCATTGACTCAAAGAGTCGTCGATGGGTGAAGACAAAATTAGACAAATTTGATAGTTATACATTTTCTCTCTCTTGAGTTTAACGTGTTAGGCAAAAATTTGAATCTCTAGCTAGAATGTGGTATAGAGCGCAATTATGAGACATTAAGAACGTTGTTGATTTGAAAGGTAATACATCAACTACTAAAGAGGAGGATACATAAATACACGCAAGCCAATAAATGCACTTCCATCAACACTTCAAATAAAAAAGAAAAGAAGTCTAACACAATTAAACAAAAGTCTAACACAATTAAACAATTTGAATTCTAACTTATTATGAATCAAACAGGCTTTTTAATGAGAGCCAAAGAAGAGAGAACTGAAACAATGGCAGAACAGATAAAGGCAAGGAAAAGAATAGCAGATCCAGCATTGCCTTTGTCAAAAAATGAGCTGTAATCATCGCCATCAACCAGCACTTTAATATTTGCTCTCAAGTCGATCCCCGATCCTAATCCCGCCGATGCGGCCGATAATAGAAGGTACGTTAACAACTGCACGTACAAAAGCATCAAAACATCTAAACCAGTTGATAATAAGATAAATTACATGTATATATCTTATAAAAGTTGGGAGGTGGGATATTATATATATCCATCTTCAATTGGAATCACTAGTTGAAAATTTGTGAGGTTTCTCCATATTTTTCCTATTGTGTATCCCTAAATCTAATATTTCAAACCAACAGAAAGGTCACCACGAACCCAGCTCGAGCATTTATTTCTTCCTCTCTTTTTCGTTTTCTTCTCTGATATTGTTCTTTTCTTTCTCTTTCTTTTTCCTTTTCCTCCCTATCTCAAACGTTAAAGTCCATGTATAACTAAAGCAAAATTTAATTAACTTAATTGGAAAGTTAATGGATGATGACCTGATCGCTGAACATATAGAAAAGAGGAGTTCCCTCGGCTTTAGTAACAAGATGGTAAATGTTGAAAGCAATTTGAAGGAGACATAAAGCACCTCCTATAACAGTAGCTGCTACCACATACCTGTGACACATTTAAATTCAAAACACATCAATTAATTACAACACAATAATATTAATAATATGAATTGAACCAAAAGAAAAAGAAACAATAAGACTTACCGATACGAATTTACATCACTGAACTTAACTTTGTGTTCATTAACAGTATATTTGTAAACAGTTTTTGTGTTGGTAGCAACAATTAAGAGAGAAATAAATATAAAAATAAAGGTTAAGATTCTCAAAATAACAGAAGCAATTCTTAAACCCTTTGAAGCCATTCTTTTCCCAGAAACTTTTATGAAGTTTTCTTAGCACAAATATTCAATACCCTTTTGCTTCTATATATATATGTAAAACCATGTGAAGATATCTAAAGAAATATCCTATACGCAACTTGGTCTTTTCTATGCTAATTTTTTAATTAATTAATTATTTTATGATATCGTTATTTAAAATAATAAAAAAAATTGCAAGTTGTAGAGTTATATATTACGAAACGAGAGGAGTATATTTGGATACACATTAATGGAAAATATGATCTATACCCTATTTTCATTCATTTTTTTAACAGACTATATAGTCTTGGTGTGACATGCATCTATTACATAAATAATTTTAATTTAAGAAAAACATAAATATTTTTTAAACTAAATCTAATGAAATGTTTAACTTGATAGATTTATTATAAAAATTTAGGTTGAAATTGGCGTACTTGTAAATATTCAAAGTTTAAATTGATATTATCCTTAAAATTTATGATTTAAATTGATATATTATCCTTAAAATTTATAGTTTAAGTAAATTTATATTAATTGATAGGACTAACGTTGAAGAATTTAAATTGATTTTTTCTCAGCAAATTATTTGAAAGTGTGTCAATATCATTTAGATATAACATTATAAAACTAATGCTTAAAATTAAATTACTTTAAAGTGTAGAATAAAATTGCTATGTTTTAAAATCAAATTACTTTAGAAAAACATTAAATCACTTTACCATATATATTAAATCTCTTTTGTTTTTTCTTACAGAAAAATGGCATTTATGTCAATAATTTATCCATTAATAAATAATATTATTTGATATTTTAATGTTTAAAGTTTCAATGGATTTTAAAATTCCAAAGTCAAACGCTCTTAGACAGATTCTTTGTGCTAATGGGTCAACCCAGCTTCTAATTCTTTGTTAATATATATATACCTCTAATTAGATAATAATAATAAAAAAATTGATACAATTTGATCTTAATTATTATTTTGTGACAATCATATGTAAGAATTAGGCAAACCATAACCCCAATGTTGCGGCATGGAAGGTGATATGAACAACACTAATAAGATTTAGAAAGAATAATGGAAAATAACTTATTTTTAAAATAGAAAGTATTAAATTTTAGTTTACTCTTGATGTTTATTAATTAACTTTTAAAATATTTTTTCAAAAATAGATAAAACCAAAACTCCATACAAACAAAAACTATTAAAATACAAATTTCATTTCACAATTGATTTTTTGTAAATATTTTAGCATTTTTCTATTTTAAACAATTTTTTATTTTTTTATCAATAATAAAAAATATATATATTTAATAGATTGATTTATTTAAATTTTGATAAACATGAGAACTCATTATTTAAATAGATATGATGAATTTTCTTTACTATTGTATATATACTAAGTCTTTTTTTCTTCTTTTTTTCCTTTTTTTTTTTTGAAGTATATACCAAGTCTTTGTAGGCTATAGATTGTGGAAAAGTAAACACAAACTCAATTCTCATAAAAGAAAAACAAGAAAGAAAGCAAATATATATATATGTACACACACAAAGTCAATTGTGTCTAATTTATATATATATAATACTTGTACAGTTTGCCTCAATTAGTGAAAGATTTTTCCAATTTGATGGAATACTCTTCCCTTTGGAAAAAAAGATCTAAAATTGCGAAAACTTTCTTCATTTTACTATGAAAGAAAGAAAACTATTGAAACAAAAAATGAAATACAAAAGGGTGAGACTTAAAAAAAATGAAAGATTAAATTATAACACAAAAAATAGAAAACTTAATTATGTAACTTTTCAAAATGAGTGAAATTAAGAAAAAGAAAAGAAGGAAATTGTAAAGTGTGGATGTGAATGGTTTACTTTAGGGTAAAAATAGGATGAGGATGGAAATTCGAGATTGAACGTGCTCAATGGGTTCCGTGGGCGGAAATGGTGGACAAGTACTCGTTTCTCTTTTGTCAAACAATATTATTATGCATTATTTACAAGTCCTTGTCTTTAAATCCTTTTTTTATTCCCTCCCTTTGATTTTTTCTAAACTTTGACCTACTCTTCTTAAATAACATTCATTATTTAATCAAAACATTCTAAATATTTTCTTTTTTAATTATTTCTTTTCTTTTCTTCCTTAAGATGCTAACACGACTTCACTTGCCCACAAATAACAACTATCAACCAAATTAAATCCTTCAAACAATAAAAACCAAAACCGAAACATAAATATAACGTACTGACAACATAAACAAAACGTATGTGAAATGAAAATTTGTTAAAAAAGAAGAAGAAGTTAGTCACGAAACACACTCACTTTAAAATACAGTTGTCACGGCATCCACATAATAAACTATTGTTTATCTTGATTCGATGGAAAGTACATCACGTTCATGATACTAACACCCATACTTGAATTATGCTTGGTAAACAAGGAGAGTCTTTGAAATTAGAATATATTATATTGTAAAGAGTCAGTTTCTTAAATTCAAATTATTATTAACAATACTTATTTTTTAAAATTTTTAAAGCAATTTTAATATTTTTGCGGTTTCAAATCAATATTTAAAATCTATTTTTTAAAAAAATTATGAAAAATAGATAATTATATTAACAGTATATTCATAAAATTTGAAATTATGTTTGACATCGTTTTAGGAAATCAATCAAATAACACGATCATATGGGAGATCAAAATTTTCTTAGAATAATCATATTAAGTTCATCATAATTATAGTGGTAAGATACAATTTTAATTTTAATTGCCACAACTAAATAAATTGTTAATTATTTGATTTGAACCTACAAACACGAAAATATAGTATAAATTGTAGGCATAAATCTACGGATGTTGATTCAATCAGATCCATCCAAAAAATAAATATTTATTTAATATTTTTACACAACTAAATAATTTGCAAATACACTATATCTATGATTCTCGGTTATATTCCATCATTTTTAATCTATACAAATACACCATACCTATCAGATAAGAATTTTCCTTGTACATGTAAAATCAGCTGAAAATATAAAATAGTGAAATTCTTGTATTTTTGAGGTGTTTAACTTCAAATTTTTATAAATATTTTAGAATATAAATAATCCAAAGATATTAAATTTATATTTGTCATTATTTCAGAGATATAAACTAAACTAAATAGCATGACTTTCAGAGTGAATTTGATTAAAGTAAGTGAATAATCATAATTAGCGGGAGGATTTTAAGAAATGATAAAATTTTTAATTCAAATTGTTATTAAGCATGTGTATTTTGAAAGTATTTAAATTCAAAAAAAAATTAAAATTTTTTTGAAATATAAATAATTAAAATTATTGAATTTATTTATGTTTGTTATTATTTTAATTGATGATTTTATTGGATGTTATAAAATCTAACTTCAAATTGTTATTATAAATATGAAAAATATGTATTATATATTATATAATAAAATATTAATAAATATTAAAAGGAACTTTATGAAACTGAGATTGATGAAATTATATTAACTATTATTTTAGGGGTGAAAAAAAAATTTGAATTCAAATAGTCATTACTATATATATTATGAATTATAGAAATAAATCGTTAATTAATTGACTTGAAATCTAAAAATCCGAAAATTTTGTATAAATTGCAAGCATAAATTAGGGGATGTTGGTGTAATCTTATATAGTCCGAAAATAAAAAATTATTTAATATTTTCCAAAATTGATGGTTTTTTAAAATACACTATATCTATAAATCTGTAATATCATGTATCATTTTTACCTATACAAATATACTGTTTTTGACGAAAAATATTTTTCGTATACAAAGAGGTATAATCAATTAAAAAAAATTAATAAAAAAGAAGTCTACAACTCCAGTTTTGTTATAAATCTTAATATTTTTAAATTTGCTATTTTTCAGTTTGTTATCCAATTTTTTGGCATTCTGACAGTTATCTCTTTAATGTAAGAATGAATAAAAAGAGAGGGACCCAATGTGGATGTGGATGTGGACGGGGCTGATTGAGGTGTGGAATCAGGTGAAAATAAATTGGAAAAGGGTTAACTAGAAGAATAAAAATTTTAAATCTCACATGTCTTGAAATAAAAATTCTGTCCGTTTTTTACGAACACTTGAACCCTTTATGGACTGGACTTGAGCCAAGCAATACACACGTATCTAAATAATGCTCAAATTTGAGTAAGTCCAGTTTCTACAACATGTCTATGTTTCCTTTCAACCCTACCATTCTGCGCCGACGTATATGAACAAGAGAAACGACAACTGATTCCCATGGTTAAACACAATTGTTGTATTTTCTTATACTCTCCTCATCGTCAGATTGAAAAACTTTAACTGTTTTATTGAACTGATTTTTGACATACGTAATAAAGTGCTTGAAGGCATCAACAGCTGCACTTTTTTGTTATAGAGGATATATCCAGATATATTTACTATAGTCCTCCATGAAAAGTATGTAGTACCTAAAGCCACTAGACGAACATACAGGTGCAGGACCCCACAAGTTAGAATGCACAATATCAAAGGATTCAGCAGCACGAGACCAAGATTTAGTAAATAGAAGATTATAGGCTTTTCCCAATTTACAAGAATCACAAAATTTTATTTCACTATTCTAAAAAATTATCAGATTACAACTCATGAGTACTTAATTCAAAATTTTAGAAGAGGGATGTCCTAATCTCATACGTCATACAGCTTTAGATATAGCAAAATTAGTATTGGCAAGATTTCTTCCTCCAGACAGTACAAAAGTTGATATACCCTTATTTTTGTGCACAAGTTGCTGCTCACTATCCATTTCTGCTCCTATCTTCATTATAACCCTTTCAAGTTGGTAAAGTCCATCTCTAAGTGTTCCTCTCAACTGTGTTTCCCCTATAGCTTTGTCCTTAATAAAACAACAATGAGCATAGAACTCAAGATAAATTTGATTGTCTTGTGCAAGTTTCAGGAGCGCATAATATATTTTCAAGAATCAAACTCTTGTCACCATTAGTCAAACATGTATTACCAACATAAGAAATATGTAAATGATTTTAATTCCCTACATTAACTTTTTCAACACCTGAATATTCAATTGGGCTAATCAGATTTGAGCAATCTCTAGTAACATGGTTAGTGGCTCCATTGTCTAAGTACCAATTGGGATCAATAACTGTGTCAGGAGTGGCAAACAGAGTTGCATTCTAAGTCGAAGAAATAGTTTTCTTGACGTTTGTGATTATTAACAAAACTAATTGAACTTTGTCTATCGAGAAAAACAAGAATCTACATGTTTATACGTTTTTTCGTATTTCTTCAACAAAATAAGGACACTTTTCTTGACGTACATGACCGTCAAGATAAACATTGTATGAAGAAAAATATTTTTCTTGATAGTCCCTTGTATGAAGAAAAATATTTTTATCAAGAAAAATATTTTTCTTGATAGTCCTTTGTCATGACCATCAAGAAATCAAAATTTGTGTGCGTTAAGAAAGACCAAATTTATAGTAGTGAAAAGAGAAGAGTCGGAATTAGAGTGGTTTCTCTACGATAACACTTCAGCATATGTTCTACGACTTTCAAAATCTAATGAAGACTTTGATGGTGAGTAATACGTGATTTTGTTGGTTTCTTTGGTTTTGTTTCACCTATGATGTTTAACATATTCTGAAAAGCAGCCCACCCCCCTCTATCTGTGCCCTCTGATACCAATATGCAACATCTTCTGCATCTGTTATTAACTTGAAAAATCTCTGCAATATAACCTTTTTTGTTGTAGGTTTTTTGGATCCACATAAAGTACTCGGGGTATCTTTTTTCTAGAAGTAGGGAGAAGAATATATCAGCTTGTATTCAATGAAGCAAGTTAGTGTATTTGTGTTTGGTAGTTGAGAAGGTCTATATAGAATATTAAATGATTTCCAGTTGTTCCTATATCACTGCCGCCGGAAATTGAATAGCCACCAATCTAAAAGCATAACATACAACTTTGTTTTCATTCAAATTTCTCTTCAAATTTTTGTTTTCAAACTCTCTGCCAATTATGTCCTAATTGTCTAACCACTTAACTCTCTTAAAAAAAAAAGCAACTAATCATTGAAAATAAAAATTAAATAAATCTCTAAATTTTAAAAAAATAATAACAAAAAAACAAAAAACGATCTCATACAAAATCATCAACCCTATACAAATTCATATATAAATTCAAACACATGTATATGAACGGATTGTAATTCAAATAGGCTAAATCATAATTATGAGGATTAAAATTTAGAAAAATTGCATTAGGTAATAAAATTTTTTTAGAAAAAACAGTTCATACACTTTTTTTTTTCATATTGCAAATTTGGCAAATATAATTGATAATTAATACTAACTAGACAATAATTCACTTTTAAATTTGTCAATTTTGCAATTTAATAAATGTAGATGACATGAATTCTATTATCATAAATAATTTTGTCATTTTTATAAATTTTTCTAAAATTTAGACATTGTCTCGACTAGAGTAAATAGCTTATATACAAAATTTAAAATTTATATATAATTCGGCCATACATTTGTTTAAGGGTGCTTTTCAGTTTGTTTCTTTTCTTGAATTATTTGGATGATGTCTCATAAGTTATCTCAAAGAATATTATCTTTTCAGATGATATACAATATCTTACATGTTTCAAATAATAATTTTTTTTCCTTATCTAAAAAATTATGCATATGAGTTATTTTTTTAGATTCTTTTATGGTTTAACATCTCTATATATCTTGAACAACGTTTGTCTTTCTATTTTACATTATCCTTTTTTTAAAAATTGACCGTTTTAAAGAATATTTGAGTCGTTGTCATATGTTGATGCTAAAAATACAAAGTAAGATTGTGAACCTTTTTTCATCATCAATCAATCTAGTGATTCTCTAGAATTTATTAATTTATCATTTTATTATATTCATTGTTATAACAACATCTTCAAAAAGAAAAGTTATCTATATAGTAAAATTTATCATGAATAGATTTTAAATATAGTTTGATTTAAATTTTGTTATCTTTTAAATTATGCTACATTTTGCTAAAATTTTGTTAATCCTCAGTACATTTATAACTGTTCTTTTGCTTAAAGTTGGTGATTCAATTCTTCCCCTTCTATTCTTCTATTAAGTACTAAAACTGACTCTTTATCCGTCGTTAAGGATCATATCAAAAACAACACAATAAGATATATCAAACAAAAAGAATAGTAAACGAATTCTTATTAAACAATACACAAACCCTCAATAAGAAAAAGAAAATCTCAACATTTTCAATCGGTAGAACCTAAGAGAAGAAGTAACAAAAAATGGAAAAAGAATCTTCAGAATACACACATACAAACTAAACTATGAAAAAAAAACCCAAAGAGTAACAATTAACTTAATATTAAGATCTCTTGGAAAGTGCAAATGAAGAGAGAATGGAGACAGCTGCAGAGCAAAAGAAAGCAAACAAAAGAAGAGTTGAAGCTGCATAGGCCTTATCAAAGAATATTCTGAACAAATCATCTGGATCTACTTTTTTCAAATCAACTCCAACTCCAAATCCAGCTGCTGCTCCTGTTGCTAGAAGGTATGACAAAAACTGCACCAAAGAAACCCCAATATTATCTTTTTCGTCAATTTACTTTTCTACCATTCTTCTAACTATTACAAGACAGCAAATCGAAATTACCAAACGTACGTACGTACCTTGTCGCCAAAGAAATCGAATAATATAGTACCGTCTCCATTCTTAACTATGTTAAAGAGGGAGAATGCGATTTGCAGAAGGTTAAATACAAGTCCAATGATGATCGTAGCAAGCATATACCTGTAGAAAAATGTCAACTCTAATTATATAACTCATCTGTTTAACATGTATATTCTCAATCAATGAGAGGTAAGAGACATACCTAAAACCATGATAATCATTGAAATGAAGCTTATATGGTCGAACAGTTTGAGAAGTGGTGATAAGAATGAAGAAGGAGATGAAAAGAAAAACAAATGTTAGTATTCTCAATATAAGAGAAGTTATCCTTGAACCACTTGAATTTTCCATATTTTCTCGATCTTTTAATTCCTTCAAAAAAAAAACAAAAAACCCAAAAGCTCTAAAATATCTTAAATTTTAGCATGGAAAGAGGCTTTTATAATAAAACCCCATCAAAGCATATATGAGGTAAGAGTTTACTTCTAAGTCATAAATCCTACAGTTTTTCTTGGAAATTTATTATGAAATAAGAGTTTAGAAATGGTACGGTAGCATCATTGAAATGTGTAAATGGTTGACTTTTATGTTTTCTTATTTCTCCATCATCATTTAGTAATATATTAACCATTATTGTTTATTTCTTGAAATGAAATGGTGCATTTTATAGGGTATATTATATATATTTTGAAAAATATTTAAGGTACTTGATTTTGTGCATTCATCTATATGTATCTTGCCTAATTTTCTAAGTTTTGGTTTGTCATGTTTCAAATTCTTCTTGTTTTATGTGTGAGTAGAATAAATATATGAATGCATTTTAGTTGAGATTAAATAAGTTCATCCAATTGATTGACACTTTCTTAACACCTTACCATACTTAATATTGCTCATTTACATTTAACTATTATAAATGGACATGTTCTAACTCTTATTTCTCTCTCTTCTATAGAAGAGTTAAAGAGTTTTTGTTTTGGGGGTAAATTTCTTCCTCTTGTCCTCTATTACAATGTCATACGTGAGCAATTTGAAAGAAAATTTTTATTCGGATTGCGTTTGATATTTCTCAATTTAATTATTCTCTCTTTTTTTAAGGAAAAAAATTGTAAATTTTGGTTATATTTTTTAAAAGAATGGTAGGAATAAGGATTTAAGCGTATATAAGAGATATTTGTAATGTCGTAATATATAACAAATTGAATTATGATTATATTAATTAAAATATATACAATGAGTTGTTGATTAGCAATAAACATTCTGTTTAACATAACATACCATTTGTTACATAGAAGTACTCTTCTTCCACTCTCTCAAAGCAATTCTTCTCTTCCAAACATTTTATTATTCTTTTTTTCCAAGGTTATGAAGGATGACAAAATCATTCCATTTCTAATTTAAACATAAAAGTCAGAAGAATGGTTTTTCCCCAGTCTTGTTTCGATATGTTTGACCAAAAAAATGACAGAGAAGCTTGTGAAGATAATATTAAAGTAAACATCCAAGTTGGGTAACAAAATTAATTAAATATTTAATTTTATTTATGCTTGGTCAAGTTTTGACCTAAATTGGTTGACATCAATTGTGTCCAAGCAAATTGAGGAAACAAGTAGTGGGCTACCAATTCTCTATTCCCATTGGTTTTCCAAAAAAATAAACGAAATAAATAGTTAAATCAATCCATGATAATCAAATTTTTTGGAATAGAATATTTCAATTCCTTTTATTTTATTTTTCCTTAACGCGGATTTGTTTCCTTTAATCTCTTTTCACATTTGCATGCACTTCACATCCCAACACATTTTGCTTTCAAATTTGTCCATATATTAAACTAATTTTAATTTCTTTTTCTTTCTTTTTTATTATAATAAAATGATGGGTTTATGTTTGGAAATTTAATGTATTTCAAAGTTATATCTTTTCACTTGAATTAGGTCGACATAATTAAAGGAGTCGTGTGATATTTTGAAAGTGTCTTTAATTTGAATTTTGCTTCAAGGATTATAACTTATCGTATTTATGTTAAAATTTCATTGAAAAAAGAATAAAACTCTATATTGTTTTTTAATATTCAGTTAGCAAACTCTCCACAGTTCAATCTATTTATACAATTTTATGATTTTGTCTAATAACTCTTATATGTTTCAACGTCATATGATAGATTAATTCATTCTCTAATCTTGATAATATAATTCAACGTGGATAAGTAGAAATGAATTGGCATTATATTATGAATAATTATGGATGAAGCCATCTCATTAAAGCTGGACTTAAAATAATTAGTAATTCATTTGAAGTCAGCTTTTTAAACAAAATAAAAATATAAATAACATATATATAATTTTTTCTCACTATAACCAAATAATGAAACTATGAAACTATGAAACTAACAACAAAAATGACGTATTATTGTTCTGGAGAGGTGACGTAGGATTGAACTATATGAATAATTGAGTATCCCCATGATGAGAATTTTTATTTGTTTCAATAATTAGGGACAATTTCGTATTATAATTTTTTCCCATTGCATTGCATTTCATAATAATAATAATATAACTACTATGAGGTCATTTCAAACCGAGAGTCATCAAACTTTAGAGGCCAAGGCCAAAGCCACTATGATCTCTTCTCTTCACAAGCTATGACTTCTCGTAGCCTACATTCTTAAACCCCCATTAGGTCCAAAATGTCATCTCCAACTCCTTTTCAGATTAGAAACCTTTGAGGTTCACCTCTCCAAAAATTAATAAGATATCATAGCTCTACAAAATTGGTAAGTCGTTCTTTCTAATTTTCGTTTGTTTTGACCATTCTTTGTTAAATACTTAAATAAAAGTATATAAGTGATAGAATTTACCACTCGTGAACTTTGATAAGTTTGTAATATTACTTAATTATTAACCATAAAAATACACCTCCATGCACTTATCTGTAAAATAATTGTTATAATTTAGAAATTAGAAAAGAAAATTCGAGGTTCTGGTATAAATGACCAACTTTCATAGCTTATGTCATAGCTTATGTCATAGCTTATGCGAAGCCCACTCTCTCAAGTGGTGGATTTTGGAGGCGCATAATATCAGCCCATTGTATTGGGCTTGCTCTCCAAAATTTCTACCGGCCCAATCCTTCTAGGCCCCCATCAAGTTGAATTTCCACAAAAGTATTTAACTGATTAAAATTTAATTATACAATTGATAGCTACAGCCACATTGATTATATGAAAAGATGGAATAGATTTAAGAGAAGAACAAATTGTCAGTAAAATAATGATAATATGAAATAAAATTAACCATTTTATTTTAAATGTAAAGAAAAAAGGGTTATAATTTGAGGAGGGGTTGGTAGTTAAATAAATATAAAGTTGGGAGGACCTCACTTTAATTAATAAGACTCCACTAAGTGAGGTGGGATGTGACAAAGAAGAAAACCCCACATTTTAATTTTGTGGACAAATTTTCATTTTCAAAATTCAGTCAAAAGCTAAGCTCTCTCTTATTATACAACACAACAATAATTAATATATAAAATCAATTCAAACATGTCACACTAACCCATCAACTTGATTTGCACTATATTTTATTTTCATATGTTTTTCTTTTACATTTTAACTTCTTCCCATATTTGTCTCATATCCATGTTTGAATACTAATTAATAATCATATGTTATATCAATATCATGTACTTTTTTTCTTCATTTGAAACAACGAAGATGGAGAAATTTAAATCACTCAATGAGTTTTTTTTTTTAAGGAATAAATGTAACAACTATATATACTATTGTGAATTTTGTACTAATCATAATTGTTATTTTATTGGATTTGAGGTTTAGTTTCGTTATAGAAAATAATAATCTCTTTCATCTTTTTTTCGTTTTTCAATCAACTATTGATATTAGATCGTCTTAAGTCTTGATTATTGATATTAGATCACTCTAAATCTACGTCACATCACTCTCCTTTCAAAAAAAAAAAAAAATCAATCATATTAGAGTGATAGAACGCGTTTTTGTGAATTATTCAAATTATTTAGACTTAAAATATTGTTTTCATATTACAAAAGGGAAAGTCTCAATAACCTTTCATGGTCTTCCTCCTATTTTTGTCCTCTTGAACTTATTATTTATTTGCAATTTTCATAATTTTTATTGAACTATTCATAAAATATTATTCAATTTTGGATTACCGGTATAATTGTATAAATGATATTTGAGGGGAAAAAAAACAATACTACATGTAGTACAAAGAAAAAATAATTGTATACATTGTAGCATAGAAATTAGTAAAAGATAAAATGAAGTGCAACAATCATTTTTGTTATGTATGAATTTCTTAATTTAAAAACTATAATCGGTAATAAAAAATTATTATTATGATTAGTTGATATAGGTTGTTATCACAAATAGTTGCTATTAATAATAACTCTCTGTTTTGTCACAATTAAGTGTGTTTTTTTCTAATTTTGTCAAATTAATAACTACCATCGACCATAGTTATCATTGAATAATAGTTATAAATTAATCATTAATAGATACTATCATTCAATTTAAGAACTATGTTATTAGTTGTTATCTTTGATATCAACTATCAATGATAGTTATTAAAGGATAAACTAGACATTTTAAATACTTATATCAGTTGACCGGTGAATATTTATTATTATTTTTTCAATATTTTCTCTTCATGCTATATTTTTAGTTTATTTTTTAAAGCTATAAGTTTTCTAAAATTTTTCATGTGTGCTCAAGTGTCCCAAATTCGAATATTTTATTTTTAAAATAAAAATGTCTTAATACTATCAATTGAGCTCTTTATAATTGTAGTTTATTTTTAAATTGAATACTTTTTTGGACTACTATGGAACATTTTAGGTAATTCATAAAATAAAATAAAAAAGATTTGAATAAAAACAAAATTGTCACAACTCATCTGGGAAAATTAGATATAAATTATCAGAAATAGGATATTATGATATTTGGATTATCAGTTAAATTAAAAAGTTTCTTAAATAATCATCAAAGAATTTAAGATTATATTTGTTTCTTGAAATTCTTTTCCTTGATTTGCACTATATTTTATTTTCATATGTCTTTTATATTTAATTATTATTATTTCATATATCGAAATTGATTATGCCTCGAATTCATAAAAACCAAATCAATAGAATTATATATATATATAAAGATTTTGATTAGTGGTTAAAGAACCAATTGGAAAATATATAATACCTTGAGATGAAAATTAATGGCTAAAGAAAAAGCCGGCACATAAGCCCATGCAAATACATTAGATAAAAAACAACCACATATACAAAAATTTAAGAACACATAAATCTTCTTAATTTTTTTTTTAGTATAAGTTCTATTTGATCCTAATTAAAATTTAAAATTATAGATTATATTTTACTTTAATTTCTATCGGGTGTTTAAGTTGTAAAATGTTGCATTTTTTTATTACTGAAAATTTGAGTTTAGTATTATATTATAATTCAAAATTCAACATTTTTAACTCTCAGAGATAAAAATAAAATGTAATATTTGAAAATCTATTTAATAAAGAACCAAATACAAATTGGAAGTTATTATTACATTACTGAAATTCATACAAAGAAAATGAAATAATAATATGGTTGATAATTTTGAGCCAAAAAGTAATTAATAATTGTAGGGTTTCATAGGAGAGTATACATAGATATGAATTAGGGAGGAAAATTTAGAGTGTTAGGGTAAATAAGCATAATGATGATGTTGTAGGTATGGAAGTTAATTTAGTAGAAATGATTAAGACATAATTTCTTAGTCAAAGATTGTTTGTCTCCCTTTGCCTCTAAAAGGAACCCTTCAAACCCACATGTCAATTTATACTCATTCCCTCCCATTCTCTTATCTCTTCCTTTGATTTAGGACCTCTCTCTCTCAAAATTTAGTAAAGTTGGTACTCTTCCTTCTCTCTTTTTTAAGTCTCATTAAACTAAAGTTGTAGCCAAAAGAAAGTAGGAAGTTTTAAACCGATACAATTCATCTAATTATGAAATATAATACTAAAGACAACTTGTCTTTATAACTTGCTCTTTAGATAAGATTCAAAAATTAAAGAAAAAAAAACTTGATAATGCATAAGTTTGAAACAAGACAATAGTGCAAGTTTCTCTAACCTAACTAAAATAGTAAGGTGCACTTGTTGGCTCTATAATTATAAATAATTACAAGAAAGAACTTAACCATTTGTCAAAAATTCAAAATACATGAATATATCAAATTGAAATTATCACATACTTTCAACCAAAAGTTGAACAAAATTAATGCACACTATTCACAAGTAATTGATAATAGCATCTCACTGTTGAAAAAGAAGAATTCCCATATATTCACTATTTATACATACTAAAGATTAATTAATATATAAAAAAGAGAGATACTTCTAAAAATGGGCAAGAATCTAAGTTACATATGATTGAGCACATATGGAAGAACGTGAGGGCTTATATAACCTAGAACAAAACACTCACACATTATATTGGAATCTCTCTTTCAAAATATATACATACATATTATTATTATTATTATTGTGACATAGATGATATTATATGTAGATGAGAGATAAAGGTAAAAAGAAACCAAAGGACATAATAAAGATAAAGCTGCCATAGAAACAGAGAGAACATCTTCACGCCTATGCATGTGCCCATCAACCACACTAACAACATTAACTTAAAAGACCCTTCCTAACATAGCTTGGAATTCCGAGCTCTTCCCTCTTTCTTTTTTCTCCTCTCTCTTTTTCTTCTTCCCTTCTATTTCTAATTTTTACTTATGTTACATATATAACATAATACAATCCCAGGTTCAAAACATAAAAAGATTGATATGCACTCGAAACTAATTGTTGAACTGCCTTTGAATTTGTGACCTGGTGCTTCGAACAACTAACTATAAATTATTGTTTGAGTTTTTTTAATCTGTTATCTGACGTTTCGAATGACTAATTACGAATTGTTGAAATGTTTTAAATAACGTTATTTGACACTTTAAAACCTAAGTTGTACTATTTGTATTTGTCATATGCATGTTATTTATGTTTTGAATCCTACGGTTTAGAAAAACATGTTATATATAAATTCTCTAACCCTATAAGCGTCTTTCATTCTTTAATATGAATTATTCTCTTGATAGTAAATTGTTCTCTTTTTGTATTTGAACATAATTAATACACTAATGTCGATTTTCTATTGTTTACACTTCTCTTTTTTACTTTATTTGTCAATTTCATAAAATGAACCATACACTCTCTCTTTAACATCTTTTTTACTAGGGTTGATTTGTCGTGATTTGGTCAGTAATGGATTACTTTTGTTTTTATTGTTGTATAATGAGGTTAAATTTATAGGGTAATGTTTTATGAGAGGTCATTATGTTAGATTGTTGATCCCAAAAGGGAGATTAATTTGATGAGGGTTTTGAGAAACCAAAGTAAAAAAGAATAAACGAATGTAATAATGAGAGTAAAAAAATTATATTCGATTTTAGTGTGTGAGGGGAGAATAAAAGAAATCCAAAGGCAAGATTCCATTCAAAAAAAGAATAAAATCTATAAGAACTAAATGATGGGAAATACTGACATCATAACCATGATGCAAAATTCCCAATCCCCCTTTTACTTTGGATTCACTTTTGTTTTAAATACACATATATTTTACAAATAAACACACAAGAAAGCAAAGAGATGTAATAAAAACCAAAAACAAAAAAGCTATTAAGTGGTCAAGAGAAGGCCTTCTCCCTTTTTTCTACTTTTGACCAATTTGAATAGTGTGTGTTTGTGCTCTCTTAACACTCTTTTCTCCCTTTTTGAACAAAAAAAAAAAAACATCCTAAAAACCACAAATTCTTCCTTTACTTTCAATTTTATTATAATTCTTTATCGCATGATTGAATCTGGTATGATTAGATCTAATTAGATGTAAGCTTTTGAATTACAATATGATCATTTAAACATCTTTTTACAAAAAAAATTACTAACGTCCAATTCAAGGGACAAATGAAATAACAAATTGGCATAAATTACATCCGAAACTCAATTTCGTCCACTAGAATTTGAAAGAATAAAAAAAGCCAACACAATTAACAAAACCAGCAGCTTATTAACAGGTTGTATAGCAAGCAACCCTATTAGAAACACGAAGATAAACCGAGAAGGAGACAAAGCCGAAATGAATATTTTTATGTGTGTATATAAGTATATAATTTAGGGGTTTTAAGGGAGAATCTAAAAGGAAGAAATGGCACAAATTTAGATGCATTCAAACTGCAGTTTCTTTTCAGGAAGGTGAAAAAGAAAATCACATACTATGCAATAAAATAAACATTACCCTAAAATACGAAACTAAGCTTTCAGATGGGACTTCTGAGATTTTTCTAAAATGAAGATTCAAGATTGAGAGCTTCAATCAAACACACATGCATGTATCTAACCATCTCGTTAATTCATTAAACGCTTAATTAACTACAACTTTAGTCCTTATAATTTTTTAAAAAAAATTAAAATTTAGTCCCTTATATTTGATCAAATCTTCATGCTTAGTCCCCTGGTAGGAACTATTTACCAATGTTTTATGAAACGATAGAAACTTAAATTCTAGAACTATAGGGACTAAAATTATACTTTAACCCTTTATTAAATTTATAACTAAACTCAACTATATAATTTCAAATTTTGAACTCATTTTATCTATGTAATTATCCTATAAAGTTCAACTATGTTCAAGTTAACGTTAATCAACATTTATAATAATTATATGCATTATTGGATACTCTACTTTTGCTTTTTTCCAAGTTTGTTTCATTGACCAAAAGATACTAAGTGAGAACGAAAAGAAAGAAACATATATCTAAAAAAGAGCAGTGGGATCATCATTCATTTGATTTCACAATGAGAGAATTAGGTCAGAATAATATCAAACTTCACATTACATAATATAACAAAAGTCCCCAATTAAAATCAAAAGCCCACATTAAAATAAATGAAAGAAAAAAAATATATTAATAATAACACAATGAAAACCCTCCTCAACAAAAGTAACTAACATATTAACCCCTACCATACTCTAATATTTTGATCATCGTCACCCCCTTGATCATCAGAATATTTTCTAAAAGCCCCCCACAAAGTATTTCTTTCTTTTTTTTTTTTCCTAATTTCTGAAATTTCATTCACCTTAATTTCTTCCCCCACATCCATCTCTTGATGTTGTTGTGTAATCACATGTTAGAATTTTGAAGCCTCAGTTTCTCAGCTTGGCTTTTCTCATTCTCTTTCAACCCCTGTAATACAAATTAAACAACAAAAGAAAAAAAAAAGAAAAAGAAATACAAAGAAATAAAATTAAAATTAAACCCCCAAAGTGTTAATTTTTTTTTTTTTTTTTTTTGTAAAATGTCGGATTGGTTCTAATATTAGGAATAATTAAAATTGGAAACCCCAAATTACAAAAGATGAGTAGTGGAAGAAGTTGTGTTGAAATGATCTGAAATTGGATCACTACTCCATCCAATATTTCCAGCTGTTGTCGTTGTTGTTGTAGAATTCCAGAATTGATCTTCATTTGGCTGAATTCCAAGAAAATTTCTTGACAAATTGTTAATCCCTTGTGTATCCTCCAAGATTTTCATACTATTGTTATTGTTATTGATATTAATATTCTCCAATTGGTGATTGAATCCACTTTCCAACAATGGCTTTGACAACCTTTGATAATTTGTGAAATCAGCTGTTTGTTGTTGATGATGATGATCTTGATCGCCAATGAAGTTTGAATAAATCCCATTTTGTTGATGTAAATTTCCAAAAAAGGGTATTTTCCATGGATGATGATCTGAAATAATTCCACTTGATAAAACTGAGGATGATTCAGCTGATGATGGGAGTGAATTAGGGATTTGAAGGGCTTCAAAATTTAAACCAAGGTTTCCAAATTCACTAAGATGGTGTAAATTTTGAGAGAAAAAGGGCAAATGGGTTGTTGGAGGAGGATGGTGATGATGAGCTAATTGTGGGCTAATTATATCTGTTGTACAACTATTTGATGATACTGTGCTTGTTGAAGTGCTTGATCCTCCTGGTGATTTTGACCTATTATTGCTTCCTCCTTTGCTACTTCTCTTACTAGACCGCCGACACCCGCCTCCGACTGGTACGTTCCTCATCGCTCCACCTCTCGTCCAATACCGGCGGCACGTCTTGCAAAAGTGGCGAGGCTGAGTGAGACTATAGTTGTTGAAGTAACAAAACTTCGTGTTTGTTGATTCACATCTAGGACATTTTAATCCTGCTTCTGGTTGCGGTATCTTTGCTAACCTAGCTCGATCCGTCATTGACCCTGGTCTAACTGATCCAGGTCCACCTCCACCGCCTCCTCCGCTACCTCCACCACCGCCACTATTAGCTGACGGTGCCGGAGGTGGAAGGTGTTGAGCATTATTGGTCTCACAACCACTTACTTGGAGCTGATTTGGTTGCTATTGAGAGAGAAAGATCAAGGAAAAGAATATAATCCCAGATCAAAATATGTTTGGTATATTCAAGTAAATATAGAAAAGAATAGGGAATATAATTCTTTTTAATTTCTTGCTTTTGTAGTGAAGAAGCTATATAGAGAAAATATTTAAGAAAAAGAAACTAAATTAATGAAAAATAAACCATACCTGAGAAGGCCAATTGGGTGGATCAAGGAACACAGGAACTGAAGAGAAAACCATGGATCGATTGAGGGTAATTATGAACACAAAAATTATGGAAAAATAAAAGGAAAAATATTTTTTTCTTTAAAGGGAAAAGAAAAAAAAAGGAAAATAAGGATGAAAAACTTGGAGATGAGAAAGGAAAGGAAAGGAAAGGAAAGGAAAGATAGATGATGAGAGTTGAGTGGAAGAGAAGAAAGATATAAAGGGAATGAGAGAATATATATATATATGAGAGAATGAAAGTTATAATATATGTTTTTAGGGTTTTGAAGAGAGAGAAAAGTATATAGAGAGATATTATTATGATAGAATATTTGGGTAAGTTTCTTATTCTTTAAGCTTCTTTTTCTTTTTTTTTTTTTGGTAGTGTGTGTTGTTGTTCCACTGTGGGCACTCAGACAGAATATAATAATAGAAATGGGAAGGGTTTGGTTTGGCCATGCATGGTCATGGAGGACACAAAAAGAAACCCTAATAGGCAAAAAGAAAATCTCTTTTTGCTCAATATTCATTTTTTTAACACAACCCTACAACCTCTCTTTCTCTCTCTCTCACTCCTTTCAAAAAAAACACAAAACAATCTTTATCTTTTATATATATATATACACGAGAAATATGTATTTGTGTCTTTTGGGTAGCAACTATTTTTGATGTATTCAATCAAATTATTCGATTATAATTTATTGTGTGACATACATACTTTTGAAAAGTATATTTTAATTTTCTGAAAAATGATGAGATTAATGTAAAAATGTCAACTTAATTGGATTTCTTGGTGTACATACCCATCCCACTTGCATCATATATAATTAAGACTTAGATGCCATTTAAAATGCAAACTTGGCTAATAAAATTTTTCCATGTGTGACATAATTTTTATGTAAAAATTAGTTGAAATATTTTTCTTTAACTATTCACATGTATATCAAATTAGATTGCACCTAATCATTATTTAAATTTTTTTAAAGTGTAAAAGAGAGTTGAATGGGTAAAAATGAGTACATTATATATATATATAAGAAAAAAATAATCATAATAAAAGAAAAAGTTGAAGTTATGGTGGAATGGTCTTGAGTGGTAGTGTCACAATCTAATGTACCTTTGTTTCTCCTTTCTGTTTCATCCTCAAATTTATTATATATATATTTGATATTTGTGATTTTTGCATGCCATTGTGTATTAAACCAATCCCATCCTACTTTCTTTTTCACCCTTCTTTTCCTTTCCTTTTTCTTCCCTAAATTATGTTCCACAAACTAATCTTATATTGAGCAAATAGTGTATTCTTTCCATATAAAGATTAAGTTTGATGAAAACATAATGGTCTATGTGATATACTCACAAATAGTATAGTATACGTATATGTTATACAAAAAAAAAAAATACATGAAGTAATTTTTTTTTTTTTTTTTTATCAAATAGGTCTTAAATGAAGTATGTATATATAAGGAAAAATATATCATATAATACAAAAAAAAAAAAAAAAAAAAAAAAATTTAATACCTACTTGGGGTTTTGAATGAGTTGGTGAAATAATACAATCTACTTTTGGGATGGGAATAATAGTAAACATATACCATTAGAGTGACTTTAAAAAAATTAAAAAGATCGTGTTTTTTTTCTATATTGGTGAATATTCATTTTTATTGCAAACTCATAATAATAAGCAAAACCCCTAGTTAATGATTCACCTACTTAGTATATACTTTTGTTTTTCACTTTTTTTAAATTTGAAACCATCATTTTCCTTTTTATATGAAAGTGAAGTCTAGGTCAATAAAGTATAAAGTGATTGAAATTTTGTTTAGTGAAGAAGCTCCCCCATCATTCTCAATATCAATTCCTTGCTTTTCTTCCCTAACATAAAATGATGATGTGTGTATAGTATGTACATTTACATAGTATACTATATGTATATATATTTGTATGTTTAAAATATAATTTAATTATAAAGTGTGACACAAAATTTTTAATTTTATGTGGAATATTGTGTATGTGAAAAGAACCTTCCACTTTATATACATATAAATAAAAAGGTATTCTCATTTTCTCAAACAAAAATGTGTCTTATGCACAATAGGGTTATAGATATTTTTCTTAATTTTTTTAAAATTTAGCTAAAATTAAAAAAAAAATGATGAAAGAGTAAAATATAAAATAATAGTGGGCAAAAATCCTTATCAAATATGATATAAATTATTCTAAAACAATTAGATGATAAATGGTAGCACACAGTGAATTAATGTATCATGATTGTTATAGTTATATTTCCTAGAATATATTACTATAACTATCTTTCAATTAATTCAATATCATCGGATTTTTTTTTTCTTTTAGAGGAAGATAGTGAATTTTAAAATTATAAATTTATAAAGACCATATATAAATAAAAAAAGTTAAAAAATAAAAAGTGGGTTGAGGATATAAATATATATGTATGTGTGAATATATATATATGTTCTAGAACAAGTGAAAAGTTATATGGGTGTCATATAGAGCACAAAAAGAATAAATAATAGAAATAAAAATAATAAACTGGCCCTGAATAATAATAAAAAAAAGGATATTTTTGTCCAACATAATAATGAAGTTTGATTTATTTTTTCCTTCTCAAATTTAATTATTAAAAAGAGCATCTATTGGGGATGCATCCACACTTTAACAAACTGACCACACAGGTTTGTTGCTGAAGTTTAATTTACAATCAATTGTTGGAAGTACACATTTCTTCTTTAATCATCAATTCTTTTTTTTTCTAATTTAAGTTCTTTAATCATCAAACCTCTTTTGCTAATTAATATCTAATATATGGAAGTATATTTACTATTATTTCATCCAAATTGATTTTGAATTATTTAACACATATTTTCAATATGATTTTTAAAATATCAAAACTATTTTAATCATTTCTTACTTTCTTGTTCTTGTTCTTGTTCACGTTCAATCTAATTATCATTATAAAAATTTTAGACCGAATGGTAAATTAAGAAATATATGGACCAAAAATGATAACTAAAAATCAAAATGGATTGAAGAGAAAGGGGTTGGTTTGGACTAGAAACCCATCTCGGCTCGAGGCCTAGACCAACTATGTCAAACTCCTAATACGCATGCCGACCCAATATTTAACATTTTAGGTCAAAGATATGGTCTAATAGAGTGCTCAAATTATGTTCTTGATTGAGGTCGAACCTAGCCAAAAAATAAATTTGGACACATCCTTTGGCTCGGTAGACTATCTATTTATTTTAAATCTAAAGAACAGCATATGTTAAACTTTATCTCTAAATTATCATAATGACTTCACATGAGGTAACTTGAGCATCAAAGTGTGTGGAGCAAACACCACATCGGTTATCTTTTTTGTTAGTCATACTTTTCTCATCTTCAAACAATTTTACTCTCAATGTCACATGAAGGTCGGGTATGCTTACACCTTTAATTATCAACAAAATAATTTAATGATTTATCAACTTTTTTTGTGTTTAGTGCGAAAAGAAGAACATACATGATAGTAGGATTGATAAGTTAGAAGGATTGGGAATCAAATATATTAATTTCGAAGATTAACTAAAAAGAGAAGGACCCTCTCGTAAATTTAGGTATTTTTTTTTCTTTTCTGATTGGTCCTTCTTTACATTATGTTTCTCCAGTGTTGCAAGTAGTGTTGTATTACTTTGACAAATTAGTGACCCTAACAAACTTTGTCCGTAGTAATATCAATGACAAAGTGATGTGACAATAAGGTGACAATTCTTTAGCACGTTTACACCTTTTATGTAGTAAAAAAAATCCTTATATATGCTTTATTCTTCCTTTTTTAATACAATTGTCTCTTACTTTTCAAACTAATAATGAAATGAACCATAATTAAAAGGATTAACTTATAGAGTTTATCATTTTGAGTACAGTTTAGTAGTGATTGACGTGTAATTTTCTCGTTCTAAGATTAAAGGTTAAACTCTCTAATTCGTTCTAAAATGATTCAAAATTTGATAATAGATAAATTGTAGTGCTTACAAACTAATATTTATTAGGTATGAGTTTATTTTGACATTTTATTATTTAATTTAAATTTAAAATTTAAAATTTTAGAAAGATAAAAACTTTAAAAAAATCTAACTTTTTTTTAACATAGGACAAGCAAAGAGATCATAGTTCTCTTGATTTTCTCTTCACATTGATATTGATGATATTTAGTTTTGAAATTGTGCGTACAACACATGGTAAAAAGATTTGATACATCGACTCAAAGTGCATAGTTACTAAAAGCTAAAATCTTTTTGTCGTTATCACATTATGTAACTTACGTTAATTGAATAATAAACGACGATAGAATAGTTTTAACATACTAATTTAAAACTTAATAAATTAAAATGAATTTAATAATCCCTCTAAGATGCTTTTATTTAATTTACATTATAATCTGATTGCCCCTAAACTTGACATAAATCACTAAATTAGTACAAGATCCAAGTTGGGGTTTTGAAGGAATAAGGATATAGTAATTATAGAGTTATTAATGCATAATAAATGAAATCAAGTTGTAAGCACAAGAATGTTTAATTTGGATCTCAAACATGTGATTGACTTTAACAACTATACATTCATAATTAAGAAAAAATAGAAAAAAAAATATAGAAAAATAAAAAGAAGAAGAAAAAGGGAAAGAAAAAAAGTACGTGGGTGTGTTTGGGAATCTAATTCCCTCTCTATCTAATCAATCTTTGCCGGAATATTTCTTTATCTCATTTTCATGCACCCACTCAACCCCCCCAAAAAAAAGTATATATATAAATGTATTTCTAAATAGAAAAAGATGAGAAAGCAAAGTGTAGCTCTTTGCAGCTTTTGCTCCCCATCATATACCAAGTATATTTGTTCATATCTTTTTTTTCTTTTCTTTTCTTTTCTTTTCCCTTTTTTTTATAAAAATTTATACCAATTACTACCACGTGTAATTTTTTTTTCTTTTTGTAATTTATGAAATATGAAAGTGATTAATTAATTTTATTTAATAAAGTTGGTGTTTTTTTTTTCCCTTTATGCCGTCAATCATATATGGATGATAATAATGATCACGTGCCTGTTAGGAGTAATTTAGGAGGAGACGAAATTGAGTGTGGATCTTGGTCACGTGCTAATCTAACTAACAGCATTAGGATATATAAGAATTTTCTTGGACACCCACCAACGAAGTGATTTTTCTTGCTATTCTCAAGGTATATGTAAGAATCAAGACCAAGTTGTGGACTCATCCAAAGAAATTGTGGATATAAATAACTGGGAAAATTCTTTCCTTTGAGACAGAGATGTTTTCAAGAGGAAGGGAGAAATACTATTGATCAAATCTTTAATTCTGCACTGTCTCCTTCCTCTATCTCCTTAGTCCTTCCTATGAGAGAGAGATAAGGGGAGATCATCGTTCACGTAGGAGTTCATTTTATGGTAGGTAAGTAGGTAATATATAATTTATAGTTACATATCATATCCAATTCATGTAAGTCATGAATCCTATCCATATTAATTATATTAAATTTAGTATAATCACTGTATATACTATATCTCAGGTAATGATATCATATCAAACTTATGTTATAGTTGATATCATACCAAACTCATGTAACTCATAGATTTTAACTTTTCAATAACTTTATATTATAATAGATCCATTAAAGACCGACAACTATGTTCACGCTATAGATATATTTTGTATTAATTAAATATAACCCAATCGACAATAAATTGACCCTTCACGAATTGCTCGTAATTATAACTCTGTTAAATAATTATATTTGTTGGGATTTATGTCACAAAACTCGTGGATTGTAAAGATAATTCATTAACTGTTATTAATAAAGTGTTATTATTGTAATTCTAATCAATGTTATTGATTATATTATTAGTTTTGTCTTAATAATCCAAATCCAATTAAACTATCATCTTAAGTTGTTTGATGAATCTTGAACAGTATGTAGAGATATACAGTGATCAATGTTTGAGATCAACCTAAAGGATCCATAATATAGGGATAAGGTTTAGACCAAGAAATAGTAACCACTAGATGTAACTCCGTAAACTAGTTAGGTTTCTATTTTATTAGGATGGCCTAAGTAACTTAGTTTTAATCCTTAGTGTACTATGAACTCTTGTTCGCGTGGGATTGTTCTTTAATTTGTACGGGTGATAGTGGCCAGATTGTCAACTCAATATGCTTACCATTTTGAAGACAAGACCGAGTGGAGAGCTGAAAACATAGTTACACAAGATGAAATTCACTTCTTTCCAACTTTAGGATAAATAGATATGTGTTCCCTTAAATGGTGTCGCCGGGACTTGAACAAAGGGTCCTACCCTCTCAATGACACGAAAGAAGTTTCTGTTTATTGATTGAACCATCAACAGATTGTTCATTAGAGAAACACTAATATTTAAGGACTAGAGGTAACTCAAGGGTAAAACGATAATTTGATCCAACTAGTGTTACAAACACTCGTGAAGGACTAACTTACTGTTATTGGTCTATATCTGTGAATACATAAAAATATCTATAGTAATAAGAGTTCAGTTATGAGTCTTTAGTGGAGTGTGCACACAATTAACGAATATTGATTAATATGGTTAATGAGTTTAGTCAATTAATCTCATATAGTTGTAGTTTATGATATGTAGGTCCATTAGGTCTCTTTTCCTAGCTCATAAAGGACAATGCGATTTAGTCATATTGGTTGTAATTTGAAATGTTCAAATTTACTTTAGGAATTAGTATAATATGTACTAGTGATGCATTATAACATAAAGTTTATATATCTTAATCAAACTTCATTATATAATTTTAATTTTGGATATGATTCAAAAATAATTTATGAGAGATAAAATATTTGAATGAGTTCAAATATTAATTTGTGTGAATTGGATTCATATTAAAATTATTAGTTATAAGATAAATTTATATTTGAATATGACTCAAATTTAATTTAGGTTAAATATGAGATATTTAATTTAGCTATTAATTAATTGGAGAATTAATTAATGGTTTAGTTAAATTTGATTTAATTAAATTACATTAAAATCATAAGATAATTATTAAATATGATTTAAATGAAATATTAATTAAATATGATTTAACTAATTATTAATTAAATATGATTTAACTCATTATTAATTGATTAATAGATTTGAAATTTCTACTAATTTAAAAAAAATTAAAGGAATAGAATCTCATAATTCTTTCTTAGTCCTTCAAGAAAAAGAAGTTATAAATATGTAGAAGAAAAGTAATTTTTCTTAATCAATAAAGTCAATGTTTTTGCTCTCTACAAAAATAGTCTTTCTAAACTTTTTCTTATTCTAATTGGTTCTCATAAACCAATCACATTTAGAAGATGTGTCAAACTAAGTAAGTTTTTACTTATCTAATTTACAATTAGAAAACATGCTTAGCCTTTAAGTTATAATAAGAGAAAATCAGTTTTTGTATTATTTTGCCAATGTATTGGTATTTTGAGATTTCCAAATTAAATTGAAAAATGATTTTGTAAAATATTCGGTTGTCAAGGACTTTTATCCCTTAAATAATATTGTTTTACCTATGTAGTTACATTTAACTTCTTAAGTACCACCAATCCTTCTGATGAACAATTAGTTATAGTTCAACTATAAACTAATCTCTTCTATAGCTAGTGAGTCGGTGGGGCACCTCATAGTTCAAAACCTGAGGATATGCCCTTAAGGGAGAAACTTGATCTACTTTCCTTGATGAACGGGAAGGACTAGAATTCTACCTTTTTATAGTTTTGTTTCCAACTCCCTACTCGAACAAATCCCTAAAATTGTAGGCATATCGAATCAACAAATTTGATCGCTATCACTCATATATATCATAGGATAGCCCCTTACAGATAGGAGTTCACAACTCATACATGATTAAGGTTAAATTACCTACAATCATTCTAGTGAAATGTAAGTCTCTTATGTAACAGTGTTATGAAGAGTAATTGATTATTTCATGGTTCAACCTTATACGAATATTTTGTATAGAATATATACTGCCACTCGCAATATGTCTCCACATAATGATCAAGATCAAATCATTTTTATCACTTTACAACAATTGTAACAATTACAAAGTGGGTCATTTTTGTAGTGTTACAAAATAAGGCCCCCAACCTTATCCATACGCTATAGACCATTTTAGTTATTTCTTAAATTAAATGATCCAACTTTGTGTGTCTACTATACACACATGTTTAAGTTTCCATAAAATAACCACAAATCTTAGTTTATTAGATTGAGTTAATGAAAACACAATTAAATAAAGTAACTTTTATTTTATTAAATAAATGATTTTAGTCATTCAAAATTTGTAATGATTCAGTCTCTACTCCAAAAATTATTGTTAAAATTCAATAAAATTCCATGCAAAAATAAACAAAAATACTAATTAGAGATTAAATATATTTATAAAAATATAGATTCAACATGGAAAAATAATAAAAATTAACATCAAATTTTGATTAATCTTTTAATGTTGGAGACTAAAAGTTGTTACAAAACTAAAAAACAAAGATTAAATTGGTACAAATCAAAACTTATATACCAATTTGTCACTTTCAAAAAATTAAAACTTGAGAACCCGAGAGTATATTTCACCCAATTGATTAACATGCACACAAAATTAAAAGTTTATAGACGTAATTGGATCACATGCATGTATAAAGTTCACATACATATTAATATACATGTTTAAGTTAATTACCATTGTATACTCCACTTGAGTCAACACTCTCGTGTAAAGGAAGGAATTAAAGAAGAAAAAAGTGGCCCTCTTCTCCCTTCTACGTCTGCATTATTTGATTGATACCACAACCCCAATTACTTTTCTAGCTAATTATTATTAATATATAATTAATGTCTAACATTTGCTTTGTCTTTTATTATAATGTGTAATATATATCATTATAAAAAATTAGATATGTTAGTAAGCTTCGTTCTTTTTATTGATTTTATAATTTGCGACTATTAGTACAGTGGTAAAAGCTTTTTGAACCCATTGTAGTTTTATATTTAAGCTTTGCTTCATCTCATTATGTAATTGTTGAGAAACCCTAATATATATAGTTCTTCAATATCTCTCTATTTCTCTCTACCTCTCTCTAAAATCAAACAATAGCTTAAAACACCATTTTCTTGATGTTTTTTAGGTTTGTTTTGCTCAAAATGTATTGTTTATTTATTTATTTCAAGATTTTTTCTTAATTTTTGCATCTGCTTATGGAATAAATGTATTTATTTATTTTTGATTTTTAGGTTTTTCTCACGGTCTAGGAGGAACTTAATTTATGATGTTAGAAATGAGAAGAGAGAGGATGAATTGAAATTAAAGGGTTAAGGACTTTGAGGGGTTGATCTTTCAAATTGCTTTATTATATCAACGTAGTATATTTAAAAGAAATATATCCTTAAAAAATTAGTATATTTTCAAATTGCTTCATTTCTTGCCCTGAACATCCTTTAAAAATATTGAACGAAATTAAAATTGAAACTTGAATTAGTGTGGCAGTGAAGGTAAACACAAATACTGTCCCAACATTTAGTTCATTGACATACTCCATTTCAAGTTCTAAATTACATCGAACATGTTAGTCCTCACATTTGGCAATAATTTTATTTTTATTTTTCTGCTTGTGGAAAGTGAACCTATTTTCTCCCAATTTATCACAAAAGTACATATTTTTTCTTATGTATAAGGGTTAAGTTTTTATACAAACTCCAAAAACAAAAACAAAATTTTTAAAATTATTATTTTTTAAGTTTTCAAAACTTGACTAGGTTTTATAAAACAAGAATATATAAATGAAGAAGAAAAGAAATTATAGATAGAAAATGTGTTTATGGGTTCAATTTTCAAAGACAAAAAAAAAATTCAAATTGATACTTAATAACTTATACTATGTGTAGTTTTGAAATAAGGGGGGAAGTTCAATTTTTTTTAATTTAGCAAATATATTAATCTTTTTTTAATGTGTCCGTATTGTATATATATATATAATTTGATTTTTTAGTTACGTAATTTTGTGAACTAATTATACAATATTTTGGTAAAAATGGGCTGGGCTTTTGATAGAGTGGACCTGAAGAAAGTGTATGGAGCCTTTAATGGATTTAGGCTGAATATATTGGAGCCATCTTTTGTGAAATGGCTATGTACGGATTAGTGAATGGGCTGGGCCATAAATATTGAGCCATTGGACAAATGACTTGAATGGATGGAAGGATCAACCATATTTTTCTTCACCGATTTAACTACTGCAGCCTAAATAGCCTAAATAGGGTGTCTTATTACAACTTGGATTTAATGTTGTAATATCTTTCATAAATATTCTAATCAACTTTAATTTTATACGAATGTAGAGTCGAAATGACCAAACTACCCATTTTAAATATTAATAATATATTAACAAATAAATAAAATAAAATAAAGAAAGTGGACCATCACATAAGGAAACGGAGACCGTCAGAACTCTTTCGGGCAAACTTGATTCAAATTTTGAGAAAACTTCCCTTATTGAAGAAACTTCCAAACAGTGGTCTTTTTCATTCGAAAATCTACAAGTAACATCGTTCTTCAATTTTATGTGTAAATCTACCTAGTAGAGCAGGCGATTAGGTATCCATAGTGTTATCAGGATAAGGTACCTAGCCTTATTCCTATATTATAGACCCTTTAAGCTAATCTCGAACATTGATCATTGTATGTCTGTACATACTATTTAAAACTCATCAAACAACTTAGGATGTTAGCTTATTGGATTTAGGTTGTTAAGACAAAGCTAATAATATAATCAAGAACGTTTATTGAAATAATAATAATAACATTTGAGTAATAAATATCGATCAATATAATGAATTATATTTACTATCTACGAGCTTTAGGACATAAAACCAAACATCAATGTCACAGTACCCAACCGGTGTAGAACTATTATCAAATGAATACCACGGACCGAACTCAAATGTGCCAATGATATATTTCAAAATTCTCTTAACAGAGTGAAGATGAGACACACGAGAAGTAGATTGATATGGACACAGACATCAATAACATAGACAATGTTCGAACGACTATCAATTAAGTATAACAAACTGGCAATCATGCTTCGATACAAACTTTCATCAACCCTCTCACTAGATAGGTCTTTTGAGATTTAGCATAGGAGTAGAAGTGCACTTAGATTGAAATTTTTTCAAACGATTTTTTTTTTTATCATGTTTCGAGCATATTTCTATTGAGACTGAAAAATGCCATTGCTGCACTTTCGAACTTGAAAGCCCAAGCAGAAGGCCAACTCTTTAACCAAACTCATTTCAAATTCAGACTGCATCTGTTCAATGAACCCATCTGTCAGTTTATCATACCAGGCTCTAGGAGCTTGCTTGAGCCCATATAGACCTTTGTGCAACTTGTACACGTGTTGTGGATGGGCGGGATCAATTATGCCTTTGCGCTGAGCTACAAACACCTTTTCACTCAAGTACTTATTTAGGAACGCGCTCTTGACATCCATCTGAAAAAGCTTGATCTTATGAATGCATGCTAAGCCAAGTAACAAATGAATAACTTCTAAACTAGCTACCAGGTCACAAGTTTCCCCTAAATCCACACCTTCTATTTGGGAGTAACCTTGGACTACAATTCAAGCTTTATTTTTAATAGATGTCTCATGCTCATTAGTTTTATTCTTAAAGATCCACTAAATGAAGATGAAGTTTGCTCCAGGTGGTTTAAGAACCAATTTCTAGACTTGATTTCTTTCAAACTGAATCCATTTTGCTTGCATGGCCAAAATCCAAAGTTTATCCTTGAGAGCATTCATGACATTAGTGGGTTCAATGAAAGAGTTATAACACAAATTGGTAATCATCTTGGCACAGTTTGGACGTTTTTTTTTACGAGTTGTAATTTCACTTTGAATTTCTCCAATGATTCTATGGTAGGATGGTTCTTCTGAACATTAGCAGAAGGGACTCCCTCTTGATTTGCTCCAGAAAGAGTCAACCCATCATCCAAGAAATGTCCCTTTGACTATTAACTACGAGATCAACTGAGAGCTTGTTAATCGTCTCATTTGTTTATGAGTGTTTTCTCACGTTAGTATGTCAACTATTAACTAGAGTAGCTTCAACCTGATTGCACTCAATACTAGGAGTGCAGGTTTCAAGACAAGGAAAAAAATATATCATCATCTTCCTGTCGACTATGCATGTTTTCAGAAGAGTCATTTATAATCACATCGGTTGATTCCATGATAGTTCTTGTTCGTTTATTAAAGACCCTAAATGCACTGCTACTTGTGGAGTAACCTAAGAATATACCTTCATCAAACTTGGAATCTCATTTCTCTCCCATAATGTAGCGCCAAAGATATGGAAAAGTATTTCGCATTTGGTTTTTTATCTTTCCAAAGTTGATAATTCGTAAAGAGAATACCTAGACGAAGAGCAATCTGATTATGGATATGACAAAAAAAAAAATCTATTATTAAAAAATTTACATTTTTTTAAACAATTAAAACCATAACCATTATTATTTTTTTAAGAATAAAAATTATGTAGGATAAAAACATGTGGCTACATCAGGTTTGATAATGTTGCCCTTACTAAAAACTTTTCTTTTAGCTCCATCTCCAAAGTGACATATTCTGAGGAACACTCCTTGAGATCATAAAAGAAAGCAGAATTTTCAGTCATATGATGCGAACATGCACTATTAAAATACGAGTCTTCCTTACTAAAAGCATGAGTGAATGTGAAAGCAACGTTGTAGTTGCCATTCCTTTTTACTCTCCATACATATTAAGTTCCTTGATGTATTGAATTAGTCTTCCTATATTTTTCATTAGAGATTCTGTTAGAATAGGTAGTGGACCTATGTTAACAAAAATAGATCAGATGGATGTGTCCTAGTCTACAACAAAAATGACAAATCCATCTCTTGGTATTCTTCTTAAAAACTTGTTGCTTAATGACATTGACTTTTGGGGATACTCCATTATCTTGATTCTTATCTTGATTCTTATCTTGATTTCATGAAGCTCGAACAAACAAAGTGTTTGATCATATGCAAATTGATCTTTGATTAGAGAATCTTATTCCCATCTTTCCAACTTTCATAATACTATCCAAATCTTGTGTCATAACTAAGCATCCTAACTGATTTAGCTAAGGCCTCGAAATTGAGGTGCACTTCTTTCAATTACATTTTTAGGATAGAAATCCTTGATAATAGATGATGATTATTTTCTAACAAGACCAAATCTTGTCTTTTTATTATTTCAGAACTGTCTGGTTTTCTCATTTCATGTATATATGGTTAGCACTTAAGGTTAGAGACTTCTTGCTTTACATTATCATCAGTACTGTTAATATTACTCTCTGAATAGCTAAGACTCACATCTGTCAAATTCACTTCTCACAGTGCATCCAAGCAGAGCCCTACCATCTTCAACTCGGTTACTTTCAATAGTAGACTCATCGTCTGATAAAGTTACTATCATACTTCTCTTCTTTTTTTTTTTAGAAAATTTGGGCACTTGGCTTGATAATGCCCAAGACAACCATACTCTTGAAACCTAAAGTTTTGCTCAACTCTTGGTGAATTGCCAGTAGAATTCTTGTTATTTTTTCTCCATTTGTTAAAAGCATAGGACTCAAAGTTAAAAGAGCTTAAGCTGCTATGATTTCCTGCTATGCTATCCTACAAAGTTCCCTAAGCCTTTATTAAACTGGCGAACAATCTTTGAAACCTACTTGGTCAAATATGCTATGGAGTTAGCTAAATTGTCTTCATATAAGTGTTCTTTATTTTTCTAGAGATGTCTTTTTCATATAAGGTTACTCATTTACCTCTTCTACTACATTGTCATTGAGGTTAAGTTCAAAGGTTCTTAAGAAACTGAATAGTTCATCTAGTTTTAAAGTGGCAATATCATTAGCCTCTTCAATGGCAGTAAACTTTCATGTTAACGTGTTGTGGTAAAGATCGCAACACCTTCTAAACTAATTTAGCTTCAAAAATCATTTGTCCAAGGGCATAAGATTCATTTGCAATATCTAAAACTCGCACACTGTACTCCGCTATCGCTTCATCCTCAGTCATTTTAAGTGATTCAAATTTGGATATTGAAATTTGTAGAGGAGACATCTTTACTTTAGACGTTCCTTCAGAGGCCACTTCTAGAAATCTTCAGGCCTCATTGGTTGAGGTAGATGTATTAATTAATTTGAAGACATTCTGATCGATACCATTGAAAATTACATTTAATATAATGCTTGAAAATTTTTAGAGAGGCTTCATCCTCGGCATTTACTCCAAGATAGTTCTGGTTTAGCCAAGACTTTTCCATCAACATTAGTTATGGTGGGATGCTCCCACCCAGTGACCACTGCCTTCTAGCTTTTGCTGTCAATAGATTTTAGAAAAAATCTATCATTCTAGCATTCCAATAAGCATAATTTGATCAATCAAAAACTGAAGGCCTAGTATTAGGGCTACCTTCACTAATAATGTCCATAACTCAACGCACAAAACCACATTCTGATACCAAATGAAAAGAAACGCGCATAATTAACTTAATGGTTTTAGATAACGATTAGGCTAATAACTGAAGTAAACAACATGATAATAGACAACAAAAATAATAATAGAATAATGTTGTACACAGTCAATCTAATACTATATCATTTGAGTGTTCTACACTAAACTAAACTTGTCTCATGTACACTAGGGTATGCTCCCCTTGAATTAGACGTCTAAAGTAGCTTTAACTATAAAACATTCCCTTGATCACCGAAATTAGAGATACATCCGGTTTGTCTTAATCAGCATTGCAATCAGATTGGAAGGCCTAGTTTTTTTTTTTTTCACCATTAAACATCAAAGCTACATACTCGCACATAATGGCCAATAACAACATAAACCAACTCTAGAAAATTAACCCAAATCCAAACCACCTAAAACAACAAATCTTCTGGCTAAGTTAAAATAAAATATAAGACTAACCCATTTAATCATATAAATAAAAAGGAAATAGGAGCAACTAAAAACCATTTTCTTTTATTTGTATAGGTAAGCACCCTCAACAATCACCACCTGGAACAACACCATCACATTGAAGCTTGGTGAAGATGAACTAATTTTCAATTTACTTCACAATGTATGAGGATCTTTTATTGATAAATATTTTGACTTAAAATCCTCATGAATGTAATGACGAAGAAAAAAGTATGACTTTCGTTTTTTTCTTTAATGGTATTTTCGAGATGCATTTCAGCATTAAGAATCCATGACAAATAATTGTTATCTTTAATATGAAGAACCGTAAATTGTAGTTTTGCAAGATCATGATATAGCAATACTATAATAAAATATTATAATTATATTAGGATAATATACATCAAATATAAAAGATAATAATTATTTTATTAATTATAACGAGGAAGAAAAAACTGACATATCATTAGGACCTGCTTTGAGTAATGAACGACTAGAGTTCGTGTTAATAACATGTTTACCAAAGTGTGTAACAATACAGTGGAAGCAGCCCATAATCTTCTAAACATTTTGGTATAATTGAACCCAAAAAAAGAAAAAAGAATTATTAATTAAAAGAAGAAAAAACAAAATTGCGAAGAAACTCATTGGGGAAATAATGACGCACAAACGTCATACACCGATTGAACAATCCCGATACTGTTTTTTTCCGTTTTACTTTTAACAGAACCTTCTAGACGTAGTTCTTCCTAGAACTCTCCAGACGCTCTCTCCTCTCTTCCCATTTCTCTAAACTCCCTATATATTCCTTATCACCTTTCTCTATTTTCTCGCAATATTTTGTTCTAACCATTTCATTCCAACCATCAATCAATTCCTTTCTTCTTCCCTCAATTTCTCTTACTCCATCTTCACCTTTGCTTTCTTTGTAATTCATTAATGGCGGGAAAGGGAGAAGGTCCGGCCATCGGTATCGATCTCGGTACCACTTACTCTTGTGTTGGAGTTTGGCAACATGATCGTGTTGAGATTATTGCCAATGATCAAGGTAATCGGACCACGCCCTCTTATGTTGCTTTCACTGATACTGAACGTCTCATCGGTGATGCTGCCAAGAATCAAGTCGCTATGAATCCTCTCAACACCGTCTTTGGTATGTAAATTCTTTCTACTTTTTCTGTGTTCTCCTCTTCTTTCTTGTGTTCGTTGTTTTATCTCCTTTGTCTTTTAACTTAATCCTTTCCTTTTTTTCTTGCGTCTTTCCGAATCGGTAATATGAATTACAATTATGAGTACTTGGATAACTAGAAATTACTGTACGATTCTGAATTTGTGCTCCAATATTTGTGGTTTAATCCTCGAACTATTGACTGCCTCTGGAATTATGTCGCATTCTAGCCGAGTTAATCGTCGTTATTCGTATCAATGTATTGTGTCTTCTAGACTGCTGTATTCTAATTATCTGTGGACGACGTTTTTGTTCGTGTCATTGTGTTCTGTTTACAAGACGCTAAATTGTTGTTTTTGTTTACGATCCATAGATGCGAAGAGGTTGATTGGTAGGAGATTCTCCGATCCTTCGGTTCAGAGCGATATGAAATTATGGCCATTCAAGGTGATCCCCGGTCCAGGGGACAAGCCTATGATCGTCGTCAATTACAAAGGAGAAGAGAAGCAATTTGCAGCTGAGGAAATCTCCTCCATGGTCCTTACTAAAATGCGTGAGATTGCAGAAGCTTACCTTGGTTCCTCCGTGAAGAACGCCGTTGTCACCGTTCCTGCTTACTTCAATGACTCTCAACGTCAAGCCACCAAGGACGCTGGAGTCATCGCCGGTCTTAATGTTATGCGTATCATCAACGAGCCTACAGCTGCAGCCATTGCTTATGGACTCGACAAAAAGGCGACCAGCGTTGGCGAGAAGAATGTTCTGATTTTCGATCTGGGTGGAGGAACATTTGATGTCTCTCTCCTCACAATCGAGGAAGGAATTTTCGAGGTGAAGGCAACCGCCGGTGACACCCATCTCGGCGGTGAGGATTTCGACAACAGATTAGTTAACCATTTCGTTCAGGAATTCAAGAGGAAGCATAAGAAAGACATCAGTGGAAATCCAAGGGCCCTCAGGAGATTGAGAACTGCTTGTGAAAGAGCCAAGAGAACCCTTTCATCTACTGCCCAAACAACAATCGAAATCGATTCTTTATACGAAGGAATCGATTTCTACACAACAATTACTCGTGCTAGATTCGAAGAACTCAACATGGATCTCTTCCGAAAGTGTATGGAGCCAGTTGAGAAATGTTTGAGAGATGCAAAGATGGACAAAAGCTCCGTCCATGATGTTGTTCTTGTAGGTGGATCTACAAGAATCCCAAAGGTACAACAGCTATTGCAAGATTTCTTCAATGGCAAGGAGCTTTGCAAGAGTATCAACCCTGATGAGGCAGTTGCTTATGGAGCTGCTGTTCAAGCCGCCATCTTGAGTGGTGAAGGAAACGAGAAAGTGCAAGACCTTCTTCTTTTGGATGTTACTCCTCTATCCCTTGGTTTAGAAACTGCAGGAGGTGTAATGACGGTTTTGATTCCGAGGAACACGACGATCCCGACGAAGAAAGAGCAAGTTTTCTCTACCTACTCAGACAACCAACCTGGTGTTCTTATCCAAGTCTACGAGGGAGAAAGAACAAGAACAAAAGACAACAACTTGTTGGGTAAGTTTGAACTTTCAGGCATTCCTCCAGCTCCTAGAGGCGTTCCTCAAATCACTGTTTGCTTCGACATCGACGCAAACGGTATCCTTAACGTATCGGCCGAGGATAAAACCACCGGACAAAAGAACAAGATCACAATTACCAACGACAAAGGAAGGTTGTCGAAGGAAGAGATAGAGAAACTGGTTCAAGAAGCAGAGAAATTCAAGGCAGAGGACGAAGAACACAAGAAGAAAGTTGAATCCAAGAATGCTTTGGAAAACTATGCTTACAATATGAGGAACACAATCAGAGATGAAAAGATTGGCGGTAAGCTTGCTCCGGCTGATAAGAAGAAGATTGAAGATGCAGTTGAACAAGCAATTCAGTGGCTAGATAGCAATCAGCTGGCTGAATCGGATGAATTTGAAGACAAGATGAAGGAACTGGAGTCAATTTGCAACCCCATCATAGCCAAGATGTATCAGGGCGGTGCCGATATGGGCGGTGCTGCCATGAATGATGATGCTCCTCCTTCTGGTGGTAGTGGCGCTGGTCCTAAGATTGAAGAAGTGGATTAAACATTTTTTTCTTCTTCCTCAGGTTCAAGCTTATGGTGATGTGTATTGTAATTGCCATTTCTGTTTCGATTTAAGTTTTTGAAGCTTTGGTATTTTTCTACGTAGTTCTTTTTTTTTTTTTTTCTCTGTATGAAATGTAATTCTTCTCGTATTTGTAGTTGCTAATATCTGTTTTTTCAGTAGAATGGTGTTAAATTTTTAACTAAAATGTTGTTTATATGTTAATCATTTTGACATCCGACACATCCTCATTGGAAATAAAATATTGATTATGAGTTGTAAATACCAAATAAGGATTATGAGTCCCAAAATAATTCTCAATTTACGATTAAATTTTTCATGAGAAAATCGTAAAAATCATTTTGAATTTAAGATTTTGTTAAAGATGGACAAGTATATATTAATATAATTTTAGATGCATCAAAATAATATTAATATGAGTTTGTTAGTGATCAAAATATGCAAACCTATCTTTTTATTCACTCATAAAAAAGTACCATAAAAATGAAAGATGTGAGACTTGAAAACATATCTACTCGATCTGTGCACACTCAAATACATCTTTCATTTTTGTTGTCTTCACGTAGTACTCTAAACTATGTGATTTGGTTATAATCATAATTTTTCTATTCGATTTAATTAAAATTTGAACGAAAATCATAAAACAAAGACAGAAAATAAGAAAATTAGGGAGGAGAATATCAAATTATTCTTTATATCTTTTTATTTCATTCCAATCTACCAATTTGATTGAATGAATTGTTTGATAGTTATACTATCAAATTCTTTATATCTAGTTCATTCGATTTATATATCTCCAATACTATAACAAGTATTGAGTAAAAGATCCTTCAGAAATGAAGATGAAAAATGTATTTTCAAAAATCATGATTAAATAAATATAACATCATATTATTTGTGTAATTAATTACACCGTTTTTATTTAATTAAAAGGATAAATAATTAACGTGCATATGTTACCAACTAGTAGTATATATAAGGGATGGAAGTGGAGAAATTTTTAAATCCCACTTTAGTCTTTCATTATAACTTTTTTTTTAGTTTTTGGCATAGATTTAATACATGTGTTATTTTCATTATAACTTTTATTGATTGCTTTTGGGTGGAAATGATATTTTTAAAACTTTTCATCTCCTTATTATAATTTTTTTAAAATTTGAAAATTTTCACTCCAATTAATTATTTCATTTAATTTTATCCAAATTTATTCACATTCCCCTCTTCCTTAATTTTCTATGTCCTAACTATTCACATTCTCTATCTCTTTCAATCATTTAGCTTCTTCTTTCTCAAATCTTGGTTATAAATATCTCCTTTATTTTTTCATTATGGTTCACAAGTCAGAATAAAATGTTAAGGGTGAAGAAGAAATCAAATTCAGGATTTTCTATTCTCTTCTATTTTTTTTTCTTTTTACTTTGTTGTCTACTTTTTTGTATAGAAATATGTTTGTGTTTACTCTTTCATTTATAGGTTTCTTTTTAGTACACAACATAGGTTGGAGAAACTTGAACCACCAACTTTATGATTGACATGTACATATGTCTATACTCTTTATGTTTAAATTATGTAATATTGGGAATAATTTTTTAATATTACCAGGAGAACCTTGCTCATGTTTTAAAATGGTTGAGTGACTTATATTTTAATTTTGTTAAAACAACGTAAATATTATTGTTGGAATTTATTAAGTATAAATAAGGTAATAAAATGTGTAAATAAGAAATATTAAAGTCTTTCCTTAATTAGTTTTTGAGACATTTTTAAAAATAGCAAAATAAATTAAAATATTTACAAGTTATAGCATAATTTTGAATTCTATCACTATAACATATCAATGATTATCAGTGATAAAACTTGCTATAGGTTATAAATATTTGATAAAATCTACTACTTTAAAAAAATTTCTTAATTTTTTACCTACAACATCATTAAAAAAAATTATGATTTCACATTATAATTTCCTAATTTCAAAAGAAATGTGATTTGGTGGATATTTTACCCTTTCATTAAAAAAAATTTAGTCTTGCTTTAGTGGCAATTTTTATCATTCATAAATATTTAACGTTTATTGTCATTTTTACACTTGTTTAACTTTTCATCTCCTTATTTTAAAAAAAAAAACTTTGATCTCATAACTGATATTAGTTAATATTTTATGTTATTAAGACCATAATGAAACTTTTTCATTTTCCATAACTGATATTACATAATGCTATATGTTATTACACAACTAACAACCTTTCTATATTCCACTTTATTTAGATATATCTAGATTATATGGTTAAGTTTGCAACATGAAAACTTAAGATGTTAAGAAATAAAATTTGAATTATGCAAATAAATCAAATTAAAAAATATATTCGAAGGATGACGACATTGTCTGAATAAATTCATTTTTCACCTATTATGATGTGAATATAAAAATGATATATAAATATGAAAATATTGAAATGACTATTCCAATTTCAAAAAGTTAAGTTAAAATTATATTTTGTTTCCGGTGTGATTTTCACATGCATTGTACACGTTGTTTACTAGTATAAAATAAAAGGACGGAAGTGAAGAAACTTTTTTGTTTCCAATTTGTCCTTTCTTTTATTTCATTTATTTATTTCCTATTTTGGTTTTATTGTAATTTACCTTTTAACCTTGTATTTTAATTTGAATTTAATTATTGTAACTATTCTCATTTTTTCAAACTATTCTCGTATTAACTCCTTTCTATCTATTTCAATCTTTCAAATTCTTCTTTTTTATTTCAACTTTATTTTTCAATTTAAAATTAATTATTGTAATTATTGTCTCATTTCTCCTGACAATTTACATTCTCTTCTCATAGTAACTCTTTTGTATCTATTTTAACCTTTCAAAATTTTCATTTTCAAATCTTTGGATATAAATATCCCTTTTGCTTCATTCATGTTCATAAGTTACAACAAAATACTAAGGGTGAAAAAGAAATCAAATCATGTTTTTTCCTTCTCTTTTAACTTTTTTCATTTCTTATGTTCTTGTCTACCTTTTATATAGGGTTTAGGGTTTACAACAATTTGAAAGTAATTATTGAATCTGTATTTGTAATCATCTACATTTCTCAATAAATATTTGAGTATTCATTTATGTATTGTTGCATGCTATTAGAATTTTAATAAACATTTTCTTCCTTTTTCTTTGTATGTTCCATTTTTCTAACCTTGTGGTAGAGACCAAAGGTGAAGGCTTGCATGAGAACATGGTCGAGAGAGAAAGAAGATCAAAAGTGAAAATTTCGAAAAAAAGTGTAATTTCAAGAGTATTTTTAGAGTTTACCTTGCATGCAACAACTCACCCTTCAATGTGGCTTGAGAAAGAATTCGTCAATTTTGGCATTATTCATTTATTTTTTTCATTTTTATTTCGAGAAGGTTTATAAGAAATAAAAAAACAAAAGTTTTTGGTACTTTTATTTCATAACCTCTCTCTTTCCACTCGTTTCATTTTACTCATTCAAATTAAGTCTTCTTCACTATTAAATAAGGGGTAATTTTGCCAATAAATTATTTGTTCTCTCTTGTTAATTTGAAAGGTTCCTTTAATAAATTTAACACTAATAAAAACTATAAAATCATTCAATGAATTTGTATGTTAGATGGAAAGTGTTTTAAAATCTAACCGAGATGTATATCATTTATACTCTTATCTAATTAATTATCTAATAGAAAATTGTGTGTGATCAAAGCAATTAGACACATTGTATTTGCAAAATCAATTAATTTTGTTAGAATTCATAAGTAAAACAGAAAACTATTGAAATTCCCTTTTAAACAAACCAATGCTATAATGGAAAAGAAAACAAACAAACCAATCTTTGGAAAATTGGAAAATTGCTCAAACCTTAAATATGTCATTAAATCAATCAAACAAATACAATGGGTCATGGGATATACAAGTGGAGGTAATTACACATCCAACATTTTAGAAAAAAATTAGAAATTTTAGAGTCCGGAACAAACATCAAACTTAGAAACTTTAAGAAAGATTTTAATACACTAATTAAATTGATACATGGGTGAGAGAAAAATTAAATTATTATATGTGGGTGTTTTTTATAATGAAAAACTAGAAAATAGAGATAGATTAAGATTAAAACAAAGTAGAGTACAAATCAAATTAGTTATGTTGACATGTTCTATTAATGTTTTTCTCGCGACTTAATTCTATATTTATTACACTTTGGTTGTATACTTCAAAATTTAGAATGAGCATAAATAATTCAATTTATATTAATCACTTTTGGTTTACTTATTACATAGTAGTGATCGAAAATAAAATATTTGTATACGGAGAAGAATTATTACAAATAACAAAAAAAAAAAAAAATTTACAAAATATAGCAAGAAACTTAAATACATTAAAACTGTATTTACATTTTGTGGTATTTTTAGATAATATAATAAAGTACTATTTTAAAAACCTTTTGAATTAAATGGGGACGTTTCATATATTGAAAATGTATTAGACTTGTTTTATTTTGGTTCTTTTTTAAAAAATTATATGATATTTAAATTTTAAAAAATAGTTTCAGAGAGTATAATTTTTAGAATTTTTTTTAAAAACTTAAAAGACTGAAAAAAATACCTTTTAAGAACTTGACACCAAATAAACCAGTTCATGGAAACTAGGTCCGATAACGTTGTTTTCTGTTTCTAGTTTTTTGTTTCTTATTTCCTGTTTCTTCCTTTTTTATGAATAAGTACCTTCAAGATTTATTTTTATTTTATTCACATGTAATTCAATTAAACATTACACCACACACTTTATCAAATCTAAATAGGAAGGTTTTATGGTAATCTTATGATAAATCAAAATAAAGATTGAGATATGAAGAACAAAACCGACGAGGAGAAAGAGGAAAACCCACGATGAAAAAGACTAATATCTACAGTGAAAAGTAAGACAAAGACCCACAGCAAAAACACAAATCTGACAAAAACCTACAACGATCTGTACGAAGAGGAAGAGGAAAACTCAAACCCGACAAAGAAAAATGTGTAGGGAAAGACGATCAGAGGCAAGAAGAAAGATGAAGAAAACAATGAGAGGAAGAGGAAGACCATGGTTATTTGTTTAAGAAAGACGATGAAGATAAGAAGAAGAAAAAGAAAACCACGTGAAGAGTGGTTATTTGGAAAAGATGCAAATAAGAGGAAGAAAAAGGAAATCACGTGAAAAAATGAAAAAGTAAAAGGAAATAGAAAAATAATTGAAAAAAAGAAAAAGAAAACCAATAAAAATAATTGAGAAAAAGAAAAAAGAGTCGATAAAAATAATTGAGAAAAAAAATAATCAATAGAAATAATTTTAAAAAGAAAAAAATCAATAAAAATAATTGAAAAAAAGGAAAAGGAAACCACTAAAAAATAGTTGAGAAAAATGAAACTAATAAAAATAATTGAAAAAAAACTGATAAAAATAATTAAGAAATAGAAAAGAAGACCAGTAGAAACAGGGAGAGGGGAAAAGAAAACCAATAAAAATAAAAATAAAATAATTAAAGAACAAAACATGAGAAACAACTTCTTTTTTGTTTCTAGTAATTTCTTTTAAAATGATAAACGTTTTTTTTTTTAAAATGAGAAACAGAAACATTATCAAACACATTTATTTCTTAAAAAATGAAAACATAATAAAAAATAGAAAACGAGAACATTACAAAACAGACCCTAAAAGAATACATTTCTAATACTCATAGACCAAACAAATACCTTCAAAACTGAAGGACTAAAAAGGTAATTTTTCACTTTTTTTCTCGTTTTTTCTTTTTGCAAACCAAATTTATAACTAAATTAATACCCATCATTTTTTTCACTTTTTTTAAATAAGTATTCTCGATTCATATCATGGATGTAAAAAACAAAGAAGGTTCTTAGTGTTGTAAGCAAAATACAATTCTTAATCTGCTGGGATCACCCAAGACCACTATAACTAGAAATTCTCTTCACAACTTCCTCTTCCATTTCCACCAATTGTTGGCAAAAGTCCCCAATATCTTTTGCTTCATTCTTCAATGTAAATCTGAAATCTTTCCACTCATACTGACCAACCTCAACATTCAAACCAAAGATTGGAACTTTCACTAGCAACTCAAATCCCTTGCGATCCACTGATACTACATATGCATCCTTAAACATTGGGGAAAAAAACAGAGTTACAATTCCAATTGCTACCACACTTGCTCACGAATCTCCATAAAAATGCTAAAAGACTATCATACCTTTGCATTTGCATTGAAGTAAACAAGGCAGAATAACATCAGAGCTCTACGTCTTGTGGCGTTTTGGTTTATTCCATCAATAAGCGCTGCCGAGAAAGGTGCTGCAGGGAACAAGAGGGACTCTGGAAGTTAGCTTTATCATTGATATTTACATCAAGTAAATAAAAAGGGATGGGTGGGCGAAGTGCCTACTCAATGAATCTGCTTTTGATGTGGTGAAGTCCTCCGCTTCGACTTCGTATGTTCCACCTTTACTATCGATATACATACTTGATCTAGTGAAAGGAAATCTCAGTTCAAAATGTATCGTCTGAAACAGATTTGATTTGGTGGGGGGGGGGGGGGGGGTGTATTTTCCATACCTCACATCAAACTTATAGATCACATGTTCTTCATTCCCATTTAAGATTTCGTTGAGGTGTTGACTGCGTGATGTACATTTAAGCTTGGAGGATTTCAAGACGTTGGAGACTAAGCTACCAAAGTCTTCAATGGCTTTTTGTTCAAACAGTATGGCTGCTTTAAGCCTTTCAACAACATCCTGAGCCTGTAATCAGACTACCTAATAAAGTCGATATCAAAAGATAATACTTTAAGAAACTGCTTGTATGTATATTGGTACTTCCAAAGTTGGTAAAACTTTCTATACAAACTAAATGCGAAATTCTGATCCTAGTCTTCCAAAATAGGATGTGGTGGCGATAATGTTTTCCATTGGATGAGAGAAGCTGAAAGATTGGTTTATAATTGAAGACGGTAGTGGTTTGACACCTAATGAATTACTGTTGATAGAACTCGAAGACTAAAATGATACTAAAATGTAAGAGATAAAGACCTATAATAGCTCCCTAAGTATTCAAGTATTTGAAACCTCCCCTCTTGAGTACTTTCATCATTCAGCCATAAACCAACTAGACTATTTCTCTTCCCATTACTTCGGTGTATAACTAATTCCTTATATATACACAGATGTAGTACCTAAATAATGTTGCTTATCCAAAAGACAATTCCTAATAAATTTCCTGAAAGTCATAAGACAATTAGACATACCCTTCATGGCTCTAAAGCATGGTGACCTCGCTGAAGATCTTTGAAATTTCTAAAGAGTATAATTTATATTCTGAGTTGGAAGGATGTGTTTTCGTTACCTTTTCACTCTTAAGACGTGTCATGTCCCCGATAAGAGCAACCCTTGGTGGTAACTGCAGGATGAAAACGGACAATTATTTAGGGCAGTTGCTATATTTTAAGCATGAAGTCCTATAATTAGAGTCACCAGTGCCTTCGAGGAGAAATATAGCAAGATAATAGTATCAGTACCACTTAGGAACATATTAAATCTCCCAGAGCAAAACATTTCGAAACAAAGTAGTAAAACAACTTACTACTCATACATCTCGAGGTTACCTTTTCCAGAGATTTGAACAAGGAAGCTAGAGGACCTGGGAAAGGACTGGCCACAGCAAATGAACTACGCTCATCAATTATTGTGTTCTGTAGAAAAACCATGTGTTACCACTTACCAGTGCTAAGTACAAAAAAACTCGAGTTAATTAGGGTCTATTTGACTATGTCTTGTTCTTTGTTTTTCTGATTTTCAATTCAATGAATTAATCTCCACTCTATCATAATCTAGTACCAAAAACATTTATAAAATCCCAGCCAATTTTGAAAATAAAACTTTAGTTCCAGAAAATGTCACCCAAAAGTGAAATACTAAAAATGAACAAACATGTGTATAAGTAGATTTTATAAGAATAATGTCCAAAACTAAATCATAACAAAATAGGGTTAGTTAAACATATACTGCAGGTTAAATGCAAAGAAGTAGAGGCAACAGGGGAGTTGAGAAAAAATGTAAGACATCCTCCAATGTTCCAAGTGCATAAGCTACTCGAACTCTATAGAATGATCAGCGTATTGTTATTCAATCGAACTCTCAGCTTCTCATCGATCAAAGTAATCACATTGGCAAAAAATTGCTGTGTCACTCAACTAACCAATACCAACATCAAAATATCCAATAGGAATTTGACATATAACAACGCTAGATATGATAAGTCAATCTAAATCAAAGTCAGGAAATCAATTGAAGTCAGTTAAACCTGAATCTTAGAGTAATGGGAGGCTTCGAAGAAGTAAGTTAAAAAAATATATGGTTCTTATTTCCCTTCCTTATTCTGAATATCAGACAACGGGAAAGAGAAAAGGAGTAAATTTGTGAAGAAGACGAAGAAGCATACCACGTTGTGAAAATCTTTCTCAGGAACCCAAATATATGGCCTTCCTTTCCTGATCATGTACATAACTTTTGAAGTGTGAATATTCTCCTTGCTGAGATAGACACAACCAACCAAAACAAATGAGTAAAGCCATTTTCTAATATACTCTTCAATAAATGGAAACCCCATTCCCATCACCTAACATAAACATTTTTCATTTCACCAGTTGATTAATGACTAAAATGAAAACTCACTCAAGTATAAGATTATGAAAAGAGAGAAAAAATCACAAACAAATGGGTACCTTCCATTAGCATCGGCTTTGATCGTATTGAGAGTGGCAATCCAATTGGAAGCAAGAATATTCTGAAAAAAACAAGAAAAACCCAGATATCAATTTGCTATAAATTTTCTTTAAACTAATTTCAGAAAAGAAGGAAAGGGGAGCACCTTGCACCTTTCTGCAAAGGTTAGGAGAGCGGTTTTGTTAGGCTTCACCATATGGGGAGGCAAAAATATGAGGTAACAATCACCAAGTGATAGATTAAACTCCTGCTCTCGACGACAAACCTTCTGTGCGTGGGTTAGAGAGAGGAAGTATAGGTAGAGAAAATGAAAAAGATAAAGTTAAAAGGAAAAGGGCTAATAGAAACTGATCAATCGGAGGATGGCGGCCAAGGAACGTCGAACTCTAGCAATGGCGGCAATTAGATAAACAGTAGCACCAATGTGTCCACCGTTGATGGAGCAAACGACATGAGGAGAGGCAGGCGGTAGTGGGTTTTGCGAATGAGATACTCAAAGAGAGAATTAGGTTTCATTTCAAAAAATAAATCTCATTTACGTTTTTTTTAAACAACCTATTTCATTTTTTTTATTTTCTATATAAGAAAAATAGTGTGTATACAATATATATATATAGTTTAAATTTTTAACCAAAGATATATTTTTCTCTCTCTTTTAATTCATTCCTTAATCTAAATAGAGGATTTTTTAAAATAGAAAAAATTAAAAACTATTTACGATTTATAAAACAAACTCACTAAAACACAAAATTTATTTACTCTTAATTCTTCAATTAAATATAAATATTTTGTCAAACATTCTGTTTTTTTAAAAAAAGTACTCTAAATATTTCTTCAATGAAATCTAAATTTTAATAAATTTAAAATTACAAACTCTAAAATCCTTGGTTAAATAAACTCTAAAATCCTTAACTTTATCTCTCGTCAACTTTTTAATCAACCAACCCATCAAATCTCTTTGGATCGAAATATAAATCACTTTTCCTTTCAAAATTATTAAATCAATTGCTCATTTGACATATAATGTTGGTACAATGTCAATGTGAAGATTAAAGTTTGATTCATCCATCTCTTGCTTAAATTATGACACTTTTGAATAAAAAAATTAAATCAACCTAGGTCAAAAAAATAAAAATAAAAATTAATGAAAAATAAAATCCAACAAACAAAACAACATCATTTTGGTCTAGTCCAACACGAAGTTATTAATTTCAAGATTTTTATTGATGAGGATCAATAACGGCAACTTAATCATTTTTCTTTAAATGCATTGTTCATTATGAAATCACGTGTTTTCCTTAATGGAAAATGCCCATCCAGATATCTCATGATCTTCTTTTCGACTTTGCCTATAAAAAAAGTTTTAGGTCTATCAAGAAAACTCTTCCACTCATCAAGATATCCAAAACAAATATATTAATTTTTCTTTCAATGATGGACATTGCAAATCAATAAACATAATCTCTTGATGAATCTCGTTCATCAAGAAAACCTAGGTAACTTGATGGACATTGTCAGTCAACTAATATACTATCCTTATATTTATTGTCCATCGAGAAATAGTTTTATTGACGTTTGTGGACTATCAACGAAACTAAGAGAACTTTGTCCATCAACAAAATAAAAAATCTACATTTTTTTTTCGTATTTTGTATGAACGTCAAGATAAATATTGTGTGAAGAAAAATATTTTTCTTGATGGTTCTTTGCCATAGCCATTCGAAAATCAAAATTTGCGTGCGTCAAGAAATGTCAAATCTGTAGTAGTGAGAAGACCTTATAAATCATACGGCATATTGAATCCTATTAATACAATCATTATTTTTCTTAAAAGCATCACTTACTATAAGATTCAATATATGGGCACAACAACAAACATGCAGAAATTCCCCCATCAAACAATAATCCCTTATTGAATAGCTTTAAGATAAGCAAACATAGTGTCATTCGAACTTGCATTATCAACTTTCAAAGTCATTACCCTCTTAATGTCTCAATCCTTCAAATTCTTTTCAATGGTTTTACCTATCATATCGTCTTTATGATTCTCAATTGGACAAAAACTAAGTATTCTCTTATGTAATTTTCAATCAGAATCTAAGAAATGGGCAGTTAGGACCATGCAATTTATATTTTGTACAATGCCAACAATCAGTGGTAAGAGAAATTCTATACTTATTATTTACGAACATGTCTTTCAAACGATTCTTCTCATTAACATACAACTTAAGCACATCTCTAGCCACAGTAAACCAAGACGGAACAACAAATCTAGTTTGATTTACACATGTTAATCTATCCACAAATTTCTTGAATTCATTACTCTCCACAAACTTAAATGGCAATTCATTTACTATTATCATTTCAACCAAAGCTTCCTGATAACACTCTAGACTAAATGACTCACATACAAGTTGTAAAGAATTGTCCCCAACATTGTCTTTAGATTTGAAAGCTATGTCATTTGGGTTGGATCTCTCTTTTCTTTTTTAAGGGTGCTTTTTGCAATTTTCCAAATGATTCTTCCTAGTCCAATTACCATTAACATTTAGAATAACATGCATACACAACTTCACAGTATTTAAATTTAGCACAAGTGTCTTTAAGATCACCTTTAAGCCTCTCAAAGTGATCTCAAACAATGGATTGTTTGACTTTCTTCTATTCGGGGGATTTGGAACAACATTTGAATCAACATTAATGGTTTTACTTTTGTCATTTGTATTAGCAGCTATATTTTTATCTCGTACAATTTTTCAAGTTTCACTTTCATCAAACTCCATATCGGTGGAATCCATTTAACTATTGCTTAATATTTATTGTTAACATAGGAGTTGAACTACAAGTTTTATATGTGATTTGGACTTATTTTAAATTTAGTCTAAGTTTCAAAAGTTTATATTTAGTCATTTTGATTTGAGTTTGACTTAATTTGGTTGATATCGTTTTAAATATTTTAATTTAGCGAACTTCATTATACAACAAGAATTTAACCTTTTGCCAGTGACAAAAATCATCAGCGAAGCTTTAAAAATGTGTCGGCTTTTCTTTTGCCAACGATATTAAACTGTCGGCACAAACCATCAGCATAGATCATCAGAAGAGCCTCCGTCGACGATAAAAAAGAGACTGTCAACAAATACTAGACTTGCCAACGAAACTATGATGACACCAGAAATTAACCATCGGCGAAAAGGATATTCACTAAAGGTGAAAATATTTTATGTAGGCATTTAATTATGTTGGTTGTGTATATCTATTACATCGACAGTTATAGTTTTTGTCAGCAAATACATGAAATGCTGATGGGCAAAAGCCTATTTTGTAAATATTTTTTTATATATATTTGTATTATTTTTTCACAATAATTTTGGTTTGTACCTAAACACAATTCAAACTATCAAAATAGTAAATACTAAAATTCATTTAATGTTTCAATAAAAGTTACAATAGTTTCTTACAAAATTAACCTAGCCAAAAAAAAGTAAGTTTGTCCAAAATTACAACAAACAATACATAAATAATACATAAACTTCTAATTTATTTTTCATAATGGTCTCGATTGAAAGTTGAACCTAAAAAACAAATAGAAAGAAAACAATAGAAACATATTAATAAACTTGTACATTTTTCACTTTACATATATATATATATATATACAAAAACTTTACCTAGTTTAATTTCTTTTAAAAATAAACTTACAATTATCAACTTTTCTCTACAACCAAAACATAACAACTTACATACTAAATAATTCAACTTTACTTAACCACAATAATAATAACTTACAAAAACAAAACTATATGTCATCCCACATCCAAGAAAACAAATTTAAACTTATGTTCATGAACCTTTCCCTACAACCAAAACATAACAACTTACCTACTAAATCATACTTTGTGTGATGAAAATTTTGTGAAAAGAAATATTTATTATTATTTTATTCATAACTTGCATTCCCACCGTACTTGAAGTCTCCTTGTATACTCACCGATTCATTCATGGGTTTGGACCCTTAGGACATCCAAGTTTTGAAAGGAGGGAGGTGATAAGCAAACGTAGATATGCCCATATCTCCACACACGCGCATGCCACCGTCGGTCGAGCGTGGCTTGGAGGAATAAAATAATAACATATATATATTTTTGCTAAAACGTTTTCTTTGACTTTTGACTTTCCAAAACCAAAACTGTTATATAATTAATTGGTATAATCATTTTTATTTTCTAAATTAATTGATATAATCGTTTTGGTTTTCTAAATTAATTGGTCATTAACATTGTGACCGTTGGTTGCCTATGCCTCCACACTTCTATATATACAGTCTCATTCTTCACCTAAAATATACAAAAAAATATCTATCGATTTTCATACCCACCCTAAAAAAATCACTTTCTACATACCGAAATATAGTGTTTGTGAATTCCAATTAGCTTCGATGTAAAACTAATTGAAGACCAAGACTGTTTTATCCTAAAGACGATGGGGCTATCAAACTGTTTGTACAAAGAGAGAATAGCTGCGAAACGTCTTAAAGAGAGCGTGATCCGCGACTTAGTCGTCTACTAACCTGTTTTTCTATTTTGCAGTTTGCATTTTACTAGACAATTTAATCATTTGTTGTTCTGATCAGTACACAAGAGTATTTGGCGAACTGACTAGGAGAGATACCGTACGTTACACATACTTGCACGCATAAATTAGGTCATAGCCTAGCCCTAAGTCACAAGAATTTTTCTTAGCTTTGTAAAATGAACTAGGTGTTGATGAATCTGTTGGAAATGTGTTCTTTAACAATTCGAGTAGCATATCAAATGACTTAGCTTGTTACTCCAACCATTTAGAACTTTAATATGCATCAATCCTACTAAAAGTTGAAAATTTGTCAAAAATGGGCTGAAAATGGAGGAATAAATTAATTTTAAGATTGACTTTTAAAAACTTGACTTTTATGACAAATTGGAAGTGAAATATCTAAAGTACCCTTTTTTTATAATTTTACATTCTCTTCCTCTTCTTCAACGTAAAACAACATGTAGAAAAGAAAGAAAAATCTTATCTTTTTTTCTTCCCTCTTAAAAAGTTGTGAACTTTTCCACTTCTACACTGATGCCATTCATCCTCTCCTTCGGTGAACGTCTCATGAATCGTGGTGTGTTTTAATAAAACTTTTTTATTGTTTTTTTTGTTATTGTTTTTTTCTTGTTATTGTTTTTTGTGAAATGTATTGTGTTATATATATATATATTGAACGTTAGTTGGATAAACCTAATATAATTTTTAATTATTTCAAGTTGATTTAGAGTCATTTCAAAGAATGTCAATAAGTTATTTGTTTTTTTTTTTCACCTCGCAAACATCTCGCAGGTTTTTAAGTTCAAATGTTTGATCTCAAATGAATTATATATTTGTTCTTATGTGATTTAGGGTGCTTTTAACTACTGTTTTTTGTATTTCGCAATCTCGTAAACATCTCGCAACTGCCAAACTTTAAATGTTCAATGCTAAATTAGTCATATACTTATTTAGGATGCATGTTTTATTTTGTTTTTAGATATTGTTTTTTAATCTTGGAAAATAAGTCATACACTTTTGTCATAATTACCTAAAATTGTTTGGATATATATACAATTAATACAATCATCACATCCTTAACATCATGACATGCACAAACATTCAGTTCTATGTTTAGAGTAGTTGAGAGTCATGAAAAAAGATGCCAAAAAAAAAAAAACACTTTTCATTTTAAAATTTTTAGGGAAGTAAAGTAACGATATATACTTTTATTTTAGCGGCATAATATTTAGCTTTGTAACAATTTAGTAAGTAAACTAATTTAGTATACGACAATTTAGTCATTGATGTAATAAAAAATAGTGAGTCTAAACCCTAATCCTTAACCCTAATATTAAGTAAAAATAGTGAGTCTCTCACTAGTTTGATTGATTTATTTACGTAAAAAAATCTAATTGGAACCTCAATACTAATGATCACATAGACTGAGTTGTTGTATATAATTTAAAAGCTAAAATGTTATAAAATAAAAAACACGTAGAGTAAATCATTACAAAGGGAAGTTGAGTAAATTGTTAGTTTAGTTTAGGGAGCATGAATAAATTTTGATGTAATTAAAATAAAGTTAGCAAGGCAGTTGGGGTATCTTAGGTCATGCAATCTGTTCCTCCTACCAACTCATCTACATGTTTCTTCATTTAATTCAGAAAAAATATATCATAAAAAGCCTCTATCTCTCTCTCTCTCTCATGCATGGAGTGAAATTCACCTACCAAAATTTGAACTAAACAACCAAAATTATATAAAAAGAAACAATTGTAGAACAAAAGGTATAGTACTACTTCTACTTCAGCTGATCATTGTTTGTATTCATCTATTTGTCACTTTGTTTCTAAAGAAAAAAAAAGGTGGCAATTTGGTTGGCCATTGGTCTGAGTCGGTGGGTTTTTGTCTGATAAACTTTTGAGGGTATGATGCCATTCCCATGGTCCAGTTGTTAACTATTGCTATCAATTATTGAAGTACTGTGTTTTATCAAATCTTTTTAACCCTTTTGTTTTTCTTGGAGAGGATCCTTGCTATTGTCTTCTAGGTTCTCTGATGTGCCTTTGAGGAAACTGTTTCATTCAAATTTGTACATAATTCTCTTTCAGTATATGATTCTCTGACCAAATCTATCTATTACTGAATGAGATGTTTCTTTTTTGGCATGTTCCAATGTTATAATTTCTAATTATCCTCTGCTCTTTTTCTAATAATAAATGCAGGTGATTCTAATCATAGCCATTGTCATCATGCAAATAAACCTTGTGGAGAGACTAAGACCCCTTGTGGGTACTAAAAGTTGGGATTACTGTGTTCTTTGGAAATTGAGCCAAGACCAAAGGTTAGGTTGAGTTACTACTTAGCTTTATTCTCTCTCTCTCTCTCTCTCTCTCTCTCTTTCCTAATCTTATTTTCCTTCCTTTTTTTTTCATGTTTCAGATGTATTGAATGGATGGATTGTTGTTGTGCTGGGACTGAGAACAATAATAATCAAAATGGTAATGGAGAAGAAGAACTTGTGCTTCCTGTTTCTCAAGTCATTCAATGTAGGGACACTATATGCCCACACCCAAGAGCTAGTTCTTGTGAACTTCTTGATCAACTGCCATGTTCAATGCCTCTAAATTCTGGGTATTCCATCCATACTTATCATCTTCACATACCCAATATTAATCTCTTTGATCTCTCAGTTGTTCTCTGTTGAACAGGGTTTATATACAAACATTGCTATCAAATGAACCCAACTGGCTACTCTTCTCCAATGCCGCCGATTCGACCGCCCCCGATGTGAGTAGCATTTGCAAAGAACATTACCATATTACTACATACATGTGGCAGCAAGAAGTTACACTTTTTTTTCATCCCTTTGCAGGAAACAACGGTGACCAGAGTATTAGTTCCATTTGCATTTGGATTAGTGGAGTTGTTCGTTGCTAAACATGTATAGACAGAGACACTTCTAGTAATCTCATCTCTATATACACTATCTCACTTAGGCTATCGGGTTTCTCCTTTTTGTACCTTCTGGTGATTAACATATAAACTTACATAACGTAATCTTACTTCAAAACCATTAAACATTATTAAATTTGTGTAAATTTTGAATATTTGATGTTATTCACATGGATTTTATTGGTTTAGAGATTTGACTGTCCCTGCTATTTTATTCTATATCAAAATGACATATTTATATATCTAAACGATTTTAGATTTTATTTTTTAGGGCAAAATACTCTTTTGGCTTATGAAGGTTTGATGTTATTGTCTATTTAATCTATGAAGTTTCAAAAGTAATATTTGAGTCTTCAAAGTTAAAAAAATAATTCTAAATGGTCTATACATTAAAGTTGACTAACGAAAAATGATTGACACTTGAATAGCAATTATTCTAACAATCATATATTCATTCGTGTTTTTTATTTTATTTTCTTTTGTCTTTCTTACTGTTCCCTTCCCATAGGTTTATTCTTCTCCATGTAAATAAATTTTCAACTGGTATCATTTTTGTTGTATGCTTAGTTCTTTATTCTCTCAAATTTGAAGATTCAAGTGTCACTTTTGAAATTCCAAGGACCAAATAGACAATAACATTCAACCTCTAGAAGTCAATTTTTTTTTCTTTTTTATATCAATTTGTGAATTTTTTTAATCAAAATTTCATGGTTGACATGAATTTGATTTCAATTTTGGTTTTATTTTATTTTTTGAATCAAAATTGGCTCTTATTTTTTTATATATAAAAATACCATTCACCATCTTTTATCACAATTTATTTGGTTTTTTTAATCTATTGTTATCATTACTGGGTTGTTTTTCTAAAATTTGATTTTTTTTATTGCAATTTTTGTAAGGTTTGCTTTAAGATTTAAATCTTACGTAACTTAATACTAAACAATTAAATAAATATGTTCCCTATCTTGAAAGGCTTTAACCATAAATGAGAATGAATTTTCAAAATTAAAAATAAATAAACAAACAAACAAACAAAATCTATAATTTATGTTCTAAAAAGAAACTTCAAGTTTTCTAAAATTCACGTTAAAATCCCATTTTTTTTTCATTTGATTTAAATTCGAAAGAGATTAGATATTCTAAAACCTCATCTCAAAATCACAAATCACAAATCACAAAAGCTAAATTTAAAAATAAATAAATAAATAAATAAAATTATTCCCTCTCTCTTTTCTTATCTTTTCTTTTCAATTTTTTTTGTAAACTCACTCTTCCTATGGTTTTTTTTTCTTAAGATCTAAGACTAATTTACTCTTTCAATTTTCAAATCCTACGGTTTCTTTGGTAATATTTGGTTTCATTATGATATCTTTGTCTCTTTTCATATACCAATCATTTGTTAAAAGAAATTGAAATGATAGTTTTAGATATATTAGAAGTATGTTTTTAATTGTAATAAAAGTAGTTTAGTTTTAGTTTAAAGTTTTCTCATTATAAATGTAAATAATATTAGTTTGTTTGTACTTACATCATAAAAAATCAAATTTATGGGAAAAACCTTTTATTTAAGCAAATGCATTTCTTTTGGAGGGTTAAATTCAACTAACTAAACTACAACAACTGTATTTATTTGTACTTGATAGATTCTTTGTTCTTACAGGCATCTGAAGATCAACATGTCATAGATTTTGTTACAACTCAATGCAATGTTTGGATGGAGCAAGAAGCCGTTATTGATTCAAGCAACATGGAAACAAGTTTCTCTGTTGATGTAAATGCAACAAATGGAATCCAATCAAAGCCATTTGTAGCAGATCAAAATGTCGTTTTAAGAGATTCTGAAAATCAATTTGAGGCACCAGGTTCAGTCACACTAACATTAGAAAACACCAATGTGGGTTATGACATCTCATTAGACAGAATCCGCCTCTGCAATTCTCCTATGAACTTGCAACGGTTCAATTACAGCTCAGAAAACAAAAACAAGAATGAAATCTTCACTGAATGTTCACATGATTCGTTCCTCATTGATAAGCAGGGAAAACCATACAAGGTTTCAGCTGAAAATGAGTTGGAAGAAGTGGACACGATACATGGGTCCATAATGAACACATCAAACACTCATGGGCAGTTCAAGGAGAATATGATGGAATATAAGGAGCAGCAACGGGAAGAAAAGGACTTAGTCAAACATGAAAATGGAAGGTCTGATTCAATCTCTGATTGTAGCGATAGGCTTGAGGACGAAGATGATGCAATTGCAAAGTACCGCCGGAGGACAGGACAAGGTCCTCAATCAAAGAACCTTGTTGCTGAGAGGAAGAGAAGAAAAAAACTAAATGAGCGACTGTATAACCTTCGAGCATTGGTTCCCAAAATCTCTAAGGTGATTGATTACTATTAAACACTTGTTTGGATCACTGGGAAATGAAATCAAACAACTTCCCTAGCACAATTAGTTTAACATAATTGCTCTCACAGTTCGTTTGAGTTCAATATATCCCAAAACAACGAATTACTGTTTACAATATCTTCTAACAAATAGTTTCTGTGAATTTCTCAGATGGACAAAGCCTCAATACTTGGTGATGCAATTGATTTTGTGAAGGAGTTGCAAAAGCAAGTCAAGGAACTACGAGATGAACTGGAAGAGCATTCAGATGATGAAAATGGAAAGACTGGACTTTCAGGAAACAATGGAAACTACAATATTGTCCAACTACCTGAGTTTTTGAGCCAACATGATAAAGCTCAAAACAGTTACCATATGGGAGTACTAGGAAGTGGAAGTATATTGAAACAAAATCTTCAAGACACTGAAGGTACTAGCAATGACAAGACTCAACAGATGGAGGTACACATTAGAACTTAATTGTAGGAAAAAGAAACTTTGCATGTCTGTGCATATGTATGTGTCCTTTTATATAATGCACTACAGATGCTAAATCACAAGTGAGATTAAATAATTGCAGCCACAAGTGGAAGTAGCACAGATTGATGGAAACGAGTTCTTCATAAAGGTTTTTTGTGAGAAAAAGCGAGGTGGGTTTGTGAGCTTAATGGAGGCGTTAAATGCTCTTGGCTTGGAAGTAACAAATGCAAATGTGACAAGCTATAGAGGTCTCGTATCTAATGTTTTCAAAGTTAAGGTAAGCAGACTTTTCTTGTCTCAAAACATTTGCATACTTTCTACAACCCAAACAATAAATCAAACAAGCAATTCATCCAAAACTACTAAACAATTTCTCAAAACTACCCGATAACACAATGATTCAGCAATCATTCTTCTTGACTAACATTTTGGTGACAGAAAAAGGATAGTGAAATGGTTCAAGCAGATGATGTAAGAGACTCGTTGCTGGAGATAACAAAGTACCCATGTAGAGGATGGTCTGATATAATCAAGGCACCAGAGTGCATTGGGAGCCGCATGGATTACCAGCCCCACCCCCATCCCCACCCCCACCAGCATTCATTTCAAGACAAAGCTATCAATTCACGCATACATCTCCTTGATGATTAATTCCTAGTTCTTTTTCCCTGTCTGTACTTGAGTAAAAGCACCAAATACAAAACGATATTACAGGAAATGTCCAACCAATACCAAAATCAAAGTAATCCAGCTTAAAGCAATTGTAATACATTGGATGTTTGGTTATGATCAATGAGAAGCTGGGAATTTGATTGAATAACAAATACTCTGATCATTCCATAGAGTTGGACTAGTTTACTTTATGCACTTGGGACAATGAAGGATGTCTTACATCTTATATTATATGCTCTATGTTATATACTCAATACTAAATACTAGCTATTGGATGCTCTATGACTCAATGTTCAATACTCAATGTCCTACGTTTCATTTATGTTAAATATGGTGTTGCTCAATGCTCGATCCCTAAAGAAACACAAAAAAAATAGTACAAAATTCTAAAACAAAGAAATCCAAAAAAAGACAAAAGAAAAAAAGTATAAAATAAAAGAATAAATGTGAAACAAAAAAAGAATTATTAAGAAAGAAAAAGAAAGAAAAAAAAAACAAAAAGAGAATCGAATTGAAAAAACCATTTAACGTTAAAATGAATAATTTTACACAAGGATGACAGAAGCAAAATGTCATGAACATTTAAGTTCAACATTTGGGAGTAGAATAGTCTTTGATATAGTATATATCATTTTTTATACGAACTTTGTTAGAGTTTAGACAAGATAATAAGAAATTAGTTATATGATAAAAGTTTGAAAATAAAATACATATTATATAGGGACATGCTTCATGTAGAATGTGGTTCTTTGTTTTTAAATTTTTCCAAGCCTCTAAGAACCTTTATTTGTTGGGGACAAAAAGAAAAGTAGAATTGTGATATAAGTTTAACTACATTTTAGTATTTTACTAAAGGAAAAGGATGAAAATGATTTATCTACATCTTTACCTACACTCTTCTTAATTCATATATATTCTTTTCTTATCTTCTCTTTTCCTCTAATTTATTTTGTTATTATTAGAAAATCCTTGCTTGCAAGAGCCAAATTACAATTTTGAATTGACTTAAAAAGCTAATTGTAAGCCTACTTTAAACTATTTTCCGATGCTAAGTTGAGCTCCATAATTTGAAATTAATGTGTTAGAATTAGGAATTAGTGTGGGATGTAGATTTGTTTAGTTGGAGTTTTTCAATAAATATGAAAAAGAAAAAAATAAAAGATAAAATTATTTGATAGATGTGTACATTCGAGTAGCGAACATTGTCGAAGCTAATGAAGTTGAATTATTTAATACCAACTTATGAAGTTGGTAAGCCAAACGACAAAAATATATAGAAATTGCTATATAAAACTTAGTCATTTTAAATTATTGCTTTTTCTATAAAAAAAAATCTAAATATAGTGCTAACAAATTACAACTAAAAAATATCATAGTTCATTTTTACTTCCAAAATAAATTAAATTGTCAAAATGATTTTAGGATAGCGTAGATATATTTTGGTACATAAAAGTAAACAAAAGAACACTAGAAGAAATTCAAAATGAATGGCAAAATCCGTCCATTAAGGATGACCTTAAGCCACATAGCAGAGTTTCCAACGCGTCAAGCATGGGTAGGTAAGTCATAAGTAATCGAATTACAATGATAGTTAGTCTAAGGAAAGTTGAGAATAAAACCATTGATACAGAGATCTCTATCTCTGATAGAATCGACAAAAGCTTGAATGTCATTCGCAAATCTAGAAATGTCAACCAAAAGTTTTCAAATGAAATTTGGAATAATTTCGACCCACAACAAGGAAATGTCAACCTCGATGACTTAAGAAATATTAAACATGGTAATGACTTTAGAGAGCTCCACAGAATCCATCATGGGGAAATGACTCTCCAAAGCGAGCACAACATCACTATTCAAATCACGAACGACGACTTCAATACTCACATCAACATACGAGATAATTGTATATGAGCCAGGAGAGGGGCTGACTAGAGGTAAACATCGGTTGGTTGATCGAAGTTGGTGTTCCGACCAAACTTCCCCTAAACCGACTATGGTCGATTTAATAAACGTTCAAATCTACCTGGACTAAGAAAAAGTACAAATAAGTCATTAGTCAATAAATTGATAGGTTTAAATTGGCTTAAGCTCTTGAAATTTGTTTAAAATGTTGTTTGTTTGGATTTTTTTCAAACTCCACCGATCAAACACCTCCTTATCTCGGATCGTTTGGCTTCGATTCAATCAGTTTGATGAGTGGTCGGTCTGTAATACTCATTTTTAGTGTTGATTTTGCTTTGAAAGAAAAAAAGGTTGTATTAATTATTAATTAGTTTAAGAAATTATTTTAAAATTTTCTAATTTTCGTTGAAATGTAAAGAAGCCAAGCATCGCACTTGGTAACGCAGTGAAAGCAGGAGTCCTCCGGTCATCTACGGAGGCGTCGCCATGGATTCAGATTCGACCCTGCTTGAAGATTCTTCCACTCCTTCTCCCTCTTCTTCTTCTTCTGGTTTCGATAGAGATCGTCATGTGATGTTCTTGGAGATGATGTACCAGTTGTTGCCTTTTCAATATCAGACACAAGAGATCAACCACCTTACGCTTGCTTACTTCGTCATCTCCGGCCTTGACCTTCTTGGTGCCATGGATCGTGTGGGTTCAATTTTCAATTTCTCTCTCCTTCTCTCTCTATTGCGCTTTTCCTGACCTGAATTCACTTTGAAATTTGGAAATGTCTTATAATTTAATGTTTAGGTTTCCTCTTTCTATCCCTTTGTTTATACCCAATGCTGACTGTCAATTAGAATTTTGAAATTCGTAATGTTTTCTTTCTCATTATAAATTTACTCTTCGTAATCGGTTGCGTCTAAAGGAATGTCTGCTAGTTATTTGAGCCCATGAATTGCTGAAAATGAGGTGATTTTTTAATTTGAGGGATGGGGGTTGTTGCGAGGAGTTTCTTAAGCTCTTGTTCGAGTTCTTGTATCTACATTTTGATCAAAATGATGGGTTAATTAATTAATCATGGTAATGGTTTTCATCCAATTAGCTGCAGAACCCTTAAAATGATGAGATGACAGAATGCTTCCTATTAACATGCTTTTCCATAATTACCTTAATTTCCCTATGCATTGATTATTTCCTTAACCAATATATTGTGTTAAAATACCGAAGCTTACTCGAAAAAGAAAATAACATTAGATATTTGAAAAAGTTTAGGTGGACAAGGACAAAATTGCAAATTGGGTCTTGTCCTTTCAAGCACTTCCTACAAACAAGGCTGAAAAAACCACTGGTATGAACTTCTTGAGAAAGAAAGTATAAAATTTATATGGGGAAAGTGCCTTGTAATTAGCTTTGGATTCAACGCAGGAGAACTTTATGGATTCTGCGGATCAAGAAGTTCTCAGTTTCCTCCAGATGAGAATGGGGTATGATAAACACATTATGCACAAAGCTTCCTGTTGGATCTCTGGTGATAGTATATTAATGTTTATGATCTGTTTCCCCATGTTATCCAATATCTGTTTTTACTTTTAGGACATGCAGTTAATGCAATGCAAATGAGACCCCTACGTATTCTTTTCAATAATAGTTGATTTCTGGTTATAGGATTTAATTCACAACGGTAGTCACTTGGCGAGCACATATTGTGCCCTTGTAATACTGAAGGTTATTGGTTATGACTTCTCCAATATTAACTCTGAATCAATAGCAATCTCAATGAGAAACCTTCAACAATCGGATGGGAGGTATTCTTTCAAGCTTTTATGTTCATTGATTAATTGATCTAAAATCAATTAAAATTGATCTTTTTAATGTATCTTCATTGGATTTGATTATTTATTGGTACCTCTTACATCTATTCATTATTCAACTTTAAATGGTTATGACTTAATGAAAAAGATTGAGATATCTTTATTTTGAACAAAAAACACAAGGTGTATGTATACTACTGCTACGACTGTTGGTGAACCTTCTAAAGTTAAATGTTTATATGTTATAGTGGAAATTTAAACTGTAACGTGAGAATTGGTTTTTATCTTAGATCCATGTCTATTATTCATCATTTAAATGATGACACATTCTCTGCATTTTTTTTTCAAAATTTTTGGTGTAACAATGTGAATTCCAATTTCTTTGGCACCGATGTTTGTTCCGACAGCTTTGTGCCTATCCATATTGGAGCAGAGGCTGACCTTCGGTTCGTCTATTGTGCTGGTATATGAAAGTTGTTTGTGGCTTTACTTCTAAATTATTGAAATATTAGTGAAAATAAATTTGTGATGCCATTTATCAATTACCCAGCTGCAATCTGTTATATGCTTGAGAATTGGAGCGGGATGGACAGGCAGAAAACTAAAACCTACATATTGAACTGTCAGGTTTGTTTAAAGAAAGACACAATGTTGACGTTTGTGTGTTTATTACGTTGTCTTCCCACAGCAAATATTAATCATTTTAACGTTTTTGTAATGACTTTCCTGTAGTCATATGATGGTGGCTTCGGGTTAACTCCTGGCTCAGAATCTCATGGTGAGATTGACAATGCTGTTGATTAATAAGTTTGATGCCTGCGTGCTTTTATTTTAACTCATAAAATCAGGCCTAGGATTGATTGTAGTTGCCAGTGTTGTTCATTTCACCAAGTTAATCATTATTTACGGATGGTTGGATTTAGTGATACAGGCGGTGGAACGTATTGTGCTATTGCATCTCTCCGTTTAATGGGTTTCATTGAAGATGATCCTCTCTCTAGAGACAATCCTTCTTCCATAATAAACGTCCCATTGTTGCTGGAGTGGTGCTTGCAGGTTCATTTTCATCATCCTACCACTACAATAAAAGAGTTTCCAATACTTGGACGTTGTAATGCTTAGAAATTTGACTTTTACTAGAAATAAAGAACCAAGGTTAGATTGGAAACAAAGACAGATTTATGAAAAATAATTTCTAAACCAAGAATAGATTGGAAACAAAGACATATTTATGAAAAATAATTTCTAAGCCAAGGATAGATTGGAAAGAAAGACGTATTTATGAAAAATAATGTCTAAGCCAAGTAGATTGGAAACAAAGACATTTATGAAAATTAATTTTTCCTCTCTTTGATTTTTCTAAACTTAGTTGCTTTCTTATGCCAACATTTTTTCAACTACTTACGGAAAAGTTACCCGTGTAGAAACAAGCAGCTGATGGAGGATTTCAAGGTCGACCTAACAAGCCTGCTGACACTTGTTACGCATTTTGGTAAGGAAAAATGTAGATGTGTGACCATTTTTCCAGTACAGTATGGAAATTTGTTCTTAACAAAGCAATATTGTGGCAGGATTGGATCTACCTTGAGGATTTTAGGAGGCCTCGATTTAATAGATAAGAAGGCTTTGAAGGCATTTTTGTTGACGTGCCAGTCTAAGGTAATATCACTTCTCTTTATCTTCAGTTTGATTTCATTCTTAAAACAAAAATTCAAAATTTTTCTGTGGATGAGTCATGAAAGCATAGTTCTATAACCGACATCAAATTTATGATGCCTTAGTCACGACTTTTGAACTAACTAAGGGGTATTTGAGGTATTGAATAAAGTTCTGAAGTTTGGAGTTAGTATCTCGAGTCAGGAAGCTTGTGCTTAGATTGCTTAGTTGTTAGTTGGAGTTTATCGATAAATGTGCAAAAGAAAGAGAGAAAAAGATGAAGTTCATCCACAAATGTGCAAACTTGAATAGTGAACATTGTTGGAGTTCAATTATTTAACACTGACTTGTAAAGTTGGTGGATTGAACGCCCCTTTATGAAGTTTGTTAACTTTTTGTCATACTTTTTCTTATAGTATGGTGGTTTCAGCAAGTTTCCGATGGATTTTCCTGATTTGTACCACTCCTACTATGGATTTACTGCTTTTAGCCTCTTGGAAGAACCCGACATCAACTCTCTGTTTGTTGAACTCGGAATAACAGATGTTTCTGCCTGGAGAATCTAACGCGAGACCATTGATTCAACATGGGATGAATCATTTTCACTGCTTTGCTGACACGATTGTCATTCATTTCCCCCTTTCTAAATCTTCCACTTCGCCTACACAACTTATTGCAAAAAATATAGAGTTTGATCTTTTAGCTTTTCACAACTCCAGATAGAGCTTCATCCAGAATCCTGGTTGTATACTTTCTAAAATACATGTATCCCTTCTTCTGATTGTACTTTTATATTTCAAGTTAGATTTAAACACAAGATCTGGTTTTGATCCTATGTTTCTTTCAGTTCAAGTAAGCGATTATATGTTTCTTCTGCAATGTATCAGTGTCAATTTCTTCATGCTTAAATATTTGGGCATTGTACATGAGAGTGCATGTTTTACTTCTGATGTCAAAAGTATCCATTTTCGTTAAAACTTTGTATATGTTAGAGCAAGAAGCTACTGACGGTGGCTACTACCTTGTAATTAGTTTCTAACACCTATGGGTCCGTTTGGGCCCTGGTTTATCACTGTGGGCTTGGATTATAATAACTCAAACCCACGTTTGGGGTCCGTATAATGGAAACCCTAGTTTTAGGGTTTCCATTACTCGTCTTCACACTTTACTCCTTCGTCTTCCATTCGCAATTTTCTCCGTTTTACTTCCTCTCAACTCGTCTTCATCCCTCGCAACTCGTCTTCAATCTCTGAGCGCTACTTCATCCTTAAAGCCGTTTAATCCTTCCAATCGAAATTATCCCCTTTCTTCAATCCTTGTAACGACATTGATTTCGATTTAATTTTCGAAAAAACTTTCCCCTTTTTTCCTCAACTCATCTTCAACGTATTTCGGTTGTTCTTTGGCCGTCGTTTTCTTCTCGGTAAAAAATCCTTCCAATCGAAATCATCCCCTCTCTCCCACTCTTCGTCCTCCCAATTTTCGTTGAAGGCTTCGCTCACAGTGTTGCCTCCATCCTTCCAATCGAAATTATCCCCTTTCTTCAATCCTTGTAACGACATTGATTTCGATTTAATTTCCGAAAAAACTTTTCCCTTTTTTCCTCAACTCATCTTCAACGTATTCCAGTTGTTCTTTGGCCGTCGTTTTCTTATCGGTAAAAAATCCTTCCAATCAAAATCATCTCCTCTCTCCCACTCTTCGTCCTCCCAATTTTCGTTGAAGGCTTCGCTCACAGTGTTGCCTTCGAAACAAATGGGTCTTCTGTCGGTTTCGTTGAACGGCTGTGTTTTACATTTTGCCTCTGAAACTGAAGCGCTTGCATGTTCACCACTCTTCTTGGTGAACATGCAATCCGACTCGATTTTCCCCTTCCACACGACCTTGCCGCTTGGACTCCGACTCGATTTTCCCCTTCCACACAACCTTGCCGCTTGGACTCCCATTTGCCGATCGAGTATTTTGTTTCCTCTGATTTGGACACATTCTACACTACGGATACTATCACCCACTGCATTTGGGATGTTCGAGCAAGGTAGGGTTCGAGGTAAGTGGTTCGATTTTAAGTTTTTGTCTTCGTCGATGATGAGGATTAGGGTTATGCACTGTCTGAATAATTTTTTGTGATTATTTCTGTTCTGTGAATAATTATTTGTAATCGTTTTTTGTTTTTTACTTCTATTGTTTTTCATATTCGAGCATCCTCATCTGAAACTACAACTGTTGTTGTTTACTTTCCACGTTTCTGTTTACTTTTGTTCCTTTGTAGTTTTTTGAAATAACATCTGTCTATGTGCTTCTATGAAAAATTATTTGAATTTCTTTTGTTTCTTACTTCAATTTACGTCCACATAACTTCTGTAATGGTGTTGTTTGTGTTTCATGTTTTTTATTACATTTGTTCGTTTGAATTATACTTGTTTTTGTTAATGTACTTCTGTGAAAAATTATTTCTAAGCAGTTTTGTTTCTTAGTTTAATTTACTTCCATATTGTTTAAATTTTGTCCATCCCTGTTTCAACATATGTCCCTGTTTGCCATGTTTGTAATTTGTTTTGTTGGTTTCACTTTCTTGTTGCTACTGTGCCTAGAAATTTGAACACATTTTCAACCATTTTTTGAATTGGATCCCTCATAAAAATGTTGACATATTTATTTAATTTGGCATTTGACTAACTATGTTCACAGTTCCCACTTACTTGCAATTAAGATGTCTTCCGAATTTGCTTTGCTGAGAAGTCTTTTCTCTTTATTTGCAAGCAATTGTCTGTTCTATTTATTTCTCTTTATTTCTAAGCAAATCTCATCCATCCATCCATTCAACTGCACTGTCTGTGTTCATTTTTTTTTTTTTGTTATCCATTTGTCTACTCATAGCTTATCTTTGTCTTAATGTGGTAGGTTTTGACTATGTGCTCCCCTTTTTCTGTACACTTCTGTAATTTGCAGAGATTCCCTTTCTTTCTTTTTTTCGTATGAGTGAATAGAGGCATACTTTATTCAACCTCTAACCCTTTATATATAGGACTTCATTTGTTGTATTTTATTGTATTGTTGTCCTTACTTCCTCCTCTGTTCTTTCTTTATTTTGTATGTAACTTAACTTTGTTTTCTTCTTTTGAAGTTTCATTTGACATTCTTTTTTCTTTTGTCATATCTATGTTAAGTAAAATCTGTTATGTTTAAAGAATATTTGTGGGTCACTACTTTCTTCTTTTTGTGAAGGATATACCTTTTTATACACACACTTAGGCACTGCCATAACATACTTTTCATGATTTCCTTGATCTCATCTCATGTTCACGGTCCATATTCACTTTAAGGAATGTTGATGCTTTATGACTCTTTCATATACATTTTATGTGTCGATATTTTATGCTTATTTGGTTGCATTTCTATAGCTATATATGTTTTGTTGCACATCCTATTGTTGCTTCTTTTTGTATTCATGTTTGTAATAATAGATCCAGTTCGTTACACCGGACGGATTTAATTCCTCTGAGGCACAACGTTTTTTTAAATAACACGGACTAAATTTCTCATTTATTTTAATCAATCTTGTTTTTTCATTTCGACCTTGACATTCCTCCAAACAATACGATATGTAAGCGATACACCTTATCCTTATACTATTTGTACTTGTACTTCTGTTATGTCGGGACACTAATTTCGTTACTTTATTTGCAGGATATTCGACTTCCTACTTCGTTCGTCAGAGGTACGAGGCATTGGCACTTTCTATTGTACTACTTTATTTTCAAATGTTGTCATTTTAATATTTTTGCATTATACTTTATTGTACTTCCGACTTTAGTGACCATATTGGGTAATAAAGAATTCTATTTTTTCTTTTCATGATTTCAAATTTAACTGCATTTTTTACTTCACAGTTTGTTTCGGTTTCGAAAATTGTCTTCAATTTTAAAAAATATCGTAAACAAAGTGTATACCCACACAAACAGATCAATAATATGAAACTAGAAATGACAATAGATTTATTCAAAGTAAAAAATTATTTTTGCAATAAATATTTTTAAAAATTAGCATAAAATAAAACTATTTTTGGTTGACAAAGCATAATTTGAACATAAATGTCATTTGATAGCATTTTATTACTTTTTTTTCGTACCAAACTAAGACATGTTATTTTGCCATAAATTTCATTTTTAGAAAAAGTGTACCGTTTGTTCTTAAAAAAAATAATTTACATCAAGATTTGTAAAAAAAAATACATTTTGAAAAGAAAATAAACAAAATAAATAACCTTATTTATACGTGAATGAAAAAACGAAAAAAAATGTTGTCATTAATTAATTTTCATGGGCATTTGTAAGCAATTGAGAGGCTTTTTTGAAAATGTGGAAGAAACTAATTTTTTTAAACAAAGAAACACAAAATAGGGTTGCAACAAATTCAAAAATAAAAGGAAAAATAATATAGGGTTGAAACAAATTCAAAAATAAAAGAAAAAATAATAACAAAAATTTAACAGTATATGGAAGTCACACACTTTGTTCGTGTAAAATTCAATAGATAATATAGTTGACCATTCATTTTGCCTCAATTATGGATTTACATTTTTCACAAACACTATAAAAAACAATAGACCACATCGTACTTGAGTTTTTCAAAAAAATAACCAACTGTTTTCTTTCGATATTGGCCACGCGTTTTAAACTGAACAACATGAATTTGGAACAACATTTTGGTTTAGGGTTTGTACATATCCATACTAGTAACATATTGGTGATGCATAAGTTGCTTTTACGTAATTATAGTTTAGAAGTACGTAAATATTTTATTCTAATGTATGCATTTAAGGTGTACTAGCATTACAGTTCCAAAAATAGATCGTGAGGTTCGTAGTCACTAGCCTGAAATGGATAACCAAAATATTCGCACTATACTAGCTGTCTTCACATCCACCCATAATCAGTTAGTACTGCTATTGGATGCACTAATGAATGACAATAAGCGAGTGACTCATACACCGTACGAATTTAGGTATCAAATTAGACAACTGTCATACTTTCGTATGATCCACTCGTCCAACCTCGTTTTTCGTGAAAGTACCAGAATGGATAGACGAACTTTTTCCATTCTATGTCACTTACTGAGGACGATTGTTGGTCTGACGTCGACCGAAATCGTCGATGTCGAGGGGATGGTCGCCATGTTTCTACATATAATGGCACACGATGTCAAGAATAGAGTCATCCAGCGGGATTCCGTGTGATCAGGAGAGACTGTTTCCCGTCACTTTAACCTCGTACTGTTGGCTGTGTTGCGATTGCACACTGAGTTGTTGAAGAAAACGCAGCCAGTGACTAACACATGCACTGATTCACGATGGAGTAGCTTCAAGGTCCACATATTACTATATTCTGTTACTTATCAATCACCACGTCCAACTACTTAACTGTGTGGTATTTCATTATGCAAAACTGCCTTGGGGCATTAGATGGCACGTACATCAAGGTGAACGTGTCGCAAACCGATAGGCCTAGGTATAGAACACGTAAGGGAGAAGTTGCCACAAACGTCCTCGGTGTGTGTGATACGAAAGGCGACTTCGTCTTCGTATTGGCTGGTTGGGAAGGGTCCGCAGCAGATTCGTGCATTCTTCGAGATGCTATTGCACGACCAAATTGGTTGCATGTTCCTCAGGGTAATCAAATGTTTTATGCCTCGAACATATACTACCTACAACGTCAATCAAATTAGTTAGATTTGACGCATTCGTAACAGGTTATTATTATCTATGCGATGCGGGATATCCCAATGCAGAGGGATTTCTAGCTCCTTATAGAGGACAAAGATACCACTTGCAAGAGTGGCAAGGAGCGAGAAATGCCCCTGCCGCCGCGAAAGAGTACTTCAACATGAAACATTTTGCCGCAAGAAATGTTATTGAACGAGCGTTCGATTTGTTGAAGGATCGATGGACAATCCTTCGCGGCAAGTCGTACTATCTCGTGCAAATTCAATGTCGAACAATTCTAGTGTGTTGCCTACTACACAATCTCATCAACCGCGAGATGACGAATGTCGATTTCGTTGACGACGTTGACGAAGGAGACTCCACCTACGCGACAATTGGAGGTGATGACATTCAATTCGTTGAGAACTCAAACGAATGGACGCAATTGAGGGATGATTTGGCCGCAGAGATGTTCAATGAATGGCAGTTGCATAACGAATAGGCTTTGTGTGTCGATTTAGTATTCTTGTATTTGTATTTAGTTAGTATTGGGTGTGTCTTCCTATACACTTGAATGTATGGATGCAGTATAAAAAACGAATCGGAAAATTTTGCCTTCTTGTGTATTTTAATAATTTTTCCTTCATGTGTATTGAAGATACTGAAACAAATGCATGGTTGTATGATTGTCAATATGGCAAGTTCATCACGTGCTCCTAAGCATGTATGGACGAAGGAGGAGGAGGCAACCCTCGTGGAGTGTATGGTCAAGTTGGTGTCTGCTGGTGATGGAAGTCAGACAATGACACATTCAAACCCGGGTATCTGGCACAACTTCTGCGAATGATGGCCGCGAAGTTGCCGGGATGCAATGTACATACGACCACAGTCATCGACTGCCGCATAAAGACGTTGAAGCACTCATACTAGGCAATCGCGTAGTGGTTTTGGTTGGAATGATGATGCGAAGTGCATCGTTGCTGAGAATGAGCTGTTTGACAACTAGGTCAGGGTATGTGAAAAGTATAATTGTACACTGATATAATATTTACTTAAATATGAAACAAGTCTAATATTTAATTTTTCTTTTCTATACAGAGTCATCCTGCAGCCAAGGGGTTGCTAAATAAGCCTTTCTCATATTACAACGAGTTGGCATATGTATTCGAGAAAGATCATGCAACGGGAGCCAATGCAGAGACCTTTATTGATGTCAGATCGAATGTTCCTCCTGGGTTTGAGGAATTTCCTCATGTGGATCTCAATGATATGGAAATTCCTTCCATATCCAGCCATAGGTTTAACATGTCACAAGACGACATCGCACGACCAGGTCGAGGAGTCGATAGTAGGACGACTTCAAGCGGCTCGAAGCGAAGGCGGGGAGGGCAGACTTCGGAAATAGCTAATGTCATTAAGGATGCCATGGCTCTTCAAACTGACCAGTTGAGGCTCATTGCAGAGTGGTTGCGGTTGGCACTGGAGGATGAAAGCAGGGTTCGTAGAGAGGTCGTTCGTGCATTGCGTGTCATACCTCAGCTTAGTAGGTTGGACATGGCGCAATGTAATCGAATACTAATGAACAATTTAACGAACATGAAGGGTTTCCTCGAACTGTCAGATGAGGAGAAGCTTGACTACTGCACGGTGCTCATACGAGGCGCTAACCAATTGTTTGGTTTACTTCCACAGAGTATTGTTGTGTTTTCTTTTTATGTTTGTACCTGTTAACTGCTTTTTATTGGTGTTTTTGAATGATATTGTAAGTCATGTGTTTTTGTTTTCTAATATTTCAAGTAGTAAAATTAATGTGACCTAATTTAATTTTGATTTTAAATATTTCAAATAATTCACTTTGACCATTGGATTTTAAATATGAATTTGCTAAAAAAAATTAATTAAATAATAAATATATCACATCACTATCAATACAACCCTTCCCCAAACACATCTTATCATAATACTATCATAACATTACTCACATAACCCTTCCTCCAAACACATCTTATCATAGCACTATCATAACACTACTCACATAACCCTTTTCCAAACAACTTTTATAATAAACGCACCATAAATATTCTAAAATCAAACAGGTTGTCTAAGGAGATTAGTCGAGGTTCGTATAAGGTTGATTTACCTATCTTTGGGTGACATAGTGTTAAAATATAGTTGTTTAACAAAGTATTTGCAAAAATAGTCATTCTAAAAATATTTATAAAATTGAGGGTTTAGGGTTTAGGGTTTATTTGTCTTATTAAATTCATTCTTTTGTAAAGACCAAAGTTAATTTTCATAAATATAACAAAACACTAAAATCAAAAAACGATCTTTTTTAAAAATAAAAGTTTTTCTTTTCTTGGAATAAAGATTTTTAGAAATCTTTCTTTGTAAACAATTTTTCTTTTCCTTTCCATCATCTTTTTTCTTTTGCAATCTTTTTTAGAAATCATAATCTTTGTTTTCAAGTGTTATTGGTTCAAAATCATGTATCAAACATAAAATATATGATCTTGAACAAAAATAGTTGGATATTGGTATTTAGATTTCTTACAAATAAATCTCATAATATTGGTATATCCTTTAAATTATTATTAATACGAGAAAATTGACTCTAGAATAGAAGAAAATTCATTAAAATCAATATATACTATTTTACTAAATTACTCACTCAAATTATTATGTCATGGTAAACTTCTACAACATCTAATACAATAAGTTAACATTGATTCAAATACATTACATACATATATTGTAGATATATACATATATTATAGATACATACATATATTATATATACATACATATATTCACCTAAATAAATAATGAACTAGACAATATCTAACATTTAAACAATCATCATCATCCGATTGTATGTAAATCATCTTGAAGTTTCTACATCAAATCAAAATGAACACAACTTTATAACTTCTATCTAACTCATAATCTAACAAACATGTTAAAGTAACTCGTGAGATCTTGGAATAAAGATTAATTGGATCTTCACGAGAGAGCTTGCATTTCATTTTTAGGTACTTTTAAATTGTCAAACTCATACAAATTTGAAAATAAGAAGAGGGTGTTGAGAAAAAGGCAAAATTATGTTTCTTCTTCCCTAAATATATTGTAAAATTCCAAAAGAAAAACTCTTCCCATGTTTGGTTTCTTTTTAAGTGTTAGAGTGGTAAAATAGAGATTCTTCAAAGTTTTCTTTTTTTCATATGAATATGATAATTTTATAAAAAAAAAAAAAATATGCTTGAATGAAAGAGAGAAAGAAGAGCCTGATGTGGGTTTGTTGCGAAATCTCTCGGTATGTGTTTTATGTTGTAAAATCCAACACAATGGAATTGGGTTGAGGATCACTGGACAACAAACGCTAACAGAGGGACACTCGACGACAGATGTAAAGAGGGAAGACGCTAATGGCACGCAAGGGAGGGAAGACGCCAACAACAAGCAAGGGTTAGTGGGTATGGACTGAAGGCGTGCGAAATCTATGAGAGGATGAGGAAAGAAACAAAAAAAGATCCTAAAAATTTAAAGTTATATATATATACACACACATATGTATATATACGTATGTATATGTACGTATGTATACGTACATATGTATACGTATATATATGTACGTATATATACGTACACATGTACATATGTATGTACGTATATATACGTACACATGTACATATGTATGTACATATATATACGTACACATGTACATACGATATGTATATATACATATACTCTGATTGACCAACTTTGATTAAGTCGTTTTCACCCCTAATATATTTCGATAAAGTTTATAACTTATCTTTTCGAATATAGAAATATAATTATACTTGAAAATAATTGCAAACACAACTTCTAAATTTAAAATAATTAAACATATAACAACATTTTAAAAATATTACAAATGTACTTAACATAATCTGTCAAAATTTATCCGTGATGGATATGAGATCACTTATAGTTTATGTTGCAAATATTAATATAAGTCTATCATTAATAATTCATAGTTATCTTCAATATATTACAATTTTTTTAAATTATTGTTCTATACTTAATTATTATTTTTAAAATTGTTATCCATCATAATTATCCATATATTTACTTTCACAAATAAGAATATAATTATATTTGCTTTACCAAATATATTACTTACTTGGTAACTATTAACTTCTTACTTTTAGTTGTAGAATTATGAATGGTGGGGTTTGCAATAATGTAGTATGACAAAGAGAAGTAGAAACAGAGTCTGAGTTGGCTTTATCCCAACTTCCCAAAACCAAAATCAAAATCAAAATCTCATAAAATAAAATATACATAACACAAACATTACAACTTGAACTAACAAATGGTTTGTTTAAATCAACAATTATATACCTAGAAATTGAAACTTTGACCCTTGAAACAATAATAAATGTAATGATACATCCAACTATGTTCAAAATGACAACAAAAGTTTCTTTAAGAAAATGATGGTATTATCCTACAGAAAATCGAGAGTGGGAAAACATTTTGAAAGAATATGAACTAAATAAGACATAGGTAATACTTGAGTCCATTCCGACATTATCCATCCATCTCCATGCAACCCTTCTCACCATCCACATAAAAGAAATACCAAAACATTTTTAACAAAAATGAAAAAATAAAATTTATTCCATGACAAGTTATGATTAGACAATTTAGTGAGATGCATATGTGATGTAGCCAAGTATTTATGATAAAATATAGTGAGTAGAACATGTGGCACTAAAGTTGAAGAGTCATGATTCATCTATGGACATATCAGCTTTAAAAAAAAAACAAGTGATAAAAGGCAATGGGTGTAATGATTCTCTTCAAGGGTGGGGGCACCAACAACCTATTCGGACAATACATTTTCACGAGCAATTTCCTAACTTTGTCCTTTTAAGTAACCAAATAAAAAGAAAAGAAAAAAGATCTGCCCAGCTCTTATCCATCTCTGTCTCTTTGTTCTGACTGGTACTTTTTCAAGCCACGTACTGCTAAATATCCTCCATCCCCCCAAAGAAAAAATAACCCCTTCCTAATTCATATGTATATTTGATGAAGAAAGTGTAAAGAAAGTGTAAAGACTAAGTTCCTCTTAATCCTTTGACAACATTAGTACTATATGTTATGGTAGAGTTTAAAGTTGTTGAGGTTGTATTTATGACCACTATGTTTATGCTTTCTTATTTTACTTTTTCATAACACTTTTCTTAAAGTAACATTTCAGTTTTTGATCATTATTTGGTTTTAAACTTTTTTGAAAATAAAGGACCCCTTCATGGAAGGAGTGAAATGGGAAAACACAACACCTAAAGGAGATTTACAAGAAAGATATCCAATTGTAAAGGTAAAAATAAATAAATAAATAAAAGATAAACTATAATGAGTTAAAGGAATCTCCAATTTACACCAAAGAAAGTATTTGTACCAACTACATTCTTAAACCGATTGTTGTTCGAATATTGCTTCCACCTGTTCATTTACTTGTTTGGTTATCTATCTTTTAGTAGTGTTTTTAAAATTCAGTCCACATTTTGAAAACTAAGATAAAATTTGTTTTTGGTTTGGGAGTTTAGCTGACAAATTCATATGTTTTCTTAAAAATATTAAATCAAAACTGTGAGAAAACAATGCCATTTTCGAAAACCAGCTAAAACTCCAAATGTTTTCTCAAGAAGATAAAATCAAAATTGTGAGAAAACAAAACCATTTTGAAAAACCAAATGGTTAATGAGTAAGACTTACTTTATTTTTTCTTCCATAACTTGGCTTGCAAATGTGAAAGTAATGTTTACAAGTTTAATTTCAACAACTAAATACCAAAAACCAAATGGTTATTAGAAAAACACAGGCATTAACTTAGAGAGAGAAGAGGAAAGATACAGTAGAAGAGCATTAACTTCAAAAAAAGAAAAGGATTTTACAAAGCTCCCTTCTACCCCAAAGTTTCAGCATTACCATCAGCCACAAGAAGACTTAATAGGTATGAGACAAGCTTAGGAGACATGGAGATTGAATAAAACAAATATCCCCACATCCATCCACCAACTTGCATCAGCCCCACCTCCCACTTCTCAACATCATTTTTCAGACAAATTTTTAAGATAAAGTCAAAAAAGGTAAATGCACTGCACCAGATTAGCTTAGCCTACAAACTCTCACTCTTAACAACACTTCAAACCAACAAGTTTAACCCAACAAAGAAGGGGGTTAAAGTTTAAAAATAAAAAAAATAAATACCCATTTCAACTTTGGTGAATCAATCCTAATGGTTAGATTGGCTTCTTGTTGATTGATGAACTGAAGGTTGAAGGTGAAGATGGCAAAGGAAGTACCTGTGAAGAAGTGCTTGAATGATACTGTTGTGTTGTACATTGATGATAATGGTGATTCAGCTCCATATCTTGGTTGCTGTCAACAACAATTGTAATATAAGATTTCTCATTGTCCTCTTCATCTTTAAGTAACTTCTCCGTGGAAGCCTTAGTTCCTGAATCTTCAACAAACTCTTTGGGATTATCATGAACCCCTTTCTCAGCTGCTTCAAGTAACTTCCTCTTGAGTTTCTCCTCTGCTTCTTGTAGAAATTTGAATTTTGGAGGTGGAGATGACCTTAACTTGTTAAACTCTGCATCTGAAACTGATTCAAAGAGAGGATTGAATCCATGGGGTTTATAAGAATCTGCGGGAGTAAGAGGTGGTGTAAAAAGAGTTGGAGAAGCTAATGGAGTCAAGTATGGAGTCTCCACAGTAAGAAGTAAATCACTCAAACTCCTACTTTTTGATTCTTTCCCATTCTTATCAACTTTGGATTTACCATCTTCAGATTCTAAATCTTCCTTGGTTTCTTCTATTATGGTGAAGAGAAATCTTGGTGGCCCTGAGAGACTTTGAAGCCTCATAAACTCTGTCTCTATACCATCTTCTCCAAAGGGTTTCAGTAAGAAATCATTGTTAGTGTGCATATTAAACTGCCCTTCAGCTCCATGAATCATTGTTTCTGAAAATCTTACCGACGAACTTAGATCTTGAGGATTTAAAGCTGTGTGGCTCAAAGAAGATGACCTTTTCCAACAAAACATGTAAAAGAGCTCTCTAGCTGGACTACTATAATCATTCTCAACATCTCTGTCTGTGAATCTCTTCTTCCACCATAACAGATAATAGAGCTCAGCAACAAGAGCCAAGAAAAGACAACCAAATATCACACTCAAGCCAAGTCCTACACTACTCAGAGATTTCATCTTCCTCCTCACAATTACATCAGGCAACCAAACTTTCCTACTGCTTCTTCTACTACTCTTCGCAAAACACAAGAAACAGAGAATCTCCCATTTCACAAAGAGAACACAAAACAAACAACCTCAAATTGTCACAAGCAAAGAAACAAAAGTAGCTTCAAAATCCTCCCACTTCCCAGTATACAGTTCTTACCAGAACTTAACCATATGATGAATCTTAACCACAACTTACAGGGAAAGAAAACACTACTACATCATCAAGAAATCAAGAAATCAAGAAATCAAGAAATCAAGAAAAAGAACAGCTTCAAGATTACCAAACTTTTGATACCAATGAGAGAAGAAAAAGCCCACTTTTGATACCAATGAGAGAAGAAAAAGCCCCACTGCATTAAAATAAAAATAAAACCCAGTTTTGTTTCTCTAAGAATCACACACTTTCACTCATGAAACATGATTACAAGTACAAGCTTGTGTTTTTCTTTTGAACCTAGAATCAATTAAACATACCCACAAGTGTTGTGGAGAGAATAGCATGGTTTGAGGCAGAAATAAAAAAGCCCACAGGTATTCAGTAGGTTGAAAAAGGACAATTGCTGCATTCCACAAGCTGGAAAACCAGTGTTGTCTGTTTTAAGGTGCTGAAGGAAAAAGGGGGAAATGAGAGGGGGAATTGCAAAAGGGTGGGGAAATGGTGGATGCGGGGTTCGAGGGAGGCTCACATGGGACCAGAAACATATGGAATTTTGCTCAGCTGTTCTAATTTATTACTCTATTTTTTTCTTTGGTTCTTACCTTTCTTCTTCCTTTGGGAATACAAACCTATTGAACCCTGCGCTTCCTTCAACTCATTTTGGGCTTTTGGGGTTCGGAGGATACAATACAGGAAATATTACTCTCTTTTCTTTCTTCTCTAAATTTTAAACATATATTATTTTACTCTTCACATTTATAAAAAAAAACACACATTCATTTCATCTTTATACTTTTATTTTAATCATATAACATTTTTTTTTTTTAAATCATGTCAATTTTAAATAAAACTATTTTTTCTAAATATTCTCTTTTTTATAAATACAATACATTTAAGACCTTTCAAAAGTCAATAGAGAACATTTTTTACTTCCAATATTTTAAATGTCTATGGATTAATTTTAAGGAAAGAAAAGAATTATAAGCAATTAATATCGTTCTTTTTTTTATTATTATTAAAATTTATTTTTAAATTTCACTATTATTCTAAACTAATTAATTACTATCGAAGTCAAAAATAAAAGGATGTGAAGTTAAAAGTATAAATCTTAAAATTTAAAACATCGAAACAAAACAAAATTCGTTACTTAAACATGAAACATGTTGAAACGTATAGACTAAACTACTGAAATTAAAATAATTAATTAAATAAAAAATATACCATCTTTTTAATTTAGGCATCAAACAAAAAAAAATTCACACCCAAGTTTTGAAGACTAAAAAAGATATTTGTCTTTCTCATAAAAGTAAAACAAGGCAAAATGCTTAACATAAAAGAATTGTTTATTTATAAAATATAATTTGTTTAAAAAAATAGAGGGACAATGACATTTATTAACTTCTTATGCATAACTATATTAAAATATGTTTAGTGTTAGTTAATTACTATGTTTCCATCTAAAATATTAGATTTTTTTACTAAAAAGAACTTCAACCAAATAACTACGAGGTTGAGAATCAAATCTTGTGCATGTCAAAGTTTATCTAAATACTCTACTTTTATTCTCCTTTCACTTTTAATTAATAAAGAATAATATAAGATTCTTATTCTTTTCTTTTGTTCATTAGATTATCTAATACGAAAAGATCGAGTATATAGAACATCTATAGCAATTATGTTAATGTATACTTTGAAATGAAGGTTAATGTAGTTCGTATCAACTTTAACAGTGCTTCAAATTTTTAATTTTATTCATTCTTCAACTTTTTAATTGTCGTGTGAGCTCAGTTTCTCAGCTGAATCTTTAAATTTTTTAATTTATATTTCTTTTATTGTTTTAAATTTTTTTATTTATATGCATTTCGTTTGCATTTTTCATTTATTTTAGTTTATGTTTTAACTACTTTTATACCTTTAGTTTACATTTTTCTTAGCTTTTTCTTTTAGCTTCTTTATTTTATTCATTTTTCAAATGATTTATTGACTTTAAATAAACATCTTAATTGGATCTACCACTACCTCTTGAAATTACTTAGTTAACGTTTGTACTGATTTCCTAATGAGACTACCAAATGCTAGAATACAGTTCATCATTTTCATGAACACAATTGTTACAACGTCATCGTGCTGCAGAGCAGTCGACATCCTTTCCTAAGGATTTTTTCGAGGTGAAAGGTTGGAAGTTGTCGTCAACCATTTTTTGGTGTGATTGATCACTCATTTTATAATTTTAAAAAACGATCTATTTAACAAAAGTTAGGTTCAGATATCGATGAGTGTACGAAAGTTGAGAGAAGTGAAAAATTAAATAAGAAAGAAATTCTAGAAGAGTAAATGAAGAAATCATGAACAGTTAGTGGAATATGAAGAAAAAAAGTAATAACATGTAGAGGAGATAAATAAATCACAAAAAAATGAGTGAAAAATTGTCAAATTATTTAAGAACAAATTTGGAATTTATGAAAATATCATGAATTTTATTTATTTGTTTTGTCACATGTGGAAAAGTAAATATTTTGATGTTTTGTTATATTTATTAAAATTAACTTTTGTTTAGTTAGAATCCAGTTGAAAAATCATTTAGAAAATTTTTAATGAAGTAATGGAAAATTGAAAGGTAACATCAAGTTTTTTTTTTTTAATAACGAAAAGAAATAAATAAATATGAGTAATGAAAAGAAATAGAAAGTTCAAATAATAATAGTAGTAGTAATTAACAAATAAATCGTAATAACAACAAAATGAAGTAAATAAACTATATATAAACAACCATTTATAAAGGGCTTTTTAAACACACATATATATGAATAAAAAAACATAAAAAAGAAGATAAACAAATAAGATACGAAGTCTATAATGATTATTATAACTTTTCTCAGTACAGCAAGGATAAAAACATTTTATTCACGTATATATTAGTACACAATATATATTATATACATGTTAATCGAGTTATGTTCGTTTTAGCAACAGTGTAACCATTCATGTAGATGAAATTAAATTCATACCAAATCTTCTAACATATGTATGCACTTCTATTTCTCTTCTATGTTAAACAAATCAACTTACAAACATGATTTGAAAGTTGTACATAATTCACTTCAACCTTTTTCACATTAGAAAATTACATCTTCCATAAGAAGGAAGGAGAATACAAAACCTAATTTTTTCAAGTTTATATATATATAGCCGAAGAAGTTGAGTATAAACTCCACAACTTATTAAATATTTACATTATGGATCTCACCCTCTCATTACTAAACAACCTATTAAATCAAACAATTTTACTTCCTCAAACACTATTCATTAAATCTTCAAATATATGATTACTCCAGCCCAATTCACCTAAAAAATTACATTATAATTTACTGCAGTAATTCAATCTACTACTTTACAACTTACCTATTGTTTGCCAGCGAAATGGAGAGGTAAACGGAGACTTCTTTTTTCCCTTCAATTTTTGTTATTGAAGTAAAAACATGTCAAAGGTAAAAAAAGAAGGAGAAGAAAAAAAGAAAAAGTAGAAATTTACTGTGTTGTTTGTCGTCACGGGTTAGTAAAACTGGGAAAGGTAGTTTTCAATTTCTTTTCATATATATATAAGAAAGTATAGAGTAACTCAACCCCTCGTGGGAAGCACGTGCACAACAATCCCAGAATTGGACTGCGTTTCAAACTGCAGCCTATCGTTAAACGACGTCGGAGTAGCATTAGTACGACACATCGGACAGCTGGAGTGAGAGTAAAGCCACATGTCGATACACGGCATGTGATACGAATGCTTACACTCAGGCAACGTCTTTATTTCCTCCCCTTCTTCAAATTCACTCAAACAAATCGCGCACGTGCCATCCCCATCCACGTCTTTACCGCCACCACCGCCGTCCACCGCCATTCGCTTCTCATACTTGTGAGCCGGAATCAAATGAACCACCGAATTCTCGGTGCTCCGCGGCGTATCCGTTATCGGTAAGGTGTGAGGGTCGTTAACCGACGATTGGTCGCCGGAGAGGAAGCGGCGGCGATCACACCAACAAGCCATGATGCAGTGGTAAATGGTGACGACGGCGCCGGCGGAGCCGATGGCGATGAGGAAAATGTCGAGTTTTCGGCTGTAAATGGCGGCGTCGCCGGTGCTGCTTGACATAGCGGCGGGAGGAGAATTAAGAGAACTAATGAAATTAATAGGGTTTAGTTAAGTGGGGATTAATTTAATTTAATTTTTATTTTGTATGTGGAATTTGTTATTAGGTGGTGATTTGATCAAGGCAAAAAGAAACTTCCAAGATATATGCATTGTAATGGCGTTGTTTGTTAAGAATCACAAGAATCAGTATCTTTGTGAAAATTTCAAAGCCCTTTCTTTTGGATATCACTTTTTGGCCTACAAGGGTATTTTTGCCCTTTCCATTATCATTTTGTATGAAATGAAAGTGAATTCTTAATTGTTTTTTTTAGAAAATAACCTTTTCTTATCAAAGTTGAAAGTATAAATTAATTAATTTGTTTATAGAAGTTCGAATTCTAACCTAACTTATAAAATTGCCAAATATTTTACTTATATTTGAAAAAACAATTAACCATTAACTCAATCATTTGAAAGACTTTATTTTTCTATGAGTCATTCATAACTGGTTGAGCGAACTATTGAGACTCATTCCTATGCCTACTAAACTCACTCCTAAAACTGAAACATAAAAGAAAAATGAAAGGAAAGTGGAAGTTGAGGTTTAGCTATCTCGAAAGGCGGCTTAAAACAAAGGTTCAATGGTTAAAGACACTTGTCACATTAGGAGAAAGACGAGACCATAGTGTGGTAAACAAATGCTAGTTCACTCCCCAAATCAAATGCTAATTAAGGGCCCGTTTGGTAACATTTTTATTTCAATTTTTTTGTTTCTTATTTTCTGTTCACTGTTTTTTTTTTTTAAAACAAGAAACATTAATATGTTTGATAATTGTTTCTACTTCTTGTTTTTTGAAAAAAAAAAAGCAGAAACAGAAAATATGTTTGAGAACTGTTTCTTGTTTCCTTATTTTCTTCGAGATTTATTTTTTATTGTATTCATGTTATTTTATTAATATCTAATTCAATCAAACATTACACCACTCACTTTATCAAACCTAAATTAAATAAAAATGTGTGCTAGTAATTTTATGGAGATCAAGATGAAGATTGAGATCTGAAGGACAAAGCCGACGATAAGGAAGACAAAAACCTGTGATGAATAGTCAGATTGAAATCCACGGTGAAGAGGAAGACAAAGATCCACAACAAAAACATAAATTTGGCAAAAACCCATAGCGCGAAGAAGAAGAGGAGGAAAACTTAGATCCAGTGAAGAGGAAGATGATGAGAAGCGAGAATGAAGATGACGAAGATGATGGTTATTTGGGGAAGACAATGGAGATAAGAGAAAGGAAAAAAGGAAACCACGTGGACAATGATTATTTGGAAAAGAAGATGGAAATAAGAGGAAGAAAAAGGAAATCACATGGAAAAATGGAAAAGGAAATAGAAAAATAATTGAGAAAAAGGAAAATGAACCTCATACGAATAATTGAGAAAAGGAGAAAGGAAATCGATCAAAATAATTAAGAATTAGGAAAAGAAAACCAATAAAAATTATTGAGAAAAAGGAAAAGAAAATCAATAGAAATAATTGAGAAAAATGAAACAAATAAAAATAATCGAGAAACAGAACAAGAGAACTACTTTTTTTGTTTCCAATAATTCCTTATAAAATGGAAAATCTTTATAACGAAAAACAGTAAACGATACCAAACACCTCTATTCCTTAAAAAATGAAAACATAAATAGGAAACAGGAGATGGGAACGTTACCAAATGGGCTTTAAAAGGTTGACCCAACCAAATTCTTACTCCATTTCTTACATTCATTCATGTTGGTCTGACAAGATAGGGTCTAATTTAAAACAACTATTAGTTTGAAGTCTAAATAAGTTTAAATTGATACAATTATTAGTTTAGGGTTTAAATTGATACGATCCCAAAATTGAAGGTTGAAATTGATATTTGTCCAGTTATTTTTACGTGGGAAATTGAAGTTCTAGCTTTGAGCAATGTTCAAAGAATTAATCTTTTTTTAATATGTGTTTTATTTCGATTAAAAAACAATTTTGGTCCATAAACTTAAGAATTTAACAATTGAACTTTTATTTTCCTAATAATTATTAATCTAACAATTTTATCCTTGTACTTTTCGAATTCGTTACTATTTAGTTCTTAATGTATGAAAAATCATCAAAATGATAGATTCATTTTTATTATTTTATGTAGTGAAGTAATTTTTTTTATTAAATTAAAGATTAAATCCAATTTTTTTTTATTAAATTAAAGACTAAATTCTTATAAATTTTAAATTAAAGTATAAATAATTATTTTATTTTCACGTTCATTATCTCGTTCTTTCTTTTTATTTACTTATAAAAATGTCTTTTGATGGATCATAGAAGCAACTTTTGATGTTGCATTTGTCTGCTTGTTATATTGATAGATTCCACTTTATCATTTTATCTTTTTGTTTGAGTTATTTGCCACACTAATTATACTATGTATTGACTCTAATTAATTATGCAATGAGTTCATTTCGGAACCTTTTTTATATTTTGTTCTATATACGTCATTCTCATTTACAAAGTTAACATTAGTTATTTATACATAAATTAAATTTTAATTAAAAATATTACACATAATCTTCAACAATCTAAACTACTTCTACATCTTAAATACAAGTTTTCTTACCCTAAAAAATTACATATAAATCTTCTTAATTTTTTCATCTAGTAATGATCCTATATTTCTAAACTTTAAACCAATACTTCTAGAGAGTCTAAAAAATTAGATGCGACTTTACGAATCAAATTTATAAATTTTAACCAAATCCAAACAAGAATGTTGTTTTTGAGGTCACTTTTGATGTTATGTCAATAGTTTAGATTGAAAACATTTAAGTTCTTACCGAGTTTAAAATATTCAAAATTATTTTTATTGGTCAAAATGCTGCTTCCTGTACATATTTTTTCAAAAAAGATCTCACTATTGTTGTTTTTTCATATAGAAGATTCATATATATAATTCATTAGTTTTAAAATATTTAGATAGTTGAATTGAGAAATGTAGCCGTGATGGATTGATAGATTTTGTTGATTGGAGCTTTACGAAAACAAACAAGGTAAATTATATTATCGGATAACAATTTTGGTCCATAAACTATAGTTTGTGATAATTTATTCCACCTGCTATCAAACTTTAAAAACTAGTTAGAGTGTACAATTTTTGTCTTGATATTTTTCAAACTTTAACAATTTAGTTGTTATAGTATAAAATTTCATATAAATTAATAATTTATAAACAAACTTGATCCATGATTAATTTATAAATTTACATATATAATTTTTTCCAAATATTATTGTTTTTTTTTTGTAAAAAGAAGGTAAATAAAAAAGTGAAATTAATCAAAATGGTAAATATGTTGAAAATTTTTTACAAACATGACAAAATTTTAGATTTTATATCGACAAAAATAGATTTTTTTATCAATTTCTATCAATGTTAAAGTCTATCAACGTAAATCTTTAACTGTCGATATTATTTGAAATAGTATAAAGATATAATAAATATATGAATAATTTAATGGATCTCAGTTTTTTTTTTAATAATGATTAAGTATGTAAAAATATTTTTAAAAGATTGTAAATATAGCAAAGTCTATCACTTCACATCATTAATAGACTTTATCGCTGAAAATTATTATAGTTCATTAATAATAGATCAATATATAGTTTATCAATTATAAACTCCTAATACATTTGGACTTAATTATTTTAAATCTAACTATATTTGCAACTAATTCTAGAAAGAGAAAGAAATGAGTGGTCTAAAAATTTGACTACAAAATATCAATAAACTACCTGGCAGTGGCATTAACGTAATTTAATTGTTGAACCATGAACGTTTGTGTAATTACACAAATCGCAAACACAGCGACGGCCGTGCTTCACTCCGCTTTCTTGATTCTGTATTCTCGTCTCCAAACAACCCCCTTCCATCCCAACTGCGGTTCGGCGGTAGGATGGACTTTGCCGACGAGCTCACGCCCGGAGCCACCGCCTCCATTTCCAACCCTCTCAAGCCCTCCGATACCAGAGACAGCGGCGAGCTCTCATCCTCCGACAACGATACCGAAGATGTATTTTCTTCATCCTCCTCCTTTCTTCTTTTTTTTTTTCGCTTTACATTCTTAAATTTCTTGCATCTCATTCCTATCCTCTCGAACGCAAAGCTCATAGCACTGCCTTTTTTCTTGCTCTGGCGGAAACGGAAGCTTCCTGAGCTAGATACGTTGCTCAAGTGGTGCACTATGTGTGTGTTTAGCTCAATTCTCGTTGCTTGTTTTGTTTCTGTTTTTCTTTTTTTATCGGAGTGTAAATTGCGATAAGCTGCAGTACATAGAAGAAGTTAACCGACTTCCATTTTCGAACACTTATATCGATGCAGTAGATTTTATTATGCTATATAACGGTAGGGTTTAAGATATTTAGAGTCGAGTGTATTCAATCGATATACGTTCTAATTATCTTCACTCAACTGTGATTCAAAATTGTCGGCATTTGTGAATATTGCTATTTCTGGTAATCAGGATCGGCATATTCTTCTTCTTCGTTTTTGAGAATTGTAGTTCCCATTGTTCATTAGGTTCTGCTGTAATCATGCTCTTAATATTTTCAGTTTAGTACGGCTTACGTGCTATATTTACTCCAGGTACATCCTATTTTTTCAAACATGCCTGCTTCACTTGCACCGCCAATGTCTCCCATTCTTCCTCTGCAAAGTAAATGTAATGTAGCGATTCAGGCTGGTAAGTATTTCTGAGATTTAATGGAGAGCAATTAGCTCTTTTTATTATCTTTGGGCATAAAGTCTCAATACTCAATTTTTTTGAAACTTGAACTGATTATAATCTTCTTACTACCAATTTCTCTTTCAGTTAACGTTGTTATTCCTGTCATGCTATTGTCCATCACACTTGCAATGTAATTTTGTTGATTGTAGTGCTTAGACATATCATGTGAAGTTAAGAATACCTGAATGCCTGTGCATGTATGTGATAAGTATTATGGATTCAAGTTTCTATAAAATAAAAGTATTATGGATTTAAGTGTGTTGCTTATAAAATTCACTTTAGGCAGCTTAATTGTTAGTGTGTATGTGATCACTTAGCCTTGGGAGCATGGATCCTGCAACTCTCACTCTCTTTGAGATTTCTTTAGGATGTGGACACAGTTGCTCTAATACTTAATACTTAATATGATTGCTGTATTTGAGGTGTCCAAATTCTCAAACTCCCGCTGTATGCCATGGATTAACATTTGATGTTGGAGATCATTTTAAAGTAAATTCAGAAGAAACAATATCCACCTCTTGCAAATAAGCTTGTTCCTGGAATTTTTTTTGACCTTTGTTGACATTTGCACCTGAACTGGTACACCTGAAAGTGGAGAAAAGCGTCCATTTATTGATTTTTTCTTCAGGTTGTCAATTATGCCTAGGAAATCTTAGAACCGCCTATTGTGCACCTTGAGTCACTTTCCATTCTTTCTTAATAAAAATTTAGTTTTTATCCAAAATAAAAGAAATAAATAAATTCTGTGACCTTGAGACACTTTTTTTTTCTCCTTTTACAAACTTTTTCCATCTCATTTTAGAAGTTTTCTACCTGTCATGGCATTGTGAAACTGTACATACTTCAGCGAACTATAATTTTGATGGTATTTGGTGGCTTGCTATGATATAGTGTCACATTTAAATGCCCTAATTCATTGTAGATATGGATGATAAATTGGAGACAATTCAAAATATATGTCAGAAAATTGTGGACACCACAAACTTGTACTCATTTTCTAAATTGGATGACCAGCAAGTATATTCTCTTATGAGGCTGAGGGAAATTTCTCATCGGATTGTTAATGAGCGTGATTCGAGGGTAAGTAAAAATGCTCTGGTGGGAACTCCTTTGCTTTTAGGACAGGGACGTAAGTTTTGTAATTAAAAGCATGTTTAATGTGTTGTAGGTGACAAGAAATGATGTGATTAGTGCTATGTGCTTTTACATCAACAAACTGGTAAGATTTGCATAGTTAATCACCGTAGGTAGATCCTCGTTAAACATTCATGAACTGACAAACTATTTTGCAGGCAGGTAAGTGCAAGGATATTGTTGACATTATGAATAAGATGTCCTATAAAGACTTGGATGACCAGCAGATGCAACAGCTATTGAGGTTGAAAGAGCTTCTTTGTGGGATTGTTGATGGAGCCAAAGATGTGGAAACTGAACCTTCCCGTATTGTTGAACAGGTAGGGCTTCAAGATGCAAGATCTTCTAATGTAGTACTTTTTTTTTTTACAAAATCATGTCTATAATAATTACCAAGATGCTATTTACATTAATAGGGCATGGTGAGTGATATCTGGACGACAGAGAGTTTGGAAGTGGAGCCAATTGATTCCTGCAATGATGACATACCACTTGGAGAGACACAAATTGTAGCGATTGAAGATGAACAGGCAGTAGCTGAAGCTAGGCTCAAGAATCAATATTGTGACATGTCGCATGTTAAACACTCTGTCAGTTGGCCTCCAAATGGTAGTTTAACCTTAGAGTGGGTTGTACAGATGATGAAAATTCTTGAACTGTCTTCAAGAAACTACTCTCCAGCAGAATTTCAACTTATAATGCCAGTTTCTGTGGTAGATGCAATACTTGATGTAGCTGAAAGTATCCTTCACAAGGAACCAAACTGCCTGGAAATTGACTGCCACGGAGAAGTTTCAAAAGTGGTTATAGTTGGGGACATTCATGGACATTATCATGACTTACTTCATCTATTCGAACTTGCTAATTTGCCATCTGAAAGCCAGTATTACGTTTTTAATGGTAATTATGTGGACAGAGGAGCATGGGGACTTGAGGTGTTTTTGGTTTTATTGGCGTGGAAGGTAAGATGAAGTTGTTTTACTTGTTATTGAATATATTATGTATAGGAGGCCAAAAGGGGAAAACAAGCATGCATAACAAATTCTGAATGAGTCAATTTGTGCAAATCCTTACCTGTGAGAAGAAAAAACAGTTAAATAAGTATTGCTTTTAAACTATTGATGTATATTGCCCTTATGTAGAGCACACACAAATATGAGTATGGATCATTGTTCACTGCTTTTTCTCCTTTTTTCTTCACATAACTACACCCTTGAATATACGGAAAAAAAAAAGGTGGTTCTCTGTGAGCAGGAATTGGATGTTTAGGATTTAGAGAAGGTAGCATTAATTACATTTTTGTTCTGGAAAATGTATACCTTTTTGACACCTTAATGCCTCATTTATTGATGAGGCATGCAAAACAGATCTTGATGCCTGATAGAGTATATCTGCTCCGTGGAAATCATGAAACGAGAATTTGTACATCATCCTACGGTTTTGAGAAAGAAGTAAGGACAAAATATGGCGAGCAAGGTGAAAAAGTATATCACAGGTGCTTGGAAACATTTAAGGAACTTCCTTTGGCTGCAATTATTGCTGGAAAAGTATATACAACACATGGAGGGTTATTTCGTAAGCCATGCAATCCTGATCTGCAGAATGACAAGGAGATGAAGACAGGAAAGCTGGAGATTGGATCCTTGCAAGATTTATCTAAGCTTGAAAGGTTTTTTGTTGATATTCCAACTAAAGACGAAGATCCAAATATAATTTTGGCAGATGTATTGTGGTCAGATCCTTCCAAGGTAGATGGTTTAAGGGAAAATCAAGCCAGAGGAGCAGGTCTATCATGGGGTCCTGATTTTACAGAAGCATTCTTAAAGCTGTCCAATTTAAAGGTTATACTCAAACCTGTGATTTATTGGACATTTTTGTTTGTGGAAAAAGCTTGTGACCTGCATTTGTGGTAAATTCAGGCCATTTTACCTTGGACATTTTCAAGGTTCTATGAGTTCATTTTGAGTATTTAGATCAAAAGTTATTTCTTCTCCATCTTTCCATCCTTTCATTTACATTTATCATGTGTAATTACAGAACTTTTTGAAAATATATATACCAATTTGGTCAGAAAGGGAAAGAATCGAACTTTTGAATTGTGTTTGAGAACCAACTTTAGGGGTTATGATACCAAGCTGACAGGTTTATTATTTTTCTTTTGATTGTCAATGTTGTAGTTGATCATTAGGTCACATGAAGGCCCAGATTCAAGGGATGGTAAGATAGATTTTGATGATATGATAATGGGTTATAGCACAGATCACGACATCAAATCAGGGAAATTATATACTCTATTTAGCGCTCCAGATTTCCCTCAGGTACCCACTCCTTGCCTCATGCTTCCATTTATATTGTCATTAAATCATATTTTAGGCTCATTGTAACGTGCTTGTAGTCACATATAACTGCACCATGTGTGAACCATAAGTTGAATTAGGTGTAGTCCTTTAATCTGCTTGTGGATGTATTCCTTATCATATTTCAAACAAGTCTCTCCTAGGTATTTAAGGTAGACTTCCATGCATCTTGGGTTGCACCTACTTTTTGCAATTCAGCCAAGGGGGACGACCACAGTTTACCATGTCGGAACCTCTCTTGCTTTCTTTTTCTTAATATTCTTGAGTTCTTTTTTTTTTTGTTGTTGTGTGACGGGTGGGTAGCAAAAAAATGGGTGTAGTCCAATATGCATATAAGGTATGTATTAAATGAGTTGTATAGTTATCGAAAGGAAAAATTATTCAAGAAGCCCACCACAAGGTGGGTAGCAATTTTGAACCTTTAGATGTGGGAGAGAAGCTCTTATTTGTAAAAGACAAAGTACTACGAAGTCCAAACTTATATCTAGTAGTTCTTGGAGGATGTGCAAATTTTGAATGTACATCCCTTTGTTATTAAGAGACATCCAAATTGTGGTAGCCTCATTGAATAAATTCTCATCCCACAGCGCTGGCTGATTTTTCAGAAATCCCACACCACTAGCATCCAAAATTTTATCTGTTTTTCAGTGTGTAAAATATCCGTCTCTCTTTCCTTCTCATTTTCTATTTCATTCTTAAAATTGAATAACTTGTGTAATAGTATGATATCTCAATTTACACTCGATGGAAAATTGAATCACGGTAAATGGGTTTGGTTAAATTCATCTATATCATTCAAATGATTTGGGTTATGCGGGAAGTGCTAGATGAGCGTATTAATTACTTTAGAACCTAAGTATTTTAATTAAATATGATATTTATGATAAAATATTGATTGAAATAAATATTTTAGTCTAGAAAATGAATTAAGCATTAGCATGTGGTTGTCGAACATTTAAATTTCCATCAAGAGGATGCCCATTGAGGTTTATGTTAGTACTAGGGTGGTATTGGTGAAGCAACTACTGGGGAATATATGTTTCTTATAAAAACATGGTGAACAACCATTGATCCATCTTTTTCACTCACATATTGAAGACAAAAAGAAGAGTCATAATATGAATTTTTTTTTCTTCATTTTTTCTTTAATTGTTACTTCCCAACATCTACTTTTTCCTTTTCCCACCAACTTTGTATTCTGAAAAGTCAATGTTATTGCACTTCTTTATTTGTGGTCTCATATTTTTCTTTGTATGCTAGGATGCATTTTGTGGTAGAGCAGTGGATTTGATATGAACTAAAACTTTTGATAAATTTTCGTGTTTGGATTTTATGCAGTTTGGTCAGAAGAGTTACAATAATGAGGGAGCATATGCTACTTTGAAGCATCCGGATTTTGAAACTCCATCCTTCCATACATTTAAAGCTGTAGATAAACCGAAGGTATAGGCATCTATTTTCACGTTCTTGAGGGAACAATTAGAATTTGATCGTATAAGGCAAGATCATATAGAACTCCAACTCTGATTGGGATTTAGGTTCATGAACTTCAAAGCACATTACTGCATGCTAGGGTAAGGGTATTATTGATCCTTCTAGATGCTTTTAAGATAGTCATCTGATTTATTGATTAGTGTGAATATTTCTTGATCAATTTGGAATTTATTTTTGCTCCAGCATTTCTAATTCATGCTTGGTTTTGCTCACAGATAGACGTTTGCTATTTTGGTTGTGAAGGACATGATTTAGATTTAGATTTGACATTAATGGTAAGTCAGCATTATATTATTCAAAATATAAAGGCAGATCCTCGTTATTACCTGAACGTGATATTACATTCACAATTACACATGCATATCTCAATGCACATGATACCGTGTATTCTTGATGAATCTGGAGATTCATATATTTGGAGATAAGTAGATTGTATTCAGATTAGTTATTATTCAAATTTCTAATGAAATACTATGGTCATTCGGAATACTATCACCATTGTTGATGGATTATTTCTAGCACTTCAATATTGATCAATATTGAAGCCATTGACCGGCTTAAAAAGACTATAGGGTTTGGTGTTAATTGACAGCTTGTACGAGCAAATGCAAACAGTTTGGTCAAAGGATGTGAAGCATCTAAACAGAGAGCTAATTCCTCTTCTGGGTCTGACATTGTAGCCAACCGATTGAGGAGACAAGAGTAAGGATATTGTTGCTGTTTTGCAGTAGCCACTAACCAGTGGAAGAGGGGGTGGGGGGGTGTTTGGGGAAGGAGTGGAGTTGTGAACTCTATGGAGCTAGGACGCTAGGAAGTTGGGAACTCTGGGGCCTACAGTAAAAAGAGTTAAGAAGGTATAAAATTGATATTTTTTTAATAGTGGAAGTGGAAATCACAAATTCCTTGGATCAAACAAGGAACCCCACACCATTCAACTCCATCTTTCCCAAATCCTTGGGCCAAACACCCCTTAAAAGTTTATTTGGACAATATAAACATGCAATTATCAACACCTCCAAAAATACGCTCCCCCATTAAATTGCTTGATTGAAACGTTGTGGAATAAAATTCTAATTGCCCAGCATGTAAACTTTGAGCTGAAGGCTAGTCAAACTTGCTTGGCGAATATCAATACTTTTATGCCTTGGTGAAAGCTGGTGTTTGGGCTTATATGCTTATGATACATACGTGGAAGGATTGGTCCATTCTCTATAAAGTTACTTTTTTAAGTAATGATTTTAATTTGGAGCTACCATACTTTTGGAAATTCAGGGTCAATAACCCATTAGTAGTCCCTTCAGTTCTTGTAATAACATTCAGAACAATGCCTTCAATAATATCAGCTTCCATCACTTATTTTGTTTTCTGATGTCTCTTATAGGCTCTAGCTGACGCTGTCTCTTCTAACAACTCTAGTCCTATTGAGATTCATTCAGGGGTTGATTTTGAGGCATTAGGCATATTAAACCCACCTTCTTGGAGCATTACATTGACAGATGATGCTACAGGTACCCAAAATGTTCCGATTCCAAAGGCTCCTGTGGTAGAAGGGCTGCCTCTGCCGCCTAGCATAGAGGTGATCGTTTTTCCTAGTTGCTATCTTACAGTTGTCGAAGTGTAATTGGATCTAAAACAAGGTACTACAATTTCCAAATATAGGAACCTCACAAGGCTGCTTATGAATACTTCTTGGAGCTCATTGCAGGACTGAAATTTATGCTCCAAACAACAGTTAGTGAAACATAACCCTTATCTGTTAATGTTATGTTTTTAATTTGATAAACTAATGGTGATTGTATGCAGGAAAATAAGAACAAAATCCATGTTTCTCATCGAAAGAGGAAGAAGTGCAATTAGACATGTGAAGAAATTGAAGTTTTGTCATTCAGAAAATCTGGTAATTCTTTTTTGGAAATTGTCTGAATCAAGCAATTGTTTCCATCTTTCATAACTAGCATCATTTTAGAAAATTTGTTAAGATAGTTTTTCTCTGTCCATCTCGGTTGAGATCGATCATCTAGACTTGGTTAGAAACTTTTTCATCTTGTCGATGGTTTTGAGCCATCGGTGGAACTTCATCCAAAATCAACACCATTCTACTAATTATGTAATCTTTCTAAATCTTATTCCAGACTTTATATCCTTTCAAATTTTCTCCAAATTTAGTTATCTTTACCGAATCAATTTTGGTGTTAATATGGGCGAGATTTCATTGAGAAAGCCCAAATTTATAGAACTTTGATGTTAATCTTGTTTGAGATTTCATCAAAAAAGCCCAAGACATTCAATAAGATGAAGAATTTAGTTTTTTCTTACCTCAGTGGTCAATCTGGATCGAGATGGACCGAACAAATTTTCTAGAAGCATGCTAGTTTTAGATGGAGACATTTGGAGGCTAATTCTGTTTTTTTTTTTTTTTCAACTAGTCTGGAATAAAAGTATGATACCCCACTTAAACTTGTATTCCAACAGGTTCTTTGTCCAAAGGAAAACATCTCTGATGGGGGGAGGGAATGAGTTGACATCAGGGGGTGATTTGAGAGTTTGCAGCTCTGTTTATGCCATCTCCGCTCTCATTTCTGGGCTCAATTTAACGATCTTCCTCATTGTAATGTCAAAGGATAACATGAAAAGATGAAGATGAGATGTAGTATCAGAGCTGAATGATCAATTCAATTCTTGATTCTTTCAATGCCCCTATCAAGTATTTGTACATTTCATCTCAAAATAATAATTCTTCTTTCATCTATAACCCCCCCAAGGTCCCAAGAAAACTGTTCCAACATGAAATGATAGGACCATTAGGAAAACAGGACAACATATTTCTTCCAGCCCCTTCATTCCAATTCCAATTCCAATTTTGATGCCTTTACTTTCAGATCAACAAATTTCAAAATTAGCCCCTTCGTTTCAAATTCAAAATTAGTTTTATATTAAATTTAGAGGGGGGGGGGGGGGGGGGGGGGAAGAGTTATAAATATTGGATCTGTATCGATTAGACTAATCCATTTTTCATATCCTCAAAATTTGGTCAAAAAGAATAATACCCTTCAATTACGCGTTTGATTTCGAAGAGCATCTGATGGAATTCCCAACACTAGTTGGCTAGGCCGACTTAGTCAACAAGAAATTGTGCTACAAGAATCTAAAAAGCTAGAAATTGCGGAAGTATTATAAGAAGTACTAAAGTTCAAACGCAGTCTTGCCAATATGAATAAACCCAAAAGAACTACGATTCAAAAGCGTCTTCTTTTAAACGGATTGGCGATGAATTTACAATAAGATAAACTTTTCCCTTCATTAACTAGGGGGTGGCCAAAAAACAAAAACAAAATTTAAAGGACAAAAAGAAACCCAAAATACATCATTCCATTGTATAAAGAAAATTTTCATCGCCTCAATCCTCCCATCACAATCAAAAGAAACTAAATTTAATCAACTTCTTCAATCTTAGGACCCGCGCCACTGCCGCCGGATGGAGGAGGAGCATCATCGTCATCCATAGCACCGCCGCCCATGCCAGGTCCTCCAGCACCTTGATACATCTTAGCAACGATGGGGTTGCAAATACTCTCAAGCTCCTTCATTTTATCTTCGAACTCATCAGCTTCAGCAAGTTGGTTGTTGTCAAGCCACTGGACTGCCTGTTCAATGGCATCCTCAATCTTCTTTTTGTCTGCCGGATCCAATTTGGAGCTGAACTTCTCATCCCTCACAGTGTTCCTCATGTTATAAGCATAGTTTTCCAAGGAGTTCTTCGCTTCAACCTTCTTCTTGTGCTCCTCATCATCCGCCTTGTATTTCTCTGCTTCTTGCACCATCTTCTCAATCTCTTCCTTCGACAACCGCCCCTTGTCATTCGTGATTGTGATCTTGTTCTTCTGACCAGTGGTTTTATCCTCGGCAGAGACGTTGAGAATACCATTGGCGTCGATGTCGAAGCAAACTGTAATCTGAGGAACACCTCTTGGAGCCGGAGGGATTCCAGAGAGCTCGAATTTTCCAAGCAAGTTGTTGTCGCGGGTTCTTGCTCTCTCACCTTCATAGACTTGGATCAAAACACCAGGCTGATTGTCGGAATATGTAGAGAAAACTTGTTCTTTCTTGGTGGGGATGGTGGTATTCCTTGGAATCAAGACAGTCATCACACCACCGGCTGTTTCGAGACCAAGGGAAAGAGGGGTAACATCCAAGAGCAGAAGATCTTGAACCTTCTCATTACCCTCACCACTCAAAATGGCAGCTTGAACAGCAGCTCCATAGGCAACAGCTTCATCAGGGTTGATACTCTTGCAAAGCTCTTTGCCATTGAAGAAATCTTGCAACAATTGCTGCACTTTAGGAATCCTAGTAGAACCACCAACAAGAACAACATCATGTACAGTGCTTTTATCCATCTTGGCATCTCTCAAACACTTCTCAACTGGTTCCATACACTTCCTGAAAAGATCCATATTGAGTTCTTCAAATCTAGCACGAGTAATGGTTGAATAGAAGTCAATTCCTTCGTAAAGAGAATCAATCTCAATTGTAGTTTGAGCTGTGGAGGAAAGTGTCCTCTTCGCCCGTTCACAAGCGGTTCTCAATCTTCTTAGAGCTCTGGGGTTTCCACTAATGTCTTTCTTGTTTTTTCTCTTGAATTCTTGCACGAAATGGTTAACCAATCTGTTGTCAAAATCTTCACCACCCAGATGAGTGTCTCCGGCAGTTGACTTCACCTCAAAAATACCTTCTTCGATTGTAAGCAATGAAACATCAAATGTACCACCACCCAAATCGAAAATTAGAACGTTCTTTTCGCCAGAGCTGCTTGACTTCTTGTCAAGACCATAAGCAATGGCGGCAGCTGTTGGTTCATTGATAATACGCATCACATTTAGGCCGGAAATGACACCAGCATCCTTGGTGGCCTGTCTCTGAGAATCGTTGAAGTAAGCCGGGACAGTGACGACGGCATTCTTCACTGTTGTGCCGAGATACGCCTCAGCAATTTCCTTCATCTTTATGAGCACCATAGAAGAGATTTCTTCAGCAGAGAACTGCTTCTCCTCACCCTTGTAGTTTACAACGATCATTGGCTTATCGCTAGGACCAGCAATAACTTTAAACGGCCAGAGCTTGATATCACTCTGGACCGATGCATCGCTAAATCTTCGGCCAATTAAACGCTTGGCATCTGATAATAAACAAAAGAAGCTGATCAATCAAACAGTTCAACAAACACCAAACAAATAACGAAAACCCGCTTAACTCAACAAAAAAAAAAAAAAAAAAAACACAGAAATAAATAAACAGTTGAACTAGCTTAAAAAAACATCACTGCAGATGGACTAAGACCAAAACTCGAGAAAACCAAAAGCGATATAATCAAGAACTATAACAAAAACCTCAGCACAAAACTCCAAAAGAAATCGTAAATATACCCTACAGTTCAACTCATCAAAGTAGCAACAACCTAAGACGCTCCGATTAGGCACATACTTTCTATAAACTCGAACAACCTGAATCCATTTCTCAAGAAACAAGAAAAACTCCATAGAACAGCAACTCAAAGCGCAAAAAAAAAAAAAAAAAAAGAAAACAAGAAAAAAAAGCTTACCAAAAACGGTATTAATCGGGTTCATGGCGACCTGATTCTTAGCTGCATCACCGATCAAGCGCTCAGAGTCGGTGAAAGCAACATACGACGGCGTGGTCCTGTTACCCTGGTCGTTGGCAATGATCTCAACTCGATCATGCTGCCACACACCGACGCAAGAGTATGTAGTTCCAAGATCGATTCCGATAGCCGGACCTTCTCCTTTACCGGCCATAGTGAACGTTCAAATCGTCGATTGAAAAAAGAATCTACGATGATAAGAAAGGAAAGCAAGAGAAACTGATTGGTGGGTGCAGAATTTAGGGTTAGAAGATTTGAAAGTTATAAGGAGAAAGAAGAGAGGCGGAAGATTTATATAGAAACTTTTAAGGAGAAAAAAAAATAGGGTTCTAGAGAGTTCTAATGGGAAAAGATAGTTAAGGCTGAAAAGTTATTTGCGTTTGGCGTATGAACATACAAAATATAACGTCGACCGTTACTTTTTCTACTCTCTAGGTTTTTCTAGAACTTTCCTTTTCCCTTTCTTTATTTATATATCATCTTTTATTACCTTTTTGCCCTTCTCTTTTTATTAAATTTCTACTATGGGATAATTTTTTTTTTTTTAATCTCTCAATTCATAGTAATGAGTTGTGACTATTCAAGCTATTGAATTGTCGTAGTCTTAAAAAGAAAATGTACAATTTGTTTATGCTATATGATTTAGATCAAGTATTTGTATTGGAGGGTTTTTCTTCTTCGACTATTCTGTATAAATTTTAAAACGAACTTTTTAGGCATTTCCATGTCTTCATTACTAATAATAATAATGGTAGGGTTATCTTGTGAATAATATTAATAATAATAGTATTGGGGTTGTACTCCATCAAGTCCAATCTCCTCGGTAGGCTCAAGACCCATAAAAATTAATCTTGTTAGTAGTTGGGTTAGTTGAGTTCACTTTCAATTCACCAAATAATGAAAGAGTGAGCAAGCTTGTTGGCTCCAAGTGAGTGTCGAAGAATAGATCATATAACTAATGTCATTCAAGATTAGTCGAACTAAACACTTTTGATATTAACTTAAGACATCAAAGTGGACATGACACGACATTAGGTGTGAGTTTTCTTGCAGGTTAGCTTGAAAACATCGAATAAACCAAAGAGTTACCTAACAAAATATGTGCATCAATGAATGAGTCAAAATAACATTTTAATCTCTACACTTTATTCAACTTTTGGGTCTATATTTTTTAAAAAATCAATTTTAGTATTTGTATTTTTTTGTTATAAAACCTAAATTTAATTCTCATTGCTAATTTATTGTTTTATTTTATTTATATTTATGTTACCTTTTAGCAATTTTTAATATGAACTTTGATGGCATATTTATACGAGAATATATTTGTAGCATCATTCTCAATTACCATCACCTCTTTGACTTATGCCCTTAGATTATGCCTTTAATTCTAAATTTGATTTTACTATATTTTTCCATACATGTTTTTACTTCTAATGTGTATGTATACTTCACATTGTATCAACATATACTTTCTTCTTACTCATTTTAATATTCACTTATTTTATTTCTTTAAAATAAGTCATTATTATTTAACTATTTTGGATAAATTTTAATTTTTTTAGATACTTTATTTAAGTCTCAAGATTCATTCAAAGTTCCATAACTAAAAAGTAAATCAATAACCTATTTTAGCAAGAATAATGATAACAACAACCATTTTTGGTTTAAATTACTTTTATTACTTTTAAATGTGCCATTAAACTGCAAAAAAAAAAACCTCTTAAACTTAGTTTATTTAGTTACTTTCCATTTTTGTTCATTTTGATTTCTATAGTTCTAAAATGTTTATTTTTTATGTCTTAAAAATAAAAATAAACTAATCAAAGTTTAATAGCATACAATAACTAAAATAAACTAAAGTTCATATAGAAATAAAAATGAAAATATAAAAACCAAATAAAAAACTAAACTAATAAATACACAAACGAAAACGATAATTAAATATATATATATATTTCTGCAAACTATTAAAATATGGGAAGATTTATTTAAATAATAATGAAAAAGTGTTGATAAACTAACATGAAATAGTAATAAAAATAAGAGTACAAAACTGAGAAACAGCTATAGTTATTTATTGATTTCATATAGAATTTTAAGAGACGAGATTACATGTAGATGGGCATTTGGTCTAGTGGTATGATTCTCGCTTAGGGTGCGAGAGGCCCCGAGTTCAATTCTCGGAATGCCCCCTTATTTATTTACGTTTCTTCTTAATAATTAATTTTGTGCTTTCTCCGCCTTTCTCACAGGCACGTACGTCATTATAGGTGGAATCATGTCCGTCATTATAGGTGGAATGGAGAAAGTAGTTCCAATGGGAACATTTATTGAAATTATCAAATTCAAGTTAAATACGGTTCCTTTTTTATTATTAAAATACAGTGTTCATATATTTTTATGATTAATAAAAAGTAATGAAAATTTTATAATAAATTAGTAGTGAAGACTAAATCTAAGATTTATTAAAATTTTAGAAACTAAAATTGGATATTTGAAAGTATAAAACGTTAGAATTAGATAGTTATATTTTTCTTTTTGATTTTCTCGTTAGATGTTTTGGGATGATTAACGCCAAAGAATTCAACCAAAGAATATAAGAATGACTCGACGACAAGAATGACAATATAATATCTATAACTGGAAACTACGAGCACATAGTATTAGCCACGAATATTTCTAAGTACCAATGATACTCCTTAGATAACAATGCAAAACTCAGTGCACTATCTTCAACTTTTAAACATAATACAGTAACTATTACAAATCAATCGTCAAGTTAGTTACAGTACAGCAAAAGCTTAAACTAACATTAAAAGTTTCAACTAAAGAAACTACACTACTTTCCCTTCAAACACTCCATCATCTCCAATCAGCAGCACACTACCACTACTCCCCATTGCGTGATGAAGAAAACAATTACTTTTCTTCAGCAGACAAAGGTAGTAGGATAGTGAGAGAATTCACTAATGCATCGATTTTTTACCGACATTCAGAAAGTGAGTGTAGTAGACCACTTAAGGATCTGGACTAAGCAGAAAGTACACTTAGTATTCTGTGTATTCTGGTGGCCAAGGCAGGGGGGATTAGTAACCCTTTTGATGATATGTGCACATTTTCTAGAAGGATGGATCCAGCTTAATGAAGTGAACAAACGAAATGTTGGACATATGACACGTGAGAGTCTTGAAATAATTGATAGCTTAAAGTTAATGTTCTTGGGGTAGGCCCAAGGGCATCTTGTTATGTTGATGAAGCATGAGGCTAGATAATAACTTGAGAAAGCATATTGGTAACTTTAGGCCAAAGGTGTCAGCATGCTTAAGGAATTGATTAAAGATGAATTTCCTTACATTAACTAAGGAACTGTTGCCAATATGATCAACCAAAGTAGCAAGAGCAGTGGATATGCTAGAGTCATGAGTAGAGGGAAACTAGTTGACTATGCTAATCTTGTGTAAGATGACATATTTAACACAGTGATACTGTGGGTAGTTGACCATTGGAAAATAGTTCCCTCAATGAGTTCAAAAATTATGGACTCTAGAGATGGTTGAATTGTAACAAATTCTTCTAAACGAGAAATTTCAAGGAAGACATTAAAGAGAGTAGGAGAGAGTTTAAAAAGGATTTCTTTAACATGAGCCGTCTGAAACTCAGGATTACTAAGATAATTGAAATCAGTAGGTAGATTGACAATAAATTCTCTAATTAAACGAGGATAAAATGGCCTACTTGAAAGACAATTTTAGTAAAGTCCATGAGTGATGTTGATAAAAAAATGTTTTGTTTATGAGGGATGTGGTGCTGAACCACATACTTCCATTTTCTAACATTCTCCTCACTTAAAAGGAGATTCCATCCATAGAAACACTCCTAAGTTATACTTCCATTTCCTAACATTCTCCTCACTTAAAAGGAGATTCCATCCATAGAAACACTCCATGTATTCCCTAAGTTGTATGTCATCTAAAATATTAATTTCTTTAAATATTCATTGTATTCGGATTAGCTTACTTGCACACCGATTAAAAAAAACATAACTTTTCCAATTTTCAATATCCCTTATCGATCTTACCTTTTCGATTTTAGGTAGAAAAATGATTTTGATCACAAACCTTTGGAAGAAGCAACAATTTAGTTCATGAACTTATAGTTGGTGACAATTTAATCAAGATAGACATCGATAGTAATGTATCTTCCTCTATACAATTCATTGTATATGATATTTTGTTATATTATATTTAAAAATAGTACTTACAAACAAAAATCAAACAAAGTTATAAAAAACCTGTTTTCATTTGAATAATTTGATCGTTAATTTCAAGTGTTTCTTCAAAATAATAAATAAATAAATATTATAATAATGAAATTTAGGAGAGTTTTCAAAAACAAAAAACTACAAATAAAACTAAATTGGTTCCACAGAAAAACAATTCTAATGAGATATAGAGTGTCTATTTTTTCAAACAAATCATACTATGACACCATCATCATGAATGGTATTGTACGGTAGAAATTTTCTACGCATCCATTCTTGGGATTTTATATCATTGAAATGGAAAAAAAAAAAGTTTATGTTAAGCATCCTAATGAAACCCAGTAACCAATATAAGGAAATTACAAATTGCCGATTCTTTCTATGCAATTTGAAAGGAACTCAAACGATGTTGAAGGAAGAAACTCAATCAAATACATATAACTAATTGAGATCACAATCAAAGAGCCATGAGAAAAATCATGAGAATAAGTTACGATTTCATAGTAAAAAGGTTGCTTACATTGATTAGAAAATCCTCAAAGAAGAAAAGGGAAAACCTAACATACAGATTAAAAAAACGGTATACGTCTAACAGTAATGCATTTTACCGATTGACCTAGGGATCTGATTCAACCACATCTCAGTTTCCTTCATATTTCGGATCAGCCGTAACGTAATGGTAGGCAATCACTAAAGCAAAGACAAAAATGCCGAGAAAATTGGCAAGAAAACCTAACTCCTGATCGTCAATCATCTGCGCTGCGCAATAACGATACAAACGAAATTAAAAACTTCAATCGCCTACAATAATTTCGTTCCAGAAATCAGAACATTTTTTCAAATCCTTGAAAAACTAATCACAGGGTTTGGAAGACCGATTCAAAAATTGGGTAAGAAAAACGAGAATCTACCTAGTACTACTGGAACTAAGAAGGATTGGGAAAAGATCTTAGAATAAAAAATTGAAAGAAAAGAGGAAGAGGAGTGTACCTTCCGATCTGATTAATTGAGGGAGAAATAGGAAGTGAAAAGAGAAGATCCGATGCGACGACGAAATTGTTCGAGATGCAGTGGAGGATAGTGGGAAAAACCTCGTTTGTATTCTATTCTATGCAGCGGATGATTGGGCCATCCTTGGCCCATTTGGTTTCGTTTATTGGGCCTCCGTACTTCATTTAGCCCAACAAGATTTCATGAAATTGGTAAGGACGTCTAAAATATCCCAAACATGAGATGTTACAAACTGATTAAGAAAGATTCTTAATTACACTTTAATTAAAACTAACAAAAATTTCCAACCTGAACCCTACAATCAACCTTTTCCAAAACTAAAAATCCTTATTATTGATATCATTCGTTAACAAACGCCAACAAGTTCCCAACCCGATTGGTTACAACAAGTGATATCAATGGTGAAATCTGAGAGGGAGAGTAAGAGAGATGACTCATGGCACTTATCAATGATTAAATGGATGGTTTCTTCGAATTGATTGTATATTGGGGTGACATACAGTTGTCCTTTCATGGAAAATCAAACCATATGGTAAGACATTTTTAAATAGTTTCTAAGGTCCAAGTTTAGAGAATAATAATATGTTTAAATAATTGTGTTAAGATATTATTAATTTCCACTTGGCGTATTGAAAACCCTCCAAATAAGATAAAAAGAACCTTTGCCACTTTTCAATGTTATAGTCAGATATGGCATTTTTCCTTTTTGCATGTGATCCACTTGGGCTTTTCAAACCCAGTGACGTGGCTGCCAAGTTGTGTCATATAATTCTTCCATATTTTCTTCTTTCACCATCACTTGCATCCATTTTTGCTCTCAATGTATAAAATAGGCGAATACATCAAACACAATTAGACAAAAGAAAAATGCATACAACTTTCCTATTAATATTGATATCCATTGAGTTAAACACACATTTCCACAAAAAAAAATCAAAATGTCACGTTTGAACTTGAAGTGTGAATTTTGACTCTCATTTTCACATTATTGAAAAGTTTAAATTTTACATTTTTTTAGTCAAGTCATATGGCAAGAATGTTCACCTCCTCCATTTTTAAAACGTATATTTTGTACTTCTAAATATTTTAGAATAGATTTAGGTTTTAAAAACTGTGAAATTAAAGGAGTTTAACATTTTGAAACCAAACTCATTTTTGGACACTTACCATAAAATTCTCAATATTCAGAAACCAAACTCATAGGTTTGATTTTTTTTAATTAACTAATGAATGTTATGGTTTTGAGATAAATCTTCATTCATATCGTAGCTTCTACTAGTGAGTGTAAGTGGCTACTGGTATCAGCCATCGGTTAACTGACCATGGGATTGTCGATGATTGACTACAATATTATTAATAAACACTATCTCATTTTCACAAAAAAATAAAATCATTGTTTTAGGAGTTTCAATGCATGAACGTGTCAATTGCGCTAGTCATGGTTCACTTATCATTTATTTTGTTTTTATGTCCTCCTTCATCCTCACTCTTCCCTTTAATTTTTCTTCTCTTCCCCCTTCTTCATTTTTACATTGAAGAAACCAACTCAACTAATGATTATTAACATTGTTAAATACAAACCTGAAGGATGGAATCCATTTCATGGCACAAAGAAGAAGAAAAGAGATAAATTAGAAACTTATAGCAAAAATCAAATTTAAAGTTCTGTTACTTTGAAAACCGAAAGCTAAATTTGTTATAGGAAAAAAAATAAGTAGATCATAGCATTCCTACGTTATTGTCATGAAACGATAATAGAGCAAAGGAATTAACAGTGTATTACAAAAAGACATTCCTACGTTGAGTTACAATAGTTTGTGTTTGAGATGTAGATTATTTTAGTTTGAGTTATTATAGTATATGTTTGTGGTATAAATTATTTTAGTTTGAGAGAATGAATTAAATTGTCACACCTCCTCCCACATCCATATCTCTCCTTTACTCCAAAAGAGGGTGCAAGAGGCTAACAAGCATTGTCATACTTGACAACACTCCCCAACCAACTAAACTAACTAACACAACAGCCTCTAAACTAATAGTGCATGTTAACTAAGACCAAATCTTACCATTAGTCCATGTTAACTATTTAGCATAGACATACAACAAAGACATAAATCTTACTATTTGGGCTCATGACTTCTAACTTATGCTAAATGCATACACATGCTAACTATAAGGAGAATAACCTCAGTTCACTTATAGCAGTTGTAGAGCAAGCTCGATACGATGATCACTACCTGAAAAGTAAGAAAACATTTTGAAAGGATGAGTTAAGAAACTCAGTGAATGACTATTTTAATAAAAATATGTTTTTTTTCTAAATAGTTATGCTCAAAAGTTTTAGCTCTTGGAAACATGCAAGCAGTTAAATAATATTACATAAGTTTTAGCTTGTACGTAACTCTATAACCGGTCTATAACCTTATAATTCTCAAACCATAGACGCAGTTCTAACTATAATCTTCTCCCTTAAGGACAATATTTTGTACAATCACTGAAATGTACAAGAAACATAGGTTGTATTACCTCGTAAAGTCTTTCTGCCTTCACATCAGTAGGGAATACATGTGTGCACAACTTTAAGTAAAGAGAGTAACACCATTGAGTCTAAATTCGTGTAAAACAATCTTGAAATCTTAGTTTGAACACATACTTGATTGAATTCTTGCTTTACCCAATTCATTTAATAGCTTAAAAACATGCTTGCTTTGAACAGTTTAAAATCTAACTTTCAAATCTCATATTTATTATAAGTCATGCTTGGAAATAGTTTATAAAACATTTTTAATATAAACTCATGCTTTGCAAATTATTTATTAAATCATTAAAGAAATATCATTTAGAGTTTTCATAGCATGCTTAGAAACATTTAGCTTTAAACTCATGTTAAGATTAAACATTTGATTTCATTTTGTCACTCAAAGGCTTGTAGGTGAAATCCTTATCTGTAGGTGAAATCCTTATCTTAAAATTTTCTCATTCCTCTCATTGGTTTTAAACGAAGGCATTAATATTCCATATTAACTTTCTCATACTTAGAAAATATCCAGAACCAACCAAAAGTTACAAAACTTCCAAAAATCCACTTTTTTGTCAAGCCATAGCACGTGCCATGACATAGGCAGGCCATGGTATAGCCCTGGACAACCTTACAACTTTGCATGCCTCAGGCACCAGCCTTGCCTGACACTTTCTTACTGCTCACCCTCTACAATAATACTTAGTTGCTCCCAACTAACCTCTCAAATGGCCGAACACAAGCCTAGATCACCTCGTCTTGCCACCCAGCTTCAATGCCCATATATTCACATTGAAGGAAACTTTAACAAAAAATCATTCTGTATTTATTCTGGCTTTTGACTATAGATTTTGGGGAAGAAATCTCTACCCATATATTCATCTTAAAAAATTTAAAAAGAAATTATGTTAGATAAAATATTTTTTTAAATATATATATATATATATATATATATATATATATATATATATATATATATATATATATATATATATATATATATATATATATATATCAACTATTTCACCTTAAATAAAAAACGACGTATTAAAAAAGTTGTTAGATAAAATATTTTTATTAAAAAACTATCTTCAGTAACTTTGCGACATCTTTAATTTCATATTAAATCATTAAATGGTGATTCAATCAAATTTAAAATATGTGCACTCGTACATGTGTTCATGATTTACATTCATTAATTATCTGTCAATTCATGATTTAAGATGGCATAGATGGTATTCAAAGCAATTGTTCCACAAGGTTATTTGTTCATATTGTTAGATTATAATGTTACTTCCATTCTAATTAGTATTGATCTTCACTCGTTAAGTAATTAATCTTTTGTATATTTCAACCATTTTCGGTCAATTTATGATTCAACGAACGATCAAAATACGCATTGGAAGCAAACCAATAGTAGAGAAGCGAAAATTGAATTGTGAAAATTTAACTTATATATAGTTCTGTAGCCAATTAAGGACATATAAATAGATCTCTATAGCAATAACAAAGAAAAAAAATACATATACGCATAAATTACTTTGACGATGATGTAAAATTATTAACGACATAGGCAAGTGACAACATAAAGTCGTAAGAAAAGAAGGAAGAATGAGAAGAATGACCGTTGGATAAGAGAAAAGAAAGAGAGACGTTTGACTTGTTCACGTCAAAACAAAGTGATGTCCAATAAATAGTCTTACATATAAATTAGTCGGACCTATTTAAACAAGAAATAAACTAGTTTTCCATAATAAAAAACTAACTCTATAATAATTCGGTCACAATGTCATGTTACCATGTAAAAAGCTTACAAACTAATTGCTTATAAATTTTTGGAAGACACTTGAAAATTTGATAGGTACTAAGAGTAGAAAGGGAGCAAATGTGGTCTAATTAGGAACTTGCGATTCTAATGCAAGCCCATATATGGTTAGTGAAGGTTAACAGTTATTCCTATCATTCAACCATTATATATTAAGATGGTTATATATAGATTTTTGTTTGGCTCGATTTTAAATGTTTTTTAATATAAAATTCGAATCAGGTCGAAAAGACAAGTTGGTATATAACAACACTCTAACACGTCAATGTCTTATCGACAAACCAAATTAAACTACTCACCAAATCAAACCATTTTTGTTCGATTTGGTTTATCTATTTTTTATCTCCTATCCCTCCCCTCGCTTTTTACCCTTTCAAAAAGCAAATTACAAATTAAATTTTAGGTTTAAAAAATCCAAAATAAAAGAGCCACGTTTTGCTAGAGTTTATAGAACTTGGAGGTAAATAACTAATTAAATTTTGTCATATTTTAATTTTTAATAAAAAAAGATCATACTAAATCACCATCTAAAACACAAAATTTAAGAAATTAAAAAAAAAAAAGATTATATATATATATAAATGAAATGTTGGGTGAAAGAGGTGAAAATTTTCACAAAACCTTACCTCTTTTAACATACAAATTCAATTTGATTTTGAATTTTAAACTTATTTGATTTTTTAAATTAAATTTCTACAAACAAATTTTTTAATTATTTTATTATTTAGCACTAATTAATCTAATTAATTAATATTAAATCAAATTCCGATCAAACAAACTGAATTAATTCGTGAAATTTTTCGATATTTAAATATCATTTGTTTCTAGAAAAACTAGTTAATAATATCAAATATGTTTAACGAAATTAATTCGAACTATTTCGAATTTTTTGATCACCTTGTTCTAAATTTTACTACCGTAATGAGACCCAGTGAACCTATAGATCACGAGCTCCATCGAGTCAAGATTAATTAACTAAACTATTTAATCATGGGCTCCAATAATTCAACATTCGTTAACTGACTGGTCATTCCACTAGTTTTGTAGTTGCACTCCCCTTATACGTCCACCTAATATAACCATAATTAGTAAGTTAATCATTCATAAGGTGTTCGTAAACTCAACTGAGTCAATTTCTCGTAGAGACATAAGTGTGGATTAAGTTCGACTTCATAGCCTAAATGGTCTCTACAGAAAATTCAAGTCATAGTACAAAATAACCTTGGAGCCTTAGTTTATTGGATTCAAAATTGTAATATTCTATTTTACTAATAAATAATTCAATAATCAAATTATTCAAATTATTGAATGTAAATTACAAACCATGAGTTTTATGACATAATTTTCAACGAATTACATCGTTGAATAAATAAGAAAACAATGTGAGAAAAGAATAATGGATATTAAAGGAAAGATACACTATCGAATTGTAGAAAACAATGTGAGAAAAGAATAATGGATATTAAAGGAAAGATACACTATCGAATTGTAGAATCAAAACGTGGAAGCTAAGGGTGTGAATCATCCATTTCTACAGCGTGCTTCAGGCTCACATCCTCTGTTATATTCATTGACTGGATTTCCAGTTGTTTTACAATTACCATTTTTGCATATGTTGCCTGTATCCGCACCCATTGCGCCATAGCTAATAGGGGTTGTGTTTGTTGGGTTTACCATTAATGAGCAAACCATCATCATAGCTATCAAAACGATAAGTGTTTTGTTGGTGTTGTCTGCCATTTTGTTTTTCTGTTTTTGGTATTGATCTTTCGCTCTTCAAATTTGAGAATAGAACGAGGCAACAGATTTCAATTTCTATTTGCCTTTTGAAACAAATTACACCCCATCCATTGTTTTCACTCAAATCAATTTATAGCATCTTGGGGATTTTCTTCTTCTTAATTTAGTGGCTCTTTCTTGTGGTTGTTATTATGATTAGGGGACAGTGTGCAACCGTTTTCTAAAAAATGAAAACACATCACAACGTTTTCTGTTAATACTTGATATGTAATTTTATTAAAACTCATTAGTTATATAGTCGATTAATCTCGTTACATAAAATAATTTTGACCACTTATTTTAATTTCTTTAATTCCAAATATTTTTTAATTTTAAAAAGTTAGTAAGGATTTAAATTATTTTGATATCTTTAAACACAATTTGGTAGATGAAAAGTCTTAAAACTAAAACCTTATTGAAAAGATATTTCCACACAGATTAAAATAGTGTAAAAATCTTAAATAAGCTCATTTATTTTAATTTAAATACAATTGTACAAAATTTACAAATTCATGGATTCAATTTTTTAGGGTATTTTAAATTTTGAATAGTTTGTTTTAAGAAAAAAAAAACTGTTTTTATTAACCACAATTTATATGTAGCTTGGGAACATCAATAGTGATTTTGTAACCCTACACACAATTCACCCAATTTTATAATTATAATTCAATTATTTATAATTTGATAAATAAATAACACTCATTCTTAATGAATAAGGGAATCGATCTGTTAATAGAAATAAACAAAAAGAGAAAAAGAGAAATGATCAAAAGAAAGAAAAAGTGAAACAAAAAGGAGGATTTGGAAAGAAGAGTTGGAAAAAGACCTAAACGCATACAAAGAGAAAATTCACATATTGTGAATGAATTTTTATGAAAATAGAAAATTAAAACTAAAACCAAACCAACACAAAAAAAAATTATACATATACATATATATATTATCGAAGAAGAAAATTGAGATTTTATTTTACGAAGAACATATATCTATTTATAGAGCAACTTTAATTTATTATAAATATTAATATAATAATATAGATGTTTATTGATGTGCATGATGATCATATATAGCCAGATGTATTTCTATCAACCATCCAACACTCATGTCATGTGTATATAAGAGACTCACTATTTGTGGCTATATAATCCAATTCATGCTTGTGAGATTGATAGTGACATTTGGTGATTTTGTAAATATGAATAAAATTGGTGAGAATTTCGTGAAAGAGGGAGAAAGTGGAGAAAATTCAAATTTTTTAATTTTCTTAATTTCTTTTCTTATTTATTCTTATAATTCTCCCAAATGCATATTATCATACTGCTACAACAATAATCTTTCATCCAAATACATATTATCATTACACCATAATTATTATAATCTTAGGATTATCATAATCTTTTTTCTCCATAACTCATTCTCTTCCCCAAACGCACCAAGGGTTAATTAACAAATTAAAAGTTTAAGATATGATTATTAACAACTATCTTGTGTAATTTACTTTCTTAAAACATCATTAGGTTTATAGTTTTAGGATTTAGGGTTAAAAAAAAAGATAGTATTATAAATAAGTAATTTAATAGTGTAGATGTTCATGTCATGTGTCTTATTATTGTAAACATTTAAGTGTCCAAATAAGATTACCTTGTTCATCCATGTGTCAAGTAACCATGCACTCTTCCGTCACATCCTACTTCCCAAATTGCTTATAAATAATGGATATTATAGAGAATTCAGAGAAAGTGAAAGTTTTGATATTTTCTATTTTCTTTATTTTCTTTATTTTTTTTATTTATATATTATGTTATGTTATTTTAATATTATGATTTTTCCGAAGGGAATTAAAGGAAATGAAAAGCCATTATTAGACAATTCCTTATAAACACTCTTCCAATTCTTTTTTTTTTTCTGTTTTTAAATTTATAAAAATAGTAATGGAATATAAGTGATAAAAGATAACATTACCATTTCAAGTTTCTTTTAGTTTAAGTTTGTTTTGTATATTTGGTTTTATTTTACTAATTTTTTTTATATATACGTGGGTACGTCTCTTAATTTGATTTAAACGTATGTTTATGACTTAAATTTCAAGTAACTTTGTATATATAAAAATGATAAAAAAAAATAAAAAAGAAAAGAAAATTGTATTGGGTGATAAATTAGTTTAGCTATTTTGCAAAAATGTTTTTAAAGTTTGTGATTTTGCAAATATAGCAAAAATAATCAAATACATAGTTTTATATAGTTTTATATGTGTTGGTTAGACTTTATTTTTTTTATCATTTTCGTAAATAATAAAGTGTGTGTTATAGAATTAGTTATTATAACTTGTTTTGTCAAGTGTGCAAGTGTCCCTAACAAAACTTATTATCAAGTTAAAACTAATATTATTTTAAATGAAACACACGTTGTTTCAACTAATATTCAAAAAATAAATTGAGTTTATATCGTGAAATGTTATATTTTTAAATGTACTTAATATAATTTTACATTTTAAAATGCAAAATTCAAATATTGAATAAATGAAAACATAAAATTGTTGTTTTATTATTTCACTAAAACAAAATATGAATTGTATGCGATTTATTTAAACATAAAACACAATCTCGATTCTCTACCTCACATCTTCATATCTCACATTTATTAAACTAACAAAAGAACTTGATTCATATAAAATTAAATCATGAACTTTATTATTAGTTTTTAAAAATGTCACTGTTCACACGACATTTTTGAAGAAATATAATTCGTAGAATTGAATTTTGTATATTGACTAATATAGTGGATACAATCTGTATTATTTACTCATTTGATGTTTTCTCTCAAATACAAATTAAAATTTCTTGGTCTTCGGTCTTCGGAAAGTTGTAGTTACAAGTTGATTTGATCTTCAATATTCTGAAATTTAAGGAAAGTTTAATCTTCTAAATCTTCAATATTTCAAAAAATGATGATCTCGAGGTTAATAAGAACTTGCACATGCTGAGAGCTTTTTAGAAGTTTGAGGATTCATTTCTTCAAAGTTTCAATTCTTCTTTCCACCAAAATATCCTCAAAAGAAATGAGAAGGTTTTTGTTTATAGATAATTTTCTTAAGTTTTAAGTGAGTTTGGGCTCATTTGTTTATTGGGCTTGAGCTTAGATTCATTTTATTTGTTTCATCCAATTTTTATATTGTCTGAATTCAATTTGATATAATAAAATTTAATCACCAAAATTCAATCAAATTATAATTATTACAATATTTGGTGTGACAACTTGACGAAACCTAATTGATCGAAATTTTCTGTTCAACTATCATTCTTTTAAAAATAACAATATTAATTTTTATTTTGTACTACAAAGTTTGGAAACTAAAATCAGAATGTTTTAAAATAGTAATGAGTTTGTTCACATGGAAATTTATCATAGTTTTCCTTTATCTTAAACCTCACATTATTTTTAAAACTATGACAATGCAAATAATAAATATTTATTTCCTATTTTAAATAAATCATACTTTATTTGGTTCAAACCACTTTTGGGAATAATTATTGCAATTTAGCCCCAAAAAAACAAACCACTGATATCCTATTTTAAATATTAAAATACTATTTTCGTCTAAGTAACTGGAAGTTGGTTTAATTTTAATTATTACATTTTCAAATATTCAATTAATTTGTATGGACATTAGTTAAATAACAAAAGTTTTGTATTTTTAAATTGATGAGTAAACATATTAATAAATCAAAAAGAACTTTTGAAAGAAAATCAACCACAAACAACTAATATGTAAAAAAATTAATTTAAACAAACAAACTATTTATTCAGTGTACCAAAAGAAATTAAATAAAAACCGATTTTGTTGGAGCATAAATATTTGGCTATAAAAAAATTTATCTTTAAAGTATTTAAAATATTAAAATGAGACATTTAAAATTACAAAATCAAACATCAAATCTTAAAGTATAGGTAGCAAATATATTTTACGAAAACATTCCTAAAAATATTTACAAATATAATAAAATATTCATAGTCTACCACAATACTCAATAAGCTAATATCTAATATTTAAAAACAACGTAACTCTTTTTAAATAGGAAAATTTATATGAATAGCACAAAAAATGAAACTATTTACAAAATATAGCAAAATTTTCAAACGAGCTATAGAGGGTTTGATGAATTTTGTAGTTTTAATATTTTGCTATTTTTTAAAATACCCATTGTATTGACTGGGGGTGTTCAAAAAACCCGACCTACCATTTTCAATATGGTCATTTATTGGGTTCATAACTTTTTTAGTCGATTGATCAACCAAACCCAAAAGTATACATTATTATATATCTCTTGCCCTCGTCGTCCCATTATTCAAAAGATTTGCATTTACCCTTTGTTAGAACACCTTCGAACAAATCCGTGCCACAAACATATACTTTTCAAAGTTGCACTAAATACTATTTATTTTGACGTTACTTTTTTTTAAAGGAAAATAGACTTCTTATCAATTCCTCGTAAACTTTATCTTCTTTTTGTTGGAAAAAGGGACCAAAAGAATAGGAAAATAAGATATTTCATTTTAAAAAATAGCAAAAAAAGAAGTTTTGAAATTTGGATAAACAGCAAATAATTTTTTTTTTGCATTATTAATTAGAAATGGACCAAAATAACCCTTACCAAATCCTAAATACTTGCTAATTCAAATTATAAATATAAAATTAAACTCTAACAAAAAATACAAGCAAAGCAATTAAAAGAATAAATATATTTCAAAATATAAAAAAGTTAATGGACAGAAAATATAAGGTAGAAAATCTTTAAAAAAATATATGAACTTAAACTATATTGTCCAAGCAATAAAACAACACCTTAAGTATTTTTTTTTAAGAAAAAAGACAAAGTAACTTTTTATAAATATTTGAGATTTTGATGAAAATAAGTAAAAATCACAATGTTTTTAGTTATTAACATCAAAAACTTTTTATTTAAAAAATTATCTCTCTCAACACAAATATAGTAAAAATATATATATATAAAGAAGTAAGAAAGAAAATCAATGTAGCAAATATTTTTAACAACTTAGCCAATAATGGGAAGAATGGCATATCACTAAATTTGAAAATGTATTAGAGAAAATATTTACAATTTAGAAGATGCAAATACCTTATGCTTCCACCCAAATACAATCTCCATTTTCCATATTTAAACCGTTTCTAGAGTTCATTATCAAAATTGATTGTACTTGAAACATAGGTTTCATAATATATACAGATTTAAATATAGAAAGATATTTTCTAAAGGGATATACGGATGAAAGATTAGATTTGAGGGGGGTTTTAGAAATATTGATATAACCTGAAAAATGATCGTAACCCGGGTGAAGGAGTATGAACACCCGGCTGCTAAGAATGTGAGAGGGGTGGATGTTCATCCAAAATAGAAGGTTAAAAAGAGAGTTAGATGTAAAGAAAAATGATGATTAAGATGGATAAACAATATGAGGTGTAATCTACGGTAACCCATTAATTATGAATTAATCCTAAAAGAATTTGACAGCTAATCTCCGTGAAACGTAACTCTCTTCAGTTTCAACTCTCACTTCTCTAATTCCCATTTTTGGGACCCGCGATTTTCTCTTCTCTCCCCAAAAATATCACTCATCCCTTCCATTTCTATATAAATTTCTACTCAAATACCTTTTATTTTCAATCCCAATTTAAACCCACTCCAGATTTTTATTTTCCTAATCCAAGGTGAAAATCTCCTCATTTTCCACTTTCTTTTACTTGATTCCATATATCATTCACCAATTTTCGATTTTTTTTTTCTTATAACAACTGTTTTGGTTCTGTTAGATTTAGATCTGGAATTGTTTGGTGGGTTAGTCCTCACTTTCTTTGCTCAAAAGCTTTCTACTTTTCGTGTTTTTGAAGTTTTTTCTTCATTCTCTTTCTCTTCAAGTCGTCGTAATTTGGTCTATTCATTCTTATATTCAATTATTTTCTTCATTTTTTTTAATACCCATCTTATAAATTCCTATATAAAAGGCATTGCTAGCAACTTAGATTTTCCAAGCAGCTGAATTGAAGCTTAGAATTTGGGGAATTCACTTTGAAGGGTTGGGTTTTTTTTTTTTTTTTTCGGTTGTTTTTGGTTTGACTTTGTTGCATTGCATTTCTAATGTGATACATTCTTTATTTTGCATCAAATCCAAGTCTATTGTCTATTTGAGTTTTTGGTTTTTATACTGAGAAATTTCAACCATTTTGGTTGGGTTTTTTGTTTTTGAAATTCAATTGTGATGTTTGATGATTTTGATGATCCAGTGTTTGAAGTGAAGATCTGAGGTAATGGCTAAAGAGGGTTCCAATGGAAATTCTCATATTTCCTCAAAGCCACCACCGACTCCATCTCCTTTGAGAAGTGCCAAATTTTTTCAGGTATCATTCTTTTGTATTTTTCTTTTCCCTTTTTAATGTTTTCGTTTTTGCTCTGTTTTCTGTTATGTTCTTACTTGTTTTGTTTTGAAATTTGGCATCTTTCTGTGGTAATGTACAATGGTTTTGTATATTTTTTGAACCATCTTGTGATCGGGTTCAAATCTGACAAAACAACAATGAGAAGAGGCTGTTTATGTTTCATAATTGTGAGGTCAAATATTGTTCTTATGAAAATTGGGGATCTAAGATGTTTATGAGCAGGATGGGTTTTGGGATATCTTTTATTGAAACAAAGAGAGAGGTTTATTAAAGTGGGTGGGGGAGGAACGTGAGTGTTAGGAAAACAATGTATTAATCCAAATTGAAGATTTTGCATCAAACTAAATTTGAATCTGATTGGAAGGCTTTAATTGGAATTTTCTATTCCTTAATCTCTTATTCAGCTCGGTTGATTTCCTTGACCAATATTGTGATCTTGCTTTACGACAGGCAAATATGAGAATTTTGGTGACTGGAGGAGCTGGGTTCATTGGCTCACACCTGGTCGACAAGTTGATGCAAAATGAGAAGAATGAGGTACCTTCTTCAGTACTTTAGCTGCTGTTTCTGTACTTTTCGATTATTGACCGAACCGCTGTATATATTCCGAGTAGTGAATTGGCCTGTCCTTGATGATGTTGGTTGCTTTGACATGACATTCTGTTTCTTGGCTTTTTAGGTTATTGTTGCTGATAACTACTTCACTGGATCGAAGGATAACTTGAAAAAATGGATTGGCCACCCGAGATTTGAGCTTATCCGACATGGTATTCCTTTGTTTTCTGTTTTTTCATTGAATGTTACTGGGGGGGCATGTGGAATCTCTTTTTGTTTCCCTGATTTACACCATTCCTCAATTCCTCTAACCCACAGATGTCACTGAGCCGTTGTTGATTGAAGTTGACCAAATATACCATCTTGCTTGCCCGGCATCTCCAATTTTCTACAAGTACAACCCTGTCAAGGTCTGTTTCCAAATTCCATATGTTTTCAGTTTTAGATAATACAATCATCATATTTGAAGATATATATTGTTAAGAGTCTAATGAATGGAGCATAGCACATGTTGCGAATGTTTGGTGATCTGACCTTCTGAGTGGTTTTTTGACAGACTATTAAAACGAATGTAATCGGCACACTGAACATGTTGGGACTTGCCAAGCGTGTTGGAGCAAGGTTTTTGCTACATCCACTCTAGCTCTAAGTTCATTTACATTTTTCTGTTCTGTTATTTATTGAAGTTGTTGTATAGGATTTTGCTTACCTCCACATCCGAGGTATATGGAGATCCGCTCATTCATCCGCAAGACGAAAGCTACTGGGGAAATGTCAACCCAATTGGTAACTTAATTGAAAAATGCAACTAATATATCTTCTTTTGTTTGTTCTAAAACAACAGTAAATTCAAACTGATGTGAATTTAAGTAGTAGTTTCATGTGTAACAATGTGACTCATGATTTTGTAATGCAATGAAGGAAGAATATCCAACAATTCATGGCTCAGTTAGCTCCACTTGAACTTTTCCAGGTGTAAGAAGTTGCTATGATGAGGGCAAGCGAGTGGCCGAAACTCTGATGTTTGACTACCACAGGCAACATGGGATCGGTGAGTTTGTTGGATCACACATATAAGGACTCCATTTTCCGTGCAATTGCCTATTTCTCTAGTGACTTTTTACAATTGCAGAGATAAGGATTGCAAGGATTTTTAACACCTATGGACCCCGGATGAATATAGATGACGGTCGTGTCGTCAGCAACTTCATTGCTCAAGCAATCCGGTAAGTCTAATCCCCACATAATCATTTCACCCGAGTAGTACTATTGTTCATCTTCAATACTTGTCTGATTTCCTCACTCCACACTAAACTAGAAGCTACCATCTATCAAAATATTGTGCAGTAGCGAGCCTTTGACAGTTCAAGCACCCGGAACACAGACAAGAAGTTTCTGTTATGTCTCTGACATGGTAAGGGAATCTTTGTTTGAAATCGTTCGTGTATAGCAACGATACCAATTATCAGCCTTTTATGTCATGATTCATTGCCTGATGTTCATTTTATGAATAAAGGTTGACGGCCTCATTCGACTAATGGAGGGTGATAACACTGGACCAATCAACATTGGAAACCCAGGTCTTCATTTGCTTTTCTGCTCAAAATGTTTCCATATTGACCTGACCTACCCTAAGAGCTTTTTTAATATTCTATGTTTCAGGTGAATTTACAATGCTCGAACTGGCGGAGACTGTAAAAGAGGTAAATTTAGCTTGTTTTTTCAAATTTCAATTACAATTGTTTCCTAATGACAAAGGGACTGATTGTGAATGTCAAACAATGCAGCTCATCAACCCTGCTGTGGAGATCATCATGGTGGAGAACACACCCGACGATCCTCGTCAAAGGAAACCCGACATCACAAAAGCAAAGGAGTTACTCGGATGGGAGCCAAAGATCAAGTTGAGGGATGGACTTCCGCTCATGGAGGACGATTTCCGAACCAGACTCGAAGTCCCAAGAAAAATATAAGCTTGTCAACCTCGGTATAATGATGATGGGGAAAATGGAGTAGCAAATGAATGGAGGAAGTTTGAGGAGATTGTTGGTTTAGGTGATGGTTAGGTGTGTTGTGTTCTTTTTATTATCTCAGTTGTCTTTATTTAGAATAAGTGGCAGTCAGAATTTTTGTTTCACTATATGATGTTTATTCTTACGAAGAAAATAGTAAAAAAAACAAAAACACAATCTCCACCATTTTGAATTTTGGGTTGTATTCAGTACACAAGCTCACTCACACATTTATATATATACAATTATAAAGAAGCTTTCAAAGTACAGTTTTTTAAGAATATGATATGATGGTCAAAATTAGTAGTAGTGCTCAGTTGGAAGAGATGTTTTACCAGAATAAGAAAAAATAGAGAATGAATTGTTCCAAGGCAAATCTTTATTACAAAGATAAATTGATTTTAAATTAATCAGTATTTTTTCTTTCATGTAAAATGTATAAAAATTGTAAAGATTTGAATATAAATTTCTAATTTCCAATTTATTTTTTTAGCTAGAACTAGAATATAAATTTCTTGTACCATTGGTATCGGTTTTTGTATAACCAATTTTAGACTTATTTTTTATTTTTGTCTTTCTCATTTCTTCCTTTGATCTTCTTTTTTATTCTTTCAAGCTTAATCGCGAATAAAAGCTATAGCTATTGTTGTTATTGGTATTCTCAAAACAAAATAGATGACTTTTTTTTTTTTTTAATGTTTTACTAGCATTCATAAAAGCTTTTAGAAATATCAATGTTGAACCCAAGGATATTTCGTCCTACAATAATTCCAATTTGATGAACTAAACTGATTGGCTTAACAAACAAAAATGGATGAAAAGGTACAGCACTGCTCTAAAAGGGCAAAACATGGCTCGGCATTCAACAATAGTTACCTTCATTTTAATTGTACAAACAATTGTATCTGATAGATATTATAATGATTAAGAAAAACTCATTTATGAAGAAGAAAAAAAATGGTAAAGAGGAAAACCAAAGAGGAGAGGGGGAGCACTTCAAATTTGAGAGCATGCATGGTTTTAGGATTCTGCCACTGCTTGTGCTATTTTCTTCTTACTTTTGACTGGTTTCTTAGGAGCTTCCTCTTCACCATTAACGATGGCTTGTTCAATCCTGGCAAAGACTGGATTTGGAGGTGCCATGACCTGACCAGCCTTTAACCCTCCCCACTTTGTTTCATTCTACATCCAAAAAGCCAAATTTTCAGTCACTGGCTGAAATTAAACATACAAAGAGAGATTGAATACAAGAGAAGTATAAATTGAGAAAGAGACCCATGTTGCAGCATCAAACTGGTCCTTCGAGTAGCCGAGTTGCGCGTATATTCTCCAGCTTAAGCGTGGTGTCACAGGGGATAGCGCAATTGCTATAATTCGCATAGCTTCAAGTATAAGAACAAGGTCCTGTCAAGAAAACCAAGCCATAGAATTCAGAGAAAGAGTTTATTTAATGTTGGGAGGCAAAGTTGATTGAAAATTCGCATTGGAAATGGATTTTTTAAACTGAATAACCTTTGCAGCAGCATTTGATGAGGCACCACCTTGTTTGAACAGAGACCATGGTGCTCGCTCATCCATGTAGGAATTTCCAGCATTTCCGATCTCTAACACAGCCTCACAAGCTGATGAAAGGGCGAGTTCTTCGTAATTATTCCGAGCTTTCACAACCTACAAGCCCAAAGAAAATCGACACAACTTGTAAACATGTTGGTCACAAAGTCATAGACGGAGGATATACAACAGACAACACACTCACCACAGAGGATTCATTCAATGGCTAAGAAGCCATTTTCAAAATTGATCCTACAGACTTTCAAGGTTTACCAATTAGCAGAGTTATTTAACAAACTCAATGCCATCTCAGATGATAGATATGCTAGGCCTCCAATCAAGAAGGTGTATATGAGAAGGGGTAAAAAGGGGAATACACCTCAGACAGGGGTCTAGGTGGTCGCAGGTTGTACATGCAGCATGGGAATGTCAATATTTAAGCTTTTGTGTTGGCTAGGGAGAATTCTTACAGAATACCAATGTAAATTCCAACTAGAACTTACCAGCTCTTCGACTTTGTCCTTGAAAGCGTTTCCGTCAGCCGCAGCAGTGGAATCAACCACCAAAGTTGATTGGCAATTCTTTTTAAGGAGTCCAAGAGTTCGATTTAGTAGATTTCCTGCAAGAGAAACGTCAAGAATTTTAGTGAGTGAGTCAAACAGAAGGCTCCAGCAATAGAGCTGTAAATTTTTCGTTCAAAAGAAACTACAGTTCACACTACCTATTGTATTTGCAAGATGAGCATTTACAATATTGATGAAGCGATCCTCGGCATAGTCCCCATCGCTACCAAATTCCACCTCTCGAAGAAAGAAATATCTCACGGCATCAGAGCCGAACTTTTCAACCAATTCGTTTGGTTCGAGAGTATTGCCTAGTGACTTGCCCATCTTCATGCCATCCTATAAAGTCAAAACAAAAAAGGTTGCTCAATTAAATAAAATCAGCAACAAGAGATTTTGCGGCTTGCCAACAATTTTTGGAACAGACAAAAGAACAGGGCATAAAATTCCAGCATGAAACATTATGTTTCCATGAACCGGGACATTTTAAGGTACCAAGATACATTATATTCATAAAGAATCTTGCACCAGAAACTTTTCAAAGGCACAAATAAGAAACATAAAGTGATAGACTTGTGGTTTATGCTTTACGCACTAAAATGAAGTTCACCAGAAAGAAGATAAGAGTGAAGTATGTGTTCCTATGCAAAGATTTTCTGGTTCAAGCTTCTTTATGAATTTGAAGCTAAAAGTAAAAAATCCATGAACTTAGACAACCAAATTGTTGAAAGTTTTTGGTTAGGAGAGAAAACGAATGTTGACCAACTCCAAGAGATTCAGTAAGATTTACAAGACAACCAAGACCCTATACAATTCACAAGATGAAACAATATTAACGCTATATATAAAATCATGGCGACAAGTTTCATCTTTATAGCCTTTGTGGAATATTAAATCTCCCCTGCATCATTAAAGTAAGACCATTACCGTGGCCAACAGTTCCTTTGTCTGTAACAACGTAGAAAGCCAAACATACCTTTGTCAAGAAACCATGACCAAAAACCATCTTTGGAAGTTTTAGTCCAGCAGACATTAGCATAGCAGGCCAATAAACTGCATGGAAACGTAAAATATCCTACAAGAATAACAACAATATTAGATTTGCATCTAACGGAATGAGCTTGCAATCAGTAAAAAAGATGAAAGGGAATCTATAGTAGCACAGAAATTAATAATTATAGCTCGAGGATACAATAATAACACAGAACTTCGAGGATAAACACAGAAATCAGAGCTCATTAATAGCTTCCATTTTTGCTATATTCCAGAAGAATATAGTAAATACAAATCTGAAAAATGGGCTAAGGGAGGGAAAAAAGAGATCTTTTCACTAAGGGCAAGATCTACGTACTTCTTTTTTATCAAGAATAGAAAAAAACTTTGTTGATGAATAGAATAAGGGAGAAAATCCTAAAGAACCTAAAGGCGGATCCATATGAAGTTCCCTTATTAGAAATCGAAGAGGATGAACTATAATTGTTAAAAGGTGCTTGTGTTTACACCAATAGAAAACACCAAGATAAAATTACATACAATCAGGAAAATGCACTAAAAGATCATCAAAGAACAGAAATGTATCACTTACCTTCCCAATCAAGTGTAAAGAGGCAGGCCACCCAGAAGCAACAACTTCTTGTAAATTTGGTTGCTCGCCATTCTCTGATAGCGCTGATATATAACTACATTACGGAATTCTCATATGAGTAAGATTGAAGGCAGTGACTATAGTTTCCATTTCAACTTCCTAACAAAATGGAGAAAAGTTGTTGCAAATTGAGGTAAACCATAAGTTTGGGGTGATGAATAACTAAAGAAATAATCTTTTAAACAAAAATCCTCCGACATAATCCTGAAGGTTCAAAAAGTCACAATACAAAAGTTGTTAGAAGAACATAAGAAAGAGATTACCCTAATAATGCATCAAACCAAACATAAATTGTTTGTTTTTCATCGTTGGGAACTGGAATTCCCCATTCTACCGATGCTCTGGAGATAGAGAAGTCTTTTAGGCCACTTCGAATCCAGCTTTGCACCTTGGAAGATATGATGCTGAATTAATCAAAGGATAATTCAAGATTGGCAAAGTGGAAAAGATTGTAACACATTCCGTTATTAAAACTGGCTATATAAATATACTATCAAATTAGATTAAAGCGGTGAGCATTTACTAAAACTTGATTTTTTTTTTCAAAAGAAAAGAAAAGACAAGTTTAGTTTGTGTTGTGGTTGATGAACAACCTGAAATAATATAATTCATTTTTATTATGAATATATTCATAGATTTTTGTATAGATGCTCTTTCAAGTCAAACTATAACAATGGCAAATCATTAAATAGGAGTGGCATTCTTGTTTATATTTTTAGATGAAAAACCGAACTTTCATCGAGAAAAAAAAAAATGAAAGAATTAAGGCCATACAAAAAGAGAAAGCTGAACAAAGGGAGGCAACCCAACAAGATGACCTTCAGTCTAACAAAACAAGATCAAGCGAGCAGTTATAAAAAGTCTTACATTCTTGTTAGTTGTTTATTGGCACCGTAAAAAAAATTACCACATTTAAAATTCGGAATCACGTTCCTTTCCATGTATCTTGATAGAAACCTTTTCTGAGTTTACTAGAGCCAAGGGAGAACTTGAGAGCTTCCAACCTCTCTAGCTTACCAACCAACCAAAAAGATAACATTCCTCTCTTCGAGTCTTGACAATATACAATCAACAAGCTCACTTTGGGCCCACAAAGGACCCACAACCCATTTCACTCCCTAGCCCCCTCTTCATCTCTATTGAGTATACACCCATGTGATAGGGGGCCTATCTTATCTCTTTGGGCCTCTACTGATAGCTTTTCTTTTCTTTGTAACTTCTCGTTGTTTTAAATTTCAGCTGATTTGAATGCCTTCTCATATGCTCCAATCTACAGGTTTCTATATGGGATGCAAACTATATGTGATGCAGAAAATTTTAAAAAAAAGTATGAAATATTGTACTTATCAATTATCATAGGAGACAAGAAATAAATACAACACATGAACATACGCACTAGTAGTAGAAAAACCCTATAGTCACCTCATTCAAACGGAAGGCAGGCTGCACAAAACCTGGATTCTGTGTTAAAGTTTCTTCAAGCAATCTTTGATATTTCGACAATGCAAAAAAGTAGTTGTCTTCTTTCCTTGAAGCACAGGGCTTTAGATGTATAGGACAACAATTGTCAGCAAGAAGTTCCTTCTCATCCTGCAGATTTATAAATGGACGCTCTTACAAAATTCAAGAGAACTAAATTTAAAACAGGCTACACCTTATAGGATTGAAGAAATGACTATTATCAAATCCATCCATACCCCAAGGAATAACATCTACTAGAGAAGCGTTAATCATGAAACTCTTTTGTGAATATCATATGAACCAAGAAACAAAATGTTCTAATGTGCGAGGGAGGAAGACAAGGAATTAAATACAGTTTAAAAACAATACCTTGTATTCTTCACAATTTACACAATAGAGTCCCTCATAATCAGCTCTATAAATATCTCCGTTGGCAAGAACCTTCGAATAAAATTCCTTTACAATAGCCTCGTGTTTAGGATCAGTTGTCCGAATGAACTTATCATAAGCCACATCTAGCTGCAAAGGGGAAAAACAATAGAAAGTAATAATAAGATATATTGAATAACTTTTAATAGTAAATTAAATGCAGCAAACTGACAAGAAAATCCTGGGATGTGTTTGGACTACATCTTTCCAGAGTGTCTTGTATGCCTCTGAGATGATATCACAATGCTCACTTGGGGTAGAACCTTGAGTAGCAGCAGCTGTGGCAATCTTCTCCCCATGTTCATCTGTGCCAGTAATGAATATAACTTTCTTTCCCAGCAGCCTCTGGCATTGTATTTTAAACAACAGGTTAGCCAAATTATAACTTAATATCACGAGCAAACCTTCAAGCATGGAGCATATGCCCATTAGCTTATACGATAAATTAACCATGTAAAGGGAATGCCAAAACTCATTGCCATTTAACCCTTGAAGAAAAACTGCAAAAGTGACTGCAGAGTGTTGACTTTGATTTGCATGGATGGTGGATTCGTTTGATTTGGTCACCTAGAGTTTAGTTCTTTGAATTGAATTGAATTGAATTGAATTGGGTAAATTGAATTGAATCCCTCAACATTCTTTCTCTATAACATTGAAATAGATAAAAGAAGTCAAGTACGATCCCAAAATCTTCACTTTAAACAACCAATTTTCGATAAAAAGATACCCAATAGCCAATAATAGAGAAGAACAAGAATTACTCAGAACTAAATAATCGCAAGTGATAAACAAAAGCCCCCACTACAAAAGATTTATAAAAGCACTAAAAAATCAACAAGAACAACAGGAATGAAGATCCCAAATTAAGGGAAAAGGGGGTACCTGAAACCGGGCAACGGCATCAGCAGCAATGGTAGTATAAGCACTCCCCATATGAGGAGCAGCATTAACATAATAAAGTGGTGTAGTGATGACAAACGGGTCTGTTGCAGCTCCGGAATCATGGGAATTGAAATTGCTCGTAGAGGTACAGAATATGGCTCGTTTGGAAGAAGAATGGGAAGGGAAGGATAACAGATTTTGACAGAAATGGAGGCGGGTTCTGAAATGGGTGGGTTTGAGATTGAGAGAACTGTGAAAAGGGTTTAAGAGCCAAAGGGAGGTTTGAATGGAGGTGTTTATTCTAGCCGCCATCTTCGTTTTTTCCGGGAAGCAAGTGTTATCTCTGAGTCTCTTCTTACCGTAGCTGAAAGTCGTTTCCGGCAGATTTGGTTCTCAAGGAATGACCATATCCGATTGTGGTTTATCGCTTCCGCGACGAGGCGACGCACAAGTTTGAACGTCGAGTAGTTCAAGATTTTATTTTTCTTTTACATAGTACCCGTTCTCAGCTACTTGAACGATAAATAAGGGCTTTCTAACTAAAAATTTGAACACAACTCATGAAATTAAAACATAGTTTCTTAAATGTATTTAATATTATATATTTAAGAAAATTCTAATAGAAAATATTATAAAAAATTTGAAGTTTTGAAGATGGGATGGAAAATATTTTATTTTTTATTTTTTATTTTACTCTTTCACAAATGTGGACAGGTTTTTGTTGCATGGGTCTCGAGTGTTAAACACCCTAACCCTAGAGGTGATCATCAATCGAGTCGAAGCAGTTTAGTACAAAAGTCGATTTAGACGATTTATAAGAGGAGAAATCGACCAATGATCGCCAAGAGTTCGAATTGATCTCCTGAATTGATGACCAATTTCGGGCATTTCGATTTTTTCAACTTCTCATATACCCTCGAGCAATCTCATACAAAATTGAAGAAAGAAGTGAAAACTTGAGACAAATCTCTGTGTTTTTCAACCAAGATGAAGAACATAGATCTTTAGAGATTGAGTTCTTGGGCTAATCATGATGCTTGTCCGACCGGGATGGAAAGCAAAGAAGTTAAGAAGCCTAGAACTTGTGTCATCTCGAGGCCAAGTTTGGTTGGGTTTGGAAACAAAGAAGTTACCTTCTTTGGAAATAGCATGAATTTGGTTTTTGTGTACTTGAGTTTCAAGTTTTTTTATTTGTTTAGCACGGTTCCTTTTGTTATATATTTTCATATTCTTCTATTCAAATTAGAACAATTTCATATATCTATATATTCAAACACAATATTAATGTAATACTACAAAATTCTTCAATGGAACTTTGACATCTGCAAATGATCGAATCCTTTAGATGTACCTTTAAAACAAAACCTACAAAATTAAAGCAACAAACTAACCTTTAAGTCTTTAAACCTTTAAAATGATCGAATAACTAAGCCTCACTACAAGAAATAAGAGTTTTCCCGACGTAACAATATGTCGCTGAAAATTCTTACCAATGTCGGGAAAGGTTACTACGATGTCGAGGACGACGTTAGCAGACACGTCAGGGAAAACACTGTTGGCTTTTTGGCCCTTAATCTCAAATTTATTTATTCAATTAATTTATGTTTTGATGATAACAAATCTGATTTTTTTTATTGATAATTTTATTAATTTGAATAGATCATATCGTAGAGCTTGGAAAAATGATTCTAACGCCTCTTGAATCACCCAAATCGAAGTTCAAATGAAGAAAATATTGCTAAAAGAAGCTTAACGGAAAAATACCCGAGATGGTGACGTGGCGACCAAGCATTCAATTTGAACCAATTAGAGAAAGCCACTTGGAGCAATGAAGGAGTAACAAATGTGGCTTTTTGTTATGTTTTATTGGCTTTTATAAAGAAAATGAATTTAAAAGGAAAATGATTTTAATATTATTATTTTTTCTTGTGTCTAACGGCTAGTTTTTTTAAAAGAGGGTGAAGTTGCTTTATTGATTTCTTTTTAAACAAAGTATTTTGAAAAGACATATTATTATATATTATTATTTGTATTGTGTCTAACGGCTAATTAAGTTTAAATCTCAACCATTCATTTTTCTTTTACTTATATCTAATGACCCAAATGATTTTGAATTTATCTTTCCTCTCTTTTTAAATACTTCACATTTACACAAGATCATTAAAAATCTTTACAATCCTCAAGCAAAAAAGCCAACATTGTTATTCTCTCTAAAGCTTCCAATTTTTATTCTTTTCATCTTATTCTTGAGAGCTTCTTATTGTATTGTGAGGATTAAATTTGTGAGCTTCAAATTGTATACTCACTCTTTTAGAGAGTTTTCTTTTGTATGATTTAAAAACTTCAACATATTGTAACGGTTGGATCCTAACCCGTGGAAAGGATCGGGTTTGCTCTTGAACCCGAAAAAGGAGCAAGAATCGGTTCGGCTCAAATCCGTGGAAAGAGTCCAAAGAAGATTTTCAATCAAAATCCCAAGAGGTGCTTGGGAAAGTGGATGTAGGTTGAGTTTAACCGAACCACTATAAAATTACGGTGTCTTCTTCTCTAACTCTTTTCTAATTATTTTTTAATTTAATTTTAGTTACATATTCTTATTGGTTGAGTTTGATTGCATACTTCCATTCATATCTTTTTATCAATCTTGTTATTTAACAAAGTTTACAAAGTTCTTTATTTAAATTTAAAAAATATCTAATTAGTTGATTTTACTTTTTATTTGTCAAAAAGTTTATTTAAACCCTATTCACCCCCCTCTAGGGTTGCCATACCGATCCAACAATTGGTATCAGAGCAAGGTTGCTCATCTTGAAATTTTAATTTCTTGATAAACTTTATTGTTAGAGCATTATGGCAAACCTATTGGCAAATGGTATTGTTGAAGGTCAATCTACTTCTAGACCTCCTTATTTTGATGGTTCAAATTATGCATATTGGAAAGCTAGAATGAAAATTTATTTGCAATCTATTGACTATAATTTGTGGTTAATTGTTGCTAAAGGTCCTTATGTACCCATGAAAAATGTTGATAATGTTGATACGCCTAAATTAGAAGAAGAGTATGATGAAAATGAAATGAAAAAGTGTTCATTTAATGCTAAGGCTATTAATTGTTTGTATTGTGCCTTGAGTAAAGATGAATTTAATAGAATATCCATGTGTTCTTCCGCTCAAGAAATTTGGAATACTCTTGAAATTACTCATGAAGGAACAAATCAAGTTAAAGAGTCTAAAATTAGCATGTTTGTTCATAATTATGAATTGTTTAAGATGGATGCTAATGAGACTATCACCGATATGTTTACTAGATTTACTAACATCATAAATGCTTTGAAGGGTCTTGGTAAAGTTTATACAACTTCCGAAAATGTTAGAAAAATTCTAAGGTCTCTACCTAAGACTTGGGAAGCTAAGGTAACGGCGATTCAAGAAGCAAAGGATCTCACCAAACTTCCACTAGAGGAGCTTATTGGCTCACTCATGACTCATGAGATCATCATGAAGGAGCACTTGGAGGATGAGTCCAAAAAGAAGAAGAGCATTGCATTAAAGACTATCTCCTTGGAAGTTGATCCCGAAGATGAGGATGGCCTTGATGAAGATGACATTGCTTATTTCTCACGTAAGTACAAAAATTTCATAAAAAGAAAGAAATATTTCAAGAAACACCTATCAACCCAAAAAGAGTCAAAAGGTGAGAAAAGCAAAAAGGATGAGGTGATTTGTTATGAATGCAAAAGATCGGGTCATATAAGAACGGATTGTCCTCTCCTCAAATCATCTAAGAAATCCAAGAAGAAGGCAATGAAGGCTACATGGGATGATAGTAGTGAAAGTGAAAGTGAAGTTGAAGAAATGGCAAATCTTGGTCTCATGGCTCATAGTGACAAAGATGATGAACATGATGATAAGGTAACTCTAGAACCTCTTTCTATTGATGAATTATTTGAAAATTTTGAAAGCATGCAAAATGACCTAGAAAAACTTAGTTCTAAGTATGTTGTGCTTAAGAAGAAATACAATGTTTTAATTAGTGAAAATAAGTCTTTACTTGATACAATTGCTTGCTTTAAAGAGAATGAAAATTTTGAGCAAATTGAAGAATTGAATGTCTCTAGTGATAAGCATGTTTGTATTGAGAAAGATGCTTTGCTTGATAAAGTTAGATTTCTTGAGCATGATAGTTGTGAAAAAGATAACTTGATTAAAGTGCTTAAAGAAAATGAACTAAGTGTTTTACAAGAACTTGATAAAGCTAAAGAAACTATTAAAAAGTTGACAATAGGTGCTCAAAGATTGGACAAAATTATTGAAGTAGGAAAATCTTATGGTGATAAGAGAGGTTTAGGCTATATTGATGAATCATCTACTCCATCAAGTTCTAAAACTACATTCGTTAAAGCATCACCTATTGTGCCTAAGTTTAACATGTCTAATCATGTGTCTAATCATGTTAAATCTAGTTTTGTACCCATATGTCATAATTGTGGTGTTGAAGGTCACATTAGACCTAAATGCTTTAAATTGAAGTATGCTCAAAATACTTATTCAAGAAGAAATTTTTCGCAAAGAGCAAAGTTTTACATTGCTCCAAGGAAGAATTTCTCCAATAAAAGTAGAGTACATAAATTTGTTATGAAAAATAAATCTTTGCATAATGTTGTTTGTTTTTCTTGTGGCAAGTATGGACATAAAGCTTATTCTTGTTACCTATCTAGATCTAGTGCTTGTAATGTCTATGAAAAAATGAAATGGATCCCTAAATATGTAAATGCTAACATTCTAGGACCCAAACAAGTATGGGTACCAAAGGATCAAACTTGAAATTAGTTGTTTTTAGGTTTGTTTGAAAGCCTCCAAGAAAAACAAATGGTACTTGGATAGTGGTTGCTCAAGACACATGACGGGAGACCGATCCAAGCTTATCTCTTTCTCCAAAAAGAATGGAGGCATGGTAACCTTTGGTGACAACAAGAAAGGTAAAATAATTGGTAAGGGTAATATAGGAAATGATTCATCTACTTTGATTGAAAATGTTCATTTGGTTGATGGTTTAAAGCATGATTTGCTTAGTATTAGTCAATTGTGTGATAAAGGATTTAGAGTAATATTTGATAAAAAAAATTGCATAATTGAAAATGTTAGTGATAGAAAAGTTTTGTTTGTTGGAAATAGGGATGAAAATGTGTACACTCTTGATTTGAATGATTATCCTATTATTGATAAATGTCTTTCGGTTTTGCATAATGATTCTTGGTTATGGCATAGAAGACTAGGACATGCTAGCATGCACTTAATTTCAAATATTTCTAAAAATTGTTTGGTTAGAGGTCTTCCTAGTTTTAAATTTGAAAAAGACAAAGTTTGTGATGCTTGTCAAATGGGTAAGCAAACTAAGTCCTCTTTCAAATCTAAAAATGTGATCTCTACTACTAGACCCTTACAACTATTACACATGGACTTATTTGGCCCTTCTAGAATTGCTAGCTATGGAGGAAATTATTATGCTTTTGTGATAGTTGATGATTTTTCTAGATTTACTTGGGTTTTGATGATAAAACATAAGGATGATGCTTTGAAAAGTTTTATTAGTTTTGCAAAAAGAGTACAAAATGAAAAAGGATTTTTTATTTCCAAAATTAGGAGTGATCACGGAGGAGAATTTGATAATGATGCTTTTAAAGCTTTTTGTGAAGAAAATGGTTTTTCCCATAATTTTTCCTCTCCAAGAACTCCTCAACAAAATGGTGTAGTTGAAAGGAAAAATCGTACTTTGCAAGAATTTGCTAGATCAATGTTGAATGAGTATGGTTTACCTAAATATTTTTGGGCGGAAGCCGTTAACACCGCTTGTTATGTTGCAAATAGAGTTTTAGTTAGACCCTCTTTAGATAAAACTCCTTATGAACTTTGGTATGGAAAAATTCCAAATATTTGGTATTTCAAAGTTTTCGGTTGTAAATGTTTTATTTTGAATAACAAAGAAAAAACTTGGAAAATTTGATTCTAAGACGGATGTTGGTATTTTTCTAGGACATTCCTCTACTAGTAAAGCTTATAGAGTTTTCAATAAGAAAACTTTAGTTATTGAGGAATCTATTCATGTTGTATTTGATGAATCTTGGAATAATGTTTCTAATGAGTCTATTTGTAGTGATGATTTAGAAAAAGATTTTGGAGATTTACTTGTTAATGACAAAGGCAAAGAAATTGTTCCAAGTATGCAAGATGTGAACATCATAGAAAAGAAAGAAGAGGGTTCTTCATCCTTGCCTAAAGAGTGGAGATATGCTCTATCCCATCCCAAGGATCTAATTCTTGGCAATCCCGAACAAGGTGTCAAAACTCGTTCTTCTCTTAATTTATTTAGTAATCTTGCTTTTGTGTCTCAAATTGAACCTAGAAGTTTTAAAGATGCCGAATGTGATGAGTTTTGGATTTTAGCTATGCAAGAAGAATTAAATCAATTTGAAAGAAACAAAGTTTGGAAATTAGTCCCTAGGCCTTCTAATGCATCTATAATCGGAACTAAATGGGTTTTTAGAAATAAGATGGATGAAAATGGAAATATCATTAGAAATAAAGCTAGACTTGTAGCTCAAGGTTATTGTCAAGAAGAAGGTATAGATTATGAAGAGACTTTTGCACCGGTTGCTAGATTAGAAGCTATTAGAATGTTGCTTGCTTTTGCTTCTTATAAAAATTTCATTTTGTATCAAATGGATGTAAAAAGTGCTTTTTTAAACGGTTATATTGTGGAGGAAGTTTACGTAGAACAACCTCCGGGCTTTGAAAGTTTTGATTTACCTAATCATGTTTATAAGTTGAAAAAGGCTCTTTATGGCTTAAAACAAGCTCCAAGAGCTTGGTATGATAGACTTAGCAAGTTTTTACTTGAGAATGACTTTAAGATGGGAAAAATTGATAATACTCTATTTATTAAAGTTAAAAATAATGACATGCTTATAGTACAAATTTATGTGGATGATATTATATTTGGTTCTACTAATTCATCTTTGTGTGAAGAATTTTCCAAGTGTATGCATAATGAGTTTGAGATGAGTATGATGGGAGAACTTAGTTTCTTCCTTGGTCTTCAAATCAAACAACTCAAGGATGGCATCTTCATAAGTCAAGAAAAATACACAAGGGATTTGCTCAAGAAATTCAAATTAAATGAAGGTAAAATTGCAAAAAACTCCTATGAGCACTACCACTAAGCTTGACAAAGATGAAAAAGGTAAGTGTGTGGATATAAAGACTTATCGAGGTATGATCGGATCTTTACTTTATTTGACCGCTAGTAGACCCGATATCATGTTTAGTGTATGTCTTTGTGCTAGATTTCAATCTTGTCCTAAAGAATCACATTTCCATGCCGTTAAAAGGATACTTAAATATTTGCTTGGAACTATTGATGTTGGATTATGGTATCCTAGAAATGTTGAGTTTAATTTGGTAGGATATTCCGATGCGGACTTTGCCGGTAGTTTACTTGACCGTAAAAGTACTAGTGGGACTTGTCAATTTCTTGGTAGTTCCTTAGTATCTTGGTTTAGTAAAAAGCAAAATTCGGTTGCCTTATCCACTACCGAAGCGGAATATATTGCGGTTGCTAGTTGTTGTGCACAAATTCTTTGGATGAAACAAACTCTCTTGTGATTTTGGATTAAAATTTGATAATGTGCCTATATTTTGTGATAATACTAGTGCCATAAATTTGACTAAGAATCCTATTCATCATTCTAGAACTAAGCATATAGATATTAGGCATCACTTTATTAGAGAGCATGTACAAAATGGTCATATTACTCTTGAGTTTGTAAGTTCCAATAATCAATTAGCGGATATATTTACCAAGCCTTTGAGTGAAGAAAGCTTTTGTAAAAATAGGCTTGAGCTTGGAATTATTCGTTGGGATGCATCTTGATTTTATATCTTACTTGATATTGTTACCGTAATGCATATTGATAGGGGGAGAATTAGACATTTTGTATGTGTTCATGTTTTTTTGGGAGAGCTAACTTCATTGGTATTGTTTTTTATGATTCCAAAGGGGGAGAAGTATAAGAAAAATATGTTTTTATCAATTTGTTGCATAATTGTTTCTATTGAATAATGCATATTTTTTTATAGAAAAAAAAAATTAATTAAGGACAAAGAAGGTTCTCTTATCAATTGTTTTCAAGTATGTTCTTTGTGGTGAAATATATACATGAGCTTTATGGTTATACATCTTGATAATAGAATTACTTGTTGATCATGTGTGTTTCAAGTTATTTTTCTTCAATGATTTGTCATCATAAAAAAGGGGGAGATTGTTGGCTTTTTGGCCCTTAATCTCAAATTAATTTATTTTAATTATTCAATTAATTTATGTTTTGATGATAACAAATCTGATTTTTTTTATTGACAATTTTATTAATTTGAATAGACCATATCGTAGAGCTTGGAAAAATGATTCTAACGCCTCTTGAATCACCCAAATCGAAGTTCAAATGAAGAAAATATTGCTAAAAGAAGGTTAAACGAAAAATACCCGAGATGGTGACGTGGCGACCAAGCATTCAATTTGAACCAATTAGAGAAAGCCACTTGGAGCAATGAAGGAGTAACAAATGTGGCTTTTTGTTATGTTTTATTGGCTTTTATAAAGAAAATGAATTTAAAAGGAAAATGATTTTAATATTATTATTTTTTCTTGTGTCTAACGGCTAGTTTTTTTAAAAGATGGTGAAGTTGCTTTATTGATTTCTTTTTAAACAAAGTATTTTGAAAAGACATATTATTATATTATTATTTGTATTGTGTCTAACGGCTAATTAAGTTTAAATCTCAACCATTCATTTTTCTTTTACTTATATCTAATGACCCAAATGATTTTGAATTTATCTTTCCTCTCTTTTTAAATACTTCACATTTACACAAGATCATTAAAAATCTTTACAATCCTCAAGCAAAAAAGCCAACATTGTTATTCTCTCTAAAGCTTCCAATTTTTATTCTTTTCATCTTATTCTTGAGAGCTTCTTATTGTATTGTGATGATTAAATTTGTGAGCTTGAAATTGTATACTCACTCTTTTAGAGAGTTTTCTTTTGTATGATTTAAAAACTTCAACATATTGTAACGGTTGGATCCTAACCCGTGGAAAGGATCGAGTTTGCTCTTGAACCCAAAAAAGGAGCAAGAATCGGTTCGGCTCAAATCCGTGGAAAGAGTCCAAAGAAGATTTTCAATCAAAATCCCAAGAGGTGCTTGGGAAAGTGGATGTAGGTTGAGTTTAACCGAACCACTATAAAATTACGGTGTCTTCTTCTCTAACTCTTTTCTAATTATTTTTTAATTTAATTTTAGTTACATACTCTTATTGGTTGAGTTTGATTGCATACTTCCATTCATATATTTTTATCAATCTTGTTATTTAACAAAGTTTACAAAGTTCTTTATTTAAATTTAAAAAGTATCTAATTAGTTGATTTTACTTTTTATTTGTCAAAAAGTTTATTTAAACCCTATTCACCCCCCTCTAGGGTTGCCATACCGATCCAACAGCATGAATCTTTTCCTCTCCCTCCCTCTCGGCCAATTTTCTCTTCTTTTCATCTTGCATACGGTTTTGTGTTGAAAGGGGAATAAATAGAGTGAACTTTCTCCGACGTCTTTGAACACATCGGGGAATGACCTGTTCCCCAACATCGCGAAAAAGGTTAAATAATGAATTAATTATTTAAACATTTCTTGACGTGTACCTGCCACACGTCATGAAAAGATGACCATTGTCACTTCCATAAGTACACTTAAATTTGCAACTTTCTGCGACGTATGGTTCTTGTGCGTCCCGGAAAGTAAAAATATTAAATTCAATTTTAAACTTTGTGCAACTTTTGATTCTTGTGTGTCCCGGAAAGTGAATATATTAAATTTAATTTTAAACTTTCTGTCACGTCTTAGTGTTGTGGTCGTAGAAAGTGAACGCATTAAATTTATTTATTTTTTACTTTATGCCACGTCTTGTTTCTCTGCGTCGCTAAAAGTGACTTACCACGACGTACCATTGTGTGCTTGCGCGGAAAGTGAACGCATTAAGTTTATTTTTTGACTTTCTATGCATCACGAAAAGTGACTTATCGCGACCTACTATTGTGCGCGTCGCTGAAAGTGAGCGCATTAAATATAATTTTAGAATTTTTGCAACGTAACATTTCGTGCGCCGGCGAAAGGTGCATCGCCACCGACATTGTTTTTGGTGTCGCAATTGTTCCGATTTCTTGTAGTGCCTTTAAGTCTTTCATGTGGGAGCATTTAGGGTAATGTATGCTAGAGATCGAATAAAATAAAAGCAAAATTCTTCATCTCAAGCCATGTGGGTGCTACTGAGACCCAAAATCCAATAACTAAATGAATAATTCTTTTATACTTGAGCATCTCGGACCATTGTATACCCGAGATCGAATGAATTAAAGCCAGAAAGTTTCATCTTGAGGCATCTCGATGAAACTAAGGTTCGAAATCGTGGGCTATTAAGCTTTCAATTTCATTTTTCAATAATATATATATATATATATATTATCTATCATAAAGTAAATTAAAGAACACCGACAATAAGAAAAAGAATAGTGTAATTGAAACAAATATATAAATTTAAGGTGATGGTTAATCAAAACGAGAATTCATTGTTGAGAGTCGAGACTTGAAACTACGCTCTGTCGTCTTAAATACAATAATTTATACATTGTTACTTATGACATATTAAATATGTATTAAGCAAGGTGTCTCAATGCTGACCATTGAATTTGAAGTATGATCTAATCAATGACATATGTTATTGAATCAGAGATTGGACCTAACCATTGAATCTAAACTGTGATTTAATTGATGTTATCGAACAAAAGATTAGATATTCAAAATACAGATGAACATTTGTGATTTGAGATTAAGCAATAAGATCCCTCTCCATTCACTCCAAAACAATAGTTAGTAGAATTATAAATGTAAATATATATAATAGCTATATATTTACAAATGACATTTTTAAAAATAACAAAATCAAATAAAATATTTACAAGCTACAACAAAATTTCTTCTATTCACGTCGTGTAAATGACTATTAATGCTAGAATTTACTATATGTTGTAGATATTTTGTAAAATCTATTCTTTTTAAAAATTTATCTATTTAAAAATGTAGTAAGCATAATTTGTATAACAAGTAAATAACAATAAATTTAAATGAGTATCGATATGATTTAGGTCTAATTCGAATCTATATTCATGTAACCTAAACGGTTGTCAAATTAAGTTTATAATCGCAAATACTTTCTTTTAAATTGATAGTCTTTTTTTCGTTTTTTACTATTGAACTAAAACTACAATTATTGCATTTTATTTAGCTTAGATTAACTAAAGGAAAAAATATTTTAAAAAAATAATTTATATTTAAATATTTAATCCTAAAAAAAAAACTATTTTGAATGATTGACGAAAGTGTTTTAAATTAAATACTTATAAAAAATATTTAAGACTATATTTTAAATTAAATTAAATTAGAAAAAATTAAATCTTCACGTATTAGAAAAAATGTATTTTAAATGATAAAATTTTTAAAAATATTTAAAAATATTATAATTTATCTAAAATAAAGTTTGCAAATCAATGGTAATATTTTATTAAATAATATTACAAAAAGTTACGAAATTACCAAATAAGGCTTTGACAAACCGTGGTCGTAAATTCCAATTACGTCATAAATTATAGTAACTCTAAGGCACACAAATCATAGTAACTCTAAGGCACACGCATTGTTGGTAGATGACTATGCTATACTAATTGTTTATTATAAGTTAGAACCGAAGTTTATTAAATAAAATGTTGGGAAAGTAAAAATAATGATAATAATAAATATAAGGGAAAGAACTTAAACAATAAATTATTGTTCCAACCATTCAAATTCAATTACCTTTTATCCAATAAATAAATAAAACATTCAATTGCTTTGAAATCTCAAATTAGAAATGATCAAACTTGGAACGATGAAACTTTAGAAAGAAAAATGGTTGGGAAAATAAATTAAAATATTTGTAAAATTTTGGATTAGAGTTTGATAGTATTCTTTGTAAAATTTGCTATCTTTTTAATAGAGAAAAAAATCAAATTAATTTTTCTACCACATGTCAGTGTATGATTGGGTACAGCATTTTTTAGGCGTTTATTTTATGGCTTATTACGGATTACTTTATTTGTGTTCACATCTCCGATACTGACCTTCAATCGCCGCTAACACCCCATACTCACTCTTTAAAAACCCCGCCGTCCATTTTCCCCTCAAATTCATTCAATTCTGGTCCGATGTCTTCATTACAAAGAAGAGGTAATATCTTTATCTTAACCCTAACCGGCCCTGGTGAGCATAGATTCAGTCCTCACCTTCTAGATTCTATTCGATCCTCTCTTCGTCAAGTCCGCTCCCATGCTGAATCCGCCGCCTCCTCTGGCACTTCCTCCAATTTTGTCCTAATTACCACCGCAGAAGGTAAATTCTTCTCCAATGGCTACGATATCGATTGGGCAAAAACCTCAATGAATCAAATGATTCTCATGGACGATAATTTGAAATCCGTCGTATCTGACCTAATCACGCTTCCGATGCCGACGATCGCTGCTGTTTCCGGCCACGCCTCGGCCGCCGGCTTTATTTTCGCGATGAGTCACGATTACATCGTGATGAGGAGAGATCGTGGATTTCTGTACATGAGCGAACTCGACATTGGTCGAGTCATTCCGCAGTGGTTTGCTGTTTTGGTTAAAAGCAGAATCGGATCGGCGGCGGTTCGACGGGAAGTTGTTTTGAAAGCGCCGAAACTGACGGCGGATAAGGCTTTGGAATTGGGGATTATTGACTCTTCGCACGATGGCGCGGAGGAGACCGTTGCGGCTGGCGTGCGATTGGCGGAGGATTTGGTGGCGAGGAAATGGGACGGCCACACTTACGCCGGGAATCGGATGGAACTGCTGTCTGAGGTTCTGAATGTGATGGGAGCACGTTGCTCCGTGGCAAAGCTGTGAGGGTTTAGGAAACCGTGAGAGTGGCAGGTGATGGGTAGCTTTTATCGTTTATTATTATATCATTGAAATTACATTAATAAGCATTTGTAAAAGGATAGGATAAAGTCGTTGGATAAATGGGAAAATATAGAAAGATGAAAAATAAATAAATAATTTGTAAAAATATACGAACAGGTATTAGGAAAAATTGGTTAAAATAGTTATAGTATTTTTCTCAGTAAAAATATTTTCAATTCGAAATTTCTTCTTCTTTAGTATATACGGTGCCGTCGTATTTTAAAAATTGCGTCTATGTTTATTTATTTAATTTTAGCAAACATATTTTTAACAAATCTTTGATTTATATTTAAGTTAAACATACAATATTACTAATTTAATTTAACCATCTTTAATCTTCAATGGTCTCTCATAATTTTAGTTTCTATTTTTGAACGAAATCATAGGATTTCAAAGTAAATTACTAAAAATAATAAAAGTTTATATTAGTAACTTTCTTTTTTCTTTTTAGTTAACGTGAAATTTTAATATATTCATTTCAATTTTTGTTCGGTCTAAAACAAATAAATAGTTTAAAGTCAGTTTTTTAAAGACTTTTCTTGAGCTTTGTAGAATTAAAGAAAGGGCGAAGAATTCATAGAAGTAATTATGATGCATTCGTTTTAAAGGTTGGAAAAAAGGCTAGACTTGAATGCAATATTATAAAGTATTATATCATGACTCACACCTATCAAATCAATCTAATAATTAATTATTGAAAACACTAAAAATAAAAATGTGGAATTCAACCGCCCTCCATTTTTGAAATGTTTGCTTCTAAACATATCTACCCTAATAATTAATTATATACTTTATTGTTGAATTTTAAATTAAAAAAATCATTATTACTTTTCTTCTTGAGCTAGGGTAAAACGACTTTATGTTTTCAAACATTATAACCAACTCCAAATCTACAACATAATAAGAACATTAACTAACTACCAAATTTGTGGTTCGAATATCAATACTCTTAGTTGTTGTACTAAAATAAATATTATCATTTCAGATCTCTCTATTTAGCTATTTGTTGCCTCATCTTCTTCTTTTTTTGTTACACAATGTTTACTACTTTACTTGAACTAAAATGACATAGGTTGATATAAATACTTTAAATCTATATAATGGATTAACCCAAGTTCATTCATGCTAAGTTATGAAGAATAAGTTACATATCAAATTTCATTGATGATGGCTATAAAATGACTTTTGTCTAATGACTATAAAATGACTATTGTCACCAAAATCTCCCCTTAGTTCTTGATGTAACTTTTGTCTAATGGCTATAAGACTATTGTCTTCCTCGACCAAAACCATGAATGCCCTTAGTTCTTAATGAAATACAAGAAAACCAAAACCCTTAATGTCATTAGTTCTTGATGGGATATAAGAAATAGTGCTTATTGTTTTGGTATATTGGAGACCATAACTATGGTTCTATTAGGATCCCATTAAATCCTATTCAATCTAGCTAAGAACAGACATGCATGTTTAATCCTTACTTACGAATCTTGTACCTTAATTAAATAGATCACATAATATGTCTAATTTAATAAAAGAACCCAATGTGATACATTATTCATTCACATACATAGCCCCCACTTTAATTAGACGTATTATTTAAATATGTCTAACAACATCGACCCTAATAACAACTATAGACCTTACTAAAATAGTATGCACAAAAAATATATTATTAGCAGAGACTTTCCTACATCTTTGGCAGAAATTGTGCGACGGGAGGGCGCGTAGAGACTTTTGCCGATGTTAGGTCTAATGTGTCTGGTGGGTACGAGGGATTTACAGTTGATATGGCAACAATATGAATTTTTCCAATATGTACAGTCATGGATTAGACATGTTGCTTGACGAAATAATGGGCACACGATTCGAGTGCACAAGTGACGGTAGGAATGCTTCCAGTGGGTTGAAGAGGAAGCGAGGAGGGCAACCAATAGAAAATGTGGACATATTTTGCAATGCCATTGAGTATGATAATGAACCGCTTAACTGCATTGCAGACTGACCGATCTTACAACGACAAGATGCAAGCACAACACGGCAAGAGGTCGTTCAACAGCCATCCTCGAACTGACTAGAATTGACATGTGTCACTATATGCATGTACTGATTCACATTATTGATGACATTAAAGCATTCCTAGATGTATCTAATGACATGAAGTTCAACTTCAATACGGTCATTCTCCAAGAAAACCCTTGAGTGCTTTTTGATATCTTTGTTTGTCTTTTGTGTCTACTGCTTCATATGTATTGTTTACTGTTTTTCGATCTTTTCATATGTGTTTGATAGAACTAAGTCATGCACAGCGGAAAGAGAATCGAATTTCTACCCTAATTGCCACAATTAACATGTAACCATAAACTAATCAAATTAGGGTTTTAAGAAATATTACATTTGAAGCTTTCAAAAGGTTTGATATCTTCTTACCAATTCTAACCGAGACCACCACTAGTACTCAACTGCTATCCTCTAGACAAAGAACCGGGTTGTGGGACCCAATTTTGGTGTAAAAAGTAATGGAGATAAAATGGGATTGGAAGGTTTTTTTTTTCTTTTGTTGAGATGATGAAAATGATAAAAGAGGCAAAAGTTTTTTCAATATTTGAAACACCTCTATTTATAACCTAATTACATGCAAAAATGCATGCAATTCATTTGCCAAATCTCAACACCTAATGTTCCACTAACAATTAGTGGAACTTAGTGGGCTAGGTGTCTATATCTCATATAGCCACATATCCCACTAAGAGTTAGTGGGATTATCCAACAAAATGTTGGATTTTCCCACTAACTTAGTCCAAGGATAAAATGGTCATTAGATATTTCTAGTCAAAAGTTAAACTTTGACTTTTCTTAGTCAAAAGTCAATATTTTTTACTTTTTACCATTTTGTCCGTCTTGACTAATTCCAACCTCCCGAGCATGAATCCGCATTCATTTTTCCAAAATTCAAATCACATTTGAATATAAGGCCAGTCAAAGTTTGACTTTTCAAAGTCAAAAGTCAACATTTTGACTTTTTACTATTTTTGACCAATTCTATCAATTCCGAGCTTCTTAGTATGAATCCGCATTCATACTTATAGTATGTAAAACATAAAACTCTATTTCTAATTAGAATTCCGACGACTATATCACTATATTTGTCGGTTTCCCTTTCTTCTCCCAATTCGAACAATTCGACTTATTTCATCACACTGTTCTAAGTTTAATCCATATGAGCTAGCAGAGGAACCTAATGGATCTATAGATCATGTGCTCCAACGATTCAAGATTAACTAGCTAAACTCTTTTAAACCGAGTTAATCAACATTCGTTAACTAACAGGTCATTCCACTAAAGTCCCGTAGTTGCACTCCCCTCACTATAGATATATTTGTGTCCATTTGATAAAACCATAATCAGTAAGTTAATCCTTCACAGGTTGCTCGTAACCTTGGCTGGGTCAAAATACCGTTTTACCCCCAAGATTACATTTTGCTCCTTAAGTCTCACTAATCCACTATTGAACAATTGGTTTAAGGTTCAACTTATAAACTTAATCCCTCTCGGGCCAATGAGAGGGTGGGGCCCCTTGTTCAAGACTTGGATTCAGTGCTTAAGAGAACAACCTATCTACTAACCCTAAAGCGGGTAGGAGTGAATTCCATCTTGTACCCTATGTTCCCAGCTGGACCTGATCTTACCCCTGAAATGGGAGGCTTATTGGGCCAACGCTGATGAGTTGCCCTCACCTATGCAGATCTAAGGATAATCTCGTGTGAACAGGAGTTCATAGTTAACTCAGGATTAAGACTAAGTTACCTAGGTCATCAATAATTGAGATAGTCAGTTTTAAACAGTAAACGATGTTATAACGTAAAAAAGACTAATTCATGATTCAGTCTTATGTAAACATTTTACATAGGATGCCCCCACTTTCATGTCTCTACATGAACGATTAGGATCACTTCGTTTGTACTACAAAGTGGGCCGCATCCATAGTTTCTCTAAATAAGGCGCCTAACCTTTATTTCATATACTATAAACTATTTATGCTATATACTCGAACTTGATCCACGTTTATGTTTACACATAAAGTTCAAGTTTATTCAAAAATAGCCTTGGAACTTGATTGATTGGATTTAAGATTATAATATTTAATTTCTCAATAACAACTTTATTGAACAGAATATGATTTACAAACTACGAGTTTTAGGACAAAAAATTCCAACAGTATTGTTATTCGGATGTTAAGTGAACAAAAATTTATAGTAAACCAAATCTTCCCAATTTCGTTTAGCTTCAAATTTATATTTGCATGCTCTAACAAATTTATGCACTAGATATGAACGACACTATAAATGAAAAAAAAAAAATCGACCACAACCTAACAATTTATAAATCAAATTATGAAATAAATGGAGTATGTAAGAAAAATATTGCAAAACATATTTACAAAAGATAATATGATTTATTATATTACATATATTCATAATGATTATTTTATATAGATTTTTTCTTATTTGTTATGTAATCTTTATTATAATAACACCCCAATCATAATAATTTCTCCAAACGCATATTATCATAACACTATTCTTATAATCCATTATTCAAACAAATGTTATCATAACACTATCTATTATAATCATTTTCTTAAACACATACTATTATTTATAATTTTCTTTCCAAACACATATTATCGTAAGACTGCCAATAATAAACTTATTTTTAAATACATATGATCATAATACTTATCGCCATAACTCTTTTTCTCCACCAAACGCACCCAAAGATTTGAAGTCGGTTTGTCGGTTTGTCGGTTTGTGTTCTTGTCTACCATAAATATGCCTTTGGAAAAAGGAAACACATCCTTCCATTGATTGGGATAATGAGAAGGGCAGACAGCTTTGTGACAGTGGGAATGACGTAATTTAATAGTTAACCAAGGACACGGATGTAATTTCACGTAAAAAATCAATCCTCACTTCGGTCTGTCCATTCTCTATTCCCGTGTCCAAACACCCCCAAATTCATCCCACCTTCTTCCTCAAACTTCCGTTTCCCTTAAACCGCTTCTTCAATCTCCCTCTTCACTGAGCGGGGAGAAGGAGATGGAGAAGGAGAAGGAGAAGGAGAAGGAGAAGGAGAAGGAGAAGGAGAAGGACTCCGATGAGCTCACCCTCAAATCTATGCCCTCCAATTCAAAACCTACCAAAATCAAAGCCTCCGATGGCAAAGAAGAAGGCGAAGTATCTTCTTCCGACAACGATACACAAACACACGACGTACTTTCTTCTCATTCCCTTTTCTTTTTGTTTTTCTCTATAATCTGCATCCCATTCCTCTTCGTTTTCGTCTTCTCCGATGCTGAAAATGATTGTTCATCCCTTACCATTTTCTTGCTTCCTCTGTTTTTCTTGGAATTGAAGGCTTCCTATAGCTTGCTTCATACACTATTCTACTAATCAAAGTTCTAGGTCTCTGTTTATCTTTTAATTAATAGTTGTTTATGTTGTCGAGGTGAGAATAGAGGGACTGCTGTATTTGAAGTTCAAACGGTTTATCTTTATGCCGTAGGGTTGAAAGTTTTAGTTCTGACTTGTGAACTCTTGTGTTTTTAGTTATGATTATGTTTAAGAACACTTTGGACTTGTGAATTTGTTTTCATTCTTTATATTCGGATCGGTCAAGGATTAGCATTTTTTGTAGTATCGTTAATGGATTGGTTATCTTTTCTATTCGTGGTATAATTTTTGTATTTCTGTTTTATATGGCTCATGAGGGATTTTTACTTCTCAGGTACATCCTGTTTGTTCTACTGTGCCTGCTTCGATTGCGTCACGCATATCATCCATTCTTCCTCCTAAGAATAAATGTAATCCAGGGATCAAGACTGGTAAGTATTGCCTCTTATGAACGATTCTGGTTTTTTAAGGCATTGTCTATTAGTTTATTAACTCCATCCTTTCACTTTGAATTCTGCAACAGTATAAAAAGTTGTTTTGAAAGCTATTTTGGTTATGAAGCTTTTGGTATATCTGCAGTATAAAATACGTTGGATTTAGTGTATATGCATATTTTAAACTAAGGATATTGGACACCTACGGCTTTCTTTCGTGTGGCAGTTTACATGGATTTAGGTTTACTATGGAGAAATACTTTTCATCTTTACTAAAGTTGAAGTGTTCACACATTTCTTTTCTTTAAGGATCTAAAAGATGTGGATACTAGCTGGGGTTCTTTCTAGCTGTGATGTTTGCATTTTAGGTTTCAGTGCTTGAATATTTCCCATTTTTCTGGATGACGGGATTCTCAAATTATTGGTCTTATGAATGAATCTATCTGTGCACTAAGCTTTATGGTGGTTTTATATTAAAAGTACTTTATGATGACCAATATCTGCCACTGACACAGTGAGCTGTTTCTGGAAATAAATTTTCAGCTTCTGCTGATGTTTGCACAAGAACATCCATATCAACTATGTCTCAGAAGATACGTGATAATGCTCAAATTGTAAACAAAGCTAGTACTCCTTGGGTTGCTTCCAGAAAGGCCAATTCTAATCTTGTGATTAGCTTCTCCGATGACAGTGGCAGTGAATTGGAGGAATGTAGTAAAGTGAGAACTTCAAAATCTCATAGTGATGCTGTTAGGCATTTTAAGCCTCCAACTTCAATACTTGATAGATCAAACAAGTTACGGAGTATGACAAGGAACAAAGTTGTGGTAAACAAACTGCCTTTGAGTCAAGCGTTTATCCCTTCAATGACCAAGAATCACAAAGCATATTCCAAAGGTGCTGCTGGGCCCTCATTTGCTGAACAAGGATCTAAAATCAGAGCTTTCAGTGGGAACCTACAGAGCCAAGGGCGTGGAAATGATCAAGGAATGAACGTAAACACTAGCAAGCTGCAGGATTTGCGGCAGCAGATAGCCATTCGTGAAAGCAAATTGAAGCTCAAGTCTGCCCAACAGAACAAGGAGAGGGTTTTAGTTACAAACCAGGATTATATTGTCACAAATTCAAAATCTGATTTGGGTAGGAAGGGGAATGCTACTATCTCGCAGTTTCCTCCACTAGGGCCTAAGGATCTAAATGCGAAGCGCATGAAAACCAGCGGGTCTTATTCTTCCAAGCTGAGTTTGAATGGGCAACAACTTCGTTCATTGATTGCTGCAAAATTTATTTGGCCTCAGGAGCCTGGAGAAGAGACACAGAACATTAAGGGCTCTTATAACCAGAAGGGGAAATCCTTGAGTAGAGAAGAGTCCAGTGTGTTGAAGCAGAGTAAGGAAGATATCAAGCATGTGGCTGCTTCACCTTCACTTGGCATTGACCTTGGCAAAGTACAGGATGGTGAATAGTTTGTTCATACTGAATAGAAAATTAAAATTTTCAGTTTAGTTCAATCTTACTGTTTATGAGGTGCTGCCCTAACTTGTTATGTAAAATGCTGTGCAGATACTGACATTGTTGCTAATGGCAATCAATCAGACTTTATTGGCAATCAGGTGGATCCTCACCCTCTTGTTGTCTTAGATCAAGCTACAGCTCTACCAAATGTCGCATCCAATGTCCAATCTCAGTTTGTAAGTCAATAATTGTATATGCGGCATGATGTCTTTTCTCATTGATGTCTTTTTTTATCAAGTATCTGAAATTAACTATACTTCTCAGAAAATCTAGAAAAGTTGCTTCATTAAACCTTTGATGAATTTCCACTATCTTATGTTTGACGATATTGTTTGTGGTTTTTCCTAAAATCGTTAAGTTCATGGTGAAGTTAATTGAACCATATCTCATATCTGTATTATTAACAGTGGATGATCAGGATTTCTTGCATATTTAGGAAATAATAAAGTATTTGTATACATAAATGGATTTCTCTTCAAAATTATGTTACCGTTTATTATACACAGTTTTTCCTTCTCTCTCCTTGAAGCATAATTTGAATATTTGTCTCAACAGGATAATGTTGAGTTTCACCGTCAGAGTGATGGCCTTCAGCCATCTGCTTCAACTGCAAAATTTTTTGAAAGAACACCTCCTCAATCAGCATCCAATGTCAAGACACCAGAGCCATGCAGTAATTTCTTTAAGGTTTATCTTCAAGCTCAACTGTTCATTTTTGGTTTTTTGTTCTCGCTCTGTTTTTATAACATGGATTTCCTCTGGATTTATTATCATCGCAGTCATTGATCAACAGTAAAACTTCTGGGACTGCTTTTGGTAATCCATCAAGTTGCTTGGATTTTGGCAATTTTGATCTCCAATCATTGTTTGAAATTGAGGAGTCACTAGACAAGGATCTAGAAGAAGCACAAGATTGCAGGCGCCAATGTGAAATTGAAGAAAGAAATGCTTTCAAAATTTATTCTAGAGCTCAAAGGGCTTTGATTGAGGCTAATTCTAGATGTGTTGAACTTTATCACAAGAGAGAATTATTTTCAGTTCATTTTCACTCTTTTTGCATGAATAATCCTGGTTCAGTTAGTTCTTCAAGACAGCAAGAAGACATGATAATTGACGTGGATCACTTAAATAGTATGTCTGGACATGCTAATATAGCTTCTCCTTTGTATCAGAAGCATTCTGAATATAACAGTTCTACTCGGCTACATAATGATTTAAATATGCAACTTGAAAATGCTGGTGCCATAAATACTTCCAATCTCCATGAGAATGGACAAAGTTTGGGGTCTGAACCTGGATCCTGCTCTGACCTAGGTGGTAATACATTGGATCCATTGCCTTTTAAGGGCAATAATATTGCAGATAGAATTTTCTCTCCTTCTGTTGATCCAAACGTTTCAATGGATGGAGATGAAGAGTCATTTCCATCTGACCATGAAATGATTGATTCCTATAATGAATGCTACATGAGAAAGAAACACTTTGAAAATGATCAAATGGAGGCATATAATACGTCGAAGAACAACCACTGCGACAATAATATTGAGGATTCTTTGCGCCTTGAAGCAAAATTAAGGTCTGAACTATTTGCACGTCTAGGAACAAGAAATTTGTCAAAGGCTTGCAATCCATGCAATAACCTTCAAACTTCAGTCGAACAGGGGACTGAGAATGATGCTAGGGATGACATAACTCAGCAAAATAATACAGAACTTACAGTAGATCTAGCAGTTGGAAGTGACGTCGACCTCATAAGTAAGAAGAATGAGAGTGCCTTACTATCAGGAAAGGGAGATCAACAGTTTGGTTTTGGAGGTAACTTTATCTTCAGGAATGAGACTTATGCTTCATCATATGTGATCTTGCAGGCATGTTTGAAGTGGCTTTTAAAGATACCTTTTCTACTGTTCCCATGTTATTCATGTTATTTTAGGTAAACATCTTTTACCTAAAATTTATCATTACCTCAGTCCTTTTCATGAAGGCCGGTTCTGGAGGTCTCTTTGAATTGAAAAATATGGCAATGTGTGGAAATATACTTTAGATTTAAATTGGGGCCATTTATTCTTTTGCTCATGTCCGAAGGAAACTTTTGTGAATTTAAATTCTAACGGCTGAGTCTAATTCTGAGTAAAAAATTAATAGAGATAAGAGCTTGTCAACTTGAAGTCTTTGAGTCTATTTTTTTTTCATATCGTTCTTTGAGTGTATTCCTAGCTCTTTAAAGCTTAGGGTGAAAGGGGCCTAAAAGTGCTAGTATTTTGTGGAATTGTGTTGTTAGGGCATTGTTGTGGAATATTTGGCTGGAAAGGAATTCGAGGACCACTTCTTGAGTATTGTTCTCTTCTTTTGATTTTGTTTTTGGAAAAAATTGCCTCTTCTCTCCCTTCCTACACCATCAGTTTAACTAAGAAGAATACATATCAATGAACATAATCTGACAGAGTAGGTAGTTTCTGGTTGGAAAATTATTCATAGCCCTCTTTGTCTTGGCACCATTGCCTTGCAAATACTTTTCCCACATTTCTAAGAGGGAATTTGCAAATGATTTTGGCCTTTGGTATCTACTCATGAAACCTCAGTGCATAATGCTTCAGTTTTTTTCTCTTAGCATCGAGCGTCATTTCAAACTGCTGATTGTGGATGCTCTGTTAACTTAAACCTCCATTACCTGCACATATTGCCATAAAATGAATCAAACCTTAAAGTTATGCATAGGGAATCATGGATTAAAGAGATAAGCCATAACTTGGTTGTTTTTGAGTTTATCAGTTCAAGATTTAGTCTCTTGCTGATTATGATATTGATCATTTTTTTCTCATTTCAAAATAATATAAATATTTTGAGCCTTTTTTACTCTTAAGCTGTGGTTCAGATGGCAGTTTTCTCAGGTTGGTTGAGTGTGAATTATGGTTAAAAATGATTTAGTGAAATACTGAGGATTTTGCTTAGAATATTTACTTCCTTATGCAGGCACAGACAGATGCAAAACCCCAGATGAGATCCATGGTCGTTATCATTTTGAAAACTTGCCATCAGAGGCTCCGGATTTAACAGACTCTGATGACAATGAACCATTCAGTAGAGAAGGATCTTGCTCCAAAACTACTAATAGTTTTACACCATTGACTATGAACAGTGTTCTGCAACACATGAAGGTCATATCCTCAGTTAGTATAGAAGTCTTACTCACTAGAACTCATGGGAGTCTCTCTAATCTTGGTTTCCCTGAAGACGGTGATTCTTTGGAAGTGGATCAAATCCACTGGAGAAAATTAAAAGAGAACTCTGTCCATGAGATTGCCAGACCCATGTTACAGAGTGATGGCTCTTATACTGACGATCTAGCAATTGATCCATCGTGGCCACTTTGCATGTATGAACTCCGTGGAAAATGCAACAATGATGAATGTCCTTGGCAACACATGAAGGACTTCTCTTTTGCCAATAGAAGCCAGTGTCAGCATGGCCACATCAACTCTTCTGGTATGATGATTCTGATGATCTTTTAATTAGATGGTTCAAATTCTGTAGACTTTTCATCTGCATCTTTTTCAAATTCTTGCGATGGACTATCATTTTCTTCAGATGAAACAAAAGTCTTCAAGAATGAAGATCAAATGACTCCTCCAACTTACCTGGTTGGCATAGATATTCTAAAAGCCGATTCACGTTCATATGGCCATGTTTTAGCTCAGAGAAGTAGTCAATGCTGGCAAAGCTTTTTTAGTATTTCTTTGACGTTACCAAATTTGCTCCAAAAGGATGCTTCTGCTGATGGGTTATTTTTACATGATGCTCGTATAGAGGCCAAGGGAAGTTGGAATAGACCATCATCATACTTTCAGAGGGGAGGCTCTGTATTGGTTTGTTTATTACTCCTTATATATGCCCTTGGTTCAGTCTGCAGCTTAACATTTTTTTTCCTGTTCTTTTCCTCTTGACATGCGGCACACGATGGCTGTGTTGAACTAATTTGTATTTGAGTTCCTTTATCTCTCTCTTCCTTCTCTGTCATGCATGGCTGCATATCTTTTTATTGTTTTTGGATCAGAAATATCTATTTAACTCTCTTAGCATGCTGTGATCACAGTACTTGATCATTGCCACTTTCTTCAATTAAACTTCATTCTGAATGGAGTTTTGCCTAAATTATTATAATTCTTTTCTTGGTGTAATTTAAAACTGCGCCATCATATCTGAACTGTCTGATTTTGGGAAACAGGGTACTCTTCCCTTGCTCAAATCATGGCATTTAATTTGAGTATTTTAACCTGAGAAATATCGTATTTTCTTCCCCTCCTTTTTGCACACACACGCATGTATGTAGTCTGCACAGGAGTATTTCATTTCTCCTTTTTGCATATTGTTATTATATGAAGATGTTGCCTTTTATTTTTTATGCTTGTGCTTGATGTTACCTCTTTTTTTCCCCTTTTCTTTTTTACATGAAGATAAAATTATCCTTTTTTAGTTTTTGTGACGTTATGATTCTGGTCTTTGAAGGTTTCTATTACATATTACTGATAACTGATCCTTAACATCTTCCGGTTGTTTGGTCCATGATCTCACTTACACTGACTTTTCTTGCAACTGCTATAAAGTTTGCTGTCACTGATTCTGAAAAAAGAACATTAACCATCTTTCTGTTGTTTGATCCATGATCTCATTGTGGCAACTTCTTACAAAGTAGAGTCAGCTGAAACAGGGTGATGAGAACCTAGCTCTGGAAACAGCTCTAATTATTATTAATCAGGAAATGAACAGTCGAGAGGGCATGAAAAAGGTACGTTTTTTTTGTTATTCATTCTTCTGTTGCTTCTTGCTTGTGTGAACCATGTTGCAATACAATTGGAAATATTTGTCTTGCAGGCTCTTCCTGTACTGTCACGTGCTGTAGAGAACAATCCAAAATCTATAGCTCTCTGGGCTGTTTACCTTCTAATATTCTATAGCTATACTACAACTGGAGGGAAGGATGACATGTTCTCTTATGCGGTATGCATTATTATATTTGTTCCTGCTCTGCTGCGTAATATAATCTGGATGTAGAAAAGTACTGCAAAAACGTTTTTAAAGATGTTAATTAAATCTATGTATTAGAATATATATAGTAGAAAGATGAAACAAGATTTGCGATATCGAAGATTTTTGCTTTTATCAACATTTAGTAAACACTTTAGCATTTTGGTGATGCTGACTGTCAATCCAAGTTATTTTTTGGTTGTATCAACTTTATAAAGCGAGGACTAAAACATAATATGTTTTTTCATCTACTTGGTGATATACCACTACAATGTTGAAACTACAATAAAGTTTCTAGTATTTTGAAAACAGTCCATCTTTGAAGTAACATTGAAGTTACAAAAAAGCTGTCATTGCTTAACAAGGGAGAAAGAGAAACCAGATGTTTACTAGAATGTTAATGAAAAATCTCTAGAAAGCTTCTTCTTCTTCATCTGTTTTGTTTTGTTTTGTATTTTTTTAAAATAAAAAATAAAAAATAAAAATCTCTAAAAAGAAGAAATTAGAAGTATAAAAGATTTTAGACAATGGGCCAGAAGAGTTCATCTACTTTGCTAAGTGGTATGTTATGAACCAGAACTACTAGTGATCTCTGAGAACATTTTATTCCAGCTGATGTATGGTCTTTGGGTCCTGTCTAGTTCTTTTCCTTTTAAAAAACTTTCTCCTTGTACTCGTATCACCTTTATGATTCAGTGTTGGTCTTTGGTGGGCACTTCTGTCCATTTTTATTCTCACTCGCTTAATCAAACATTGTGTGGAAATCCTTTGTTCTTGTTGTTCAGGTCAAGCATAATGGGCAATCTTATGAACTTTGGCTCATGTACATTAACAGCCGCATGAATCTTGATGCTCGATTGGCTGCATATGATTCTGCAATTTCTGCACTTTGCCACAATATATTTACTCATAACTTGGATGGGAAATATGCTAGTGCCCATATCTTGGACCTGATTTTACAGATGACAAATTGTTTGTGTATGTCTGGGAATGTCGAGAAGGCTATTCAGAGGATTTTTGGACTTCTTCAAGTTGCTATGGATTCTGATGAGCCTTATTCTTTTACGCATTCTGATATGCTCACATGCTTAAATATATCTGACAAATGTATTTTCTGGGTTTCTGTTGTGTATTTAGTTCTTTACAGGAAACTGCCTCATGCTATAGTGCAGCAGCTTGAATGTGAGAAAGAACTGATCGAGATTGAATGGCCTGCTGTTCATTTGACAAATGGTGAGAAGCTAAGGGCTTCTAGGGTGGTCAAGAAAGCAGTAGATTTTGTCGATTCATGCTTGAACAATGAATCACTTGATAGTAAATGCTACCAAAAATCCATTCAAATGTTTGCTGTCAATCATATAAGGTGCTTGATGGCATTTGAGGATATAGAATTCAGTAGGAACTTGTTGGATAAGTACGTTAAACTTTATCCATCTTGCCCAGAACTTCTTTTGCTTGATATACGGGCAAGGAAACATGATTTTGGGGATGCAACTGTTATGGCTTTTGAAAAAGTAATCAGGTACTGGCCAAAAGAAGTACCTGGAGTTCAGTGCATCTGGAATCAATATGCTGAATATTTACTTCGGAATGGGAGGATCAAATGTACTGAAGAACTAATGGCCCGTCGGTTTGACTCTACTTCAAAGATGGATTGTTCTAAAACTAGAACACCAGTTAATAGTGACTGCGACTCCTTGCACCTGCTAGATCATGCTTCAGGATCAATTGTACGTGCATTAGATTGCAGTCCCAATGAGGTGGATGTGGTGTTTTGGTATCTTAATCATTCAGTTCACAAATTACTACTGAATGATCAATTAGAAGCACGTTTGGCCTTCGAAAATGCTCTGAGGGCTGCTAGTTCTGAAACTTTTAGATATTGTATGAGAGAATATGCTATGTTTTTGCTTACCGACGAGTCTTTGTTGAATGAGGCTGCCTCTGTTGGTGGAATAAGAAGCATCTTAGAGGGTTATCTCAACGATGCTCGGGCTTTCCCAGTTCCCGAACCCTTGTCCAGAAGATTCATCAAGGATATCAGGAAGCCAAGAGTTCGACTTCTTGTCAGTAACATGCTGTCTCCAATTTCTCCGGATGTTTCACTAGTGAACTGTATTCTTGAAGTTTGGTATGGGCCATCTCTTTTACCTCAAAAATTTAACAAACCAAAGGAATTGGTGGATTTCGTGGAAACTATCTTAGAGATTTTGCCTTCTAATTACCAGTTGGTACTTTCTGTCTGTAAGCAATTATGCAACGACGACAACTACTCTTCCCAAGCTGCCTCTCCCAGCCTTATTTTCTGGGCCTGCTCGAATTTGATCATTGCAATTTTTAGTTCTGTCCCAATACCACCAGAGTTCATTTGGGTAGAAGCTGCTAATATTCTGGCCAACGTTAAAGGTCTTGAAGCCATAACTGAGAGGTTTCACAAACGAGCTTTATCTGTTTACCCGTTCTCTGTTCAGCTGTGGAAATCATATTACAACATATGTAGAACTAGAGGAGATACAAGTGCTGTTCTGCAAGAAGTAAACGAAAGGGGAATCCAACTCAACGAGCCTTCGTGATAGAGTTTCACCTTGGTTTGGTAGGATCAGTAAAATTACAGGAAAACTAGGATCAGTTTTTTAGTTATGGGAGAAGCCTCAGTGTACAGATAGTTCACCTCATACCGTTTTATCATATACATGCTAGGCACGGTAGTTTCCCCAATTTTGTTAAGTGGTAGAGAGTTGATTGCGGCTAGGAATTAGATATTAATATAAATACTTAGCAGAAAGAAAAACTTGGTGGAAAAATAGCCTTTTGTTTCCCGTCTGTAAAGTCATCGAGACCATATCATCATCAGATTTCTCAGCCAGTTTCTTGCTCTGACCGTTGTTCGGCTATTTCGTTAAGGTGTGTCCTCGAATCTCAGGTTTTCCTCTGTCTTTTTTGGTAGAATTAATTTCTTTAATTGACCCTACCCATTTAAATGTAAGTACTAACCATTTTTAGGTTTAAATATGATATGGTATAAAATGAAATGCTAATACTCAATGTTCATCGTCATTGTTTTGGTTTTCCTACTATCTATGTTATTTTGTTTGTCAAACAGTGGTTTATTCTAGAATTTTGCTACAAAGCTTGCTTGGGTTGCTGACTTAAGTATTGCCCCTTCATCACAATTGTTGCTGAACTACTTTGTTGATGCAATGAGTTAAATATTTGTACAAGTTTTAAATGGTGATGAACATATGATTTACCTAGCTAGGTTGGAATATTGTTTTGAACTTTAAGAAAAGATTTACAATTGTGTTGGCTTGTATAATTTGAATTATTTTCTTAAAAAAGGGTGTTTTTGGAGACTAATTGATAAAACAAACTATTTATGGCAAAGAATAAAAAAAAAACCACTAAAGGAAAAAAAATTTACAGCAAGAAAGTGTAAATATTTTGTACACTTTTGTTATTCTTTTTTTACCGTTTTCCTTCAATAAAGTAAGACTACTGTTTTTAGCATTCAAGATGATAAGTTAGGAGAAATAAATAAAGAAAAAAGGGTTTGAATGTCAAAATTGTTTAAAACTATTTATAAATATAACAAAATTCATTGGATTGAGATGAACTATTATTTGTGCTTATCGGAATATAAAAGTAGATAAATATTATATAGATTGAGATATTTTGTTGTATTTATAAATATTTTAATTTTTTTTACTATATTTGAAATTAGTATTTATAAATATTTCAGTTTGTTTTACTATATTTAAAAATAATTTTTAAAAGGTAATTAAATGTGCCGTAGTCTATTTTCTCTATACAAATGAAAAAACTTCGATTGGTTCAACAATAAAAGATTTAGGGCATTTGGTTTAGGCTAAACCTAAGAAGCCCTTTGGTTTAGGCTAAACCTAAGAATGTGAAAAATTCTGTTTGGAGTTTGTGAAATACTTTCTTTTGTATTTAGTCATTGATTAGATTTTAAATTAATTTAAATTGTCTCATCTTAATAATATTAAAATAGTTAAATTTAAAATAAATTAAATTTTTTATAAGAATATTTGTATTTTAAAAAACTTTTGAAATAGAGATTTGACCATAATTATAATTTTATTTGTTTATTAGTTTGATATTTTAACTTTACTGGGTTTTGAAAGAAAATTTCATAAATTTTTGTCTTTAATTAATTTAAAAAACATAAGTTTTTTAACAATAATTTATTAACTTCAAATTGAAATAAATTGTTATTTCAATCTTAATTTCAACTATTGAAAAACTATAATTCTTTTTATCGAACTATATTTAAGAAATAAAATCAAGTTCTTTAAAAAAATATAATAAACCGACAAAAGTTTATACTATATAGAACATTTTAAAAAACCGATTAAGCTAGCATGCCCACAATGCAAAATATAAAAAATGTTCCAATCAATATGAGATCAACCTGTCAAACTCAACATGAGATCAATCTGTCAAATGCGGACATATAATTCTTCTTCTAAACGATTGTGATCGTGTAGTTTTTTTAATGATGAAAAAAATTTCTTCAAATCTAAGTGATCGTTTTGACCACGCAAAACGACCGTGTTGAGTATGATAAACGATCGTTTATATCAAATCCACACAATCGTATAATTTTTTCTAAACGATGGAAAATGACTTCAAATCTAAATGTCTATATCATTCAAATCTAACTGCCTATATCATTCATCCTTTTATTCAAAATTATTGTTTGAAAACTTATTTTCTCTTTTCTCTACAATCTTCAATTATAAAAATGGAAAAATAAAATAAAATCTTTGTTAAGAATTTGAATTTTATTTAAGAAATATGACAATTTTCAAACTAGTCAAAACGTTTAAATAGATTGAAATTTTTTAATCTAATACAACAATAAAATATTTTCTGTTTTATAATTTTTTTGTAAATGAACTATTTTGATATTTGTGAAAACAATTAAATAAAACTTTATTAAATATAGATATAATTAGTTTAATACAAGACTAAAATAATACAAATGAATAAGATATCTTAGAAACTTTATTAAACCTATATATTTTTCCAGAATCTTATAAAGTAGATACTATGGATTAGTTAAAGATTAATTTTTATAAGTATAATAAAACACCAAAATACTATAATAAAATCAAGGTTTGCCCTTTCTTTTCATCTTATTTATCCTGTAATATATATATATTTTTTTCAAAGTATTTTTTAGTTCAAAATTGTGTGAGAAATATAAATGATCTTGAAAAAGATACTTGGATATTACGTGTACCAAAAAATCTTGAAAAAAATAGAGATTTGGGTGGTTAGTGGCTAGTGGTGATCATTGGAAAGTGAGTGAGAATGGCTAGAGGCGAACAATGGAAAAAGGTGACAAGAGGTTGCTTAGTAGGGATGCCATAAAGATGATTATTGAAAGTTAACTATCGACGATCGCACCGAAACAGTGGTTGGAAATTGTAGGCAATGATTGCCAAAATCGATAAAGGAAAGCGGGTCAACGTTTCACGTAAAAACAATGACTAAAGGTACGCTGGTGACAATCATCGAAAAATGGTGACAAGAAATTGGTGAAAGATGGTTAGCTAAAATGATCGCCGATAGTTACTACAGAAAAACGGTATACGAAAGTTGACCATGGGACTATTGTCAGAAAGTGATCGTAAGAGGAAAAAAGGGTATATGAAAGTTGCCATTAGGGCTTGAGAAAAACAGTTGCTAGAAAAACAGTATATGGATACGACGGACTTCTATATCACATATAGATATAAAACTTTATTGGTATACTTTGTAAATATTTTAGCATGACAAAAGTATCCCTCATTTGTGAACTTATTAACAAAAGTACTCTGCCACTAACCGAAGCAAGTGAACGAAACGGCGGCGTTGTCTCTAATAATACGGACCTAAAAAATTCCCCACCGATCAATCGGAGGAGCTACTTAGGTTACATATATAACCCGTCAGTAACCGCCGCCGTTCCTACGTCGCCGCCGTAAAACCTTCCATCTTCTTCCAACACTTCCAAAACCTCACTCTCAGAGGATGAATAATTTGAAGCTATATTCCGAGAGTTCTCTCAAACTCGAATTACAAACCAATGGAGAAGTCATACAATTCTCCGCCTTCGACATTGAACGGAATCGTCTCTTCTTTCTTTCCTCCGCCAATTTCATCTACACTACTCAGCTTACTTCCTTCCATGTAAGCATCTCCTTTTGGAGACTATTTTTTGTTTTTTCTTTACGGTGATATACTCTGTGCTAAGTGTGCTTGTTATTCGCTTGTGTTAGAATGAAAGAATGAAAAGCGTAGCCATGTTACCTGCTGAAGTTCATCCTATAGATGTGGAAACTGGAGACTATGTCACGTCGTTTGATTATTTGATGGAGAAAGAAGCGCTGATAGTGGGAACTCGGAACGGAGCTCTTTTGCTGTTCTCTGTGGATGGAAATGGGACTGAAATTGTTGGCATGGTGGAGGGTGGTGTGAAACGTATCTCACCTAGTCCAGATGGGGATTTGTTGTGCATAATTTCTGGGCTTCGGCAGATTTTAGTAATGACTCATGATTGGGATTTGATGTATGAGAACACTCTCGAGGATTTTCCTGAAGGTGTGTTGACGAACGTAAGAATTCCTTTCATACACAATTGAATAGGGTATTTTATGTTATAGCTTATCTATCTCAACATGTGTGTTGAAGTGCGTAAAGAGCATCTTGCTCACTGATAGAAAAATTTATGACCTTTTCTTTGAGCTTTCTTCTTTTTGAGCTACTTTCTATTTCCAGAGTTGATGAACTTTGTTTAAGTTGTGATTTTAATAGATATTGAATTACTTGATGTTGGCTGCAAGGTGCTTCATGCTGTTCTCTCGTCATCTTCATGAACATTCATAAAAAAGAAGAGGAACAAAAAAAGAACAAAAAAAGAAAAGAAAAGAAAAAACCAACCATTGTTACATTAGAAATGGCTCCATACATCTGAATGTTTGTTAATACAATGATTGAATCGTGTCTTCAGGTGAACCAAACTTTTCTGAGCAAAATGATTTTGAAGGTTCCATTTCTTGGCGAGGTGATGGGAAATACTTTGTGACTCTAAGCGATGTAGAAACTTCTAATACTGCACTCAAGAAGCTCAAGATCTGGGAGCGAGATGGAGGTTCCATGCATGCTTCATCTGAAGTAAAAACGTTTGTGGGAGGAGTTTTGGAATGGATGCCCAGTGGAGCTAAAATTGCAGCTGTTTATGATAAGAAAAGTGAATCTGAATGTCAGACTGTAGTATTTTTTGAAAGGAACGGATTAGAAAGAAGTTCATTTTGTATTAATGAGCGAATTGGTGCAAAAGTTGAACTTCTAAAGTGGAATTGCAGTTCAGATCTTCTTGCAGGTATTGTCAGATGTGAAAGTTATGATTCTCTTAAGATCTGGTTTTTCAGCAACAACCATTGGTACTTGAAGCATGAAATTCGGTATTCAAAGAAGGATGTGGTTAGGTTTGTATGGGATCCAACAAGGCCTCTTCAGTTATTCTGTTGGACAGTTAATGGACAAATTACTATGCACAACTTTATGTGGACCTCATCTATCATGGAGAACTCAACAGCATTGGTCATTGATGATGCAAAGATACTAGTGACCCCTCTTTCTTTATCCCTCATGCCACCTCCTCTGTATTTATTCAGCTTGAAATTTTCGAGTGCTGTCCGTGATGTGGCCTTTTTCTCTAAGAATTTTAAGAATTGTTTGGCTGCCTTTTTATCAGATGGCCTTTTATGCATTGTTGAGTTTCCTGCAGTTGATGTCTGGGACGAACTAGAAGGAAAGGAATTTAATGTTGAAGCTTCAACTTCTGAATCAACATTTGGCTCCTTTCAGCATATTGTCTGGTTGGACTTGCATAAACTTCTTGTTGTTTCTCATTATGGGTCTGACGATTATAATTATGTCTCTCAAGGCTCCCCAAACGAGGAACCTTTCGGATTTTGTTTATTGGAAATTGATCTTAAATCACCCAAGGATCATGTTCTAGGTTCACCTACATGTTCTGGTTGGGGTGCGAGGATTTCTAATAGAAAATTTATTGAAGGACCAGTTGTCTGTGTAGCTTCAAATCCTGCTGAAAATTGTTCTGCATTTATACAGCTTAATGGTGGAAAAGTTCTTAAGTATGCGTCTAGATTGGGCTTTCCTGGTGAATTTTTGAAGCAGGAGGATAAGAGTTTTTCATCATCTTGTCCCTGGATGAGTGTGGCGTTGGTGGATAATAATGGGTTATTAAAGCCCCTTCTTTTTGGACTTGATGATGTTGGGAGGCTCCATTTGAATGGGATGGTAGTTTGCAACAATTGTAGTGGTTTTTCTTTTTACTCAAATTTGGGGGACCAAATAACTACGCATTTGATTTTAGGAACTAAACAGGATTTGCTTTGTATTCTCGACATTTCGGACTTGTTGCATGAAAAAATAGAAGAGAAATACAATTTTTTCCAAGCTAGTAGCAAATGCAAAGAAGAAGAAAATAGAAACTTCATCTATATATGGGAAAAAAGTGCCAAAATTGTTGGTGTTCTGCACGGTGATGCTGCTGCTGTTATATTACAAACAGCTCGAGGAAATCTAGAGTGCATATATCCAAGAAAGTTGGTACTTGCGTCTATCACGAATGCATTGATCCAAGGGCGCTTCAGAGATGCACTTCTTATGGTTAGGCGACATAGGATAGATTTCAATGTCATTATTGATTACTGTGGTTTACAAGCATTTATCCAGTCTGCAGTGGAATTTGTGAAGCAAGTTAATAATTTTAACTACATCACTGAATTTGTTTGTGCCATTAAGAACAAAGATGTAACAAAGACCCTTTATAAAAACTTTATATCCAGTTCATGCACGGATGACAATAAAGTTGGAGCACCGAGAGAATCCAAAGATTCTTGTGTAAAAACCAAGGTGTCTTTGGTACTGTTGGCCATAAGGAGGGCTGTTGAGGAGCATATGATGGAAAGTCCAGCAAGAGAACTATGCATTTTAACAACCCTTGCACGTAGTGATCCGCCAGCACTTGAAGAAGCTCTAGAGAGGATAAAAGTTATATGTGAAATTGAGCTACTAAATTCTGATGTTCCAAGGAGAACATCGTATCCTTCTTCTGAAGAAGCTCTGAAACATCTCTTATGGTTGTCTGATCCTGATGCTGTTTTTGAGACTGCTTTAGGACTTTATGATTTAAAACTTGCTGCTATTGTGGCAATAAACTCGGAGCGGGATCCAAAAGAATTTATCCCTTATCTTCAGGAACTGGAGAAGATGCCGTTCCTCTTAATGTGCTATAATGTTGACCTAAGATTGTCAAGATTTGAGAAAGCGTTAAAACATATTGTTTCAGCTGGGGAGGATAATTTTTCTGATTGTATAAACCTAATGAAGAAAAAACCTCAATTATTCTCTTTGGGACTTCAGTTGATCACAGATAATGCTAAGAGGAAATTAGTCCTTGAGGCCTGGGGTGATTATCTTAGTGATGAAAAATGTTTTGAAGATGCTGCAGAAACTTATCTTTGCTGTTCCAATTTGGAAAAAGCTTTGAAGTCATATCGTGCTAGTGGTAACTGGAGTCAGGTGTTTATAGTTGCCGGATTTCTTAAAATGAGCGAAGATGAGATATTGCAATTGGCTCATGAACTCTGTGAGGAGCTTCAAGCTCTTGGTAAACCAGGTGAAGCTGCTAAAATTGCGCTCGAGTACTGTGGGGATATTAACCGTGGGATGGCTTTGTTAATTAATGCTAGGGACTGGGAAGAGGGTTTGAGAATTGCTTTTAGGTATCAGAGAGAAGATTTAGTAACAGAACTGAAGAATGCATCTGCAGAATGTGCAAGCTTGCTTATTGGTGAATATGAGGAAGGATTGGAGAAAGTAGGAAAATATTTAACTCGATATTTAGCTGTTCGACAGAGAAGATTACTTCTGGCTGCTAAAATCAAGGCAGAGGAAAGTTCAATGAATAATCTTGATGATGATACTGCATCAGAAGCTAGCAGTAATTTGAGTGGAATGAGTGCTTACTCAGCTGGGTATGTATTCTAATCTTCTTTGTACTACTGCTTCACGGTTCTTTTGATTCTTTAAAGTCTCTCTATATGTTTCCTATCAGCCTATAACTGAAATAAGGTACTCCTGTTTTGGCTGTACAACTTCTGGAAGTTTAACTTGTAGGGTTTTGTTTTTTTTAATCTCTTTTTATCCATGGGTATTCGGGTCAGCTTATGCGCACCTCGACTAATCTCACGGGACAATTCCCTGACCCTACAACATTTGGATGTCAAAGAACCTCATGAAATTAATTTCTACGTAGGTGGCTTCCATGAACTGAGTGCATAATCTTTAGTTAGTCATTGAGACTATTAACCTGTAGGATTTTGTAAAAAGCCTCAAATGAAGGAATGTTATTTATTGACAACAAAGGTTGTAGGCTTAGATGATGGTCTTATAAGTGCAGTCAAGGGGCTTGTTTGAATATCTACAACAAAACATTAACAATAGTAAAATAAGCATGATCGTTTCTTTTAAAATGGAGAACATTTTTAATAACACATAGGTTTATAGGAATATAAATTGAATATGGAAAATAAGAATGTTGTTGAACTGAACCTTGATAGATAAGAAACTTCTGAACTCTTTACAGCTAATTAATTAAATAGATGTTGCTTAGCTTCTTTTGTGCTTCTCTAATATGTTTTCTGCCTGTGGAGGTCCATCTACATGTATTTTTGCTCATGTTCCATAGTTACGGCCTTGCTATAGGTTGTACACTCGTGTCCTGTATAAGTTGAATATTAAAAATAAGAATGTTGTTACCTTTACTTTTATTTGACCATCCTTCTGTGGGCCCTACGAATATTAGTCTTCAGTTCTTACCCCAAATTATGAACAGGAGTAGAAGGAGTTCGGCTGTTACCATGAGCACAACTTCTGGTAGGAAATCAAGAGAGGCAAGACGCCAGAAAAGTAGAGGAAAAATCCGTCCGGGAAGGTATCTAAACTGCTGATTTTTCCTCTTTTAACTAATGGCATCCTGTCACTCGGGAAATAACATTTTTATTGTACACTTTTGTAGTCCTGGTGAGGAGATGGCTCTTGTAGAGCATTTAAAAGGCATGACTCTAACTGCTGGGCCTAGGTCTGAGCTAAAATCCTTGTTGATTTCCCTTGTGATGCTGGGAAAGGAAGAAACTGCAAAGAAGCTCCAACGAACTGCAGAGAGCTTTCAACTTTCACAAATGGCAGCTGTAAACCTTGCAGATGATACTATTTCTAGTGATATAATAAATGAACAGGCAGACACATTGGAGAATTACGTACAAGTATTGAAGAGTGAAGTCCAAAAATTGGAAGCTTTCTCATGGCGTTATAAAGTATTCCTTTCTCCATGACTGGTGAGCTCTGGTAACTTAACTGATTAATTTTCAGCTCTAACTTGACAACTTGAGCATGCTATGTTTTTATGGCTGTATGTTAGTTTGCATGTGAATAGCATTTGATGGCTGCGGTGCCTTCTGACAGATTAAATTTCGTCATACTTATCATGACTATTTCCATATCCTTTTTTTTTCTTTTTTTCTATTTTGTTTTGTTTTGCATAAAGAAACATTTACTATTACCATAATTTAAGAAAAACACTTCCACTTCAATTTGGCTAGCATATCCCTGGCTGACACATGTTGGACACACGTTAATGCAACAAATGTGTTAGATGTGCTCGTGCATCGAACACTAATTGAGCAGGCTAAAAAGATATATACGACAACAATAATAAAATTTAAGTGTAAAATGTATCAAACTAATTTTCTAAGTATGCAAGTGTGTTGATCCATTTTCTTTGAATTTCTTTTAATCTAAAATTGATATATTTTCATAACGCATCCCCTATCGTGTCCATATCCTAGATTTTAGAAAATGAAGTGTCCCTATGTCCTTGTTATGTATCCATGTCTCGTATACGTATCTATACTTCTTAGACCATAATCACTCTCATTCCATGCTAGTGTTAACACATGCTAACAAAAACGATCTTAATAAATAAACTATAAGAAAATACAATATATACCCAAGTATAAGGCACTTGGAACCTTCCTTTTGAGTACTCTCACCCAAGCCCTAAATCACTCCACAGAATAAGCTTCGTCTCTCTCTTACCCTCCCTTCATTTATAACAAGATGCAACCACTCTTGTAACCACACTTACATGATAACTACTAGTAACTTCCTAAGTATCTAAGTACCCTTATACCCTTAACCCTCTACTAATCTAATTACCCTTATATGAGACAAACCCATGTATACTAATCTAGGTATCTAACAGAAGAATTCCATTAGAAACTAGGAGGCTATAGAAAGGTGGGAATAAGATTGGATTCACCTGATTCATAACTTTCCTCCTCAACATTATTTCTAAAGAGTTCTTTATTCGTTTTCTTTTGGTTCTTAATTAATGTTGATGCTCTTCTGCATTGAGCCATATTTTTATAAGGTTCTGACTACTTGATAATTGATATACACATCATCATATTGAGATTCCATTGTAGATCAACATACTCTTCCATTGTTTTCTAATTCTCCTTTTATTTTGTCTTCAGCTTAACCAAGGAAAAGAAACCTGCCTTTTCAAATTAAAGCCTTTGCAATCTCAAATTCAGAGGGATTGAGATACAAATGGTGAACTGAAGAATGAGTATTAATAGAAATCCATCCAAATTTTGCAGAAATAATCTTTTGGTTTTAGAATGTATGTATCAGTAGACATCTTTATGTTTGAGAGTTGAATATTTAGATGAGCATCATATTCAAGTTTTTAACTTTTCTAATCATTTTCAGAATTATCAAGAAGAAAATTGTGAGGCTCATTTTATTTAAATGGCAAAGATTATAGTGTAGATAGATTGTTGATTTTAATTTTAGTAACTGAAGAACTATTATTGTTATTATTATTACTATCATCATCATTATTAAATTTCTACAAGTCTCTTTTCACAGAATGATTGAATGCGAAACCTTATTATTATTATTAATTTTTAAGTGGCTATTTTCTCAACTGTACTGAACGTTTGTAAAAATTTTAAACGATAATTTTGGCTTTCATTTTCTGTTAGTTTGAACATGAAATGAAATAATCATTTCAACTTGAACCATAGTTCTCTTCTAATCATCTTCTTTGATTGTAATCTAATATTGATAGCAAAATTCATCCTGAACAATTGACAACTATTTAAGTTTCTTTTTAAAGAAATTTTCAAAAATAACAAAATATTAAAATTATTTACCACATCAAACTCTCTATAACTCGTTTTTGTGTTATGTATAACATTTTTTTTTTATCTTTCCCAAGTTAATTTTGAACTTTTTATAAATAATTGATTCTATAGCTGTTTAAGAAAAATGTAGATCCCATCCTAACAAATATAAAAACAGGTGGTTTGTTTTTAAATTTTAAAAAAAAATAAAGAAAAAAAAGGGCCCAACCGGGTTCGAACCGGTGACCTCTTGATCTGCAGTCAAATGCTCTACCACTGAGCTATAGACCCTTTGATGACATTAAATCAATTGTAGTTTTATAAATATTATAACTCATAGTGTATTAATTTTACTTCAATACCAAAAGTTTTCGTTCTTTCCTTTTTGCAAAAATATTCAACCACTCCACAATTGCAAGAATGCTTTTACGGATTTCAATAAACTATACAATATACTCGTTTGTATTATAAATACTATTAATAATAGATGCTCATTAGTGTGCTTACTCATTATTCATTTAACGCTCATGTCATGTGTCTATAAGATACTCATTCTTAGTGGTCATGTAATTCATCAGTATCTTGTCACTTTTCCTATAAATAGAGGGTTATGGTGGATTGTTTTTATTTTCTTAATTTTCTAATTTATTTATTATTTTTATATTATATTTTAGTTGTCTCGTTTTTACAATGAATGCTAATTAAAAATACAGTGGAATCAATTATAAATAATCAAAACGTTCATAACTTTTTTTAACCATTTTAAACATAAATTTGTGTGTTATAACCAATTTTTATCAAAAGACAAATCACTTAAAACTATATCACCTTCATTAAAATTCTATCAATAAAATAGAGTTGTTGAAATTTAATGTGTTCAATTTAGCATCCAAACTTTTAAATTCTAATAGTCTTATATAAACTTCATATAATGCATAGTTTAGAAAGGTAGGTGTTGGGTAAGTTTAACATGCCATGGTGTCTCCTGTAAACATTACTTCCACGTTCAACCTCCAAATTTTTTTCCGAAATAATGACTAAATATAACCAAAATGATTAAGATGCTCACGAAAAAGCTTATGCTTTAGGCAAAATCTAAAACATGCACCAATAATTATCCAATCCAACTATTAAATTAAATTCATAGGCTTAAACTTTACAGCAAAATTTGGCAACATATTGAATTCATAGGATCATCATCACACAGATGAAAAATCACCAGAAGAATTGAATAGAAAAAAGAATGGAACCTATGAAACTCGAAAATCATTGAAAATTATTCCGAGTAGTTGTCCTGATAAAAACCAAACTGGCATTGATCCCATATTTACCTGCATATAAAATTATCCATCCAACTAAAATCCACCAAAGCCAAACAACACTAATCATCCTTAAAAGCTTTTAGGTAACACTTTTTAAGAACAACCCAATGTTATCATCATATAGCATTCATAAAAAGCAAGTTTGGAGCCCACATTCTTATGAACATTTTGGCGTAATCAACACCAGCCGTTGCATAGCATTTGACTCAGCCAGACCGACTTCTGATAACATCAAGTCCCATCTCAGTTGGATCAGTTGCTTGTAACTCCACTTGAATGCCGTCTAACTCCCTCTTGAACCTGTCCTTGGAGCTTGCATAAATCATCTTGCTTCTCACCTTTGATGTATCAGGTGACCTTAATGCAAAATTGGTAAATCATGTGTAAGAATGTATGTTACGTTCATGAAATGAGGGGCAAACCGTTTCAAAAATGATGAGAGTGAATGCTAGGTAGTACGTTTACCATGCAATGAATATAATCCTGCTCTTTTGGCAATTCTCTTCAGTGACAAAATCAAAATCATAGACTGCGTATCGGCATTCGTCAGCAGGGAGGCTGGCAGTGAAGTCCTCATAACTTTCAGATGGCTTGCCAAGCTTTTCCACCACAACCTGCTTCTGCTTTTCCTCAATCTTGAAAACTATAAAACGGTAGGTTCTTTTTGCCTTCAAATCCAGAAACCTAAGCTTGCAATCATCATGCACAGCCATCCCTGATGCTGCATTTGCCTGTGATAGATTGGTTTACAAATATAAATTATGAACTCAGAGAACCTAAATTTCCATGCATAGTAAGAACCCCAACCATAGTAGAAGTCTAGTATAGACTAGGTAAAGATGATGGAGGAAAACTGGCCCCAGTTTCTCATTCCTCTAACGAATCAGACCTCCTTGCTAGAAAATACAACCATGAAGCTCATATATGATAAACAGAATCTGCCAGAGTCTCCTTCAGAGAAATATGCATCCAACCTAGCCCGCTTAGAAATATAATACATATCTAGCTTCTTTGTCAAAGTTTTTTATATCTTCCCCAAGACTTCAGACCACTTCCCTATTCTTCATGATAACTTTTATAACCGAACGATTTCTTCTTTGAGAAACCTTTATATTTTGGTATTTTGTAGGGAATATGGCATAATATTCGACATTAATACATCATAACTAGCCCACTCAAGTTATTAAAATCACTCAAGTGCTTGGGAAATCCACAATCGACATGTATGGTTAAGGGTAAAATATCTGAGATATTTCTTTGTTAAGATCAGAATTGACTTCTACTTGAGTTTGCCCTACCAAGAAGCTTTAGTATTATTGTCATATCCACGGTCTGCTACTAAACAAACACAAGAATTATTGTCTGAACACAAGGAGGCCCGAAAACAAAGTCAATTGACAATGCATCTACAACACTGTTCGGATTCTAGCTTCTTTAAGAAAATTCTAAAATTGACTTCAATACAGTGTAAACAGAACCTTTGGCCAACTTCAAACACAGAGTAGGGAAAAAAAACCACCAACCCTTTTTTCAATATTCATTTCTTGATGTCATTTTACCTAGCACTGACCCTAACCTTTGATGTGAAGGAGACCAACTTTAACCAGTTCCTCCCTCCTGAAATCTAAAGCTACTTAATTTTGCTGCTCAACTCTGTAGTCTATACCAAACGAGGCTACTATCCCTATTTCCTAACAATTACACACTAATAGTGATGATGACAAGGAAGGAATACATTAAAATTTAAAGAAGAAAGAGAACAAAGGATGGATGAACAAGATGAGCAAGAAGAGGGCGACTTACAGACTGTCCCCAAGTGGTATAACTTAAATGCATAAAGGAATTTTGACAAGGACTGACCATATTAAATGAATGTACCAACAAGAGAAGGGCTACTTCACTAACAAACCTCTACTCTACTTAAATAGGTAATTGATATTATCCTTTCTAATCCAACATCCTTCAGTTCCTCCCTTCGAATTTCATCATTAAGCATTCCTAAATTTCCAAATTATAATTTTGTATGGATACATAACTCAACTAAACATCGTCTAATCCAAAATGTGAAAACAACTCACCATTCTAATTATATTTATCAACACAAAATGCGTACATTTAAACTGAGATAAAGCAAACACAAATTAACAATAACCATTATTGCGCAAAATGAAGATTGTAAAAAAATATATTGAAAAAAAATCGTTCTCCTTTTACCAGAACCAGTCCAATTTTAGTATTACATAATCTTGAAAGTTGAAATAACAATAACATGAAAACAAAGTACATTTAGAAAACTGCAATAAATGTACGATAATAGAATAAGTGGTCGCATTACACAAACGGTGACCAATGATTTTTACACACTCACTTACAAATGCATGGCACTTAAAGTACACTCACATATACAAACGGCAACAGATATGAAGCACATTATATAAGCACAATGAACAATCTAGGGGCATTAAAAACAATAAATAAACGGACCCAAATAAAGATAGAGACGAAAAAACGAAATTAGGAAGCGATTGGTGCAGCGATATACAAGGATTGAGTTTGAAAACAGAGGGAAGAAGGTTAGAGATGGAAAAGAGAAAAAGGGAAGAGGTAAAGTTAAAGAAAAGGATACCATTTTAGGGAGAGAAAGCGGAAGAAAAGGCGAGAAAGAGTGAGAAAATTTAGGGCAAAGAAGAAGGGAAGAAGATGATAAACGAAGATAGAGAGGAGATGGTGAAGGGAAGATGATGGTGGTGATGGGATTGGGAATTTGAGGGCTGTGCTGTGCAATTACATTCCACGCTAATATTCAAAATTATAAAAAAAAAACCCAAATATTCTTTTTTATAATAATTTTTTGGAAAAATATCCGTTTAGATTTTGAATTAATCGTTAACAATTTTTAAAATAACAAAATTTTGGATTCTATCCCGTTGAGTGAGAGACTTCTATCAATGACTATGAAGGTCTTTTATTAATAGAATTTAAAATTTTTGTCAAATTTGCTATTTTTGACAACTCTCTTAATAAGTATATCAAATTGAAACCTATCAATGATAACATCTATTAGTGACAACAACTTAACATCTATATTACTGATAGCTTATATCACTTACTATCAACGACAACTTTCAATATGAGAAAAAACATTTACAATGATAGCAAATAAAAAATTATTGTTGATAACAATTGAGTGCAGCTACTAGCGATCGATATTCACCTTAGTGATATCTTCCAACATGAGAAAATGAAGAAGAAATGTTGAATAAATGCGTGAAACTATCATTTTCAAGTTGAAAGCTATCAGTGATAGATGTTATATGTGATAACTTTTAATTTGAGAAATTCGAGAAGAACGTTTAAAAATGGTGGTTGAACGTAAGTTTTTAAGTTTTTAACTAATTTTTGTGCTATAGATACCATTGTTTTATCTTTATACTATATATTTTATAAACTTTTGGCTGGCTTAAATGTCATCTATACAAACAATACGGTTCAAAACACAAAAACTGATTGATGGAAAAAAATATATTATCAAGATTCCATTAAATTACTTATACATGGATAATTTCATAATTTAATAAACTATAACTATGAAGTCATTAGGTTGGTTACAAAATTCAAATGATGAAGACTAATGTTAATCACTAAAGTTAACCAAATTATTCCACATTTAAAAACACATATAAAATCTAAACTGTTAATTAGGTAAAGGAATGAATATAAAATATGCTTTTCTAATTTAATAATAATGACTTTTATTTTTTAGAGTTTCAATATTAAAAAATATAATAATAAAATATTATAAACAATAAAATAGTTATGCAAAATAATAAAAATTGGGGGCAGTTGCTAATATCACCGAGCGGTTAGAAACGGAACAAATTTACCAATTATTGGGTTCCACGCAATTATAGCGGTGCGTCGTATTGATTCGATGGTGGTGAAGGAAAACTTTCCAATTTTTCTTTAGAAAAAAGAAAATCAATTTTTGGCAAAATAACTGCATAATTAATTATTGCATCTTTTTATGGCAATAAAAATGTATTTGGGAAATATTTAAATAGATACACAACTCAAAATTATCGTCTACTCTTCTAATGCCATTCTTTTATAGAGTACCTAATTTGCATATATAAATTAGATAGGTTTGAAGGAAATTTTGAAATAGTAAAACTACTTTTATAATTTTAAAAATTGTTAAAAAGAAATATTTTCAATTACCTAAAATAAATTTTAATAACAAGAAAAACATTGTGATGTATATAATTTGGAACATAGAAGCAGAGAAATTGAGAATGAATACTAATGAATAGGGGTTTTGGATACATGATAGTGGCAATTTAGGGGTACAAAATGATATATAAAATGATGGGGTTTGAACTTTGAAGTTGGATTATCATATATGTGGTTTAGTAAAACTCAAAGGAACCACACATAATCCTTCACTTCTTAGAATTCCTTTCTTCTCTTCATCATTTCCCTGTGTACAAAAGTTTTGGAGTCATTCTTTTTTACTTCTACTTGAAAGTTGAAATTTCACTAACAACACTTTTTCATTCTTTTTTTTCTTTTTACCTCAGGATTTTGGCTTTTATATGAACTACTCTGCATTTGAAGTATAGTCTGTTCCAAACCCAGCAAAAGAAGAAGAAGAATTCTAGCTTCAATTCATATGTATTTAAGAAATTTCTATTTTCAAATTGTTTATGAAACAGATCCTAAAATATGACAATATATATACTTAGGAAACATGATGTTATGTTATACTTGAGAAAATTAAATTGAAGGAGAAAATTAAGAAAAAGAAAAGGGGAAAGGATCAATATATTTTGTACCTGAATATGGTGTTGAATGAATTTGATATAAAGATAGGCTTCTTGAAGAACTGATGCAGTATCAGTCTATAATAACAACAAACACGTACATAATCATTTTTAATTCTCTTTTATTTTTTTTATCTACATTTTTACCAAAACTATATATTAATTTGATTTTTTAGAAAAGAACAATTAAGTAAGAAGGAAAGTGAGTATAGAGTAAAAAATAGAGTTGAAAGTGTGAGTGTTGAATTGAACTGTAGAGAGGTAGGGATAGAAGAGTAGTTTAGAGAGAGAGAAAAAGAAGAGGTACCTTGCCGTAAGGGGAAACGAGCTTTTGAAGGGCAGTAATTTTATCGCTAAGCTTTTGACTTCTCCTTATTGGTAATGGTACCTGCAACTACTCCCCCATCAAACTATACATCAGAATCAGATGCTTATTCATATGTGATTCTTTTGGAGACTAATTTAAGTTACCACCATTATTTTTTGTTACTAATTAACTATACCATTTTAGAAAAAAAGAAAAGCTTGGGCACTAACCTTAATTCTCTTGTAATCTGCTGGCAAATGATCAAATGGGGGTGTTTGTACTTGTAGGGCTTTTTGGACAAACAATAACTCATCTTTCTTTGCATTCTATATTATATATTAGGCCACAACAAACAAAGGAATCAATACACAATTTTAGTATACAAAGTAGTAATAAAATTGTTGGAAATTAAGTTTAGGAGAGGGGATCAAAGTGTTGTTACCAATTCACTCTCCAAGAAACACAGCTTCTTAGGAAACAATATTGACTGTGGTGAAACATGATTTTCAGTAATGGATATACTTCCATTATTCCAACCTTCCACACAACAAAAAGAAAAAAAAAAGTAAAAGATTATTTGCAATTTGGTTAAGAAATCCATCCCAACAATATGTTTACCTCCTAATCTCATCACATTACACGTTATTGTCATATTCTATTTAGATAATTGCATTAGATAACACGCTTTAGAGATTAATTAATTGTATAACAACATATTTTTAAATAGATGTAGATATGACAAAATCTATCAATAATGATATGGTCTATCGTTAATTGACTCCGAAGATTAAAGGTAATTTTTGCTATATCTATCTTTTTTTTTCTTTTTTGTTATATATATTTACTAATATTATTCTATACCAAATTATCATATTTATAATTATAATGGTTCCTTTTCTTTATACGATTCCTGTTACAAATAATAAGTTTTCCAAATTATTGAAAGTTTTGTTTTGATTTTTGAACACCGAAAAAAGAAAAGTAGGATCACCTTCAAAAGAGAGATAGAGAAAAAGAAAAAACTACCACTTTCTTTCTTTATTATATATATATATGTATGTAAATAATTTAAAAAACCAAAAAACAAGATGATTATCAAATGATCCTTTAAATTTTGAAATGATACTTTGATAATGTCAATCACTTTTTCTTAAAGTTGTTGGTAGAAAGAGAAAAAAATGAAAAAGAAATGAGAAACTAACATTATTTCCCCAAAACTAATATAAGAAAAAAGGAGAGAAGGCAAGTAAACCTTGGTGGTGGGTGATCATAGGGTGGTGATAAGGAATAGTAAAACCTCCACCTTTTAGCTGCCCATCATTATTCTTCATTATCTTTGACTCCAACCAAAACCCTGCACTGTATTTAAACCAAACAAACTTTTTTAGTATCAAGTTTTTAAGAGACTGGGTAAAGGAGTAAACTAATCCCATATGTTGATTTCTTCATCAAACTTTGGCCATTCATTCACTCAAGAAACAAATGAAATAAAATAGAAAAGAGAGGAAGAGAAAGAGTGAAAGAGAACTAATTAACACATACTAATTATTAACCATATGTGATGGAACATCCATCTTAGCCACCCAAGAATTGATCTCACTATCTCCTTGTTACAAACAAATCTACTCATAACTGAAAACCTTACCTAATAAAAAACTGCACTGTGTCAGTTTATTTATTACTTAATTCTTTAAAATGTTTTACACGACGATTGAAGTCATTGCGTCGAAGAATATAGATACAACAATGTTCAACATACTTGTATAATAAAATTTACTATAACCATAGCTTAAAAAACAAGTAGGTCAAGTTATGTTTCTGACCTCTTAGCAGCACGAAAGAAGAGCTCAGTTTCTGAGGTTACCAACTAATTCCCATGAAGGAGCAATGTGATTGTAGATTCGATTTTGTGTACAAAAATGTTTATATAGTAAGACAGAGTGAGAATTTGGGGGACATTTTGGTAACTACCCAAAGGAAAAAAAATATTAATTTACTTGTTTGAGAAACCATATATTTAATTGATATGAAAATTATTATATTAGAGATAGATCCACTTTGATGGTTTCATAATACAATTAATATTAAAATCATTTCATGGTCACTATAAAACAATATATTTACTTCACAAATAATGATGGAATGAAATGATGAATTGACACTTGTTGCCAATATATATAAGAGTCGATACACCAAAAAAACTACCCCATGTTTTTTTTTATGATTATTTGGTTTTGAAAAGTTTTATAATTAGGATATATTTTACCATGATTTTCATTTTTTTTAGTAAGCGTTTGAATTTACATTCACATCTTAGAAACAAAAACAAAGTTTTTAAAAGCTATGATTACGTTCTAGTTTGATAGTATTGATAAGAGTGAACATGATAGATTAAAAAATCGATTGAACAAAAAATGTCGGTTAGCGATAAGAGGGGATCAGTCACTGTCGGGTTGAAAAAATTCAAACCAATAAATTTTAAACAAATTTCAAAGGTTTAACCGACCGAAGTCGTTGGTATTCCTTCATGGTGGTCGGAGTTGGTTTGAATTAAAGGCGTACATACGAGATTTTGTTATCACTATTCACAACAATTAATTATAAGAAATCATGTTAATGATAACTATGTGTTTATATAGAAAATGAAAAACAAGATGTATAGAGTGTGAGGATGAAAATTTTCCCTTCATAGAGAGTTCTAACATCATAGGCCATATTCAATAATGTATGAAAGGCATATAAAACTTCCAAATGACTCATAAATTTTGGCCAAATTTGTAGCTATCTGTTTGGTTTTGCTTTCACTAAATTTGATGACTTGCATTGTTTAATTATTTATGCAACTTGATTATTTTCTTTAGCTCATTGATTCATACATGGATTAATTAAGGATAAATGCATGTTAATAGCTAGTCAAATATAGATATTAAATTTGGATGATCTTTTCGTAAGTTAGTAGAAATTAGAAAACAAAATTAATTATATAAAATTTTATATCAAGTTCAAATTTGTGACAAACTTTGTGCTTTTGTATACTGCATACTATATAAATAAACCTAAATCAAAATATTTACAAAATAAAGTAAAGTATTTATTATATATGCATCCTGATAGATTATACTATCTATATCTAGTGGTGGAAGGAGTTTTTATGAACTTAAATTTCTTTTTTAAATAAGGTTTTATAGATGAGACTACTGTTATAAGCTTAATTGCAAAAATCTATTCGAAACCTTTTAACTAGAGGAGCCATAAAAATATCAAGAACACTGGTGATATCAATGAATATATTAAATTAATTCATCAACAGAACTATATTATTGTTGAATATTTCTATACATACACCAGAAACCAAAATAGATGTAGAACGTGACATATGGAAGAACAACAATAGTCAACAAATTAAAAGAAAAAAATAATCTTCAAATGGATATAGGGTTTTTTTTATATGGTTACTTTCTTTTCTATTATTATATACTTTGGAAGGATGTTTTGTATTTGAGATCAGCTATTTGAACTTGTAGTAAATGTCATTGGTATTCATATTACTAACAAATAGATCTAAAACCATTAGTTTTTTCTTTAATACCAACTCTATAATCTTCTAATTCTAGGTTAATCTTGATAGTAATTCTTTTCTATAAAAGAGTGTGTGTAGTTCACAAATATTGAACTTATGAAACCAACATTTTGAAGAACGAACACGAACACAACATTATATACAATAATACACCAATTTAGAAAAACCCACGTCAAGGATATGCATCTTAGGTATACTCTTTTTTTCCATTAATACAATCTACTAAAGAAAACATAAAATGTCGAGTTAAATTAACAGTGACAATGCTAGAGATGAAACATGAAGGTTTCTACCTTTGGTGTTTTTTTTTTTCTTTAATCCTAATTTAATTACCATATAAAAATGTATCCAACAATTATCTAAACTTTTCCCACATATTTGAAGTTAGAAATAAATAGATAAAAATACTTGGATATAAAATGTGTTGTTAGAAACATAAATATCTCAACATATGGGTGTCTAACATTATTGGATACTCCCTTGACCATATGTCATACACTAAATGAAATTATCTCAACTTTACTCAACTTACCTAATACTGTAATTGTTTTCAATATACACTCCAAAATAAAAATTATTTTAGCCCCAATTTTCAAGTGTGAACCAATCATTTTGTCAAAAGATTTTGTTTGGTCCAATATTATAGTGTATTAACATTATTCATTTAGTTGGAAATGTGCTCCAAAATTTCCACATTAGTTAGATAAAAGGATGATCATAAGTATACACGTGAGAGGATAAAAACTATTTCTATTGATATTAGGTTTTGTATGAGATGAAATCAAAAGTACAGCTTAAGAGAGTTTATTTCCAAGATATATAGACAATGCCAAACCCTTCACGGAGACATGTGAAGGGTTAAAAGCAAGTGATATATCATAGCCATGTCCCTAACTTAGGCCATGTCAATAAAATTTTTAGGTGTCCAAAACAAACATGTAATAATGAAATCTCGAAAGTAGGCCTAGACATGTTTGGGTAAAGACGAATATAGTCCAAATAAGAGTTAGAGGAATGAATGTCCATGTAAGGAGAAGTTGAATAGTGATCTTTTGTTGGAAAAGTATGGATTGCGTTGCCACCTACACTCCCATCATCTTTTCTTGCATTATTCAGTGTATTAGATTCTGAAGTTGGGAAATTAGTGAAAAGAGTAATTATAAAATGGGAGTTGACTAGATGGAAACATTTAAAAAAATGTCAAATGGGGTTTTGGTTTGTCTCGTAAGTTTTGGATGTTTCAATAAATCCTAGTGATTCCTTTTCATATCATTAGTAGTTTAAAAATGGAGTTATATGTTGTAATATTAAAATGAATAATGGAGTCTTGAGCATGCAAATGTATAGTGTTTCAACGTGGAAAAACAACAGAGATAGAGACCGAATAGCAACTGTTTTCCAAGAAAATTTTGCAACCAAAGGGTCAAATAAGAACGACAGGATATATCCAATAAAAACATACAGAGAGCGATTGCCAAACCTCAAATCTCTGAAATTCCCAGCATCTTCTTCTCTTTCAATTGCATGCATTCAGAGCCTAGCTTTCCTTCAAAAACATTACTTGAAACTCTATATTTGAATTAGCTGATCTAAACCGTAACAATTGGATTAGATTGGTTTTATTTTTTGGTTTAGTTAGATTGAATTTTTCTGTTTTTTTAGATTGGACCAACTGTTGGGTTGAATATTTTTTTTTGGCTTATATATATATATATATAAGTATAATATATAAGTTTGTTTTTTCTCTTAGGATTGTTGTGGTATTTACTTTTATTTCAAACTTAAAATACGTATGATGAATATTTGATATATAATCTTTGAATTTCTTAACGATTTTAGTTATCAGGTCAAAGTTATAATTAAGGGTTAGGTGGAAGACTATATTCATAATTCACATCTTTTGGGTAGGTTGAAAGAATACTTCCAACCCAACCCATATACACTCTTGACTACAAAGTATACAAACTACATGTTTATGTTTAATATTTTTCCTCAAAGCAAGCGAGCTTGAGAGTGGAAGAGAAAACATGCTTTTTCTAAGAAGACTTTGAATGTCGAATTGAAACCACATTGAAAAACAAGATCCAAAAAATGACTCAATACCAACAAACTTCAAAACCAATTCGATCTCAACTATTAAGATATGCTAGATAACCATTACTTAGATGATCTAATATATATATGAATCTAGGAATTATCTTTAAAATTTCTCATCAACCCTTGATCTTCAAAATAGTACTCCACAAACAAAACATATCAATCTTGATCACTTGAATGCTTTAAATATTCATGCATTCTAACACAAGAATACGAGAAACCAAAACTTATAATGCTTTTTAAGGTTTTAAACCTAAAATTTTACATTTTCAACTTCCTCTCTCAAATGTGAAAAATAGTACTAAATGAGAAAAATTATGAAAGAACACTATCTTACCTATATGTATTATTGTCTAAACTCATCTAACACCCTCTCAACTACTCCCATAAATGTAAATATATGAAATTAAATTGGTATATAATTCATTAATAATGTAGATGAATATGAAAATGTGTCTTTTCAATGAAAACGTGTGGCTTTTTGAAGAGTTGCAACAATTCAACAATTGCTTAGAAACTTAGTTTGGGAGTAAACATAAAATGCTTCAAGAAGACTTCTAGGTTTTTAACTCTTGTTGCTATTATTTGGGATAAAAGAGAACTACTACGGTTACGTTGGATAACTTCTCTTATACAAGATGAACCTCCACAACAATCATTTAACTAATTGATACATAACCTTAAGAAAGTTAAACAATTTAATTGGCTTGGAATGAATCAAAGACAATAAGAAATTAAAGAGAGAACTTGCAGGTACACTCTTCTTTTTTTTTTTTTCCCGAACACTATCTAATTCCATTGTAAGTCACTTATAGCCTAAGAAAAAGATAAAATGAATTCCACTCATGACCATAGATACCATATCGTCAAACTAAATTAGGATGTGAAAAGGTAAATTGCTCCATGAAGACTGTAATATGAAAGGGATAAATTTAAGTATTATATATATATATATATATGCTTAAGAATGAGTAGGTGCTCTTTCCGTTACCCTTGTTGGGAGAGGAGCAAAGTTTTGTAGCAACTAGCACATTGATTTCAATGCTATTTTATGGGGATCAGTTTGGCTGAAGAGAAACAATAGGATTTGTAGAGATGTGAAGAGGCTCTGGGACATGGTAGCCTTATGATTACCGTTTGATATCACTAATTTTGTCATATTCACAATATAAAAAGAACTGGTGCCGTGAGATGTTTTTCCTAAATGTTTTTGTCATTTGATGCAATTTTTTTTTTAATCTTGAAAAGTGAATGTTAAATTTCTATTAAAAAAAAAAAGGAGAAAGAAGGCTAATCTTAATTTAAAATTAGTAAAAATGATCCATTCATGACAAAGTGAAAGTAAAAACAAAAAATTTTAGAGGAAAAAAGAAGGAACATTTTTTAAAATAGCAAAATAAATTAAAATATTTACGAGCTATAAATGATAGTAATTGATAAACTTCTATCACTATAACATATCAATCAGTGATAAAATTTAAAAGTTTTGTTTAGGTTGTAAATATTTTGTAAAATTTGTTATTTTTTTAAAATTTTTCAAAAAGAGCATGCATACAATGGAGGTAATAAATTGATCCAAATAAAATCAAGGAAAATTAACTTTTCAAACTCCACATTTTGAAGAAAATACGTGTTTGGTACCTCAATTTTAAAAATCTCTTTTTAATCTTCATATTATAAGAGTAGAGTGTTGTTTAAATTTTCAAAATGTACATTTTTAGTCCACGAGTTTTTGAAATTAAGTTTAAAAAACTAAAAAATATCTTTAAACCTTTATTTTAAAAATAATTATATGACATTTTATATGAGACCAATAGTTTCTAAAAAAATCATATTCTCTTTAAAATAATTTTTTATTTAAGAAATTATCGAAAATAAAATATTTGACATAATATTTACAACAAATTATCAAATTTAATAGATTTTATTTTATTGTGGTTTTTTTAGGTAGAAAATTTTGGCCAAATTTTGGCACAAAATATTTACACTAATAATCAACATATTAAAAAAATAATACGTTGGTTGGATTAGTTTAGTTTTTTTTTTTTTTTTTTTTCTTGGTTAGCCCAAAATTGATTTAGAGGTTACAACCTTCAATTGCTTAACCTCACGGATTAGGATACCGTTTTGGTGGTAGAGTGTGGTTCACTTCACGAGACTATGAGAGGGTTAATTAAACGTCGTCGGATGTGTTGTTCACGGAACGAAGGTTCTGCCCATCTATGCTTGCTTGATTGCCTGCGGGCGCATCCATCACCTTACTATGCAACCCCAGCTACTTATTCACTTATTCTTATTCCTATTCCTATTCCTATTATTTACCTGCTTTAAAGAATAATTAAAAGAAAATTCCGTATTCAATGGCTCACAATTATTTCTACAAAAGTCCCTAAAGAGGATATTTGATTATAATATTTACACATTACATTTATATAATTTACTTACAAAATTCACCTTTTAAAATTATACTACTTAATATAGACAAATATTATTATTTATATATATGTATATATAGGTTGTGATATTTTGAAATTTTATACTTTAAAAGTAATTTCGGTTGCTATAGTTGTAAAATGATTAATCTAAATGTAGAGCATGAGATGATAAGAAGTTTGAAAGTAAAATCTTATTTAATTAATTGAAATTGACTTTATATATTATAAAGAAAATATTTGTAGAAAAGTAATAAGGACACGTATTTCAATTCTATTCTAGCGCCTTCCTGAACCCATTCAATTAGGATTGAATAGAATAAATCGAACGCCAATATGAAAAACAATACTAATAATAATAAAACTAACTCTATTATTCATTCATCCATATGAAAAAGAGAATGAGAGTCATAAGTTTTTTTTTTCTTTCCATAATGCGGGAAAAAGCTACACACACCCAAACCGAATCTTGCCTTCTTCTTCTACCCATCAACAATCACAACTCATTTCTCCTTCAAATCCATGGGGCTTTCTCTCAATCTTCGATTGCTTTCTGGTGATCCTTCTTCCATTTTTCTTTTACCTTTAACCATTCTTATTCTTCTGTTAAATTCCATGTTTTTCTATGCATTCTAACGTTTATTTGGTTTCTCATAACTTCTTCTCACCTTTTTCACTCTTTCCTTTATCTTTTGTAATTGTGGAAATTCTATTTTTAGAATTTGTTTGCTTCATATTCTCATCCTTATGGTGTTTTTCTTATTATATTGTAATCTGATGAATTCAACCTTTTTTCTGATGCTTGTATACTTGTACTTTGTTATGTTTTGATTCTTATACAGCTTATTTAACTTCTACTGTGTTTTACTTTCAACACATAATGTTTTATATCATTCTTGGTTTCGTTATATTTTGATATGTAATGTGTATGCTTTTTTTTTTATTAGTCAGCAGGTATAGCTTAGAGTTTATAGCTTTTCAGATATTCTGTTTTACTTCATTTTTAGTTTTTCTATAATTGATTATAGCGTATGTTTTATGAAAGTAGGGGATATTTCGTTCTGTTTCAGTGTAATATATCATTTTTGTTAATTTTATTTGTCATCTTCTCCTCTGTTTCGTTGTTTTAATTTGTTGTTGTTTATGAGCACTTTTCTGGACTGTTGGTTTTCTACAAATGTCATTAGTTATATGTTCTTTTTACTGTTTTTTATTCTCTAATCCTATGTTTTCGTTTCTCATTAGCAGGAGAGGAATGATGGGTACCTTTATGTATTAGCTCTAACTCTAAGAAGTTCAGATTTGACTCATTTTTTTTCCAATGAACTGACACGTGAACTATGAGGTGGTTTAGAGCAAGCGCTGCTGTAGCAAAATTGGCCATTAAGAGAAACATATTGCAGGGAGGATCATATGTTGGGAGATCAAGGATCAGTACATCTCAAAGTCGATATTTTCATTCGACACTTTTTAAATCAAGAGCTCAAAGTGCTCCAGTTCCACGTCCTGTTCCTCTTTCTAGGCTTACTGATAGCTTCTTAGATGGAACTAGCAGTGTTTACTTAGAGGAACTTCAAAGAGCTTGGGAGGCTGATCCTACCAGTGTTGATGAGTCATGGGATAATTTCTTCAGAAACTTCGTGGGCCAGGCTGCCACATCTCCTGGCATTTCTGGCCAAACAATACAAGAGAGTATGCGTTTATTGTTGCTTGTGAGAGCATATCAGGTTAATGGTCACATGAAGGCCAAGTTGGATCCATTGGGATTGGAAGAAAGAAAAATTCCCGAAGAGTTGGACCTTGCACATCATGGTTTCACAGAAGCTGATCTTGATCGGGAGTTCTTCTTGGGGGTGTGGAAAATGGCCGGGTTTTTGTCTGAGAACCGTCCTGTTCAGACCCTCAGATATACTGTGACCCGTCTTGAGCAAGCATATTGTGGAAGCATCGGATACGAGTACATGCACATTGCCGACCGTGAAAAATGTAACTGGTTGAGGGATAAGATTGAGACCCCAACACCAACGCAATACAATCGGCAGCGGAAAGAGGTTATTCTTGATCGTCTTTTATGGAGCACACAATTTGAGAACTTTTTGGCAACTAAGTGGACCACAGCAAAGAGATTTGGGCTTGAGGGAGGGGAGACTTTGATTCCTGGGATGAAGGAAATGTTTGACAGGGCTTCAGATCTTGGAGTTGAAAGTATAGTTATTGGAATGCCTCATAGAGGGAGATTAAATGTCTTGGGCAATGTTGTCAGAAAGCCACTTCGTCAAATATTTAGTGAGTTTAGTGGTGGTACAAAGCCTGTAAATGAGGTTGGGCTCTATACAGGAACCGGTGATGTGAAGTATCACTTGGGAACTTCTTATGATCGACCAACTAGGGGTGGGAAGCGACTTCACCTTTCCTTGCTTGCTAATCCAAGTCATTTGGAAGCTGTTGATCCTGTGGTTGTTGGGAAAACACGGGCAAAGCAGTACTACTCAAATGACGCGGAGAGGAAAAAGAACATGGGTATTTTGATTCATGGAGATGGTAGTTTCGCTGGACAAGGTGTTGTGTACGAGACTTTACATCTCAGCGCTCTTCCTAACTACACAACTGGTGGGACTATTCACATTGTTGTAAACAATCAGGTAGCTTTCACCACTGATCCAAGGTCAGGAAGATCCTCACAGTATTGCACTGATGTTGCCAAAGCCTTGAATGCACCCATTTTCCATGTGAATGGAGATGATGTGGAGGCAGTTGTTCATGTATGTGAGCTGGCTGCAGAATGGCGCCAGACTTTCCATTCAGATGTCGTCGTGGATTTGGTTTGTTACCGTCGTTTCGGGCACAATGAGATTGATGAGCCATCTTTCACCCAGCCTAAAATGTATAAGGTGAACTTTCTTGTATTCTGCTAGTCTAAGGACACATTCTATTTGTTTATTTTCTTTTATATATATTAATATTTAGAAACATTTTTTAAAATAACAAAATAAATTAAAATATTTACGAGTTATAACAAAATTTTGAATTCTATCACAATAGCATATGAATGACTATGAACGATAGAATTTGCGTAAATATTTTGTAAAATCTAATATTTTTAAAAATTCTCATAATATTTCCCTATATATATGTGCGTGTATATTATTTATTTAATTTAAATTTATTATTATTATTATCATCATGGTTATTATTGTTTTTATTACAAAGTTGGAACTCTTACATTCCTCAATCATTTCCACCTATTTATTTAACTACAAGAAAATTTCACATGGTTGTATAGTTTATAATTCATGCTTTATAATGCACTTGAGTGCTACTGACGAGACGGTGTAGCTCTTGTCCATGATTCTAAATTTGTTTATGATACAGGTTATTAGAAACCATCCTTCATCTCTTGAGATTTACCGAAAGAAACTTTTAGAATTGGAGCAGGTGTCTCAAGAAGACATCCAGAAGATGCAATCCAAGGTCAATTCAATACTTAATGAAGAATTTGTTGCCAGCAAAGATTATGTTCCTAGAAAGAGGGATTGGCTTTCAGCGTATTGGGCTGGATTCAAGTCCCCTGAACAGCTCTCACGTATTCAGAATACAGGGCATGTGGAATAATATTTTCCTTTTTACTGCCTTTTGTTCTCTTATTTGTACTAATATCTGTAAAATTCTTTTCAGGGTTAAACCCGAAATCTTGAAAAATGTAGGAAAAACTATTACATCCCTTCCAGATCACTTCAAGCCTCACAGGGCAGTCAAAAAGGTGTATGAACAACGTGCCCAAATGATTGAAATTGGGGATGGCATTGACTGGGCCCTTGGAGAAGCACTTGCTTTTGCCACATTGTTAGTGGAAGGTAACCATGTTAGATTAAGTGGACAGGACGTTGAAAGAGGCACCTTTAGCCATAGACATTCAGTTCTTCATGATCAGGAAACAGGAGAGAAGTATTGCCCTCTTGATCATGTTATCATAAACCAGAACGAAGAGATGTTTACTGTCAGCAACAGGTAATGGAAAAATATTTACATATTACGCAAGCCATTTCTTTTACATCTATGTTCACCATTGATGATAATGTTCCTGCCTGATGGTCCACTTTTGAACCTGACTTGTTGAAATATGTTCATTGCTATTGTGATGAAACAAATACCAAGAAAAGCTAGCATTGGGCCTTTGTTGATTGCAAACTAGATTTTTACCATGATAGGACAAAAGAGTATTGTCTTACGGGAGACTTCATACTGTCTCCTTGTTCATTTGTAAAAATGCTCACTTTCCTGTCTACAGCTCTCTTTCAGAGTTTGGTGTTCTTGGATTTGAGTTGGGTTATTCAATGGAAAATCCCAATGCATTGGTAATGTGGGAGGCTCAATTTGGTGATTTTGCTAATGGGGCTCAAGTAATATTTGATCAATTCGTAAGTAGTGGAGAATCAAAGTGGCTGCGACAAACAGGACTTGTTGTGCTACTTCCGCATGGCTATGATGGGCAGGGACCTGAACATTCAAGTGCAAGATTGGAACGATTTCTTCAGGTACTTCATTGAAGATTTCTTTCCTCTTTACTTGCAGATCAGCACAATGACAATCTCTACCTTTTTTCCTTCGTACTTTACTTTTGTGATTGACGTGAGAGTCACTCTCTTGTATGTATAAAAAAATTGATTTGATGTTTACGAATTATTTGTATTTTCTTAGATGAAAAAGGGCTCTACATGATCTTCTAATATTTTTAATTTTTCTACCCTTTCTAGTTATAAAATAGTCTGTTGTGCTTCCCCACTCTTTCCTAAGTTGGCAATTGGCATGTTAAATCACCAAAATATGATGTTATTTGTGGTTAAATGTCTAGAGTTTTTGCATGGAGTTCCAGAACATTAGCATATCTTTTATTATCTCATTGGCGTATTCTTAATTAGAAATTTCCATTCACGAAGTTGATTTTTTTTTTTAAAAAATTTTGATATTTGGCTGATATGAATTTCATTGAACTTTGTTGAAGATGAGTGATGACAACCCTTTCGTTATACCTGAGATGGACCCTACTCTTAGGAAACAAATTCAAGAATGCAATTGGCAAGTTGTGAATGTTACGACTCCTGCTAACTACTTCCATGTTTTGAGGCGTCAGGTGAGTTCATCAGTAAGTTACAGAATTCAAATTTTCTCGAATTGACGTGTTTTCCATCACGATTTTGCTCTCCAGATTCACAGGGACTTCCGTAAGCCTCTCATTGTGATGTCTCCCAAAAATCTACTTCGTCATAAAGACTGTAGATCCAATCTATCTGAGTTCGATGATGTGAAAGGCCACCCAGGTTTTGATAAACAGGGCACGAGATTTAAGCGCCTAATCAAGGACCAAAACATGCACTCTGATCGTGAAGAAGGTATCAGGCGTTTGATTCTTTGCTCTGGAAAGGTAAGCCACCTATTTTATTTTGACTTCGTGCATCATGTGTGTTTTTGCTCTTAAGTCTAATTATTGGCTCCTAATTGTTGGTAACTTTCAAGGGAAGAATTTACTTGTTTGTATCACATATGACTCATAATATTTTTGCATCATCATAATTGGAAGCTGAGATGAGTCAGACTTTCACCCATTATTTCAATTCCAAAATTTAATATACGATTTTGACATTTTCTACTTCAGATTTATTATGAACTAGATGAAGAGCGAAAAAAAACCAATGGAAAGGATATTGCTATATGCCGGGTCGAACAACTATGTCCTTTCCCATATGATCTCATCCAGCGAGAACTGAAGCGGTATCCAAGTATGTTTATTCGACCTACTGCCAACAATATACCAATAATGAACTAGTAAAAAACTTGTAAGGCTTTGAGCAATGCATGACAAAGCTTGCATTAGGCTATTGTTTTCAATACTTACCTGGTCACCAATTTGTGTGCTTGTGTTTTTTTTTTATTTTTTATTTTTTATGTATATATATATATTTTAGTATTTTTATTTACATGAAGGATGCATTTGTTTTCATTTTGTTTCGAATACATTTTGTTGTTGCATAATGGCTTTTGAACTCTATGGAGATGGATGAATATGGGGCTTATCTCTTGGCAGTCATCCAATGATTCTAAATATATGAATATGAATTCTTTAAATACAATTTTCGTAGGAGGGCCATGAAAGCGGGGAAAGAAATACCCCCTCATTTTAAATGGTTAATTTGGTATAACTGACGACATCGTTCACCTTTTGCCTCACAGATGCTGAGATTGTTTGGTGCCAAGAGGAGCCAATGAACATGGGTGCATTTACCTACATTAATCCTCGTCTTGGTTCTGCCATGAAGAGTCTATCCAGAGGAACAATTGAAGACATAAAATATGTCGGTCGTGCTCCATCTGCCGCTACAGCCACTGGTTTCTATCAAGTTCATGTTAAAGAACAAACCGAGATTATCGGGAAAGCTCTGCAACGTGACCCGATCCCATATATTCATTGAAGTCCTTCCAGATTCCTTTTGTAAGCAATTATTCATAACATATCTAATGATATGTAAATGTTAACTCTATGTTGTCCTAATATCTGTACTTTCAATGTATTTGTTCTGCATACGTATCTATTAACATATAATGGGAAGCCATATGCAGTCTCAATGCACAGATGTATTCTGCTCATTCCAATAAAGTTACTGATAAACAAAAAATTTATTAGACAAAATCCTCATTTCCGTTTTCTCCTAAAATGCCAAAGAATGCATTAAGATTTCTCTCTCTATCTCCCTCTATTTCTTTACACTCAAACTCACATAGGTTTGTCACAGTTGGAACAGAGAATAAGCTCTATTTTGAAAGGACACAAAGGTCTGCTTCCTGAAAATATTTACTGACATTACCAGCCTAGTTTAACGATCCTAGTTAGAATAATAAAAAAATAAGATGAAGTAAATCTCAAGCCCAATATTTCTAAGAATATATATTTCCAATCAACTCCTCCAAGTTTTGACAGTAACGTATGTATTTCATGATAAAGCCCAAAAATTATACTCTTATTCTGAATTCCATCTGATGTTTGTATTTTTTGTCAAACAGAAATTCTATTCTCATATTCTTATTTGTTTCCACTGTTTGTATATCACATCTTTAACCTCTCATGTTCTTGAAAGCAGGTCCTGACGCAAGACAACTTTTTCACTTTTGCAGGGCCTACTTCCATGGTGTAATTTTGTTTTTTAGGTATCAATGTAGAAAGGTGTATCAATTTGTACAAATTATTCTATCAATTTAAACATTCAACTTTCATAAGTATATTAATATAAATTCACCTTCTAATAAGCACTAACACTCTTAAGATAACGAAGTCACGGTATTAGAAACGTGTCCAATACATGCTAGCTGGCATGTTGGTTTTTTTTAAAAGAATTTTGGAAACGGCTCCGACACGGCCAAGACATCGTTGGAGAAATAAAAGACCCATAGAAACGGCTCATTATTCGGCCCAATGACAATAATTATTAGTTTTCTTTTTAATTATTAGGTTTGTTGATGCATGTTTTATGGGTCTGAACTTGTTATTTTGATATTTTTAATTTGAATCTTTGTTATGTGTTGTGTCGTGTGTCGGTATCTATGCTTTCTAGTTCACCTTCATGCTTTATTTGGATGCACTTATAAAAGCTCAAGATTTAAATTGATGTACATGTACTTATAAAAGTTTAAGGTTTAGGTTGTTATACTAATAAAAAAAATTAAATTGATACAACCTTTCAAGTTGGGAGGTATAAATTGATATTTGTCACATTTATTTTTTATAGAAAGTACTACTTTTTAAATTGTAATGGGGTAATTGATATTGATGTTTTGTTTTCAACAGTCACCATTTTGAGAGTATGAGATGGATTGCATTATATATTATATTCATAAGAATCATGGCTTGGAAAATCACACTTGCTCTTGTGGAGGCTGAGAGGGAAAGCATTTTTTGATTTTGAATGCTCATATTTGAACTATTATTATTCTTTCTTTCTTATTATCTCCTCTCTTTAATCAGGTGATGAAAGCAGATGAACTTTAGGTGTTCTCTCTTATTATATTGTTCCCTTTTTAAGTTTTGGAAGAACCTTCTGATTCCACACCAACATCTGCTCCACCAAAAAGCCTAATTGGACATCCAACTTGCTCTGTAAGTGAAAACGAATCTTATATATCTATAATAATACTATTATGTATGCTCTCACACTCCACTAAATTAGCCACAAAAGGCAAATTGTTAGCTTCATTGTTAGAATTGAAGATTTAATCCTTCACTTTACTTAATGCCTTGCTACTGTTCCTCGTTGGGTTCCTGGGATTGTACACTGAACAGTATCAACTAATTTATATATGAAATTAATTATAATATAGTCTATAAAGTTGTTGGAGAATCTCTCTTCAATTTAGGAATAACGTTTATTTGTCACCCAATTTTGAAGTATTTTTGTATTTAGTTGTTGTCATTAGTACATATATTTAATGGGATAATGGTGTGGCAAATTAAATATATATGGATTTGATAGATTAATGAGAATGCCACCTCCACATTTCATTAATAATATTATGGACAACAATTAAATAGAAGCATAATTCAACATCTAGGGGACTTAATTAATAGAGGTTTTTAAAGCTTTAGAGAATGAATGATTATTCACAGGATTCGAAGTTGATGACAGCTTATGATTTAGTGCAGCAAACTTAGTAATGGAAGCTAAAGACAAGTTACAATTTAATTATCCTAACAAAATTGGAACTTAGGAAAGAGGGCATCTCCTTTTAGAAGTGTTTAGTAGTTTGTATATCAGAAGTTGTATACTTTTGATCAGATCAGTTTGAACAATTTGGTAGAATGTGTAAAAATAGGTGTTGTATTGGCTATACTCGACTAAAGTAGATGGAAACATTTTAAAATGGGAGAAAAAAGGTTTTTCATTTTGAGCAGACTGAATTAGGGAAAAAAGGAAAAAAAAAGATAAGAAGGTATCAATGAGTCCATTTTAAAAGTAGAGTTTATTAAATTTAGAACTTAGAACATAAAAAGTGGGTTGTTTCGATCTTTGATATAATTAATTTAAAATATTTGGAAGTTGATCAATCTTGGTGGGTTGTTGATCATATTGGATAATATCACATTTTAATTATTTATAAGATAAGATTATCTTTGTGTGATATATAAATAATGTGAGTAGATGTATATGTCAAAATATGGATTATGGAACATATTCTAATATGAATTATCCCAAACATTATATTATTCTTCAATTTGTGGTTAGTATTATTTCACTTAACACATAATTTTCTCTCTTTTGTATTATAATAATTGAAAATCACTAATGGAAATTAAAGTTAGGCCCTTTGTTTGATTATCTAGGTGATGTTATCTTAAGATGAAATGAACATAATTGCATGCCTAAAAAGAAGTACAATGAAATAATGAACATTGTTCCATATATTAGGTATAAATACCTAACCATACATTTAAATTCTTTGTAGCCACGACAATCTCGAAAAGAAAACTTTTTTGGTTATGCTGTGGGTTTGATTTTCACTCGATCCTAGATTTTCAAATGTTACGATTGTTTCGAAGTCCTTAATGCGTAACACTTTGAGTTTATAAGAGAGTTATATGAATGAACCGATATCACATGTGAATGAGAGACATTCTGATAACATGAAAGTATATGATTAAAAAAGACTAATTGTACTTATACTAACAAGGTGTACCTTCCTTTTCAATGGTTCAATCATAGAAACTTCAAAGTTAAGTGTGCTTAGTTTGGATAATCAATCTTACATTGGTTGACTTATTGAGAATTTTACTAATAGAGATAACTTCTGCTCTTAAAAGCTTTAATAGATAGGTTGCAGGGGAAGTTTGGGAGTCATGAAGTGCGGATTTCAAATCCTAACATTAAGTGCATTACACCTAAGTTTTGAAATCTTACAATTTTACACTTAAAAGGTTCAAAATGTTACAAGCTCCGAGATTGAATTCCGTTTTAATTTGATATATAGGTTTCAATATATTTACACTTTTGAATTTGATTTTTCACTAAATATTAGTATGTAATTAACTTAAAATAATTATAATAGATTAAATTCCAGAATTATTTATCACTATTAAAATTAATTATATTTTTTATGCATAATAATTTTAAATTAATTAATATACACAATCGCCATATATGATATATAGTGAATATTTAGTTTAAAGATGAGAATCAATAGAGAATATCTTAAAACCTAGGAACTAAATTTAACTAAACGAAATTAATATTTTGAAATTATGGATCAAATTTAAATCGAAACAAAACTTAAGATATAAAATTGTAATATTTTAAAATAAATAAATTAAATGGAAATTAGATGAATTTAAAAATATATATTTTAACAAAAGAAAAATCTAATTTTATTTTTAATACTTTTTTTTTTTTAGCATTCTTCAACTTCATGTCACATTTATCTAAACCAACATGGATGTTAAATTTAGTTTCCTTTTCACTTTAGTACCTATGAATAGAAGGAATATAATAAGTAATATTATATATGAAACTAAAATTGATTATCAAAACAACATATTCCTATTTTATTCCAAGAATATATTGTTAAATCATTAAATTGACTTCTAAAACTTAGTTCTTTTAATTTAAAAAATTAAAATTTAGTAAATATCATTTGAGAAAATCTCATAAATGATGGAATGATTCGATAAAATTTTCATATTTAGGGACGAATCTTGAGAGAGCATGGAGCAAGTGCCTCCTTTAACTTTTAAAAAACATGTACGTACACAAAGTGGTATGTACAAAAATTTTATATAGGAACACAAAACACTATGTAATAAACATATTAAAAAATGTTAAAAGAATATCTCGTTTTATTGGTACTTTAGTAATATTCACTGTATTTGTAGCAATAAAGAAAGATCGACAATTTTCACTTGATTTTTGTTATAAAGTAAATATATATGAATTTAAATAAGAAATCATTGAAACTTAGTTTCATAAAAATAGTTTAGTTATAATCGAACAGTTTTGGAGTGGTCGTAAGAACAAGAAATTAGTAAAATAAAATATTATTTAATATAATATAATTTAGTACTTCAAAATTAATATTAAAATGCAAAAATCATTAATGGAAGAGAGCATGTGCCTCTAAATTCGCACGTTCATACAAATTGTTATTCAACGAAATTGAGGTATCGTGTAAGTATTCTATACTTGATAAGCCCAAGTTTTATTCGTTCAATTCTTCTCTTTTATTTTTAACACATATTATATAGTTTTCATTTTGATTTTCAAATTTTAATTGTTTTTTAAATGACACATTTATATTATTTAATTTTTTAAAAAAATATTTCCCTTGTTTTCTCTCCGATTTACAATATATATTATAATATTCTCTTTATTAATATTCAACTTTGCACGTTTTTTAAGTAGATTTTTTAAAAATTGTAGATTTTACAAAATATTTACAATCTATAGCAAATTCTATTACTGATAGTAATTGATATGGATAAAAGACTATTAGTGACATGATCTACATTTGAAAATATTTTAATTTATTTTTTTATTTTAAAAAATGCATGCAATTATATATCATTTAATTTGTTTTATTAATATTCCTTATTTTAGATATTTATCAATGTACTTTTTATATATATCTATAACGAATATCTAAACTAAAGAGTATTAATAATAAAAATTAAAACAAATTAATATATGTATATAAATTTTTTTATTTTAAATTTAAATCATATTTATAATTTTTCTAAAAAAATTGAAGTACGTCCCAACCACTCAAAATAGAGATTTTGAAATCGATTTTATCCGAACATATTTGCTGAAGTGTTTGATGGTTGCATAAAATCACTATTTTGAAAAGTATAATTTGTTCGATAGTGAATCGAAACGAACCCTCTGTATCTAAACTTTTTAAATTGTGTTCGGTAACTCTATTTTTTTCTTTAAATTTGTTTTATTAGCAATAATTTTTGGACCGTCAAGAACAATAGCAAATTATGAGCTTTACTTTGAAAAAAATAGCAAAAATAATTTTAAATTATTAGAGTAGCAAAACATAAAAATTAGGAAAATAAATAAATGAAACAATCTCTTAAATGAAAATACAATCGTTCACTTAAATCTCAAATATAATATAATTGAAATAACACATGCTACATAAAAATTAAAAATTCTCCCAAAAAGCATAAAGATTAAAAAACTTATCATTAATGGGAAGCTCCACCTCGTGCGTGTAAAAAACTTTTAAAATCAAATGATAAAATATTATATAATCTGAAAACAATGAATGATAAATATGAAAAATTGTGTATTTGTTTGTTGTAATAAAAAGTTACTAAAAATTGACCAAAACTATGAAACGTACAATGAAAAAATTATATTATCAATCGTTTTATGGATAGCAAAAAAGTATGAATTAAATAGCTATTATTATATATTAATAAAAATAAATTGTTAATAATTTGATTTGAAGTCTACAAATCCGAAAATCTGGTATAATTTGAAGGTATAGATCTAGCCGATGTTGGTTAAATGAGATCAATCTTGAAAATAAATATTTATTTAATATTTTTATAAAATTGAATGATACGTAAATACATTGTATTCATGATTCTAGTTTATATTGGATTATTTTACTCTGCACAAATACACTGTATATGAGAAAAAGAAGTTTCCGTCTATGAAAAGGTAAAATCGTTTGAAAAGTTATAAAAAAAATATCTAGTTCAAGCGATTTTATTAAAAATCAAAATATTTTTAGAATTTAATATTTTCCAAAATTTTAACGGAAGTTTGAAGTATCCATTTTTTTTTATAAAATGTAAATACTTCTCATTTTCTTCTATTTAGGTAAATTTTCTTTTATTTTATTTAAAAGATTAAAATTCAATCCATTTTAAGGGGAATTTTTATGAATAGAGAAAAGAAAAAACCTATTTATAAAATTAAGCAAGGGCTAAAGAAATTGGATGAATTTTGCTTTATAATATTTGAAACTGTCCCTTTTATTTAAGCTTGGAGGTCCAACCATCAATTTTATTTATTAATTCAATACATTTATCTTTTCTTTTTCAATCCATATTTTTTCATTTTGGTAATTTTGACATTGATGCATTGTCACTCAATTTAAGTAATGGCATCTTATCATGAAAAGAAGTCACAAGTGAGCATCTAGTTGTCCATATCTCATGAGCATCGATGCAATATCTCCATAACCTTTAAATCAATTACATGATATTATACGTCTTCCAAAAAAATTAAAGTGGTATATCGAAAAATGGAATTATATAACATGCATCTATTCACATAAAAAAAATCTCCATTCTATCATCTACAATAATCACAGATTGAATATCCGATTTTCCTATGGCAGGATTCAAAGGCAAACCAGAAAAAAAGTGTTATTCTTCATTCAAATTCTTACAAATATTACCAAGTGCTTTGCCACCCAAATCATTCTGATCATATTGGTGAAGAGGAAATCAATGTGAAGTCCGAATATGTGGCAATAGAGAGAGAAGAGTGTCTGCTACATCATTTTCATCACCATCCATATATTTGCACAATTGTCTGTATAGTCATGCAAGTAAGACAACCAACCATCCAACTATATCTTCAATCTAACAAAGATGCATGCTTTCAATAAATCTAAAATTTGGTTCCTCAAAATCAATTTATATAAAAATTTGTTGGATAATAATATTTATCTTTAAAGAAAATATAAAATGTGAATATGTTCCTTAAATTTACTACAAATTGCTCAATGGGACTGGTTTTTAAAATATTCAACTTTAACTATTGTTTGGAATTAAATTTAAAATTTATTAAAAATACGTTTAGATTAGAATCGAACTCTTTTAGGTATGGCGATCAAATTTCTAAAAGACAGAGAATGAAAGGATGTTTATGTCTTTGTTTTTATTCATGCAACTTCTTGTCATATTTGTTCTTAACAAGGCATCATATGTTCTATCTTTCTTTTACTATTAGCCCACACTCCTAAATCAAATAGACTATTTTGACGTTTGTTATTTTAAATACTTGACAATTTTGAAAAAAAACGTCAGAAAAACGAGTGTTTCTGGAGATAAAATGTCAGATTTTTTGTGAAAAGGTGGAGGTGGACAAATTTTCGAAAACTTTGCACACGTTGGGGCCTTTCTTGACGTTTCAAAACCATCAAGTGGTATGTACCTTTCTTGACGTTTTAAAAATGTCAAGTACTGGTATCTATTTTTTACTTGATGTTTTGAAAAACATCAAGAATTTTTATGACAAGGTGAAGGTGGGCTAATTTTCGAAAAAAATTCATGTCATGGCCTTTCTTGACGTTTAAAAACTGTTAAGTGGTATGTGCTTTGCATGTCAAGTAGTATCTAATATTTTCTTGATGTTTTTGCACACCTCAAAAATTGAGTACGACTGGTTTTTTTTACGGTATTTGTTCAAGACATATGACACGTAATTGTTCATATTTTTCCAATTTAATTGAATGTTCTTCAGAACATGTGACTTTTGGTGATGCCGTTAAAGGATGAATTCTAGCAAAGGGGACATTGTTAGTCAGTATCTCCCTAGATTTGAGGTAAGGTATCTTGAAGGACTAATTACTGCTAATCTTATAAGCATAAGTCAGTTGTGTGAACAGGAGTATACTGTGAATTTCTATAAAGAAGATTGCATAGTGATTGATGTAAGTAATGCTGAAGTTATGAGGGGTATGTGTCAACCTGGTAACTGCTATCATTGGAAGTTAAATAAAACTAAGTCTTGTAATTGCTAGAGAATGAGTTTTCTATTTTATTTGCAAAGAAAGAGTTTGTTGGATTTTTTTTTTTTGTTGTTGGGATAATTATTGAAGACCTATTTATTTTAAAAGAACTTGAGTTATCTGAACACTTAAATTGTATTTGTTGAAGATTGCTCTGATGTGTTATTCAAGATTATTTTATGAAGTATTGTTTTTTGAAGTTTCAAGAAGAAAGCTTATTCAAGATTATGAAATGAGGGGCAATATGCTTTGTCTACCGTGGTGTTGTCTATGTTTTGATGTTTTCTTGCTTCCGTTTGAGTATGTTGTGACTTCTAGAATCTTTTATCTATATCTTTTTATAAAGAAGATCTTGAAGACTATTGATGGCCTTAAAATTAATTCATGAGAAAGACCCATATTTATTTCTTGGCTCGTTTGTTTTTACCTAAGAAGAAAAATTGGAAGTTAGTCTTATTTGCAACCGTTGTCCATTCATCTTCGTCTTCTTGTGTTTTTGGCTGGAAAGATTGTTTCCATTTCTTTCAAGCTTGAACAATGGTGAATACTTGTCGTGCAAAGTATCAAGATCCTTCAGTTGTTCCAGAATATTATAATATCATAATTAACTTGCATGGAGTCCGAATGAGAGAAAGTCTTTTAAGAGTGTTCCTACTCATCATTCATATAGTTGACCATATGTTCGTAGATACTCCTAGACCAAATCCGAGGACTCTGTCGCTAAGTTATAGGCTATTCCAGAGCTCTCATGTTCCTGATATTAAGCACAATGTATGGCCTTTCAGGGAAGCTCGAATGTTTGATTTAGAGGATTTCAATATTTCTTTAGAAGGAATTTCAATTCCTAGTGATGTTGCCTCACAAAGTATCAACACTTAGCTGTGGAATCCGATGATTTGTGAATCTTCATCAATGTGTTGACTGATCAATATGTACCTCCATCATAGTGAATTCTTTTTGTGTTCAAAGAGGGAGTTTTTTATGTTGGTAGATTGTTGGAAGTTATGTTCTGGTGGGTTCTTATTATCATCTCTATGATGTTTCTTTTGGTGTTGTGGTTTTGATTGAACATAAAAGGAATTCTTCTCTTTTTAACAAAAATGGGGAGTTTGTTGAATTTTTTGTCAAAAAGAATTAAATAAGAATTTTTCTTAACATTTAGTGATCGATGGCTTTTTTATGAAGATAAAGATTTTGAAGATTGATCTATTTATTAAGAAGTTTGTTGGATAAATTATTATTTATATTTTAAAAGATAAAGATTGACCTATTTATTAGGAATCTTAATAGATATCTTTTAACCAATAAGATAAGGAAGATCTATATTGTTGTTGCTCGCCAGATTGGGTTTTGATGACACTGGACCTTAATTCGAAAAGCAGTATTTGTCGAAGAAGTTTTTGAAAGTATTACAGTTACCTTCTGACTTATGACAGATTATTGAAGATTGTCAAATGATTTGACAGAGTATCGATTGATAAGAAATATGAATAATGGAGGCTTAGATAATTGTACTGCAGTCAATGAATTCAGGGGAAGCTTGAATTCGTCTTCGAGGAGATTCATGATGGGGCGAAAGATGGCCGGAATGGGGAGAAACACGCACGGGAGGAATAGGGGAAATTTAGGGGAGAAACGCGCACGGAAGGAATGGATTGGGGAAAAATTAAGGGTTTAGAAGGGGAAATTGTGTGTTTTTTTTAAAATATAAAGTTGTAATTTTAATTTTTTTAAATATAAAATAATAAATTATTTAATGGTAATATTCTATAACATCACATAACTGTCGCGAGAAGTATTATCCGAAAAATTTCGTTTTTTCCGGCAAAAAACGCAAAATTTTTCATTTTGTGACAGTTTTTTCTTCTCCCTTCCATTTTGTGAGATACACAACTGTTATAGTAGACCGATTTTCTTGTAGTGTCACGATTACCTTTAGGGGAAGTTTGAGTTTATTTTAAGTTGTGGTAATAACTTATCAAAGTAGTTTTAGATTTAATTTACTAACTTTTGAACCTCAATAATATTTTTTATATGAGCCAAAAAGCTCTCCAAACATCGGCCAAACTTGTCGAAGTGGGTTATTAAACCCTTCCGTATTGATTGATCTTTATGTTTCTTTAGCTATCGAGTAGTTAATTATTTTCCATATATACCATATACTAGAATGGTTGCTACCAAATGGTGGTGTCTTACTGCGACATTTTCCTTCATATAAAACTGTACTTACAAAATCCTTTTGAATTCAAAATCTTTTGAAAAGAAAAGATAAAGCAACGTGATGTTAATTTTAGTTTGAATATTTGGTTTGGCTTTCTAATATTTTCACTATTAGAAATTTAACCAAAAAAAAAATCTTAATCAATTCATAATCAAATTAAATTACTTATCCTAATAGAAAAAGAATTGATTAAGAATTTAATTTTTTTGTTAACTTTATTTATTTATAAATTAATTAATAATTAGAACAACACCTCAACATTAACCCTAAACCCCAACCCTATTTATTTTTTTTGTACTTTCCTAATCCCCTACTACTTTATAGCTTTTCTATTATTACGTACGTCCTAAGTTTCGTACTTTATTGAATGATAAGTAATTTAATTTGATTAAGAATTGGTTAAGAATTGATTAAGAATTGATTAAGAATTTAACTTCTCTGTTTTGTTCAATATTAGAAAGCCAAACTAATATATTCAAACCAAAATTAATACCAATTTTATATGAAGCAAAAACTCACACCCATTGGCAGCAACCATTCTCTTCAGCAAGTTGAACTTCCAAAGCTACGCCTTTGACATTACAATACCTATGTTAGGAAGGGAGAGGGATAGCAAAAGGATTAAAACGAAAATATCGACCACAAAGAAATTAATCAAGTAAACCGAAACTCAATATCTAGTCTATGGTACAAATGCAACTTTGGTAGAAACGGTGCCAACACCGTCTTTGTCTTAATAATCCTTATTTGAATTCATATACCACAATTTACAATCGGATGGTTGTTAAGAGATTCTTCCTTTTAAATTAGAAAAAACTTCACACGCCAAACAACCTTCCCACAAACTCAAACTAAATTTCTTTCCGAGCATTTTAAAAAAGAAAATTGTAGAGAATGGAATAGAGTAAGCATTTGAATTCAAATATACGGAGTAATCAAACACCCTCTCATAAACATTACACAAAGCAAGAAAACAAACCCCCCACAAATTCTATGGAAGGGCAAAGTAAATTGTAGAGGTTGAAAAATCAGTGAACATCCCAACTCAAATTTACTAATTTCAACAACAATACCAATATACAAGGCCTCCATACCAAGTTTTTTTCTTAAATTCACCCATCTCCGCATTTTCTTAAATTTATTTTACGTTTTCAAAACATGAACAAAACTAGATACTATTTGACATTTTTCGTATCACTTGACAGTTTTGAAACGTTTCAAAACTTGACCCACCTTTACCTTTCAATAAAAGTTCTTGATGTTTTATCCTTGAAATCACCAATTTATCGATGTTTTTAAAATGAAAAACGTCAACAGTCTATTTTTTTTTATTTAATTGAGTTAATCATAAATCAAAGATAGATTCTTTATCTAGAAGGATATAAAGATGATGTAATACTCCATATGTATTTTTTCTTTTAGAAAAAAGAAAAAAAATTCAAAAGTTACAAAACCAAAAAAAAGTTATTCCTAATTAATGACTTTGAATGATAAACCCAAAGGACTTATTTATAAAAGGGATGTCACTAGTGGTTTTATTTTGATTGAACATAAACAAATTTAGAGAGAGAGAGAGAGAGAGAGAGAAATGGAGAAGATAGGTAAAACGTTTGAGAAGGCAAAGCCATATTTGGGAGCAATCGCATTAAGATTTGCATCAGCAGGAATGTCTATTATTTCTAAGGCTGCTTTAAACCAAGGAATGAACCAACTTGTTACCATTGTTTATCGTTATTCTATTGGTGCCATTGTTGTTGCTCCTTTTGCTTTCGTTTTGGATAGGTATATATATATATCAATATATGTGTGTGTGTTTTTTCTTTGGGTATAATAACGATACTTAACTATCATATGTATATTCTCATTCATTCATTTCCATGGCAGGAAAATAAGACCAAAGATGACTCTCCCCATCTTTGCCAAGATTCTTCTCCTCGGCTTACTCGAGTAAGAACTCAACCACCCTTCATCTTTTTCTCTCTTTTAAGAAAATATATATATTCATAAATGAGTTTACTGTAATAGTTACGTGAGCGTGTCCGTCTTTGTGAGGCGAGACTAGTCCCACCCTTGCATGTGTCATGCCCACCATTCACCCTTGTGTGTGCAATGCTAGCGCATGTGTCATTCTCATCCAACCCATCCTTGTGCACCGTCAGTGTTTAGGGGTATTATGCAAGCAGGAAGGGTGGGTAAGCATGATGTTAGACATTATATTAAATTTATATTTATTTATAAACATAAATGAGATGGTCTAAAGAGGTCTTGTATTCAACCCCTCCAACCATTTTATTTCTTCTCTAGTCAAATATTATATTAAATTTGTTTTTAAATACTAACCGAAAGTTTTGAGTTAAATGGTGTCTTGTAAGAGATTGGGGTGGGCATGGTGTATGCAAGATGGGTGGGTTGGTGAGAGACTGGGTGCGCGCAAAAAGAGTCAGGTTGGTGGCCAGATGAGGGTATGGAGGGACGAGCACAAGGGATGCTGCGCGGGCATACTAAAGTTATTTCAGCATATAAACAAGTATATATATATATATGATACGATATGTGCGCGAGGACTCTAGGAGGATAACAACATCGTCACTATGTCATATGTAACTATTACAGTGAAATCATATATATTTATAAAGAGTTTTCATATATATACCTTTATAAAACGGTGAGTTACACATGGTCGTTGGGTATGACATGCTTCGATAAAATAACTAGAAACTAACCTCAAATTTATGTGTTACAGGCCAGTAATAGCCCAAAGCTTGATTTACTCTGGCACTAAATACACAACAGCAACTTTTGCAACAGCCATGTGCAATATTCTTCCTGCCTTTGCATTTCTAATGGCTTGGATTTGTAGGTATATATATATATATAGATAGATAGCTAAATTCAAAGAGAGCTCATTGATTAATTAATTCTAATTTTGATATTATTGATGGATAGCTAATTGATTATTATTATGTGTTTCTGAAGAATGGAGAAGGTGAATATTAGAAGCTTAAGAAGCCAAGCAAAGATTTTAGGGACTTTAGTAACAGTTGGAGGAGCTATGATGATGACACTTTTAAAAGGACCTTTATTGAGTTTGCCTTGGACCAACCAAAATAATTTAAATCCTCATTCTTATTCTACTCTTCCAAATAAACAACAACCTGTTAAAGCTGCCATTGTTATCACCATTTCAAGTATTTGCTCCTCAGCTTTCACCATTCTTCTGGTACAAATTTTATAACTAGTTTCTATTTAATTTCTTTAGTTAAAAGAAAAAGAAAAACAACTGTTCAAAATCTACATTTTTTTTTTCCAATAACCAAAAAGAACAAGAATTGAAAGGTGAATAATGAGCCTGTGTAGTTTTAATTTTTTAAAAACAAAAAACCAATTGACGAGTCCATGTTATTCTTTTTTATGTTTTAAAAAGGCCTTTATTCTTTAAAATATAATTCTTTTGTTATTCTTCGACCTTTGCTAAATGTTCTTTTAAAAAACTATATTGGAAAGGTAAGTAAACTATTATATTCTTTAGAATATCGGAAAGAAATTGAGATTGGAATGAGTACAGTATTAGTATGAGTGACAGTGTTCAAGTTTCTAATTCCAATATATTTATAGTCACGCTACCACAAAACATTTCTACTTCAAATGTAATTTTGAAACATTTGCAAAAGGTTGAGACGTGTTTGAAATTAAAACAAGAGTACAAAGTTGGTATTTTGTAAAATTATAATAGAAAATTTTAATTGCTTCATTGGTTGTGTTATAGGCACATACAATAAGAACATATCCAGCTGAGCTCACATTAACAACATTCATATGCTTGGCTGGAGCTGTTGAAAGTACTATTTTAGCCTTAGCATTTGAATGGGACAATCCATCTGCATGGGTTTTACATGCAGATTCCATACTCTTAGCTGCCCTCTATGGTGTAAGTAATTTTACTTTATCTTTTTAAATTAATGTATCAACGTTTATTTTTTAATACGACAATTGTACGAGTAGGATCAAACCTAAAAAATGCATATAAATTACCACTTGGACTAAGTTTAAGGTTATGTCAATTACAGGGCATAATATCGTCCGGGATTGCTTATTATCTTCAAGGAGTGGTGGTGAAGTTAAAAGGACCCGTGTTTGTAACTGCATTCAATCCTCTTAGTATGGTTATAGTTGCTATAATTAGTTCGTTCATATTTGCCGAGACATTGCGCTTAGGAAGGTAACACTACTAATAACTCTCCAAACCATTTAATTCTAATGTCATATTTCTTCTCCATGTTAATTTGGTTTTTTTACGACATTACTATATCTTTTAAAAAAAACTTTCAAATATAGTAAAATGAATCAAAATATAACAAAATTTTAAATATATCTATGAGCCGATAGATACTTAATAGAAAGTTATTGATAGAATTTGAAAGTTTGTTATATTTTTTAAATATGTACCGTATTTTTCATTTACAAAATTTTCTCACATTTTAATCGAGAAGTATTAGGGTATTAGAGTTGAGTTGACAATATTTGATATTTAAAACAAAAGTGTAAAAAATGTAAAAAGGACACAATAACTCTTGTTGACCTATGCTTTTATTAGCTCTATATGCACAGTAAACATTAAGAGTACACTTGTTCAATATAAATAGGGAGTTTTCCAATTGTAAACATGTTTTTGTATTGTTAAATTCTTGATCATATTTTACTATTGTTAAATTCTTGATCATATTTGATTTAATTCTTGATCATATTTTATTATTTGATTACTTGTATGTTTTCTTTTTCTCCAATTTTTAGTGTTTTAACTTTCATAAATAAAAATAAGCCTTTTTGTTTCAAGCACTCCACTAAAGTTCTTTTAGTGCTAATTTATGTGGAATAATTGTGACCACATCTTCCGTGGATTCCTTAGTTGAATTTTTTTTTTTGTTTGAAAGGACTTCTTAATTATTAATTTAATTATTGTTTGGGCAACACTATTTCATTTCTTTTCGTATTTTTGTTTTTGAAAAGTAGGGCTATTTTATTTCCAACCTCAAATCAAATTTCAAAAACAAAAAATTTAAATTATTTTTGTTTTTCAAAATTAGCTCAATTTTTTAAAAGGTTGGTAAATGAAGGGTGATTTTTTCTAAAAAAAAAATATAGCAAAATTTAGATCTAATTTTTTAAAGTCTATTATTGACTATCGCATCATTAATGGAAGTTTAATAAATTTTGCAATATTGTTTAGAAAGGTTATCATGCACTTAATTATCACTAAAACGCTATCTATTCTACTGTCTCATCTCTTTTCTCAACTTGAGAAAGTGATTTCAAACCTGCATTTTATGGAGAACTTTGTAGGTTAAATTTTGTTGAGAAATAACTTTTCTTTATTATTATATTTTTCACAAATTACAACTCTCTTTGCTAAGAAAAACACTAAAAATAGTTTTATTTTTCAGGGTTGTTGGTGCAGCTGTGATAATTATAGGCCTTTACTTGGTATTGTGGGGCAAAAGCAAAGATAAATTTCAATTAAAAAATGGAAATAATGATGATGATGATGATAATAATGAAGAATTGCCAACTTCAATCCAAAACTCAAGAACCACAAAACAGCAGTTGAAGCCTTTAGATTCAACAATAAGCCATTAAGTAATGGTGTCTTCCAAAATGGAGAAACAATTGAAATTATACATTGCAACTTTTTTGATCATTTGTGTAATTGTATAACAGCAAAGATAAACAAAGTATCACATATTAATTATTGTTCCATAAACCCAATTACAATAATCTATTAATTAATTTACCTTATTATTCAATCTAATCAAAACTTTCTGTCTTATCTTGTATCTATACTTTTAAAAAAGTTTCAAATTTAGATTTACCTATATAATTTAATTTATTAATCTTATGGTTCTATATTCCATATATATTAGCTTGATCCTCATGGTTGACTTATCCTTTCAATCAAATTGATTCTATTTCATTTTAAAATGAAAGCCAATTCACCAAAATAAAGAATCTAAATATTCATTTCATCGATATACTTTTAATTGTCCCATTGATCAAAATAAAGAATTTAAATATTAATTTTGTCGCTGCACTCGTACGTGTGGGAAGAAGTTCTTGACAATGAAATTGAATTTCGTTGGCGTATGTATCTTTTCTCCGACATATATTGATGCGTTGACATACAAGTTTTATCGACGAGACGTACAAGTTTTGTCGATGCAACATAATTTTGTCGGTATAATGCATTTTTACCTACGAAAAATGTTGAGTTGGCATATAAGTTGTTCCGACGAAAATACATGTTTCGTCGATAAAAAACCATTCTTCAAAATGCGGTAAAAAACATATGTATATCGACGTTTTCATATGTTTTTGTCTGCATAAGTAATTTACAATTTTATACATGAACTGTAATTGTTAAATAAACAAATTTTTTTAATAATAATATCTAATTATGCATGACCAATAATTAATCGATAATTAAATCAATTGATGAACAAATATAATAAAAATAAGCTTCTATATTAAAAATCAAACTGATATTCAATTCAACGATGTAACATTTGTAGTATATATACATTTGAGGATCGCTAAGTTTTCACAAATCTCACATATATCATTTCCTAAGTCAAAGTTTGTATAAAGGCATAAATATTAAAATGGTTTAATATTAAAATTTTACATATATGTATAAATTTTGCGTCGGCATAAATATTAAAATTGTTTAATATTTACATAAGTCCCATGTGATAAGAGAGATAATAAAACCGGTCGAAATACTTTGAACTATGACAAAATGCCAATGTTTATCTACGATAGACAATGACAACATTTTGTTATATTTATAAATAAATTGGCTCACCTTATATCAAAAACAACTTGTTGGTTAAATATTTTATTTTTCTTTTTTATTTTTTAAAAATTAAGCTTTTAAACACTCATTCCATCTTTAAATTTTTTGTTTTGTTATCTACTTTCTCGTGATATTAAATAAAGGAAGCCAAAATTTATAAACTAAAAACGAAATGGTTTTTTAAACTTGTTTTTGTTTTTTGAATTTGACCAAAAATATCGTTGTTGTACGAATAAGGATGGAAATTATTTTTCAATTAATAAACTTAATTGTAACAAAAAAGAGGCTAAATCATTAATTCAACCTCAAAATTGTTGCAACACTCAAATATGAAAATAGATAGGGAAAATTTTGCAGTGGTTTGTGTTCAAATCAAAGCTCATATTCCCCACACCCTCTTTGTTTATGGAAATATGATATGGATGCCACATTTCACAAAATGGAAATCTATAAGATATATGAAATTGGAATGGAAATATGAGATGGATACCATTTTCACGTGTCTTTCTCATCATGTTAAACAATCACATAAACAATCGTATTCGAAAAATCAAAACGATCTTATACTTCTTATAAAATAGATAAAGTACTACTCTTCTAATCATTATTGTCAATTAGCTTTGAAATTTGTATAACTTGATGTCAAATATATCATCAGAACCAATAAAAGCAAGAGTTAATATTCGATCCAATAATAAAATGAAGTTGAGATTCAATAAAAAAAAATGGTAAAACTAAACTATGCATCATCTTAAGAAGATATATTGAATACTTTACATTCAAATAAGATAGATAGTTTATGCCATTACTTTCATTGACATTTGGTTTTAATATAAAATTCTATACTATCAAATAATTTCAAGATAAATATACCGTGGTGGATTTAAATTTCTTTAAGATTACTAATTTCTAATAACGTTTTTCTTTAATTTAAAAATTAATCAATAAGATAGAAATTGAACGTAACCACTCATAAATGTTTCATGAAAATATGAACCGATGTCTTTATCTATTAAACTACGTTTCAAGGTAAATGATAGCAACATCCAAATCAAACACGATTCTTTCCTACCACATATTTTTTTTACACCTTCTCCCACTACTTAGCATTATTTTATCAATTATTCTTTCATTATTCATACACTCTATTATTCCTCAAAAACAAATCACACATGCACTTTATTGATCAAATATTAATGTCACCAAATAGTCTTTTTATTAATCATTACAAAATCTTTTTTTTGTCTTCTCTTTTTCTAATTAAATAAACCACTAACACCATTTGTATAAAGGCATATTGTCATTTCCTAGTCATCATAAATTGGATCATCAAATTAATTGACATGTGAAATTAAACCTAATTGAATTTTAATAATGTACCAAATTAATCTTGTTCAACAAAAAGTATTCACCCTCCACCCTTTGAAATGGAGAGAGATGTTATATTGTTAGTTATATATTAATAATCTATCATGAAAAACTCAATGTTAATCACACTTTCTAATTGAATTAAGGCAAAATAATTACCAAAATCCAACAAGTTGTTGAAGGTGGATTTTCGGCACAAAGCATTATCAAATGGGTCGATCGTCACAATATATAATATAACATTTATGGGTGCAGCCCTTAATCTCTTTTTCATTATGATGTGAGGTTTAACATTATTTATTTAGGAAACAAAAATTATAATTGACAATAAAATTTGCACCATATTTACATTTATTTTAGAATTTGAATGATTTAGTGTTTGATGTGAAAATTAGTGTTAGGAGTTAAATGAGACTTTTTTTTTTTTGCACAAATAAATTGATTAATTAATTAGGAGACTCAATATTTTTATAAAAGTATTATGCATGTCAACCTCATAAAACAATAAAATTTAATTTTGATTTCAACTTTTTTACATTAAATATTAAATTGTTATAAATATGAAAGTATAAATACTAATTTATTATATATTAAAGTTTTGATGATGGATAGATAGAAAATTAAAATGATAGGAACAAAATGGCTGCAAACCAAAGTCTTAAGATCAAAATATGGTTACTTTAATAAAAGTTTAGATCAAAATTGTTTTCAACTGTACAAATATGTAAGAAAAGAGAATATAATTTGTGAATATGATAGTTCTTTTAATAAATTTATGTTTTGTTCTATTGTATAATCGTTTTTATACACTTATAGTTTTAGACGTGTGCCTATCACTATCCATTGATAATCAATTGTTAGGTTAATTAATGTATTACTTGTATGTTTATTGGTTTTTAGATATCTATTGGGATTATATATACTCGAGTCTTCCCAAATCTTGTGCCAAGTTTGGCTGTTATTTTGAATCATATTGCTATCTATATATATATGCAAGAAAGATTCAAACAATTGAGTGTAGAGAGTAGATCTACCAATTTTTAAATCATATCGAATTCAACTATCTTCTTTATTCTTTTCTTCGTGTTGTTTCTATTCTTGTGTTTATGTTGTTTCTTTGTTCTTAATTTATAACACGTTATCAACATGAGTCTCAACTACTTTGAAAGCTTTGTAGACATTGATTTTGATTCATGTTAAACACCTACTAGAATTTTTTCATTAATATTTGAGGTATTTAAAATTTTGTTCAAATATGGTGAGTATTTTGATTTTGGTGTTTGTTTCGTATATGTATGTATTTGGTGTATTCATCATTGATTTTTCCATCACCATCATTCATCTTTCTTGAATTTAAACATAAAGTTGAAAGAAGTTTATGAGCAATTTTTGTGGAAAAAAACTTTAATATTACTCAAAATGAGGTCACCTATTAGTTAGATGTGACTTTTCGAGACTTTTTAACATGGTTCAAAATTGATCCTTTTTTCGTAGGCTATAGCATTGACAATTTTTCAACCGTTTTGGGTGCTACCATAGTACACCACTAACGAGTCTCACTCGACCCCTACGTTATTTTTTAGTGTCATACAAAATGCAAAAGATGGAATGCCACAATTATCCACGGACTATCATCGGTTAAAGAGGTGAAAGAAAAAACACAAAAAAAATCAAACCATTTGAAGAAAAGTACTGGGAGAAAAATAGAAACTGACACAATTTAAAACGATGTCAAAAGTCTCAAAAATTCACATCTAATTACTGGGTGGCCTCATTTTGAGTAATATTAAATTTTTTGCCCACAAAATCCGAAGAAATATGCCTGAGAGTCGGTTTTTATTTTCGTCCCAAAACGTTGAAAAAATTACCAATGTTATAGACTACGAAGAAAGGACCCAATTTAGAACGATGTTAAATGTCTCGAAAGTTCACATCTAACTACTGGGTGATCTCATTTTGAATGATATTAAAGTTTTTTGCACATAAAAGCCGAAAAAAATATGTTTGAGAGTTAATTTTTATTTTCGTCCCAAAACGTTGAAAAAAGGGTCAATGCTATAGCCTACGAAGAATGGACCCAATTTAGAAAGATGCCAAAGATCTCGAAAGTTCACAACTAACTACTGGATGGTCTCATTTTGGGTGATTATAAAGTTTTTTTACCATAAAGGCTAAAAAAAATATGTTCGAGAGTCGGTTTTTATTTTCGTCCCAAAACGTTGAAAAAATGGTCAATGTTATAGCCTACGTAGAAAGGATCCAATTTAGAACGATACCAAAGGTCTCGAAAGTTCATATCCAACTACTGGGTGGTCTTATTTTGAATGATATTAAAGTTTTTTGCCCATAGAAGCCGAACAAAATATGCCCGAGAGTCGATTTTTATTTTTGTCCCAAAACGTTAAAAAAGGGCCAATGTTATAGCCGACGAAGAAAAGACCCAATTTAGAACAATGCTAAAGATCTCGAAAGTTCACATCTAACTATTATATGGTCTCATTTTGAGTGATATTAAAGTTTTTTTCTCATAAAAGCCAAAAAAAAATATGTCCGTGAGTCGGTTTTTATTTTCGTCCCAAAATGTTGAAAAAATGACCAATTAGCCTACTAAGAAAAAAATGACCAATTAGTCTACTAAGAAAGGACCCAATTTAGAACGATGTCAAATGTCTTGAAAGTTCACATCTAACGACTGGGTGGTCTCATTTTGAGAGATATTAAATTTTTTTGCTCATAGAAGCCGAAAAAAATATGCCATAGAGTTGGTTTTTATTTTCGTCCCAAAACGTTGAAAAAAGGGCTAATGGTGTAGTCTACGAAGAAATGACTCAATTTATAACGATGCCAAATGTCTCGAAAGCTCACATCTAACTACTGGGTGGTCTCATTTTGAGTGATATTAAAGTTTTTTGCCCATAAAAGACGAAAAAAAAATATTCCCGAGAGTCAGTTTTTATTTTCGTCCCAAAACATTGAAAAAAGGGTCAATGTTATAGCCTACAAAGAAATGACCCAATTTAGAACACACAAGAATGGGGTGTGATTTTCTCTCAGCTATGCTCTATGCTCTCACTTCAAACACAGAAGGGGAGTAAATGATGAAAATGAGATTGTCCTCTAGATTCTCGCACACATTGATTTAAGGAGGTAGCCTTGTATTTATATGCGATACTGATGGAATGTAACGACCCAACTCTTTATATTAAGCTGATGTCATTTTCTTAAAGATAAATAACAGTTTTGGTAATTTTCTGAAAATAGAAAAAGTAAATTTTTATTAAAAATACCAGCTTTCATCTACCTTTACGTTTACCTGAAATATTAAATATGGAAAATGATGAATATAAATATATACTTAGTAATAGATTCACTGCTAGTCTTGCTAGGTGTATGTTAACTTTCCATTAGGGCTCCGTAAGAAAGTACCCCAAACTATCATGCTCTTGAACACACGCTATCCAGCGATCTTATAGGAAAAAATCTAGGCTCTCGGTGAACCCGAAGAAAATACCTAAGAGAATTGGGTTGTAAGTGATCCCGTCAGATCACTCATAAAACATAAACTAGTGGTCTCATCGAACTTACATCACAGGCCCAGGATTGGATTTGGAACTCGAATCTCCGACATTCCCCTGCATCCCCTACGACCTGGCGGCATCATCCTTACTATTCTTAAAAGCTTATTAAACAACTAACACAGGTCTTGTCTAAGAATAAGACTAGGAATATTCCAAGGAGGTCACCCAACATAGAATTGCTTAAGTTAAGCACGCTTAACTTTAGAGTTCCTATGATTGAGTCACCTTAAAAGAATGTCCATCTTGTTGGTATAAGTATTAACTTTTAATTCTTTTTATGTCTTTCTTCACATGACTTTCATGTCCTCAGGATCTCTCTCATTTAAATGTGATATCGGTTCATTCATGTCTCCCTCATAATCTTAGACGTTACATGTTCACCCGCTTTCGCTTGGTTTGTTTCCGAACCACATCCTACTCGAAGAGGTTCCGCTCTGATACCATTTGTAACGACCTAACTTTCCTATTAAGTTGAAGTCATTATCATTTCAATAAATATAGATATTTTTTAAATACAAGAAAATAATAAAACTAAAGAAAATGTTTTAAATATTCAGTTAGATTAAATAATAAAGTATATAAAAAGGGAATAAAATAACTAAATAAATAATTAAAATACTAGTTTGGGCCCCATACAAATAAAATACTAACAATATAATCATGAGTTTCGAAATAAATTTCTGAAAATTAAATACTAAAAACATAAATAAAATGCAGAAAAAAACTGAATTATTCCTTATGACGAACCACAGTCACTTGTCACTCGTTAGCTTGCTTTTACCTTTATCTGTAAAATTAAACATGTAAAATAATGAGTATAAATTTATACCTAGTAAGGGACCACTATTAGTCCCGCTATGTGTCTGTTAATATTATGTTAAAGTCGTATAAGAAAGTACCCCATACTATAGTGCTCCCAAATGCACGCTATCCAATGATCCCGTAGGGACATATCTGGACTCTCGATGAACCTGAAGGAATCACCCTAAAGGAGACTTGAGCTGTAAGTGATTCCATCGAATCACACATCAAACTAGTCACACTTGCATATATAGGTGGTGATCCTAAGGGACACCCATATGGTACGACTCCAACAGATAGACTTAACATAACACTATAGCCTATACATATATATCATAACATCAATATCATAGCTCAGTCAGACATAACTCAAACATAACATATTTAATCATAGCATGCCTCACTCATACTATATCTCAATCATAATATGGTTTTTGAAGTATCCATTTACAAGGTCATCTCAAATAGTCATATTATATCTCCTTTAGTACACTACTGAGTAACACAATAATACAGAACATACATGCAGCTTCAAAGTGGGGTCTAATAGACAAATCTCTTATGTGGAGATTTGCTAAAAATAATAATTCCATGGTTGACCGTCAAATCCTCCCAATACTCAGTCCTACACATGAACAAAATTAAAATTAATAATTTTGTCAATATTATGACCTTACTGTTTAATTAGGCAACCAAACTTATTCAAACTTCAAACTTACCCCAAGATTAATACAACTTTAAATGAAAAAAATCACAGTCTCAATTCCTCAAATTACACTTGAACCTTCAAACAAACATAAATCAACTTAATCTAAATACAATTTCATTTAAGATCCAAAAATATTTTAATTGGGTGTACCAAACCCAACACAAACTCACCCAAATGACTCAAAAGGTTGCAAGAAGGTAAACTTTGCAACAACTTCTTGCAACCTTGAAGGTGTCTCAGCTAGAAGAGGCTTCGACTAGGATGCGGCTTGGTGAAGGAGCTTCGGATGGGACGCGTGGCTTAGACTAAGAGTCGGCTCGAGTGCGGCACAGTGAAAAGGGATGTGTGTGGCTTGGAGAAGGCTCGACTGTAGTGGGCTTGCGGTGGTCAATGGGGCTTTGTTTAGCGCTTGACAAAGAGGCGTGGCCAACGAACGACAAACAGCAGTAGTGGCACCCTTCAATGGTGAGGCTGCGATGAAGAACGAAGCACGGAGGGATGCAGACAGACGACTGCAGTTGGATAGGTTCAGCTTCGACAACCTAGTGTAAAATGCGGCGTGAACGCGTTCTCGGCTGGGCAACAGTCCTCGTCTCCGTATAACCAGGCGGCGAACGAAGAAAAACATATGGAGAAAATGATCGGAGGAGGGTGACAGCGTGCGGCTATCATTTTTGTTGTTGTTGTTATTATACTATTCTTGCTAGATATACTCTATGACATCTTATACTGCACAAATGAATCGTCATTACATAATTTTATACTGCTAACTTTGATTTAGAGCAAACATGGTCTTTAAATTTGTTTTTATTAATATGTCAAAATTCCAAGCAAACAAGATGAATATGTTTATTTTGTTTGAATTTAGATTATGGACAAACTTAGCTTGTTTGTTAAAAGTGTATTGATGAGAATGAAGAGAAATTTATTTGAAATTGGTTACACTTTTAGTATGTCAAAAGTTGTATACAAAAGATGAGAAATTGATTCATTTTCTTTTAGTGTGTATTAATGATAACCGAGAGCAAATTTGGATTATACACAAAAGAAACGGACTAAGATAAAACTTGGATGGTAATTAAAGTCATGAGTTTATTCCCTCTAAATTTACTTTCACATCTACGTTTATCTGCTAGGAAGAGCTACTAATAATATTCCCAATTCAATCATAATCTAGTAAACAAGATGTATATTTATTATAAAAAAGATTTATTAAAATAAAATAAAAAGTTAAGGACATGCTTTGAACATAGCTTCTCTTATTAATGGCATATTGACCAAGATTGAAAAGAGTAGAATGTTTTCAATTTTAAAGTTAATTAAAACCAAATGAATCCAAAACTGCTTTCATATTTCTCTTTTTGTACTTTATATTCCTTTTCTAGACTAAGGTAACCCACTGCCAGATTGAGCTTCAAGCCACGATGGGCCTGAAATGGTCCACTAGGAGTTGGGCCTATTAGCTTGTTCTCGATCAATTATTGGCAAAATTTTGGTATCCATACCACATTTTAAAGTTGAGATTTTATAAGAGATTAAGCATACACAACTTCTTAAATAATTCGCAAAAATAGCACTTTTTATTTTTTATTATTTTTTTTGTATATTCCAAATACAATTTTCATCTAAAATTGATTTTTCGACGTTCAATAATTTTCGGCATTCAACAATTTTTCGTTTCCTTCTACTTAGGTCAATGTTAGAGTTTTGATATCAATTTTAGGATTTTTTTTTATAAAAATAATGTGTTGTGTAAATATTTTGAAAAATAAGGTTGTTGGGAAAGAAATTATAAGAATAAGGTTGTTTCCAAAACTATTTTAAAAAATAGGTGTTTTATTGAAATTGGAGGAAGTCGTGTACGGGGTACACGACTTCCTGAATGTACATGTCAGCACATTTGACCACTTCGCTCCACGTATAGACGAGTTTGACCCACGTGGACGGAAGTCTTGGACGGGGTACACGACTTCCTAAATAATTTTTTTTAAATTATTATATTTTAAAAGATTAACTATTTTTAGGGTAAAAACATTTGTGAAAGACGGATTTTTTTTTTTAAAATAATGTGTTTTTAAAAAATATTTTCAAAATTAGGGTAGTTGGAAATTTATGTTTTTGTTTAAATGTCCAACTTTAAATATGTGAAAATTTTAGTTTTTGTTTAAATTGCCAAATTTTTTGTAATTTATGTTTATTATGAACAAATTAAAAAAATAAACCAAAGGTAAAACACATCATTAATATCTTATAAGAATTTTTGTTAATTTATTAAAGAAATCTTGTGGCTTAAGATAGATTGAGAAAAAAATATTTTGAACGTTTTTTTTAATACTTGGTTCTCTACTTTTAAAAAAATATATATTATATATTGATATTATTAAGAAATACTCCTACATCTAAATCATGTATTAGCAACTTCTAATTTATAATTAATTTTAAAAAAGTTCAATTTTTTATTTATAGAATCTGAATAAGTTTCTAGCAAAATTTAAAAACACTTAAATTATACAACTTAAGAATCTTCCCCATCTCCCTCTACGACATCATCGCCTTGTCGTCGTCGTCGCCGTCGAATGCGTCTACCATCTGTGTCGGCAACATTTAAACGTCGAGTCCGCTGAACAAGGCGGTCTATATCTCCCATGACTTCGTCACACATTGGTCTAAAAATTTCAAAATTGTTTTCCATGGAGACTCGACGTACGTCTTCAACAAAATTATTCTGAACGATTGTAAATAGTATAATTAAAAAATGTTCATGCTTGTATTAAATTTATAAATCATATTAAAACTATTACCATGCGATAACAGTAAGCGCCATCAGGTGTCATGAAGCGTCGGGTAATCGACGTGTACGAGGAAAAGTAGTTATCTGATACTGTCGGCTTCTGTGTTGCTTCTGCTTCGGCACAAAAATTATTTCGTGAATGTCACATTGCTATATGCTCTGCATGAATCCTACTCCAATCTTGACCGTGCTTGCCTCTTAAATCAATTTGGTGTAGGCCCTGATCTGTGGAGCAAAACTCTGGTGGCATTTGTAGCATATGGAACTGTCGCAATACACGATCTGCTTAATGCTTCTCATCGAGATGAAAGCAAATCATAGGACCCACATATGTCCACATCGCTTGACCGTTATGACATTGATGTGGAAGTAATGTCATAATGTGGGACGTGTATGGTGTCCAATTAATCTGTTAAAAAAAAAACGAACATAAGGAAACAACAAAAAACATGCCTACGCAATATTGGTATAATATTTTACTACCTGAGAGTTGATCAGCCGATCAAAAAATATTCGGTATGTGATCAACATATTTGCGGACAGTTCTGACAATGCTATAACGCCGCTCCATCTAATGTGAGAAATGAAATCATTAATAAGTTATAAACCCTGCAAATTTTACTAAAAAATTATATATATATATAATACCTGAAACTCAAAGGTCGACCAACTGACACCTCAACTGGTACTTGTGGTGCCAGAATAGGAAATTTGTCATACGCCCATACTTGCAACAATATTAAAGGGCCAGCAATCTCTAAATATCGTGCATTACTCGCTCGACACAATTCCCTATACAGGAAGAGGAAATTTGAAATTGGGAGGAAGAATGGGTTAGAAAGAGGAAAGATGAAGAGAGAAAAAACTAGTAAGAATTATGAGATGAAGAGAGGAAAGATGAAGGAAGAGGAAAGATGAAGAAAGAGGAAAGGAAAGATGAAGGAAGAACGAAAAAGAGGAAGAGGAAAAATTACGGGGTACACGACTTCAGTCACCTATTTTTGAAATACTTTCCCAACTACCCTACTTTTGTAAATATTTTTTAAAAACACATTATTTTTAAAAAAAAATCCTCAATTTTATTGGTATGTAATTAAAATTTCTTTAAAAAACTGAGATTTGTTTTTCAGTTTTTTCATCCAATTTATGTTCATCTTAGTTTGATTCTTCCCTATTTTTTTCCTTCCATTTTCGTGTATGCAGGTTGATTTTGTTCAATTCAATTAATTGATTTTAGTAGTATTTTATAAATAAAATGTATTTATTTTTCTTGTATTGGACTTCATCAAAATTGAACATATTAGGAATTTTTCTATCAATTTTAGGTTTTTAGGTTAAAAGAAATTGTGTTTTTTTTTCCTTTTTTTGAAAACATTGATGAATACAAATACATCACTGATAGACTATTAGTTAGACTAGTTAATATGAGCATAGTGATATTAGTTTATCAATAACATACTTAATTAATACGAGCATAGTGATATTAGTCTATTAGTAATAGAGTTAATACGAGCATAATGATATTAGTCTATGAGTGATAGTCTTAGTTAATAAGGGCATAGTGATATTAATCTATCAGTGATAGACTTAGTTAATACGAGCATATAATGATAGTAGTCTACCAATGTTAGTCTTATTTAATACGAGCATAGTGATATTAATGTATCAGTGATAGTCTTATTTAATACGAGCATAGTGATATTAGTCCATCAGTGATAGTCTTATTTAATACGAGCATAGTGATATTAGTCCATCAGTGATAGTCTTATTTAATACGGGCATAAGAAATTAGTCTATCAGTGATAGACTTAGTTAATACGAGCATATATAGTGATAGACTTGTATTAATCCTAGTTTATCACTGATATTAGTCTATCAATTATAAACTCATATCTAGTCCATCACTGATATTAGTCCATCAGTGATAGACTCTATCTTCCATCAATGTTATGAGTGTAACACTAGGATGATAATTGTTTTTTTTTTTTTTTTGCAGTAAATTCATAATTATGATTAATCAATGTTATAAGGGTAACAATACCTCTAGTTTGCAAGCCTCCAGCAGGACCACAAAAAAAAAAAAAAAAAAAATTGATTGATGAGAAGAAAAGTCACTCAAAATGTAGTCATTGTCGTCATATTGGTCACAACAGTAGAAATTGCACACTTCCACTATTTTTACAATGATGTGACATTATATTGTTGATAAGAATTATTATGCCTGAAGATAGTGACTTTATTAAGTAGTAATATAAAGTAATGTCATAATGAAGTTTAATTTTTAGTTGATAGTTTCTATCCGTTATAGAACTTACTATGAAGTTTATTGTTGATAGCTTCTATCAATGATAGACTTCAACATGTGTACACTACAACAAAACCTATCTACGACGGCGGTTATTTTATGTCGCAAATAAAATCTGTGACAGTTATTTACAATCATAGTATCATCTGTTGTGGAAAGTCCTTCTATGACAATTCTAAAAAACTGTCACAATATGTGCTTTCGTGACAAAAAATAAATGTCATTAATTAGTATTTTATGACAACAAATAACTGTCATCATTTACACATTGACGACAATTACGAAAATGTCACGAATTTATATATTATGACATTTTTTTTCCTATCACGGACATGTCAATCGTGATAGTTTTTGTAAAAGCAAATGTCATTGTTTTGATATTAACGACAGTTAAAAATATGTCACGAATTTGTATATTATGACATTTTTTATCTATCAAGGATAGACCAATCGTGACAGCTTTATAAAATTAAATTGTCATTGTTTCGATATTGACGATAGTTATAAAAATGTCACAAATTAGTATATTATGACATTTTTTCCCTTTCAAGGATAATCCAATCATTACAGTTTTTATAAAATTAAATTGTCCTTGTTTCGATATTGCGACAGTTAAAAAATGTTATGAACTCGTATATTATGACATTTTTTCCCTGTGATATATTCCTGAATGCCTGTTCTTCTTGCCGCTCTGCCATGACACTAACAATTTTCATGACAATACCATTCTAATAAATCACACCCATATAAAACACAAAGAGTCAACACTTTAATATATATACGTAATAATACACTTTGTAATATTCATACACCCATCGACTAATAACCATTTTTTTTTGTTAAAAAGTAGTTTACATAAAAAAAAAAAAAAAAAACATTGACATGTTTAGCTACCAAGAAGCCTAAAATCAGAACATTGGGAACCAAGAGTTTGCTACCAACCATACAAATGTGTTATATCAATCAATTGCTCCAAGTTGGCTTCACTTGCTCCAAGTTGGCTTCACTGCGCAAATGGATTCTTCCAAACCGGTTTTAGAGTATAACTAAAGAAAACAAAATCTTCCAAACTGGATTCTTTCAAACCGGTTTTAGGTACCTAGTAAGAAAACAAAATCTCATTTTAGAGTATAACTAAAGAACATTACCTAAAAGACGGTTCTATTTAAAGCTAATTAAGGAAGATTACTAGTGAAAATGGCACACAACAGAAGACAACAACAACCATAGCTCTAATTATAACATTTTCAATCAAGTTTGAAACAATTTACAACTAAATCAAAAACAAAAAGTATAATTCCAGCCCTTTGAAGTAGATTCAAATTATAAAAAATTGTGGAGGGATATGAATCAACACTTGGATATGAAGTTTTAAAGTATATTCAAATTAGAATCCCAAAAAATTACGCATTGCGAGATCAACAAGCTCGTGGGTGATTGAGAGGTGGGATGAATTGCGCCTAGCAATTCCTGAACAATAATATTTCACCATGTCAGCTAAGAAATGATACAGTCCAAGATGCCTATAACATGCTAATGTTTAGAATGAAATCGCTTAGGGCTCTTTTTTTCCCTTATATTATGTTTTCATACAAATTATTCTAAACAATATCTTGTGCGCACCTATTGAAAGTAAAGAGGCAGCTAGAAAAGGAAGCATACCTGAAGCTTGAATCAGATGGAAAGTAACTTAGATAGGCATCTTTTGGTAACAACAAGCTTAAAATAAGTACATGAAATATGTAGAGATAAACAATCGTCAACTACAATAATGACCTTACCCAAAATCTAGCAATCCTGAGAAATAAAAACAATTAGAACTTTACAAATTCTACCTATCATCATCTATCTATCTTGAAATCAGAGGTGAAATATATAGAAAATACCTGAATCGAAAACGTCGAAAGAGTTGGATTTTTTTAAAACTCCACCATATGTAGCAATTTGTTCTAGTTTAAATAGTGTGCATTATAGACATTAAAATGACCCAAAATAAAACATACAAAAGTAAATAAGACATTATGCATTAACACAATTTGGAGGATCGTGGAAACTTGTATATAATTAATTAGTGACATTATGAGTTAATATTCAGTACATAATTTACAAAATATCAATATCACCTTCAATAAAACTTACATTTGAAGCTCGCATTATAGGAATACAATCACCAACATACGATTTCATACTCAAAATCAAGAAGAAATCCGAAGTAGAAAGAAAATCATGATGTAAGAAGGATTCATTCAATTTCGAAAAAAGAATATGGCGGAATCTTTGCTCCTCTTCATTCCATCCCCATCTCCATTTTATTTGACAAACATACAAAATAATAATGCTTCAAACAAAGCATAAAATTTTGTTAGAAGCAAAAAGGAGGATCACAAAGGGCAGTTGTTATAGCCGCACTTTCTTATGTTCTTACAGTAGAAAAAAAAAAAAAAGCAAGAATATTGGACGGACGAGTTGAATCTCCTTAACAAGCATCTTTTATCAAATTACATCTCGAAAGGCTCCCAACCCATCCACTTGATAATTTCTTCCATATGTCAAATCCAAAAGGTCTATGAACTTTTCTCTCAAAACATGAAAAAAAACAAAAGTGTAAATTTAGTTTTTGTCCTTCAGTACATACCATTCAAAAGCTAATACCTAACAAGATTCATCATGTCCAAGCCCAAAAGATAGAGCATTTTACAAACCAAAACCAAAAGCCATGAAGTTTGGCAAAGAGTTCTTATCACAAATGGGTACCAGAAAGAATATTCAGATTGCTTTGAGGATTAAGATTGAGAAACCACCTGAGTTTTTTTTTAAGATTCAACTCCAAAGTCCCCCATTCCAAGAACTTCACTTGGTAAGTTATCATATCTATTTCATATGCCTATATGCCTATTTAGTCTATATCTATATAGTTGAAACTATGTTAGCTTAGTAGTTGGTTTGGGCAGGAGAACGAACCCACGAATGAAGAAGACGAACCCGCAGAGAACGGAGAATGGTGAATGGCGACGAACGGAGAATGGAGAATGGAGAACGAACCCACGAATGAAGAAGACGAACCCACGTGAACTCGTGTAGGAGGAAGACAAATGAAGGACGGGCGAAGGACAAAGATGAAGGGGTGTGAAAAGCAAAAACTGCAGTTTGAGGATTTAATTTAATTTCATTTTAAGTTTTTAACCTAACTAATTTACATTTGAACCCAACCGAACCGACCCAGTTCAATTCGGTTCGGTTCGATAATAATATTGTTGAAGCCCAATCCAACTCGAACCGAACCGATTCGGTTCTTCGGTTTGGGTTTCTTCACCCCTATGTTTGGGATGTAAATTCACCAGCATTGTTAAGTCAAATGTATTCTTAATTGTATAATCATGAAATTGTGCTCTTTATAACTTAATTATTTGAGCAAGTAATTTTGCAAATGCAAAATTTCGACTTGATAATAAGCACATATGTGACCAATTGCTGGATGCATCTATTAAGAGCATAAAATACTTAAATGGTCCACCTTGTGGGTTAATCGATGCACAAATATCACCATGAATTCGTTTAAAAAAATGTAAGTGCTTCGATTTCCAATTTATTAGCTGGTGATAGTCTAATTATTAATTTTCTTTGAGAGCAAGCATCACGTGATAATTTTTTAGATTGAAGAATCTTCTGGTTCTTCAATAGATGTCTGGTCATGAGAATTTTCAATAATTCTTCTCATCATTATGGATCCTGGATGACCCAATTAATTGTATCAAATTGTAAATATGTTTGGATTCATGAACTTCGAATTCATTATTGCATATGTTTCAATTACTAATATATGAGCTAGTATAATATAATCTAGAAGATAAAGTAGGCAACTTTTCTAATATACGTTTTTCACTTGAGACGGTAGATATAATATAAATATAATTTATCCTATTCTTTCTATCAGTCTCAATATGATAATCATTGCAACGTATATCTTTAAAACATAATAGATTTCTCTTTGATTGACTAGAAAACAATACATTATCAATCGTGCATTTTGTTCATCTAAAAAAATAATATTTGTTTTTTCAAACCCTTTAATTAGGTTTCAATCAGGTTTATAGAACCTGTATCGACTTTTGCTTTCAAGATTATCAGTTTGAAATTTTTTTTTTTTACTTGTTAGTATTGTGTGTATAGTTGCACTATCTGTCAAACATATAACTTTATTGCTCATTTTTAAGTTATCTAGCATAAGAAAATTATGCATATTTCTTCATTAAACGAAATAATTACAATAATAAAAAAAAACTTAGACTATATATACAAATGAGAGATAAAATAACAGTAATTATTAATTTATAAATAAAGCACTTGCTATTTTATCAAATATGATCATCTCTTCAGAACATTCAAAACTTTACCGCATCCAAATTTGTCATACTGGATGGGCCAAAATATATTATCAGTTTGATATGCAAAATCTGCTTCCACATTTTTCTCTTTTTCTTGTGGAGCTTTTCTTTTATGATAATCATTTCATGTGATTATTTGAGATTTGAATTATTATAACAACCAACCATGAAAAATAATTACTTCCTATTTTTCTGTGGTTATAACACAATTGTCAATTTAACAACATTCATTTTTGTTCCAGTTGGTCGAGATTGATTATTTTCATCCACCACTACTAAAATTTAAAACATTCACTTAAGGAAAATGTGTTTTCTTTAGTCGACTGATGATTATGATTTTTTCAATCAATAACTCGTCATCTCATTCAACCACGATAAAAAATTAAGATAAGTACACAATATTCTTCAAAATATTTCTCTTGACAGAAGCATTTCAAAATATTTCTCTTGACAGAAGCATTTCAAAATATAAAATAATTGATTTTTTATGATGTCATATTCTTAATAACATTTCATTGTATCAAACTTTCATGATTAATAACTAATATTATTAGAATCAAATAATAGGAATTTAATATACATCAAACATGCAAAATAATATTTATTTTATTAATTATAACGAGTAGAAAAAAACTGACATATCGTTAGGACGATCAGAGGAGACGACCTACCTTTGGCGGAGGAGATGATCGGAGCTCGTGATGATAATATGTTGTGAAAACGAGGCACAACCGAAATATGAAAGCCGAAAAATAGAATATTTAAATAGTACAATAATAAAATATAATGTATAATATACGTAATATAAATAAATAAGGAAAATAAAGAAAATTATAAATTAAGAAAAAATATTTATTCTCCACTTTCTTTGTGTGACCCGTTTTTAATTTGAGTATAGGAAGTAAAATTTCGGCTAAAAGTACTATATATAAATTGGCATTTGAATATATCTGCGGAAAGGATTAGGTGATAAAATCTTTTAATATTAGAATAAGTTTTGCAATTAAGAAGTTAATTCGCGACCAAATTTTGAGAAAAGAAGGATTTGCAGTAGAATCTATAAGTTTAAACGTTCTTAGAAAAAAATCCGCGTAAGTTTTTTACTAAAATGATTGGGTAGTCTTCGAGATAAGAACCAAGAGTTTCACGATGAAAAAGCTTACAAGGAAGCCTTGAAGTTTAAATTCACGACAAGTGTTCTAAGCAAATAAAAGTTGGTTAGTTCGCGAGGAAAGTTTCTTTTAAAAATCCAACTACACAAGAAGTGTTGTGGTTCAAGTTATTTGCACTATGGGGTTAGGCGAGAAGTAAGGTTTGGCTAAGAAGATGTCATATCTGATTTGATAGGGGTTAACGTGTAAGATTTAGAAAATGTCTCTTCCTCAACATGAGAAGAGAAGAAATAGGAGAATTTTCGTTAAAGTGTGGTGAGTGGTTTTCTTCTTAAATGTTTTGTGGTTCTGCTTTACTATTTTGAAAGATGATTTCAAATGAAAAAATGTTTCAAAAAAAGATTTCTACGCAAAGTTTATATGTATTTTAGCATTATAAAAATCATGTTAAAACTTGATTTGTGATTACGATTTTCATGGTATGAAATGGTTTTCAAACCATTCGTTGATTCCTTGAGATGATGCTAACTTTTATGTGCACATAAAGAGTCAAGGCCACCATGAGGTGTACGGATGACATTGTGATAATAGGCTGGCTTATGTGTTGAAAGGAGCGTATAAAGCTTAGCGATAGTCATTTTAATTAATATTTATAACGATAATAATTATGTCTATTCTAGTAGCTATAGTCATTCAAGTGATTGTGATTCCTATGGTTATATTGATGGGTGTAAGATATCGGTTTACACAAGGAGACCACAACTTCCTCATAAAAGTGATGGAGACTCAAACTCAAAGTCTCTATATATTATGTTCATTAATTCTTTTGAGCATCCTCATTTGGTTGGAATATGGTTTGTTCCTAAGTATCCTCAGGTTGGTGTTGAGACTGATGGATGGCATACTTCCAACTGTGATAGAAACTTTGAGTATAATATATGACTTGGAAATTGTTGTATTTTGTGTCATAAAACTCATAATTAGTGAATGCTAAACTTTTCGCTATTATTCAATACAGTTGTTATTGATGTATTATTCAATAAATTTTTGTGGAAAAAGAGATTTACACATTGTAAATTTATAATCGAATAAACAAGATTCCTTGACTATAATGTGAATACCTGAACTTTATGTAGTGATATAAATGTACATCAAGTTTGATCATTAAATAGTTTAAATGGTCATAGAAATAAGATTGGACGTTTTATTCTAAGAACACTATGAATAATTGTCCGCTTTCAATTTAGTACAAGCGATAAAATAGAGTATCGATAGATGTATGTATGAATCAAATATTTGGTATTTGATGTTTTTGTAATGAAAAAAGAATACTTAGACTCTCGAAAAGGTGAAAAAAACTACTTTAAGAACGAAAATTTATTTTAAATGATAAACTTTTTGAAAATATTTACAAACATAATAAAATATCATAATCTATCTTTTAATAAAACACAGTAGACTAAGATATATACTAATATATGTGTCTATCATGATACATATAAATATAGATATAGATATATTAGTCTATTTTTCATTTTATATATATATATATATATATATATATATATATATATATATATATATATATTATTTTTTGTTTTCTTGTTGGGAGTTCGGTCAATTTTAATTTTTATACCTTCCCTTCCAATTATTTTAGTTCTTGTAATAATAATAATTTTCATTAAACAAAATGCAATATGTAAATATGTTTTCAAAATTTGTGATAAGAATGTGACTTTTTTTTCTTTCATATGCAGTAGAATGTTGAACAAATTTACAAATAACTCAAAATGAAAAAAAAAATCTTAGACTATATCTCAAGTTTTATTATTTAAAATAATTTCTCTCTTTATTTAAATTAGCTGAACTAAAATTAGATAATTAAAATTAAATAGACTAAAATGTTGAGATCTATCCTACAACATTAAAAATATTAAGTTACAGATCTTATTGTTAATGTAGGACATTGTTTATTGTTAAAGATGGAACTTTATGTGGATCTAATATGGTAAAAGGGACCAAAAAAATCTATACAAATATTAATTTAAAAGAAGGACTCGATTGAAATTGATGAACTCGAGAAGACACCCTCTTTATTTGAAGACCTTATGTTAAAAGTGAAAAAAGAAAATAGTGACTTCATAATATAATATTATAAGATACAGGGAAAAAGCTTCCAAGTTCTTTACCATTTACTTTCCAATTAATGTGCTCTATGTAATATTAAGTTTTTCCATATATCCTTTATTGACAATTAAGGTTAGCTTTTAGACAGATGCATCGAATATATATATCTTTAAGTAGTGAAATGATATGAATATATATTATACCATATGTATATCTATCCCATGAACAATTTTAAAATACTGCCATTGGACATCTCTAGAGAAAATTCCAAGCATTTACTTTAATATATAGTTGACATGTTTGGAATCATGGCACATAGCTAATGGTATATATATATTATTCTCAAGTAGATGGCTCTATGACATGTTAAGCTTTGTTTTAATATGAAAGGATAATGGATGTTCATTTTTATATGTATTATCAAAATTTTAACACAAAGATCTAATGTTTTTTTAAAAATAAAATTATGAAATATCTGATGTTAATGAATCTAAAATGTCATTATCCCAAATACAAATAAGTTCATGATTTATTTAATACATATTTGAGGACTTATGTATCGTTTTTGGATGTGTATTTTGGAAAACAATAACCAAGAGAAGAAGAATAAAATTAAAATCCCCATGTGAGCAACAAATATTTTACTCATCATAGGGTTTAATATATAAGATTGATCACCTAGCTAGCCTACCCAAGTATTCAACTTCTCTATTAAATAATGGCTTGATTTGGGCCATGTTTAGTGTGTAACCACATGCATCCCTCCAAATGTATAATTAAATTTCTTCTGGAGAATACCTCGTGTAATAGATTTTGTTTCGTATCCCAACAATGTTTAAATTTTTTCTTAAAGAAGAGCCTCACAAATTTATTATCTCATTACTAGTTGATTTTGAGGGTTAATTCTCTCTTTTTTTTTCTCTCAAGATTATAAATTGAGAAGATGAAAAATTATCGAACAACATTTATAAAATAGATGAGTTTTGTATACTCGTCTGACTATCAATTAATTTATCGAAAAAAAACTTGTTGGAAAAGAAAAACTTCGACTTTACTATTACAATAAGAATAGGTGGAGAATAATAAATAAATCAAAAGAAAGTAATAAGATTGATAAAAAAATTTAAATCAACTTTCAACCTTGAAAAATCCCACGACCTACCATGTAAAAAATTGCTACAATCATACAATATAATATTCTTTCAATCTTAATCACACAAGATAGTAAACTCGCGTAAGCTTCACACCCAACTAGAAGGACAGTTCAACTTTAATGTATTTATATTTTCAAAAGTTACCCGCTCCATTTATAATGTATGAAGTTGTCATTTTTCCTTTTTAATTTTTCGAATTGTTTGAACAATTGCATTTTTAATATTTGTCAAAATCTAACGTGATTATTACTGTTCGCACGAGATTTTCGGAGAAATCTGATTCGTGGAGTTGAATTGAGTTGATGTTGTATTTTTGTTGATTTGATGTGATGTGGTTCGATCTCTAGAATTTGATTATATGATTCTCTCTCGATTGAATGCTTACATTTGATTTGAGGAAGCGGAACACACGATGTTCTTGGACTTGGAGTCTTGGAAGAAAGTTTGTATCTTTAAATAAGCTTAAATATTTGAGGAAAATTGGACTCTTGGAAGAAAGTTTGTATCTTCAAAGGAACTTCAATCTTCAAGGATGGTCAACTTTGGAAGTTAGAAAATCTTCTAGCTCTTGATAGAATTCTCTCTAGATCTTCAGGAGTAAAAAAATTTTAACCCTTAAGTCTGAAGAGAATTCTCTCAAGAGCTAGAAGACTTCTTAACTCCTGAAGTCGACCATCCTTGATCCTTGAAGATACAAGCTTTCTTTTAAGACTCCAATTTCTATAAGCTTTTCAACACTCCAACAAATAAAAAACTTCTTTTAATAAGAACTGAATTGATTAGTTTTCAAATGTTGATTTATTTTCTAAACACAAATAAAAAAAATAGATTAGATAACCAACAAACTTTAGATATAACTAGCCTTTATGGGCTTAATTTTCAAAGAGCAAGAATAAGAAATAAATAGTTACCAATAATTAGTTAGATTATTTTACAACCATTTCAATTTATTTAGTTTTTAATGCAACTTAAGAATGATAATTATGTGTATAGCAACATTTTAAAAAAAATACAAATATAGCAAAATCTATCCATAATAAACTTCTATTTCTGATGGACTCTTATGATTTATCTATCAATAATAAACTTCTATTGTTGATAGACTTTTATGATCTATAAGTGATTAAATCAATATTTTTAATATAGTTTATCAATTATAGATTTCTATTATTGATAAATGTCGACAAATTTCGTTATATTTGATTTTTTTTAAATGTCTGTTATATATTTAATTATTTTAAATCTAATTGTTATATTTGTAACTATTCCAATTTTTAAACCTACTTTTGAAGTTTTCAAATTTTAGTTTATCTTTTTTAAATCATTGATAAAAATAAAAAGACATCGAAAAAAATTTGGTGATGGAAGACGGTAAGTAATGATTATAGATTTTTTTAAAAAAAACAAAATGATTACGAAAAGTACTTCAATTTTTATTTTAGTTTTTAAAAATTAAGCTTATAGATATTATTTCTACTTGTCACTTTTTTCATCTTACATTCAACCTACACTTAGAAATCAATCCACAATTTTAAAAATAATTAGTATTTGTTTTTAGGATTTAGACAGATAATTAGAGCAATTTATCTTTCTAAATTTTTTTGAAAGCAATAATATGAAATTAGAGGGAAAATCATAAATTTAAAGAATAGAAAACTTAAAAATAAAATTGTTAACAAAATTAAGAGCCTTAATTAGTCTTTTTGCGTTTTGAAGTTTTAAAATTAATCTACAATAAACGTTAATTCTAATATTTAATTTGGTTTTTATTTTGTTACCTAAAATTTTAAGATCCCTTTCAAAATCTAAAGCCAAGCTTTTGAAAATTAGCATCTAAGTTGTTTATTTTTTATAACTTCGCCTAAGAATTCAAATACTATTTAGTAAATATATGAGAACCATGGAGAAATTATTATAGAACAAACACAATTTTTAAAAATTACAAAAAATAAAAAAATAAAATTAATAATTTGATAGATTCATTATTTTTCCAAATTAAACCTTGATTAATGTTCGTATTCAATTAACCAAATGATCTACCCCATATATAATAATAAATAAATAAATATATATATATATTTATTTAAATACATAGATCAATAAATACATGACACAATATATTAATTACATCGTCTACGTAACTTCCAATTAATATATTCATGTAGGCCACTTTAATTAAAAAGATTCTAAAACCAAGACATAAACAATGCATATAAAATAGAACGTAACATAGAAACATATGAGACCAAAACTTGCACAAGAAAAGAAAGTATATATTATTCTAAAATTAAACAAACCGACAAAGAAAAAGAAATGATTTGATTAAGCATTCCCTTAATTAAACTAATCTCCACAATTAGGTCTTCCAAATAATTAATAACCATAAATTAAAATGAATTAAAATGCAAAGAGTTAATAGTGATTAAATTAATTACATATATAATAAGAAGAAATCGGGTGGGGTTTACGAAACTTTGATTCCTTTTTCTTCCTTTGTGATTAGATATATATTTCAGTGTCTTTGTATATGAAGAAATTAAGTGAGGTTTTGAAGAAAGAGGGAAAGGCTTATTTAGGAGTTATTGTTGTAAGAATTTTTGCTTCTGGTTTGATTGTAATAGCAAAGATTGCATTGAACCATGGAATGAGTCCACAAGTTTATTCACTCTATCGTTATTTGGTTGCTTCCATTGTTGTTGCTCCATTTTGCTTCCTCTCTTATAGGTACTTCTTAACTCTCTTTCTCTCTTCGTTTTTCTTTCTTTAACTATACTATTTTAGTTCGTACGGACGTTTTGAATTTTCTTTAATTTTAGTTTCTATACTTTTAATATGTTTTTATATTTAATCTACAAGGCTAGTTTATTTTTTTATTTTTAAGAAACTTTTTGATGTTTTTGTTAGTGTTGTCGTTGAAATGTCTTTTGAATATGTGATCTAAAATGCTCCTAACAATTAAGTTTAGGGTTCTACTTGAATTTCTTTCACATATTTATGTTATCTATAATTTTAGTCTTAGGATTTAAAAATGTGTGCGCTATAAAGTTCTATAACTTTGGTATGTTGTTGATCAATCTCTATTTTGAAGAGTTCCTACTCTTTTTATAAATGTAATTAATACACTATCAGTGACCATGTAGATCTCTATATGTTGAATTTCTATTGTTTTACATTTTTTTTGTTTATATTTCTCATTCCATAATATTTATCATAAATTTTGGAAATATATTATATTCACATATAAATATTATTATTATTATTTAATTTCTATATAAAATTAATTTTGATAGGTGAAATTTAAGATTTATTAAAAGTATGAAGGCTAAAATTGGACAATTGAAAGTATAAAATCCAATTAAATAAACTTCAAAGCATGTGAAAACAAAAATATAATATTGTTTTCTTTCGGTACTCTCTTTGGAAAGACTTAACAATTTTATGAAAACACTAACTATTATAATTCACAGGAAAAGACCAAGACCGCACATGACTTGGTGCACCTTTGCAAAAATTATACTGCTCGGCTCTATAGAGTAAGCTTTTTTTAGTTTAGTGATGTTAGTTTGTACCATATTAATTAAAGTTTACATTTCGTTAAAGCACTTGAAAAGTCAATAAGAACATATTTATTTTATTTTATATGGTTAAAGAACGTGTCTACTTGGTACATATAAGTTTAAAGTCCATGTTCAAAGGCCTTCTATCTATATACTTTAAATCGTATTTTTCACACTGAAAATCGCCATTCTTACACCTTTGGAAAGCTATTTCAAAAGTTCATGGTGGGTGTTACATTCTCCTATGATATACTTAATTACGATATTTTTTTATTCCATAAATTGGAGGTTGAGTAATTGAGACGACTGCCTATCTCTAAATTAAAGTTTATATTAATTACTACTAAGTTGGGCTTATTTTGATATGGTTTGACTTTTACGTAATCAAGTTAATCAAAAAAATTATGATGATAGAGCTTATGTTAAAAAAATTTATAAGCTATTTTTATCTTAACTTTTTTTTTTTTTTTGCCATCTAATGTAATTTCTTTTATTTTTATTTATTTTAGCATCACAAAAGAAAAGACACAAAAAAATAAATAGGAAAAAGAAAAAGATGAAAATTAGAATCAAACCAAATGATTGAGAATTGATATTTGCAAGTGTGGAAAATCAAAATGAATTATTACTAAGATCCAAGCTTTAATGGCAGAAATATGTTACACTAACATATGGTTTAAATAGCGATTAAACGAACAAATTGGGGTGTATGTGTAATGTTTCACTCCCTAGTCGTAGCTCTTCGACTACTATTATTTTATTTTCACACATCCACACACAATATATATAAATTGATTGAGATTAGGTTTTTTAATATGAACATTAAATAGATATATATTCGACGTCAAAGTTTAGAAACAAATAAAACCTTATGATGTAACCTTTATTTATTATTATTGTTATATAATTTGACAGAAAATGTTTTTGTTTTTTTCTATTATTGAATTGTGAAGTTGTTTTTGTTGTGATGGGATGGGGGAACTCAGGTCTGTGGTTGTCACCAACACATATTTCACTGGCTTGAAATATGTAACTCCAACTTTTTCCATTGCTATGTCCAATGCTGTTCCTGCCCTTTCCTTCTTCTTTGCTTGGGTTTTTAGGTTTGTATTGATCTCTCTCTCCGGACTTTAAAAAAAATATCTAAATCCTATATATAACTGAGTTCCAATCAACTCTAATTTTATTAGTAGTATGAGAATTGGAGGTAAGAGATCTTTTAAATGGTATTCACGTCAATTATCGTTGAGTTCAATCACTTTGGTTTAGCTTTATCAAATCAATCGGTTTGCATATTTCTTTAGTTAAATGGTTGAATTTTTAGTCACATCTCAAAAGATGAAACTACTTTTCAAAAACTATTTTTAAATGCATGATTTCAAAACAAAGTCAAAATTTTGTTACAACAAAGTATAAACCATAAAACTTCCAAGTTAAAAACATAAAATCGTTCATATAACTCGAAAAATATAAATGTTCTCCTAAAACTTGCTTAAACTATAAATAATCAAATAAAGAAAAGAATAATATATTTTTGTAAGAACGTGTAAGTTCTATGGTTTGCAATTTTCCACTGTGTTTTTACCTTGCTTCTTTTTGTTATGATCTATATACTTAATTGAAGTAGACAACAACTTTTGAAAAGAAGAGATAAACAAAAGGTTGAAATATTTAACAAGAGAAGGAGATAGAAATGAAGAGAAAATAAAGAAGTGATTGATAAGAGGTTGAGGTAGGAAAGAGAGAGAAAATTGAAGAGGTGATGCGAAAAAAGCATAGAACTTTTTGATAGTAAAACAATTATTGTTCATTTTTACTTTTTAAAAGCAAAGGTGTAAATAGAACTTTTAAATTTTTTTTGAATAGTTTGTTAAATGTATTTTTAAAACAAAATGTGAACTATGAGATCAGTATTTTTTTAATTCACTTTAAAAGTTTAAAGATATTTGTGAAGTTTTTGAAAAGTTAAAGATGATTTTGAAATAATATTAGGTATGATTTAGGTAATATTAAAGAAATAGCTACAAAGCAGATTGAATATAGGAATAAAATTGATTGTTTTTGGATGTTTATAATTTATATATACACATAGGATGGAGAAGGTTGATGTAAGGAGGGTTTCAAGTGGAGCAAAGATATTAGGAACAGCAGTGGCAGTAGGAGGAGCAATGATAATGACCTTTGTAGAAGGACCAAAGTTGAGATTTCCTTGGACAAATAGACATTATAATTCCCATAATTACCCTTCAACTTCATCAACCAATGTTAATAATAAAGATTCTTTCAAGGGGGTCCTTTTGGTCACACTTTCTTGTCTTTGTGCTTCTGTTTCCTGCATTCTCCAGGTACACTCTAATCTCAATTCCAAAATTGTAGTAGTGATACTAAAAAATGTGTCTTCAATTTTCTCACGTACATATTATATTAGATTCAATCTCAAAATCAATTTTATAGTAAAAGATCATCGTAAGAAAATTGAGGTTCTGACGTCGATATACGTCGACATAGATTCCCAAAGGCATCAAAAAAAGGTCTCTCAACTTACGTAGTGCCATTGGGACGAAAGTCAGAGGACTCATTCTTGACGCGGAAGCAGGACAACGTCGAGACTTCCTTTCTCCCGATGCTTTTATTGTTGGTAGACAATTGACGTCAGAAAAAAGGCACTACCGATGTCCCATCCATACGTTGGGAGAAGGGCATTGTCGACGTCTCGTTTAAACATCGGGAGAGGGATTCTCACGATGCCGCGTTGGGAGAACCTTTCCCCGACGCATTGTTCAATACATCGGAGACATACATTAGTCCCGACGCTTTGCGTGCGTCGGGAGATATTTTAAAATTTTTTTTCCAATTTATTATTATTTTTTTAAAATTTTGCACAGTACTCTTTTCGGTACTGATTCGATTTAAATTGAATAAAATTGTAAAAAATAAGCAACACAAAATTAATAAATAATTATATGAAATATGAAATCAAAATTTATATTATAAATTAAATGTTCAATTGTCGAACAATTTCTAATGTTGCAAAGAAATTACATAGAAAAGAAAAAAGATACATTGACGTCCTAATGGCCACGGACGCCATATTCCCACAAGTCCACACCTACACCCTAATTAAAACAACTTAAAATGTGAAAAATATTTACCGAAGACAGATTAAACAACTTAAAAGGTGAAAAATATGTATCCTAAGTGCTCACGTTGCTCTCTGTGCTCGACTTATTTCCTCAATCATCTTCTTCATTTCTTCCATCAATCAGACATTTTTTTCTTGCATTTTTTAGATATGCATCTTTGACATTATTATTTATTCTTCAATCAAGAGTTTAGCTTCTTCAAACTCTCTTCTTTGTTGCTCAATCAAGTGTTCAGCTTCTTCAACCTTCCTAGAGTAGTGCATTCATCACATATGCTTTTGCAATAGACCCCTGAGGACGTGCTTTGTTTTGGTCAAATTGTTTCAACGTTCATAGACTTCTCTCATTGAGATAAATCCAACTATAACTAACCAGACCAAATGACTTTTGTTTTATATGGTAGGTGAATCGCAAGGTGTATCATTATGTCGGAAAAATGCAAGTGGGAATATTCTTTCCAATTTACACAGTATGGTTATGATATCTGCTTGTAGTTGGTCCAAATCACTTATTCTTATTGTTCTTGTGCACAAATCATGAAAAAATTCACACAATTTAGATACCTTCAAAACACAACTCGTTCGTTGCTAGTTAACATGTAACTTCCAATAGGCTTTACCAATCTGTTATCGACTTTTATCAGGTGTAAATCCTTTATTTCTTATTTTCAATTATTGTAGGTCCAAATGAGCATTCATGATATCTTTCGTTTTTCCTTTAATATTCAACAATGTATCGACCAAATTGTCACAAACATTCTTTTAATTTCAATATGCATTATATCTAATTTATGATGTATTAGGAGTCTTGCTCAGTAAGAAAGTTAAAAAAAAATACTTCTCTTCATCCAATTTAGAACTCACTTTCTTTTCTTATGTCGGACTGAGTGATACTTACTCATCACTGACAACTCCAACGAGCACTACAACAAGTTGGGGTTTTCCCGACTCAAGAGGGCATTGGTGAAGGTAAAGAATGGTGTCGGCAAAAATCTCCAAATGTAATCCTGCACGTCAAGATGACTGTCAGAAAACCCGTGTCAGGAGACCCATTCTCGTTGAGCAAAGATCACAGTGTCGCGAATTCCTGTCCCCCAACACTGCATGAAAGTCCTACACCTGCACGTCAAATGTTCAAAATAATCTTTCAACGGAATCACATTAGAGAAACCGCACCCTCGACGTCAACATGTGACGTCGGGTGTAGGACTTTGTCGACGTATCTCCAAACGTTGAAAGATGAGTTCTCCTGACGTTACATCATGAAACGTCTCCTCGACGTGCTCAATAATGAGTTGGGGAATGCTAATATTTCTCGACGTGCTAGCTACGTCGGAAGTTATGTTGGGTATATTTTTTTAATTTCTTTTTCCAATCATGCACTATTCTGTTCGGTTCCAATTCGATTTATATTGAACAAAATTTATAAAAACTGAACAACTAAATTACTAATTAATTATATAAAATACCAACTCAAAATTAAATATATTATAATTAAACGTTACATTGTTTGGAAAAAAAAATTACATAGAAAAATTTAACATAATATGGGTGCGATGACATAATACTACAAGTCCGCACCTACAATGACACAAAATAAACAATGGTAAAGTTAAAAAATATGTATCGCAAGTGCATGACTCACGATCCTCTCCGTGCCCGAGTCATGTCTTTAATCATCTTCTTCATTTCTTCCATTTGTTGGACCTGTAACTCGAACATCATTTTTTGCTCTTCAATCATGTGTTTAGCTTCTTCAAGCTAAGCTCGAGTCTTTGCTGCTCAATCAAGACTGCATTAGCTTGTTCGACCTCCGTACAATGCAAACATATGGTCAAAGAACTGCTAGCATAACTCTTGTAGGATTTAGCCTGGGTCCCCAACCAAGACATTTTGAGTAGCCTGATCGTTTACCCAAAACAGTCTAACAAATATCATCATCAAAGAGTGGCTGAGAACCCTTTGAGGTGGGCTAGGACTGAAGTTCCAACACTTGATTCTGCAATCAATTAAAATTTATGTAACTAAGTTATGAAGACATAAGTATAAGTACAAAATAAGACAAAATGAAGTTGAACTTACATGTGCAGTCGCAGCCGCCTGTGAAATGAATTGTCCATTTCGAGTGTGGATTTCTTTGAACAACACTGTCAACATTTGGAAGGATATGTGTAACTACATGGTCTAGTAGACATAAATTGTTTTCAAACTACAAACCAGTTACAAATTCCTTAAATTTTCGAGCCTTCATAAAATAAAGATAATGTACGAAGGGCATCCCTCTATCCCCTTGAGACACTTTTATTATGTTTACTTCTACTTGAATGAATTTTGAGATTATAGTGTTGAACCATCTCTTTTGAGATTCTTATTTGTGCTATAATACTCTATCGTTTTTCGGTAAAAAGAAAAAATTGATGGAGCACTTGTATCTAGCTAGCTAAGACTCTTATTTGTGATATAATCTATATTATTGATAGAATTTGAGAGTTTGATATAAACTTTGTGTTATTTATACATGTTTTTTTTGCATGGTACTATATTTCCTAGTCGGCTTTGAGTCTTTAGTGCTATATTTGCATCCATTTCTTTATTTATATACTGCAAACATCTTCACTAATAACCTATAATGTTTGAGATTGTTTTGCTATATGATCCCAACATCTTCTGCCAAACATTTTTTTCTTCTTTTCTAAATTGAATTTTGGGTGATGGATGATATTATGTGTTTAATCTCGTATGCAGGCAATTGTATTGAAGTCATATCCAATGGGATTGATTGTAACATTTTTGGTATGCATAGTGGGAGTTGTGGAAGGGACTGTGATAGCAGTAGTAATGGAATGGAACAACCCGTCTGTTTGGTCGATTCATTTTGATTTTCAACTCTTGGCTATCCTTTATGCTGTAAGTATAATATACCAAGAAGTTCTTATTCTTATCAAAATAATAATAATAACAATAACTTAGTTAAGATTTTTTTCCCTTGCCATTCTTGATGGTTAGTATTTCATCCCAAGCGTTAACTTGTTTGAGTCACCAACTTAAGGCTGATGGAGTCCAAACTCATTTTTTGGAGCGTGGTATTTACAAACTTATTTTAAAATTCTTTTTTTTGCTACATTATTAACTATATTTTCTACTATATTTAATTTACTATTGTTTAAGTATTATTCTCTATTTCATATTTGTTTCATTGTTTCACATTATTTATATTCTTTTTTTTTTGCTCTGGCTGAGATTAAAATAGATTGAACTCTAAATATAAACTATAACAACAAATAGACTTTATTATCAATGGTAAACTCAACTCTTATATTTTGCTAGTAATTCAAATGTACCGTCTTTCTTAATCAAGACTGTGATAAAATAAGTACCCATTTTCAGAAATCCAAATAGTTATCCAATAAAGCATATAAAAGAGTGAGAGAGAACATATTTTTTAAGATTTATTTTAAAAAAATATTTCCTCCAAACTTATTCAAATGTACGTTTTCTTAAAAATTGGCTCCAAACTATTGTAAGCAACGATCATCATCTTTCTTCTCATATCTTTTACGATAACACCTTGGTAACTTAGTTTGTAAAGGATGTTATAGCTAATAAACTGGCTATTTTGTTTTAGCTTATGTTAAATTTGATATATATATACAAATTTTTTAATTAGAATGTACTCTAGGAGAAAACTGAAGAGAAATTGTAAGAAGTACGTGCAAGACGAATGAAACTATTTAATATTAGTAAGCATCTCATTTGGTGACCTTTTAAGACATTGCATCTTGCAACTTTTGTTCATACATTGCTTTTTATAGAATTCATGCATTGCAACATTTTTGTTTAATATGTCACAAAAGAGATATTCTTCAACTTGGCTTTTAGCGTCACTAAATGGTTCTTTACAACGAAAATGTTTTTACTGTGTCGCTAAATGTTACCTATATATCTTGTAGTGTGCTTTTGAATGGCATGAAATCATTACAAAACGGTACCTTAACTATTTAGTAATTTTTATTTGTATATAATTTTGACAGGGAATAATAATCTCAGGGTTTTCCTACTACATTCAAGGAGTTGTAATGGAAGAAAAAGGACCTGTGTTTTTTACGGCATTTTTCCCTCTAAGTACCATTATGGTTGCAATCATAAGCTCTTTTGCTATCTCTGAGATTTTGTCTTCGGGAAAGTAAGTTTCTCCTTTATCCTCATATTTAACCCTTATTCTCAAACAAAGCCTTGTTTAATGTTTTATAGGATGATTAGGTTATAGTTTCTAATTCACTAATTATATATTAATACTAACACTCCTTCTCACATTTTGAAATCGAAGGAGCTTAAAGGTTATAAAAGAAATCGAAGGAGCTTAAAGGTTATAAAAGGACTGCAAGTCTTTGAGGTTTAATTTCCAAAGTGAGATTCGCTTAACATCTTATCATGTCCCTTCGAGATGGTGTCTATTTGGATTTACCAATCTTGAGCTGAAATACTCGTTTGGACTTAATGAACTCTAACATCATATTTGATAGTATAGAATTTCATCTAAAAACCAAGTGACAAATAAAACCATAGGTTAAAATATCATTTTGGTCTCTATACTTTAAAATTTTTTCAATTCAAATATCGAAATTTTTAATGGTCTAATTTTAGTCCATATACTTTGAATAAAATTTAAATTTAATCTCTCAAAATTGATATTTTACCAAAATTGATTAAATAATAATAATCATTTTCATACAAGAAAAATGCAATATGTGACTATATTTTCCAAATTTGTAGGTGTGGTTTTATTGAATATTTGTTTATTTTATTGATATTTACGAGAGATACAAGCCTAATTATACACAAAGTAATAATAACTTAATGAAATAATATGCAAAATAAATACAAGAATAATATCCCAAAAATATTCTAATTACGACAATACCATCCCTTAAACTCAAGATGGTAGAGTAGATACCATCTTAAGTTTGTAAAGTAACTGAGTGAAGCGAGGAGAATGGAGAGTTTTGGTGAAGATATTTGCTGGTTGGTCAGTGGTGGAGATGGATTGGAGATGTAGTGTGTTGCTCTGAAGATGATGGCGAACAAAAAGACAATCATTCTCAATGTGCTTTATTTGTTCATAAAATACATCATTGTGTGAAATCCTTAATAGCACTACAATTATCACAATGAAAAATGGTGGGTGATCTTTGTGGGGCCCTCATATCAGTATGAAGCCCTCATATCAGTAAGAAGCCAACAAAGTCATAGTAATGCTAAAGTGACATCAGCCAAAGCATAATATTCAGACTCTGTGCTGGAACGGAAAATGACAGATTGTTTCTTGCTACCCCAAGAGAGCATCACCTAAATAAAAGCAATAACCAGTGGTGGATCTTCTATCAGTAGGATCATCCGTCCAATTGAACATCAGAAAATCCAAATAGAATTGTGAAGAAAACTCTAGACCATGACCCAAAGTGTCTTTAAATATAGCGAAGAACATGAAGGACAATAGTGAAGTAAAAAGTATGAGGAGCAGCCATGAATTGACTAACAATGGAAACTGCATATGCAATATATGGGCGGGTCACAGTTAAATAAATCAGGCTACCAACAAGTTGTCAATATAAAGTGGGATCGTCAAGAGGAACACCATCAAAAGGAGTGAGTCACACATTTAAATCTAGAGGCGTTGAGGATGTGGTAGAATCAGTAATACCAGATCGACCGAGGAGGTTAGAGGCATATTTTGCTTGAGATAAGTTGTAGCCATTAGACAATAATGAGATCTCAAGACCAAGAAAATAGCTAAGGGTTCCTAAATCCTTCATCTCAAAGTGCTTACTCAGGTAACATTGTAAATCAGATATGACTTGAGGGTCATGAACACCTGTAATAATCATGTCATCAATATATAAAATAATGAGAACAATACCAATAGACGTCTCGTGAGTAAATAAGGCCAAAACGTGAAAGCTGGAGGTGAATCCAAATTGGATAATAGTGGAACTGAATGTTGCAAACCAAGCTTGAGGAGCCTGTTTATGAGACCGTAGAGAGCACGACGAAGAAGATACACTTTATAAGGTTGCGAAATAGTATTAGGTGGTGGTTTCATATAGACTTCCTCAAATAGGGTTCCATTGAGGAACGCGTTTTTAACATCCATTTGAAGGAGGGGTCATTTTGGAGCTACGATGACTAAAAGACTACAAACATACGTCATTCGAGCTATTAAAGCAAAAGCTTCTTTACAATCAATGTCATATTCTTGAGAATAGCCTTTGATCACAAGTCGTGCTATAGAAATTATAGTAAAATACTACGGATTGCAAAAAAAAAAGATTTATTGACAGTATATGGAGGCTAAAATTGGAGAAATAAAAGTGTGTAGACTAAAATTGAACAAATTTCAAAGTAGAGATAAAAGGTATTTTCACCAAAAACTTTTGTTTGATTTTTCTAAAAAATTGCCTCCGGATAGATTTTTTGTTGGGATATTTGACTTTTCGATAATATCAAGTTACCATTTTACCCTTATTAATTTAAATGGTAATCTATTTTCAAAATTAGTTTTTTTTCTTTCATTGTTTGATTCCAATTTAGATTGAAAACTGTGAATTGATATTACTGAATCAACTTACATCTAAGCCTCTAAAAATTTGATATTTTGCTTGAAATTCATGAATTCCAAACAAATTTAGGTTGAAATTCATCCATTTTTTTCCAATGACAATTGATGTGACTCATCAGCATTATTTGAGGCTTCTCTTTGCAGGGTCGTGGGAGCTGTGGTCATAATTATAGGCCTTTATTTATTTTTATGGGGCAAAACCAAAGATCAAGCCATGGATAAGGCAGCTAGACCCATCGATGATGCCACAACAACAAGAGAAGTTTCTTAATTTTGAATAATGATGTGTCCCATCTGATAATGATTATATATGTTTCCAAATTTTTGTTAAGATATAAGTACCTCGAAGTTCATTAATTGTCAGCTGTCGTTACAATACATTGTAATCAATATGCAAAACTTGGTCATCACGTCGGTAATAATGAAATTGAGAGACTGGGAAGACTCTTACAAAAGATCAGAAGCAAATTAGAGATGCTCGATCGACACCATTCTTTGCAACAAGTCATCAAAGAGAAGAACAAATTAGTTGGAGAACTGTTGTAGAAAAGATAATGTGATTGATTGATTCTTTTTCTCTTCTTAGATCAACAATATCTAGAGTTTTCGAGAAGAAGATTTGATCACTCCAACAATTTTAACTGGTTGAACTATATATGGTTTGGTTGTTGAACATAATCATACATAATTTGAGCTATTTTAAACTACTTGAACTATGTTTTGGTAACTCTAATCTTCCATTTAGATATTAAATGTGTTACATTTTTATAATATAAAATTTTTTAATAAATATAATTCTCGTCCATGCCCATTGCTTCTCAATAGAGAATTTGATGGCAATCATAACTTATTAAACTAGGTTTAGATTAAAGTGACCTCTAATTAGACCCTTCAAAGGTAAGATTTCATTCAAATTTATCAATATATTCAGCTTTAGTTATTTAGGAAAAAAAAAGTCAATAAATTATTTCAAGTTCTACAATTTGATTATAGATTTGTATTGTTTCAATTTTGTTTATATGTTATTTAGGTGTTGTGTGTTGGAATAAAAAAAAACTAAAATAGAAAGTTATGTACTTATGTTGCCTTTCAATTGACCTAATTTATTATTGAAAACTAAAATATATTATCATGCTATCTTAAAACATTTTTAAACAATTTGTCCATTAAAACACTACAAGGAATTGGAGGAATCGGAACGTAGACAACAACGTCGGAAAATATCGCATCAGCAATCACCTTTCACTTTCGACCCAACGTTGTTGGCGCCGACTTAGGGGAGAATTTTCGATGTCTACATTTACATGTTGGCTAACTCCATAATTTTTAATTTTTTATATTTATTAATAGATTTTTTCCGACGTTACAGATTTATACGTCGGAAAAAGTGGAAACAATTATTTAATTGATTCACTTTTTCCGACATATAGAAGAGAAATGTCGAGGAAGGATAAATATTTATTTAATTGTTACGACTTTTCCTGATATTTCTGTAAAATCGTCATAATTCGTTCTCCTCTTACTGACGTCATGTTGACCATGTTCTATCTTTTAAGACATTTATCTAAATTTAAAAAGAAAAACTTATATTCATGGAACTTCGAAATTTATTATTAATTATAATTTTTAAAATTTTATTTATTATTTGTTATTATTTAATTTAATATAAAAACATAAAATTTGGATTACCTTTTTAAATTCTCATGCGGACATATTATCTAAAGGGTCACTAACACAAATGGCATTCAAATAAAAAATACTAAAATATATAACAAAAAGAAATAAAACAATGCAAATATTGCAAAGAAAATATTAGCAAAAGACTTAAAAACAACCTACACCAAATACAGATACTGATAACTGCTATTAATTGCTTCGATGAATATTCAATCAATGGTACCTTTCAATTTGATTAATGTGTTATGATTGTAATATTTGATAATTGATATTAATAGGGTTGCTATTTAAATTATTTTGAGAAAGTTGCAATCAATTAATATCATTATACCAACTATAGATAATAGTTTTCGATTTGAAAAATGATAATATGAACCGGGAGGCCCTTTTGGGATTAATCACAATGTCCAAAGAGCCAATAAGCTACAGTCAATATTAAACTCTAGCTCACGTTCAAATGAAGGTGAACTTAATTAAGGTGATTCAAGCAACAACAATTGATTAAAACTTTATAATTGGTTTTGGTTGATGATAGGAGTTGACACCAAACCAACTTTGTAATTCATTTTATTTTTGCAAAAACATATATTTGCTTTGAGTTATTTCATTATTGGACATATATTTATTTGTGTTTTTAGTTTCTTTGAGTTAGATGTAGAATAAATTTGTTTATGCTCATTTATTGCAATAGGTTTGGGTTTAAAGCACGAAATAAAATACAACATAAAAGTTTTGATGCTTATAAGATTTTAGGATTTTCAGTCAATGAAAATTTTCTCGTAAGTGACAAAGTCTCTTAACCCCTATCTTACGATCCTTTATTCAAGGTGTTGCATGTTAAGAACATTCACGTAAGTTTTATTGAGCATCTTACTTGTAAAGTATTCAAACTTGAAGTAAGAAACTAATTGTATTTATCTCCTTGGTCTTCAATTAAAGGGGTAATCTAAACTTAATCTTTTGGGTTGTTCAAAAGAATAACAAATTATCAGTTTTACTTTGAGAAAATAGCAAAAATAATTTTAGATGGTTAGAATAGCAAAACATAAAAATTAGAAAAATAAATCAAAGAAATTAACAATCCCTCAAATGCCCTTGTCCAATATGAAAAGTACAATTATTCACCTAAACTCTCACTACACTCTAATGGAAATAATATATGCTACATAAAAATATCCCCCAAAAAACATAAAGATTAGAAAAGTTGTCGTTAATGGGTAGCTCCATCTCATGCTTGCAAAATTTATAATCTATTTCAAGGTCCAAAAGATGTTGTTCATTTGAAATGGTAGTTGCAAAATTGAGGCACATTCAATTCAAGGCTCTATACCTCTTGAATAGTCATAACCAAAAGCTTCAAGTTGAAAAGCAGAGCATTGTTGATATTATAATAAAGATGAAATCACGAAATTATATCATAGAATTCAAAACTTATATACATCTTACCAATTTACGCATAGGTGAGTTCGTCCTCCCAAATTGGTGAGTTCTTCATACATTCGAGATTCATTTGAGCTCTTCTCTCTTGGTTGCAAGAAAAAATTTCTCTCTCTCACGGTGTTTGTCTCTCTCTCAATCTCTTTTTTTTTTCTTTAATGAAACCTAAAATAAGAAGATTCAAATGGTTATTAAAAATATACATTAAAATTTAAATTCAAATTGTTATTAAAAATATATATTATGTATTGTTTAAAGTATAACTAATTTAAAAATCTTGTATATATATTTGTCGGAGGTTGTTGCAATATTTTCTAGCAACAAAATAGCAAATTTAGTTAAAATTTACCAAATTGATGTTATTTGCAAAATAGACTGTTTAATAAAAGACACAATAAATTATTTTTTTAATAAAAATCAATCAATATAAGTGTACAATTTAAAATATAAATTAAAATAACTATGTATTATCTAATAATTTTTTTAAAATAATTTAAAATATAAATCATTCGAAAATTCTAAATTAGTTATTCACTCATTCGATTTCAAAATATTATGAAATCTAATGAAATCAAACACACTAGGAAATCTAATTAATGAGGAACAATTTGAAAACCTTTTAGCAATTTTTTAGTGGAAATATTTATTAAATATAAGTTTTATGAATTAAATAAATATATATTAATTAATTTGATTTAAATACTAAAAATCCAAAATTTGTTATGAATTATAGACATATATTTAGAAGATATTGGAGAAATCTTGTCAATCGCGAAAATATTAAAAATTATTTAATATTTTCCAAAACTAATTGTAGTTTGTAAATACATTGTATCCAGAACGGTATGATATTTGGTCTCATTATTTGTATCATGCAAATACACAGTATCTGTAAAACACGTATTATTCTACATAAAGGGGTATAACACGTATTATACTTTTTGATTTAGACATGTATAACAAGGATGATTGGAAATAAAACGTCACATACAAAATAAAACGTCTAGTTAAAATAAATATGAATATTAATGTAATTAAAAAACACAACGTGAAAAAATAATATTCGATACAAGAGGCACAATATTTATGAAAAAATAAAAATAAACCAAAGTAAGTATATAATTATAATTAGCACGATTGTAAGGATGATAAAACTTTGTATTATCTGATAATTTTTTTAATTAACTTGAAATATAAATAATAATAAAATATTTAACTTACGTTTGCCATTATTTTAGGGATACGATGTAAAATTTGAAATCAAAATATTATGAAATATATTGACTTGGGAATAGTTGAAATTCTCGTTACCATTTTTTTTATTAACCACAATTACTATATTATGTAATAATTTTATTTAAAATAATATGAAATGTAAATCATGTGAAAATATTAAATTGGTGATTGACATTATTGTAGGGATTAGATTTCATAATAATTGAATTTAAAATATTATGAAATCTAATAATGAGAAATGGTTGAAAACATTTTAGTAATTTTTTTTAGGGAAAATCTTCATAAAAATAAGTTTTATGAATTAAATAAATAAATGTTAATTATTTTGATTTAAATACTAGAAATTCGAAAATTTGCTCTAATTATAGACATATATTTAGGAGATATTGGAGGAATCTTGTCAATCTCATACATATCATAAATTAGTAATATTTTTCTTGATTGTATGTAAATACAATATTTGTAAAACACGGATTATCCTATCTAAAGGTATAAACGGGTAAAAAAAATCCCAAAAATTATGTAACCAATGGATTTGCCAAAATTCTTTATTTTTTCAGTTTGTTATACTAAATTTTGTCATTCTCACTATTATATCTAACCTTTAAGGGGTTGTTCGGCCTCTTGCTTTGGTATTAGGTGGGCTTGGCATTTGATATCAAGTCCATATTTGGCCCATGGTGTAAAATCATGGACTTAACAAATGGGAGTTAAACGGAAGGATTTTTTTTTTAAAAAAAATTATTTTATAATTTTAGTTCTCAAATATAAACTACTACTTTCACTTCCAATTAAAAATGTTTATTAAAATTATTACTATAAATTTTGGATGACAAGTCAAATAAATTAAATGTTGTAATAATTGAAATTGGTTTGACTAAAAAAGATCACGCTTGTAAAAATGTGTTTATATATACTTTTATATATTAAATAAGATGGTTTTTTAGTCTAAGGTAGTTATTGAAATTTTTTATTGTTTTAAGCAAATAAATATAAATTCCTTTTTTTATATGTGTAAAAGAAAAAGAATTTTTTTAGGAACATTTTTAAAAATAGCAAAATATTTATAAATTATAGCAAAATTTTGGATTCTATCACTAATAGTCTTTTAACATTATAATATATCGATGACTATCCGTGATAAAATTTGTTATAAGTTGTAAATATTTTGGAAAATCTACTATTTTTAAAAGTTCTCCTTTTTTTATTACTCAATTAAAAAACAGAAAATGGTACAATTTGGTTCAAAGAATAAAAATAAATGAACACAGTAGAACTTTCCTTTTCTTCTTTGTTTTATTATTTTTTGTACGGAGAAAATATGAATCTTCTTTCCAGTAAAACTTGAAGAAAATAAATGATAAAAACTTAAAAATTTGAATATATTCTATACATAATTAAATTTTAAAACACACGATTATATATAATTTGAAATTTTAAGAGTATGTTATATCTAACTAACATACAAATTTTAAGATATAAATATACATTTTTCTTTTTTTTTTCTTTTTTCATTTCTCATTTTAACTATAAGACTTAGGACTTATTTGGATTGACTTAAAAAAAAAGTATTTTTTAAAATAAAATTTAAAAAAATCATTTTTATTTAAATTATTTTGATAAAAGCGGTTTAAATATTAAATTTGGATGTTCATCATAGAAAGTCAATCATAACTATAATTAAATGTAACTCTACTTAACTTTCGTTTTTGCATAACCCTTTTGCTATACTTATTTTTAAACCTAGCTATTAGATGCTTTTCAATGTTTTGCTTAACTGAAATTTTTGTAAACTTTATCCGATTACATGACTTGTTATATGTTGTGAATAGTTTGTAATATTTATAACTAGATCATTCATGTTAATGCAATTGTAATAAAAATTGTTGTTATTGAATGTTAATTTTTTTGTTTTTACATTATTATCATGAAATTAATAAACCAAAAAATTGAATTATAGGTACAAAATATTCAAAAAAATCAATGAAAAATTTAGGATATACAATTGACAAAAAAAAAAAAAAAAAAAAAAAAAAAAAAAAAAAAAAAAAAAAAAAACAGACTAGCTAAGTCTAGGAATTCAAAATCAGCGCCCCAAACACAAGCATTAGAAACATAAGCATTAAAAATACATATTACCAATTCTTGCACCCCAAACACAAGCATCTGTAATTCTAGGCATCAGAACCTCATCAAATATGCCCACAGTCATTTAACTTTCAGACATTTAATTTCGAACCTGCACTCTAAACGTCAAGGGTTTTAAGTGATATTTGGAATTCACCAATTGGGTTCTTAATTTTCAAATTCTCTAATTTTTTATTTCAAATGTGCTATTGATTGTTATTATCGATAGTTGCAAAGGAACGCGTGCACCAAAAGGTAAACTTAGAATTCAAAAAGAGCTTATAAGTTAACTAGTCAATATTTGCTATATTTACAAATATTTTAAATTAAAGCTATAGATTTTTTAATCTTTTTAATTGTGCTATTTGCTGTAATTTTCCCTATTTAAAAGATAAAAGACGTTAAAATACTAAAATCTTAGCTGCATTGATTTCTATACTTGGTGAAATTTACACTGTGACCCAAATTTTACAAACAGACACCATGTGAGCAGCACACACAGGCAGTGGCGTATCCTGAAAATTTATTAACGAGAGGTTTCAAGTTGTAACTTAGAGAAAAAATAAAAACTCTGGTTGGAAAGAGGACTAACAAGTATAATAATCACTAAACTACCTACAAAATATTGAACATTAATTAGTTTTGTTTATACATATTATATAAAGGCAATAAAGTTGAGGGGGGCTCGAGCCGCCCCTGGACCTATACTAAATCTGTCGATGTACATAGGTTATAGACTTTTCCAACTCTACATCGAAATGGGTCACTCAAGGCTCTTCACGTGACAGAGAAGACAACAACAACAACAAGATATTGCAGTTGTGTGATCTCCTAATTAATAATAAGCCTAATTCCTCAACCGAGATCCTTTATGGAAGATGTGGATGGGATTTGCATTAACATTTGAAAATTGAAATATGATATGGATACCATTGCAACTCTCTCTCTTCCCTTCATTTGGAAACTAATTGTTAGTCCGATAAAAATGAGAATTCACTTTAAAAGACAATACAATAATATTTTAACTCCAAAAATGGTCTCGTAAGCCTTGAAACAAAGTTGTCTTACTAATCCTTAATACACATTTCATCATCTAAACTTACTTAACTTCTAATCTCTCTTCCTAAATCTGCAACCTCAGAGTAAATCTACTTATCTTCATGCCACGTTTTTCTCACTTACTACCTACCACTATGCCACCAAACTTCCTGCCAATAGATTTGAACACGCCTCAAGTGTCAGCATGCACTTACCTCAAAACTAGCCGCATATGGTCCAAAACCTAATTATTTTTCTTAACTTACTCGGTTGTTTTCAGTCGTCTTGCTGCCTTCCCTTGCTATCTTCCGCCACCATGCACATTTATCCCTTCATCCATAAGGGGCCTTACTCTTTCATTTGATTTTAAACCAATTGTTCAATATTGGATAAAGGGAACTTAAGGAGCAAAACGTTGTCTCGAAGGTAAAACAAACTTTGACTCAATCGAAAGGTTACAAACAATCTGTGAAGGATTAACTTACTGACCATGATTATATTAGATGGACACAAATATATTTATGGTGAATGGAGTGCAACTACGAGACTTTAGTGGAATGACCCGTTAGTTAACGAATGTTGATTAGCTTAGTTTAAAAAAATTTAGCCAATTAATCTTGAATTCGTCGAAGCCTATAATCTATAGGTCCGTTAGATTTCCCTGTAGCTCATAAGGAATTCACTTAGAACATTTTGTTGGAATAATTCAAATTGTTCGAATAAGAAAAGAGAGAGAAACCGATGAATGTATATAAGCGTCAGTTATAAGTTTAACATAGAGCTTTTATGCTAAAATGTGATTTAAATATTAAAAATATGAATACAAATTCATATTCAAAAGCTTGAAATTGATGGAAATTGTCAAAATTGTGAAAAATTAAAATATTGACTTTTGACTTTGAAGAGTCAAACTTTGACCGATTTTATATTCAAATTAAATATGATTTGAATTTTGAAAAAATGAATATGGACTCATGCTTGGGAGGTCAAAATTTAGTCAAGATAGATAAAATAGTAAAAAGTCAAAATGTTGACTTGTTTGACTTGTTTGACTTGAACCCTAAATCCAAAATGTTGATTTTTTTTACTTGAAAAAGTTAAAGTTTGACTTTGATTTAAATGTCAAATTACCATATTACCCTTACACTAAGTTAGTGAAATATGTGACTACATGAGATGTAAACACATAGCCCACTAATAATTAGTAAAACGCTAGGTATTGACCTTAGGCAAGTTCAATTATATGCAATTTTACATGTAATTTGCTTATAAATAGACTTTATTTTAGAGGACATTTTTAAAAATAACAAAATAAATTACAATATTTACAAGTTATAACAAAATTTTGGATTCTATCACTGATAGTCTTCTATCACTACAGCATATCAATGATTATCAGTGATAGAATTTGTTATAGATCGTAAATATTTTGTAAAATTTGTTATTTTTGAAAATTCTCGTTATTTCATATGAGTGAAAAACTTTGGGTAATTAATGTAATTTGGATTGCAAAATAAACCTAATATATACTATTTTTCTCTACATAATCTCAAACCTAAGTTCTTCCTCCAAATTCCATCTCTCTCTCTCTTTTTCCTTCACCTTACGAGTCTCACAACCCATTTCTAAGTCTGGAGAATAGTGGGTCAACACTAGTGGTAGTCTTGACTTCAAGCTCATGAGGAGATTAAGAGAATTGAAAAACTTCAAAGGTGAGTTTTTTTTTTAACCCTTTTACTTTTGATTAGAGTAGTTTTGATGCATGTTAATTTCTAAATTGTTTAGATGCATGTTAATTTCTAAATTGTTTAGATGCATTTAGAGTAAATTTTGATCTTGATTCCACTGTGCATGCCTAACCTTCCATCAAACCCGAGCATTATTGCATTTCGCATTAGAAGCTTCAAGATTGCTTAAGTCGCGTTTTGTTCCACATAGCAAGGTTAAGGATACGTGTGTGGGGCGATGCTTAACATTAAATATACTTAAATGCTTCATTGATAAGTTTGATACACTTGATGCACTGCGAATACTTGTTATGCTTCATTGGTACACTCAACAAATTTGATATGTTTGATACACGTTGATATGTCGTTTGATACACTCAATATACATTTGTAAACTTCATTGATAAGTTTGATATACTTGATGCACTGCAAATACTTGTTATGCTTCATTGGTACACTCAACAAATTTGATATGTTTGATACACGTGATATGTTTGATACACTCGATATACACTTGTAAACTTGATCGATACACTTGATAATGACTCACTTTCCTAATATGTTGATATACATTTAATAATATATTGTTCATATACTTGATAATGCATGATACATTGAGTTATATCATTCATATACTTAATAATATTAAATGCACTGCATAAAATTTGAAAAATAAAAATCACCTAGTAAGTATATCAACCAACCAATACATATAATATAATACCGTCACAACACTGATATACAAACCTGATATAAAGTAAAATCAAAACCAAACCAACATAAAGAAATAAAACAAAATAATTTGAAAGATTTAACACAAAATCCACCATCAAATAAAGTAGAGAAAATTACAAACGAAATTAAATTATTCCGATCAACAACTATTATATTTCATATTACAAAAAACGTACCATTGATATCCTAAAATTAAGATTAAGATAAAATGTTTTTCTTATATAAAAAAAAGATGATTAGAACCTTAGGAAGGGGAGAAGAAGTAGGTACATTGTTAAAGAAACAAATTGATTCTCCTTTTAGAGAAAGAATGGTTAGCGCCATTAAAGGAAAAGAAGAAATAAGAATGATTGAGACATTAAAGATGAGAAACCAGAGGAGTGAATATAGATCAATTTAATAGCGACAAAAATAAAACCAATCATCAGAAATCAAAAGAATAAAATGAAATTTGCAACCACAAAAGAAAAGATAGACAATCAATTCAAGTCTCACAATGCGCCAAAAGTTAGAATCATGACAAGGCATGTAAGAGAAAAGGATAGCAACCAACAAAAACAATAACAATCAAATATATCAGTTGTCTCTCCTAATTCATAAACCAATAATTTCCTCAACCTCTTTTCTTTATGAAAGTTATGATATGGATTGGCATTCAAATTTCAAAATGGAAATATGAGATGTACACCATTTCAACTTTCTCTCCTATCATTTGGAAATTATTTTGAGTCCAATGATAATGGGAACTTACTTTAAAGGAAAAAAACAACAATCATTTTAACTCCGAAGGTCTCATCAGCCTTTTAAAAGAAAGTTGATTGTGTCTTGCATCTCTTAGCTTTAATGATCTCCTTTTCTTTTCTTTCTTGTGGGCTATATCTTGGTAATGTTCATTATGTTCATTATATCTTGGTAATGTTCATTGACATAAAACTTTTGAGGGTGTAAAACTAGAAACATAACAATGAGGGAACATGTCCAAAGTGAAAATATCATATCATTGTGGAAATGTGTGAAGATTTGCTGTTCTTATAACTAGTACTAGAGCTTCGGTCGAAGCATAATTGTGCAAATGAAATCCGTAGATTCTGAATAAAGAAATTTAGTGAGCTAGTCATGTTCGTGTTCTATTTAGGTGATAAGAACAAGTGTGATCTGTGATTGATCATGCTCATCCAATTTGTTCAACAAGGGGTGCACCTTAAGCATTTAGCGTAAACTTTCATATGGTTTTGGGTAAAATGGATTCGTTCAAGGGGAGACTCAAGGTGGTCCTTTGTTTGAGGGAAGAATTGTTAGAAATGCAAACAAAATTTTAGGTTGGTTATACGAGAAAATGATCATATTTGTATTTAAGTGACAAACTAGTAGTGATTTTGGCTTTCACCATCTTTAATTCATTTTAACACTCGTTTTCACGTCCACACACGTTGCTTAAAGGTATGATAAAGCCTAATCAAACATTATTGCTCTTCCTTTTAAATCTATTAAATAACTTTCGCCCCCACCCTTTCCCACTCTCATTTTTCTATTGAATTGTATGGTACAGATATTTTTTAGAAAAATGATATATAAAGATATTTTATAGAAAATTGACATATAAAAATGAAATACACTAGCAATGATTAGACACACTTTATACAATGAATATGTTTCAAATCAAAAGTACTAGCTAGGCTAAATGATATAACTAAGAACCCCAAGAATTAAATAATTGGGGAGATGTCAAAAGGTAGTGGAGGTACGCTTTGAAGTGTCGTCTTCGAAAATATTATATGCTTTACACGAACCCAGCTAGAAACAAAAATTATAATCATCATTTCGATATAACAACTACAAATTTGATGGAATTGCAATCTTAAAGAGTTTGAATTTTACAAAACTCTTTAATATTTGCTCTCAACATAAAATCACATAAATATAAAAAAAAATATATATATATTTGTCAAATTCAAGGAACATAATTCATTCAAATTAAAATTAAGTACATTTTTTAAAATAACAAAATATTTTAGATAATTAAATTTATTAATACAATAATTGAGGGAGGTTGAGAGATTTAAACTATCCACTCTATGATTAAAGGTTATACCCATTGCCACTAAAGTAAATTCAATTTAACTCTTTTATTATAAATAAATTATCAAAATAGCTCATTGTACAAAAATGAGATGTATTATTTTTTATTTTTCATTTGTGCTATTGGTATTAGACTTAAAATTTGAAAATTCGGACCGGAATTATAATTATAAAAAAATCACTTCTAAAATAATAACCTAACCTATTAAAGTGGGTTTTAATCAACGATCAACTCTTGCTTCAAGATCAATAATAATTCATACTCCTGTTCTACTGTTGCTGTACTAGGAAAATAAAAGATTGAGTTGAGAAAAGAGAAGTAATTAGTATGAGTTGAGTGAAGTTGAGAAAACCAAATCTTTCTTTTTACATACATATATGTGTTGTGGAAGGAAATAAAAACTGATCAATTTAATTCAAACCAACTTAGTGCTGCAATCCTAGAAGATTGAAACATATAACTCAAAAAGCTTAGCTATTGTGGGATGACACATGTATCAAATTGTCTTCATTATAGGCCACATCTACATACATACACTATCTAAAAGGGATTATTATTATAGGTGACAAATATTTCATTTTCCCTTTTACCCATTTTAGTTGAGGGTTCCAAATATATCAACTAATTTCATGTTTAAAATCATTTAACAAATTAATTTCTCTTTATTTTTAAGCATTACAAAAAAAAAAAAAAAATGCATCCAACTCCAACCAATAAATACTTTTGAATTTAAAAAAAAAAATTTAAAAAAAGCTCTTATGAATCTAATTTTTTGAGAAATAAATATTTTTCATTAATCCTTGGCTGTTTCAATTATTTTCTTTATTTTTATTAGCCAGTCAATATACCTTATTAAAAATGTGTTTTATTTATTTATTTGTATGGAAGAAGAGTGAGAAGAAAAAGAAAAGAAAAATAGAGAAGTTTTGTTGGGATCAACAGCTTGTGTTATAGATAACAACAATAATTTTCTTAATTTTTTTTAAGTCTAAGAGTATTTTAAAAACTTTTGAATATTTATGGGTATATTTTCAAAAGTTTAGTTAATAGTTAAGTGTAATTTATGTAATATTTTAAATAAAAAACTTATGAAAAATATTTACCAAATATAAGAATATATCACAATTTATGTGTGATAGAACACTCGAGATCAAGATAAACTATTGTCGTCTATGTCTATCTTTACATATATATATAGAAACCTATCTTGGCTTATAACAGTCTATCATTGAGAAGCGGTGGCATTTTGTTATATTTTGTAAATATTTTTATTTTTATTTTACTATATTTGAAAATAGTGTTTTATTATTATTATTGGATTGGTTATTCTTTTAGTATGTGTTAGAAGAGATATTTATTTTAGTTTTTTTTTTTTTTTGTGAGATTTTGATCCATTGGATGTTTTAACTTAAATTTTTAATAAGAGAATTAATGTAAAATTTGAATGAATTGAAGTTTTTTTTCTTTTTTTTAAGTATTTATGAAACTTTCAAAGGAAAAACTTTAACATTTTTTATCAAAGATAACGATCGTAAAAATAGTAAAATTGTGTTTTAGAAAATTCAATATGTGTACATGTTTTCAAAATTTGGGATGAAAATGTGGTTTTTTCAAACAGAGTAATATGATTAATTGATTTACAAATAAAGATAAATAATTATCCACTTGGCTATACTTAAAAATATTTTTAAAATTTTTTTATTTAAAATAATTTTTTTATTAAAAGTATATGAAGTAAAATTGGACTATGAAAATTAAATGGATTAAAATGTTGAGGGTCCTAGGATGAAGTTATTTGTATCATTGTTAATTGAGTTGTTTGAGATGAAACTCTATATCGATCTAATATGGTATTAGATACCGACGGATATTAAGTAAAAAAAAAAGATTCGACTAAAATTGATGAACTCAATAGGACACCCGCCTTACAAATTTATGTTGAAAATCCTAGGTTAAAAAAATAAACTTCATAATTTTATAAAATAATACATGTTTAAGTTATTAAACGGATCCTTAATCCTGCTTTCCCGGGTGCTCTTCATATACTATGCTTTTCATAAAGCCTTTATTGACAATGTAAGGTCAGCTTTTAGACAGATATGTATGGAATATCTTTAACTAGTTGAATGACAAAATAATATATTATATCTATCTATGCCATGAACAATTTTAAAATATATACTGCCATTGGATATCTCTTAAAAAAAGTCCAAGCATTTACTTTAATATATTATAGTTGCCATGTTTGGAATCATGCATATATCTAAAAGTGTATATAATATTATTCTCAAGTAGATGACTTCATGTTTAGGTTATTGTTTGAATATGAAATGATAATGTTAATTGGTTTCATTTTCATATTATTGTATATGAGATAAAACCTTTCCATTTAGACTTAATTTGAACCTAAAAGATCTAATTTAACTTCTATGTGAAACATCTAACACGTTAATGAATCGAGAGTGTTATTCAAAATACATATAAATTCATGATTTTTTAAAATATATATTTGAGGATTTGCATAGTTTTTGGGTGTATTTAAAGAAAGAAAACAAACTTTGTGTTAACCACACATGCATGCCTAAGTATTATTTTGTGTTCATCATAGGGTTTTATGTACACCTTGGGTTTATCACCTTGCCCTCCCCAATTAGTATTCAACTTCTCTATTAATAGTGCCTTTGTTTTGACCATGTTTAATGATAATTAGTGTGTTAAAGACATGCATCACTCGAAATGTATAATAAATTACTTCTAAAAAAAACTTGCATAATAGATTTTGTTTTATATACAAAAGTTGTTGATCGTGATTCTTTTGTTGAAAAGATGAGAAATCAAATCACATACATTTTAAAAAATATACAGATTATTCTTGTTATTCTTAATTGACCTTGAAATGAACCTGTCCTTCTCAATATATTATATATTAAGATCTAATATGCAAATCTAAATGGGGCAAAAATATAATCAAACTCAAAGTTGATGAATCAAAAGAAAACACCACCACTTAATGAAACATCTTTAGGATCCAACATTGAAGGAGATGCAAAAATTTTGATAGTTTAATAAAAATAATGTGAACAAAAACAATCAAAGTGAATATATTGGATGCAAAAAAATTGATATGTTGCAGAAAAAACCTCTCATATATTATTGCACGAATAAGGAAAAAAAAAAAAAACAGCGAGTGAATAGTAAAATAAGGAAATATATAGAATAAACCGGTACTCTAACTTGAAAAAAACCATAACGGCGGAAAAGAAATTCACTATGTCAGAAATAGTTACTTTTAATTAGAATCTAAGCATTTGTACCACTCATGTCGTACTACTCTTTTTCCACACTCAATTAGAATCAATGCTTAAAGTACTTTTTAACTTGGACGGTCTGGAACAAAAGTCATAGACTTCTTTTACAATGTTTGGAGTTCGTCAATTTTTATTTTTTAGGTTTTCTAATATTGGATGAATGCACTATTAATATTTCTTTTCAAAATCCAACGTGATTTGGTATAAAAAACTCCATGTATAATATATTCATATAAAGAAATTGCTACTTTGTATAACTCAAATACTAATAGTACGAGAAAATTAGAGATCATATTGTCCTACTTAATGATTGTGTTGCCACACCTTTTAGTTTGAACATGATTAGTTTCTAAACAAACAAAAAATCGTTAAGTTTTCTTTGTAATAGATATAAAACATAATCGTTTAACGAGCATTGTACTTTTGTATCATGTTCATAAACTTTAATAACTTTAATCATGAAATAGTTACGTTTGATCTCTTTCTCTTAAAATTAAACAAGACTCTTTATACTTGATTGAGGTGTTTAGGAGTTGTCTCTTTCTCTTTTTATCTTGTACTGGAAATCGAGTTGTTGAGATTTCTCTATTAACTTTTTTCCTTTTAATTGGGAAAATTTAAGGGGCTAAAGTAGGGTTTGTAATTTGTTTTTGCTGGATTCTGGATGCATTATTAACAGTGATATCTAAAGAGGAACATTTCTTTTGAGTTTAAAGAAGAAACACTTTAAAAATACATCTTATCATAATATATTTAATTTGATTTCAATCTCATTGAAAAAGATATTTCTACACCATATGTCATACCCCTCGGATAGTTTTATGTCATCCCCTCGTCTCATTGACAATTGTGGTAAGTACTTATTTAATTTTTAATACTTAGATGTATCTCAAAATACACAAATCTTTGTGCATGTTTCTCTTCTCACAATTCACATAAAAATAATTATGATATTGAAATATTTCAAAAAATAAATATAAAAAGTTTGTCATAACAAGTTATGATCGGACAATTTGATTGTCCTTTAACATTTAGAGTCATTTAGGTTTGATTAAGTAACTATTTAAAATTTAAAATTTTGTGCTTTTTTACCCCAATTTCTCACCACTAATTTTATTATTCCTTATCTAATATTAGTCACCCATATTTTTATTATTCCTTATCTAATATTAGTCACCACTATTTTTATTATTCCTTATCTAATATTAGATTGATTTGTAGTCAAATTGCAAAATCAAAAACAAATCTTTTTAAGGGTTCTTATTGGTTTCAAAATCTTGGCTTGATTTTTAAAAAAAAAAAAAGAAGTAGATTAGACAACGAAGGAACTTTTAAGCATAGTTAGTTTATAGCAAAAATTCAAATAGTTGATAAAGGAAGATATTTTCCCCTTTAATATTTACCCATGATTTATATCTATGATTGAATTTTTTAGGAAAATCCAAAAACAAATACACAAATTTTTAAAAGTGATTTTTTTTTTAACTTTTAAAACTTTGTTTGGTCTTTTAAATTCATCGGTAAAATAACATATGACAAAGGAAGATATTTGACAATGAAAGTAGTACCTATAGTCTTAATTTTTTAAAAATAAAATTGTTACCAAACGAGAATTTAGTTTTTATTTTGGTCTTTGAAAGTTACGCGTTATAAACACTATTTTAACCAATAATTTTAAAAGGTAATCCAAAATTTAAAAACTAGAAAAAGAAATAGTATTTGGTTTTAGAAATTGAATAAGAATTCAACCAATTTAAAAAAAAGTGTGAGAACAATACTAAAATATTTAAGAGGAAATGATATACATTTAAACAATATAAGACTTAAAAACAAATTCGTTAAGAAAATTGTGCCTTATTTGATCTTTTTTTTTTTTTTGTTTAGGTTTGAAAGTTTTAAAATTAAGCTTATAAACATCCATCTAATAATTGTTTATTTTATTATTATGTAACATGAATTTCAAAATGTTACTTAATTAGTAAATATGAGAATCATCCTATAGAAATCTAGAAATTATTAAGGCACCAACACATTATTTAAAAGTTAGAAACTATTAAAAAATAAAAATAGTTAGAAAATAGGATAGTTGTAATGGATGATCATTTGAGAAATAATAATTAAGGATATAGCAACATTTAAAAAAATTACGAATATAGCAAAATTATCGCTGATAAACTTGTATTACTGATAGACTCGCATGATCTATCGATGATAGACCAATTTTTACAACATGGGCTATTGGTGATAGACTCTATCATTGATAGAATTTGACAAATTTTACTATATTTGCAATTTTTTTAAAATGTTGCTATATACTTAATTATTTTAAATTTAATTGCTAAATTTATAACTATCTCTATAAGATATTATTGTCAATATTAAAAATAATTACAAAATATAGTAAACACTTAATTTTTATCAACGATAAATTCATAAACTTTTATGAGTGTCTTTCATAAAACATGATAGACTTTTACAAAAGTAAAATTTAAAAATAGTTTATGAATACTTAGTATGCATCCATGGGAGTCTATTGTTCTTTTATATCTACAATTTTGTATTTTTTTTTAATTTTTTAAAGAATCACTTTGATCTAATTTATTAGTTGTATCGTTACTTAACATTCCATTCATATTCACATGGGCCACTTTAGTTAGAAAATATTATATATCCAAGGCATAAAAAAAGTTATATAAAATCAATCTTATCGTATGAAACATATATGAGACCCCTACTGTAAACATAAATTAAAAAAAAAAAGAATCTATAATTAAACAAAAAAAAAAAAATTGTCTTTCTAATTTATAAGGAAACAAATGTGTATTTGATTTTTGGGTTTTAAAGGTGTATATTTTAGTTTCAAATTTATAAAAATAGATTTATTTGATCGAGTTTTCAAAACATATCTTTAATTCCTAATGGTTTAGAAATAAGTTTCAAAGATCTTTCAAATAACTTCGTACTTTTATTTTAAATAACTATATGCTATTTAAAATTAGAAGAATAATTTTTTTAAAAAAATCATAGATATTTTTTCTAATTTTAATATTATATAATTATTTTTAAAAGTCAAAGAAAAAAATCTTATAAGACCTCGTTTTAAACATACTTTTAAAAATTCAAAGACTAAAAAGATACGTCTTCAAAATTAGACTAAGAATCAAATGATATTCGACAAAATATTGGGGAGTAGTAGAAACGATAATCTTCCCACCAAATGTTGTTTGACTAAGCATCCACTTAATTAAAGTGGTGTCCACAATGAGGTCGTCCAAAGTATTTATATAAGCATCACAAGAAATGAATTTAAAATGCAAAAAGGTAATTTAGTGGTTAAATTAATTACGTATATAAGAAGATATTGGGTGGGGTTTTAGAAGCCTTTGCTTATTTCTTCTCATTTGTGATTAGATATACTTTTGTGTCTTTGTTAATTACATGAAGAAATTAAGTGAAGTTTGGAAGAGAGAGGGGAAGGCCTATTTAGGAGTTATCGCTATAAGAACGGCAGATTCTGGTTTGATTGTAATAGCAAAGATTGCATTGAACCATGGAATGAGTCCACAAGTTTATTCACTCTATCGTTATTTTGTTGCTTCCATTGTTGTTGCTCCATTTTGCTTCCTCTCTTATAGGTACTTTTTTATTCTCTCTATTATATTCATTGTTTTCTTTCTAACTCTATATACTTTACTTTCCATATATTATCTCATATTTACTTTTCAATGCCCTAGTTTGTTGTTTCATTTTTCATAAATGTTTTGTTATCTATATTAGTGTTTTTATCGTTGAAATGTCTTTTGAATATGTGATTCGGTGCTTTGAATGATCAAGTTTCGAGTCTTACTCGAATTTCCTTTTTACATGCATATTCATGTTACGTTATCTATGATTTTAGTCATAAGATGTAGGCAACTGGTGTTGGTAGTCAATCTGCATTTTAAACTATTCTCTAATAGTAAACTATGCTCAGTACCGGCATGAGTTTAATTCAACTGACACTTATATATACCTAAAGACAAGACGTCCTATGTTTAAATCTCCCACCCTAAGTTGTATTACAATGCTTTAAAAGAAAAACTATTCTCACTCTGTTCTTGGATGTGGTTAACTCACTATTAGTAAATTTGATTTTTTGTTTTATTTATAAATATATTTATGATAGAAGTTTATTGATTTATAAAATCTAAATTTGTGTTATAGTTTGTAAATATTTTAATTTATTTTACTATATTTAAAAATGTCTCCTTATTCTTATTCTTATTATTTAATTCAATCTATGCAATTACTTTTAAAGACTAGATTTAAGATTTATTAAATTTATAGAGACTAAAATTGGATAGTTGAAAGGATAGAGATGAGCACCATTATATTGTGACATCGTAGATTACGATGGCGATTGTAATTTGATGACAACTTGTTACGATATCAGTTTGTTACGTTTTGTCACAATGTCATTTATTAACCGTTATTGTTGTATGCTACCATATTGGTTTATAATTAACATCACATCTACTATAATATGTAACTATTATATTAGCAAAATTTGGAACCCCAATTATGCATATAATCAATATTTACAAAACAAATAATTTTCCACCATTGTTTCAATTAATTTTCACAAAAATACATCACAAACTTCTCAAGAACACACTTTGTCGTATCATTTCAATACTCATCACTTCACAATTTAATTCCAATAAAGAGCTAATATACACTTCATGTTCCAAATCTTAAAGAAAAAAAGAAATGAAGAAAAAGCCAAAGATATTCTACCAAAATCTAAGACCTCTTTAACAATTTAACAAAAGACAACCCTATACAATATGTTTCAAAACTACACAATGCAACTTTCAAAAGCAAACAAGCTTCATGTTTGGAATATCTCCCATATTTCATTTTTTATAATCAATATCTAATTTCATTTGTACCCAAGATCAAGTGAGTTGGAAAATTTGTTATAAGCGCAGCACCTAACGTTTCACTGTATAAAATTGGCACACTTTTTAAAAAGTGATTCAAATACTTTTATCTCCATCCATCTCGAGTATATCAACACAAATTTATGTTAAATCTTTATTTTCTAACTTATCCATTCTTTTGGACCTTTTTGATACATCCTCCCATATTTACATTTACTCGAATTTCTAAATTTTTAATTGATTTAACAGCAATCTTCTCAAATTTCTCCAAATTGTGTGTACTAATTAGTAGTGTGCTTTTTAAAATTTAAAATGATTTGGAAAGATACCGAATTTTTGGTGTGTAATATGAGATGTACACTAAGAAAACTCAAAAGATCGAATTAGAGAAAATAATTTTTTAACTAAATCTGGATATCAATCTTGCTCGAAATAGACCAAGAATAAAGTGTTTGAAGAACTTTTAAAAAAGGTGTGATACTTTTAACGGTGAAACTTTTGATGCGCACAATTTCCCAAGTGTGTTCTTACATCTAAAACAAAGATGGGAGATTCAAGGTAAGCTTTTCAAGTGCTCGAAGGTGCCTGAAATGCAAATCAACCTGTTCAAGTTGAATGAGACTTCAACAAAAATTAGCCATTAGAATGTAAAAACTCTACATTAATATTCAAAGAATCCAACTAACCAAAGACCCCAAATGGATTTCAAAGCATACAGATTCAAACATCCTCTCCTAAAGGTACAAACCATCCCTTAAAACAGACTACGAAGGTACATTTGACAGTGCCAACTGAAGGAAAAAAAATGAAAATAAGCATACCTGAATCTGGTAGCAACAACAAATGGTTACATTATTACAAAACAAACAAAAACCACATCTAAAGCCATAATTCTTGTATGGAAAGCTAAGCAACTTCTAAATTATTATAACCAAAATAGAATATTTTAATCTTACTTCTTTCACTCTTTTGAAAAGTTTTAAAAATTTTATGAAAGACACTAACTATTATAATGCACAGAAAAGGACCAAGACCGCGCATGACTTGGTGCATCCTTGCAAAGATCCTATTGCTCGGCACTATGGAGTAAGGCTTTTTTTTTTATTTATTTATTTAAGCTTGATGATATGAGTTCATACCTATTTAGAGTTTGTAGTTTCTTAAGCACTTAAAAATTCAAGTAAAAAATATTTTAGTTTAAACGAATAAAGATGTGTTTAATTAGTTGAGATAAATTTAAAGTCCATATGAAATGCCTTCTAACTAAGTATACATAAAAAGGTACTTTTGACACTTAAATCATTTTTTTATTTTAAAAGCTATTCCAAAATAGGATGGTGGGCATTCTTTTATGGTATCTTTATAATAAGTTTTTTCCTCCTACGTTAATGATCGAATGTCATATTAATTACTGACAACTAAGCTCGTTTTAATATATATGCTTATGGTATTTTTTTTAAAGCATTACTATCAAATTAGTTTTTGACATGTTTTAGACTTCATTTGTTTTACTTTTATTCTTTTTGGTATAACAATAGAAAAGACAAATCAAATAAGAATCGAGCCAAATTGTTGAGAATTGATATTTACAAGTATGGAAAATCAACTCACATGAGCAAAATGAATTCTTACTGTGATTTGTATAAGAATTTCAATGTGTCTAAGCGTTTAGTGGCATAAATGTTACAATAACATATTGGTTTAAATATTTGTTTATTTCTTTTTGAAGTGTCAAGTTGTTTTTTATGATTGACTTATTTTGTTTATTTTTTGTTGTGATGTGGTGGGGGAATATATGCAGGTCTGTGGTTATCACCAACACATATTTCACTGGTTTGAAATATGTAACTCCAACTTTTTCCACTGCGATGTCCAATTGCATTCCTGCCCTTTCCTTCTTCTTTGCTTGGATTTTTGGGTTTGTATTAACATCTCTCCCTCAACTTTAAATTCTTTTTAAGTAAATTCTCTCTCTCTATATATATACATACATCTACCAAGTTAATTCAAATCAAGCTCTAACTTTATCAATTTTGGTTAACATCCTTCTTAAATAAAAAATTTCTAAAATAAAATTACTTTTTACCTTCTTTTGATAACCATTTAATCTTTTATTTTTGAAAACTAATCCAACAAATTCCACCTTTATTCACTGGTTTTCAATTTTGTTTACTACATTATATATGTGTTTTTTAAAACCAAGAAAAATTTGACGAAAAACTAAACTCTTTTACTGAATCATTATAAAAACTTGAAAGAAAATAAATTTAATTTCCAACAAGGTCTTAGCTTTCAAAGCCTTTTACAATTTTTGAAAGACAATAAATTAGAAGAGAGAACAGAAATTTTAGATGAAAGAAGTGTTTAAATTCTTAATTTTCTTTTTAAAAAAATAAAAAAACCAAATAGTTATCCAACAACCTATAAAACTATCCAATTTAATTTGTTAAAAGTTTCTGATTTGATTGAATAACATGAAATGGATTATTTTTGGCTTGTCTTTAAATTTATATATGAATAGGATGGAGAAGGTTGATATAAGGAGATTTTCAAGTCAAGTAAAGATAATAGGAACAGCAGTGACAGTGGGGGGAGCAATGATAATGACCTTCGTAGAAGGACCAAAGTTCAGATTTCCTTGGACAAACGAACACAATAGTCTCCATAATCACTCTTCAACTCCACCCTCCAATGTTAACAATCAAGATTCTTTCAAGGGTGTCATTTTGGTCACAATTGCCATTCTTGGCGCTTCTGTTTCATGCATCATCCAGGTATACATATATATATATATATATACTAACATCAAATATAATCTAACCCCCAACATCAACTTGACAATATATAAGAGAATCAAACCTATATCATAATTATGTGAGATTGTTAAAATAATCATTTGATTTTAAGTGAATTACTAAATTGTGACATATATTGCAGGCAATTGTATTGAAATCATACCCACTGGGGTTGGTTGTAACATTTATGGTATGCATAGTGGGAGTCGTGGAAGGAACTGTGGTAGCCTTAGCAAAGGAATGGAACAACCCACCTGTCTGGTCTATTCATTTTGATTTTCAACTTTTGGCTTTCCTTTATGCTGTAAGTATATATATATATATTTATATATGTTAAAATCTATCCTGATTAAAATTATACAAAATAAAAAATTGTAACGTTTTATATTTTTCCTAAGTTTGTTCACTTTTTTTTAATCATCCCAAGCTAAGTTTCTTAACGAAATTTTGATGGAAGGTGTTTTGAACCATTAACTTGAAGTTGGTAGCTAGAGTTGTGGTTATAGTTTACTCCAGGATTAGAGCTCTAAATATATAAAGTGGTATTTATAACTATTTACAAACTACAACATATTATTTCATAATCCGTTGTTTACTACACTTGTAGCTACTATATGTTATTTATTAACGTGTTTAGATAAATTATTTAATAAATTCTATTTGTATATAATTTTGGCAGGGAATAATGATGTCAGGGTTTTCATACTTCATTCAAGGAGTTGTACTGGAAGCAAAGGGACCTGTGTTTTTGACAATATTCTTTCCTCTAAGTACCATTATAGTTGCAATCATAAGCTCTTTTGCTATCTCTGAGGTTTTGTCTTTGGGAAAGTAAGTTTCTCTTTTATATCTTCATATTTAATTAACCCTTATTTTAATTAAAACAAAGCCTCTTTAATGTTTCTTTTACTTTATTTAATGGATTCCAATTTATAAGAATCAAAACTGTGAACTATTACATTATCTGAGGCTTCTCGATCTTTGCAGGGTTATGGGAGCCTTGGTCATAATTATAGGTCTTTATTTAGTTTTATGGGGCAAAACCAAAGACCATGCCATTGAGAATAAGGCAGCCAGACCGATTGATGATGCAACACCAAGAGAGTAATTTTCAACTTTGCATAATAATGTTTTGTTTAGTAATATATGTGTGTAGCCACATAAGGGCTACGGTATGTGCCCTCCTTAATTTATCCCTCTTTTGTATTTTTAATATAAATTCTCAAGTAATATATATTAATAGAATAAAACATTTCACTTCAAGTAAATGAAGGACTATGTTTGTATAAAATAATAGAATAGATAGCAAACCTATAAAATAATTGCATACATAACACAAAAATTGGTCAAACAGTAAAAAGCTCACTCACTGCTAGTATTTCAAAATTTTCTTTCTAGTTTCTCAAATTGAAAGCGATAGTTAAATATTTCTCTTCCATTTCTCCATTTTTCTACCTCCGATTTTCTTTGGCTTCCCAGATTCTTTCATCTCTAATGGGCTTTTAACCTCAACTCATGTAAATTCTAATAAAGTAAAATAGCAAACAACTCATGTAATTGTAATCGATGGTTATTTTAGGAATAATAACTAAGAATATAGCAACATTTTTTAAAAATTACAAATATAACAAAACTATCACTGATAGACTCGTATGGTCTATCACTGTAGACCAATATTTACCACATGATCTATGAGTGATGGAATTCTATCATTGATAGAATTTGACAAATTTTGTTATATTTGTAATTTTTTTAAAATGTTGTTATATACTTAATTATTTTGAATCTAATTACTAAATTTGCAACTATCCCAGTAATCAAATAACACATTTTTTTTTATAGGTAAAACACACTTTCGGTCCTAATTTTAAAAAGGAGGGGTGATTGGTCGTAAGCTGATTTAAAAAGTCCCTCAACTAATAAATCAATTAAAATTTTTAAAGAAGAAAAAGAGAGAAATAAAGCTCAAACAAGAAATGAAATAAAAATATTTTAAGGAAGAAAAAAAGAAAAATAAACCAAAAGAGAATGAAATCAAATATTTGAAGGAAGAAAAAGAGAGAAATAAACGTCAGAAATGAAAGAAAGGGAGAGATAAACTTTAAAATATTTGATTTCATTCCCATTTTGTTTATTTCTTTCTTTTTCGTCTTTAAAATATTTGATTTCATTCCATTTTGTAGGTTTATTTCTCATTTTCTTCTTTAAAATATTTCATTTCATTCCCTTTTCCAGGTTTATCTCTCTTTTTCGTCCTTAAAATATTTAATTTTATTCCCTTTTTATAGTTTTATTTCTCTCATTTTCTTCCTTAAAATATTTGATTTCATTCCCTTTTGAGGTTTATTTCTCTCTTTTTCTTCCTAAGATTTTATTCCCTTTCTTAGGTTTATTTCTCTCATTTTGTTCCTTAAAATATTTTGATTTCATTCCCTCTTTTAGGTTTATTTCTCTCTTTTTCTTGCTTAAAATATTTGATTTTATTCCCTTTTCGAGGTTTCTTTCTTTCTTTTTCTTCCTTAAAATAAATCAATTAAAAATACACAAAATTGGGCAAATACATATATGACGTAGAGAAATGACTTAGGAATTTTTTTATTTAAAAAATGTGTCACCTCCCTCTCTTCTTTCTCTCTCGTCCCATCCATCTTCTCTTCACTTCTTTACAATATTTTGTTTGTTTGTTTAACAACTTATTATTACTGTATCCATATTCAGTAGCCCTCAAATACCAAACAGTTCTTCAAATCAAAGGAGATGTGCAAAACTTGGTTGGAAAATTCGTGAGAAAATAAACTTCAGATCCCAAAGCTAGAAAACACCATTTCTTTGAATTGTGAAAAGAGATCCAAACCTTACTGTTTGTGCAATAGAGAGAGCTAGGAAGAGTTTATAGAGAAAAAGAAAAAAGTGATGTTATTTCCACATGGGATTAAGATAGGGAAGTAGTTCAAAATTGCAATAAGGAAATGCAACGACTTCCTTATTGTTTATTATACTAGGACGTTTCCAATTATGATATGAGTCCCGTCGAAGCGCAACAGAAATGGAGAAGAGGACAATGGCAACGATTCATGAGATGTTTTTGTCTTTTACTGTAGAGAAGAAGAGGATCTGAAGAGGGGATGAGACAGAATCAGAGTAGAGAGAGAGAAAGAAGAGAGAGATCAGGTGACACATATTAAAAAACGGAAAATTGTATTAGTAGCACTTTCCAAAATATGATATAGAAAATATAGTTTTAGTATTTCGTAAATATGGCAAATTCTCCCTTTTTAAAATACTCTCCACCTTATTTCTTCTCTCCATTTTAATGTCTTACATCTTTTATCTTGCCTTTCAACCAAAAAACAATTTGTTTATTCAATAACGAACGTATTTCTTCTCTTTTTCAAGGCCCTAATCATCTTTTCTTATATGGAAAAATTGATTTATGTCTTAATATTGGTTTTAGGATATCAATGGTTATGGAAAATAAGACATGCGTAGCGAAAATAGAATCAAAAATTTACCCTAATAACGTTAATATGAATAGTTCTAAACCCTAAATTAATTAGAAAATAGGGTTTAGGGTAAATTTACCTTTGTAGCTTCTAAATTAACCATCTACTCCTCGATCACAAACTCAGACTAATAGTTATCTACTATCCTCCGACTCTGAACCTAGTCGTGGGATCTATTGGACGAAGAAATGGGAAGGGAAAAAGTGATGAAAATGGAATTATGGAATAGGGTAATTGGGAAAAACAAAAAAAAACTTAATTTTTACAAAGAAAAAATCAGCAGTCCAATTTTATTCTTCAAAAAATTTCAATCATTTCTAAAAAAAAAACCCAAGAGCCCAAATTTATAATAAAATTACATGGAAAGTTACGTGTAGAAAGCAAGCTCATGGCCAATAACACATAACCCAGTGGCTTTAAGTGGGCTTAATATCTTCATAAGTGTGGCAACTCCTAGCTCTTTAGATCTTTCAATATAATTGTGAAAATGGCAAAATAATTGATTACAATTTGAAAAATAACAATTTTAAAAATAATTTGATTTTTAGTAAATTTGAATGAGGTAGATTTTTTTTTGACAATTTTTCAATCGATTTTACCCCTTGGTTGTCTAAAACTCTTTTTCTTTTTAAGTTAGTGCACCGTAAAATAATGGAATATAACACAGAATTATTATTGCATTGTATTTGCATATAATTCAATTTTATAATAATATTAAATAAATATTTATGTTTTGGATTAATCTTATTCAACCAATATATATATTAGATTCATGCTTACAATTTATAACAGATTATCTGATTTGTAGACTTCAAATCAAATGCTTAACAAATTATTTTTAATAATATCTATTTATTTCACACTATTTAATTCACATCATACAATTATTGATAATATTATTCGTTCAGGGGTACGTTTCATAATCTTAGCTTAATTCTTAAAAACATGTTATTATATCTTATAAATACATAAATTTTCATATTCGTTTGGTTAGTTCTTACTAATATCTAAAGATATCCTATAAATTCACAATTTTTTAAATTTATCCTTAATTGTTTTCAGATTATATATATTGTAATAAATATTTATTTTATCAATTAATTTTAGAAGTTTAGTTGGAAAATCTCCAAAACTTGAATCTAAAGTTATAAATTTCTCTAAAATTATGCATTTGATATAATAACGACTTCATATTAAAAGTATATCCTCCCTATAATTATGCATCCTCCCTATAATTATCTATAATTATGCATGTAAAAAATATTTCATAAACGAATTGATCATATTAATAATAAGAAATTGACACTATTTAACATGAATAAATGTTAATATAACCATATATATGGATGAAAAAAAATTCATTAAATTAATGATACAGATGTTAAATGCATCGAAATTAGGGAGAATAAAATCCTTCTATGGAACTATCGTTAAATAAGATATATTTTCCATGGATATTATTTTACTATTATTTAATATTTCATTTTAAAGTTTGATTTAAAACCACCAAAACACTAAAATATATTATTCAAATGTCAATATCCCAAAAAATCTATGAGAATAATATGATGTTTATCTAAAATTATTTAATTGTACCATTTACGCTACATAGTTTTTTAATCAGACTTTTATTTTGAGGTACAACAGTATTCAAATAAATTTATTTTCAGTTCGGTGAATAATTTTGCATTTATCATACGCATATTTTGGAATTCTTTCACTACAGCTGTCGACTTTATTGTTCGTTTGTATTTTAATTCATTTACCTTTATCTTCTATCGTTTCTTCTCACGACAATGCAATGTGTGAAGACTCTTTTTAATGGTAGATGGATGAATTTTTTCCGATATATTAACTACCATGTAGTTGATGTATTCGTTTCATACTCATCTTCATTTCAAGTATTCTTACAGTGCATTCAAGATAGACTTTTTTCATCTTTAGATCTTTTTATGTGTTGCATTACTCTTTATTGGGATGAATGTAATAGTTCAAACCTTTTTGGATTGTTGAAGGCAAATACGTTTATTGGCTTATGTTGATTATGTCGAAATTCCCTGACAATGATTTTGTTGTGGTTGTTGATTCTGCACCTGCTGGGTCAGTAAAAAATACTTTGTGTTTGAACAATGAAGTAAATGCACATCAACCTACACACAATATATCAAGATTTTTTTACCCGTTTATACCATTTATGTAGGATAATACATGTTTTACAAATACAGTATAGTTGCATGCAAATAATGAGGCCAAATATCACATATAGTGTATTTGCAAACTACGATCAGTTTTAGAAAATATTAACTATGATATTTTCGAGATTGACAAGATTTTTTCAATATCCCGTAAATATATGTCTATAATTTATAATACATTTTTGGATTTTTAATCTTTAAATTAAATTAATTAACATTTATTTATTTAATTCATAAAATGTTTAATAAAGATTTTTCTAAAAATTGCTAAAAGATTTTCAATGGTTCTTTATTTGCTAGATATCATGTGACACTAATTCAATATTTTTGTTATGATTTATATTTCAAATGATTAGATAATAAATAGTATGTATTATTAATATAAAAAATGGTTATGAGAATTTCAACCCTTCCGGAGTCATTATATTTCACTAATTATTTGATACATTTATTTTGGTTGATTTTTATTTAAGAAATTAATTTATTGTGCCTCTTGTATCGAATAATTATTTTTCCACTTTGTACTTTTTAATTATGTTAATACTCATATTTATTTTAATTAGACGTTTTATTTTTAATCATCCTTGCTATGCATGTGTAAATCAAGAAGTATAATACGTGTTTATACCTTTTTAGGTAGAATAATACGCATTTTACAGATACGGTGTATTTGCATGATACAAATAATGAGACCAAATATCATATAGTCACAGATACAGTATATTTGCAAACTGCAACCAGTTATGAAAAATATTAACTAATTTGTGATATTTTCGGGATTGACAACATTTTTCCAATATCTCCTAAATATATGTCTATAATTCATAACCAACTTTCAGATTTTTAGTATTTAAATAAAATTAATTAACATTTATTTATTTAATTCATAAAACTTATGTTAAATAAATATTTCTCCTAAAAAATCGGGAGATTTTCAACCATTCCTCAATCTAATCTAAAAAATAATGGTAATCACTAATTTGAATTAAATTTGTTATATTTTAGGCAATTTATTATGTTTTATTATATACAATAATTTCAAATGTGTTATATTTTAAACCATTTATTAGCGATCATTAAATAATACATAATATATATTTTTAATCACAATTTGAATTTAAATTTTAATATATATTTTTAATAACAATTTGAATTTAAATTTTATAATTTAATTATGCCTCAATGGAAATTTTACAATTATTTGAATTTTCATCTTTTAGGTTTTATTAGAGAAAAGAAAAGGAGAGGGGGCAGCCGACCGGAGACAAACACAACGAGGGAGATATATTTTTTCTTACAAACAAGAGAGGAGAAGAGCTCAAATCAATCTCAAATGTATGAAGAACTTGAAGAAATCACTTATTTGAGTGGACGAACTCACCGATGCATATCTTGCTAAGATGTATATAAGTTTTGAATTCTATGGTATAATTTCATGATTTTATCTTTATTATAATATCAACAATGCGCCCCTTTTGAATTCTTTGATGAATTAATGGTTTCAAATGGTTTTCAAACTTTCTTTAGGGTTTCGAATGAAATAATTAGGAAGTAAGCGGTCGAAATCCAAGGAAAAAAATGATCACTTGCAGAGATTTTAAATTTTGAGCTTCCCATTAATGACAACTTTTTTCTAATCTTTTTGTTTTTTGGGGGGAAATTTTTATGTAGCGTATATGTTATTTCAATTACAATGTATTTAAGGTTTAGGTGAACAATTGTATTTTACATATTGGTTAGGGGAACTTGAGAGATTGTTTCATTTATTTATTTTTCTAATTTTTATGTTTTGCTATTTTAACAATTTAAATTTATTTTTCCTATTTTTCCAAAATAAAAGTTATAATTTGTTGTTCTTCTCTACAACCCTTGAATATATCACTAGAGATAGTGGGATTATCATACAAAATGTTGGATTTTTTCACTAACTTCGATCATAGAGCAAAATGATCATTTGGTCAGAGTCAAACTTTGATTTTTCAAACCAAACTGTCAATTTTTTGATTTTTTTACAATTTTTTTCGTCTTGACTAATTTCAATTTTTCGAGCATGAAACATTATTCATTTACTCAAGATTCAAACTATGTTTGAATATATCAACGATCAAAGCTTGACTTTTCAAAGTCAAAAGTCAATATTTTGATTTTTTGCAACTTTGACTATTTTCATCATTTTCGAGATTTCAAGTATGAATGTGCATTCATACTTTTAATATTTAAATTTCATTCATACATAAAACTCTATCTCTAATTTGATAATAGACGGTTATGTAACATATACTTGTCATTTTCTCTATGATTTTCACCTAATTCAAACAATTCGACTTATTTCATCATACTATTCTAAGTTTATTCCATATGAGCTAGCAGGAGGACTTAATGGACCTGTAGACCATGGGCGCCAACGATTCAAGATTAAATGACAAAACCTTTTAGACCGAGCTAAGCAACATTCGTTAACTAACGGGTCATTTCACTAAATTTTCGTAGTTGCATTTCTCTCACTAGAGATATATTTGTGTCCATCTAAGATAACCATAAGTGGACCCATTTCACTAAATTCTCGTAGTTGCATTTCCCTCACTAGAGATATATTTGTGTCCATCTAATATATTTTTGTCCCTAACTATCCACTCGATCTTACTCCTGAAATGAAAGACTTATTGGGCGAGCGTTGATGAATTCTAAGGGTAGTCTCGTATGAACATGAGTTCATAGTTAGATTAGGATTAAGATTAAGGTAATTACCTAGGTTATCAATAATTGAAATAGTAAGTTTTTAACCAGTAAACGACATTTATAATATATAAAAGTAATTATTTCATGGTTCAGTCTTATGTAAACTCTTTACATATAATGCCTCCACTTTCATGTCTCTTCATGATTTAGGATTACTTTGTTTGTACTAACTACAAATTAAAGCGAGTCGCATCCATAGTGTTTCCAAAATATGGTGTCTAACTTTATTCGTATACTATAGACTATTTAGGTTATATACTCAAACTTGATCTAGGTTTATACCTCTACATAAAGTTCAAGTTTACTAGAAAAAATAGCCCTGAGACCTTAACTTAATTTATTGGATTTTAGATTATAGTATTCAATTTCACTAATAATTTCTCAATAACAACTTTATTCAATCGAATATGATTACAAACTACAAGTTTTAGGACATGAATTCCAAGAAATGGTACATTAATTACAATATGAAATATAATGGTTGTTGATCAAAGTAATTTAACTATGTTTGTGATTTTTCTTTACTTTCTTCGATGAGTATTTTGAGTTGAATCTGATTTCAAATGATTTTGTTTTATTTTTTACGTTGTTTTATTTTTTATTTTTTTATCATTTTATATATGAGTGTTGTGATTTATTTATGTTACATGTATTAGTTGGTTGATATATTTAATACGTGATTTTCAATTTTTTAAAATCTTATAAAGTTCATTGTAGTATTACTAAGTATATGAACGATATAACTCAACGTATTATTATCAAGTATATCAAAAATATATTATTGAAGTATATGAGCATATCATTAAAGTGAATTCACTACAAAAAAAAAATTAAATTATGGATCTTCCGAGGCAACTTACTTAACACCGTTAAGGAACATAGAGTATCTTGGGATATATACTATCTCTTAATGCATCTCATGCTGCATCAGAAGTTTGCTTTTTGAAATCCCTCCCATGATCTGAATTTCACAGATTTGCGAACATTAAAAATTTTTAGGGCTAGAAGAAGATTTGTATCACAGATCTTCTTCTACTTACCATCTCTCGAACCACTTTTTCTTCCCTCAATATGGAGATTTTTAGAGCTATAGCTTTTTTTTGTATATGAGCAAATCTTGTTTCAAATCTTTTTCAGTTGGGAGTGAGACACCTTCTATTCATAGATTCTTCTCTGTTGATGCATTGGCTTCATTCCAGGCGAGCGCTTTTCATCTTTCACTTGGTTCTCTTATTCTATTTTGTTGTTGACAATAATGGGATGATCTTAGTCAAATTCTAATAGATAAAAATGAGCTTAATTAACTTAATAGTAATTAACATGTACTCTTTTTTCTTTTTTTCTTATTCTAAATTTAGAGGTGGTTTCATCAATCTTTCGAACAACCATTTGTACTTCAGAAAATTGAAATTGTGTCCATATTTCTCTGTAAATCAAAATGCTTGGGTCTTGATTTGGTATAATAACATTACTCAAATATTTTTTGTTTATATTAGATATGAATTATATTTAAACTAGAAAACTCATTCCCAAACACCTTATTCATGCATCTAGATTAAAATTAAATAAAATTTGTTCAAGTAATAAGTCAATACCTTATCAAAACTATTCTCAAATTGGCTATTAAATAAGTTTTGGTTGTTTAATGCATTTTTTAATATCCTAGGTTAAAAGAAATTATGGTGTTCTTTTTTCTTTTTTTTTCCTTCAAAGTATATGATGAGATGGATGTCAATTTGCAATTGTTGTCTCCTAATCAGCACCCCTTTCATTATTTCATGGAAACATGAGATGGATGCCATTTCTAAATAATCCATTTCTCTCTCCTAATTCTTGTCTAATTCTTTGCTTTAACAAATACCAAATGAGACTATTGGATATATATTCAACCTAATATCTTGGGTTGAAGTTGACAATATTTTAATAGCTAATTGGTCAAATATTGATAAAAGATTTGATTTATTGTAATCTGTTAGGTTGAGCTTCGTTTCCTTTTTTTTTTCTTTTTTCTTTTTTGCTTTTTAATGATAGAATAATATCAATGATAAAACGTCACCTTTCGTTTGAAACTTTGTAATGTAATATCAATGACTCCCTTTATAAATAAAGTAATTACGGTTTTCAATAATAAAGTTGTTAAATTTTTTACAATATAGTAAAATATCATTGATAAATGTTAGATATTGATGGACAAGATATATGTTCTTTATTGATAGACATTAAATTTTACTACTTTTTTGTTAATAATTTGTCCCATTTTGCCATATTTAAAAATAAATTTTATAGATAAAATTAAATTTTAATTGAATCTTAATAAATAAAATGGTCTCACCTCGCTACATTCGCATCTTTATCCTCTAAGTTTAGTAATTTAACGTTAAAACAACATCTTCGTAAAAAGAAAAAAAAAAAAAAAGTAAACACTTCATCTTTTATTGAGGAGGCTAAAAATGAAGGTGGGGAGGTGGGTGTGATTTTATTTTTTCATGCAATATATTAGTTGATCACTCAATCTCGTAGATAGCTTCAGAGAATCGAGAGTCAACGTTAGAGAATCGAGAGTCTTCAATCCTTTTCTTTTTCTTACCCTAAATGGATATGATAGTCTTATCTCGTGAATTGAGAGTTTATTTAATTTTGTTTTAAGTTACTTTTATCTATCAATAAAATAACTTTTAATTGAAGAAGTACTTAGTATAGATTCATTGCTTATTATTAGTCATTTTGCTTTCTCTAGTCTCAATTAATTGAATGACACATACACTTCCATAACCTAATTTTAAATTCTATTGGAGAGTTTATTCAAGGTGAGTAATTATTAGTTGATATATTGCCTACCCCCAATTGATTTTATTTTTTTTCAATATTGCATACACACATTCCATCTATGATTAAATTATAATGAAAATATGGGGTCTAACAAGTTGTCAAATTTCTCAGAGCCACAAAGTTTATGGCTATGGTTGAGTTTTTTTTTTTTTTTTTTTTTTCTTTTTCTACAAATTAAGGCTGCTTCAATTTCACTCTGCTGGCAAAAAATTGGGTGGGTTTAAATTTCTTCTCTCTTTCTAGGTTACTTTTGGCCACAAAATTGAGTGGTGGGTTTAGTTTTTCCATTGTTGGAGAAAAGTTATTCAAAATAGATACTCTTTAACCTAAAATGAAATAAAAAAAAAAACCAATATAATTATTTTGATAACTTATGTTTGGACTCTAACTCCAATTAATAAAAGTATTAGAGCTCATTCCATGTTTTGAATATTATTAGAATCAACACTCTATTAAAATATTTTTATTAATACTTTTCTTCTATGATACAATATTTACCATTTCTTACTTCTACGATTACAATGTTTTACATAAAAAAAACTATAAAATCACAAACTATAATAGTTTAATCTTAAAACACAAGCTATTTAGTTTAGAGTAATTTCGCACAAAGTATAATAACTAAGTTATGTATTTGATAGGAAAATGTTTGGTAGGGTCAAAATAATAGTAATAACAATAATAAATATTTTATTGAAATATAAAAGATAAACCATCACATCCTGCCAACTCTATTTAATAATTGCACATCTCTATCCATTTCATGCAAAGAAAAAGGAAAGAAAAAAAACATAGAGTCAAACTTTGAAAATGATTTAATAAAAAAGGATAGAAAATGATTTATACATATATATATAGTAGGACAAATATAATTGATGGAAGTGGGTTTGATTAGAAACTAAAACAGTTTATATATAAAGGTGGAAGTAGTCATTGTTAAATGTACATCCATCACTTATTGTTTGCCAATACACCAACACTTCATTGTTAATCCACACCTTAAACACACCAACCCTTTTCTTTAATATATATAATCCACAACCTACCACCATTATATATTAGTTTCCTTGTCCAAATGGATCTTCTCATCCTCTCTCCCAAAGGCGTAAACCCATTAGCATAATTAAATATGAATTGTTAACACTAATGATTGTGTTTGTTCGAGTGTGAATCTTCTTCTTCTTGGTGTATGATTGTAGAATTCTCAACATCTCAATATTCATTTTGTTGATTATTTTTCTAAGTCTTGACAAAATCAACTAAAATTTTCATAAGCACGTCAATATTTTGTTTCTATTGAAGATTTGATATTTGATAGAAATATATATACGTGGAATTCATTAAATTATAGATATTTGTGTATAAATATCATTAATATAACAGAAATATTGCTAGGTTTTGAATTAAAAGACATCATGAACTTTAAGCAAGTTTCTGCAGACTACCTAGCTCAAGAAAATTAAGGATGAAGTTCTTGAGCCAAAAATTACACTATAGGGTCTAATTATACGTGACCTTAGAGAGTCTGAGTTGAAGGACAAAACAAACTAGTTGCTCGATCTCAATCTTGGTGCTTGAGAAAGAGATCAAGCCTAAACGGTTTTACTTGGCCTATTGCAATCTTGATCTCTCAGTAAAAGGGTTTGCGTTAATCTGTTTTCTAATCCATTTGAAACTAGAGAGAGAAGAAAGGTCCAAACTAACCTAATCAGCCTGAAGAAAATTGAGACTAAGCCTCTCTATTTGATAAATTGGACCAAGGAAAATGCATACCTGACTGTTGATTGGACTCTAGAATTAACCTAATTTTTTTGTTAAACTCTAATTTAGCATCCAAGTTACAATTTACGTGTAAAATACATCATAATAACTTTTTCAAGAAAAGTAATCTAGTCCATTTATGATCGTTCCTGAAACTTTGGCCATGACCAAAAGTCTCAAAATAACTTTAGACATTAGAGGTACTGTGACAGGTACTACATCAGTATTAAAATTCTCACAGTTTTTCAGGTCACATATTTCTAATTACAAATTTATCATTGTTGTAACTTCTGAAAGGTTAGATGTGCTTTCCTCTCTTCAAATTTTGAGATCAATACAGATACACTTACCTTTATATTTATTTTTCTTGTAAATTATTGATTAACAATATATATCAAAATTTTCTCTATAAACTCAAAATATTTCACATAAGGAAAAGCACTTCATTTGATTTGGTATATGTTGTTATATTAGGGGCATATATTCAAACTTTCATATGCTATGTTTTATTCTAATTAATTCCAAACATATTTATTTGTTTTGTGTGTACTTTTGTCTCTGGTATGTGATTCTATATTTGTGTGTGTGACTTTTAGGTTGTTAGACATGTTCGAAATATACAACATTTTTTTGTCCATTGCATTGCATGTCATTTTACACATGTGCATGTGTGAGATTATAAATGTGGTGAAGAAGATCGAAAAATCGTTGTTTTTAGTATTTTGTAAAGATTTTTACAAATATTCATCAGTAGAAACATGACAAAGAGTAACGAGTGTTTACCCCAAATAGCATTACAAACATAATGACAATCTACCTCCAACAGTTTCGTGTGTTCATGAAAAACAAGGTTCAAGCAATAAGCAATGTTGGCTGACGATAGCAAAATAAAATTATGTCACAAAAATGATCCACCTACGACTTTCAAGTAACATTTTGAGTCACTTACATTCGAAAATATCGATTGACGAATTGAGAGTACATTGTTTGTTGCTTCTTGGTTTTCGAAGTTAATTATAAGGGAAACACAAAAAAAAAACAAGCCAACCGGAGAGAGGGTGATGAGTTAAAGGATAAATCATTCATCCTTGAGTCAAACCACCTTTATAGATAGAGATCACAAGTAGAGCGTAGAAGGATTCCTTGAGTCGTACAGTTTTTTGAAAAACAAATTGTACAAATTGTAGCATTTCAAGTTCTTATCATATTATATGGTCAAGTGGCATGAATGAGACATCTATTTAAGAAATTTGTAGTTCGAATCCCACTTTAAAATTGGAATGAGAGTTATATTATGTTTTTTATTAATTATTTTTTAATTTTTTTGTACAAACTTGTTTTTTCACTATTTCTAATAATGTTTCTTCAACTTTTTTGTGATAGTATTCGAATCTATAACTATATTTCAAAAGCAAAAAAAAAGGTGTTATTAAAAACTAATCCTTTTGGTATTCAAACTAATTTTTTTTAAAAAGTAGACAACGAAATAAATACTCATGAAAGGAAATGGGAGAGTTACTTTTATTAATTTGTTTCATTTTCAAAAGTTAGAAATCAGAATTCAAATGATCATTCACATTTGTGGTTTTTAGGTTCTTTTAAATTTAGTCTTATAAATATTACTATTGTGTTGATTTTTTTCTTTTGTAATCTACTTTATTTTTAAAAATGTCTACATAATATAAGTCATGTCTTAATATTTAAAAGAACCCATTGTACTTTTTCTTTTTTCTTTTTAGTTTGACTAAAGATTCGAATATTTATTCTTAACAATAAAAATTATTGCCAAGATGAAAATACAAGTATAATTTTCACAAAGCATCAAACTTGTTGTGAGATCAGTTATATCTAAAAAAGAATGAAGAGCACAAAACACATCTAAAATTATTTTTTGATACAATTTCAAAGATGTCAGTGTCTAATTGATTCAATATAATATATGAGTTATGTTTTTAGTTGATCTCAAAAAATAATTCACAAAAAACTGTATAAACTACAAAAAAGAAATTATGAAGTAATAAAATATTATGTTTGTGTGTGTGGCCTTTAGAGATTTTTAAATAATTTTTGGGCATATTATTGCTAAGAATTTGATGTTTGGTATGACATATATATATACACTCAAAACATATTCTTAAGAATATTCACTAACAATCAATATTATCATTGTATCACAACATATTCTTGAGAATATCCATTAACAGTCAACATCAACATCTTTTGTGATGATATAATTTTTTTTTTCTTTTCAAAAAAAAGAATAAAAGCCCTTTTTTGCTTTTAAACTAGGGTTTTTTTTCTTTTCTTTTGTTAGCATTTCTTCAAATAAATAAATTAACAAAGTTATTCTAGTTATATAAATTACTAAATTTCATTGATTTTCAATTTAATTTTGTGGTTACATTTCATGAAAGGAATATTAGTAGAAAAAGAGTTAAATTCATAATCTATAATCCATTTACTTTGTAAGCTTTATTCTAAATCAATATTATTTTTAATATCCAATGTCCAAAAAAGCCGTGTGTATTTAAGGGATATGTAAACATAATTATTGTAAATAATAATACTGTTGAAAATACTTACAAAAGAAAGAAAAATTTTAGATTATACCATCAATAGATACTAATGACTAATTATCTAGAACTGATAGATACTTTCAGTATCTCATATAGTCTCAAATTTTGTTATATTCGTAAATATTTTAGTTTACTTTGTTATATTTATAAAAATGTTCGCTGTTATAGGTGTTGCGACGTGGCCGACCTCTCCGTTTATTTAATTTTAATAAATAAATAGTTTTGGAGTCGCCACCAATCATATTAAGGTGTGATTGGTCACCCAAAAAAAAAAATGGTTTACGTAAATTCAGAGATTTAAGTTCGGGAGTCAGTTGTGTGTAGAGAAGGTGTTAGCACCCCTACAACACCCACAAAATGGTTAGTCAATTTTATCTTTTACATTAAATATAAGGGTTCACAAAACAAAGATTTTATTTAGGTTTTGTTTAAATGTCTCATGTTTATCAATTCATATCGAAGAAAGTAAAACCTAAGCATGAATTGATAATTATGGGTGACATAGGAGCCATTAGAAAAATGAAGTTTATTTTTGTTTTAAAAGATTTTTATTCACCTTAAAAATATTAAGATACCAAAACTTGATATTTTAATCTCTATCATAGGTGTTTAATGAGAAATTTCATGTATCTAGAATTAATAAATTAATAGAAAAGACTACTCAGTCTCATTTAAAATATGAAATATGTTTATTTAAAAATAATCTATTAATTAAATTTCAAACGGAAAAATTTCATGTATTCATGAAATTTAAATTATAAAATCCATAAAAAAACAATCCTTTTTCTCCGATTTACATTTTTATATTTCAATTGGAAAATGAATAATAACAATAATAAAACATTATGAAATTTGAAAAATACTTGAAGGGTAATATGCTGAGATAAAATGCAAGATAATTAATTAATACAACACATACAAGATAATTAATTAATACAACATATACAAGATAATTAATTCATTCAGAAATATGCAAAATAATTAATCAGGTCAGATCAGAGTAATGAATAATTAAACAAATGAGTGATAATAATTAACTGCAGAGTGTCAAAGTAGGTTTAATGCAAGATGCCAATAAATAATCACACTAGCCAACACTAGCCAAATGAATGTCAAATAATTAATACATAATGCAAATAATTCGAATAAGTAATTGACATAAGAGGCCAAATGAGTGCCAAAATAATTAACGATGTGCAAATAATTAGCCTTCAAAATTAAAACTGTCAAATCCATGGTGGTGAGTAACTAACAATGTATAATTAAGAGATTATGTCAAATGAATGATTATTTTCAAATGCATAATTAACACATATGTCAAATGGATAATTATTAACGCAAGATACCAAATGGATACACTCAATTAACACAGAATGTAAAATGAGTGCCTAGATAATTAAAAAGATAGCAAATAATTAAATCAGTGTGTCAAATGGGTGTCAAATTGGTGCTAAATAATTAAGACAGCAGCCAAATAATTAACACATCATTTAATTAATTAACCAAATGAAAATTAACATAGCACCCAAATGGATGCCAAATAATTAATCCAGAACACACTAATTAAGGTAGTAACCAAATGGATGCCAAATAATTAAATAGATGCAAAATAGCTGATTATCAGCGCACCAATCAAATAATCAAATGGGTGTCAAATTAACTAACCAGATGCAAAACTCAGCAATAAAAATAGTCAAATGGTCAAATGGATGTCAAATAATTAACTCAAGATGTCAAAAATTAAAAACGTCATATAGGCCAAATGGAAAATGGATATTGCCAAATACAGGATGCTAATTAATTAATCATGCATAATTATTAATGCAAAAATAGGTGTAAGTAATTTATGCAGAATGAATGTGAGATAGGTGCCAAATAATTAAAAGAGATCAAATGGATACCAAATGATTAAAAAAATACAAATAATTAAAAAATGTCAAATGAGTGCTAAATGATTAACAGAACAAGTAATTAATGAGTGATTTAAATGAATAATTAAGACAACACCCAAATAGGTGTCAAATAATTAAGCAGTGTTATCAAGCATGAATAAAAAAGAACTAGCAAGTCTGCCTTAAATGCAAAAAGTTATGTGTTGATCTTCTTCACCTCTTTCAAAAAAACTTTCTTTTACATGTCCCTCTTCTCTATCAAATAATCCTCCGAGCAAAAAATCCTCCTCCAATTGAATCTTCTCATTTCTCTTTTTATAGGGAAATGTCTTATTTTTTAGATAATGAAGTGAAGTAGTTTTAGATTGTGAAGTGAAATGCAGACAGAAGGGGGAGAATGTGGAAGAGTGGGAGAATGTGAGAGGTTGGGAGAAAGTGGGAACGTGGTGACCAAGAAAAACAGGGAATGATTAAGAGAAATAAGGAGAAGGAAAAAAAAACTTTTACTTTTAAATTTTAAATATGTTTTTATTTTTATTTTTGTTTTAAAACATAAATTTAAAATTTAAAAATTAAGAATTTAAATTTAAAATTTAAATTTAAATTCAAATTCATATTCTTTTAAAAAATAATAAATAAATAAATAAAATAAAAAAGACAGGACAAAATACGGTATTGTAAGCTCAAGGGCAGATTCATTAGCGGGCCACGGGGGCACGTGCCCCCTTACATTATCAGATTTTGTATTTTAATATTAAATTTGAAGTGTTAGATTACAATATATATTAAATTTAACTTCATTTTGTCTAATTTTTGCTTCTGCGGTAGTGGTTGTGCCCCTCCTGCAAATCTCACATGCTACAATTATTTGTTTGAAATACTTCTTATCCTAAATATCAATAATTTTCTTTGCTCAAATATCAAATTTCTTCATAAATTGCCACGAAATAGTTTTTATTCCAAACATCAATAATTTTCTTTCTTCAAATTTCTCAAATATCATTAACTTTATTTTTCCAAATATCAAATTTCTTCCTAGATTTCAATGATTTCCTAAAAGGAAGATAATTTGATCTTCTAAGAGAAAGATATTTAAAAAAAAAAAAAATAATAATCTAAGATCAAACCCTAACTTATTTCCTAGCCATTATTTGTTATCTAATCAAAAATTTTAAAAAATGAATAAAGTCGTGATCCAAACTTCCACTCTCTCAACAACATTCCGAGCAATAGGTATTAATCTTTATTTTTCCTTTTCTTTTTTTATGATAATTTTAAATTCACATATTTCCATTACAAAAAATCATATGAAAATTGTCGGTATTTCTTTATTGCTACAAATATAGTGAATGTTAACAGAGCATCAGTTAAACGTCATGATATTTTTTAAAATATTTTTTAGTGTGTTTATTATATAGTGCCTAGTGCCTCTTATATAAAATTTTTGGATCGGTCATTGGGTAAGTTGGTAGTTTAATATGGCATATTCGATTCTCTTACTTACATACTATGACAGATTTGGTGAGTTAGCTTCCCTAGCTATCTTAGAGTAACATGTCCTAGAAGTTAGATGATAAACAAACTATATATTCCGCAAAATATTTATTTTCCTTTTATCTGTCAAGTGTATTTATGCATCTTTGATGCTCTTTTTTGTCTTTTTTTTCTTTTTCGTAGGGAGATATTTTATTCCTTCCTTCAAGGTTTTAAAGCCACCGATATGCATCTTGTAGGTGTGTTTTTTTAACTTTAGGGTTTACTCCTTAGTTATTAACAAAAATACATGTGTGCATTGTAATTTTTTATTGGTGAGATAAATATTTAAAGGGACATTTTTAAAAATATAGCAAAATAAACTAAAATATTTACAAGTTATAGCAAAATTTTGGATTCTATCACTATAGCATATCAATGAATATCAGTGATAGAATTTGCTATAGGTTGTAAGTATTTTGTAAAATTTTCTATTTTTGAAAATCTCCTATTTTAAATCTATATAATAGATTTAATCCAAGATCATTCATGTTAAAATTGTCGAGAATAAGTTACATATTGAATTCCATTGATGATGGTTGTAAAATGGCTCTTGTCTAATGGCTATAAAATGACTATTATCTTCCACAACCAAAACCCTGAATGCTTTTAGTGAGATCTTTCTCTTGATGGGATACAAGAAAGACGGGATGCTTATTGCTTTGGTATATTGGGGACCATAGTCCTAAGTCTCTTTATATATATACTAGTTCAATTAGGATTCTCATTATATCCTAATCAATCTAGGAATAGACTTCTACCCATTTAACTCATATTCAATTAGAAATCTCGGGCCTCTTAAAAAGATCACATAATAAGCCTAATTTAATAAAATAACCCAATGTAATAAATTATTAATTCACTTCACACTCTAATTAGACGTCTTATTTAAATATGTCTAATAATATCCCACTTGGACTATGTTTGCATTCGTGATATAATTGGACCAGATAAACCTTAAGCGCGCATAAACACATTATTTTAATAATAGAATTCCTCTTTAGTTCAATCTGGTCCATCTCTTGCATCAGCATGGAACCAAGGTGGCATTTGTCACTATCCTTGTAACTAAACCTTCCTTGATCATCAATTCTTATACATTCAATGACATAGATCAAGTATGGATGAATAGCATGGAAACTACATGCAAAGTGATCTAAATCATGCATGTTTCCAACTGATCCAAATTTTTTAGTGAGATCATTCTTAAAAAAACTTTATATTAAACCGCATTTGCAAAACTGCATGCATAACAAACAAGTTCAGATAATAAAACATAAACCATTAACTTTATTCAATATAGAAAACAAACAAATTAAGGCCAAAGAACATCCTTAATAACAAACTTCCACTAAACCATGGATTCAGAAAATTGACTAACATCCCTATGAACAACATGCTCATGAAAAACTTTAGTGGTGTACTTTTAGTCAATTAATTTGTCATTATTGAGTTTGTTCTTTACGTGTTCTATGAAAATTTGACCACTTTAAACTCTTTCTTTCACAAATAGGGAGTTTTCCGTCTACATGCTTTGACTTTGTATTGCTTTTCTTTTTATTGGAATATATTACTATTGAGTTTGTTTAACACTTTTCCAAGATATAACTCCTTCAACCAACATGAAGTTATAGCCTAAAGTGGATCACAAAGTGTATTGACATCTAACATAAACCGAATCCGAATACCAAATGACCTCTAAAATTTCTGATCTTCGATAGGTGAGCATATAATCTTTTGTTCTTTATAAATACCTTATAACTCGTTTGGCTGCTCTCTAATGATCCATCCCCGAATTGCTCAAATATCTACCTAACACTTCAACTATGAACGCAATATCTATTTATAGATGTGACCTAAACGCTTGTGCCACAACATAGAAAAATTCTCATTTAATTTATGCTTTGTACCACATGATTTAGACAACAAAACCTTGTTAGACATGAAGCAATAGAATCAAGCATGTATAGGTTATCAATTAAAGAACCAATACCAATAAGATTAGAGTTTTGAAAGAGACTAACTTTATTATTTCCAAGAGAACAAGAAAAGCCAAAATTTTTCAAACTGGAAATAGAAACTAAGTTTTGTCTAAATGACGGAACAATAAAAGTATCATTCAAATCATAAAAACAACTAGTTTCTAAAAGTAATCTAAAATTATTGCTAATAGCTTCAATTGCAGCTACTTTGCCATCACCCACATAGATGAGTTTTTCTGCATCATTTGGCTGTTAGCTTCACAGGGTACCAAGCATGAATATACTTATGTGAGTAGTAGCACCATAATCTACCCACCAAGTATTTGTAGGTACATAATGCTAAATTAACTCCAGAACAAACCAAGTATTTCGACAATGAACTTTTTAGGAATTTTCACTTTTAGTGATAGAACCTCGAAAATACTCTTGAATGGAGTGCCTAACAATAATGAGACACATGCAATTTTGATCGTTTTCACTTCTCAATATTTGTCGTATTTGACTGTAACTTAGTAGAAGCAGGCTTATCGATCCTTAATGCAACACCCGAGAAGTATCTGTAGGCTTTCCTTCTAAATCTTGAAATTCGATCCATTCAACTTAGGGATTGAATTTAGATTTCCAGATATTTGAGTAAGACCAACTAAAGAAAGAATGGAAAAATAAATGATATACTCATAATTAATGGGTCTCATAAAATAAAATATGAGAGAATAATTTCACATAAATGGTGGGCTCCTTTTACAAGATATACCTAGCACAACATTGATGTCCAACCTTTGGGTAGAGACATCAATTGTAAGCGATACTCTCAACATAGTAATCAAAGTACTGACAGTAAACTCTGTCAAAAAACTTAGTCTTTCTTTGGACTGACTATTTTTCACATGACCAATCCTTATAATTGTCACCTACTCATCACCAAACGTTTAGATTTTGCTATTTTTAAAAAATGTCCCTTAAATTTTCTCTACTCCTCGTTCTTTCTCTTTATATTTTAGATAAAAGAAAATCAGGGCCAAAAGTTTAGATTTAAAAAGTAATGAAATAACGAAAAATACAAAAAAAACCAAACATTTTTCTAATGTCTTTTTGTTTTTTCCTTTTTTTAGAGAGGAGAAAAATACTAAAGGATTTTGTTTATAAAAAAAATAGTAGCAAGAAAATAATAAAAAATTCTACATTTTTTTTTCTGTGTGTCTTTTAGAAAAGAGAAGAAAAATAAATAGTGATGCAAATCCCAAAGAAAATTACTTGTTATATGAGATGTGAATCCTTGAGAGTAAATCTCTATCTAATAAGAATAAAATCAAAATTAGATATTACGAATAAATTAAATTTTATTTTTCCCTAAAATAACATAAATGAGATATTATGAGACTTTGTAAAAAAAATGATTCTTTTTTCTTAAAATAAATATAAATAAGTTTTAAAATATTTTATTTCAAACCAAATTAATTTCTTTTTTTTCCTAAAATGAGTAGAAATAAGTTTTCAAAATATATTTTATTTAAAACTAAATAATTTCACTTTTTTTTCTAAAATGAGTAGATATGTTTAAAAGAATAAAAAAACTATAACAAAAAACATCTTAGTCATTACCAATATTCATTTTAAAAAGAAAATAATAAAACATGTAGTATAAAATTAGTTGGCTACATTAAAAAAAAAACCCCACAAACCCATAATAAAAAATACCAAAAATGTCCATGTCAACATTTGATTAATTGGTATTCAACACACATAATATAGTTGGTACACGATCTTGTACCAAGATCGTTTAGATTTGGCTGCACGATTGTTTAGATTTGAGTAGTCATTTTTCAAGTTTTTTTGGTACACGATCATTTAGATTTGACTATTTTTCGTATACTATCATTTAAATTTGGCCTACCCAATATCTTAATGACTTTTTTTCAAGATCTTTTATATTTGGCACACGGTCTTGTACACCAAAATAACAGTTTGAAAAAAATAAAAATAAAATAAATCTTTTATATTTAGTACACGATATTGAACCAAAAAACAATTTAAAAATAAAATAAAATAAAAATTACAAAAATAATAGAAAAAGACAATGGAAATAAAAGAAAAATGGCAGGAAAAAAAAAGATTGAAAGGAAAGTCAAACCTAGAATTAAAAAAATAGCCGGCTTCATAGACCTTTTTATTTTGTTACACGCGTAGTAGATATTTTGATATTTTGTTATATTTATGAAATTTTTCTTAACATAAATATGTTTTAATAAACTAATAATAGTCTATTAAAATATCTACTTAACTTATTTTTATACTCAAAAAATTATTACTGAATTCAATTACTTACTTAATTATTTACATAATTATTAATTAATAATTAGCTAATAATACTTTTATTATGTTTAATTAGTAGATTAGGATTAGATGGGGGATTTTTTAAAATGGAATAATTAGGCAAAATATTTACATCCTCGTAGCAAATTTTTAACCGATTATGTAGAAAGTCTAAAACAGATGGTGAAATACCAAAAAAGCCCAAGAAAACCTAAATCATCAAAATTAATCGTGATTTTTTTTCTTTCTATACTCGACACACAAAACATTAGAATAATCTCGATGTTTTCCGATCGAGATGAAGGACAAAAATCTTTAGCGATTGAATTCTCGGGCTAATCTCGGTGCTTGTGTGCCCGGGATGGAATGCAGAGAAGTTAAGAAAGTGAAATTGAAGAAGGAAATGAAATATAATCTCAGGGCTAATCATGGTATTTCTCGGCCGAGACGAAGAACAAAAGGCTTTAGAGATTGAGTTCTTTGGCTAATCTTGGTGTTTGTCATATTATCATGAAATCTTGGGGCTAATCTCAATGTTTCTTGATCGAGATGAAGGACAGAAAGCTTTAGAGATTGAGTTCTCGAACTAATCATAGTGCTTGTCTGGTCGGGACGAAAGACAGAGAAGTTAAGAAGCTTAGAACTCAGGGCATCTCTCAGTCGAGTTCGGTCGAGATTGGAAACACATGAAGATTCTTTCTATATATTGGTTTCTATATGTGATAGACACTAATAAGAACTGGTATCATAACACTCATAAATTTCAATATAGATCCATTTGGTGATGCAACATCAAAATGAAACTATAATGATTACATCATTGATTAATTTAACAAAGTTTGTAAGTCCTAAAATTATGACCCTTGCCATAACAACTACTACATCTTGTTGAATAATTACTATTAACTTCACCGATTGATGAGATTCTTAATTTTTTTAGCTCTTCTGATTGAATTCTTAAGTTGACGAGGGATGTGGGAACATCTCCTCTGGAAATACTTGTCGCTGGTGAGGGATGAGTCACGTCACTGAAAAAATAAATGAAGAACAATCAAGTCACGGTTTCTTGATATATTTGTAAATAAGTTTACATTTTTCTATATTCAAAACAATCTTAAATTATAATCAATGACATTCGCTCAAATTTGAATATTTATAACTAATTAAATAATTAATTAAGTAATTTTAATCAATATATATATATATATATTGAATGATATTTTTCGGTTTAATTAATTCATCTATTAATTTGTATATGGTTGTTGTGCATAATTTTATAAATTAAACATAAATATATTTTTTTTGTCCATAAAATTCAAATGCACAACCAAACATATTTATTTTTAACTTTTAGATATCTTATTCTTAAACATTCATATTATCATGTCATCATTTATTCCAAAATATCGTTTAGGGCAGAGTAAGTAAGAAGTGCATAATGAGTTTTTATGTTACATGTGGAAGGGAGCTAATTAATTAAAGTTGAGAAAAAACTTGTGTATGAAGATGAGAAAATCTCGAATAAGAATATAAGTTGTAGCGAGAGAATCTCTCATTTAGGGAATACTATAGGTTTAAAAATATTACATTTTATCTCTAATTAGTATCTATTACATCTTAAATACATAATTTAAAAAAAAAAATCAATCTTAACCAATATCATAAATTAAGAGAATTTTAGATAAAATGCAAAGAAAATTTTAAAAATCACATCTTCTTTGTAACTAATATCTACTTTTTTTTAGTGGAAAAACATATTTTTGGAAAATCACATTTGATGTTTAATCAATGTCTACTTCATTTATAAATGAAGCATTTAAAAAAAAAATCACATTTACGTTATCTCTTTTATTTTTTTCCTAATCATTTAAAGTAAATTCAACTTAGATTGAGAATTATAATTAGAATGAAAAATAATATTCTCCATCTCCATAATTCCAACAAAAGTGAAAAAATGAATAGATTTTTTAAAAAAATAGAAAAAATTGACAAACTATTTATTACAAAATCAAAAAAATTTATTACACTGTCAAATGTTCTATTATTGATAATTTCTCAAAAAATATTTTATTTTTAATAAATAACACAATCATCTTTTTCATGATTTAAATAGATGTATGATGAACTCACAAATACATATATTTTTTAAAAAAATTAGATTTAAATAAATATCTGTTAACTTTATACGATATTTTGATGGGTTCTACTTTCATTAAATTTATTTTAGTGTACCTAAAATTTTGAAATTTGCCTCAAATTTAGACAAAAGGCAAATATCTAAAAGAAAAGAAAAGAAAAGAAAAGAAAAAAGAGAAAGAGGAAAAAAGAGAAAAGAAAAATCCAAAGATTTAGATGTGTGTTAGGTATTCTCTCCTTTTTAGGGAGAACGATAGTCACCTAAATTTTTTTAAAAAAATCATTACAAGTTTTTGTTCCTTTTTAAAAAAATCATTCATATTAAAAAAGATTAATAATTATTTAAAATTTTGAAATCTTTCTAAAATTACTTATTTTCAAAATTAGATGGTGAAACATATGTTTAAGTAAATTATTGGCCTCTAAAAATAGATATTGAATTTGGAATGGACTCTGGAAAGAGAAAAAGTGCTTTTATTAACTTATTAAAAGCGTTTTTATTAATTCTTTTAATATCAATATCCCCATTAATTAAAATTTAAAAGTTTAGTCCATGGCAGTCTAAAGTGGTTATAAAATTTAAAAACAAATAAAACAAAATAAAACGTGTAGAAAAGGCTACATATATATATATATGTATGTATGAAGATGAAAATATAAATGATTTAGATTCAAGCAACCAGGATTAAAAGAATCTATGAATCACTATAGGATCCTATACCTTAGGATGGCTAGCTACTTAGACTATCTACTCACCCCACTTCGACCCACTTTTTTAAGGTGGTAAATTAGCTACATATTATGATCCAATATGATTTCTTGTCCTCCTAGTTTAATTCAATAGTAATCTGACATGACTTTATATTCTACAAATCCAAAGTTTGATCATCATTGTACTCACAATTGCTATATATATGAATACTATGATGTGTAAGACATTTGAGTTATGTTTAGGTCGTTTACCCTTTCACTTTTCTTTTTAAAAAATATCTATATCATCTACATGTCATTTAATTATTAAGAGAATTGAGAAAGTATAGATACCACGCCACTTTAAATTATAAATGATATGGTTACATATAAATCTCATGAATATGAGGCGGAAAAGTGACATTATCATAAATATTTTTTAAATTAAATTACTATAATATTGGTTTTTTAGGTATTTTAAATAGGTTAATTTTCATAAATGTAATAAAGTACCAAAATATTTACGGTCTGTGTAACAAAAACAAAAAAATCATTGAAGTCGGTAAAATATTTTCACAAATTTCAAATTTGTCTATGATATTGTGGACGAATCATCACTCCTTTTTCTTTTTCTTTTTTGTGATTCATTCATCTCTTCTAGATTTCTTCGGCTTCTCTCTTCCAGATTTTCTTTCTTTTATTTTTCTTCATTTTCTTTTTCTTTCTTCCCCCCGCTTCTCTTTCAGAATATCAAGATCGTTTAAATATCATTTTGATATGATCTAAATGATCGCTTACCATAGTCAACACAAACTATTTAGATTTGAAGGCATTTTTTTATAGTTTAAAAAGAACTACACGATTGTGTGGATATGATCTACACGATCGCTTACCATAGTCGACATAACCATTTAAATTTGAAGCATTTTTTCATCGTTAAAAGATCTACACAATCATGTTGATACTACCTACACAATCGTATATCATTTTCTACATGATCGCGTATCATGATTGTTTAGAAGAAGAATTACAGGTGCGCATGTGGTCAATTAATCACGTATGTTGATTGGGGTATTTTTGGAATTTTATATTGTGGGCTTGCGGGCTTTTTTCGTTTTCAAAAGGGTTCTACACAGTCTAAATATTTTATCGATTTGTTATACTTTTGTACAAATACTCTTTTAAATATTTGACATTTTGTTTATTTATTGAAGAATATTATTGTTTGAACTTTATTTATTTTTATCAATTTAACATATATATTTGAAAATCCTCCATTGCCATATGATTTTGCATGAAATTCCAAAAATGGTTTGGAAAGGAATATATATATATTTTTTATTCTCATTATATTATTATTTTAACATATATTCAATATAGTGCTATGTAATTTCTCTTTCACTTCCAAGTTAAAATTTTGAAAGTAATTAAAATAAAATTAACGTATGTCCTTAACTAATGATTTTCAATATGCAATTAGCTTATATTGGTTAAATCACTCCAAAATTAGCCTTACTTTGATCCTTTTTAACGGTCAAATATTTAATTATTTGATGCTTTTAAATGGGCAAAGTAATATCAAGTGTCAACAATAAGAACTTTTTTTTTTTTTGAAAATTATTAAAGATCAAAATAAAATGTACTTGACATTTTATTTTATAAACGTCAAGTGTATGAGATCAGTTGACATTTTTTACGTGTCAAGAATTTGTTTATTCTTGACATGTATTATTCGTTAAGAATATTTAATCTTGACACTTATTATCTATCACATAATCCAATATCAAGAACAAGAATATTTAATTCTTGACACGTTGCATGTTAAATTTATTTTTTTTTAAATGAAAAATTGTACAATTTGAAATACCCATATAACTAGCGTACTTGTTTTGAAGTCCATATTAATTGAACAATTAAATCAACCCAAACTTTCCATTAAAGAACTAATATTTAACCAACACTACAAGAAATCGGGATTTTCCCTACACATATTATGGTGTCGGCATAACAAACATCGGAGAATAGCACCTCCGTCAACGCCATAACGTGTGTCGGTAGATGCAATCTATCCAGACCTTGAATTCACGACGTCGAGAATGGCCACCCCATTCCTGGCGTCGTCACATGTACCGTCAAGGAAAAGAAAAGATTTAAATAATAATTTATCTTTTTCTCGACGTATCTCGACTCCATGCATACATACGTCGAGAAATATGTGGCTATTCCCGACGTGGACGTCTACGTCGTAGGGGAAAAGGGAAATTACTATTTAATTATTTCCTTTTCCCCGACACCATGCATACATACGTTAAGAAATAAGTTGTCATTCCCGACATTTACATTAACCGCATCAGGAAAAAGGGAACAATTAAATAAGAATTTCTCTTTTTCCCGATGACATGCATACAACGTCAGAACTAGTGCCCTTACAGCATCAGAGAGCACTAGTCTTGACGTTTTACTTACAACGCCGGAACTAGTGGAGATCTTCCGACGTTTTTGTTGTGCATTGGGAGATCTCCTATAAACTTCAGATTTGTGTTCACACAACACATATCCAAAATGAGAGAAGAGAAAGAGTGAAGGAAACCTAGAGAGAGAGAGGTCTATTGGTCGTCCATCGTTAGCCGTCTACCATTCGTTTGTCATCGTCGCCATCAAGTTGCTCCACTGGCCGCTTATCGTCCCCCGCTCATCGTTCTACTCCACCATTGTCGTTGTACATTTCGATAATTTCTTTGTTTTTTTTGTTTTTTTTGTTTTTTAAGTTAAATAAATGCATGTATAAAATGTATATTGAAATTGTTTGCATGTATATGGTTGAAATTGTTGAAATGTATGTTTAAAACGTATTGAAACTGTTAGAGGTTTGGAGTTGAAATTGTTGAAATACTTGAAATACTTGAATTGGTTTCCTTGAAGAATTAAAAGACAAGGGCATTGGAGGTATTTTATTTTTCATTCCAATCATTGAATTGAAAGAAATAAAGTGAGCCACCAACCTTTATCAATCAAAAATCAATTGTGAATTCAAGGTTTTTGGTTAATTAATTTCCGGAAGTCAAAAGCTTTATTTAACTCAAGACTTAACTACACCAATTCATAATACTCATGCTTCCATCATCGCATCTTTCACACAAATTTATGTAATGCATTAAGTTCAAGGGTTTTCAACCAAGACTTAAAATAGTACTGTGACTGCCGCTAACCTATTTCAAGATTCATGTACAATGATTTCAATATCAACTATGGCAAGCATTCAATACAAAAGAAGGAATTAAGCAACAATTGATAACTTCGAATTCTCGAGAATGTGTACTGCACAACCTAAAGAGGAATTCATATAATTAATTCGATCAAGATTAATAACAAGAATTCAATATGCAACAAAATCAAAGAATCATGCATCACAGCCAAGAATTATGCAATTGGAAGAACAAAAATTCTCATGGAATTGAAAAATTAAACTCAATACCATTTTTCTTACCTAAGCTTACAAGAACCATTGCAATTTCAGCCAAATTTGGGTAATAAAAATGACAGAATCTTGAGCAGAAGTTGAAATTTTATTAATTTGGGAAAGAATTTGTACAAAATTAAAGTGAAGATGTAAAAAATGAATGAATTTAATATGTAAAATTGATGGGGAAAGAAGTATTTTAAAAAAAAAAATCGAAATCACCACCGTTGGGATTCGAACACGTGAACTGTGAGACACGGTGCACAAAAGAATGACAGGAATGACCAAAGATTTTGGATAGTTGCAAAAGAGTTTACGAAAATGTCACTCAGTATTAATTTTTGAAGTCTTTTGCAGGCATGGGCGGAAGGGGCATGTGTCCCCTCACATTCTCGATTTTTGTATTTTAATATTAATTTTAAAGTGTTAAATTACAATATATCTCAAAATAATATTTTCTTTTTACTATATCATGTCGTTGATATAGTGGTTGTGCCCTCCTTTAAAACCCCAAGGTCTTGAATTCAAATCCTTAGACTTTGATTTGTTCGTTCTTGTTCGTTTGAACTCTGTTTTAAGTGATAAGTTGCGTTGTTCTCATAGCAGAGTCTATTTTTATAATCCTCTAAAGAAATATGAAAATAATGAATATATGCATACATGGAAATAATGTTGAGTAGTAAATGCATGGTCCATTCTAGTCCCAACAAGTCAGTTTATTGTTTGTCTCCTTGGCTCGGTAGCTTCTTCTTCTTAGTTATTATGTTGTGTTCACCTTTAAGCCAAAAAACACCCATAACTTATACAAACTTAAAAGTTCTATGACTAAATTTATAATTAGCATCTGTGTGTGCATGTATACATATTGTTTGAGAAATATTACCAAAGGTCATAAAATATAAAACCTTGTATGCACGAGAGAGAATCTAAGTCAAGGAATTCATCTTGTTTCCTTAAGAAAATTCTACTCACTCTCTATTGTATGAGTTTCAAGAGCACTTGTCCCTCATGATAGAATAGATATGTTAATCTCATTCCAAATCCTTTACTCTAAGCCTAAGAGGCGGGGTGAAGCCGACAAATCTCACCTCTAACTACTTGACGACACCTTTCAACCCTAACTACTGAACACCAAAGTTATTAATGCAACTTAACAAATTTAAAACTTACTTAGTGGGCCAACAAAACTCATTACAATACTTCATGTATGAAACAGAATACTAATACATAACCATGTTTTAAGGTTAAGACCATATATCGTTAATTACTAACTAACTCTATGAAACCAAAACATAAACAAGTTGACCAACCAACAAGTTTAACACTTACACGTAAAGACATATTTACAAGAAATAATTTAAACTTGAACAACTAACTACTAGGTATACAAAAGTTTAAAGACAAAAGTGGCACAATAGACTAGCAATTGCAGGTCAAGCTCGAGAATCACGATCTCTTCCTTGAAGTGGAAAACATTTGAAAAAGGTGAGCAAAATAGCCTAGTGAGTTATGATTTGTAAAACATGTTTTTGAACAATTAAGTTCAAGTTTAGCTTTTAACATAAATATTCTATAAAAACCTCTTAAATAAATCAGCTTGGTAAATTTCCTTCTTCTCTATAAATAATTCTCTATTTTCGAAAACAAGTCTTTGCTCATTCTACTCCCTGAAACTCGGTCATGTGGTTAAGATATTAGAGTAAAATCAATATTATCCTATTTGAACTCGGTGGTAGCTAGTTAAGTGGTCAGCAAAGCCCCATTGTCATGCCTCGCCTCAAGATTACTTCATGCGACCAGATGGAGGCATGACCGCCTAGACATTCAACGTGAATTTCTCCGCAAGATAGCATGCAGAAGCCCTAGTAAGAGAAATAAACACAAACAAACTTAACGTGAGTTGAGATCTCATTTGAAATAACAAGACTTCATTGATACTTGATAAAATAGTACATTTAAAACAAGTACAAGAGTTTCTTCAAACTGAAAGTATGCAAGTTCCAAAAACAATAATCTTGATCATCTCGCCTAAGACACTTCATGTTATGCAAACTGACTAGGAATATTAACAAGTTGATGCAACGCAATTATGGCAAGACAGACATTCTATTTGACAAGTCTAACACTGGGTGTCCTTCGCTACCTGGAGGATAAAACAAAACATTTGAATTAGACAAAAGTATCTAGTGAGTGAAATTTTCACCAACACAATTAATAAGTAAGTTTCCACTAATGCGTTACAACTCATTTTGAAAAACCATGCAATAGAATAGTTATGTGTTTGAATAGTAAAACTTGAGTTCAAATCAAATCATCTGAACGCATTAGGCGATTTGCACAATTCAAATCTCGTTAACAAATATTTATAATTCATATGGAAATCATTTCCTTTTAAATCATTCATCATAAAATATGTTGCATAGGACAACAATTCGAATAACGCATTATATGAATCATATCGCATAATCATTCTCTATGTTTAATTACATATTTGTACCCTTATCATATCAAGTGTTTACCACACTCTTTTCTGATTTGAGGTTGTGCAGAATAATCTTAACACAACAATTTCTTCATCAATTTCATCACGCATAACGTATATTCCAATGTTAGAACACATAGCATGCAAATGGCATCTCATATTAGATCACACAGCAAGTGTGACACACTATATTCCAGATCACACAGCAAGAATATAGAACATTTTATCCCAGATCACACAACAAGGTAAGGCATCTCACACTAGAACAAGCAGAAAGTGTGAGGTATCACATCGGTAAGGTACCAAAGATCATTTCATCACAATATCAAACTCATTTTCAAATTCAATTCATTTATAAATCAAATCCATTTTAAGAATTTATGAACACGAGAGAAATCATGGAACTCAATAATATCAATAGAGATAAATTTAAGAATTTAAATACAATGAAATTTTTTTTAAGCTTGAAAATATTTTTAAAAGAAACAATTCACAATCAAGCCTAAGTCCTTAGTCGAAGTTTTCTTGCAATTTCTTGTAATTTCTTGTCAAAAATTCAAGCTCGGGAGACTTTCTTCAACTCTTTAGGTAATTATCGGGTAAAATAAGCTCTTACTCTTATTGGATTTCTTTTATTTATAAAATTTTTGGTAAGATTATCAATGCCAAAATGATTACCTCTGTTTGATGGTGAGCTTCATTCAATGCCAACTTGTCACGTAGCTTCCGCCACTCCTTTATCATGAATTCAATTAAGCAATCTTATCGTGTAGTTTAGAACGCGACCAGTGTCCCACACCCATACCTCTAATACTTTGTGCACATTGACCATAGATAACTCGGTATATAGAATAAACATGGTTTAAAAACTTTATTCGTACTTAAATATGCAGTAGCTCAGATCTCTTTTACAATTAGCAAAACTATATTAGAAATATAGCTCTTCATATCTCATGCTTGCAATTGACATAAATACATATTTCTTCATTCATCTTTCATTGCATATTTTCTTAATTCATGCTTAAAATAGATTATAAATCTTGTTTTTAAAGGTTCATGTTTCAAATCCTTTATCTTTTAAAATTATACTGAAATTCATACTTTAAAATTTCATAATAAATCTGTAAATCTCAAACATTCATCACAAAACATATCTTAAACATTTCTTAATGAAACATGTTTAGAAACAGTTAGAAATTTATTTTGTCTCTCACAAATGGTAGCTAGACCATTGGCTTGTAAATTTGCCAAATTCTCTCTTCTCTTCAAATAATCTCATTTAAACTTGAATTAAACTTTTATCCTTAGAAAAATCCAAACTTTTCTTAAAAATAGCAAAAACACAAAAAAAGAAAAAAAGGGGTCCAAAATTGACCATTTTGGCATGGTAGCGTGCAGAGCACGAACGTCAAATGGCTGGCGCGCCTGCAGGGCTTAGGTAGGCCTTCCCACATGCTAATCCCCCACACTTGACATGTTGCCTCGTTGCACGCTTCATGCCGCTTGGTTGTGCACTATTATGTGCCATGTGCGCTCTAGAGCCCAAACTAACTTCGTTTAACCTTAAATGCATGCCCAGCTCGCCATACCCTTCTTGACACTCGACAAATCTTTAAACTTGCCCATAAAGGCTTTTTTTGTCCAGAGCCTAAGGCCAACTTTGAAGGTCAATATCTCAAAATCCATAACTCAAATAAGACAACATCTTTCCTACAAAGTTGTTTAGAATTGTCTTAAGTATCTTACCTCTAAATTGCAGCTTAAAACTCAAGAAAATCCATCATGTAGCCTTCATGAATCCAAGACTACTCAAATTCATCCATAAAATAACTTTTCTCTCTTCCTTTAGTCCAACTTAATCTTTCTCACTAAAACTCTAGCCGATAGCTCTAATATGAAACTAGATTAAAAATGTGAATTTTTGCAAGTGGTTTGAGGTAAAATGCACTATTGATTTGAAAGCTCTTCTCTTATGAAGTTACCTGTTTATAATGAGCCTTACATGCTAACTTCTTGAAATCTCATGCTTGTCGTAATGTAACCTTTGCATGCAGAGGGCACCTGAGAACCACTTGACCGACCTACCTTGAATGCCTACCAGCTTCACTACCTCGCCTAGCTTAAGACTTCACGCCCAAGTTCCCAATCAAAACGCCTAAAGAACCTCTATTGGTCGAGCAAGCCTTCCTTGTTCCTAAGGCCTCCTCGCCCAACCACAAGGCCGCATGGCCACAACGCCTAACCCCTCCTTCAGTAGCACTTAGCCTCAATAACCTCTTAAAACTTGTCCCTTCTTGTAAGTGCAAGTTGCTTGCCTATAACACTTTGTGTAGAGGCTTTTATGCCCAAAACAACCCAATGCCACGTTCATGCCTTGGCCGCCTAGCTAACTCATTAGAGTTTCTTAGCTTCCCCTTTTTGCCGCCTATCTATGTCCATCTCACCTAACCTTGTCTGCTTTAAAGGTTATTTTGGCAACTATACAACTCTCGAACACACACCCCACAAAACCTTGGCCATCCAACACCTTGTTTTTAGAGGTTTTCTCAACATCTTACTGCTCATTCTTACCTCCAAACACCTAACATCATGTAACACACTTAGCTTCTTTTCCAAACTTTTCCCCTTCCTCAAATCATGACGCACATTCACTGACACAACAATTCCAACACACTAATAATGACATTCAAACTATGTCACTTGGCTATGAACCAATTTTCCATAGAATTTTCTTCCATTTTTTCTAACAACCTCAACTTCCTTTTTCTTTACTAAATTCTTGCAAATTTAAAAGGTCCTTAGACCTAGGGTTTACAAGATATATATTAACTTTCATATGGAACAAAAAAATTGTAAACTAAACTAAACTTCTAACAGACTTAAGTGGAACAAAAGTATTGTGAGAGAAAAATTTTATTAAAAAAAAGTAAAATTTCAAGTTGGAGAAAAAACATATTCATAGACTAGTTCATGATCATTCGAGTAGATATATCTCTTCTTCAAATTGTTTAATATAGGTAAAAGAAAATTACATTTTATTTATGAAAGAATGTGATTCATGGAAATGAAAGACACCAACTCTAAATGGAAAGTCACATGCTATTTATTCCAACCTACATTTACAGAGCTTGCTTGTAAAATTAGTTAAGTTACATATATACCCGTAAACATTTCAAATTAGTAAAGTCTTATTATTAAACTAATTATAATCATACATGTGAGAATCAAATTTAATTAAACAAAATAATCTAGGGGTTTTTTTATGCATATCAAGGGTAGTAATTAGGATTTTTTTCTTGGAGTTTGCAAGATTTTATGTTAAAACTTCTTTTTTGATATAAATATAATCTTTTAGATCTAATTAAAGAGCAAAACTAGACAAAAGAACTTTAAAAGTAATAAATTAACTTTTTTATATGATAAGACAACTCAACCGGGACCCTATTTTGATCTTGGTTCCACCATAATACATTAGGATCTTAATTCACTTTTTAAAAAATCAAATATATTTACGTAAGCTAAAATATATGGAGAGAAAAACTACAAATATATATAAACTCTTTTGAATCATCGACAATCGTATGGATAATGCAATCAAAACTATAATCCAAGTAGTACACAACAACAAAAGTAAACAACTAACAAAACAAAATCTCGTAAGAAGATGTTGAATCGTAAATCACTGGCTCTATTCCATATGCAAACTTAAAGTTGTCATAGATATTTAAGATAAAACAACTCATATAGTATATGTCTCATTCCAAACTGTACCAAAAGTTGATTGGAATGCTAACACATTTGTGATTGTGCCCAAGAATCAATGTAAAAGGAGACTAGAAGATCAAAATGTATTTCTTTCCATATCAAATTTCAATAGTGAGGGAGGCGTCAAATCTGTCAACAGCTAAAGAAAAGTATAATATTGTTAGTTTATTCTTCACCTCGCCATGAAAAACTCATTAAATGCGAGTTGTGAGTTTATAAATTTAATTTAAAAATAAATAATATATATATATAGCATGCTCCTTTATTAATTATTTAAATTTTTTTAGGATTAAGAATATTTCCTCTCAATTTCTTACCATAAATAGTTGAATTCTTAAAGTTGCAAAAACAAAAGCATATTTTAACTTTCAAATTTTGATTTAGTTAAAACATTAATAAAAAATAAACAAGAGTAAAAAAAATTTATGGCGTGTTTAGATTATCTTTTCAAGTGATCAAATTACTAATACATTGTTTTCAAAAACAATTTGTGTTATTTGACATGCATCTAAAATAGATTTTTAAAAATTAGTTTATAAAACAAGTTGGTTTAGAACAAATATTTAAAACCAATTTTTGGAAATTTGAATTTTAAGTGATTAATGGTTAATATATTATATATTGTATGAAAAAAATATGAACACCACCTCTAATAACTGTCATCGGCCAACCTCCAACCACTATTTCGGGGGTTGCTACTAGAAAAAATTTGACCATTATCATCAGCGATCGTTTCGATGATCACTGCCAACCACTGTCTCCGACAACCACTATGGGCAACAACTATATGAAATTTTGTCACTGATGACAATTTCTTTTAGCTATGTAACAAAAAATGTCTGTAAAGATATATTGTGTCCACGCATTTTCATTGTTTGAACACATCACCACTTCTGCCGACGAAAATATATATGTGGACAAAAAGTTGTGTAGTAACAAAAAAAATTATTAGAATTTTTACAAAAAACTTATTTGAGTTATTTTAGTTTTTGTCGATGTATCGTGTGAGCAGAAATTTTAAGTATTTGCACATGTACCTTTTGAAGGGTTTTGATAGGATTGAAGTAGGATCTCTAACTTATAGGACTTGAAACTCATGTATAATATGAATTTTGATTTAAAATCTATTTTCTCAAAATTTAGTTTGGAGTGTTTTCTTTAAAATAGATCATTTTCAATCTTATTTCTTAAAAGTGCATTTTGAAAAAATTACCAAACAGCTCAAATTTTTTTCAAATGATTTTTTTTCAAATTTAAACATTTTAGAGTAAGACTAAAATTGAAAGACCAATTAAAATTAAACATATAACCCATTTGACAACTATTTTAAAAATAATTAAAAAACATTACTTTCACCCCACATTTCTTTCTATATTATCTACATCCTACCAATAATTTAAAAAACCAAACCAAATTTTGAAAACTAAAATGTATTTTAAAGTATTTGTACATTGTTTTTTAAATTGTATTTAAGAAATATAAAAATTATTGTAAGACGTGAAAAGAAAATATAATATTTAATTTTTTTAAAAAAATAGAAATGGTTACCAAACAGTACCTAAATTATTGTCTCCTCTTGAGCGTTTTCTCGACTTTCAGTAGTCATGTTGATTATGCCTTGATCCTAGATTGTGCAGTCCTCCTTTATTTACCGTTAATATTATTACCTTCTCAAAAGACAAAATGTCGAGTTTTTTCAAATAAAAGTAACAGATGAATTTAAACACAACAATTTTAGAGCAATAATTACATCATTTGAAAATCTAAAATATAGAATTCTAGCTATTGATCAAAGACAAGGTCCTTAGACGAACTCCATTGTTTTATATAATTATTATAGTTGGGCCATTGTTTTTCTTTCTTCTTTTTTTTTAAAAAAATTTTCTTTAATTTATAGAAGATAGATTAAAATATAGAAATATCTGAGCATATAAGAAAATGGGGTTTTGGTGGTTTGTCCAACATGCATCTTTATAGAAATCAAGAAAATAATTGAAAAATGAGTGCATGTAAAGATCAGCAAATTAAAGATATAAAAATAAAGGTAGAGTTAGTAGTGTGTGTGTGTGTGTGTGATATAATGGATTTGATTAAAGTTTGTAAAAACACAATGTTTTTGTAAAGTGCTTTTCCAAGCATTATGCCTTTCTATATTTATTTAATCATTTAAATCATCTACTAAAGTATACCCACACCAAATGGCTTATTTTTCTCTAAATTATCTCTCTTTCCAACCCTAAATTTTCATAAATCTTCCCTTTTAGTTTTGGAATTTTTAACCCAAAAAAAAAAAGAAAAAAAAAACTTGGAGAAGTCTTTAGAGTCCTTTTATAAACAAATTTTTTTTTATCTCTTCTCTTATTTTTTATTAACGAATGAAATGACTTTAATTTTCAAAACATAATCATCTCTAAACCTATAAAACCAAGACTTCTTTTTCAGGAGAATAGGTTTAAGTAAATTAATTTTTATTTAATTTAAATATAATAGTTATGCTCTTTTAATTTCTTTTATAAAAAATACAAGAGAAAGAAGTAAAAAAAATGAAGTATAACTCTTCGTTATATTATGAACCTAATTGATAAAAGTTTAATTAACTTTATTACGTTAGATGTGCATGAAAAAATAATGACAGAGGGAGGAGAGAAATTGAAACAGAAAGATTGGGAGAGATAATTCACCCAATTAATTTTCTAATTTAAAGTTTTTATATAACTATTAAAAAAATAGTTTAGAAAATCTTTAAACTAAAATAAATTATAAAAATAGGGAACTTAAGAAAAACTTTAGGACCCAAATACGTAAGGTAATTTTTCTCAATCCTTTTACTAAAATGGTACGTAAAATTTTGATATAGAGAGAAAAATGGAAATTGACTTGAAGTATACGCAAGCAATAGGTCTAATGACCATCTCTCTCCTCTATATGTTGATAATGATTTCAATTTTTTATATCCAAAAATCATACTTAAGAATAGCACTAACGTTTCATTGTGGAATTATAGATATCGTTTACGTCTTTTATTCTAATCCACTTGATTATTTAAAAATAACAAGATACACAAGGATCGAAATAATCTTTAGAGAAACTTCTTTCGTTTAACTTTACTTAGTAGTTGTATTAACATTAAATTTGTATAGATTCATTTTTTCACTCACTGGGGTGAAAGAAGAAGAAGAAAAAACAAGTAACTTAATTGTATTAATTATTAGTGGGATTAAGTTAGTAAATTGAAAATGTACATAATTAATAAAAAAGAACCAATAAATATGAAGGGAAATTGGAGGGATAAATGAAAGCAACAATAGAAAAATTTAAAGTGAATTAATCACCTAGAAATTAGATATCAAAACTCAAATCAAAATAATTCAAGTAAGAGAGAGGCATTATATTGTAATTTGGTAAAAGTTAAATATTTTTGGTGGTCTGACTTTTTGGATGATGTGGTATATATATGTTGCTTAAAGAATTTTTGTTAGTGGAGTCCATTGTTTAGTATAAATTTAATAGAAAATAAAGACTAATAAATATTTGCCACATCTAAAGTTAGAAGAAGAGCTTAAGTATTGATGTAATTAAATTTACCCTTTAAATGCTATTTTAGTTATTAGTTATGTAATCTTCATTTTGGCCCATTTTCCGCTTCTTTTCAAATCTTTGTTATATATATATATATATGTTTGGTTTAGGTTTTCGTTCTTGAAGTTAAAAAAAAAAAATAACTGTATTGATCTAAAAAATGAATCAAAGTTAAAAGTACACGACCAAAGTAAATTTAAATTTGAATTTAAATAATCAAACTTGATATCTAGAGAAGAAAGTAACGTATTATTATTTATGTAATCTATTCAAATAATATTGAGTTTCACTTTTAACGATTAGCTATTTTATTTTTAAATCTTTATTTTTTTTATTTGTGTTTGTGTACTATAAATAATGTGGAAAAAATATATATTTAAAATGATTATTTTCACATATAACAAGATGGGTGGAAAATTATTTACAAATATATAGTAATACTTTTTATTTAGTGATAGAACGTATGATCAATCCATTCTCCTATAGTACTAGGTCTATTAATACAATCTATCACCAAGAGAAAGTATCGTGTTGTTATATTTGTAAATAATTTCAACAGCTTTTTTGATTGAAAATAATCCTCATATTTGAAAACGTTGATCTCCTTTCTTAAATTGTAGGGTTTTAGGTATTAAAAACGAAGTTTCTAAATGTTTTGCTATCTATTTTTTTAAATTGTTTCGAAAATTTAAAGTCAAAATTTTAAAAACTAAAAATAGTTTTCAAAAAGTGACATTTTTTAAAATAACGAAATAAATTAAAATATTTACGAGATATAACAAAATTTTGAATTCTATTAATGTGATTGATAGAAGCTGATTATCAAAGTTTATTATTGATAAAACCGGAAAAAAATTTGTTATATATATATTTTGTCAAATTTGCTATTTTTTTACGATTCTTCATTTAAAAAAAGGATATTTTTAAATATAGTGAAAAAAATTAAAACTATTTACAAAATACGGATTCTTTAGAGTTTTTTTTTTTATATATATATATTTTATAAATAGTTTTTATTTTATTTTATTCAGAACAATTCTCAACCACACCTTTCTTTATCTAGAAATTAAGAACTGGAAATGTATTTATTCTAGGAAAGAAACCATATTAAATATCGGGAGAAAAAACAAACATAAATTAAACAATAACTAAAATAAAACTACTGTCAACGAGACATTTAAGATTTTTAATATTCAAAACTAAGCCAAAAAAAAAAAAAAAAACAGAAAAAATCAAAAGTAAGAGCAGCTTTCTATTTTCAAAAATCATAAATTGTATATAGACGCATTAAAAAGTGTTTTGATTGGCTAAACAAAAAATATATTTTTTGAAAAAAAACAAAATTAATTTTTTTTTAATTTACACTTCTTTGATAAAAATTGTGTGAAATAAATATTGAAAAGTTCAAAAACTATTTTTAAAAAATTAAAATAACTTATTTTTAAAATTAAACATTAAGAAGAATTAAAAAATGAAGTAAAAAAAAAAAGTTAAGAATTTAAATAATTAGGTAAGGAGAAGAATGGTTTTGAGCCACGAATCCACATACACCTGAAAAAGAAAAAATTTCTATGCTATTCTATTTGTTATGTTCCCCTTACGTATTTATGTGTGTTTAGTGGACATGTTTTTGTAATCTTCATGGACAAATATATATATGTATATATGTTTATTTAAATTTAAAAATATATACTTATATATTAAAAAAAGTTCTCTATATAAAGGAGTTTCATGAAGCTGCAGATGGATCTCATTACTACTTCATACATTATTATTGCAGAGAACTGTCTCCGGCGCCGGCAGCATGGAGCAACCCGCCGGATTGTTGAGTCAAGCAAAGCCATATATTGCAGTCATTCTTCAGCAGTTCATCACTGCCGGAATGGTGATCATTTCCAAGTTTGCTCTCAACCAAGGGCTCAATCAACACGTTTTAGTCGTCTACCGATACACCATAGCTACCATTGTTGTCGCTCCCTTTGCTTTCGTCTTTGAGAGGAAAGTGAGACCCAAGATGACTTGGTCCATTTTTGGGAAGGTTGTGTTACTTGGACTACTAGAGTAAGAACCATTAACCGTTATTCTCTATCGTCATTGTTTCATCGTTATAATATCTTAACACTTAACCGTCATTGTTTCATTGCTTCATCATTCTAATACATGATGGAGAAAGCATTAAATTTTGTATAAACCTATCAACTTTAATTTTTGTGTTCACATGACAGACCTGCACTTGACCAGAACTTGTATTATACGGGCATGAAGTACACTACGGCAACGTTTGCATCCGCTATGACTAATATGGCCCCTGGCCTAGTATTTCTCATGGCTTGGGTTGCTCGGTAATTTAGTCAACTGCTTCGATTTTTATTATTACTGTTTTAAATCTTTTGGTTGTTAGTAAATGATATTGAAAAGGGATCCTTTGGATAATTTATGTGACTTCTAATTATTAGTATGATAGTAAGTTACTAACCAATCATTTTGAATCAGACGTAATGTAAATATGTCCATCTTATCAAATTAAAACAGTGAGTTATTTTCCATCCAAATAAATAAAACGAACTTTATATGTCACCTCATCAGTTTGATTGCAAGAATGCACTCATAGAAAAGATAAATATATATTAAAGATACAATTTATTAAAAGTATTTGCAAATGACGAAATATTTTCTAACCAATCAACTTTAGTGGACAACTTTAGCTATAGCTTGATATGACATTAGAGTAACAGTCCCATCCAAAATTCTCCAATATAATTCTAGTCAATTGATATCAATAGTTTACGTGTTGAATTCAACGAAACAAATTAATATATGAACTCGCTCACCAGGGATAGTGCTCTAACACAATGTATCCTCCTCTGTTTAGGCTCGAGAAAGTTGATGTAAGACAGTTGTCAAGCCAGGCAAAGATATTAGGGACAGTGGTGGCAGTGGGAGGGGCAATGATAATGACGGCAGTGAGAGGACCAATCTTGAATCTGCCATGGACAAATCACAACCTCCATGACCATTCCACAACTGCAGCTAACCAGCAAGATCTTCTCAAGGGTTCTCTCATGATCCTTATTGGTTGTATTTTTTGGTCTGTTTTCAATGTTCTTCAGGTAAATCTACCTTCCATGACTTTTTATCCATCAAAACGGCATATGCTAGGTTGCAAAGGACACCTTTAGAATATGATGGTAGTTGCATTTACACTCTCATATTTTCAATTATAAAATTGAATCCTCAATGTTAAAATTGGATCCTCAAGCTTATAGTGGCAGTGAAAATTGAACTCTTGAATAGAAAAATTGAACCCTCAAACTTGTACAATTACCATAATTTTTATGATAATGTAATTTTAAGGGTTGAATTTTAAAAACATAATTGCAACTACCAGCATGAGAGTTCTTGCAACAATGATCAAATAAAAAAGAATTGACAAGAAACTGATAAGGTCATAAAAATGACAGTGATGAGTAAACACATGACTTGTTTCTTTTCCAAAGTGATAAGGTCATAAAAATAACAGTGATGAGTAAACAAAATATAAAAGCATTATCAAATTACTCTTCATTTCTTATTTCCTTCAATCGTCCAGGCAATTACAATAAAAGTATACCCAGCACAACTGTCCTTAACAGCTTGGATATGCTTCACCGGTGCCGTACAAGCCTCAGTGATAGCTTTTGCAATGGAAGGCCACAAACCTGCTGCCTGGTCATTACATTTAGATTCAACCCTCTTAGCTCCTTTGTACAGTGTAAGAAATGAGAATTGAAACATAACCCAGTTTCCAAAATTTTAATGATGTTCATACTTTCTGTTTCTGAGTAGAAACTCATAACTGGTGTTTATTGTAGGGAATCATGTCTTCAGGAGTTTCATATACCATCCAAGCAGCAGTAATGAAAACGAAAGGGCCAGTTTTCTCAAGTACATTTAGTCCACTGAGCATGGTTATTGTAGCAATCATTAGTTCATTCGCATTATCTGAGATATTATATTTCGGAAGGTTATTAACCTGTCTATTCCACTCCCCACAAATGCAGAATTCTAGTGAGAGTAGCTTTAGAGAGAGTGAGTTAGAGATTAGAGTTTTTTAACAATGAACTAAATGATACTAAATATTTTGCAGGGTTATTGGAGCGGCTGTGATTATTACAGGTCTTTATTTGGTTCTTTGGGGTAAAATCAAGGATCAAGCTCTATACAAGTTAGATAGTGAGAAGATGGCCCCATCAGATCAGAAACTGACTGCCATAACCGAAAAACCTAAGACTTCAGATAAAGAACTAGGAGTTGATCTTGCTAGGATAAAAACAGTGGATGATTCAGTTTGATGAGAACAACAAAGAAAGACCGATCAACAAAACTTCTTTCCAGTAATGATGGGGATAGGAAATGGTTCATGCAGCCAATTCTCTTTGCTTATCTTTTATTTGGGTGAAAGAATATCTATTATGCTAGTGTATAAATTAGTCAAATTGTAAGGTAGACCCAGGGTCCAACAATTCTGAAGTGGACAACTCCTGATTCTAATTGATAATGTATTTGAGCTAAACCCCAAAAGTGCACTCATATGCCACCTAATTTCTGACTACAAGAAGACTCTAATAATGATATTTTCAGTTTCAGCACAAATTTGTAACTAAAACAAGGACATGAGCTATTTTCAATAGTCAGGGACTGTCTAATGCAGAAATCAGTAGACATTCTGCTTAAACACAGAGAGAATGAGTAAGAGAGAATCATTGAAGTCTAAACTTCATCCAAAATATCAGCCGGAAGACTATGTGAGGCAGGTATAAGCAAGCTGAATTAAAATAGTTTGGAAGAAGCAAATGAATTAGCTTCTTTACCCTGACTCTATCTCTCACACATTATAATAGAAATTCTGGAAGATGTGAACGAAGTTTGAATTTTCCAACCACTTAAAGTGGGCTTATGATCTGCCAACAGACACAATAATTGACTTATAGCACCAAATACCTGCAGTTGCTACAATTCCTATCATCATTTGGTACACACAAAATTTTAATTGCTAATTTTCTGATAATCCAGAGAAGCCTGAATATCAGGATGTATGCTCCACAAAACAGCCTAATTATTAAAGCCACTGAAGAAGGATCATCAAATGTTCTCATTCATAGAGATCAAAATGACCAGAGGTAATTCCACTTTCAGGAAAAATTTATTACTAAATTTACAAATGGATCCACCCAAAAAAATTCATTATGAGGAATTAACCCCACCAATAAAGCCCCTTTAATTGTAAAAGAACTTACAGGTTAGTGATATGAAAATTGTGCCTCATTTTTCATTATCATTTTCTTGATTGGGAGTCCCAAACTTCTGCTTGAAAGAATCCTGCTTCTGCAAATACATCATATGCCCCTGTTCCAAAAGTTCCCCCACATTCAACATTGAAGTTCGAGTCAATCCAAGAATCCAAAATCAGCTAACGGCATGCTCAGGAGTGAATTAGAAATAGTGATTTTCATACCATCAAAATTGATTTTGACTGATTAAAGTTATGGTTTGGTGAATTTAACCATTCCAAAATAATTCCCAAAACACGAATTAGAAGTTGAACAAATTTCAGCCCCTTTACAAGAACAGATAGTAGGAATGGAAAAAGAAAAGCGGTGAAGTTAAAATTAGAACTAAAAACAGGGACTGCACCTGGAGAGCTGCGGCCCAAGCAATGAGGAAGGAGGCGAACCAGAATTTCTTGTCCTTGAGAAGATTCTTGAATTCCATATCCCTAAGACAGAAACCCTAACCCTAAACCAATGGAGATTTTGAAACTTTCTTCCCTGTAAAGTTCAATCAACCAGAGATTTGAGCGCCCAGGTGCCTCAAAATCTGAACATCGATTTGTCGACTCAGCTTCGTGATTTTACAATGCAGCCGACATGTCGTTTTTTTTCACTGAAGCACAAGATTAAGAACACCTCAATTTTCTCACTTACTTATTTTTTCTTATAGGACTTGCAAATTTTTTGGACTAAACAACTTCACATTTTACAATACTTCAACTCAAACCATAAATTGAATATTTATCTCAATCAAAATCAAAATATTGAAATCTAGGTTTAAGTTAGACGTAAACTCAGGACCTCTTATCTACAGAAAGATACATGTGTCAATTGAGCTAAGCTCATGTTGGCTGTAACGAGAGATATTGATAGAAGGTCTATCATTAATAAAATATGAAGTTTCTCTTTAATTTGTAAATATTTTAGTTTATTTTGAAAATGATCCATCAAAAACTTCATCCTTTGTAAAAATAAATGACATTAGTGCATCGAACTAATAAATGACATTAGTGCATGAAACTATATTATTTTACACTAATCCTCTTGAGTATAAAAAACCAATTAAAAAAATACTTATCTTTTATTTTCTTTTAGTTTCACTCTATTATTTTTCATCTTATGCTTTCTCTCGACACCTGCCACTATCTTATCATGCATGCATCATGATATCAATGTTGATTATTGGTATATCAAAGCCAATTATCAATAGAGGAAATATTGTATTAGTTCTTTTAATTTAACATCAAGGTAAATTAGTTTTGTTATAATGATATTCTAAGTATCGTTTGTGATAATAATCAAGTAGTGCTCTTTAAATTCTACTGAATAGCACTTTGGTAAACCTTATATTTTCGATAGTAAAATTGTAAGACCATTGGTAAGCTTAGTGTTCCAGTGTTGTAAAATTTTAGCAATCATGTTTATTCTTACACTAGAAAATTAGAATCTTATTAAGATAAAACTCTTAAGTTTTTAATGTCGAAATTGATTGAAAAAATAGTCTCTAAGACCCATATAGCCAAAACTACAAAAATAACATATGATTATTCTCATGATTCTCAGTTTTCTGTAGTTAATAATCAAGAACTTCAAATAGCAAGTATAGAAAAGAGCTTCCATAATTGGACCATACCAAAGATAGATGTCAAAACTATATATCAAATAGGAAAATTTAATTTTCTTCAAGATTATCGAATCAAAACTACGGAACATTTAGTTCCAATAAATAAATTTTATGAAACTCTTTCTTTGTTTTCTAGACAATCAATTTTTCATCTTATCAAGAAAAATACAAGTTTCTCCACATGGGCTTAGTTCAAGTTGATATAAAACATCTATATAGGATTGAGTTAGATACTTTTGTTCTTTTAATTTTACAAGATAAAAGACATAGAAACTTTTCAAACTCAATACTTTCAATAGTTGAATCAAATCTGGATAATGTACTAGTTTACTTCAATTGTTATCCAAGTTTTATTCTTTCTTTAAGTGATCCAAATATACTTCGTTCTTTAATGATTGATATTAAAATCCTAAATATGGATTGGGAACCCTAAACCGAATCCATTGTGGGATTTTTCGAATACATTATAAATTAATGCACACAAATTTATCCCCTAAAGCACTTAGAACTTCTCCTAAATATCAAACTCTTCTTACGGAAGCTAATACAGAATATTCAAATACATTCACTCCAAAAATGTTATCTTGAAATCAAATTACTCATAATCCTAGATGAAATCTGGAAGGTGCTTTTAAACCATCAATTGAAAATCCAAAATTAACTCAAATTGTAGAAAATGAGGATAAAAGTGTAGAAATACAATTCCAATCTCAAACTGCAAGATTAGAACTTCCTAGGATTTTCTACCTATGAACGTGCTAGTTTAAGTAATTCTTTAAACCTTCTAGGAGTACGATTTAATAATACAATATCACAACCCTTTTATGCAAAAGAAAAGGACCCAACCTTATCTTCTACTCATTTCGATATGCAAAATATTAATCAATTAAATGTTATCTCTAAACCTTTTTCAATAAATAAAATAGATCTATACAGTGAATTTTGGTCAAATAATAATACACTTTTAAGAAATAATTTTTTTGAATCTTTTAACAAAATTAAGCAAAATGAAATAGGTGAACAATACTACAAAACAATGGAAAAGTTAAAAACAAATATATATTTTTTTCCAATGGATGAAGCATAGGACCTTTTATGAAAGTCTTACATTTCCAATACATCAAACTATATTAATACAAACTCATATTTACCCACTTGGAAAACTACAAATTCAAAAAGACAAATAACTTCCTTCCATTCCCCTTTAGAAGAAATCAAGTTTCAAAGTAGTAAAAGACCAAAAAGTTATAGCTTCTACTTTTGAAATGATAGAGTCTCCTGAAATTGAAATAAAATCCCCAACTTTAAAAGATGTAAAAAACGTACAATTACAAAATAATTATTCCAATAAAATTTTATACACAATATTCAATCAAATAGAAAGAGTAGAATCTAAACTTGAACCTTATCATTACTATATGAAATCACAACCTCAATCAATAGATAAAATAAAACCTTTATTCAAACTTTTTGATATTTCTAATAGAAATTTAGGGTTTAGAATTGAACAAAGTGGTACAGACATCAATCAAACCCAAGATGCTGTAGCAACCTTAATTTACACCATTACAAAAAACTTTATAGGAGAACCCGTTCAATTCCAAGAATGAAGTTCTAAGATTCTTTTGAATCTTACCTGTCCAAAACTTCAAGATTTTCGATGGTACAAAATGTTTTTCTAAACAAAGTTTTTACTTGAACAGATTGCAATAATCAATATTAGAAGGAAAAATTTCTTTCAAAATTATCAAAATTATTTACTAAAAAGGTACGTAAGACAATTAGACAAACCTTTCAAGTAACAATCCCATTCCATAATTTAACCTAGGGTGAACTAATTAAATTTATCAATAATAAAGGATTAACTTTATTTATATATAAAGTTTTAAAACAATTTTATTTTAATACATTATTGTGACTCTTTTTAAATAGTTTCTTTTTCATATACAAAAGCATTTCCCTCGTAAGGAGAGGACAACTCGCAACAAAACTGTCCCACATCGAAAGCATATGACATGCTGCAAGAGGAGCTCCCATACAAAGTTCATCCAAGCACCTTGTTGGAGTATGGAGCCGTGCGGTGAGTACAGAGCGAACTATTCTTTCGCCTTTTACTAAAGAATACCGTGTACTCGCCGTTGACATCGGCATACGCCTATTTTTGGAGGGGGCTTATTTTATGGGTCTCCTACATTTCAGTCCAAATGATTAAACTGCGTATTTCGTTTTCTTACGGAAAATATATGTATTATGTATTAGTATGATTTATTTATATTATATTTATTTTAGTGTCGTCAAGGAAAAAGATAAAATCATAAAAATCAAAAGATAAAAGGGACCCGCACTCAGTTTCATCGCCATCATCAATCATAATACCCCCCTCTTAGAGGAGAAACTCGTTATTCGTTTTTGTCTATTACTTTTGTCTTCGTCTATATAATTTAACGAAAAAATCTTTTTAATCTGTTTGAAAGTTTTGATCATTTCTTAAACTTTTTTAAAGTTTACAGCTTCGTTTTTTATCAAAACCATCAAATTGAAGGATTTTTTTTACCTTTTCTATATTTTGCAAATTTGGTCCAATTAAAAAATATGATTCTCTTCTTAAACAAATTATTTAAACCAGGATTAAGATTATTAAGATTTCGAATTAATTGAATTAATTAATTAAAGTAGGATTAAGATTATTAAGATTCCGAATTAAGAAAAAAATATTTTTTAAGAACTCATTTTTTGTTTAAACTATTTTTCTTAAAAAATTATTTAAAATACACTTAATTCTTTTTTTAAATAAAAATAATTTATTTTCTTTTTTTTAAATAAAAATAATTTATTTTCTAGATTAAACACTTTAAAATGTAATCCATAAATATCCAAACATACCCTAAATGTATTGATTCTTTTTTTATTTATAGATCATTTTTTAAAATCATTTATTCATTAGTTTTTAAGTTTTTCTAATGGTAGGTGTGATTTTGAATGTGAGTCACTTACAATCATGACAAAACTTAGAATTAACAAGTTCATCCCAATTGAAATTATCAAGTGACTAAAATATCTTCATAGCTAAACATGTGACATTGCATTTGGTTATCGTTTAACTGTCATCCGGTTATCACTAATTATCAATAATATCTATTGTTATTTGGTTGTTGTCTATTTACTTTCTAATTGTTATTTGATGTTCATTGTTATCTGTTTGTTAATGATATCGATTTCTGATATCAGTTGTAATTAGAAATGATATTTATAACTTGGACCACCTATCCATAAAACTCATTAAAAAAAAAAGAAAAAAAGTTGGAAGGATAAATAAATAAAAAGTCCCCCACAAACTTTTGAAACCCATAAAGAAGTAAGAAAAAAGAAAAAGTTAGAAGGATATGATGACTTCTTTTGAAGACTAAAGCTTTTTAGTGAGTCTTCTCCTTCTCTTTTACTATCTTTAATTCACTTTCTCATTTTCCGCTTAAAAGTATTTTGGACAAAAGTTAATTCAACGTCTCATCAATTATTTTCCCAAAATTACATCATCTTTATGTTTATATAAAAACAAAAAACAAAAAAAGTAAGTTTGTAGGTCCAAAATATTAGAGTAAATATACGATATAAAATAATTCGTATATATAACCAAATTTACATTTAGTTATTTGAATTTACCTGTACTACCTTGCTAGTATGTAAAAATTTTAGTCGTTAAACTCCATATAACATAAACAAGATAAACGAGTTACTCCGTTCATTATCAATTATTTTTTAAATAAATATCTTGTAATCTAATAATTTAATTTTTTTAAAATTTTTTATTATATTTACGATGCATTAAATTAACTTTTTAAGTGTTTATAAACAAATTTGAATTTGTAATTATTATTTTTTTTTGCAAATTTTCAAAAGATTTATCAAATTTGAATTTTGTTTGCAAAATATATTGTCTCATCTTTTGAGCTATGCAAATATACTATGTTTGGAATATATGAATTGTTCTATACCTAGGGAATGATACTATATCTTAATGACCAATTTTTGTACGCATGTGTCCCAAATCTATTGTTTATAACATCATTCATACGATACTTAGAAAATCTTAATTCTATTGGTTATTATAAAGTTTAGTTAATTAAACAACTGTGATTATGATTTAATGAAACTATTTAGGAAATTGTTCTTATCGTTGGTTTTGTAACAAATTCATTTTAATGTTAAGTTTTTTGGATTAGAAAAGTATATGATTATATGAGCAAATAAATATTAATATTTGAATATGTGATCATGTTATAAAACAGATAGTTTATCACATTGTTTAAAAGCATAAATTACAACGTAATTGTGTCAACAACATGTGTTATACATTCTATCAAATAACTCTAAACTAATTTGGAAAGAATAATATTATCATGTAGTATGTACAACTACATTGTAGCCCTATAGAAAATCAACTAAATCAAACCTAGCCAATTTAATAAATAAGTATTTTTTTTTTGTTAAATTAAGGAAAAAAAAGAACAAATGGAACAAATTAAATATATTCAAATTGACACTTTCCTTAAATTTTTCAAACAAATATTTTTATGTAGGTTAAAGAGGTCAATGAAATATTTTCGATAAAGTTGAATTTATTAATTTCTTTTTGTTAATAAATAAATAAATTTGGAAATTGTGAAAACAAATTAAAACTAATAAAATATTTTTCTAGATCAAAGCATGGTTGTTATGAAAAAATAACAAAAACTAATAAAATTTCAATTTCAAATTTTAAATTATTATTTACCATTATTTTAGAGATATCAACTAAATAGCACGATTTTAGAAAATGATAAAAATTTTAATAAAATATGTGGATAATCTTAGCACCATTTTAGAGATTATGAAATTTTAAATTCAAATTATTATTAACAATACACATGGTTACAAATTTTTAAAGCAAATAAATAATTCTTAAATTTTGAATTTATGTTTGCTATGGGATATAATCGTCTAAAAGAATTCAAAATTATTATAGAATCTAAATTCAAATTCTTATTAGAATTAAAATATATATATGTATTATGTATTATATAATAAAATATTAATAACTATTATGCACAACTTTATGAAATGGAGAGATGAAATTATATTAGCCATAATTTATAGAGATAACAAAAAGAAAAAAAAATCAAATAGTTATTAATAGATATATATTATAAATTATAGAAAGAAATTGTTAATCAATTGATTTGAAACTCGAAAATAAAAGAATCTGCCACTAGACATAAATCTAATCTTATAAAAAAAAAATTAGTTAAGATTTTTCAAAACTAAATGTTTGAAAATAGACTGTACTCGTAAATCTATGATATCCTGCATCATCATTTTTAATCTATATGAAAAAGAATTTTTCTCTATAAAAGAGTATAATTGGTAAAAAAAAAAGTCAAAAAACGTTCATAGCCAACGATTTTGCCATTAATCTTAATATTTTGAAAATTTGCTATTTTTCAGTTTGTTGTCTAATATTTTGTCATTCTCACGGTTATCTCTTCAAAAGATTAGTTAATTCTTAACAAATTTTTAATTAATTAGGGCCAATTAGGCACAAACTTAACAGCCTATGTCTTTGGACATGTTAGACACAAATCTTATTTAGTATTAGAGACTTTTGAAAGTTTAAATTTCAGCGTAACGTAAACTTTTAAACTTCAAAAACTAATTCTGAATATTTTTTTAATACAATAATTGCGGAAGCCGACTAAGTCAAGCTGATTGATTTTGCCAAATGAATTTACATTTTAAGCTTTTAGCCAATTAAACCATGACATATGTGTTAGCATTGAGTTCTACACTTTATCTATCTAAATATAATTACAACATGTGAGACCCACAAACAAAAGAAAGCTTTCACTTAAAAGATATAATAAAAACCTAACCTCAACCACTATGTCTCCTTAACAACCAAGATTATTGCTTCTCATTATTAAATGTTGAAATGTTTAAAATAACATTGTAGTTTCGTCTCCCTAACAACCAAAATTAGTTTTCATTAAACGAATACAAATCTATTAAATATTAGTTTTCTATATCTATAAAATAAAAATGACTAAACTAAATTAGGTATTTAAAAGTATAAAAATATAAATTAATGTTTACAAATATAGGAAAATAAGTTATAAATAGCGAAAGACACAAATATATGTTCATGTATTTATAGCTAACATCGATGAATATTTATCAATGATAAACGGTAACATTTTGCTTAAAATAATTACAACAAAAGAAAAAAGAGAACGCATAGGGACGATGAAATAGTATTTTTTTTACAAAAAGGGTTGTTTTCCTATAAAAATAATTCATGGGTGAGAACTCAATCTATATGTTTTTAGATATCAATTGAGAGATTAAAGCTGTTAGCTAGAAGGAAATGGATGGAAATGGAGAAGATTTGATCAGCTTTTTACCAGATGAAATACTTAGACTCATAATTTCCTTTCTTCCTCTTGAATCATCTCTTCAAACTACTTTACTTTCTTCTACATGGAGAAACCTATGGAATTCACCTCTACTCTACTTTGGACCCGTTGAAGGTATTGCCAATCAAGTTTCTTCTTTTTTCAATCATTTCAATAACCTTCATCCAATTACCAAACTTCAATATAACTTTGGCAAAAATCATTTCCTCTTAGCTTCCATTGCACCTCATAATAAGCTTCACTTGGATTTCTCCGCTCCAAAATCAGAGTTCCCATATCATTTTGATTGGGAACTTAAGTTTGATACACAAAAAAATCCATCTCCATCTTCCTTTTACGTTAAATCTTTGTGTCTTAAGTCTGTCACTTACCTTACCAATGAAGCTGTTTCCTCCCTTGTTTTGAATATTCGTTTTCTTGAGAATTTAAGGATCGAACGGTGCAACGGATTTCGATCCTTATGTATCGGTTCAACTCCGAAGCTTCAAAGCCTGACTGTTTTGGAATGTCCGGATTTGAGGTTTCTCCATATCAAGTGTTCGAAGCTTCGGTCCTTTCGGTATCGAGGACAACTTCCACGGATTCGTCTCGAGAGTCATTTCAACTTGCAGGATGCAATGCTTGATATCAGACAAGGCCCTGGATGCAACAATTTGAAGATTAGTGATTTTGATCCATGTCTCTTAACTATAAAAAATGCTAATACTCTTACACTATGTAGATGGAATTATGAGGTAAATTCTTGCTTTTATGTGTGTATGATATATATCTCTTTTATCATATAGTATAAAAATAAAAATAAAAATGAGGATTTTCTTTTTTCTGTTGCAGGTGTTGATACGGCCTTCTTTAGCTTCTTTACAAGGGAACTTCATATTTTATAATATTAAAGAGCTGTGGTGGATTGGTTCTAATTCAAATGGAGGATATAACAATAATGCATTGCTCACCTTCCTCCAAATCTGTCCCACCTTAGAGCGACTTTTTGTCACGGTATGTCTTTTTGTTTCTCCACTTCTTTAATCTTTTATATACTGCTTCAAACAGCCAAGTACGGAATCTTACTGACTAAGTTTAGAGAAGTGCACTATATGAACTTTTTGTAATTTTTTAAAATTCTCTTAACCGTATGGACATAGTTAACACATCGTTAGTGAACTACATAAAACTGCATGTGTCGATTCTTATCTATTGTACATTTTTGACAACAATCAATTCTAAAAGTTTCCTGGACTGTATTTAAATTGATGTCCTGGTTTCTCTCCAATACAGATTGATCCTAAAGGCTACGGCACACCGAGCAAGGAAACGTACATGAATAACGTCAGGAGGAAAACGAAATTAGAACATCTACAACTTGTAAGTTTAAAGGGGTTTGTGGATCAGAATGAAGAAATGGAATTGATTAGGCTGATAAAAGAGCTAGTTGCTGTGAATCCAGTGTTCATGTCAGTAATTGATAAGAACAAGTTGGAGAGTTTGGCAGGAGTTCCTTACAATCAAATCAAATCACAGAGTTTTATCAACATCAAAACAGAGAAAAATGGATCAAATGAAAAATACTTATTCTCTAAGTTGGATGATGCAGAACAAACGTGGCCTAAACATCCTCATATGAATCTTTAGACTTTAGTTACCAAAATCTTACAGTTCATCATTAACCTTGTTTGAGTTTTTGTTAAAATAGTCTTTGGAATCTATATGAAAGTTTCAAACTAATACTTTCTTTGTTAGAACAAACTAAACTGATACGACCTACATAGTTCAATATACAATATACTCCATTGAACAGTGATGTAGTAATATAGCTTCCTAAACTAATCCTATTTGGAACTCTCATTCAATACAATTTACAAACGTTCCAAATCCTGAGTTTAAATCTTGTTTAAAAATAACCTTCAAAAGTTTTTTAAAAGTCATTCCAAACTGATTGTGAGTTGAATTAGAGGCAAATTGGAGAAAGATTCTAAAATGGTTTAAATTGTTTTTTTTTTTTTTTTGGTTAGTTTTCAAAATCACTATTAAATAATCCTTTAAAAACTAATTTTGATGGTATGAGAATTACATTAAAATGTATAAAATTAATTAATCAATTTAAGTGGTTTTAACCTTTCCGAAATTACTCCCAAACATGCACTTATATGAACTTTAACGGTCATTTGAAATACACATGTATCAGGACATATTTCATGAATAATAATATTTTACTAAACGTAATGATAAAATTAGGGTAGCTAGAAAAGAAAATACATAAATAGGGTTGGAATACAAAGGAGGAAATCGAATACCTAGTACACGACTTTCATTAATACAATCACATAGAAAGAATGCAAGTGGACATGAGTTACAAACCAAGCATTATTCTAATCTCCCATGCAACATCCTCTCCCAGTCGTCGTCTATGTCGAATGCATAGTTAATCCGTGTCTACAACATAACATTGAGTTGTCTTGGCAGCTGAATAATATGTTTTATATTTTTCAAGGTTTGATCACACATCCAACTCAAATCTTGTAAATTGTGTTCCACCGAGTAACTATGTACGTCTTGAATAAAATTATTTTGAACATTTACAAATAACATAATTAAATAATATGTATATTATAAAATTATAAAACAAATAATATTAAAATTCTTACCATACAATAATAGTAAGCGTCATCAGATGTGATAAGTTGTCTTCTAATTGATGTGTACTAGAAAAAATAGTCATCTTGATACAGTTGGCTCGTGTGTTGCTTCTACTTGTACACAACAATAAGCCTGTAAATGCCACATTGTGATACACGCACCTCACGGATCTTACGCCAATCTTGATTGCGTTTGCCTCTTAAATTAATTTGGTGTAGTGTCGGGTCTGTAAAGTACAATGATTGTATGATTTGCAGCATATCAAACTATCTAAGCACATAATATGGAAGCATATTGTAGGGCCCAAGTAAGTCCAGACATGTTCACCATTATGACATGGATCAAGCAATAATGTCACAATATCGACCGTGTATGGTGTTCAATTAATCGGTTAAAAACAAACAAACATGAGTAGTGGACAACAAGAAAAATAAGCAGTATTCATTAATTGGTATAATACTTTACTACCTGAGGATGCATCAATCGGTCAAATATTTGTCGATATGTTAATAACATATATGCTTATTGTTCATATGCAGATAAGACACTACTCCATCATTATAAAAAGTACAAACATCTAATTACTGGATATTATAAAAAATATATATGAGTAGAAAAAGTAATACATGAAAGTCAGTGGTCTAGCAACGGGAGCTTGTAATGCAATCAGTGGTGCTACAATAGAAAATCTATTATATGCCCATACCTGTAATAGCATTAGTGGCCCAACTAATTCCAAGAATAATACACTATTAGCTCGACACAATTTCCTACAAAGCCATGTAGGCATATAGCGCCCCAATAGTACATACTAACTTTTCATATCTATCGAATAACTTCACATTTATCGAGCATTTCATTATCTCCTCTATTTCAAATTTTCACATTCATCGAATAATTTCACACATTTTCCTTTTAATCTACTTTTCACAATTACCCAAAATCTCCACCTTACAACTCTATACTTCAAATGCAAACTCATGAATTCCAACATATTAACCCGACTTACTTACTCCATTTACTTAGTGGTTCAACGCCGGCTAAAATAGTTAAAATATTTAGGTAGAGATTTTGAGTTCATATTCAGGACTTCCATTCATGATAAAGAAAAGCAAGTAATGATTAAAAGAATAAAAAGGCTTCCCCTAGCTGTTTGAATATTAAAAGGGATAAGATGTGTTGCATCAATCAATCACTGTGACCCAAAGTCAGCTCCCAGCAGTTTCTCATCTATGTTTTTTTTCATTTAATGGAATTCTGATTCTGAGATATTAAATACTTCAAAAAATGTCTTTGATAACAAAATAATAAGCTCTATCCATATATTCTCTTCCTCATTCTTAGCTTTGTCGTCAATCAAAATCTTCAACGTGTGGAATCAACCCATACAATATAAATAAAAAAATCTACTCTGCTTCTGAATTTATAATTCAAGAAAAACAAAACATTAACAAAAAAAAAAATCACTCTTGATCAAAAAAACGTGTCCAAAAATTGCGGCTGAAACTTCAAATCTTTGTTCTAGTTTTAGAGGGAATAAATGGTTCTAGAAATCATTATACTGAGTAAGAGGATCATGCATGGAGTCAGAGATAAAGAGTGTATCATAAACAATGGCAGCAATGGCTGCACCAGTCATAGGACCAAGCCAGTAAACCCAGTGATGGGTCCAAGACCAAGTGAGAACAGCAGGGCCAAAGGTGACTGCAGGGTTCATGGAAGCACCATCAAAAGCACCACCAACTAAAATGTTGGCACCAACAATGAAACCAATGGAAATTGGGGCAATGATATCTAAATTCTCCCTCTTTGGATCTATTGCTGTTGCATATACTGTATATACTAATCCAAATGTCATCACTGCCTCAAATATAAATCCATTCCATACAGAAACTCCTGATGATAGACCAAATGCTGGCGTTACCTGCATTATTTTGTTGCAGGTGAAAGATGAAAAGGGAAATTCTAAACTTTTAAACCATAAAGACTATGCTGCTAAGTGCTAAATATTTTATAATCATGGGTAGCTTTTTTATTTTTCTATTTTAGTTTTTTGAAGTATGAAAAATGGCATTATGGTCTCTATATACTTTTCACTTTTATTATTTTAATTTGGGTATTTTACTAGTCCTTTGTCTTTATTTTGTATTTAACAAATAATAAATGTAGCTTTGGAAAAGTGTTAAAGACTGGAGATGTAGTAGAGCCAAATGGGTTGGTAGAAATAAATATGAAAGGGCAAAATAACAACAAAGATTGAAATGGGTTTTGCTCTCAATTCAAAGTTTAAGGAATATAATATTAATTTTCATAAAAGTTTGAGATTAGAATGATTTGTTTTATTCATCAGTTTCATTGATGGAAGATTTGACCACTAGTTGAATGTAACTCATGAGTGCAAAATGATGCAACTATGTGCCAAAAGCCACTTACCATTTATTTCAATATACAGATACAAATCCATAATCTCATATATTGCACCACTAACAAAACAGCTATATCAGCCAAATACATTCTTACTCATTATTTATGGTTATAAAAAAAAATTATTCAGTGTTAGGTATTATATATTAATAACATTCATTCATTATTTGACACGTCACTAAATGATTTATTAATTTATTAAATATTTTTTTTGGTGTGAACTCTCCTCATTTTTTACTCTCTCATATGACAAACAATAAACTATAATAGCTAACATTTTTCACACTACATTAATACTAAAAATTTCCTTCAAAGTAACTCAATTACATTTAATTACTAATTGATCTTAAATAAAGAAGGCTCGTTACCTACCCCTTCATTATTTGTTTTTTATTTTTTACAAATCAATAATATTTTCAAGCCAAATTTGTTTGATTGAATTCTTTAGTCAAATTGTAAAAGCAAAAAAATATATTCTTTTAGTTTTTAAAAGAAAAAATTATAATAACAAAAACTGCAAAATATATATATATATTAGAAAATGTTATTTTTGATAGCTTGAATTTTGGAAAGTATAGGAAAAAGTAGATAACAAATTAGAAAAAATTAGTAGTGGGAGGCTTAATTTTAAAATTATATATATGAAGTAAATTTAGGAAGATAATAAGAATCATACCTTTCCACCGGTGGCAAACTTAAGAAGGAAGCAGGCAACAACAGAGCCAAGCAATTGAGCAATCCAATACATTATACTTCTAAACAACGATATGTTTCCACCAACAAGCGCACCAAATGTAACTGCCGGATTCACATGCCCGCCGGAGATATTCGCTCCCACCGAAACCGCCACAAACAACGCAAAAGCATGACCCAGAGATGCAATTATCAGCCCCGACGCTGTCGTAGATCCACCGCCGTCCGCTACCTTATCTGCCAAACATTATAAACCTACACATCAATACCTTAATTTCAACTTAAGCATCCTTCAAATTCGATCCCAGAAATTGCTCAGAGTATAACTCATTCTAATCCTAATTCAGTACTATTGCTATTCTAGAATCGAACAAATCCACAAGTAATAATCAAAATTCAAACGAAATGCAGAGCAAAGAACATGGACGATCTAAACACACAAATTAGAGAAACTTACCAAAAGCTAATCCGGATCCTTGTCCGGCGAAAACAAAGATGATCATGGAGAAGAACTCGGCGAATGAGGCCTTTATCGCGTCCGGTTGGCTCGCCTCTCCCGGTGATCCGAGTGTAAACTTATGGATTGGCATTATTATTATTATTTATTTATTTTCAGTTCTAAGAGATCAATGAATAATATTTCACTCTATCCTTTTGGTTTGTGATTTGAATTTTGTTCCTTGTGCTTTCACTGGGCCTTTTATAGACCGCAACCAACCGCTTCGTTACCGGTAAAACAAGCTGAGGTCCAGTAAGCTGGGCCTGCGGGTGACACACCAACTTGTGGATGGGAAGCATTGGCAAGCCGCCACGCGTGTGGCGGTGATGAAACATAGGTGGTGCCGTTGAATTGGCGTCGAGGGGATTTAGGATCCCATCCCCATCCCTCCAAGCTTAACACAGGCCACTTAAATCCTATTTTGATACTCTTAATTCTTTTATGTTAAAAGCTTTATGTCAATTGGTTTTTCCAAATTTTTAGACTAAATTTTACTTTTGTTTTCATCATATTGAGATTTAAAGTTCAATATGTATTCGATTAATGAAGTTTTGGGTTTTCTTTTTCTTTTTCAGTATTCAATTTCCATTACCTGTCTCGGTCTCTTCCAATTTCTCTTCTTTTCTCTTCTTCTCTTAGTTAATCTGTGATTGATTTGATTTAGGCAGCACTGAAACAAAAAGAGTATTATGGGCTGTGGGAACGATGATGGGAGGCCGTCGGATTTAGATGGAACGGTGAGTGACCGTTGGCGTTGGAGTACGTCCGTGAAATATGACCGTTGGAAAATTTGGAAGAGAGAATGTCTATTTTTTTTTTCTTCCTTTCGTTCGTGTGAAATAGGTCACGATGGAGAAGAAAGATAACCATGGGAGGGAGTGCATGAAAATAGTGAAAAGTAAAAACAATGATTTTTAACTTTAGGGATGTTTGGCGTGTGGGTTTAAAATTAGGTCGTTTGGCATTTGAAACCAAAACCATTCTGAATTAATGGGATTGAAATATGTGTTTTTTTTTATCATTATTGAATGACCAATCGACAGTCACAACAGCCGATCGTTTTAATCATCGACTCTAGATCATCTTGACTGTTGATTAAAAAATAGTCTTGATCGTCAGTAACCAGTCATCTTGATTGTTTGACCTACAACTTTGGATGTCATGGGTGAACATCTTGATCGACGACAACCAATCGTTATCGTTAATTATCGATCTCATGCCTATTAACAAGCAATCGTTCTGATGGTATTAACAAGCAATCAATAGTCATAACTCTTAACAACTGATTGTCATGAAGGTCGACAACCAACCAATCGTCTTAAAATTGGCGATCGTTGATCATCTTCACCATTGATCAACGACCGTTTTCATCAAGGCTTCCTACACTCTTTCCCATGGGATTGAAAAGTAAACACTATTCAAGTCAATTACATTTTTTTTCTAATTCAAGAAAATTCATCGATCAACTCCAAACATGACCCATAGTGACCATTATGACAAACTCAGTTGACAAACTTTTCAAACACCACTTTTACAACTATTGGAAACCTTGAAAATTTAATAAAAATAAATTTTTGAAAAACTTTTTTTTAGTCATTCCATATACGCCTCGACTTAATCACAACATTTTTTAAAATAACCCATTTTATATTCTTCTATTTTTTTTTTTTTGGAGTGTTTTATAACTATTATTATTAGATCATTTTTTTTCATTATATTCTTTCTATTCTTTATTTAAAATTAATTTTTTTCTCATCTTTAAGAGATTTTGTTTATTTTATTATATTTTTCCAAGGTGAAAATTGATAATATATATATTACAATCACGAGTATAAATCAAATATTAATATATTAGTAATATAGTGGAAATTGTAATTATATATATATATATCACATATATACCATGGTTTATTTTTAGTTTAATAACATTTTTCATTTTTTTTCGTTAGTCAATTTAACTAGAAGATTTAAGACGTATTTGAATTTACTTAAAAAAAAGTGTTTTTTTATATTATAAAAAAATTCATTTTTATTTAGACCTCTTTTGTAAAAAATATTGTCTAAAATACATTGCATGTGTGTCGTACGAAAACAATCATAACTATGGCTAAATGTAACTCTACTTCACTTTCGTTTTTGCATAACTCTTCTGGTTATGCTTATTTTGAAACTTATTAGACTATTTTTAATGTTGTTTAACTAAAACTTTCACAAACTCCATCTAATTACATTAACTTTTGTGTTTTGTGAATGGTTTGTAATATTTCCAACTTAGATCATTTTCATGTTAAGGCAGCTGTAATCAAAATTATTATTATATAATATTAAAATTTATCATTTTTACATTATTGTCATTAAAATCAATAGAGTCAAGAAATTGAATTAGAGGTACAATATATATATATATAATCAATTAAAAATTTGATACAAAATAAATTTTTGATGTACAGTTAAGAAAAAGAACTAAACAAATTAACTAAATCCAAAAATTTAAAATCAGCACTCCAAACAAGGCATTTATAATACCATGTATCAAAACTCCATCAAATAAGTTTAGATGCATTTAATTTTGAGACATTTAATTATGAACAAACTTGCTAAATGCCCCTAAAATTTTAAATTGAAATTGATATTTTATAATATTTTATTTTTTTTATTTGTCTAACTCATTTTTTTCAAATTTAATGAGAGGACCATTTTTTAAAAGTTTTATTAAATATAGGAACCAAAATTAGACCTTTTAAGGTAGAAGGACTAAAATAGAGCAGTTAAAATAATGCATCTAAAATGATATTTTAATCTTAAAAATTTATTTTAAATACACCTTTTTAATTAAAAACACAAAAAATATATTCCAAACAGATCTTTAGATTGGGTCTCTCAATTCCACACTAATTAGAGTGTATGTATTATATATTTTTAAAAAAAAAAACTAAACTTTTTTTGTAAAATTTATAATAGACTAAAAAACTTGTTAAATTAAACTTAATAAATATAGAGATAGTCGTAAATATAGCAATTAGATTCAAAATATCACCATATATAGCAACATTTGGACCCTGGCAAAGGGAGAAGAATACACATTTGGGGCTATCGGAAAGAGCTAGTGGGGCATTTCATTCATTCTTTTCCTATTTTGTTTCTTAAAATGGCAGTTTTGATCACAGATGTTCTGGCTGAAAAGTTACTTATGTTGTTGCGACTCTTTCAGATTGAGTTGTTCTTTAAGTTGCCACTGTGTTTGTCACTTTTGTTGTTAGTTGAGTATGCGTCATTATAGATCGACGACCGGATTGTAATCCATTCTCTAAGGGGAATTGGTTGATTTACAAGTAGAAACAAGCATTAACACGCCAAGATTTCTCCTTTCTTTTTGTTCATTTCATCTATCAATTTATCGAGGTAGAAAAGGATGAGAAAACATATACTTAACCATATGTTTTTTTGAACAAATCCTCTTGAAATCAGGTCATGGAAAGCTCCCATCAACTCTTTGGTCATCAACTTCTCATATCAATCCCCTGTCAGTAAAAAGAGGTGTGCACAAAGGTACATACATCCGCATCAAGTGGCTTAATAAGTAACGCATATTTGCATGACACGCTAAGTCGAGTTAGGAGATCGAACAACGAAGAAAGAATTTTGTAATTAAAGAAAATTCCTAAAAGATTCAAAATCGTCTAGTTCTTATTAATTCTCTTAAGAATGTTGCCATTGTCGAGGGAGACTGGAACTATAAATCGCCGAGTTAGGATTAGAATTTGTATATGTGGCTAAGGTGGGGTTGGTGCAAAACGAGTATCTTGTACGAATGGTTTTCGCCAATGCCAGTTAGGGCTACACACTGATACCAAAGAAGACAAGGCGGGTCTGACTGTTCAATTGAATACCAAAAATATATATCCAAGTCTGGGATCGAGAGGATGTTTCCAAAGATCAATCTACAAGATGTGAGATCAATGGTAAAGCCAAGGGAGTGCTCAAAAGTTAGCAACTCATTCTGATATCTATTATTAATTCAACAATTCAACTTCCTTGTTCCACTTTGAATGCTAAGCTATGGTTTAATGGAAGAAGTAACTCTCTTTAGAACTCATAACTAAATAGGAAGCACGAACTCAAAAGGTATAGAGGCAGCTAGAACCAAGACAGAGAGGGATAAAGGTCATATCCCAAACAAGGATCAAGGGGAAGTAAGAGAGTTAGCTAGACCGAGTAGAAGCACGCAGTTGAGTTAAGATGCGGGTTCATCATAGATTTTTACTTTTATGGAGGGAAGATTAAGAAAGGGAATGTATTACTCAAAGTCTATCAATGATAGAAATATATCTATCACGCTTTGCCCCCCACGCGTCCTAAATCTTACTATGCAGTACAAGACGCGACTTAAGTAGTCTTAGCGCTTTAAGTGAAACGCCAGAATGCTCACTTAAGTCCTTATACTTAAACTTAGACTTTAATAAGTAGCGGAAAATTTATAAAATTTTAAATATAATTGATAAACAACTCATTTCTTATTACTTGAACCAAATGTTCTTCAATACACTTTCCATAGTACAAGAGTTAAAACAATTAAACTTAAACATCTTGCCTAACTCTCACAAAATTGATATGCAGCTCCTTTCGTACAACGACGCTTCTATAAGCAAAATAATTTTCTAGTTACAAGAAATACAAAGTAAAAGAACTTAGATTACTTGCTCAACTTCCACGCGTAGTAGCAGCTCATTTTATCCTTCCTTACTTAACTGAAACGCTTGATCACCTGGAGATCAGAGGGAAAACATAAAATGTAAGTCAAAACTTAGTGAGTAATACTTTTCGAAAACCTTTTAGATATATAAAGCATTTAAATCTTTCATCAAATAAACTTCAACGCCTTTTTTATAAATCATAAACACACATTTAGTTTTCACATTTCTTTCACCAAGAACATGAACCATTCTCACTCATAGACTACTCTAATGTCATTTTCATCAATAGAAGAATTTTTTGGTTCATTTCTCATTGCTTAGGTCGCTACGCTCCTTTTACGCATTGGTCAACTTTACTTCACCATACAGTCCTTTTCCTACATGCTTGCCTTTACTCTTTATGTGCACATAATATTTAGCTTCATTGATAGGAATAAAACTAATGGTTTACAAATAAACATAGTGTAAATACGAAAGCTTTCTTTAGAAATCATTTCATCCTTAAACATTATCATAAGAAACAATCATTACAATCAGAAGGAAGCTTTTAAAATCTTTAGACGATATTTGAAAATCACTCACTACACTAAATTTTCCTTCAAAACACCTAGCTTCAGGTTTCTTCTCGCTTAATATTTCTTCTTTTCAGCCGACTAATGTTAAATGACTATTGCATGATAATTCTTTCACTCTCCATTTTCTTCTATTTATACTAACCTTTAAAATAGATTAGTCTTCCTTAAGTCCTTAATAAATTATCAACTCCTACTTGAAACTTTACATGTGTAAGCTTAATGTTTATCTTAAGCTTAATTAACATTACACGTAAACAGCTATCAAATCAAGATTAGACGTTTTCTCACCTAGCTTCGTCTCGCGTTGGAATATTTAGAATGTCTAACACTTTGTGTTGAATGCGTACTTCTTCAGCCGTGTCATCTTGCTTCAACGCTAAATTCAAAACGCATCTTCCTTGATCCTCACATCGTCTAGTTCTACACAATTTAACAAAACACTTTCTTTTCGAAGTTTCTTCAAAATTCATACTAAAATACTTATTTTCAAAATTGACCCTTCTATTCAGACATGAGTCTCACACTTATCACTTGAAATTGGTACCCATTATATTTGGGTGAAAATATATGTATGTATATATATATGAGAAAGAAAAAATCATTTGGAAATAGAGATTTTGAGTTGGTGGGTTTTCATAAATAAAATTTAAAAATAGAACAAATAAATGAAAAGGGCATGCCACATAAGCAACAAATATGTCTAATTAATGGAAGAGTACATTTTAAATCAATTCTGTAAAATTTTGGACTAAAGAAAAAGACAAATTTCCCCATTCATTTTATCCAATTGAACATAAGAAAATTTCCCAAAAGTATAGGGAGAAAGAACGAAGAGCAGAAAGAAAGAGTGTGGGATATGACCACAAAAACCCAACCCAATTAGATATACCATTCTCAGCTTCCATTTTCCATTTTCCATTTTCCATTTTATCAGATATGGCCGTTTCAACCTCTTGCCTCAGTTGGGTTCCCGCCACTGCATCCAATTGGAAGGTTAGTCTATTTATTTTCATTCACCAATCTTGCAGGACCCAGTTCTTCCTTCTCATTCTATTTTAATTCCAGCTGAAGTTGCTTCCTTTCAATGAGCCTTCAACAGCTACTTCTTCATTTTCTTCCTCTAGTACCATCAATTGCTCAATTGAGAGAATTTCCCGTGATGAAGGTACGATTTGCAATCTTGAGTTTAATGCTTTGAATCCATGAGCTGTGTTACAGATTTGTAGTTTCAGAATGACTGCCATGCTGATTTTTTAAGAATGTGGTTTTTCCTTGCTTTTGTTACTTGTGGGATGGAAATGTTTGTATCGTACTTATTTGGATTGCTTACTCTTGGAATTCGTGAGTAAATTTAGAGTTCTTGTGTGGAGTTATATGAACTTTGTAGCTTGCATGCAAGATATTTGCACCAAAATTGCTTAGAAGAAATGGGTTCAAAATCATTATGGTAACCTTTCTGGGGATTACTTGGCAACCAAATGTAGTACGACTTAGGTAGTTTTTGTTTGAGAAAGCAAAACAATGACTTCAGGTACTACGCCTTTTATACTAGGATTTTGATTCAGTTCTACTTGGAGCTTTTCTTTTCCTTCCTTGTAGTTGTTTCTTGAGCCTGGATATCCTTAATGATCCGTGGTAATATGATGATAATTAACCTTTAGGCATTTACAATAGAAGGCCGCTTTTGTTGGGAGTTGGAGCTCTAGCTACAAGTTTACTGGGTGCGAGTCCCCTCTTTGCTGAAGGTATAAATTTTCAACTTTCTCCAATGATCTAGTGTTGGATTCTAAGCTAATACTGTGATTGTTGTGTGCAGAAATCCCAAAGAATTATCGAGCATTTGTAGACTCTACAGATGGGTATTCCTATTATTACCCCTCTGATTGGAGGGTGAGATAATTTCAATTTGCAGAAACATGAGATGCATGTATAGTAACCCAAAAAATATACTAAAACAAACAGTTTCTAAACGCTCCCTGTCTAGGAATTTGATTTTCGAGCCCATGATTCGGCATTCAAGGATCGATACCTGCAACTACAAAATGTTAGAGTGAAGTTCATACCAACAGAGAAAAAGGACATCCATGAAGAAGGTCCATTAGATGAGGTAAAAGAATCCTCCATTTAGATCACATTTCATAATCTGATAAAAGAAGTATGAACAGTTTAACATGACTGAAGCAGGTTGTCAACTTTTTGGTAAAACATCGATATGCTGCACCAAATCAAAAGACTACCATATATGACATGAAGGAGGTTTGCATTTTTCCTGCCTCTCAAATCAACTGGTCTATGTAATATTATCTTGAAATTTGTTTCTGGACATCTTATTTATCTTTTATTCCTCTATTTCAGCGAACGATTGATGGGAAAATTTATTACACCTTTGAGTATAAACTTAGTTCTAGAGCATTCTCCCGCACCTCCTTTGCAACCATAGCCATTGCCAACGGTAAGCTCATATTTTATTAGAATTTTGGACCCTTCCATTTTTTTATTTATCAGCTCTAAATCCCATGTTTTTCTAACCATACGATAGTTTACCTAAAACAGTAATAAAGAATATCAAATTGAGCTATTCAGTTTAGAAAGAGAGAACTGGAAAATTTTCAAACAACAGGATCGAAGTTAACCAAACTTATTTTATCAATTTGTATAATGCAATCCCGAACTAACTCATATCTAACCTATACTTTTAGTTTTTGGATTGAATATAATTTGTTTCATGTCAAGTTCCCAAGTTCTAGCTGATGAATTAAAACCCACATTTGTATATTCAAAGTGCGGATGTTTGTGCTCCGTACTTGCCTTGGGTGGATAGGCCATTTGAAATTTAGTCTGCCATGATAATAGTTAAAGTTTCCCATTATTATAATCCACGCTTGGCTACAATGAAACAATTTGAAAACTCTTCATTGTTTACAATATTTACTATTTTTCATAATCATCCTCTCTCCTGATTTGTAACTCAGATTAAAATCCTATGTACTCAAAAGTCAAAACACGTGGTATAATAACCAACTTAATATCTCAAAAACCCCTGAATGTCTTTTAAGTACATGACTTTGAATCATCAACCTCAACAGAAAGAGTACATGTCATTATCATTGGTCTATGTTGGCCGATGGTCAGTAACATAACAAGCGTTATAAGCAGCTATATTTGTAATATGCAGGTAGGTACTACACATTGGTAGTTGGGGCAAATGACAGAAGGTGGAGAAGGTATCGCGATATGCTTAAAGTGGTTGCTGATTCATTCAGGGTGTTAGATATCTGAACTGTTTATGAAGGGATGTGAATCTCACCCCGTTTCTCCATTTAAAATTTTCCCTCTTCGTTTAATATCTATTGGAAATTGTTGTATATAGTTGGTAATATACCAATGTTCTTGTAAGATAATATATACATTTGCTATAAATTGCTACAAAAATACCCAAGTTCTATTGGACTTCCCATTTGTCCACAGGTGTAATGCAGTTTGTTTATTAGATAAAAACAATAGAATTTCAGTATAAAAGATCGTAGTTTATTTCAAAATCATATAAATTAGTAAAAGAGTAATTGTTGAAAGGGGAAAAAGAAAATCTCAATGCTGAACAATAGAACAGTACATCAATAAAAAGAAAATTTATTCATTTAGAAAACTACCTATGTAATTACACAATTGCACAATCAAATATTCAATTATAAAAATTGAGTCCTTAAACTTGTACCAATATTAAAATAAATTACACCCAGTGATAAAAATTGAACCTCAAACTTGTATGATTATTACAATTTCTATTTTCTATCATTTGTATAAATTGAGGGCTCAAGGATTTGCAATCTGCGGGAGAAATAAAATGAAAGGAAATGGATTTGTTGGGGATAAACACAACCAAAAATGAACACAGCTATTGATTAATTGTAACAACATATTTACAAAAGTTACAAACGTATTCTTCCTCTTTTAGCTTCCCAAGATGCTTTACATCGATTCATCATACAAAGAGAGGGAGTCTTTTGAAGTGAAAAATAAAGTTTAGAAAATGAAAAATCACACCTAGAAATTTGAACCCACCCTCTAATTCTAATCATCAATAAACAAATCAATATACCATGAAGACAAACCTCAATCAAATTGTTGCTTGCCTCCTAAAGAATATGGATTTGGCCCTCAATAGGGAAGGCCTCTTTTGGTCAAACTTCAAAAACCTCCTACTTCTGTACCCCTACCATCTCACCAAACAAACTACTGCTCCTGCCACAACATCCTCTCTCTTGTTACATGTGTAAACTCTTTTTCCAACTTCTGCCCCGACCCCAAGCCCCTAGCTATTATCGAGCTACAAAATTCTCTCCAAGGAGTTCTCTTTATCACAAACTCAAATCAAGCCAGAGGGAGCTATAGCTAACAAAGGCAGGCCAAAACTGACGTGTTTAGAACAATCAGATTCCAAAGCTTAAACAAGTCGATGCTGTCGCAAACCCTTACCGAAATGTGGCTGCATCAAACGGACGTATAGACCATTTTTGGCCACCAAGGAATCATGAGTACCTTCCTCTACAATTCGTCCTCCGTTTAGTACCACAATATTGTCAACGTGCCTCATCATTGCAGCTCTGTGGGCAATCAGGATAGTCGTTTTATTTCCCATGATCAAAGTGTCGAGAGCTTCTTGCACGACTCGACTCGACTCAGATTCGATTGAGGAACTTGCCTCGTCCAACAAGAGGATGGGTGCGTTCTTCAATACTACCCGAGCAATTGCAATTCTCTGTTTTTGCCCTGGGGTTAGATCAACACCCCTCATTCCTACATGTGTGTCATAACCATGAGGCAAGCTACTAATGAAATGGTGAGCATTTGCTATTCTAGCAGCCTCTTTCATTTCAGCTTCACTAGCATTGTGCCTTGCATATATAATGTTTTCCCTAATGGTTGTTGAAAAGATTATAGGTTCCTGCTGAACAAGACCTAAATGATTCCTCAACCATCTCAGGTTATAGGTTTTCAGATCTCGACTGTCCAACATAACCTGCCCGGCAACGGGGTCATAGAATCTCTCAATCAACGATATTATTGTGCTCTTTCCTGACCCAGAAACACCCACCACAGCCACGGTTTGCCCACCATTGACTTTTAGACTGAAATTACTCAATACCAAAACTTCTGGACGAGTAGGATAACAAAAATCTACATTTTTTAGCTCAATGCTTCCATAGACATTAGGCGGCTTCAATGCAGAGTTATCGTCTGGATCAATTTTCGGTAAACGATCAATGATTTCAAATACTGAAATGAGTGATTTTCGCCGTTTAAGTATATACGGAGCCAACCCAAAAGGCTCCACCAAAGCAAACGTTGCAAAAGAGAATACCATGTAGACTTTAAGAGCAGAAGACAGATCCATTATCTTATTTTTGACGGAATATGCAGTGTACCAAAGAAGAAGGGCATTACAGGCAAAAAGCAGAAATTGTGAAAAGCCGAACGCAAAACCAATGGCCATCCCATGAAGAAAGCTCTGCTTAAAAATTTTCTTCAGTTGCAATCTGTAGAGTTCCACAACCTTGTTTCCAGCACAGAATGCTACTACGGTGTATATGTTTCTAACTGCATCTTCAAGAACCAAAGATGCTTTCCGGTGCATCTCCTGTATGCCTCTTGAAAATCCAGCAAGCCATAACTTCTGCAATATTTCATTACAGTTTATGCACCAGAGAGAGAGAGAGAGAGATCAGAGATCTTATGTGGAAAATGTAAATGTTTTGTTCAATTATTGAATGTCTTGACACTATGAAGAGACGAGAGAAAACCGCCAAATAGAAGGAATTCTTATAAGCTAATACATAGAAAAACCCTCTGGTTATGGGGAAAGCTTTCTCAATTAACCTCAATTGCCACACATCTAAAAGAAAAGCCAGCTTGCCTAACTAAAGGCCATGCCAAAACAATACCCATGGATGGAGCGGAAGAGGGAGGGAGAAAGAAGAAATATGAAAAATTAATTTTAGTTTCATTTTTCAAAAAAATCAAAAAGAAAATTATTAATAAAAAGCTGTCACCACAGCTTTTTGCTAGTATTTAATAGAAAAAGTAATTGTGTGAATATGCTACCAAAATCAAACGTCGAAGTCATTTTGGTAACCTATTTGATTTTCGAAAATTAAGTCTATTTCCTCTAAATCTATTGCTATGGTTTTCATCTTCCCCAAGTAAAAGAATTCATAGCTAAATTCCAAAAAAACAAAATCAAGTTTTTAAAAAACTACTTTTTTTTAGTTTTCAAAACATTGCTTGGTTTTTAAAAACATTGTTCGAAAGTAGATATCAAATCAAGAAATTTAGAGGTAAAATTAGTGTTTATAGGCTTAATTTTCAAAAAGTAAAAAATAAAAACCTTTTTTATTTCTAAGCACAGATGGATGGCGGATAGAGTGCATGTGCATTCACTTAAGAGTGTCTTAGCATGAGACTTTTGGAAAATAATTAGGAAAACGAAAAACTTAACTACAAAGTAGAGCATACACACCTGTGCAACGGCAGAAATAGTTAAAACTGGCAACGTTGCCAATGCCACAAGTGCCAATCGCCACTGTAGCAGCATCCCAATAAGAAGTGCTACAATCACAGCAGCACTATCTTGGATAAATATGGAAAGTCGGTTGCTAAAAGTAGCTCGCACAAATGTAGCATCATTTGCCAAACGCATGGATAGAGTGTCTGCACTGTTCTCCTCTTCGTCAAACCATCCAACTTCATTTCGTAGCATTGCTGTTATTTTTGGGGACAGAAATATGAAAAAGACAAGAATCAACGTTAAATGAAATAGTGGAACACATAAACAATTATATTTGAAGTATTAAAAATAATAAATACACTATAGTACAAAACACTAACCTGAAAACATCATTCTCCTAACTCGCTCAGTCATTTTCTCCCCCATTATTCCAAAGTAAAAATGTTGGAGAAAATTGGCAATCACTGTGACAAAACCCATGCAAGCAATGATCAAGCACCATTTGTCTACCTCATGCCGTATGCTATGGCCTTCATCCCTTTTGTAATATGCTGTAATTATCAGAGCAATTACATATGCAAGAAGAGGGTTGAAAGATCCAAAGATGGCAGCACCAAGACTTCCTAAGACGGCATAAAGCCACTCTGCAAAACTAAGCTCAGCAAGCCTCCAAAAGGATGGTGACTTTTTATGCTTTGTATCCTTTTCTTCCTTCGTCTTCATCCGAAAGTCATCAGATTGACTGTGTATTCTACTAAAAGTCTGTGAATGGGAGCGCTCACTTTTGGGATCAGATGTCAAGAGAGGTGAAACAGGTGACTCAGGGTCTGAGCCATTTGACGTCTGACGATGTGCAGCTTGAACATCAATTTTGGGTAACTCCGGGAGTCTCATTTCAAAACTATCCTGCCGCCTAATTGATGGTTCCTTGTCCACCGAAGTGTCCAACATCTGGCCATTTTCCAACATTTTTTCAGGAGGGGGGCTTGGAGCTTTAGGCGATTCATGAGAATTGTTATAAACACCATCTGTCGGACGAATAACACCAGAAACTCTTTGTAGAGAAGGTGACTTCATCATTTTAGGGGATGATGGTTCTTGAACACTGTGGCTTGCAGAAGAATCCTTCTCAATTTGGAAAGTTGAAGAATCCTTGTAGTTTCTTACTGGCATCCTGAACAGAGTCGTAATATATAAGAAGTTCAGAGGAAGTAATCAGAAATTTCAATTATCAAGAGATATACAACGCAATACGAATTCCAATTTTCTTTTTCCCATAAGAAAACAACCAGCAGTCAAAGATGAAGGCGGAAGTATGGAAAGGGAAGATAAGAAATCCAACCATAGCCAAAGATTGCTAAAAGTTGACCACTAAATGGAATTTTAAGGAAACAGAAGTACATTTACAATTAACAATTACTTTGATTCATCTCCATGTAAGCTCGGATTCCATCAAAATAACCAAAAAAAACAAACAATTAACATTCTTATTCATGTAAATGGAAATCTGGGAGAACCCTGCTAAAATTTCATTTTCAATCCATATAAGGTGAGGGAGGGGATTTAAACCCAGGATGGATTGCCTTGAAGTAGGGAATCTTCCCAGTTGAACCATCAAAGGAATAAAAAATTGCTGAAGTTCACCAGAAGAAAAAACCTCTAACAGCAGAAACTAACAAACTGGATTTCAAAAGAATATACACCACATAGAAAATTTACAGTGCAAAACTCTTAACTATACCTTCTGGGAAGCTTTGCGGCTTCTTCACATTTAAGAAGTTCTGTGTAAAGGCCATCGAGGCTTAACAATTCATCATGCGTGCCCATTTCAACAAGTTGACCCTCCTCCATCACAGCAATGTAGTCCGCATTCCGTATCAGACTAAGCCGCCGAGCTATAATTATTGTTGAGCGTCCCAGCATGAGAAGATCAAGAGCAGCTTGCACTGTTTTTTCAGCCTCAAAATCAAGACCACCAGTTACCTCATCAAGCAGCAGAATAGATGGATTTAAAAGCACCGCCCGGGCAATTGAGAGTTTTATTTTCTGTTCCTCCATCAGCTCAATTCCAGCCCTACCTACCTGATAATTGGAAGTTTTAAAAATAATAAACAAAAGGGGGATGTTGGTACTCATTGAACAATAAATGAAATAACTCAACCATAACCTTCACGACTTTTGAATTACCTGTGTGTCATATCCTTTCTCAAGAGAGCTAATAAACGTATGTGCATGAGCTATTTTAGCAGCTTCTTCAATTTGATCAAGAGTAGCATTCCGCCCGTATGCAATATTATCTCGTATACTCAAACTTAGCAAGGCAGGTTCTTGTGTCACTAATCCTATCTGACTTCGTAGCCACTCTAATTTTAGGTTCTTTATATTTTCTCCATCCAAAAGAACTTCTCCTGAAGCAAAAAAATAGGCAGACAGTTTGAGGTGCTAAGAAACATCTAGAGTAGAACATTTGTTAAAGCCCCAAGGAGAGGATTATGAGGAATCAAGAGAAGCAAAAATACAAATTTTGTACCTAATGTGGGATCATAAAACCGCTCCATGAGTGGGATTATACTGCTTTTTCCAGATCCATTTCTCCCCACAAGTGCCACAGCTTTTTTTGCAGGCACCGTTAGGTAAAATCCACTCAAGATGGGAATTTCAGGGCGGGATAGGTAGCTAAAATATACATTACGAAATTCAATATTTCCTTGAATGGAAGATGGGGTGACTCCATCCTGATTACTTGAAGATGACGACCGACTTATCATCTCAAAAAGTCTATAAGCAGCTATCCGTCCTTGGTCAAATGAATAGAAGTTTGTAGCAGCTTGGTTTAACCCACTACAGAAAAATAATATATATAAGTAGGAAGGAAAAACAAGAATTTAAACTTTGTAGCAAACTTGAAAAATACACTTACAGGCCACTTAAAATTACAGCGAATAGTGCTGTTATAATCTCTCCTCCATGAGCTTTCTGATGTGTGACCAAGAACCTTCCAACCCAAAGTTGCAAAGCACAGGAACATATTGCCAGCCCATACGTGAATCCAAGCCCGAGTCCTTGCACAAGGCTTATCAATATACCATATCTAAGAGTTGCTTGTAACGATGTTGCATAAGAATACTTGGCTAATGTTTCATTAGTGAATGCATACAGTGTCCTGACATAAGAAACTGCCTGCATAATAAGTTCAATACAGATTTCAAAACAATGAAAATCACACATTTTCTTTTCCTTCTAAGCAATATTTACATAAAGAAAAAGTTGACCATTTCACAGAACATGGTTTTTTTATCTCACACACCGTACTCCTTCCAGTCCTCAAGGATGTATTTGCCACTCATGGAGCAACTCTCAAAAAAAAAATTATTTGCTTTATTGCAGTTCTCAAGGATGTATATTTCTCACATGATGCAGAAAAGGAGAATCTAGAGCTCCTTGTCACCCAATATCCTCTTCCTAGATGGAGTTTGGCATAAAATTATTGAACTCGGTCTCTTCCAATTGTATAGCATGTCTTTGGCTCTAATAAGTGTGCTGCCTTTGTTTATAGAAAAACCTTGGTTTGGGCTGTTAATCTGATACTCTAATATGTCTATCTTATATGTGACTTGGAGAGAAGAATAAAAGGTTATGGGGGAATGCAACAATGTTTTTTGCATCCCCTGATTGAAAAGCTTTTTTTTTTTTCTATCTATGCTACTTAAAAGATATGGATGGTCATCATAATTCTCTGATTTCACTGTTTTCATATGTTCACATCCTAATAATACATTTCTCCCCGCACTCCTAACATTGGTCATTCTCGCTCATAAACCCAATTCCCCCCCTAACTCCTCTCTTCTCCTCATCCCTGGCTCTCCTTTCCATCACTCTCTCTCTCTCTATGCCTCCACCCCCCCCCCCCCAACCCATCTTATACTCCTTTTGTCCATCCATATATCATCCTGCTTCTCCCTGCCTCCCTCCCACCTTCACATAATGCCAAAAGTATTCATCTTGACCAGATGACCCTGTCCATCCTTTGATATATGCTATAGACTGAACACCCCAATCAATAAATTTCAGTGGCATTCTATGCACATTACAAAAGGCAGAGTTGTGGCTATGACTTTGTAGTGCTATGGATCCACTAAACTAACAAACGACACATGGAATGGTAGGTATCGTAGCAATATTAGCAGTGTAAAATACCAAAAGTCTCATGATGTCGTAGGGGGTAGTAGTGTTTCAAAGATGCAGCCCTAGGCCTTTTCTCATAGAGAGGTGAGGCATTGCAAGGCTGCCTTGCCTCAAGGCTTACACCTCAAACAATTTTAAAACCATTGGGGAGTAGAAACTATGGTCCACTGAAAGAAAGAAGTAAAAGAAAAATAACGACCTGCTCTGCAATGCTAGCAGCTTCAGCATATGCATCTTGAATATTTTCAGCAAGCCTATGAAGAAATATATTTGATATTCCTCCAGCAGCAACTATGAAAGGACCAGTCGCCAAAGTTATGAGAGCAATCTGCCAACAGTTGATAAATCCAATGACAAGGCCACTAAAGAATGTAGCCATGTTGTGTATATAGTTTCCAACCTGAAAAGAGTGCAAAAATAACAAGCAAGCATGGTCAGGGAAAATCCCAATGAATATATAGAAGATGAACAAAATAACAGAGATTGAATTTTATTCCCAATCCCCAGTGGAGTTCAAGACATACTTTTTCACTAAGAGCAGACTGAATTAGCAGCACATCACTCAATACTTGGCTCACAATGTCCCCGTTGTTGCCATATGTATCGAAGAAACTCATATCCTGATTAAGTAAAACTTGAACGTATCTGGATCTAATGACAGCAGTTTGCCTTTCACCGGTCAGAATCCAGCATGAAACCTCTATCACACAGACAAGTTAGTTGATTGCCAATAAAACCAACTTAAGTATGAACAAGGAATTTAGTAAACTAGCATCAAATAATATTAGATCTTACCAATCCAACCGGCAATGAAAACACCAATAGCAATATAAACAACGCTTAAAGCAAGCTGCAACAGAAATGAAATCCAAACAAAAAATTTAGAACTTCTCACTAATTCTGGTACAATGCATAAATCATCTTAAGAGAATTTGTGTGTTAAGAATACAGAATAATGCATAAATCAACTTCTCACTAGGTCATTTCCTAAGCATACAGAATAATAATTAAGAGAACTGATGTGTTAAGAATGTAACTTCAGACTGGAAAAAATCAAATTAAAACAATGCATAAATCATCTATAGAATAGACTCAACTAAAACCTCCAATCTCAAAACAATACTCAAAGGGAATTAAATTAACTTAAGAAAAGTGGAAAACGAATACAACCAAAAGACACGTTTCTAACACAAGCTACAAACCCCATGTCTTTTCAAAGTCAAGCATCTAGGAGACAAGTTCGTTAATTTATACATCAGGAATTAAGCTTGCTGGTAATATTATATATGCTCGTGAATATTCGGACGAGACCACCAAACTAGTCAGTCATATGAGTGACGAGAAAAGTAAATGGCATGTCCAGAAAAAAGGAAACTATTATTTTTACTAAAGGAAAAAGGTTTCCGAATAAAAGATTCTCTTAGTCCGATTACCAAAGAAACCAAACAGGAAGAAAAAGAGAATGATTCCAGAACCTATATTCTAAGCTCACCCACCTTGACCAATAAAATTAGCTCAGTAAAAGCCCAGTTCCACCATTTCAAACTTCAATTATAGTAATTACCTAAGAAACAAGCACAGAAATCACCAGTAGCACACAAAAAAAAAAAATCCCCAGAAGGAGGGATGGTTACCCAGAATCAATCACTAACCTCCCTAAATCTCTGATACTGCTCATCAACGCCGGTTGGAACCCTCAGCACATGGACAATCTTAGCAAAGTAATGGAGATAAACAACCAAAGCAGTACCGTGTGCAGCAGCAGCAATGGATCCAACAACCATTAAAGTCCAATCAAGGCGGTCAGCACACGCAAAGAGCCGCGAAAACGGCACAGCAGCAGGAGGCGGCTCAATCTCTTCGGGCTCCTCGATCTCTTCGGGCTCCTCAAGCCGCTCACCGGTAGGGTCGTTACCGGGGTCAAGATAGGGAGACGGAGATTCGGGCGGCTCGGATACCTCAGAGACAGGAGTCAAGGGTTGTATATGAGGTGGAGACCACCCAAACAACCCCCGAGAGATCATCATCTTGAAGAAGAAGAAGAAGAAGAGGAAGAAGAAGAAGAGGAAGAAGAAGAAGAAGAAGAAGAAGAAGGAGAAGAAGAAACCCTAATCCCCTAGCTTCCTCACCTGTCCGTCAATCAAGAAAAAGAAAGAGAAGAAATTGAAAAACCCTAATTCCCCCTAAATTTAGCGACAGATCTGCTAAATTTAGAGGAAATTTAAAAGAAACGAAAGAAATAAAGGAAGAAATGATACTGTTTGAAGGGTTTGAAAATCTGCGTATGAAGTTCCTTGACGATGTTGTTGTTGTTGTTGTTGTTGGAGAAGGAGAAGGAGAAGGAGAAGGAGAAGGAGAAAGAGAAAGAAAGAAAAATGGAGGTTGGTTTGAAGGTGAGAGAGTGAGTCAAAAATGGCGGAGACACCAGGCAATTTTTTGACTCACCCCAAAGTATCATTCACCCCCTCCAACAAAAAAAAATTAAAAATATATCATCATTTCTTTTTAATATTTATTTATTTTAAGAAAAATAAGAAAACTAATATTATTATTATTATTTATTTATTTATTATTTCGGTTTTGCCTTTTCTTTTTAATTTTAACTTTTATAACGGTCAAATGCAGGCGAGAAGCGTTGTTCAACATTTGGAGTAATTTGGCGATTGCCTATTCCCTATTGCCATTAACCAAATAACTATTAACAACTTAACCAAATAACTCTTCTTATTTTCATGCTTTCTTCCCTTTCTCTTCGTTTTACAAATATCATTTTAATCACCTTGTATTACAAACTTCTTTATTCCCTCAACACAAATATCCATCCTCCTCATTTACCCTACTATTAAACAAAATGTTAATAATAACACAAATAAACAAACACTAAACGTTATCACATGAGATCCACCTTTTAAATTATCGTTGACTCATTCACATTGCATTTGGGTAAAATATGGCATACTAATGTTTAAAGGCTCAATTTTAATCTTTATACTTTCAATAAAACATAAATTTAATCTAATTTAATAATAAATTTTAATTTTGTAGGAAAGGAAAAATAATTTATATTCATATTTTTAAATTTGACTGTAAATATAGTAATAGAAAAAAAGACAACTAACTCGTAAAATAAAATTAAGATTGGTTAAAAATATAATAACTAAAATTTGATTTTTGAAAGTATAATGATCCCGAATTTAACGAACTTAAAAGTACGTATACCAAAAATGATATTTTAGTAAAAATAATAACAATAATAATAATTAGTTAGACAATTTTGTAGCGGAAGATTTAAACTTTTAACCTTCTTAATCGATGGTTCATATTTTACATGTTGGGATTTAGTTACAACTCGAGTGCAAGGTTGTTAAATTTCTCTAAATGTTAATCACTCAAAATCAAACTAATGTTTAGTTTCATATCTTAAACGCAAATTCCATACCAATCAAATCGATCTTGAACTATTAGAAGTATTTTCTTATTGATTTTACAAATGAGAAAAGTAAGTTTAATTGTTTTAAAATAACTCACACGTACTATATAAGTCATGTAATTAACTTAATTAATTGAGTTGTGTTGCTAATATAAACATGTTTAAGTAGATAAAAATAATCAAATAATCTAATCACCTAATAAAATGGTCGAACTAAGAAAATAATTATTTGAGTTATACTTACGGAAGATGTGTTTTCAACGCGACTAATTTATTACTAATGTATAATAAAGGTCAATTGATTTGTGACTTTCCTTTTGTCAACTATCGTAGTTTTCTTATTCGTGTCTTAGCTTCTCATTTTCATAGTTCTAAATGTTTGAAAATTTGGTCGAAAGATCATTCTCGATTATGAATTATATTTTACTTTCTAATTTGTTTGGCTAGTAGATTTAATTGGATCTTCTCACCGCTTCGTGATTAAAATACTAAATAAATGAAAAAAAAATTGACCAACTATTTACGGAAACAAAACGAAATATTATACTTTTTTATTATTTGCCAAATAAAAAAAATAACGTAAATTCACAAACATTATAAGTGCAACAACACTATTTAAGATAATATAGTATTAAAGTTCTTAATTAGGAACGCTTTGAATTAATGCAAAAACATTTTTCCCTTAAAAAGCACTTTTCAACACATTTTAAGAAAGTGATTCCAAAGAGTCAATATCAAATTTAATTATACCAATAATTATTTTCAGAAAGCCTCATACTAACAACTATCCAACTTATTCACAACTTATTCATAACCTAATATATATATATATATTAAATATTCATGGACATGTTAATATTTGTATATCATGATAGACAAAAATACGTAATAAAATTTGAATATATAGTAAAATTAAAAAAAAAAAATTCCAAAAAATTGATGAAAGTAATGCAAAGGGATACTTATTTATGAATTAAAAAGGATGGGAAGGGGGAATTGAAGAACTAAATGTTGGGTGTATCACCGTCAAATTGTCGATATGAAATCCAAAGAACTTGTAAAGTGATGACATGTGGCAGCGTTGAGTGAAAGCAAGGGTGAGATTAACAAAGAAAATAGAATTGAAGTTGTATGTATATATTATATATAAATGAAATGACAGAGCATTTCATCTGTGATTTGGTGTTTTATTGTTGAGTGATGATGTTCACTTTTTAGAGTGTTATTATGGCTTTGCTTTTTTGGGCTTTGTGGGTTCAACCAAGTTGCTAATATGGGTTGTATTTTCTTTTCTTTTCAACCTTTTTTTAATTTTGGGAAATCACTTTTTTTTAGCCTCTTTCTTTTTAAATAATAATAATAATAATAGCCTCCCGAAACAAAACTAAACTTCTATTATATCATACAATTAACTACATTATTATAATCATAAATCTCTTAATCCTCAACGTACACAGTATGAGTTGTTGTGTTTTAAATCATAGATCATAGTGTTAACACTTACATTAACAAAAAGATTATTCATTACCTTGTAAGCATATACCTGGAAAATTAAAGCAGTAGAAAGATACATCAATCCAACTTTTGTATCTTAAAATTTATTTGTTTTTTTTTCTTCTCAAATAAAAGCATTAAATATTTTTGAAGGGGAGGGGAAAAGTGATTTTCTTTTTTCTTTTTTCCTTTTCTCGTTTTCAAAAAAAAAATAAAGACAAGTGGATAGAGACATGTCATTTTCTCACATTTCCTTTCTTTTCTTCTTCCTTACCTTTTCTGCATTATATATATATACATGTATATAAATAAATGAGTAGGAAATACTTTATTTTTGGAACATTTTTTAAAATAGATTGAAACTATTTGTATATTTAATTGGATTTTTTAAAGGGTTTATCTCATTGGATTAAAGTATGGAAGTAGTTTGTTATGTTTTGAGCATAGTTTAATCGTTTTAATGATTATAATAATCAAAGATACAAATTTAATGATTTTTTCAATACTTAGTATCAACGTCTAATTTATTTATTTTTAATATATGATTGTGTTATTGATCATTTGATTGAAGTTATCTTTCATCAAGTAAATATTATAAATTAATAAGAATCTTATATTAATATAAAAAAAAAAAAACAGTTAACTTATTTATTAAAAAGAAGAAGAAGAAGAAATCAACCCTACAAAAGGAATATATTATAAATGATTTAGATTACAAGGTTGCTAGATTCTTTATTATTACTATTATTCTCTAAAAACAAACTTATTTAGTCTTAATTATACAATGAAAGCATCATCATTTAATTGATTGAGTATAATTTTATCTCCCCTTATGATTAGTATTTGGTATACTTTCATCATCTATAGTTTTGTTCATACAGTTTAGAAAAATGTGTTACATAGACTAACACCTGATAATAATAAAACAAAACAGCTCTCCCTCTGCAAAGCTAACACACTGGTAAATCTCTATGTTAATCTTTGATTGCTTTATGTTTTTATATATATATATATTTTCTTTAATTGTCAATTTCATAAGAATGGTTAGTTTTTCTTTCTTAATGTTGAACCTTGATTTGTTTGGAAATAAAGACAGATTGAAGTGATATAGATTCTTAATAAGAGTTATCCATGTTGATTAATCTCTATCAATTGAATGGTTTATATAAAATGAAGACAAACAATCAACGTCATGGGAACACGCAATAATGATATGAAATTATCGTTTATATTTTATAAATTAATTACTAGCTTTGAATATAATTGAATAGTGTGTTAGCCAATAAATGGATAATAACAAATAATCAAAGATATCAATCAAACAAATACTATTGACTTTAGAATAATAATAAACAATAGCTATGACTAAGATACAAGAATTTACATCCAACACAAAGTTTCATTTCTACTCAAACTAATGGAAAATTGGAGAGTTTGGAACATGGTAAGGTTTGGACACGACTTGACCAACATCAACTCGTGTTCGATCATGCTGAGGTCGAGCCTCATGAGACAAATTAGGCCAATAAGTGTAATGTAAGATATCCATGATTTATTATTTGAAAAAATGAACCATACAGGAAATTAAATATAGCTAAAAAAAAATTTAATTTAGTACTTTCGTTAGGAGTAATTACGAGATTTTATTGAAAAATAGGAACGAAACTAAATCATAGAACACATAGGTAAATTCAAATAATTTTTCCTTCAAATCGTTGACCTATTGTTACAACAACATTCAAATTTATTGTGTTATAAACGGATTTTCAACACTAAAATTCTAACTTTTTGAAAATCATTTGAGTCAAATCAACAATTGATTCATTCATTATAAATGAATATTAAAATAGGATTGGATTGGTGATTTTAAAAAGTAAAAATGTTTATTTATTAAATTTATTGGACTTTGGCTTTGTGTTGGTGTGTTGACAGTCCTACAACGTTAGTGTATAATTAATTCTATAGGGAATTGAAACTAAAAGAAAACAGTTTGTTTCGACTTTGAATGGATCCGATAATTTGACCATTCTCCTTTTTCCTATATAACTTTTTCTTTTCTCTCCTTTCCTTTCCTTATCTTTGGGGAGGAAGGAGGGCCGAGGGCCTTTGCTTGAAAGTGATTTGAGCTTCACCTACAAACACTTATTCCATTTTAAATATCTTTCTTTCGATAATTGTCCCAATCACCTCCAAATACACCTTTAACGATCCTAATTAAGTTTATTATCTAAAAAAATCCCAGGACAAATGTAGGAGAGACTGACAAACTATTGTAAAAATTAGAGTGATTTTTGTGGAAAAGAAAGTCGAGGACATCGTACTAGGTAGGTTAAGCGTATGATTTTGTATACATATGGCGGAGAAAAAGTGTTTGATTTTATGACTTAAATTCATAGTATTGTAGATATGTAAATTGTATAATTCGATTTTGTGATTTTACATTTTTGTTTCATAAATTGAACATTGCATTGTTGTATGTATTGATATGTAAATTTTTAAACTTAAAAATGTGCATATGTTGGAATGAAACTTAGATTGTTTAAATTTGAGATTTTTACTCATCAGTCAAGTAAACTTTTTGTATTACAGTATTGTTAAAATAAATGGTGTCTTACCATTTTTTGAACTTTAATAGCTAATTAAATATATCGATACGACCTAAGGATCTAGTTATTCTTGAAGTTGGTAATATCAGAGATAGTGATATAGATATAGGCTAATGGATTATTTAGAAAGGAAGACCATTCATTTCAACAATATTATAATCAAACAAAGCCTAAAAGCCTAATAAATAAGATCCCAAATTTAAACAATCTAAGATTTCATTCCAATACATGCACAATTTTAAGTTTAAAAATTTACATATCAATCCATACTTCTGTAAAACAATCCAATGTTCAACTTATGAAACAAAAATACAAAATCATGAAATCAAACAATTAAACAATTTACATAACAATAACATTATGATTTAATTCTTAAAATTTACATATCAATATACTAAAATTTAAGCCCTAAAATATACATCAAGACATAAATCAAACAATTAGATTTCCAAAGCACACTTAACCTAGTCCATGACTTGATACACAATTTCACTATATTATTTTTTACAATGTTTTACAAAATAATTATATTAAAACAAATTATTTATGAATAAACAAAAATATATGTTAATAAGTAGAAAGTAATTATACCTTGGAACTCCTAAGCAAATAATGATCAAACGGCGGGACGGTGACAACCACAAAAAGGAGAATTGATGCAACGACCGAAGAGATGGGAATGAAAAGAAAAGAGACAGAAATCTTCTGTGGTTCTTTAAGTGAGGAAATTGTGTACCTCATCCACGACTTCTATTTAAAGTCGTGGATCTGATTCACAACTTTGTGCGCACTAAACACATGTCAGCATTGACTACTAGTGAGAACAAACAACTCATCGAAGTCGTGGAGAGTCCACGACTTTAATGTCTTGTCGTGTACCCAGTCGATGACTTCAACGAATTGTCACAGATCGAGTCCACGACTTTGCTACTCTATCCTAGTTTCCTTCCTACCCTATTTTTAACATTATTTTTTAAAAAAATCAATTGCTAGTTATTAACTCTATGAGTGTTACCCATACTCAATTAATATGCATGTATTAGTCACACAAGTTTTGTGATTCGAATCTTTCAATCACAACTGTGTTTAAAAACAAAAAAAAAAAAAAGAAAAAATTCATCTTCCATCAAACCAGACTATCACAAGCTTGTGGTATAGTTTGCTACAAAAGGTAATAGTGAAAGTTGAATGTATGTCATGGCAACCTCCAATATAAATATGTAAGGTTTTTTCTTTTTAGGTTCAACCCTCAATGTTGTCTAGACCCTTAGGAAATGAGCAATAATAGATTTTAGCCTTGATTAAATATGAAGTCTTCCCCTTAAAAGTTGTCCCTATCAAAAATATCATTTAAACAATCTACCAACCAACACTCATTCCATTCTTGGACTCTACCAATTAATAGTGGAAATGAAAGGAAGAACATCCCAGCCCCAGCGCCAAAGCCCACCAAACCACATTTTAATACCTCATAAACAAAGTAAAAAAGATGAGACCCCCAGGGCCGTGTTACAGGTCTATTCGGAAATTGTCAATACAAGTGTAGGAATGACCATGACATTGACAATGTGTTCTATTCTTAATTCTTATGGCCCTCCTCTCACTCTCTTAGGCAGACATCGAGCTTGAATAGGAAAGAGAGAATCTTATTTGGAGCCCCAGTCCTTCAAACGGGGTGTTTGGCCCGTAACTTCAAGTTGGTGGAGTGAGTATTATAGGTTACTTCATGCTTGTGGTTTCAATCATAATATTTGTTCTTTTTAGTTATTATAACCTACTATTAACTACAATATTATTATTATTAACTACAATATTACTATTATTTCAAGTCTCTTTGTAACCGTGTTTACTCTATTTTATCTATTTTTATTTTCTTATTTGTTGCAATGTTTACTATTTTCTACACAGACTAAATTAGTCTACACTCTAAATTTAGACTATTAAAATCTACAAAATACTACAACCTAAAAACTATAATAACCAAACTAACTCAACACCTCAAACACCCTTGAATGGTTTTTTTAAAAAAAATTTATGGACCACTAAAACCCAAAGACTAACAACCAAACCAACTCACCACCCCAAACACCTTCAAAGGGTCTTTCTTGAAAATTTATCTTCCGTTATTGAGTGGATCGATCACCTTTCACAGAGTCTATCTTTTTGCCTCTTAGAAAGTGAAAATCCCAAATGACTGAAATTTTTTGTTTGTCATGTTATTCATGAAACATTCAATAACTTGGAGAGGCTCTCAAGGAAGTTGCCATTCCTTATTGGACCTTTTTATTGTATTCTTTCTCGGAGGATGAAAGAAGATCTGGATTATTTGTTTCGAAATTGGATTTGTAATTATGTTTACACAGATTGAAACTTTCTTCTTTGGTGTGTTCGACATCCAGTTGCCCTGACACATAGCCTAGAGGGATAGAGGGTTCGAATGTGAAAATGCTCATTCATGAAGTATAGTGTTTCTCTTTGGACTTCGGTGGCGAGTGAGCCTATTTTGTAGTTTAGATTATATTTTGTTAGATTCAAGACCCTTCCTCTAGGAAGCCTTTGGGTCATTTAATTTTTGCAATTCCTTATATTTTTTCATTTTCCATTTTTCATTAATGATGGTCTTCAATATAAATACACACTCAAAATATCAAATCAATCTAAACTATTTCCTAAATTACAAATGCAGCAGCCCTTACAGTAGAGAACAATAGCAACCAAAGCACATTAAAACGAATAAAGCTCAAGAGAAGTAAATTTAGTACAACCAACCTCAAAAAGAAGATTACATACCAGGCCATGGTGCTATTGAAGCATGAATTGCCAAAGGCCTAAAGTTACATGGATATGTTGGGAATTGGAGATGATCCGCACTATCCAATTTATATAAGAGGTGAATCTAAATGGCCTCACAATAGTTCTCCAGCCAAGCAATAGCAGACTTGAGGACGCGAACCTCACCGGTGAGAAGATGTTGGGCCAATAGTCTTCGCCGTGCCAACTTTCTGCCCAGACAAGGAGAATCAACCGGCTCTATTGCCTGCATGACCAGTACAAGAAGACTTAGTTTGTCCAAGTAGTACACCATATACACACACACACACATGCAAAGACATCACTTTTCATTGATGAGACCAATTCTCATATTGAGATGACTTTTCTTCGATGAAATGAAAAGAGACCAATACTCATATTATAATGATACATAATAAGCAATAGGAATCATAGGACAATTAGATCAACAAGTGCCTCACAACATATCAACTAGGTTTACACATCCATAACACCCTCATCACATCCCAAAATGAAGTTCTAATGATAGATGAAGTACAAGTTCCCAAAAGCGACAAATACAAAGCAACAAGATAACGAAAGACATAATTAAATTGAAAAAATGAAAGCATTCCAATCTAAGCAAATGTCCTGTATAAAGTAATCTTTGAAGACTTTGGATTGGATGCACCAAAAATATACAAACCCATTATCCATATCAGTATCACAAAATCTCATTATACAACACAAAGCAATGCAAGGAATTGAGCAACATAAGAAAGGTTAACTTTTCCAATATTGGATGTCTGACATTGCCTTCATCCCCCAGTAATATGACATATATTGTTCAGTCTAGAGTGATGGAGTTTGAAATATATATGTGTGTGTACGTACACACATATGTTCAAAAAGATATTTAGCTCCCAATCTTTGAGGCAAAGGTTTGACTTGAAAGTTTGCGTTTGTTAAGTGTTAGAATTAGGAGGACTTGGCCCAAGGAAGGATTTACCCTAATTTCCTTTCCTTTTTTATCATAAGCATGTTGCCTATTTATCTTCCCTCCTGTATCTTTTGTTAATATGAGAAATTAATAAAAGTCAATCGTGATTTTCCTTCCCGTACTCGGGTTTTCACGTAACTCGGTGTCTATTTTACTTCACCGCTTTTTAACACTAAGTTTGGAGGTTTGAGAGGATTTGGGAAGTTTGAAAGGAACCTGAATTTTTAAACCTAGGTTTGGCAACTTCTCCCCCAAATGTAGGTTAGAGCTAGGAAGTTGTGAGAGTACTAGTGAGGGATATATTTGGAATATTTGTAGAATAGTAGTAAGAACATAGTAGTAATTAGTAAGTGGTGTTTTGGTTATAATAAAGGAAGTTGAACATTTTAGAGGAAGCAACGATTTTGGGTTTTGTTATTGTGGAACTTTGGCAGAGACATAGCCCCTTTTGAAGGGCTATCAATATTGTAATTTATTTAGTCATTGCAATATATTTCTATCTATTTGTTTGCAATTGTGTTTCCTAAACCCTAGTTAGGAGAATCTAAAGCCAAACTCACCAGTCTCCCAAGCCTAACCTCAGGCCAAATGCAACTACTAAAGGTAAGCAGAACAAGTGGACATATAATGTGTCAGCATTCAAAACAGTAATACATTAGGAAAGAAATGGAATAACGGGAAAAATGTCAGAAAGATGGCTCTGACTTAAGTCAATAACCAAAACTCTTCAAACATCTACCTATAAATATTACAGAATTTCACCAATAGTCACAACCAGAAAATCAAAATCTAGTACAATACATGCATCGCATACTGCATAACTTATTTATAAAAAGATTTGCGAAAAGTATCTTCTTGGTCCCTAAGTTTTGAGTTTAGTTTTCATTTGGTTCTTAAGTTTCAATAATTTACACTCAACCCCTTCAGTTTTGAGTTTAAATTCCATTTGGTCTATGGGTTCAATAATCTTACATCTTTTTCTCGGAGTTTTGAGTTTAATTTCATTTGGTCTCTAGGTTTCAATAGTTTATATATTTTTCCTTGAGTTTTCCTTGGTACACACTTTGGCCTTTGAGGTTAACTTTCAATTAATTAATTTAAAATAATTGTGACGTGAATTTCTTAATTAATTTTAACAGTGATGGAAAATTAGTGAAAACCAATCTCACTATTTTATATTAATGTATAGACATTAACACCAAAGATTAAATGCTGAGTCTTTGGTGAAAAATCAAGGTTGATAGTGTAAATCTTGAGCCTAGGGAACAAATGGAAACAAGGGTAGAAATATAACATTTTGAAAACTAGAAACCAAACCAAATGAAAACTAGAACCATACAGTAATTTTCTTTCCCAAACAACTTTTTGTCAAACAAATTGATTTTGGAGTGTGATTACCTCAATAGATGCATTATACTCTTCAACTAATTGTTTGAATTGAGAAAGCAAAATCCGATGTGCTTCAACTTCTTTATAGACATTCTTCAGTGGAATTCGAGCCAATCGACCATCACCATTAACAGCTTCAGAACTTAAGTCATTTAACTCTATACAATCAAGAATCAAGATATCAAACTTGAGTCACGCCAATGCAGAAATGACAGCCAATAAATCGAGAGATGCAAACCCTGAGGATTAGTGCAAGACAAAATACGAGCAAATGCACGAAGTGATTGGGGAAGACCTCTCCCTTTCCCTGTGGCAGATCTCACTTCTCTGATGGTGTATAAAAATTACAAAAGCTGTAATAGTTTGGTCAAGATAACGTAATATGATATAATTTTTGAGATAAAGTAATACGTACTCTATCCACGTTTGATTATCTAAATTTTGTTATAATCAGTATTCTATTACTCGAACTCCTGCAAATTCTATTGAATATATTTGCCCTCGAAAAGTTTATATAGGTGGGTGACAGACCAAGCAAAAAAATTCTTCTCACTCAGACGCTCATTACTTTTACTTGACTGCATTTATATACAAACATAAATTTCCAATATAAGTAAATATTCAATTCATACAATATTTTCAGCATGGCATCCATTACCGCATGGGAAGCAACTCAGAACAACAAATCATTAAACTCAAAACTGGACTCTTGTCTCCATAAAGCAGATACTACATGCTAAGAAGCAAGCACGAACACGGACATGGGACATGGATACAGATACAACAAGACACGGTGATAAGCCAATTTCTAAAATAATAGAATATGGACACGTTGGGGATACACTTTTTTTCAAAATTAATTTTTTTATACTATGTAAATTTGTCCCAAAATACTGAAGGTTCTTCATTTCCTCAACAAAAAAGAAACACTAAATGTTCTTCACAAAAAAAAAAAAACATAAAATGTCATTGTGTCATTGTCAATTATCAAGTTAATAATTAACTATTGTAGTTTGTAGGAGTACAAAACATATTATATATATTCAAACATTCAACCTATACCTAAGTTAGCAATTTAACCTAAACTGGAAAGTGGTTTTCCATACAAAAGAATAAAATATTAAAAACTATACTCTCAAATCTATGATATCTTGATCCTTATCAACACCATCCTCCTTAATAATTTCAACCTCCAACTCTGAATCATCTAAAGATAAATTAGCTACTTCAAGTGAATCAAAAGCATCTCCCGAATATCCCATGACCTGGTTTCTCCTTTTGAATATTCTGGAGTTTTTCTAGACAAAAGACGAAGGTTACTGTAGATAAATACAAAATCATCTGCACGTTGAGACGTCATTTTGTTCCTATTAATGGAGTTAATAAAAGAATATGTGCTCCAATTTCTTTCCAACATAAAGAGGATCAGGTTGTCCTAAAACTTTAAAAACAATCTTTTGAAGTATTGGTAAATAAGCCCCATGAATTGCCCACCAACTTCTAGAATCTATAGTGTATCTCTTGCACATGGAATCATATTTATCAAAATCTCCAGTTTTTGTAGAAAATTGAGCAAATTCTATGTTCACTTTTGCACAATCCTCGGGCTACTAAAATACCTAATTCAAACACGTCATAGAAAGAAGAATAGTACTCCATGACTTGGTTTAGCAATTTGAGAGTAAAGTGATGTGATGTGCTAAACAGTGAAGTGGAGTGCTATTCTTGTTCCAATGTCCTGTTTAGCACATTGGAATACTATTCATGGAGTACTATTCTTCTTTCTATGACGTGTATGAATAGGTATTTTAGTAGCCCCGAGGATCGTGCAAGAAGTAAACATAGAATTTGCTCAATTTTCTACAAAAAAAAAAAATGGAGAGTTTGTTGATTATTCTATATGCGAGAGATACACTACAAATCCTATAAGTTGGTGGGCAACTCATGGGACTTATGCACCAATGCTTCAAAAGTTTGTTTTTAAAGCTTTAGGACAATCATCATCCTCTTCATGTTGTGAAAGAAATTGAAGCACATATTCTTTTATGAGCTCCATTAAGAGGAACAAAATGATGCATCCACGTGCATAAGATTTGGTATTTATCCACACTAACCTTCATCTTTTGTCTAGAAAAAGACCAGAATATTCAAAAGGAGAAACCAAGTCATGGGATATTGCAGGAGATGCTTTTGATTCGCATGAAGATGTGGGCATGCTTGAAGTAGCTAATTTATCTTTAGATGATCCAGAGTTGGAGGCTGAAATTACTAAAAGGAGGATGGTGTTGATAAGGATGAAGTTGTCATTGAGATTTGAGAGGATAGTTTTTTATTAGTCTTTAATATTTTTTTCTTTTGTATGGAAAATCACTTTCCATGTTGAATATACCTAATTTGTTTTGTACTCCTACAAACTACCATGGTTAAATATTAACTTGACAATTGACAATGACATTTTATGCTTTTTTTTAGTGAAGAACATATATTTATTTATTTTGTTAAGGAAATGAAAAACATTTAGTATTTTGTGTCTATGTCCTATTATTTTAGAAATTTGCGTATCACCGTGTCCATGTCCATGCTTCTTTGGAGGGAGCTCTCTATGCAAGAAGGAACTCCAACTAAGAGAAATTGTGATTAGAATTTGATTCGGATAATTGATCCATACCTAGCAGCACATAAATTTCTTAGAAATTTAAACTTGGGAGTTGTATCTTTATTTTACACAAAATCACCTGAAACTTATATAAGAGAATAATAATAAATTTCAAAAGCGAAATTTTTTGTGACTTGTTAGTGTTTGCTGCTTAGTGGGAGTTTTTGGGAGGGTGTATACAGTCTTAAGAGAACTTCGGAGGTCATTAATTGATGTGTGTGCCTTTATTAGGTCCAAATTCAACATATCCTTGCGCTCCAGTGGCCGTGGCTAAGCCTTTTTGTAAATAGTTGTTGAACTTGTTTTAGTTGATTGGAGATTCTTTCTAGTTTGTCTCTTTCTTTTTTTTCTTTTTACTCGTTTACTCTATGCAGGCACTTTTTTTTCCATTTTCTTCCAATTAAAGTTAGTTTTTATTTTAAATTGAATCTTCCCCCTTCGACAGGAAAAAGACCCATGGATAATTTGGAATTTACAAATAAAGAGGAATTCCATCTAAATGAAGTTACAAAAACTGAAGAGGCTTGTTTCCTTTAGAGAAAAAAAAATGAAGTTACAAAAAGCTTCTCCAAGGGAATAATAGAGAGTTGAAGGCTTAAGCTAAAAATATTAAACTACTTTTTGACAAAGATAATAACCTGATGGTGAAAGAATTCCCAGTGGAGTAAACACCTTTCACATAGTCGGTACCTGATGTGCAACTTCTTCCCCAAAGTTCCAACTTTATTCTCGCCAAAGGATCATCTTTAACAGTTTTAACTGGGACCTGTACCTGAGTATGCCATATTTCCATGTAGACATATACAATTCAACATTCAAATGAGTATCCATAAAAAAAAAATATAAAGAGCATCATCTTCAAAACAGAATTTTAAAAGTAAAAGAAGCGAATTCAAATGATAAATAGCATTACCAAAATATACAAGTATCATCCTACACATCCACTTCTTTTCCTAAAGATTAAGAGAAAAAAATAGTTATTATCCTAAATGTGAAAAGATCTGAGAGCAAGGAGAGGTGGCCGTAGTCAAGCACGGGGGAGATTGGCCAAATAGGAGAAGGTTGATGATTGAAGAGGAGGATCAGCTGTTTGTCCATCCAAGAGCCATGCACTTACATAACTACTTCATGCAAGATTGAGAGAATTAGAAAAACCAAAGAAGATTGTTTGCGTTTGTTGGTTTTAAGATGCCAAAATGGATCAAACCTATGAGGAGTGGACACTGCATTTTGGATAGTGTCGATGTCGGACATGCTCACCTGACATGTGTCAGACACGCCTGACAGACACAAAACTGTGTCATCTTTTTTCTTTTGCTTTTTTTTATTATTCTGACAAACGCCAACACGTGAGGACATCACTGGATGACACATTGGGGGACGCTAACATCATTTTATTATTATTCTTATATTATATTATTAAAAGTTATTTTTAAAATATAAAATATTTTTTAACAAATAAACCCCGGCCTCTCTAAAAGTCTTCCAAGTTCAGCCCTCTCTCCAATCGATTGGTATTGTGTCGTGTCACATGTTGGTGTCGTGCTTCCTGAGATCAAACTAAGAAGACCACTTTAAATCCTAAAAGGGAGTCCTAATTGATTGAAACTATCATCACAGTGGAATTATAATAATGCTTAAACTTTTTTTTAGAGGAACAGCTATACAATAACCATAGTTCTCCATTGCGTCAATAATTTCCTTCAATCTAAATTTCCATAACTTACCTGATCATGAATGTTGTATGGAAGCGCAAACCCAAAATCCAACATCAACGTAGCATTTGAATATTTTCCATACCTTATTAGTACCTGTAAAATAGCCCTAGTAAATTTAAGGGTAAAAAAATCAAATGTATTACATCAATTAAAATGAATTATATTGGCTTGCGATTGCTTGCAATATAATCACAGAAGTAACCAATAAAGCATGTACATAAAACAATATCATGTATGAGTCATATATACAGAAACAATATCCAAACCATGAAACAGCTCAACCCGAAACTTTCAAGAGAAGAAATCTGTAGATCCATGGGAAATCTTGATTCCAACTTCTCCCGTGCAAGTAGATTTCACAAATCATGTAATTAAAAATGATAAGCTTCTTCACGTATCAAAGGTTCAGAAAAGATTGAAATATGTTAAGACTTCATATCATACAAGTAGTTTGTACACATCCATGGTTCAGACAAAATTACAGTTTTGTTTCAAATGAACGAAATATAAGCATATAACCATAACTTGAGAATTAATATTAGAAAGGTATTCAAAAGAAATCAATGTAAAACTTCCCCGAGCAATCAGGTCCCCACAGGAATGGAGACACCAAAAAGAAGAAAGAATGAAAAGAAATTGTATCACTCAGTTCAAAGATCATACGCAAAAAAACATGGAGAGCCATTGAACGGAAGTTCGTTTGCTATGTTGATAGAGCAAAATTGAAGGTGAACCAATAAATAAATCACTCCACCTGAACCTTGTATATTTAGTTGAAGTTAAAAATCAAAATGAAAACTTACATGTTCACCAGGGGCAAAATCACGATCAGCAACAACCTAGACATATATATTCAGAAACTTGAAAGTCAAAAAAGAAAGTTTAGTTGGGGAGAAAAAAAGTATAATAGCAAATAAGCAATAAAACAAACTAATGACATCAATTACAAAAGGAATTGTTGGTTTGAAGACAGAGGTAACTATGAAGCTAGAACATCCATGTCAAGATAATGCCAGGTCAACTAAGATTGTAAGAAAAATATCATGATGGACAGCAAAAGAATGCTAGGCCAACAATCACCAAAGTATACACAAGGAAGGGTACAAAGGGAATTTGAACCAAGGCAATATGGTTGTTAGGTTTGCAAGTGGTCCTAACAACACATGGCAACAGAAGGGAAGGAATATATATCTAGGTGTTTTGTGCTACGATTCTTTATGTGGAATTGAACGTTTGTTTGGTTCATTAGGAGAGAACAGCCCTCTTACTTTGCTGGAAAAACTAGCTTGAAGTCCTTTTGTGGTATTGTGATTCATACAGAACACATAGTACCAATCCTCCCAATATCACTCTGTTGTGTGTGTGCTGTTGTGTATTCTGCATTGTGTGTGTGTGCTGGTTTGAGCCTTCTGTAGGCACACTGGGAGCTTAGCAAAGAACTTCCACAGATGGAGTAAATTTCAAGTAACAATATGTTAACTTCCAGAAAATAGGATTTATAACCAGAGAGAGAGGAAGAGACCTCAGAGAGCTGTTTGTCATCATCATTTAGTAACATTGCTTCTGAAGCACCATCGTGATTTAAAAAATCTGCAAATGGAATCTGTCAAAAATATTAAATTATACAAATATAACTGAAGTAAAGCTTCTTTTGTACTAAGAAATCTGCTCGAGCTCACAAAAAATGTATGCAACCAAATCAAAGCTTTTGTTGTACAATAGAAAAGAAATGTCATTTCGTCTAATAAAAGAATACCAGAGAGACACCCTCTGTGCTTCTCCATGCTCTAGAAGTAACTGTCAATCAATAGTAAAGTAATGAAAATGTATAACAAAAAATTTCAAGGAATTGCAAACTGATAGTAACTCAAACTGTTTGGCTTCACTACATATGCACATCAGAAGAGGAAAACATCACAACTGACATACCAACCTTCTTGACAGAATTTACCTACCAAGGGCATATGCATGCATGAAATCATCGCAACTGATCCTATCAATAATTTCAGGAAAGGCTTCCAGTGCCTGAAATCATATGATGTATGCATAACATTAAGAAAATGAATCAAACTTCAAAAGTAACCTCAAGTCAAAAATAGATTGAAAAAAAATTGATAGACATGATCTAATAAAATACTATTTTGTATGTAATTTGTAAATATTTACAACATATATAGCATATACAAACATAAAAAAGACATTAGTGCTAACAAAAAAGAATTGCACAAGACATATAATACCTAGATGCAAAGCTAGGATGCCATTTTGCAACTCTGTATCTTAAAATCGACCAAAAAAGTTCATATTACAAAATAAATATATTTTAACTTTATGATGTAGTATACCTGATTTTATCGAGACATATTAAAAGTTGATCAAGTTCAGAGTTCATTTAAAACTTAATCATTGAACTAGGGGATAGAAACTTTGAATATGAAGATACTAATATAGAATCAGCAAGGCACCCTCTAAATGTCAAGCTATAAAAAGAATTATTTAGCTAAAGCAAAGCACTTACTTTCCTGATTGCCAGAAATTCCCTTTTGATCTGTGATCTTTGATTAAGTGATTCCTCATATAAAGAGCTTTTACGAATCATCTCCAACTCGCTTTCTTTCCAAAATATCTGCAATAACTCAAAAGGGCAAGAAGCAGAGCCAACTTGTTCTCTATGAGCTTTTCAAATTAGTGTCGAACATCGTAATATTGAAAGCTTAGAAATTTCGGCAGCTCATTAATAAAATAGAAATTGATTCAGATTGAAAAAAACAAAAAATCATTCAGGGGAAATAAAAACAAATATGAATGAAAAAGAAGAAAAATAAGGACCCCTACAACCAAATTGCTGCCAAAAAAAGCCATGATGAAACTAGCTGATGAACTTTTTTCCTTGTTTTTGGTAAAAACAATTGATGAGATGTTATGCAACCTTTTATGGCATGCAGTAGAATAAAATATTAATGACTTGGTGTGCTTGCTATAAACGGACAGACATACACACACACACATATATTAATAAGAGAAAGATAAGGAAGATCAAACAAAACAGAGAGAATTACTATAATTTTATAACATGTAGTTTCTAGGCCACAACATGTCAACATCCATGGAATAACTGCAAAAACTTTATCCACATAATTTATAGTCCTGCCACATCTTGAGAATGCTGGATTATGCATGGAATTTATTCCATAAGTCATTCTTGTTTGGTTTAGGATTAATAGAAACCCACACACATACACACACAAAAATTGCTCAACCTATATATGGTTGCTCATATTTGCCAAGCTGAGCTAACACGTATATTGTTTCCACATATCAGCTCCTTCAGTATGATATTGTTTCAAACATAACGGTAAAAGGCAGAATATTAACTGTGTTATGCATCTCCCATGGTTGAGGAAGTCGAATGATGTAAGGTGCCCACTCAGAACCCTAGCATGAAGAAAATAAATCATTCATCAAAATAGAAAATCTCAATTGGTTTCTTGTTCAAGTTAATAGCACAGATGAATACAAATATAGCTCTCATCTTTGAAATAACCAACCTAACCATGTCCTTACCAGGCCTAATTTATGTTCAAGAAGAACTACAACAGCGAGCTTGGCAACATTTCCAATCTCATTGCCTAAAAGATCTCTAATGGGTAAAGGAAGACTATCAGGTGAAATTTGCTGCAAAGAAAAAAAATATCTTACAACAATATTTTAAATACATTCTCTTAAGTATTATAAAATTCATCACAAAGTTGTTTACACTATACCACATTGAAAGGAACCTTTAAAATACAATCTCCAGCCCGTATAGTCTCAGAAGCAAACAGAAACCTACAGTTAGCAAAACGTATGCTATTGGTTTAAATTGTTTAAACCTCATAAGAATGTAATGACGGAAGTCAAAGAAGTGTGAGTACCTTCCAATGGAAGATTTCCCAATAGAAAGCACTGACGAGATCTTTGTCTCTGCTTTTCGTTCCAACCATGGTAGAAATGTGTCATCGTTACTCTCAGCCAAGGAATATAGTTCCTGGTAAGTGCAGAATGATTAGCACCTAATTTTGGATTGAGGTGGTGTCATTAACACGAGTATACTATTCAACTACAACATATTGGAAGAATTGGCAATATACCTTACGAAGAGAAGAGGTTGAGAAGTGGCTATTGAAGTAGAAAGCATTAGAAGTACAGAGTACTGGAGATGTCTGCCATCGCCATATATTGTTTAATCGAATTCCCAAAAACATTTAAGACTCTCAAAGTTCTCTGTTGAGTTCACATTAGGACGAATATCCCCAAAGTTTACATCAGTAATATATGCCTCAAACTCTACACATTTCGTCAAAAATTAAAGCGCAGTTAAAAACAGTGAACTTACATTACCTTGTATTTTATGCAAAACATGCAATGCCCATAATACTCCAATGAGTCCAAAATGATTGACGAGTAAGAGAAGCTCTGCAACTTACAGTTCTAACAACTGCCTTCCAATTCCATATTTTAAGGATTTCCTTCTCCAACGCCTTTACACTTTCATATAATGCTTAATACAACAATGTGGTGAAAGAATAACGATGCAATGAAAGCATTTTAAACGAACTGGAAGTAACAAAGCAGTGATTATGACGATAGGAAAGAGTTAGGGTTGGGGCTTGAATTTACATCAGAAATTGAATTACTCTGGAACGGTGGGTTTAAGGTTAGGTTTTATGCAATCTAATCGTTCTGGATATTGATCTGCTGTATGATTTACTTCAGAGTGCAACAATGGTGGAGGAAATCAGTGAGAAACCGAGTCGGCACTCGGCAGCTGAAGAAGAGTAAGAAGGAGTTAGAAAAAAATTGAAGGGGAAAGCCGCCCTTTTATAGTAAATGTAAATGGCGCGTAAAATAAAACCAAAACCGATATTACTAATCACTTTTTGACAAAAAAGAAAAAAAAGGCAAAAGGGAAAAAGGTATAACTGGCGAGATATAATAAATTATCGGACGTTTGGGAGAAGGATTATAATAATTCCACTATTATAATAATATGCATTTAGAAAAAAAAATTATGATAAGTAGTGTTTATTATAGTATACGTTTGGAAAATGATTAATGATAGTATACGTTTGAAGGATGATTGAAGAATGAGTGAAAAAGACTGAAAAATGAGCACATTTTTTAAAATACCATTCATTTCCTTCCTTTGCTTGGGCATACTAACTTATTGATGTTAAAAGTGTAGGTTAAAACTACTATAAATATTAGTATTGTACATATCAATGATGCATGCAAGGATAAAGATACAATTACTAGATTTGAGATGGTAAATAGTTCATGTTATAGCTTCTCTTAGGTATGTCCTCTGAATGTGTAAACTCTAGCATTTTATGAAGGTCTCTACTTAATCAAGGAAATTGATATATTTCGTGTGCTAATGCTATGAGAGTTTTTATTGACTATTCAAATGACTGAGGTCACTGTTGATATTCATAATGAGCCAGTTGATTTGTAGTTAACATCACGATAATTCTACCTCTTATTTTCGAAGGTATATTTTGTGCATGTTCCTTGTGAGTAATTCGGCAACTCGTCTATGACTTGCAGGGTTATTGAAATTATAGTATTTTGGTTAAATAATGTGCTTGAGTGGTTGGTTTTTTTATATTCTCAAGATAGTTCTTATCTTTCAGTTCACGACACATTGATTGATTGATGGTTGATAGTTGGATTTTTTGTAAGAGAAAAGAAAAAACAAACAAAATACGAGACTTTCTCCCTTTTATTCACTCTCTCGTGAAATGGATTACAATAATATATGTACTTCTTTTTGTTTAACATAATTATTATTTGGAGTAATTTTCGAATGGTGATAGTTGTATATAGATCTTCAAATGCTGGACTAAAATGTATAAATGAATAACTCTTTAGGACGACATGGGCTGTCCAAGTGGGTGTGGCCTTCTCTACTACGACCACATCCATAAGCTAACTTGCCTTAACTTTTCCACAATTTCTACAAACATGCTTTCATGAAAATTTGTTGTCATGGGTCAATGTTGAGAAAGGATTGTGACTTAATGGACTAAAATCACAATTAAAATAGAATGAGAATAATAACGGTAAAGAAGGAAGAGAACAACACGTAGTGGTTTCGTCGTAGAAAAATTCTTAAGCAAACTAGGGTAACCACGTATAATGATAGAAAAATTGAAGAATAATGAACTCTCTTATAAGAAAGAACTCGATTTTATTTTGCACTAAATTGTTGGATATTTTGGAATGGCTTGACAACTATTGGTCTTCACCTACTTATAGCCGAAAGAAATTCGACCAACAAACAAATTCAATAGCTCCAAATTGTCCTTGATAGATATGAAGGATCTAGTGGTTCCAATTTGTTCTTGATCAATATGAGAGATCTAAGGACCAACAAATGATCTTGGACAAAGTGTAAGATCCAATAGCCCACAATTATCTCTAAGAAACTTCTTGAAAAATCAGAAAATTTCTTGAAAACTATCCAATAGATAAGGCAAGCCACAATGGATTCATTGTCGTCACAAAATGGTTTGTATCATTTGCATAGAGTGACATCGTTAAAGTTGACCTCATTGAGATATGATACATCAACTATGTATGCGTTGGATGAGAATGGTAAGGACTTAGTTTTAAACGGCTTAAGTGATTCATTAGAACATGTTAGCACATGTCAACAAATACCTAATTAATACATCAGATGGTCATCCAAATGTACTCTACATTACATCAGTCCATGAGCATCCAATATCATCATTTGTAGTTCTTGTGTATAATGTAGCATTATCGAAGATGGTCTCTTGAAATGCCAATGGGTGTTTCAAGAATTAAGATTTTTTATCTTCAGTTTTTTGCAAAAATAAATAAATAATATATATAAAAAATTGGTTGAACGAGTTTAGAATCATCATATCCAAATGATAAACGCACTTTTTCGTTAGTTTTTCTTTTTTATATAAGTTGGTATTTTCTTTTAAAACTTTAGATCCAGTTAAAATAAATAATCAAATCATGTTCACGACCAATTACATCCAATCAAATCATATTCACTTTTCAAACAATGCAACGGACTACATCATTTTTTTAAAACGTGAGAATTTAAACCTCCAAACTTAAGAGAATAAGTATGTCAAATACAATTGAGCAATATTGACAAGCTCGATTCAAACGTACTTGGACAAAATATACATGGACGAAATACACTGTACCTTTACTCAAATATCACAACGAATCAATTTACATATACGAAGTTAACGGTTTAATCAAAGCATACATATGCACAACTTTTACAAAATAATCGAAATCATATGCAATAATGCATTCTATATATATATATATATATAAAGACAAATGGCCGAATAATTTTCAAGGCTTTCGAGATAGTAAAGGTTCCAATTGAGGGTCAATTTCATTGAAACTTGGAAGCTTTTGGAAGCCCGACTCTAACTGACTCACTGAGAAATCCTCACTTCTTGACTTCACTAAACTTTGGAGAAAGCTTGATTTATCTTTAGGAGATGAATCCGATGTTTTGGTTGTTTCATTTAAGCTCTCTACATGTTGAAGACAAACTTGAACGGCATCATGAACTCTTACAAAAAACCACTCCTTGCCAATAAGCTCGACGACGCCTGATCTTGAAAATGTAAGCAGAACGTCTCGATTCGGATTGGAAATGGCAATCTGTATATGAACCAAATGGTTAGTCGAGAAATAATTTAGTGATTGTTTGTGTTGTGGTGAGAGAAATGAAGTTAAAACTACCTGAATATCACGGAGTTTGTACTCTTGATATAAATCTTTTAGAGCTTGGACAGCACTTGAATCTATGTAGGTAACAGCTGCCCAAGTAGAGAACACAATGGGAAAACAGAAACTGAAATTAATAATTAAGACTGAAAAGGTCAAAAAATAAAGAAGCAAATAGTTTTAGTAGTCGTGTTTGAGAATGGATTTAAGCAAAACTAAGTTGATTATACATCATTAAGCACAAATTTCTTTATGTTAAGAGTCTTTTTGGATTGACTAGAGAACAACGAGGGATGATGTATAAACTTACGTGCCATCTCTATAATCACGAAATAGACTCTTTCGACGTCCGGTCCACGACCAGTAGATTGATCCACTTCTACTTCATATTCACGTAACCTGTGAAGAAATATAGATATATTTTTAATTTTAGTATACTTGAAAAAACTAGAAGATAAAAAGGCAAGTAATTGGCCTCAATGGAATTGTGAGGATGAGGACGGGTGGGAAGAAGCACCTGTCTTTGATGTAACTTGTGTTAGCAAAATAAATTGGTGCATCAATTCGAACAACCACAATCCCATTATAGGTATATGCTTCAGGATACTGTTGAACATTTCTATACACAGTGGTGCCGGGAAGACGCCCCAGTACAGCTGTAAAATGACAAATCAAAGAGTTAACATTGAAGTATGAGGATACCATAGCATTTTGTTAGACGTAGTAGTCATTAACAAGTTTGTTAAAAGAAAAGGGTTATAAATAGAGCAAGTTAGAACAAAGTAAGTTGAAGAATTGATCAGTTGTTTGTGCTTGCGCATAGGCTTGGGATATTTAGTAGTAATTTCTTATTCTTGAAATCGTCAACACAATTTCAAACCCAATTCTCTACTCTCTCTCAGGATACTCTAATTAGGATACTTCATAATATCAGAAGTAAACAATGACAATTTAATTTTATCGATTAATTACAAGCCTTTTGCTCCTTCTAAGGATCATGTACTTCAATACCTCAAAGAATTTTTGTTTTCTGTATAGTCATTTCGCAGAAGGATATAATTATTCAATAATAGAAGTGATTAAATAAATAGGCCAAATGTCAGGAAGTAGTGTATCACTTAACCATACGTGATTGGTTAGAGAACAGAAGCATAATTAGATTACTACAGTATTTATATTATCTATAATGAAAATTCACTAGGCGCCTTTTTGACAAGATACATAAATCAATCACACAAGGTTAATTTTAAATTTTTAATAGAGGTAAAACTTAAATGTGGGACACAACACGCCACGTTCACATAAAAGCATTAGAAATGCACGACTTACCCATATGTGGATTTGCAGATTCGTGAATGACAAAGGCCAGTGAAACACCCACCTACGATATAAACTTCACATTAAACCACATTCTTTTCAAGATACTCTTAGAAAATAGACCATGGACAAGTCAAACAACATTAAATAGGTCAAAACCACGAATCTGTTCAAGTTGAAAGCTAAGATAAAACAATTTCCGTAATAAACTAGAGCACACAAAAAGTCGGTATTTAATTATGTAAATAACACTATTGTTCAGATCAGATTATAAATATGTACCCCAATTAAGACACCAATCTCAATACCCAGGAACAAAGTAGCAACGGCAGTTATCACCCAAAGAAGAAAATCTTTCTTATCTATACGCCACAAAAAAATAGCTTCCTCGTAATCCACCTGAAACAATAGGCATACAAAGAAAAATGAATAGCAGTTACTCCATGACAGCTATAAATACACATCATGAAAAAGAAATGATAATAAAGTTCCATAATAAGATGATCTCATTTAAACAAGCAGGAAAATATGGTCCCTTTCAATCGTGAATCTCCCATTTAAATAAACAGGGAAACATGATTTGTTGCAATGAACAAATATGGAATTTCACATATGAGTTATCAGTCAAATTATACGAAAGAATTAATGACTATTGAACAACAAAACTTAGTACTTTTTTCCAAGTCCTTTTTCTTGACCAAACTCTATCAATATGAGCATGTGCTCTAGCTCTAATCATGACTTAGCTCATTGATTAGATAAGAAGTACATTTAGTCATCATTCGTTATCATGATCAAAGGATCAAGCTCAGAAAAAGAATCTGCTAGATTAGTGGTACTTACCAAAGTTATTACAGCAGAGATGACAATCGCAGCCAAAGCACACTAAGATGACAGAGAACAAATTAACAAAGTTAGCATATTTAATTAAAAAATAGATGTGTTTGAAATGCATAGAATTGGAATCTCAAATTTACTACAATATTTCCTCCTTCTGAAACTACAATCCATAAACTGCTTCTGAAACTACAATCCATAAACTACGTCCAGTGCAGTGCAGGTTAATGAAGTTCAAGTCCAAAAGGGGATATGGAAGATGGTAATAGTAATAAGAAATAAAATGTTAAAAGTAATTTTTAATCTCAAAGTTTAAGCATTAAAGATTAAAAAGAGTTCATTATATATTTATTTTAAAAAAACCACATTTAAGTTTTCTCAGCTCCTATTCAAAATATTTAACGCTGGTTGCAGCATTAGTGTCATGACCTTCTCTGTAGAAGGAAAAGGGAACGCAATGGAACAAACAATAACATGGTCCAAGTACCCTGCTACTTTAATGTCTTTTATAATGCAGAGAAATGAAATAAACCTGAGGTATGTGCTCAAACAGCGGAGTCAAGAAAAGAAGGGCACCGCCCATAATGATTCCTGTAACAATCTGAGATAAGCTAGTTTTTGCTCCACTTTCATGGTTCACAGCTGATCTTGAAAAAGAACCTACGAAAATGGAAGAAAAGGTAATCAGACTGATGATTTGTTGAACAAAGAAATATGAGATTATTTTATATTTCTAGTCAATTATGAGTCCATGGTTAGTAGCTGAATAAGAGAAATCTCAAAGATACCTGTTGTAGGATATGCAGAAAAAAATGAGCCAACAACATTGGCTACTCCAAGGCCAAATAACTGTTACAAAAAGAATAATAGAAATTAGAAATAACTTTTCCCAAGTTGAAGTAGTCTGCTTCAAGGTGTACAAGATATGTTTTCGAAGGACAAAAGAAGCATACCTCCTGATTTGAATCTAACTCGTACCCGTTCTTGGCTGCTAATGCTTTGGCAATCCCAACAGATTCCTAAGTACAAAAGAGAATGTCCAAAAGAAACCACCGATCATCAAGAATGATAATGACGTAAGCACCAAATTTCGGGAGGTAAGAATGACTACTCCTACCAATATAGCCACTCCAGTAATTAGAAAGGCAGTTGGAATCAGCGACTTCACATGCTCAAATCTCTTAGGAATTGAAAACGTTGGAAGGCCTTGGGGAATGTCTCCAACCTAAACCAATAACACTCATTTAATAAGCATTCTTGCTTCATTGTAAACAAATCATCTGAAGTTTCTAATTCTTTAAAAAAAAACTATAAGACTACCAAATAGCAGGTGTATGTTCTTAAGGAAAAATAAAGAGCAAACAGCATGAATATAAATCAATTAAATACCACAATCAACACTGTAAGAACAAAATTCAAATATATGTATGGAGTCTTTCACTAAAACTACCAGGTCATTGTCTATGCATGGTTCATAATTAACATACACCAATTTTAGTTTATGGAGCATTGCAACAAAATTAAAATGATTCTGGTTTGAAGCATATTATTATAAGACATTTGCATAAAACTGTTGAATCTGCATAAAGTAACAAACAGACCGAGAAAGGATCTTAATTTCTTTTTATTATAATTGCTTACCAAAGAGATGGAAGGTAGATTTAATACTTTCGCTAAAGTTGTGCCCATAACAACTGCTGTAAGGGGACCAGCAACTCTGAGAAACCGTAAGTGCTTCCTTGTTTTTCCCTAATCACAAATGCTAAAATCATAAGAATCTGATGATAATTTACTATTATTAATAAGTAGATTATAGATAAAATTCCATACCAAATGCTTCATGATTTGGAGTACCGCAAGGATAGCTGATCCCATTATAAAAGGTGCCCATAAGAACTACATATTAAAATCTCCATTAGACGGTAAACATATAGAAAACTGAATAAGATCCAAATCCTGTAAAAACAATCTCATGCAAAGATACTTTATCAATTTAATTTTTCCCTTGTTTGTTCTGTGGTGTATTAGTTGATGTTCCAAACTAAATATGCCATGAGCGTTAAAGTGGAATTGCTTACCAAGTAAAGGAGATTTCAAAATTCAAGATTAGAACTTTAACTTAATTGCCAAAATAGGAGTTGATGTAAAATACTTTAAAGTGCATCCTAAGGAGATTAGAAAGAGAGACAGCACTGTCCATTGGAATTAAGTTCGATCAGGTATTTATTAATCGGATTTGCATGAAAAGTTTCTAGTTTGAAGCTACTCTAATACAAATCACCAAAAAAAAATTAATACAAGACCCGCAACACATACCCCGTCTGCTCCAGCTATTATGCTCTCAATAAGAGGGATGATTCTGCTACTTCTTGATACATCATACCCCAGAAAGTATTTCACTTGGGATAATCCAATCACAAAGGCAGAAGCTGTAGTAAAGCCAGAGATTACAGAGTGGCTGATAAAGCGAATAAGCCATCCAAGCCTGATAAAAGGCAACAAAATAGTGAAATAGAGTATCTAATTAGGACAAATTTAATCAAATTAATCAAATAATAGAATTATTAGGAGACTAGTTTTCTTCATACCCAATTCTACAAAAGGATTCTGCCATTAGACAGTTGGTTAAGGTACTAGCTGTTATTATATAAGTGAAACATTCACCCTCCAAAAATAATGCTTCCGTTTCAAGTATTCCGAAAACAATGTTTTAGTTATAACACAGTCACTAAATAGGATAAAAACCAATAATTTTGTTCAAGGTTCAGTTTGATAAGTGCTATAACACGTTTTATCAATGTAATTGGTGATTAATTACATATAAGTTTGCTGATTCAACTGCCTAATTTGTCAAATATCAATATAAATATATTGAGATATGAAATAATAACCTTTTACATGAAACAAATTTCTCATGAAGTGGGAAGGGATACCTACCTCAAAAGACCCATTGTGCATTCCAATATTCCAACCATAAGTGCCAATAATATAGCGAGTTCAGTATATAATTCCTCAGATGAATTGACAATTCCACCCAAGACATTGGAAACCAGTAAAGAAACCAATGCTACTGGACCAACGGCAAGCTGACGAGAAGAACCAAATATTGCATAGACAAACAAAGGGAGAAAACCTGAATCTGCCTTGCAATAAAAAGTATAGAGTTAAATGAAAATAGGTTATGTAATACAGAGAGGCTTTCAAATCTATGAGCATATAAACGTTAGCAAAATGTAGGGAAGAAAAAGACACCAACGCCATCAGAACAGTTTCCTTTCAATTAAAGATTTGTTAGCTTACAAAGTCCATATATCGGTCGAAGCCCGGCTAGTTTTGCATAAGACATTGCCTGGTAAATCAGAACAAGCGGTCAGACCATAACTTAAGTCAACTATTGTGAAATATTTAAGTAAAATAGAGTCTAAGACAGGTCAAAATCTTCAACAACAGAAACTTGATCTATGGTAAGAAAATTTACATTATGCCATAATAGATCTTTTGAAGTTACTAATCTATACAAAACAAAAATGATATCTATGGTGACAATTCAATCTGACTGTCTTAGTTGTAACTTGTACAGATTTTAATGTTCATTGCTCATTTTCAAAAATCATCAGTTACATTGTAACGTAACTCGCAAAATCGATGAAATGAAACTTTTGAAATGACAAGCAACATGATTGAAGAGCTGAATCAGGGGAAATATAAGATAGTTGATGTCAAGACAAGATTGTTCAAACATCAATATTTCCTTGCTTGACTGATTGAACTAGAAATCCAATGGTGATAATTTGTTCTCGTTCCATAAACAAGACTGAACGTTTAAAGGAACTGCCAATTGTGGTACTCGTACTAAACTTGAACTTAGACTGATTACAGAGTGGACGTAAACCCAAAAACATTCATAATCACCCAAAGTAAATGGCTCCAGAAATCATTAAGGTCATTAAGGATGAGGAACCGGACTTGAAGTTACTTACCCATGAAAAAAGAACAAAAAAGGGAAAAAAATAAAATAAAGTGTCCTGAAACAGATTTAGTGAATTTCAGCAAATACACTTCAGTGAATTTTCTTTTCGGTTTAAAACACTGTTCAATTTTTTAGCTACAACCAATCGGGATGCAACGTAAAAAATTCCAAAAACAAAAACACTCGATTGGCATAATTGACTTATTCTTTGTTTTAAGCTACCAAACAACACTCAAATCTCTTGTAATTTCTTTCCTATCTTCCTCAACAACTAAACAAAAGAAAAAAAAAATCGAACTGCCACAAATCATTTCTGAATCAAACTTCGAGAACAAAAAAAAGAACGAACATACCTGCGGAACGAGCATGATACCAATAGTAATCCCAGACAAGAGATCGCTCTGTAAATACTCCCGCCATTTATACGTTCTAATCCAACGAGAACAAGGTAAGAGAAGCTCCATCCAGTGAATCCAAGTCATCCGCTTAACCTTCGTCGTCCATGACTTCACCAGAGTACCGGCGCCAAAGCCACCAGTCGTAGAAGACGACGACGTAGTAGGATGCTGCAATGGAATAACCTTAACAGGTCGGCCGGAGGTAGGCATGGCGGAATTAGAGAAAGAAAGACTGTTGGCGCTAGGTGATGAGTATGTAATCTCCATGCGCAAAATCAGCGCATGGAGTTGTATGGATTCCGATGGAGAACTAGAGAGGGAGTGTTGAATGAATGAAGGGAGACGGTATCGGAGGAAATGGAAGAGATTTTGTGGATGGAAACAAATTAATTTGCCGGAAAAGATTTGGAATTCATGGTCATTGGACGTCGTTCATCAGAGGAGGTTGCCTCTCCTCATCAATCATCTTGTCAGCATAGAAATAAAGAGGATTCAGTGCTTTTACAAAATCCTCGTTCGTTTTTCTTATAGGATGTATTAAGAACATATTCCGTTCTTATACAAAAAGTGTACATGTATTATTTTTAAAAATACAACCATAAACAAATTAATTACATATTACAATTTTCTATTTTTTACCCTTTTAATGTTTATCAACTAACTCAATTTTTCTTTCCCATCTTTAATTACATAACTTCATCTAACATTTTTAATCCATCTATACAAATATCGAAAAAACTCAATTAATTCAAATACAATCACGTATATTGAACTTATTAAAATGGTTTAGTCTCAATTTCTAACTCCAAAACTAAAATGAATGTATTGGGTGGATGATCCACCTCGACAAACTTATTGGTTTCGACAAACTTATTGACTTGTAATATTTCATTACAGACCACACACGAAAAATTGACATCAACAACATTTTCTAATTATGCCTCTCATAATGTTATTTACTTTTGCATTCGGGTTAAGTATTTTTACTTTATTTTCAGACTATAACATTTAGTTTTCACTTAAATTTCGTACATTTATTTATTTTTCTCCTACTCATCATTCCTCCTTATTTGTAAAATCTTGATTGATGTTGTCTCACACACACAATAAAAGAAATAGCTAGCCTAATCAAATCCATCGTCTGATTGCTAATAATTTTTTATTCAAAAAAGTTAAATAAGTTAATAATTATACATGAATTTTAAAAAAAATTATGACAAAAAATAAATATACTAATAAATATTTTTCTTTATTTTATTATATTTAAAATTTTGCAAGTACAAACGTGTAGAGTTGTCAACAAATAAAATAAAATAATCAGATGGTGATTTCGAATATCATTTATATAAAATATCAATATGCTATTGAAACAAAAACCTTTTTTTAAATAAAACAAGAAAAAGAAAAGTCATTGATTTGAAATTATTAACTATAAAAATAAATGACAAAATAACAAAAAAGGTTTGCATTAAGGTTATTTATGTATTGGGATGGGTTTGCGTCCAAATTCAAAATTGGAATTTGCGTGGTGATGAATGCTTTCGGTTCTTGTTGCCTACAAGCCTGGGGCGGGGCGAGGCGGCCTCTCACCATATCTAACTCTTATTTCCTTTCCTTTTCTTTCTCTCTTTCAAATTAAAACGACTTAATTAATTTAGTTTAGCCTTTATTGTTATTATTATCTATTTATTTATTTTATTTATGGCTTGCTTTTTTAAAATTTATTTTATAGATAAATTGCTGTGGACTTTCAAATATGATATTATCTTTTTTTTTGGGTCAACTTGTAGACATTTTATAGTTTGGATATTAATGTAAAAGGGAAAGGGCGAATCAATCTTATTTACTATATAGTAGAAAAAATCTACCAAACATTTATATGAATGCAATATAAATAATAAATATTTCCACTTTTTAAAATGCCTACAAAAATTTTATTTATAGTTTTCATTATATTTTTAAAAAATCTAGTTATATCGTCCACATTTTTATATTTTAAAAAATTGTAAACAGTACTCATAATATTAACTACAAATATACATTTCTTTATAAGTTTGATTTCTAGTCGAAACAAAATCTTTAAATTGGTTGGTTTAATTCACTTTAAAAATTAAAAAAATGAATTTGATTCATTTACCAACGTTCCAATGTCAAATTAACACTTTGATCGAGTGGAATCGTGATGGCACAACTTTAATTGGCAATAGACGAGAAAGAGGTCCATCTCAATCATAAAAACAAAAACATGTAGTTGATTAATTAATATGTCAACCTAAATCTAAAATGACCATAACATTTTTCACAAACTAATAGTAACTTTCAAAATAAGTATAGTTCAATTAATATAATGTTTCAAAATTAGAGACTCAATTTTAAACACGTTCTAAACAAAATCTAACCGTTAAACAACTCTAACAATCATTTATCAAAAAGATCCTAACTCAATTGAAATTTGTATGTGTCATCCACAAAGTTATTTCTTCAAATCGTTCCGTATTAAGAAAATTATATAATAATCATTTAAATATTCTTTTTAAAAAAATATTTAAAGATCATCCCAACATTCTTTGAAAAATAAAGGCACCCCAAAGGATAAAATCATTAATTCTTGCTTCTCTTCTTTCTAATAACGTTGGTTTATTACAATTTAAGACATGAATATTTGTAAAGTCCATATAGGTGAGTTGAATTAAGAGAACCCAATAAAGAAACGTATTTGTTTTTAATATCACATCACTATCACTGAATTGAAGGGAAAATGTTTAAATAAAAGTATTTTCAATAGTAAACTCAACTAAAATACACAACAGCATTGGAAATGGAAAAGTATTGGACCCCAATTGTAAAAAGTATAGTGACCTTTCATTGTCAAATCATATACTTGGTCTATAATTAAAGTAAGGTTCAAATACATTAAAATCAACCCAATAAAATATTACAAAAACAAGGATGCCACTAGTAGGAGAGGAGATATGCAATCTCATTATTTGATTTCATATATTTGAAATGATAAATTTGGCTAAAATGACCATTGTGGCAATCACACGTGTCGCAAGGGAATAGGAGCAGAAAAGCCAATAGAACGGTGGAAATGATTTTTGATGAAATGAGAAAAGTCGGAAAAGACACATTTAGCCTTCCTCAAATTGATGTTAATATTAATTAACTAACGTTTTTTTATTTTAGTTTTCCTAATTTTAAAAGATAACTGTTTAATTTTATTGAATTTTAAAAATATACTATTCTTTAGTGCATACATTTTAAAAATCTATCTTTTTAATCTATCTAATTTTAAAAGGACTCTCAAATAACTTTATACTTTTATTTTGAATCTATGAATTATTTTATAACCAGGAGTAGGTTCAAGATTAATATAATTAAATAAATAGACACGTTTAGTTTTTGCTGTTTTTCTTATTCCTGCCACCTTTTGTTATTTTTCAAGTTGTTATCTATAAGTTTGCTATTTCTATAGTCATCTATTCAAAATATTAGCATACATAGCAACATTAAAAAAGATGTCAATATAGCAAAATTGGTCAAAGTTAAATGTATAATTGATAAACCATGTTGCAGATATTGATCTAACTATAACCTTTTATCATAGATACATTTTGTTATATTTGTAATTCTTTTAAAAATGTTGCTATGTGATTAATTATTATTTATAAAATTACTATCCGTTATAATTACTCAATATATATGTAAAAAATTGATCATGTACCAATATTATTAGTAGGTCAAGTGTTGTCGACAAAATTTCTACATACATCACTAGAGGTATGATGTAGTTAAACCATTATTTGTTTGTCAAAAAAACTAATTTTTGCTTAAACATTGGAAGGACTAATTTTCTCACTCCAATCAAGTTCACTTCTTAAATTGAAGACTAACATGGATGTCCATGCCACACAATGTATTCCAATAATACAATAAATAAGAACACAAATGAAAGTTGAGATGTTAAATGAATTTAATTCTTAAACATGGATTGTAAGGAAAACTTATATAAGTGTGTATTTGAAATAACTTTGGGTAATGATATTTTAAATTAAACTCACATTCTCTCGAGAATAAAAGGTATGTTGATTTTACTTTATTTTCATTTGATTTTATTTAACATTTGAATTTATACGAGGGTATATGAATGAATAGAGGTCAGGTCCAAATAAGAAAACAATGTGAGATATTAATTATAAAGGAGAGGTCAGGTCCAAATAAGAAAACAATGTGAGATATTAATTATAAAGGCATAGTCCAAGTAAAGTCGGTAAAGAATTTATAGTTATTATATTTTAAGTCCATTATAACTTCATATATATATATATATATAAGAAATTATTTTATAAAATTTGGTAAAATTTATCAACAAATAGGGGTATTTCATTGAAAGTGACTGTTCACACGAGATTTCAAATAAATATAATTCGTGAAATTAAACTTTGTTATATTGATGAATATTGATCTTCGGTCTTTATGATGTTGTAATTGCAAGTCTATTTGAGTTTTAGTCTTATGGAATTCAAGTAAAGTTTGATCTCTCGAATACAAGATAAAAACTTAAAATTTATTGATCTTCGATCTTTAGGATATTGTAGTTGCAAGTCTAAGTCTTCTGGAATTCGATCTTTAGGATATTGTAGTTGCAAGTCTAAGTTTTCTGGAATTCGATAAGAACTTGCACGTCTTGGGAGCTTTATAGAAGTTTGAATATTCAATTCTTCAGAGTTTCAATTATTCATTAACCAAAGACCCCCAGAATTGAATGACAATGAACTCTATTTATAGATAAATTTTATGGGCTTTAGGTGGGCTTGAGCTCATTTGCTTGGTGGGCTTGGACTTCGACTCATTTGCTTGTTGGGCTTGGACTTGAGCCTATTTGCGAATTGGGCTTGGACTTAGGCCCATTCGCTTTTTGAACTTGGGCTTGAGCTCATTTATTTGTTGGACCATATTTACTGTGATGATGTGACATAATCTAATTAGTCAAAATTTATTTTTCAACAGTGACAAAAGGAATCTAAATTTAAGACTACTGTTTATATTAATTACATAAGAAATTTCATTAATAAATCTAGGGAACCCATATTATCAAGCTTGAGACATTACAACCTCTTGTTTGTTTGGAAAAGTAAAAAACAAAAGACAAATGAGGTGTCTTATATTCTAAGTAAGGTTGTCCATCATTTTGAAGCGGTAGTGTAAGAAGAGCAAATCGAAGGATTTTGTATTCCTGAAATGATTGGTTTCACATTCATGCATTGAGATGTAATAGAACCATTTATTCCATTATAAATGAGGTCAATGTTGGCTACTTTTACTTCGTCACATGGTAGGTTGCTACTACAAATAAGTTTGACTGCCACTGGAGTTGCAGAACTTCCTCTAATGTTTTCGAAGCTCACTTTATTAATCTTAATATTTGACGGAATCTGAAAAATGAAAGTAAAAATTAACGTTTATTCATAAAGTTGACATGCACGAAGAATTTCAAAATCAAAGTTTTAAGAATGTGATCAATATACCTCGCGATTGCACTGATTCCATGGACAATACTCTTGGTCTATGAGAATTGGGTTGCTAACGTTGACCATTGTAATGTCTGAAAAATGCATGTTGGTGGCAATACCAGCAGCAGGAGAGGTTGGCCATGTTTTGATCCTAACACCATTAGTGGTGTTTATTATTGTGCAATTCTTTACTATGACACCTTCGACAGGTTCTTCGTTAGTGTATTTTCCAAGACTTCCTATGCTTATTCCATGACCTGGCCCACATGTCACATTGGCGACTTTCACTTGTTTGCTTCCATCTCCAAGTGAGATGCAATCATCTCCTGTTGCTATTCGAGATTTTAAGATTGAGATCCCAATTGATCGACCAATGTGTATTCCATCTGTGTTGGGACTATCTTCTGGTGCAATTATGTTGACACCTTGGAATGTGAGGTTGTTGCACCCTAGGATGTTGACATGGAAGTTTTTGCTATTGAGTGATGTTATTCTCCTCACAATCGAATTGGTAATGAAGTCGAATCTTAAACTCTGCTCATTTGATATGTTATCAATAAGTCGTGTCAAAGATAGGGTGAGAAAGTCATGCACAAACTATTAGGAAGGATTGAAAAATGTGAGTTTTCTCTATCTATTTAGTCTTGATATTTTTTTAATAAAAAAGTAGCTCTTTTGCCTAATTTTTTATGGTTAAATTTCGTTCAATATTTAATTTTTTTAATTATTATAGAATAATATTAAGAACACATTTATCAAATTGTAAAAATGAAAATAATAGAGAACAAAATCTAACGAACCACTTAAGACGAATGTGGTTAATGGATAGGAAAACAAAAGGTATGGAACTTACAATGGGGAGGTTAGCACAATCTATACGTTTATGACAATCATTCTTTTCCCAACCTGTCTTTCCTTGGCCATCAAAAACTCCTCCACCTGATAGTGTCATTCTATCAACATATGCAAAAGTAATCCAGCTATCTCCATAAGGGTGTTTTGGAGCCTGCAATGTTCCACGAACTCGAATTTCAATAGGGCTCTTGCAAGGACCTTTAAATTTCCCTTCTCTTACTTTAAATATTCCCTTTGGAATAACCACTGCACTTGGATGAACAGATGCACATGCGTCATTCCATGCATTTTTCAAAGCCTATGTTTCACAAGTAACAAAACTACAAAAGTTAGCAAAAATAGTTAATTAATTTATTAAGTCACCACTTTGATATATATTTTTATTGTGTGTTTATACCTCAGTGACATCGGCACCAGACACAATATTACCATACTTCTCCAAAGGAAAAATAACATCAATATGAGATCGAGACTCAATAGTAAATGATAGCAATGACATTAAGAATGTAGTAACCAATAAATTTGAATACTTAATCACACCCATACTGTCTTTTTTCTTCTTCTCTCTTTTAAGATTTTCTTTATGTTTGATGTTTATAAATTTTGTATGAAACGATGATATTTTATTTTGCATTCAAGATCTATATATATATTATATATATATATATATATATATATATATATATATATATATATATATATCAATGGAAGAAGACATGATGCAATGAACCTAAAAGAGGTTACGAGGTTGTGAACTTGGTGTGTGATATATTGTTTTATCCACCCTCCCTCACTTCTACCTATCCACAAATTTGATAACTAAAATTTGTTTATTGTTCATGAGTCGTTACATTAAATGGGTGTGGTGCAAAATTTCCTTTAGCCACCAATATAAACAATCACATTTTTTTATAAGAAACAAAAATATTACCAAACCAACGAAACAAGAACTATCATGAAATAAACAAATTAAACTTTTTTTAGTACATGTTACGTAAAAATGTAAAGCCCAAGAGTTATTTATAACAATCTGGATTTTTTTTAATCATCACATCGTTATAGTGTTGTTGAGTATCATTTAGAGTATCTATGATTTTTATGGTTAAAAGTAAATAAATGTCAATGAAAATTTTAAAAAAGAATGTATTATGATTAATAGTTGGTTACTTGTAAAGATAAGGAAAATTATTGATTTTTTTATTGCCATTATTGTACAATCCAATAGATTTTAAAGATCATTGTTTATTTTTGTGTTTTGAGTGTCGTCGTGAACAAATTTATGTAGACTGTGTCATGGAATCAAGTTCGTAAAGGAGGTTTTGCATAGTTCATACATCCATATCAAATAAATCTCTTGTATGCAACTCTTCTTATTTACTACATTATGATATTAACACTAACAAATATTGATTAATTAATGATAGACTCGGCTATATTTTCAATTTTTTTAAAAATAATTCTATATACTTCCTAGTAAAATTGCTACCTATTAATTGTAATAGAATATTATTTAAGGATTGACTAAAATAATAACAAAATAAAATATTTACTTTCGATAAATGAAAATTTTAAATTTAAATTGATAAAATAACAAATCGAACAATGTGAAAAAAAAAAGGTTGCAACAATTTCTTAAATGACCTAAGGGAAAAACTTGCATGGTCCCAAATATAATTATTCAACAAATCACAAATACCAATAATTAACTCAAACTCCCAAAAAACAATGATTATATTTATCCTCTAATTTTTTCCTATGAACACAATCAAATCAATTAATACTTATCAAAATCCTAATTTTCCTCTAAAAGTCGAAAATCATCGCCATCAAAGTTTCACCCCTTCTAACCTTCAAAGTCTTCATACATTAGACGCAAAGCAAAAGATTTTCTTCCTGTCATAATAAACGTAATTTGGGACGAAATTAAGGAATCTAATCTAAAATATAATTTCAATTTTGTATTAAAAATATATGTTATGTATTATTTAATAATAATTACTTGTTAATAAATTGTTTAAAATATAACGACTCAAAAATATTATAGATAAATCTCACTTTATTATAGCTGCAATCTTTGTCCATCCCAAAATATCAATTTAGTTAGGATTTACTAAATTTGGAGTCTATTTAAATACATCTTCAAGCAATTTAAATACAATACGGGTGAAATCGAGTTGGGTTGTGCAACCCAACCATATTTTTGATTTGGCAATCCAAATTTAGTTTCTAACCCAATCTAACCCGTAAAATATGGGTTGGGCTGTGAGGTTGTATATATTTTTTTTCTAATGGTTAATAAAGTTCAAAATGGTTACATTTAAGTTTCAAATTAACGTATTTCAAAATGTTGAACCGAATTTTTCAACCCTCCAACCCGAAACCCAACATGCCTCGAAAAAATCAAATTTTTTTAATCAAACTCAACCCATATTTTAACCTAACACAACCATTATGATATAGGTTAGGTAGTATGACTTATTCAGGTTCAACCCATATTCTTACACCCCTCAAATATAATATACTTGGAATATATGAATTATTCTATAACTAGGGTAGATTTAGGTTTAATATAATTAAAAAAAATGAGGTAGGTGTCACTTTTGCTATTTTTCTTATCTTTTGCGCGTTTTATCATTTTTCAAGTTGCTATTTCTATTATTATCTCTTGTTTTAGTCTAGGTTAGAATAAGATGTGTTTGGGATGTAAATTATTTTAGTTTGAGAATAAAATAACAAACACTGTAACAAAAATAAAAAAGATGATAGAAATAAAATAGTTATTATAGCAAGTTAAGAGTATTGAACAAGTGTTTACTGTAACTAACCGAAGACTTTAATATAATATTTATTGTAGCAATAAGTGGTTATTAAAGTCTGCCATAGTCCTTGCCCCAAACAACCATTTAATTAAAGGTTGATATAATATACCTCAATAATTTTAAAGAAAATTGCAAAAGTCTATATAACCGTGGTTTCAATTACACCTTAAAACTTTTACAAGTTTAGATATTAACCATAATTAACTTCATAACATTTGTAGAAATCAAACCTCTAAATTAGAAAAATTAGCCTTTCAAACTTATACAACTTTAAAATGACTTAAGTTTAACTTTATAAATTTTAGGACTAAACCATAACAAAAGAGAAAGGTGCACCACAACAACTTTCACTTATATCAAACATTTATTAAACATACTTTCATATAACATTCAAACGTGATCTCAGTTCATTCGCACCTCCAGGCTCCAACCCAAACTCTGGACATTGAAAGTTTTTTCGTTTAATAATGGTTCAACAATTTCAAAACTTGAACGTTGGAGATACGTTAATCTCCAAAGTAAGAAAAAGGAAAAAGAAGTAAAGAATTAAAAATATTAGCACAAGTAGTTTCATTAAAAATACAACCTATCATATTTTAGGATTAATTTTTGTAAATTGCCCTAATTTGAGATTTGGGGTCACAAATATATTGATTTAAATTATTTTCCGCGTATTATCTACAAAACCCTAATATATAAGCGCATCATCTTCTCCCCTTGCGGAAACCTAGTTTTTCAGATAGCAGCTTCTTCGTCTGGGTAAGATTGCTTCACTTCCTCTCAAACTCTCCCCCTTCGATTTTATGGTTAGGGTTAGGGTTTACACTTCACTCATTGATATTTCTGTGTGTGTGTGTGTTCTTTTTCTATCCTGAACAGGTCGGAGTAGGGATTAGGTAGAGGACTCTGCAATGGCTCCAAAAGGTAAGCCTATCAACTTATACGTCTTAACAGTTAATCGATTACACTTTTATGCACGGTACATTCAAGTTATTTTCCGCGCTGTTTCATTTTTCATTACTGCCGTTTGTTCATTGAACAGTTGCGATTTGTTTCTTTAGAATCAGTTGTTGAAAATTAGCCGAGTTTAGAGAATTTCGGACATGAAGATGTTATTCAAATGAATCTACATCTGTATAATCTGTTTATAATTGTCCGCTGGCTCCTAACTTGTAATACGATCTAATGATTCGCTTGATTAGCTCAGGTGCTTTACTTGTTTTTTTTTTGGTCTGGTAAGCCCTATATTTTTAGATAGATTATATAGGGTCCAGATTGGGAAAATGGTGATTATCTATTGTGAATATTATAAACTGTGTTAGAACATAGAAGGCTCATAGAATTTGTAGAAGATAGGTGTTTCACTCATCGTGGTATCTGTGGTTTTGAGATTTATGGACAAAGATCATTAATGCTGCTATGCGGTTTGTGAAATGGAACAATGTTTGTGACGTGCTGAAGTTGGTTTGATTCAATAATTTAGTATTATATGATTGTGTGTTGTTCTGGGTCGTTTGTGTTTTCACCTTTTATCTTTGCCAAGGCTCAGCTCTGATGTCTTTCCCATTCTGAAAAAGTACTGTTTAAAATGGCGTAACTTTTGAATGAAATACACTACATATAAATGGAAGCGTTTGACATTATAATAATAATTATTAGTCTTTCGATACGTGGTTCCATTTGGTAGTGATTTTCTTTATTGTATGCATCTAGGAATGAATTTAAAACACTTGAACACACAAAGTACTTGGATAATGTATTAGTTTTAAGTGAATAAACTAATCAAGCTTGATACTTCTCTTCCCCTCAGCTGACAGCACCAAGAAGACTGACCCTAAGGCTCAAGCCTTGAAAACTGCCAAGGCAGTAAAATCGGGCCCAACATTTAAGAAGAAAGCCAAGAAAATCAGGACATCCGTCACATTTCACCGACCAAAGACATTGAAGAAGGACAGAAATCCCAAGTATCCACGCATTAGTGTTACTCCACGGAATAAGTTGGACCAGTATCAGATTCTTAAATACCCTCTGACTACTGAGTCTGCAATGAAAAAGATTGAGGACAACAATACTTTGGTTTTCATTGTGGACATTCGCGCTGATAAGAAAAAGATCAAGGATGCTGTGAAAAAGATGTATGACATCCAGACCAAGAAAGTGAACACGTTGATCAGGTAATTTTAATTGAACATCTCTGTAGTTTCATTCAAGAATGTTGAGTTGTACTCGTCTTAGATGTGATCTCAATCTTACCCAATATTTTGTGGACATTTCTTGTCTAATCCACTGAGTTCTAACAGTATAAATGATTAGCCTAGTCTCATGTTATCGAAAGGATCTTTCGAAGCACTTTGATTGCTATCATTAAATGTTTATTTAAGTCACAGTGCCAAGTTATCTTTTAACTTTAACATTTCAATTATGATTAATAAAATGTTTATTTGTGGCATGATTTTATCTGACAACGTGCTTTATACCACAATTGCAGACCTGATGGAACCAAGAAGGCATACGTTAGGCTGACTCCCGATTATGATGCTTTGGATGTTGCAAACAAGATTGGAATCATCTAAGTTAATTAGCACTCGTTTTTTGTTTGAGAAAACTGATTATCTTTCTGCAATGACAATTTTGATTTATGGAATGACCTCGATTTTCTCCAGCAAATTAGTAAGATGTTTTCTACTAAGCTATTGCAACGCATGTTGACTCGTGAACCGTAGAATGTGTTCTTGAATGTTTTTTGTAGTTTGTATTTTTTTAACTCAAATGACTTCACTCATTTCCATTCACGATACAATCTAGTGTCGGGTCTGGCCTCGCATGGTTCCAACTAAGCCTGCTAGGTGTATTTTCTTCAAACCAAGAAATTTTCACCAATTTTTCTCGGTCTCTACCCTGAATTAATAATTTTGACTTCCATTTGATATTTTGGTTTTCTTCCTTTAACCATGCAAAGGATATGCTCTTGAACCATTTCCCATAGAAAAAATGGTATACTTTTTTAATTTGTCAATAAATATCATCTCTTCATGTAGAAAATTAGACAAGAAATCAAGAATATACATCCTTGTTTGGAGTGCAATTTGGGATTAGAAGAGAGTTAGAACAATTGAAGGTTACATAATCTAAATGGGATCTCAAAGTGAGAATGATTGAATCGGGATGAAAAAGAGGTTGACTTGAAAATTGTGAAAGTGAAATGAATTTGATATTACAATTTAGGTCTAAAAAAAGGGTCCAACAAATGCTCTATTAGGGTCCAACAAACACTTGGTGCCACTTCATTCTTTTACATAGTCATCCAAAAACACAAGGGGTTTTGCTTGGGAATGAGAATAATTGAAGAACAAAAGGTGTGGATAATTTACTGAAGTTTACTTCTAAAACAAGGTGGGTAATCAAAATTAGAATGACGTTTGAATGAATAATGATAAATGTGTTCACAACAGGGGAACTCCATCAAACACTTGAAATTGTGAAGGAATCAACAACTGTGCGCAATTTATCTTTCATTTTCTCCCACCTCCTCTCATTTGCTCCGGTTGTTAAAGTGTAGAATTTTCCTGCCATAGAAAAATGACAGATATAACTGACAATAAAAATGTAAGAAAAAGAGCTTTGTTAGAAATCCAAGTAGATTCTACTTTGTGGACTTCAAATGTGATTTCATTATATGGTTTGATAGTAAAATAAGACGAAACCAAAACTGTTTTGAATTCAATTTGTTGGATAGGCCTAAAATACTGACATATAATGGAACAAGAAAAGCTCAAGAAGTAAGTTCCCCAGCAGCAGTGAAACAAGACTAGCGAAGGTTTCATACCATTGGCAACAGCAATCGTGCTAAGAGCATGGCGAGTGTAGTTTGGAGCTTGAGCTACAAACTCAAATGTGTAGTATGCTTTCCCATTCACGTCATGCTGTATCATCCAACAAATCAATGAGTGTATAGCTGAGGTGAAAGGGACCAGTTTTTATGTCTCGGCCATGGTGGGGGTCGAGATAACAAATATGTTTTTCGCTGTAACTTTGATTGAAGCTAAAAAAAATGTACAGCCCAAATGCACTAAAACAACTAGGGACACTTGATCATTGACAACCTAATGGAATGGGTTCTATCATCAATATTTGTAGCCATGAATTTGGAATGAAGTGTTGAAACGACAGATTTCACTTCACTGATTGCACAAAATGACTGGTTTTAATTTTGGGTGTGTTTTTCCATTTTAGATGATTGATTTACAATATTGCTAAGGACGTGCAGGAAAATATCCCGAATTCCAAAATTTTCCACCGTAGTGTTGAGAGATGCATGTGCATCAGATTTAATTTGTAAGTCCATTTGCAGCTACTATTTATCGCTCCATACGTTAAATACTAGTACGATAAAATCTCAGCGAAGGATAATAGACAAACCTCTGATGCTTCAATTAATTTTGTTTTTTGATTAGAAGGAGCTAGAACCTTCTTTATCAAAGTTTCTGCCACCTGAACCATGAGATAAGAAGTTAACTACAAAATTAAATTACCAACTTCATGCATTATTCTAACTGTTTAATGCTAACCTGTTGAGGAGGCCCAAAATCTCGAATATCTTCTTTGCTGGTTGGAATCAAATTCACACTGACATTTTCTAATGGTTCGATAACATCTTTGAATACCTTATCTTGACCATCAATGACTACTTCCTGCTCATTCCTCGAGAGGAAAAAGACTTTAATCTTGTGCCGATATAAATTTAAAGTGGATTAAGTGTGCAAAGTAAAGGAGTGGAGAAAAAAAACTAAACAACTAGTGTACCTGCCACCCGAATGGATAGACAAATGAGTAACCGTCTTTCTTGTCTGAAACTGACAGAAACCCTTTCTTTGTTTCTGCAGCAACTGAGCAATATCAAGCGGGTACCCTTAGGATATCATCATCCTTCATTTTGGAAGAAAGAAATACAGTGCACGCTAGAGGTGCTAATTTCAGAATTGAACTTGAAGATAAGCAGCTAAATGAAAGAGAAACGTAAGTTGTGTGTAAGTAAGAAGAGAGACAAATCTTACATGACATGGAATTCATGTCTGCAAGAGAAATCCAAGTTATAAAGGCACTGCCAGATAGTAGCTGGCGTCTCCCAAGTCTATCTGCCAAAAAAACAGAGCAACTATTGAACAATGAAATTCTTTGTTTCTAAAGCTGATAAGAAAGAAGTGAGATCATTCACGTGAACAGATCTAAAAGCAGTATAAAAAATGCTGGATTGTTATAAAATCATAAGAGCTATTAAATACCATTTGAGTTTGAGAAATTGGTACCTTCAGCTGGAAAAGAAGGCAATTGATAATGTTGTTTATAAGTTACTAGTGAAGGAACGGTACATGATAGCTAGGGAAAAAAGTCCATAATAGCCCGTCATGACTGAGGCTTCAGCCCGAGGTAATTTTCCTCGAATGGTAGAATTGTTTTTTTGTTGGAACACCTTGAGTTTGATATATGACACTTTGAATGACCAAGTTTGCCCTTGAAACCTAAGTCGTAAGGCTATACTTACATTCTTTACAATTTGACCTCAGGTTTTAGAAAACTGCTCTAGAAACTTTCTGACCTTAGATCTGTCATTTGCTTTGTTTCTGAATTATTCTCTCCAACAATAAATTGTCCTTCTTCCACTAGTGAAGTAGCTAACACATTGTTAGTGAACGGAGTAAATTTCTATAGTTTACACTTTTTTTTGCTATTTTTATTTGTTTGTTTCATAACATTTTCCTTACGTATGACAATCTAAATTGTATAAAATCTCTAGACGAAATTCAACCCCTTGATTCACACAACAAAATCAATACGACGCTTAAGTAATATCATTTCCAGTGTAACAGGATTGAGTAATACCGTGGTACCTACAAATAAGGGCGAGACAATGTCTTTTAAGAAGATTTGTATCGTCCATATCTCATTTCGTTTCAATCTCCATTCTATTTACTACTTGACTATGTGGTTTCTTTCTAGTTTCTACAACTTCAATGCAGCATCAGTAAGGGATGTATGTGAGTCCTCTTTTCTAAAAGTTAATAAAACCTTCAACACTCTCAATTTACTAGCGCAAAGTCAAGTGGATACTCAAGACAATTACTGAATAGCATGCACATTCAATTAACTCACAAAATCAAGCAAAATGGCAGTGTAACGGGCACTTTAATTGAAGTGAAACCTGATTTTCCATGTCAACTCGGTAAAAACTGACCTTCAGAACTGCACGCATGGCCATTAATTGAAGATCCGTGTGCTTGCTCAGCTCTGACAAGAAACGAAACCCCGGCTCTGCAGCAAACAAATCTGCCATGGAGTTTCTGCGAGCGGAAAAAAGAAAAAGACGAGATTGTTAGTAAGAACAGGGAGAAGAGAGAAGGAGAGATTGGAAAGAGTTTTGAAGGAATTGTGAACCTGAGGGAGAGAATTGATGAAGAGGGAGTTTTGGAGAGAAGCCATTGAAGAAGGTACCTTTGGTTGTGAAGCGGTATGTGCTTCTTCGTCGTTAATGTAAAGATTGCCTTATCTCTATTGGTTTTCTTATACTTCGCGGGTTCCCTCAGCCACATTTCTTACGTCGGCCCCTCACTTCTTTTCTTCTTTAATTTCCCTCTTATTTATTCAATTTAAACTATACTCCTTTTTGTTTTTTTAAAATAGTTCAATTAAATTCATTGTTTTCATTAACATCAATTTGGATTATTAGCCAATTTTTTTACAAAAAAAAAAGATAAATAAAAATTATTCATGCATTACTCGAGACTTAGGTTATAAATTTCACGCATGTCTGGAAACATATTATTTTGATTGATGCCTTGTAAATATAAGATAAAAATTATATGGATTTAAGAAATAGAATGCATATACATGATATAGATATGATTATGTATAACGATACACAAATTTCTAAAAAAGTTCAGATACAAATACATTAATATAAGTTATTATATAAAACTTATTTTAAGTTGGAAGGAAGTAAATTTAGAAGGGAGTGCATTTTTCTTTTATAAAAAATCCAAGCAGTATTGAGTGGTGGTTGAGAGATTAAAGCGGACCAATGAAGATTGAAGAATGAAGTTGAGGGTGAAGAAGAGAAGAGTGTAAACCTTTTATTCAGATAGTGAGGAAAAAGAGAAGGAATTAAGATTTGAATTTCTTCTTTTACTTGTTCGTTTGGATGGTTAGATTGAAGTACTTTAAAATAAAAAAGAAGTAGATATTTGAAAGAGATGTGATTTCTAAAATTTAAATTAAATGTTAGTTAAATTTATAAATACTGTTGAGCTTATTATCATCTAAAATTTACACCAATTTTCTTATCCATGAAAGTTTGAAGTTAAAATTGTAGTTTTAAATTTATTTAACTGATAACCTAAAGTGGTACATCACGAAAACCATAGATCTCAATAATTATTGTTTAATTAACATATAGTTAATTGTCAAATAAAAAATTTATTCGATTATTAATATAGGATGATAGTTGGAATTTTATTTATTTGACTAATTATTGTTTTAGTATGTTTTAGAGACAAATTTTTATTGTGGAATTTTATGTTTTATGCATGGTTTAAAACAGAGTTGTTGATGGATATTTTGAAAAAAATTATATAAAATTAATTAAATTAGTAAATAAATATTTTATTATTTTTAAATAAGTAAACATATATATTATTTATATTATATTTATATAAATATCACTTTCATGTTTGTTTTTTTAATTGGTAGACTATGTAATGAAAATATCATATTATCCTTTCTAGTGATATCGAATCTATAGAATGTGAAATTATCGATGGAAAATTTAAACTTCAAATTCTAGCTGTGAGAAATTTGTTGTAAAAGTTTAGAATAAATGAAAGTAGTTTTTGAATTTTTTCTTTTCTTATTTTAAAACTTTTGGAATTTTTTTTTTTTTTATAATTTAGAAATTAAAATTAAATAGCATAGGGGGTCAATATTATTAAGTTAGAAAAAGAAAAATGAAAGTTCCCACATCGGAGAGGCGCGAAAAAGAGAATTGGGATGGGGGTTATAAATAGAAGACTGGCGCGTCAGTAAAAATTGCCTTAAACTAATGAGTAAGGAAAACAAAGTGGCCGGGGGGATCCGGCCGCAGCGCTACCTAAGTTGATGCGCATGAATTTGTGGAGGGGTTAAAGGCTTGGCCGATTGTTGACGCTGCTTACTTTGCAGAACTCTTTCGTGCTGGCCTCCCAATATACCCACCCCCCAATATCAGTTCCAAACTCTTCCTCTCTCTCTCTATTGTTTGTATTTATTGTTATTATTATCGTAGTGTTGTTTTTAGATTCATGATAAGGTGGGTTACGAAATTTGATTCCTGATTTGTTGAAAGAGCCTACCTCTACCTTGTACCTGAGTTTTTCTAAAAAATTGTAAATTGAGTTTTCGTAAGGGATATGCAACTTAATTCAGGGTGTGCGTTGGAACCTCCCAATTAGGCAATTGCTCACTCTCTGATCTCTCAATTAAAGTTACTTCTCGCCTTACCCACTTTAATTCCACCTTATAAGTGGGGGATTATTGCCCTTTGCTTTGTTCACTTTCCTAAATCGATACGCTTTGATGGCTGCTGGGCCTGCTGCTGCACAACTTTTAACTCACCTAAAGGTTCTATTATAAATTGGAAGTGAAGAAAACTTTATTCTTACTAGTTTCTTATTTGTCTCCTATATTCAATGCAATGGTAGTGTGGTATAAGTTCGGAAGAAAATTAAGAAGGGAACAAACATTGGCACAAAACAGAGCATAAGTTTCAGATAATAATAGCTATGAAACTTGAACATACGAGGAGGAAGAAGAGAAAAGCAAAAACGAGGAGGAAGAAATAGAAAACGGAGAGGGAAAGGAGGAAGAAGAGAAGCAAAATCGAGGAGGAAGAAATAGAAAACGGAGAGGAAAAGGGAGAAGAAAATACTAAGGGGAAAGGGAAAGAAGAAAACATAGAGTGGAATGGAAAAGAAGAAGAAAACGCAGAGAAGAAGGGGGAAAGAGAAAATAAAGAGAGGAAAGGGAAAGAGGGAAAGAGGGAAAGACGAAAACAAAGAGAGGAAGGGGAAAGTAAAAAAGAAGGATAGAGGAAAACTGGGTATTAAGCGGGTTACCACAAAGTAAGAGGTAACAGGATTTTCATAAATTGGGTCCCAAACAAGAGTTAGGTTTATTTAACTCTAATCCAACCATGATAAACTGAGGCTTAAACCTACCTCAAACGACCCCTTAGTTTTTTGAAAGCTGACCAGTTACTAAGAACTCAAATAATGACTAATATATTTTGAGATTCGGTTAAGATAAAAGGAATGAATTATTTAAGAACTCAAAGAATGACTAATATATTTTGAGATTCTTTAAAATAAGAGGTTAAGATAAAGGGAATGAATTATTTTCGAAGAATGACTAATATATTTTGAGATTCTTAAAATAAGAGGTTAAGATAAAAGGAAAGAATTATTTTTGAAGATTATACAAAGAAAGAATCGATGGATTATGAGATATGCACGGTGGAAAAAATATATCATTTTTACTCTAGAAGCATCTAAGCAATTTAAAGTTTAACAATAACCGTAATTAAACTAAATTAGGGTTAAAGATAATACGTAGGGTTAAAGATAATAAGTACCTTCGTAGCTTCACGTACCTCGAAATCTCCTTACGAACTTGAATCTGGGACCACTACTAGGATTTACTTGCTATTCTTATGACTTAGAACCGGGTTGTGGGACTCAATAAGTTAAGGAAAAAAGTAAGAGAGAAGGAAAATGAAGGAAGAATTTAGGTTTGAGATTTGGAAGAGAAATAAATTTGGTATGTTTTTTTTTTGTAAAATAAAATTTATCAAAGGCAAAAGTCTTTCAATATTTGAAATAAGTCATTTAAATAACCTAATTACATGTCAAATCTCAACATCTAACATTCCACTAACCATTAGTGAAACTTAGTGAGCTAGGTGTTTACATTGATATCTCATTTAGTCACACACCTATTCCATTAAGTGTTAATGAGATTATCCAACAAACTTTAGTGCATACTTTCTTAATTTATATACTAACTTTAGTCAAAAGGCAATATACTCATTTCCCTCATATATAAGAACTCTGCTCCTCACTTCTATAATAAGTAACAATAGTTCTTCCTTTCTTGACTTTTCTCCTCCATTTTTTCAAGTTATGTTCTTAAAAAAACTTGTGTTCTTCCTTATTCTTGTTTTAAAAGTTTTATTCCCAACCAATATTATCAACTTTTAGAAAAATGTGTTGTTTTGTTTGATGATCAATTTTGTGCATACTTGATCAAACCTTCTTTGTGGCTAGTTTATTCTGGAGAGGATGTGGTAATATCAAAATTGCTAGCATAAGCAAGGGTAGAGCTACGAAATGTATTAAAATGAGCGAACTCCATGACTTAGGCAACTAAGAAGTTTTTGTTTTGCAAATTCTAATTTTTGACAGTTCAGTTGCCGTCTTCATCTGTTAAACGTTATTATCTAAACAAATGATGATGATAGTTATTCTCAAATTTTTTAGAAAAAAAGTTCTATGTAAATAAATTCTCTTCCAAATAGATGATTCCCTATAATTTTTTTCGAAATACTAGTCCTTTTCAAAGGCATAATGATCTAATGAATTGCATATCGTCCAAATTCGAATCAAATGACAACTGAACTATCCACAGGAATTAGTCTTAGTGGTAAAACTAGGTTAAACTCATGGAGCACATGTTAATTTCTTATGAAAGATCGTTTCAAACTTGAGGTAACCGAAAGAGGGGATTTCGATGGTTTTAAATTTAAAAAAAAATAAATTGGAGGAATTCAAATATAAAAAGAACCTAGCTCGGGTTTACCAAATTATTCATGCTATTCGAGTCATTTGCTCACGGGGGGTTTTCATTACTAGACTTGGTTGCCTTGGCCTAACCAATTTAATTAGTTTTCATTATTTTTCCCCATATTATCTCTTTCCTTCTCACATTTTCCCCTCATCTCTCCCATATCTCTCCCATATCTCTCCCTCTCCACCTGTTCTTCGCTATTTCAGTCGACAGCCAACATTCCCTCACAATCAATAGTCCCAACTAAACTACTTTTATTAAGCCATTAGTCCCTACTTGATTAGATCACCATAAAATAGCCTAATGAAACCTTACAATAATCCCCTGAAGAAATTCAATCCACCAATTTCAAAGTCCAGAATATGTATTGTCATAACATACAAATTCAAGGGTACCCAACAATGAAGGAATTTCATACATAACATTGACATTTTGGTACGTAAAAGCAAGTGAAAGAAGAAGAATAGCAAACCATGAGTGGAATTTTGAATGAAGCGAGAGAAGAAGAAGAAGTAAGAGAGAAATGGAAATCTTGTTTGTGAAATTCTGTGTATTTGCTCATAATTTTTTAAGCGTCTAGCTAATTATTTAATGGTTCAATTTTAAGTTGACTAGAACTATACTCAAATGAATTTTGTAGCAAGCTAATCTAAAGTATTGTTTATTACAATTGTCATGCAACCAAGAAAATTACATAACAATTGAGCAAACATCATGAAGTCCCAAGCATCCACGATATGAACTATAATCATTTGATTCTGAAACAAATTAGACATGCACAACGAAAACCCTAACAAAATTCTACTCTAATTGCACTTAATTAAATTGAGAAACCCTAAACCGTAAATAATTTGAAAATAGGATTTTTTCTTAGGATACTTACATTTCGATTGTTGTTCAAACTATGTACGAATAAGGTTGACCTGCTATCCTCTGAACTCTGAACCGAGTTATGGTGCCTGTTGGATGAAAGAACTAGAAGAGAGAAAGAGATTGGAAATACTAAAAAAATGGATTTGTGAGATTGGACTTTTTTTTTGTTTTCAAATATGCAGTCCAAAAGCATTAAAACTCCAAAAGTCTTTGAACAAGTTGATTATGGCCCAACATCTCACAATCCGGATTGTAATAAACAACACCTAACCCATTAGAGTTAGTAGGATTATCCAACAAAATGTTGGATTCTCCTACTAACTTTGGTCGAAGGGCAAAATAGTCATTTGTCAAAAGTCAACGTTATGACTTTTTACCATTCTTTTTCCATCTTGATTAATTTTGATCTCTCGAGCATGAATTCACATTCATTTTCTTGAAATTCAAATCATACTTGAATATATTGTTAGTTAAAGTTTAACTTTTCAAAGTAAAAAATCAACATTTTGACTTTTTACAATTTTGACTATTTCCATCATTTTTTAGCTTCCGAGTATGAATCCCTATTCATATATTTAATATTTAAATCTCATTTAAATATTAAGCTCTATTTCTAATATGATAATTGATAGCTATATCAAATATACTTATCAATTTCTCTCTCCTCACCTAAATCGAACAATTCGACTCATTCCATCATACCGTTCTAAGTTTATTCCATATATATGAGCTAGCAAATAAATCTAATGGTCATATAGATCATGGACTCCAACGATCCAAAATTAACTGGCTAAACTCTTTAATTTAGACCGAACTAACCAACATTAGTTAACTAACATGTCATTCCACTAAAGTCTCGTAGTTGTACTCCCCTCAGTAAAGATATATTTGTGTTCATTTGATATAACCATAATCAGTAAGTTAATCCTTCACAGATTGTTCATAACCTCGACTGAAACAAATTACCGTTTTATCCCCGAGACTCCATCTTGCTCCTTAAGTCCCGTTGATCCATTATTGAACAATTAGTTAAAGATCCAACCTATAAACCGAATCCCTCTCGAGCCAATGAGAGGGTGAGACCTCTTGTTCAAGACTTGGATTCAGTCATTAAGGGAACAACCTATCTACTAACCCTATAGTGGGTAGAAGTAAATTTCATCTTTCATCCTATGTCCGCAGCTATCCACCTGATCTTACTCTTGAAATGAAAGGTTTATTAGGCTAGCACTAAAGAGCTGCCCCACCTATGCAGATCTAAGGATAATCTCGTGTGAACATGAGTTTATAGGTAGCGCATGATTAAGATTAAGTTACCTATATTATTAATAATCGAAATAGTTAGTTTTAAACAGTAAACAATGTTACAACGTAAAAGTGACTATTTCATGGTTCAATCTTATGTAAACTCTTTATATAGGATGCCCCCACTTTCATTTCTCTACATAATGAACAATTTAGGATCACATCGTTTGTACTAACTACAAAGCGGACCGCATCCATATGTTCCAGAATAAGGTGCCTAATTTTTATTCATATACTATAGATCTTTTTAGCCTATATACTTGAACTTGATCCACATTTATGTCTCTATATAAAGTTCAAGTTTATTCAAAATAGCTTCGAGACTTTAGTTTATTGGATTTAAGATTATAATATTCAATTTCTCAATAACGATTTTATTGGATAGAATATGATTACAAACTACGAGTTTTAAGATATAAATTTTAACAAATTTAGGACTGAAAATTGACAATAAAAAAATTTATTTTAAACTTTCACAAAAAGTCAAGAAATACAATAAAATCGTACGAACCCAAGCTAGCATATTCTTAAATGCATAAGCAGAACTACAAAGGGGAGAAAATTAGAGAGAAATCATGCAAAAGATGACTGGAATAAGAATTGGAATGACCTAGGGTGGTGAAAGTACCTTTTATAAAAGTGTGATGTAGCCAAGCGCTAGAGACAGTAAGGCTACTGCCTTATAGCACTGGGCACAATGTCGAAAGGCAGAGGCTTAAATTGTCTCTTTTCTTCACGCTTTTGCCTCAGCTCATGCCTTATGACTTCGATTTGGTCCAATTAAGATCCAAATCAACATCAACACTGAATTCTATACTTTAGAATTGCTTGAAAGACCTATAAAATAACCAAATATATAAGAACGTAAAATCATTGGACGATTTTGAATTAAGAAATATTAGATAACACATTTTTTAGTGCCATCAGATATCAGGGAAGACTTAGCTTCTTGATAGCATTGAGTTTCATTTTCTAAACTTAGTGAAAACTTGAAGCAAAACTTAAAGAATGGCTCTTCAATGTTAGGTTTTTCTTTTCCTCCTTAATTTAATTTTAAAGCATGCTTAATCTATAGTATCTAAAATGCCATTACTACTCTGTGCTGTGTTCATTTCAAACAAAATCAATATCACAAAGCAATGACTTACTTGTGTTGGAGATTCGATTGCTTCAAATTTGACACATTTGCATTTAATTTCATGTTCTAATACACCAAATACTTCCATCAAACGTTTATTGTCTATGGTTCGAATGTATCAAAGTTGGCTACCAACTTGCACCTTGACGTGATATCCACCACCCACGTCTTTTTGTTTCTTGCTATTTCATACCATGAATCTTTTGTCACGTGGCTGACGCCACACTAGTATGCATATTTTCTTTATTTCTAAGAGAGTTATTCTCCAAACTTTGATTTGGTTAACAAAATGATATTGACTAAAAGGTATTATTGTCTCGTGTGTTTTGTAAATATGTTCTTTTTTAGGATGTTGACAATACTAGCTATTGAATTTGGTGGTAAAGAAATGAGGACAAGTGCATCGACAAAAAGCACACAAGGCTTCTAGTTTTTCTACTTTAATTACTTCCTCTACCAATTCCTATGCATTCAAAATTTCCCTCTTTTTTCTTTTTCATTCCGTAAAATTTGTTTTTTGTTTTGTTTTATTCCCACCCTTTGTTTCTTTCAAGTCTTCCAATTGCAATTTTTAGTTCCTTCCCATTGGGTTTCTTAGTGTGTTTATATATACATATACACATAAATACATATATTCAACCAACTACCTCTTTTAATACTAATTTTAACTTATTATAAATATAATAAAATTTATTCTTTGTTTCTACGTCTTTCCACCCTTACTTTTAAAAAGTAAAATAAAACCCGAGTACTATTTGGTCTACACTTTTTTGTGCAACTCTTTATAAATGTGGAATGAATTGATGTTGTACATAATCATTGTTCATTTCTTTAGTTACATGTCTTAATTAATTGAGTTATACTGAAGTTGACAATCTCTTAGTCCAACGTGTGAGAATCATATACTTTTAATATGATTTTTTTTGTCAAGAGTATATGCCTCAACCAACTAGTTAATATATAGGTTGGCTCTTGATGACATTTTTGAGATTTTATCGAAACTACATATAAGATTTTTGTATTGGTTCTAAACAATGAAAGTTCTACGATAACTAGTATATAAGAGAAAGAAGAAAAGTAGACTGACCATAAAGGTTTGTATTGTCAAAACAAACCCAAAATTCTTTGGTGGCCTCTTCAAAGTGCATTTAGTATTACCTAATTATAATAGATAGTAATTTTAGAAATAATAATTAAGTAGATAGCAACTTTTTAAAAGAAAATTACAAATATAGCGAGATTCATCCATGATAAACTTCTATCGCTAATAAACTCATATGATCTATCAGTGATTCACCAATATTTTCAACAATGTCTATGAGTAATAAGACTTTTATTATTAATAAATTTTGTTTTATATTTATAATTTTTTTAAAGAAATTGTTATATATATGCTAATATTTTAAATATAAACCCAAATTTTAAAATTTAAATTCAATAGTCTTTTTTTTATTTTGAGTGAAAAGGGTATATTTTGTATTTAACAAAGAGGAGATAGGGCAAAAAGAATTAAGAATGTGAATATGAAGAAGTAGGGTAAATCAAATCATCATGTTTTGCATCAATACCCCCATGCTCTCTTGAGAAAGGACAACTTACCTTGCTCTTAAAATCATAATATATATATATGTGTATATATTTGTGTGTGTATGTATATATATTTGACATTTAATGGGCATTCTCGAAATTATTATTCTTGATTAGGAGAGTTCACGACACGATTTAAGCTAAGATTTTTTTTCCTCTCTTCTTGATTTATTAAATTAAATAACGTCATTGCTTGTGGGGTCTATCAGTTGTGGGACCTCTCTCTCTTTCTCTTTCCCCTTACAAATGATTGCCATTCATACGATTCTCGTTTCCCTTAAATTTTAATTTTCATATTATATTTTTTCCTACAATAAAACAAAAGGATGAAAGACAAAGGGTGATAGTTTCGAGATTCACGTGTCTCACTAAACTCGTAGGAGAATTACAAAAAATAAAAAAAAAAGCTTAAAAGAAAAGAACGAGAGAGACTTGTTTTATTTCTTAAGACGATAATTGTAGAGTAATTCTAGTTAAAATCATTGTTTTTTTCATTTTCAAAATCATTTTGAAACATATAATTGTTTTTTAATTAGAAATGATACTTCGTTAAACAAAGCCATTATTCTAGGTTCCAAATCGAGCATCAAACTCAATGACCAACCTCAACCACACATGCACATTAATGGTCCCCTTTCCATTCTCGACACTAGAGATAACCCCACTATTCTAATCTATGAACGATCTCACTTTTTATGAAAGTTTTTTGTTTGTATTAAATCATCGTCATTCTAGTCTATTTTTTCTTATTAATGAATGAGAATTTGGTTTGGATCTTTTAACGATCCCGATTGTAAAGGGGTGGTGGTCCAACTTTTTAGAAGCTCAATTAATAAAGTTCAATCATTTCTTATTGTATCCCATATTATTATTTCACTTGAAAGTGATCCATTCATAAGATTGATAAACGAAATCAGTATTCAAAATGTGTATGAATCATCCACTCTCTAATTTATTCTAAAATAAGCTCAATTAGTAAATTTTGCATATTGGTTTTATGAAAAACATACTTTTTAATCATTCAATTACATCAATTTTAACATCAACCTAGAAATTGCTTTATATATAAACGTAAAATGTAAAATTAAATAAAATTTGATGAATTAAAAAGTCTAGCTAAAATTTTAGGTTCCTTTCCTAACCCTTGGTTTTTTATTTTTAAATTATGGTAATTATAATCAAATGCCTTTACAACAACAATTAATTAATTAAATACATAACAATATATTTTAAGAAATTACAAATTTAGCAAAATTTATCGGTGATAGACTTCCGAAACTGATAGACTCAATGGTAGACCAATGATTGCAACATGGTCTATCAGTGATAGACTTTGTAGCATATTTGTCATGTTATATTAATGATAGACTTTGACAGATTTTGTTATATTTGTGAATTTTAAATGTTGCTATGTATATTTAATTATGTTTAATCTAATTGCTATATTTGCAACTATCCTTTTAAGTTAAAGCTTATAAACGCTACTTACGTTTCCAAAGTTTTTACTTTGTTATCTATTTTTTTACCCAATTAATAGTTTAAAAATGTAATGCTCCAGGTCCAAGATTCGAAATTCGGATAACCCTCACCATGCTTTCTAGGCGGTCATAGGATCTCTCTCATTTAGATATAATCTCAGTTCATTAATCATACGTTCCTTTTAAATTTAGGGTGCAATACAAAAAATCAAGTTAAATTTTAAAAAATTAAGAAAAATAGCTTTTAAAATCTTATCTTTCAAATTTGATTAAAAATTCAACTATTGTTACGTAGCAAACATGTAGTAAGAAATGAAATAAAACATGTTTAATATTAAAAAAGAACTAAATGGTTATTAAATATTGCTTTAACCATTTCAAACATCAATTTTTCATAAGGCAAAAGTGATATTGACAATGCCAAATCATTGAGTTTTAAATATGGATTACCCACACTCTCACAAATGTAACTTTGATGTCATAAGGTATATTGTGATAGAGATAGTCATCACCTTAAGGCTACACAACCAACCCTAGCCTAACACTGTACATTATAGAATAATTGTTGTGTTTTCCTATTTTTCTCATTGTACGTAAAATGAAAAGATCGATCTCGATTGTGAAACATAATCATCACTATAAGTTATTATAAAATGCAATAGTGCATTATGACTTTCATATAGGTTTACGATGGGTGAATCATGCATCAATCATAAAAAGAGGGTCATTCATACTAAAACCGAAAGAAAAGCAAAAGAAAAATGGATGATGGACATGGAGAAGTGCTATTAGCGAGTGTTGTCAAATGAATACTAAAACTGGGAGAGACGATGAGCTATCAACATTCAAATTTCAATTAAGGTGTGATTCGATGATGGATAGTTAGCGTTATTTGTTTTAACTCTTATTATCACGTGTTTGTGTTTCCGATCCACTCCGATAAATTTTAGGATAATCTCATTGAGGATTAAGTTGGAATTGAGCTCCTGAAATTTTTAGAAAGAAAAAAAATTAAAGACTAGAAAATTAAAGTTCCAAATAAGACTTAACAAGTAAATTAGTAATTACGAAAAACTTGAGCATTTATCATGATATATAGAGCTCAACCGAAGAAATGAAAACAAGTAAAGAAGGATGTGTTTGGAAGTGATTTTGAGAAAGTCAAAATCATTCTTTTCTCTTATAAACTAAAATTGATTTTGTAAGAATTCTATGATAAATAATGAATTTTGTTACGTGATAGACTATCAGTAATTTGTTTCAAAACGGTTATATAATTTAGTTTTTAATGAAATATCGTTGGTTCACAATGTATGATATCATTTTTAAAATTCTAAATATTCAAACAAAAATATAGTTAAATCGTTGATAAAACAAATAATTATAGTCTTTAAATTTTCTTTCTACGTATGTTTTGTAAACTCATGAGCTTATGCAGAACATCAACTGCACATAAGAATTTAAAAATATTTTACAATAAATAATAGTTAAATAATTATTTCTCCAATAAAAAAATATAATTACTAATCGAATAACTTTAAATTAACTTTTACCATCAAAATATAAGAATTGAAAATCAATTCCAAATATACAAATATCACTTTTATTAATTTTAAAAGTTTTGTCTACACCAAACATAAATTTCATCGTTTAAAATATACTTTTACAAAATCAATTGCAGGTAATTTTTTTCCCCTTAAATCACCCTTTCAACTATATCAATTCCAAACACAATCTAAACTTCTCCAGGATCCTTTATTGTTCACGATCAATCTCCACAAACTTACACACAATGAATGATATTAATATTAAATTTGACCTTCGTTTTATTAACATAGATCTGGCAGCATATAATCGACCTAGCAAATCGGACAACACACAGTTAGACAGATGATGTGATTCAGTTCTTCGTCTTACGTCTTTCTTCTGTAGAGGATATATAGAATGAAATGGGGGAATCGACGATGTCTCCCCTTTCTGGACAATAAAAAATAGATCAGTGCTGACTCATCGGCCATGCAAAACCTGGCAGCCAAAGAAGTACTGAAGAAATGTCAGCATATGGCAACAAAAGGAACGTAACCATCAGGGGGGATAGGGTTTAATAGGCTAACATGCAAGTAAAGTGCATGCAGTTTATAATATATTATGCAAAATGTTATGTAAGATCATGCAAAAGTACTTCTGTTTACCTCTCCAACTGGAAACGTGTTTGTAATAATATTAGCAAGTCATTTTCTGTCTACGTGCATTATAAAATCATCCTCGTTCCTTGTAGAGTGCTTTCTTGAGTGAAGAAATCATCTTGCGTGCAAACTAAGATTTGACTTCAACTCACATGTTTTATAGAAAAATGTTTTAGTTAGGATGTTGTCGTCCAATGGTATAGGATTTGTTCAAGCCAAACACACTTAACTTATGATTGAGTCAAGAAAAATTTGTAATTTCTTAATCATATTATCGGACTCTTAACGTTCCATCTCTAAGCCATGTGATATATATTATCCATACAATTTTTTTTAAGTGTAATGCTTTGGTTTGTGGAGGTTCAAAACTTTGAATGCTTGGTTGAGAGTTTATATATGTATATATCTGTTAAGTTAGAGAGCATCTAGCTACTTCGATAGGTGGGGTGTGCAAAATCAACCAAAAATACTACTTAACGTCTTTAACCATTATATTAGGTGAAGAATTATGTATAGTAGCTAGATAAATTAATTTTGGATAACCGCAAAGAGAAAATAAATATAATATGAACTATTAAATCAAAATTCTAAAAATTATATTCAATGGGATTTGAAAATAAATATAATGAAGTGTGATGACTTGATTTCATTCTTATTTTCATTATGTTTATAATAGATGTAGACTTTCTTTTTGGATTTTTAGAAAAATCTTCAATTGCTGCTTGGCAAATAAAATTATTAATTAATTAATCTAACAAATTCACTCAATAATTAGATGGAACAATATTAGTTGAAGTTAACAATATATAAAATTTCGAAGATATATATACTAATAACTTAAAAGTTCATTAAATAGTTTATATAATAGGCTTATTTTAGTTCACATGTGATTAAATAATAAGAAAAAAATTCATTAATATAATTAAATACTTTATCAAATATTTTATTTTTAACTAAATTACCACGAATACTATTTAATTTTACTCTTTTTTATAGCCCGTTTTTGGATTATCAAAACTAATATCAATTATTTTAAAACCTAAAATAGCTTCAAACGAAGTGAGTTTTTGAAAGGATCGCTAAATTTAACCTTATTTTTGTGAGTATGTAATGATGGAAAATTTGTGAGATTTAACTTAAAACCTTAGGACACAGCTTGCATACAGTTGGCCTTTTATGTCTTTTCGTGGGTGTTCACGGAAGTTTTATTTTTGATTAAGAGAGTTCACGATGTGTTAAGTTTGAAAATTTTCTCGTCTTGTCGATTTATATTAAATACGCCATTGTTGGTAGGACCTTTCCATAGTGGTACCTTTTCTTTTTCTTCTTTAATATTTTTTTTTATAAATGCTTGTCATTCTAATAATTTTCGTATTCTCGTGTTCCTCAAATTTTATTTTATATCTTTGAAAAATCTTTTACACATATTATTATATATTTGTTCTAGAAATTTTGTAAAATATAATAAAACAAAATGATAAAAGACAAAAGATAATATATGTGTTTCGAGATTTACTTATCTTAATAAACTTTGGAAGGGAATACAAAAAGGAAAAAAGGAAAAAGGATCTCAAACGAATAATGAGAAACTTGTCTTTATTTGTGAAGGGGATATTTGCAAGTAATTATCAAATTGTTAAATCAATTTTATCATTTCTAAAATTACTATGAAACGTTCGTGTAATTTGTAACGAGGAGTTAATTTTGATGTTTCTTGTATCTTTTAAGAAGTAGGGTTGTTAATCAAATTGCTCTGTATCGATCTTTTTTTTAATTTAGTCAATATGAACTTAATAAATTCGATCGAATCTTTTTTTAATGAAACATGTTTTAATTAAACATACTCATTTTGTTTAATAATATACATTAGCCTGATCTGCTTGGGATTGAGTTTGTAATTGTAGGAAGTGATTTTAGAAACATCTTAAATGAGTATGTTCAATTAAATTAATATAAGAAAATCACTTCTAAAATTATAATCAACCTGTGAAAACTGATATATAGTATTAGATTTTAGATTCTAACTTATAATTTCTTAACCATTTAAATAAATATATATTATAATTATAATATTGATCTTCATATATATATTTAAATTTTAATTCATTCAATTTTTCTAACAATTATTTTTCTACAACTTTTATGAAACAATTTAACTTGAACAATATTAGTTGATTAAGAGAGTTTCACGACAGATTAAGTTGAGAATTTTTCTCATCTTGTTGGGGCCTTTCAATTGTGGTATCCTTTCTTTTTCATTTTTTTTTTTTTAAGATTTCTTATTCTAAAGATTCTCGTTTTCTTTAAATTTTATTTTATATCGTTGTCCTTCACACATATTATATATATATTTTTTAGAGTTGTGTACGATAATATGAAACAGAATATGACAAAGGGACTAAAGGTCATATACATGTGTTTCGAGATTCACTTGTGTTGGTAAATTCATTCACGTGTTTTATCTTAAATTTTAGTTGTTAGTTTTGGCTATCAGGTTAATGTACCCTGCATGTATTGTATCCTTCGAAATCATCACCTTTCAACTAATATTGATGACTAATTGACTGTCAAGCATACTTTTAGGTTCACTTTATGACTGGTGTGTTCCTACGAAATCACAAGATTGATATGACTTAGAGCTACCTCGTAAATAAGAAGTTAGCAATTATTCACCCAGCTGGACCAGTAGTGAGTCCCCTACTGGGTATCTTTATACTCACCATTTTCTATGTTTAAATTTTCAGGCAAAGGTAAAGAAAATGGCAAGTTAGCAAGCGACAAAAAAGACATGTGATCGGCCATATGAGAACTGTTTGGTTTATGTTTCTACTATTATTTTAGAAAGTTAAGATAATTAGATTAGTAATGATTATAGCTTGGGTTATGAAAATTTTGAGTCGTTACAGTTTGTCCTCCAAGATGCCAGAAGGTGAAGCTCCTTTGCTTTGGGCTTGAGACTTTGTCTACCATAAGTGTATCAAATATTTTGGTATAGCTAGTCTTATTGCTTCGATGTTATCAATATGTTGAACGACGTTGTTGTAGACTCTTCTAAAGTCTTCTTTTATCTTGAGGAGGCTAAGATAGAGGCGAAATATTGGGTGTTGTCTCATTTTCTCGTATACGTCCTTGTTAGAATGTGCTAGTACATTGTATTGCATGCAAATAAAGCGTTGGAAGGATTGAGAGAGTCTACAATTCTTTCTTCTCCTTATCCTAAATGGTTTTGGTTTGGCTATATGTTCATTCATACACTTTTGTAATTTGATTGATTTTGTTCCTTGAAAAAGAAAAAATATTTCTGTATTGGTTCGAAAGAATGAAAATACTTTGATTAGTATGTAAGAAGAAGAAAATGCAGATTGAGCATGTTTATATTGCCAAAAACACATATCCATAAATTGCATTTATTTATGATAGAATGGACTCTTAAAACGTACATGTTTCAATGGTGGCTTCTTCAAATGTATTTAGTATTGACCATTATTTGAAACCTAAATCCAAATTTTAAATTTTAAATTCAATCATTTTATTTTGATAAAATATTCACAAATATAACAAAATATCATAATCTATATCTAATAGAATACAATAGATGAAGATAGACTACTATTTGTGTCTATCATGATATAAATAAATACAAATAGTAGTCTACCGCATGGTTTATCATAAATGGATGAGTGTGATATTTGCTATATATATATTTTGTAAATATTTTTCATCGCTTCAATTACTAAATTTTTCATAAAATTTGTATGATACATCTTTCATAATGGATTTTAGTAACATTGAAATTGCTTTCAAAAAGGTAAGAATTTAAATTTAAATTACTTTCGATAAATTAACAAGTCTAGAGCCTATTTGGTAGAAAATACATACTTTGTGTGATGTTTTCACATTCATTGAGTTCAATAAATATACGTTTGACTAGCAATTTGGATTCTATTTCTAAAGATTATTTTCAAATCATGTAATCCAAAGGGTGCAAATTGTGAAAACTATACTTTTAAGTTTTGTATATAGAATTTGAGTTTTACATTTTTAAAATTCAAAATTGTATTTTATACGTAATAAAAACATCTGGAAATACAATATGTAATGTTTATAAACTCAATTCATCATTTTTAATAAATGTGTAATCTACGTAATGTATAGTAAATTATATAATATTATAAAATAATAATTATATAAATATTTTAGATTAAATTACAAAGCAAGAATTCACTACTTGTGTTTATAACTAAAATTAGTTTTATGTTTTTGATGAAATGACATAGAATAGAGATTATTTAGGAATGTTTTTGAGAGATTTTATCCAACTATAAAAGTTTTAAAAAACTTACTATCTAACTAATTTTTTAAATAAAAATTACATTCACAGATAAAGAATTAATAGAATTTAAAAAAAGAAAATAATAAATTTTACAAAATATTTATAAGCTATAACAAATTCTATCATCAATAATTATTGATATACTATAGTGATAGAAGATACAGTGATAAATGCAAAATGATAGATTAGACGACTTAAATTATAATCAATCTTTTAATAAACGAGAAAACAAATATTTAAAAATATAAAATATAATTTTGTTTTCATTTTTAAAACTATAATACAATTTGTAAATACCGTTTTCGACGCAAAAGAAAATGGATAGATCGACGTGGAAAGATGGAGAAGTTCCGTTTGCAAATGTTGTCAAACAAACTCTAAAACTTTCAGAGATTGGCCGATCGAATTCGTATTCTAATTCAAATTGCGAGTCGAGAATCCCTACCAGTATGTATGGAATTATTTGTTTGTGCAAATTCCAACTGATGAATAGTTCTTAATTTCTTTTAACTTTCATGATGTGTTTCTGATCCACTCCGATAAATTTTACGGTCATCTTATCGGGGTTTGAGTTGGAATCGAGCTCTGGATGACAATAAATCTTATTGCATTGCATGTGATCTTTTTTCTGCTGGAGGTACCGAATATATTCTTGAAAATGACCTAATTGTCTTTATTCCCACGTATTTTTTGTACATTCAATTCTCATCAATTATGTAATATTGTTGTTTGATCATGAAAACTTGGATTGCAGTTGAATAGTTAGAGCTTTATATGATCTTGGAAATCCTTAATTACTTCCTCTTTCCGTACAATCAGTGTATTCTTATAGAAGAGCTTTTGTGCAGTGTTTCTTACTCGTCATATCTCTTATTGTTTCCATTAGGAAAAATGAAAGACTACACAAACATCCAAATAAGACTTAACGAATAATTACAAAAAACTTTTGTCTCTTGAGCTCAAAAGTAGATGACCAAATTATCCCATTTTCAACCCTCAACACTATTGAATTTGAATCTCTAATTACGCAAATATAATATTAAATTTATTTTTACGCTTGAGTTACTTTGTCAATCAAGGATTCAACAACATATACTCTAAACAAACCACAAGATACAAACATTATCCTTGAAAGATGGAGTTGGAACTTCTCAATCATCCCCCAACAGATCTCTATAGCTAACAAGTTGTAAATCAAAAGCATGCATTTACAAAGAGATAGCACAGCTATGTGCATACGCACATATAGAGGATGCGACCCGGATCTTCCTGATTTCTGCCTTTTAATAGAGGATACAATGAAATGGGCCAATCAATGATGTCCATCTTCTCAATAATAAAATATAGAGTACTGACTCAGTCGTGCAAAACCTGCCAGCGAAACACCTGAAGGGTCAGCATTTGCCAAAAGGAACCAGCAGGGGCTAGGTTAGTGGGCTAACATGCCATTAAATGAAATATCACGCAATGTTATGTACGATCATGCAAGTTCTGCTAAGTACTGGAACGGGCAAAAGCCTTGGAATGCCAAAAACAGAAGTTTCGTCAGTAGCACACTTAAAAGGTCCAAAAGGTTATGATTTCTAATCTTAGACAGTGGGTTCTTGACGTGGCTTTGATGTTGAAACATTATTTGCTACATATTTCTTTTCACGTGAGCCTTGGAGTGGAGTGGTGTCAATCTCTCAATTTAGTAATTTCTAGAGGAAGGATTTACGGCCCACCAGAGGGAACTGATCCCATTTGGATTTTCATCTCTGTTCTAAAAGTTGCCAAAATCTTGGTGTTATTGAACGACTGAGATGAATATAATTTGAAGAAATGTTAAATGTTGGAAGAAATGGATTGTGGAGGTAAAAATTGCCATGCTGATATCATTGAAGAAAGGGGTAAATTTCTTCCTTCCATTTCCTTTTTGAAATAGGCCAATTTCTTCAAGATCATTGATGTTTTATTACTTCTGTTATTCATTTGTATCAAAATATCGTGCAGCTTTGGCGTTTGCCTTCTCTCATTTTATTTTCTTATATATTTATGACAGACTAATTGTTCACCTTCCAGCATGATGGCGTTGGTTCATGAACCATAGCAAAAAAGGACAAACTTCATTGAACTCCAAAAGTTGATGGGGTCAGTCTGGCAAATTATGTGGTACCTATGATAATGAAGTTCTATTATCATGCACTATACTCTAACCTTAGAAAAGAATACTTCATATTTCAATCTGTGGATCACCATTTTAATAAGTTATATGATTCTCGAAAGATAGAAAACTCAAACTTTGTATGCTTAAGGAAAAATGAGAAATCGGGAACTAGGAGAGATGACAAGAATCAATTTCTTTATGTTCAAATGAATTTTCTAATTTTGAATGTATTAGATCGAGAACTGCATCTGTTTTTCTTTCCCCTCTTGACACCCTCGAAGATAATATTGTGCAGTTTGTTCCTTTTTTCATTAAACTGCTTCCATTTTGAAAAACCTTACGTTTTATCATCCTGAATCTGCAATGAATTTGAATCTGTATCTTGACAGGCATTTGCAATTATGCTCAATCTGGTGGCAGTTAGTAAACATAAGTTCGTTTTGAATAACAGCAGTGTTGACAATGTGGTAGAAGCAACAACCAATTAGAGCACGGCAACTCCAGAAAAATAACTATTTTTATTCATTGGAAGGACTTGAAAATGGGCCTCCAATGTGAGTAAGTGGCGCTTTCTAAATAGTGATGAGGGAGAGAGTAGCCAAATGACTAGTTTGGCTACACTATTGGAGGATTCCACCTTGTTGCTAGAGGTAATAAGTTTTGTCTGCATGGAGAATTCTTGAGTTGCTCTGGCCCCAGTCACGTGGATTGGAGTCTCTGATGACGCATAGAGAGACAAAGATATTCTCATTCACAAATCTCTTCTAATCTCTTCCCAACCAATGATCACCCATCTCTCACGTGGGACTGCTGGACCCACCTACCTTGTCCCTGCACTTATTTAAACACTAGTTTGGCTAATTATTATAATGCTATAGCTGTAGCTCCCCATATGAGTTGATCACTTACAAGCATCAACTCTCTTTCTCTCTATATCAGATATCTCATTTTTCTTTGCTCAAGCAGTAGGATATCAGAAGTTTTCTGATTATAAAACATGGCAGATTCTTCTTCTTCGTACATGCATATGGTACTTGGAAATTTTCGGTTTGGTTATTTTCATTTTATGATTTAAATCCATTCCATTTGCATTAATATTTCTGGGAATTTTTTTGCTGTAGGTGCAGCACCTGATAGAGAAGTGTCTGATCTTCCACATGACAAAAGAAGAATGCATGGATGCCCTCTCTAAACATGCAGATATTAAACCTATCATCACGTCAACAGGTAAACTCTATCTTCAAGCAATAGATATAATCATGATGACAGCCGTACTTGAATAAACCATGTCTTTGACTTCGATGGGCATAAAATAACTATATTTTGATACTGTTAAATGGGTTTTGACTTCAAAGATCACTCCTTTAGAAATCATGACACTCGGAAACTCAACTGTGAAAACCAAAAGCATCATGCTATTGTTGATCATGCATGATCTCATTCAGTTGGAGTTCGGTACAAGGAATCACCAGGTGATTAAATAGAGTATATTTGTTATCTTAGGTGTAAAGTAGCCTTTTTTTCAGTCAAGTACATAGTTCAAATTTCAATAATGCTTTTAAAAACTTGAGTTGCAAGTTTCTGAAGTTGTACTAAGATGAAATGATGGCCAACCATTTCCTGACTCTCTTTATTTGTTCCTCCATCTCATCAAACATATACAACTGCTTGATATATTTATATTTTACGAATAACCTACATCTTCCAACATTAATATGTCTGGTTTCTTTGTAATACACAGTATGGAATGAATTAGAGAAGGAAAACAAGGAATTCTTTGAGGCATATGCACAATCTCATAACAACAGTGACAGAATGTCCGAGGAAGAGACAAGCCAAATGATCCAAAAGATGATATCGGATTCCGGCAAAGGGGACCCTAAAAACTAAGCCTGCCATGACAACGATCTTACCTCTGAGTTCTGGTTCGTACTTCAAAACTCTCATCATCACAATCAGACAAACTCACATTGAGATTTATGTTTGAGGTCCCCACGAATAATTTTCTATCACATACGGAAATGAGAATGGAGTCCATGGTCCCCAAGCTATAGTAATATTCCCCCTAGTTGCTACAAAAATAGTTCTGTGCTTCCTTGACCAATCATATTGTGCCATGTCAATGTACATTTACTTGAAGATATCAATTGGAAAATAGTCATTGGATGTTGCTTTATCTACAAAGTTTAATGCTTCATTCTACATAGGGAGAGGGGTTTTTTCCTTTGTTTTTTGTTTTCTCGCTTTTGTCTTATTAGTGCAAGGGAAACCTCTTGCATTGAACAATAAATGAAGCAAATATTCATGTGGGGGACTACTTGGTCTATTCTTGTTTCAAATCGTGAACTTTTTTCTAGGTGAGTGAAGGCGATATTATATGGCTTTCTTTCAGTCACGGGTCCATTAGTCAATAGATAGTAGATATACCCTGCCCCTTCTCTAGTTTGTTCCACTGGATAACGTGATACTTGCGGTGAATATACCTGCTGGAAAACAATACTCTTGGGCTTTATGTGGGACAAGCCCATATCTACATCGATACTCTTTAGAACCCCACACCACAAGATTCTGCCATATGGCCCATGTAGTTCTGTTTATGATTCTGATATAATTGACTCAATACTCCTATATCCTATGGCTTTTTTTTTTCTTTTTTTTTTTAATTTTCCATATGTGAATTGTCTCTTATGTGTGACTAGATTACATTGTAATTATATGATTTTGTTTGTTCAGTTCGATAATATAATTGTTGAAGTCAAGAAACTTTTGAGATGGTAATTAGTGTGATATTGATGGGGACTAGGTTGTTTGGATTGGCGTAGGAAATATGATAAACACTTATGGGAATGATTTTGGAATCAGTTTTTCATGTTCATTATCTATACATAATACAATACATAACAAATGGCAGTCTGTTTTGAAGTTGAGGAAGGCATATCAAGTAGTCGGGCTCATGCATATGTTTGATGCATCCCAAAACTCTTCGAGGCATATTTAGGTTATGAACTCAAATTTGTTGACACAGGTATAGATGTGGGATACATAATAGACTACGGTGATATGCCAAATCTGTAAAAAGGAAAAAAAAGAGATTAAGCTGTTGGTTGTACGTTTGCTTTTTCTTCTTTTTAGTTTTTATTTTGAGCAGTTGGGACTGTGTTGGATGAATGACCCAAAAATTGGGGAGAAAATGTCAAAGAAAAGTTTAGAGAAATGACCTAATTTGGCTACAGTATTTGATAAATGTCTTATATGAACGGATTTGACCTTATCATTAATTTAAAGAGATAGTTGCAAATTTAGCAATTAAATTTAAAATAATTAAGTATATAGCAACATTTTTAAAAAATTGTAAATATAGCAAAATTTGTCAAATTTTATCAATCTAATAGACCATGTTATAAAAATTGGTCTACAACCGATAGATCATACGAGTCTATCAGTGATACTAGCTATCAGCGATAGTTTTGCTATATTTGCAATTTTTTTAAAATGTTGCTATATCCTTAATTATTATTTCTGAAATTGCCATCCATTATAATTATCCTAATTTAAAAAATATAACCATCAATGTTTTCGACTGCATTTGTTAGGGATATTAAAACTTACCTATTTTTATTATTAATTTTTAAATTTAATTTATTTATTTCCATTTATTAGTAATCCGATTTAATTATGATACATATGGCATACAATTAGGAAAATCTTATTTTGAATTTAATTAACAAATATATTATCTACAGTATTTCAATTAAGCTCACTATTAGTTCATTTTTTCTTCTTCGTGTCAGGTCTTGTATTCCTTTGTGGTTCATCTTCATCAAATTTTCTGGTGAGTTCATATTTTTTTGTATCTTCCATATTATGCACTGTTATTATTCTATATAACGTTGCTTTTTTGTTATCGAAATGAGTATTTTGTATCAAGAGTTACACAGTATGTAACGTTTTTTTTTTTTTTTTGTCTCAAATACACATTGGAATTTATTTTTGGAATGATTATTACAATGGATTTTTAGGTATTTTAATTGATTTGTTTCTTACATTAACAAAGATTAATTTTGTTCATTTTGAGAGGAATATAGTTTTAATTTATAATGATTATATTACCTCCAATTTGCAACAATTTTCATATATTTAAAGATCATTTCAAAATTGTATATGAAGTTGGTTTCGGTTAACTTGTTTCTTCATTATACACCAAAGTATATTATACGTTAATTCTGTTCATTATAATATGTTACAGTGATATATATTTTTTATTTTTTCAGGTATGACCAACTTTGCAGTATACGTCTATTAACTGACGTCATATCAAGAGTTACACAATAATTTTCTAAATCAATCATATATATTGTTCATAATTTTCGTTGAATTGCAGCTGGATATATTGTATTGATGTGATAGTATTATTTTTATATTTAAAGTTTTATTTCTAAATTAACACATTATATTTTTTATATGATTCGTTGAAGTAAATTTGAAACTACATATTTAATACATGTTAGCATACGAAAAACTCGATATATATAGTGTGTAAAACGAATATATTAAATGTTATATTGTTGGATTTGATTAATTATGTCTTCAGAGTATATCATGTTTTATATAGAACATTATTACGGTTAGTTATTATACAATATGATGTATATATATATAAAACAATTAAATATACATTTATATACATGAGAAAGTATGTAAAAGTATGTATTTTATTATTATGTAACTTAATAAAAATTTATAACGGTTAATATAAACATGGTATATAATTAAAATTAATAATTAAACCAAATAATATATGAAATGTATATTCTTATTTTTCAATATGTTTATCAACAAAAAAAAATTACGGTATATTTTTCACAAACCATATAATTTATAGAATAAAAAATAAAATAAAATAAAAACGTCCATATTTGTACAAAAACTTTTATCAAAATAAAAACATAGGAATAAAAAAAAGAACAAAAATATATAAAACACATAACAATGACAATAAAAAAATAAAAATAAATAGAATTTTTATGTAAAAGAAAAATAAAGCAAATATTTATAATTAAAAAAAATAAATATATAATATCTCACATTAAATAAATCCAATCTCATATCATTAATATCTCACAACAAATTAAAGAAACTATTTTGATTGATTTCATATTTATGTGATTACAGTTTCTTCTATTTTTTAATAATATTATCCATAATGATGAATAGTGTTAGTCATTTGAACCTTACTTTTATGTAAAATTTGAAGTTGAACGTGAAATATTTTTTTTGACAATTTTAAACTTTGCATGTAATTGAACTTATACTATATAAGTTAAAACTTCATTACCAATTACCAAAATACACTGGCGTGCACACATAAAAGAGTCTCGCTCTACTCATGTCGCTCAAAATCGACATCACACTCTCGCTCTTGCTCAAATCGTTGTTCAGTCTCACTCAAAACACCAAAGTTTCACTGTCAATTTGTGTCGTTCTCGGTATTCTCATTATCCCAAAATCACTCATTGTCTCTCATATCTCAGTCTCACTTGCTCTCTCCCTCTCTTTCTCACACTCTTGATTGCTCTCTGCACTCAAAAAAAAGAATGTGGTTGCAACCCTTACTTTAGCCTATCCATTTTCCATGAAATCAAAATTTAGATACTTCATGAATCGCCCATATATCTACCCATATTTGTACCCAATTCCTATCTCTTATAAAATTATTACTTGGGATCATCCACACCATCATTTTCTTTTCTCTAACTTTCCACCATTTATCCATTTTACTTTGAACCATATCTCCATGTTCTGTAATTGTATCAGTTATCAGAAATGAGTCATTGCTTTCTATTATATGATATCATCTTATTAAATAAACCCAATGTAGATTTTTTTTAAAAAAAAAAATTGTTTTTCTAGTGCTTTATTTGAAGATTGTTGGTTTCTCTTTTTAAAAAAGTTTTGTATTTTTCTAAATTGAAAATATGAATCATTATTTTGTTTTTTAAAACTAGATCTATTTTCAAATATAGAAAATAAATTAAAATATTTATTAAAAAATATCAAAATATTACTGTTTATCTATCAGAAATTCCATATAAACCACATCAATAAACTCTTTTATCACGATTGCATTGGTTTGTAGTAAAGAGAAATACTTGATCAATAGCAAATTGTCATTTATTTCTAAGTAAGCAATGAAAGCTCAAATAATTAAATTTGAGACTAATTAAAATAATATATAGATTCTAAATTAAAAAGATATAAATTGTTTGATGATTATTAATAATAAATCAAATTACTTGTTTTGGTCTAATTTTGAGCCCAAAAATTAGTTTTAATTTAGTCCAAATACTAATTAAGGCCCAAATCTTAACTACACGGGCCCTAAAGTCAGATTCATAGGTTAACCAAGCCCAAACACAAGAGAACTCTATTAAATAAATTAAAGTAGTTATCCTTCAAAATTTTAAATTCTGGATGGTTGGAGAGAATTCTCCATGATTAGTAGACTCAGTCCAAAATTTCTTCTTCATTCCACATTCAATTCTCGGACCCGATCACCAACCACACTCCATCAAAATCAACCCAAGTTCAACTTTACAAAACAAATTTACCAACGCACTATGATTGCAACAGTGTTATTTAAAAATTGACCATAAATATGAAGTTATTTAAATCTAGAGTTGAAAGAAGAGTAGATAAAAAATTTCCAAATATATTTTAACCAAAATAAATTATGTGTAAATCTTGAAGAGACCATTTGTTTCACTTACATCTTAGATTCACATGAAGTGAACATCTAGATTATCGTGTTTGTTTTACAGTAACATCTTAACAACGAGCGTTTGTCGTTTGGAGAGTTTTGAATGTCTTCTTTAGAAATGTTTTATAATTTTGTTCGACAATTATATAAACATCTAATATTTCGAGTTATATCAATTAAAACTAAATTAATAACTGTATCATAATTTAAAGGAAATTTTTTTAAACAATAACAAATTCTATCACTTATAGTCATTGATATGCTATAGTGATAGAATCCAAATTTCGCTATAGCTCGTAAATATTTTAATTTATTTTACTATTTTAAAAAATGTTTCTAATTTAAATACTAAACTTTTTAGTTGATTTCACTTAAAATTAGAGTATAACTTAAATAATGTTTATTTATTGGTCTTCAAAAGCAAATTTATACACAAAATCTATATATAAATATAATCACACATAAATTAGAAGGATCTTGGAGAATGAATATATAAAATATATAAAATATAGTTACGTGCTTAAATGAATTTATATAGACAAACTTAGTAAACCAAGAAAGTTATTAAATAAAATGTTATATATAATATTTAATTTTCCTCTACTAACAAATCATAATCAAACCCTAATATTTTTATGTTAAAATTATTAGAATTAGAATCAATAAATAAACATATATATATATATATATATATATTATATATATAATATAATATATATTAGAATATGAATAAGACAAAATGTAGAGTGGATTTAGGTGTTTTTCTAATAATAATATTTATAATAATTAAAAGAATGAATAATTGATATTATTATTTAAAGACTAAAAGAGAAGAAAAGAAAAGAAAAGAAAAGAGGGCCTCATAAGTTTATAGGTCAAAGGGTAATGCATGAACATGTGATGCGACAAATCATATCCGAATATTAATTATAAGGTATCATTTTCATTATTCATTTCCACTACTCTTTTTCTATAATGTTTACTCCATATAACAATTTTCCATTAGGTTAGCTACCTCACCCACTCATTGACCTAGTCAACTCAAAACAATTTTTTTTTTTCTTTTTTTGTAGCTGAGATTTAACAAATATAAAATAATTTAGGGGTTTTTTCGAAAATATTTACGCTATAGAATAATTTTGAAAATGAAAAAAGCTTAGAGACGACCTACAATGAAAAATATAGAAAATGTCTTAATCAACATGCGGTTAATCTGCCACATGTGCACATGTAATTCTTCTTTTAAACGATCATGATACGTATCATACATGATCGTGTAGGTTTTTTTTTTAATTGTTGAAAAAATGCTTCAAGTCTAAACGATCGTGTGTTGGTCATGCTAAACGATTGTTTATATTATATTCACATGATTGTGTAGTTATTTTTAAATGATAGAAAAAAAGCTTCAAATAGAAACAATCGTGTGTTGGCCATGCTATAAACAATCGTGTTGACTATGGTAAACGATCGTTTATATCCTATCCACGTGATTGTGTAGTTTTTTTTTTAAACGGTGGAAAATGACTTCAAATTTAAACAGTTGTGTTGGTCATGCTAAATGATCGTGTTAGCAATTGTAAACGACGCAAGTGTTTGTTTTTTCTTGCACGATCGTTTATATTTTCTTGCACAATCCTTTTGACAACGTTTTCTTTTATACATTCAGACAGATGAAGATAAAGATGGACAAGAAGAAGTAGTAGATGAAGATGAAGAACAAGATAATGAAACATCAGATGAAAGTGATGAAGAATTTTCATGAGGGAAAACAAAACAAAAAAAAGCCAAAATCAAAATGTAAATATTGTTATATTCCACCATCTTTGTCTATCTAAGAAGAATAAATAACTATTATTGCCTACAATTCATTGTTCTCATCGTTTTACTCCAACACTTGTATTGCAAATGGAAGAAAGAAAGAGAAGATGAAGAAAGAAAAAAAGTGACGAATCATCCACAATATCAAAGACAAATAAAAAATTTATGAAAATATTTTATCGACTTTCTAGGTTTTTTTATTTTACTACACGAGCTGCAAATATTTTGGTGTTTTGTTATATTTATAAAAATTAACAAATAATTAATGTGTTGTTGTCTAAAATGTAATCGAAAAGGTAGGTCTAATTTGATTAGGTATGTTGTTGATGTTATTACCCTTGCAAATGTTGTTATTCTTATATTGGGAGAGTTATGAATGCACCATAGTTATTGTTATTGTAACGTTTTGATCAATTTATGAAGGGGTATATGGATGAATTGAGATCACGTCTTAATTAAATAAATTTTGGAGATATAAATGTATATCATTAGAAAATAATTAAAAGTTACTAATTATAGCAATCTATAATGTGAACCTTTCTTTTTAAAAATTTCCCAATTTAGACGTCTGTCTTGTCCTTATTCCTTTGTGAATTTTTCTATGAGCATGTGAATGGAAAAAAATATAATGGAAAGACTCGATGTTGGTTTGTATGGTGATTGAGGGAAAACAAAGATGATGTACCCAAATCGTAGAGGATGCTAAAAGAATGTTGGATATTTAATTAGGTGTTGAATTCAGATTTCAAATTCTAAGGTTGGGATGTTATAACTATTGTTACAGACGTTATCAATTGATATTGAGAGGAAAATGGTATCGACAATCCAAAGGAAATAGCCACAATTATGATCGTATTACGTTTGTAAATATCTAAATAAATGTGATCACAAGTTATCTAATTAAGTTTGTAGTTGAAATAATCTTGGCTATTATGATTGATCGATAGAATCTCATTATGATCACACCAATTTTGATTACGGATTGGATAAATACAAGCTTAAATTACGGATTGATGTCTTTAATTTAACATAATTAAAAAAAAGTCTTATTTTTAGAGTTCAACTAAAAATTCACAGTGAAATCATAATAAAAGAAAAATGGTTAAAATTGAAGATTTGCTCTTGTAAATTGTGAAAATATATAAACTTTGGTCGATATGATTCGATAAAATTCCATAATTAATCATTATACCTTGATACAAAGTTCATAAAATAGTCTGTAAATAATTCATATAGAATTATCTATACAGATTTTATAAGATTGTAAAGATCAAATTATAGAGAAATTGTTATGAATTGCACCAAAAAAAATCTAACTATAAAATATAGCAAAATTTTCAAATTAGATATAAAAAAGTTGATAAATTTACTATATTTTGTAAATAGTTTCAATATTTTGGTATGTGTAACTTTCTAAATTTTCAACGAGTTCTGGACATCCAAACTACGTTGTAGTATTGTAAGATATCTTGAAGATTTTCTTTTATATCTTAGGATGCTCAATAGCATCAAAAGAGTTTTGGAGATTCCCGACATCCCAATTTTTAGGTTTTTGTTCTTATTTATTTGATATATATATATATTAACCTTCCTTTACATTGTATAATTAAAATAAATGGTCAACTATATATATATATGTATATAATTTTGTATACCGAAATTCTTATTGTTTGGAAAGAATATTCTAAAATTAAATTTGCATTAATATTTGTTATTTGAGTGATTATTGTTTATTTTTATTATTCTTAAAGAAAAGAAAAAAGGCAAAGAAATATAAAATTGGAAAGAAAAAAAAGTTGAGATGAACTGTGAAGGAGGATTGTGCAGTTGCTGACAAACGTAAATGCATAAGTTGGCGCGTAATTTTCTGAATCCGAATACGACAATCAGAAATTCAGAGAAAAAGATATCGAAAAAATACCCAAAATACATCAATTTCCTAAACTTTCACACTGTTATTTCATATATCCCATCATTTTCTCCCCCATCTTCCTTTCTCCATCGCGCCTCTTTCCTTTCCCTCAACTTTCAGTATTGTTTAGCAACCAAAATCATCGAGTACCCATCTTCCAGATTTCCTCTACCGACCTCTCTTTATGGGTTTCTCTCTTTTTTCACTATAATTTATAAGCAAACTTTTTCAATTACTGTTTGACTTGAAATTCTTTCGATTCAGTTGCGTTTTGCTTTGCCCACTTGGCTGGTTTGTTCGCTTTCTTGTTCATACCAGCAAATTTAGGAAGTGGGTTTCGACTTGATCTAGTGGTGGCTCTTAAGAATTATCTGGAGGGTTCTTTAGTTTTCTCTTTTGTTGTTGGTTTTGTTGCAGATGATGGAAGTTTTGTGTGGTGGGTTATCAGGAAAGCCTAAGATCAGCTTTTTTATGAGAAGGGTTTTGAAGGAAGGTTTGAATTTCCTTCTTTGTCTTATGTTTGTTTGATTTCTGGGTTTGCTTTCTCTGTTTTTTTTTTTTTTTTGTTACTATTTAAATCAAATTCAATGATTACGTTTCTGGGTTTGCTTTTTTGTTTTTGTTGCTTTTGATATTCAAGTGGGTTATGCTTTTTATGGCGTTTCAATGATTTTGTTTTATTGTTGTTGCTGGGAATTTGTAAGTTGTGTACTGGAATTGCTATTCTAACCATAAATCTGATATTATGACAGCATGTTGATGCCTTCATTAATGAATTACTTTATGTTTGTTTTCCTTTTAATTCTTTTTTTTTTCTTTTACTCCAATGATTGCTGACCAGAAATAAGGTGTTAGAAATGGTGTTTTCTTCACAGGTTGATTACTTGCTGTGTTATATTTATTTATCCGAATGGTCCATTTCTTATCATTTATGGAACTGGACGATGAATCTGCTGGTTTTTAGTTGGTTCTTCTTATCAGTTTTTTTCTCTTTTAGAACATATTTTTTGTTGGCTTTGGTGGAAAAACGGAATTGTTTTCAGTTATGGATAAAAAGACCCTATGTAATTATGTAAGCATGGGAATGGGAGGCTACTGGTTTTTGGTTTTTTGTTTTCTATAAAAGTTTTATGTAGCTATTTGAGAAGTACTTCTTATAATACTCTCTTGTTCTTTTGATTATGCTGCAAATTTATTCTCTTTCACACACTTACATTTGTTTCCTTTGCTTTTAATTTTCTTTTAATCACTTCTAAAGCTTATTAAAATGTACTGTTACCGTATTCAGGAAGCAGAGAGATTGAGGAACCTAGAAATCACGGGAAGACAAAGTAAGCTTTTCAATATTCTGCTTTTGTAATTGATACGTTTATATAATTCATTTTGATAGTTAATAATCTTTAATAAGCTTTTTGTCTCAAAGGGGGACAATTGGTTGTTGAACTTAAGACACATGAACCTCTCTCTCTCTCTATCTCTTCCTCCTTTACCTGAAATATTCTTAATGGGTTTTTGCAGACAATAATTTTATTTTCAGTACTACTTGAGGTCGGTGGTTGTCGACCATAAAGTTTTGTTGGTAGAGTTTCTCCGGATGGAACCTAGACAGCATACAGCTAGTGTTCTTGAAGCATTGATGGGGTTTGATGAGAGTCAATCTCAGCACCCTGCTTCAAGACATTCTAAAGTTTTTTCAGATGATTATTTACAAAGGGTTGCATCCATTGGAATCTCGAAGAAGAAATACCCCTCCAGATGTCATCCATTTAGGATGACAATTGAAGAGCCAACAGAACTTTTCAATTCTCTCAAAGTAGAAAATAACTTTAGCCGCTGCACCAAGTTATGGGAACGGGAGGAGGCAGATTCTACTTTATCAGCCGCATATACACCACTTACAAGACATGAAAAGCACTTTTCAACCGGTAAGGTGATACAAACTTCAAAGGGTTTTCAAGATTTACCAGAGGTTCTAGATTCTATGGATATCTCACCAAGACCTACAAGAGGAAAAAATTCTTTATTCCACCAGGCCAAAAGTGGACTGAGTGTTTCAACAGCACATTATAATTTGACAGAAGGAAATAATGATGCAGGGACTAAATTTAAGGACAGGAAACAAGGACAGGCACACTTGTCAGAGGATCTATGTCTTTTGAAGTCTTCAAGACCTTTTTTAGAGTGGAGCAATAAGCTAGGTTTTTCTTCCTCTCCACCAAATTCTTTGAAAGGCTCACATTTAGTTACTGATAAATGCAAAGGTTGTCATAATTCTCAAAATGGAAAGAATATTGCTAAAGAAAAAGAAAGGACTACGGTGTCACTGGAGCCCATCAAGCAACTATCTCAAGTTTCAAGTATTTTGGATGGAAGTAGGAGAACAATGAGGCGTGAGTTCTTTAATTTGCATCTGAAGACCTCAAGATCAGAAACCATATATGACAATGTGTGTAGAAACAAAGCCAGTTTATCTAATTGGACGGCAGAATCCAAGCATTCCTGCTGCTTTTCAGTTGAGTCATACAAGGCCAGAGAATCCGGGGAGAAAGTCATAGAAGAACAAAGGAAGACAGCGAACTTGATGCCATCTACACAAGGTAGGAAAATGAATGAAATGCCGACAGTGCCTCGTTATGCAACTTTGCCCAGTGATTTGAATTGCAAACCTGTTGAGTATGATTTCCAGAAGCATGTTTGTTCAGATAAGGAACATTTGCATTCTGGCAGTCCTTTGTGCTTGAGCTGGAAGGTTAAGAGACTAGATGAACTCGATAAAAAATTTCATAGATTGAGATTTGATTCTACGTCCACGGTGACCACTAGATCTAGAACAAGGAGCAGATACGAGGCCCTGAATACATGGTTCTTAAAGCATGAAGGCCCTGGTACTTGGCTACAGTGCAATCCATTGAATAGAAGTTCCAATAAAAAGGATGCTGCAAAACCTACCTTGAAATTAAGCTCTAAGAAATTGAAAATTTTTCCTTGCCCTGATTCAGCAAGCCATCATTTTGACAATGATGGCTGTATGGTTGGTGGTGATCCGAAGACCACAGTTAAGAAGAAAGACCCTTGTGATCAACATTCTTTAAACTGTCTACCACCAAGGAGCAAAGTTGTTTTCTGCACACAAAACATTCCTGTCAAACAAGGAAATCAAGCTACCTCTATCCAACAGGTTCCATATCTTCCCTTATTAAGCTCAAAATATTATCGCAATAGTTATCACTTCGGAGCATACTCTCTTCTAATTGCGTTCTGTATTCTATAATCCTATTGGCTGATTAACTTTGAATTTATTGAAATTGGTAAATTTATTTTACTTCTGTCTAGTAGGAGTGTATTTTTTTTTTTTACTAAATTCTGCAACCTACAGTTGGACAAAGCTAAATGGTTTAGGCCTACCTTCCAAGTGAAGGTGGGTATAGATAATTATAACAAGAGAAATAAATACTTCTGTCCAGAAAGAAGAACCTTTTGGATGTCTCTCAAAGATGGTATCAATGCACAGCCAAGTTTATAAGCTATAGATATATGTGCCTGAATTTCTTTTTGAGCATTCAGAAAGACTAAACACCAGTAACTTCAGTGTCAGAAGAAATGCCCACTTGAGGAAGTGAGAATTGGAAATTCAACTGAACCAGTTAACTCTCTTGTGTAAAACGTTTCACTTAGTATAAATTTGAGGGACCAATAATCTCGAATTTTTTAATAGACCAAGTCCTTTAGACAGCTATAAATAGATCATAGTTTTGGTCTGGTTCTGATTGCTTGGACTTTAGACATGGTAAAGTAGTGTACTCAAGCTGCCGTAAAGTATTTCAAGATGGTCATCTGGGTGTATTTGACTTCTCTTTACATTACAGAGCACTATGATTCTTCTACTCTAACTAGATGGAACATTTCAGAACCTAGATTTATGTTATACCAATGAGTGTTCAACTTCATTCTATGCTTATTGGCAATTTGACTTCTTTCAAAGTTCACATGTAACAACTATACGTACACCTTTTTTCCAATTGGAAGTGCTTCTTGCATTCCCGTTTGGCTTGAGAGGACTTGAATTCTTCCTGCCTTCCGTTATTTCAGATCACTTATGAAAAATTCTCTTGTAAAACAAGTTTTCTGAATAGTTGGCCATCTCATATTCACATTTCTCTGTTCAAAGGTATTCAGTTTTTTTTCCTGATGTGTGATTTTTTATCTGTCCATGTTTGTAGTTAGTACATTTTCTTTTGGTAGTGTATGTCCCTGTTTCTTGTAGTATCATTTTCCCATTGTACTCCAATACTTCTTTATCCACAACAGGTTTCTATGTCCTTTGTGGTTTAACATTTGTTTACCTAAAAATAAATTTCAGGAAGGTCTTGCCTTTGATCACTACCCTAGCAAAGAGAGAGATTCTATTGTGAGTTTGGAGGAGGCTTTTCAACCTAGCCCAGTTTCAGTCCTTGAACCACTTTTTAAAGAAGAAACATTATTCAGTTCTGAATCCCCGGGGATTAATAGTAGAGGTGACCTATCTTATGGCTCTATTCTCACTTTCAAGTTCATGCCTTCTTAAAAACTCGCTCCATCCTCATCTAATACATTCTGGTTGTAGATTTAGTGATGCAACTTGAACTTCTGATGTCGGATTCCCCGGGAACTAACTCAGAAGGACATGACTTGTTCGTATCAAGTGACGATGATAGTGGAGAAGGATCAATATGCAATTCAGACAAAATTGATGACATTATGAGCACATTCAAGTTCAAAGATAGTAGAACTTTTTCTTACCTTGTTGATGTATTGAGTGAGGCAAGCTTACATTGTAAAAACCTCGAGATGGGTTCTGTTTCATGGCACAATCAAGAACAACACGTGATCAGCCCTGCAGTCTTTGAGATCTTAGAGAAGAAATTTGGGGAACAAATTTCTTGGAGGAGATCAGAAAGAAAGCTTCTCTTTGACAGAATAAATTCTGGGTTAGCAGAACTCTTTCAGTCATTTGTTGGTGTGCCCGAATGGGCAAAGCCTGTATCGAGAAGATTTCGGCCATTGCTTAATCACGAAATGATCGAGGAAGAGCTATGGATCCTGCTGGATAGCCAAGAAAGAGAAGTGAACAAGGAATTAGTAGATAAGCAGTTTGGAAAGGAGATTGAATGGATAGACCTTGGAGATGAGATTAATTCTATCTGTAGAGAGCTAGAGATATTGTTGGTCAATGAACTTGTTGCAGAGTTTGGTAGCATTGAATTATGTTGAGTGGTATGATTTATAGCAGTCATGGATAAAACATTAGCATAGAAAACATAGAGATTTGTTTCTTTCTTTTCTTTTCCTTTTTAAAAAAGAAAAAGAGAGTCATATATTTGTGTATAGGAAACAGTTTTGATCCAGTTGAAGTGTCTGAAGAATGTTTACTGTATTCTTTTATTCATGAGGGGAACCATAGGTTATTGTTGTCAAGTGTGACAGATTGATATTATTTTGATACATCAAAGACCCGAAGTCTATGATGCCAACTGTGGCAGATTGAGTTATATGTATTTGTGTACAAACCTTTGTGTTTCTTTTTTTTTCTTCTTTTTTTTGTTAAGTAGAGAATTTGCTGCAATTCATTGTTGACATCAGTTTCTAAAAGTAGCATTGTCTTATCATATATATTCTTGAGTGAAATTATGTCTGAATTCTTAGTTTGTTTGTGAGTTTCTGTGTAAAGCTTATGGATCAAACATTTAACATTCCTTCATCCTTTTACATAATTTTTAATCCAGTTGAATTTATATTGAACATTGTTCACATCTTTTCATTGATTTTAATGGTTAGATCATTTTTCTAATTTCAATATTTTAACCCTTTGTATCAAGTTGGTTACAATTGAAAATGACACATGCATGCACTAAATAAACTTCGAATTTTAAATTAGCATATTTGTTCTTTTTAAATTAAATGACATGTGCCACTAGTTGTTTAAGAGTATTTAGTATAAGATGGGAAATCGAACTTTTCCTCCTAACATCCTTTAATGAATCTTATTTTGACAAAAATATTAATAGTTAGGAACTAATTAACTTAACTTTGTATTTCTTTTCTTCATTTTTTTCAAATATTTACCAAAATAAAAAATACAAAAAAATGTCAAATCAACCCGACATCCACATACGCACATAAAAATATGGTAATTGTAATTGATGACCATTTTAGCAATAATAATTAAGAAGGTAGCAACAATTAATTTTTTTTTGCAAATATAGTAAAATTATCGATGATAGACTTGTATTGCAGATAGACTCGTATGAGTATATCAGTAATAGACCAATATTTGCAATATGGTCTATCGGTAATAGACTTTTATCAGTGATAGAATTTGACAATTTTTGCTATATTTACAAATTTTTTAAAATGTTGTTATATACTTAATTATTTTGAATCTAATTGTTAAATTTGCAACTATTTTCATATGAATAATCTTCTCTTGAACCATCGTGTACTACAATCATGGTACATAATCGTATAGTTTTTTAACAATAAAGAAAAATGTTTCAAAGATCGTGTTGATTATGGAAAACAATCGTTAAGAACTTCAAATCTAATTAAGTTAGAGTCAAAGTTCCATACAAACCAATCAATTTTTATGAAGTTTTTCAAAATTTCTATTGGGATAGTTTCATACATCCGGGACCTTCATATTTTCATCAACATCGACCTTCAAACCATGACGTATTTTCACCATCATTTTTTGTTGGGGTTAAATTCACCGTCAATTTTAAAGGCAACACATGATTAACGAATACTAATATTCATCTAATTAACTCCAAATAAATAGAGAAAAGAAAAAAAAAAAAGTTGTATCCTTATTGGGCCGATATATTTGATGGGCTTTAAGCCCGCCCTTGGTTTCACTTTTCAGGCCTAAAAGGGCAAATTTGGGAAATAAAATAATATACTTATAATAAGATAACCTTCTTCTCGTGCGCCAAAACCCTAGTTTTCTCAGTATCACCTCTTCCATCTCTTCTAGGGTTCCGCCGACTCGAAGACCGCACGATACGAAATGGGTACATTCTCAATCAAATCTTATCTTAATCTAGATCAGACATTTGAAATTTTTGTTATTCAATTTGCTGTTTCTGGTTTGTAGCGAGGATCAAGGTTCATGAGTTGAGGCAGAAATCGAAGGCAGATCTCTTGTTGCAGCTTAAGGATCTTAAGGCTGAGCTTTCTCTCCTTCGTGTCGCCAAAGTTACCGGCGGTGCTCCGAACAAGCTATCCAAAATGTGATTCTCTTTTCCTTTTGAGTGTTTTTTAGTTCCGTAATGCATCTCATTGTTTTGTTTATCTTATTGTTCTATGCTTTTTTAAAAAAAAAAATTGCAGCAAGGTAGTGAGATTGTCGATAGCTCAAGTATTGACAGTAATTTCTCAGAAGCAGAAGGCGGCGTTGAGGGAAGCTTACAAGAAGAAGAAGCTTTTACCTCTTGATCTGCGCCCAAAGAAGACCAGGGCCATTCGTAGAAGGCTCACCAAGCACCAGGTAAATTGTTTCTTCTTTATCCGTCGTTTAATTTCAGTCCAAATTGATTTTGTATGTTCCTCGTTTAACTTTTTAATTGAATTTTATTACGGATTTTATGTGTAATTGTTGCCAATGTGAGATTTTCTACGATCCCTAGAAAAAAAGAATGGCGGAACTACTTGTTATTAATGGAAATGCTATCATTTTCATATATGAATTGTGGATGGGTTTGTTAGTTTAAATCATTCATATATATTGTTGAAGTTAAGAATGTTTCATCAGTCATTTAAAATTTTTTTTTGCTTTTTTGTGTCCACTATCCCTGCAATGGTTTTTATCCTTGAATAAACCTACGAATTCTTGTCAAATATCAGAAACAAAGTATACTTTTTTGGGTTCTTGAAAGCAATTTGTAGGGATTTTTGCTTTTATGAGATTAATTTTTGGTTATCAAATTGGACCTTCATTTATTAGAATTATGATTTCTTAAGTTCAAGTTTTCATCCTTGTACAACTCTGAGTTCTAAGATTTGATACTTTTGAGTATTGGTAGGTTTTGAGTTATACTGACTGATATATTTATAAAAAACTTTACCCTCATTTATTTTCTAATGATGCAATTATCATGCTTTGAACGTATTGGCGGCAGGCCATTTTTTTCTATTTAGATTTCTTTTGAGGTTCGACCATTTTGTTGAATGATTCCATTTTCTGATGCAGGCGTCTTTGAAAACTGAGAGACAGAAGAAGAAAGAAATGTACTTTCCATTGAGGAAATATGCTATTAAGGTGTAGTGGTCAGTATTATATTTGGTAGTCCATTTTTATATGCAACATCAAACCAGTTTTGTTGGCAAGTTTTGTCTCGTAATCTTATGTCGAATACTCTTGAGGTATTTCTCCCTAAACCAAGATGTTTCGTTTTCATTGACGATTATATAATTTTGACAGTTAATAGCCTTTTTTTCTTGTTTATTGACTTATTCTTTTTCTGTCCAAAAAAAACTTGTTCCTTTAGTACCTTTTTTGCTCGTTAGCATGCATTTCTTTTTTAACTTAGTCATCTCGTTGTGTGCTTGGCATTGTTTGAACATATTGAATTAGTGTTCATTGTGGAATGATGACTTGAAATCAATATGGAACTAAAGAAACTGTTAGTATGTGAAATCATTCATTTAATTGTTTTAAGATCTTCAATTATGTAGTTTCTTATGATTTTAGTGTTGTTAAGAATTGTGGGAGAATAAATCATCCAAAAAAGTTCTGAAATTTGCTTTAATCAATAGGCACATTTTCAATCAAAATATGTCACTATTTAAGATTCCATTGATAGGATCAATCATTGATAAACTCCATTCAGTGTATTATTATTATTTTCTTTTTTGCTATATTTTACAATAATTCCCATGTTAATTGTTTTGTAATAAATGAACCATAATTTTAATTTATAGCATTAACTTGGAGTATGTATCAATTTAAGTCTTGGATTAATTATGGTACTAATTTAGACCCTTAGCTTTGGGAATTGTATTAACTTAAATTTTAATAATTGTATCAATTTGTTCTTGAACTTGTATGTATCCATTATGTGTCTTTATTAAAGCTTAAAGATTTCATTTGATACAACTATTAATTTTGGGGGCTTAAATTGATGTAAGTTTTAATATTCCAAATTTTCTAATAAAAAACGGTGTTGAGTTGATGAACTAATCCACCCTAAATTAGAATATAGTTTTATTGAACAACCTTACAGTAGAGAATCAATGTTTCAAATTATATAGTAGGAAAATAAACAAAATATTAGTAAAATAATAGACTGTTTAAGAAATGATAAATTTAGTTGTAAAACAAACATTGAAAAGGTGTGGAAAATGAATGTGTTTATTAATTATATTTTGTTGACGTGAGGAGAAGAAATTAAGGCAGATGCTACAATTGTGTTGTATGGTCAAAACCTAACCCAAATTCTGAATCCATGAAGTACTTTCCAAGTTGCTTCTTCCTATAAACAACTTTCATTTTTCTTTTTTTGCCCTTTTCTAGAAAATATTAACAAAATAAATTTGTTCAAACTTCATAAATTCCCACCATTACCTTAACAACAAAAATTTGTAAAATTAATAACCCAATATGGAACTTATTTTTAAAACTTATTTGTAAGACTATTGTTGTTAAACATAACCATATTAAATAATATAGTTAGTCTTGGATATGGTTCAGGTTTTAGTTTAACTTTATAGTATATTGAGTCCTCTAAATAATTCTTTTATTATCGTTTTCAAACTCCTTACCATAATATAATATAATTTTTTTTTATATTTTAAGTTTGTTGTCATAAATAAATAAAAATGTCTTTTTCATCTTCTTTTTCTCTCCTCCCTCCATGTTATTCTTCATTCTATATCCATGGCGGCTGATAATTATTTAATAGTTATATATTATATAATATATATAATATAGTCATAAATATAGCATAATTTATAGTCTATTAATTATACAAATCTATTATCGATGATCCAGGTTGCAAATAAGATTTTATCAATTATAAAATTTATCATCAATAATTTTGTTATATTTTATTGGTATGATATTGCATGTTTAATTTTATTCTTAAAATTGTCTTACTTATTATACAAATATTTAGTTTCCCAAAAAAAAACAATATTAAAAAAAAACGATGTTAAAAATATTGGAGAATTATGGCAAGTTATAATAAATTTGACAGGTCTAATATACTAAAGTTTGGCTATATTTTGATTCTTTTGCTATCCTTCTAAAATGTTTTCGTTCATCAAGGGTCAAACAAGTCGACTGTTGGTATAAAATATTTCAGTTTCTCACCTCAACACAAACACATATTTAATAACGAATAAATTTTCTAATCATTTAAAAACACAAAGATTAAAATACTCATATCAATCTTGAAATTCAAGCTTTATAGTTTTTCCTGTCAAATAGCAATATCAACGAACAAATTTTAGAAAATTTGCTTAGTTACATTATTTTCACTCTCAAACCAATATATGGATAATTAATTTTTCTTTTTTAAAAACAACTGTTTTGGTTAATAATTAAGTTGATTTTAATTTGAGATATAGATATTGTTATAGTAATTTACAAATATATCATTTTTAATATTTAATATTGAGAGTTTATATAACAAACTTGTAAACAAAGAATAATACAAATTAGATGTTGTAAATATTGAAGACAAGGATATAATATAGATAGATTGAATATGAAATATAAAGTTATTATACATTTCCAAATCACATCAGAGAATGACCTTATAAATATTCATGTTCAATTGATGAGGTTATAAATTCAAATAAAGACAATATTTAATAAATTAGAAAAAACAGTGCACAATTTTTTGAAGATTAATAAATAGAACACACCATATTAAATTTGATATCCATAGGAAAATAATTGATTGAATGAAACATTAAATAATATTGTGTGAGTGAGTCAACCGGCAACTGAATGCTCAAGTCAATTGGGCTGCTACTGCTTTCCTTCACAAAATAATAATATCATAATTCACTCTTTTCAATTATACTTCATTGCATAATGTTGAAAAAGTTGTATACACGCGGTTCAATCGTTTCCTATGCAGTTTGATTATGTTTAATTAATTAAAGGAAGAAGTTTTCATCCTAATGTCACATGGTGCCGTTTAAGGCATGGGATTCAATAACTAAAGCCATAACAATGTTTTATGCACTTTGATTTCGATTCTAATATTTTATACATAAACTGTTCGATTTCGATTCGATTTGACACATGTGAGTAGTTCCATGCGATTTCAGCTTCAAACCGAACCAAACCGTGAACACTCCTACTACATTGAACCGATTCAATATACTATTTTATTCGTGTATCTATCTATGATGAACTGTAATAGACTATTATTTGTATCTATTATGATATAGATAGACACTTTGTGTTGTTTTCCATAAAAGATTGTGATGTTTTTATTGTATATATAAATATTTTTTAAAAAATTATCATTTAAAATAGTTTTTCTTTAATAATCATAACACTAAATTCAACGTTCTTTTCTCGTTTTTTTGGTTATCTTAAATTTAATCGGTTAAATTAATTTGGACCAAAATTGATTAAACAATAATAATATGATCTTAAAATGAAATATATGAATATGTTTTCAAAATTTAGATTAAAAATGTTACAAATAACGAAACATTTTATTTTAAGACAAACAGTAATAAAAAGAATTAACATTAAAGGACTAAATTTCTAAATGTTAAAATTAAAGGTTATAATTGAAGGAAAAAGTAGAGTGGTTTTTGCAATTTGTAGGGAAGATTCCACCAACCGGCAACCGGTAAGGTTTTTTGCGGCAATGAGTAGTAAGCAGCAAGTAGTACGACGAAGAACAGTGGAGAGTTGAAATAAATGAAATGAACTTTTATTTTTTCATTTAAAAAGAAAAAGAAAGACAAAAGAAAGAAAAAAAGCTAAATTCTTCGACTTCATTTCCAAGCGCTTTCCTCTGGTCTCCTTTTTCCTCCTCAGATTGTTTTTATCTGAAAGGATTCATCTCTCTCACTAACTTCGCACCCACAATCTGAGCTCTCAATTCCCCCATTTAAACCTTTTCAGGGCTTCGAATCTCTTCAATTCTGATGGGCAGTTCTTCAGCTCAAGGTGACTTTACTGTTTTCGATTTTTTTTTGTTTTTTTGTTTTTCTGATTTACTTTTTGTTTTTTTTGGTCTTTGAAATCGGATTTTGTTTGTTTTTTGGATTTTGTAGTGTTAGTGGATGGCGCTGGTGATTTAGAGAAGGGGATTTTGAGTTTATCATCAAATCAAAACCCTCTGGCTGAGTTATCGCCATCGCCATCGCCGTCGTCGACTGCAACGGCTCCGGCTCTTGTTCTATCCAATTCAGGGAAGCGGATGGACCAAGCCGGGAAGAAGAAGTACGTGAAACAAGTGACTGGACGGCACAACGATACTGAGCTTCATCTAGCTGCGCAACGGGGAGATCTAGCCGCCGTGAAGCAGATTCTTGATGATATTGATTCACAGATGGTGAGAAATCTCAGTGGTGCGGATTTTGATGCGGAAGTTGCTGAGGTTCGATCGTTAGTAGTGAACGAGGTCAACGAATTGGGAGAAACGGCTCTGTTCACCGCCGCAGAAAGAGGACATATAGAGGTTGTTAAGGAGCTATTGAAGTATTCGAATAAAGAAACACTTACGACGAAGAACAGGTCTGCTTTCGATCCGTTGCATATAGCTGCAAGTCAAGGACACCATGGTAATGATCTTGATCTCAACTTCCTTTTGTAATGTTTTGCCCTAGGGTTGGATCTCATCTTCTTCACTAGGAAATTAGGGGGAAAGTCGTGAATAATATATGTTAATTTGAATTGCAGCAATTGTTCAGGTGCTGCTTGAACATGAACCTTCCTTAAGCCAAACCTTTGGACCGTCGAATGCGACTCCACTCATTACTGCTGCAGCAAGGGGCCATACAGCCGTAGTTGAGGAATTGCTTAACAAAGATCGTAACCTGCTAGAGATTTGTAGATCTAATGGTAAAAATGCATTGCATTTTGCTGTGCGCCCTGGTCATACTGAAATTGTAAAACTATTACTTAGCAAAGATCCACATTTAGCTCGAAAAAATGACAAGAAGGGCCAAACTGCACTGCACATGGCTGTCAAAGGGCAGAGCCGTGATGTCGTGAAGTTACTCCTTGAAGCAGACCCTGCCATTGTAATGCTTCCTGATAAATTCGGTAACACCGCGCTGCACGTTGCCACAAGGAAAAAGCGGGTTGAGGTAGTTTAACTGAATCACCTTTGTGGATACTGGCTTGTTTATCTTTATAGTTTTGATAACTTAGATATCTTTTCAATCTTTCAGTTTCATATTTAAGTATTTTAATGGAAGTTAGAATACTGTTATTGAAATGAAAGTTCTGAAATGAGATGTTTGGAAATGAGATTGTTCAAATGCAACGTGTTTTGACTCTTTAATACTATTAGGTTTGGCATACAATAAGAAAGGAGGACCTAATGTTTGGTAGGCTGGAACATTGGCATTGAATGAAAAGCTTAGGCTCAGCTTCATTACCATTTGGTTTTCTAAAATTGTACTTGTTCTCTTATATTATCTTAACCATGGTTTTCATCTTAAAGCAAGAGTTGAATTATTAACCAAATTATATAAACAAAAACAATTTCTTTTAGAACTTGAGATAGATTTTGATACAAAGTAGATAACAAAACAAAAGAACTCATACTGAAAGTGTACTTTAGAAGTTCAAAGTAGATAACAAAACAAAAGAACTCATACTGAAAGTGTACTTTAGAAGTTTAGTTCTAAAAAATTGAACAGCAAATGAAGTCTTAGAAAAGAGGAATTTTGGAATAAGATTGTTAGGAATGTGATTGTATTCATACTAATGGATCTCTAAATACTCATCCTTCACTTCAACTTTGTAGATAGTGCAAGAGCTATTGCTTCTCCCAGATACCAATGTGAATGCATTATCCAGAGACCACAAAACTGCATTTGACATAGCTGAGGAGCTTCCTCTTTCAGAAGAATCATCAGAAATCAAGGACTCTCTTTCTCGTTATGGTGCTGTGAGAGCCAACGAACTGAACCAACCACGAGACGAGTTGCGGAACACAGTGACTCAAATTAAGAAAGATGTTCATACCCAGCTTGAACAAACCAGAAAAACAAACAAAAATGTACATAACATCTCTAAAGAGCTCAGAAAGCTGCACAGGGAAGGAATCAACAACGCGACCAATTCGGTCACGGTGGTGGCTGTTCTTTTTGCCACAGTTGCTTTTGCAGCCATCTTCACAGTACCTGGTGGCGACACGGATCAAGGAACAGCTGTTGTAGTCGGCACCATTTCTTTCAAAATCTTCTTCATCTTCAACGCAATCGCATTGTTTACGTCGTTGGCAGTGGTGGTGGTGCAGATTACATTAGTTAGAGGTGAGACAAAAGCAGAAAGACGAGTCGTGGAAATCATAAACAAACTCATGTGGCTGGCTTCTGTTTGTACTTCGGTCGCATTCATGGCATCATCGTACATCGTGGTTGGTCATAAATACAGATGGGCTGCAGCTGTGATCACAGTGGTTGGGGGTGTGATTATGGCTGGTGTTCTTGGGACGATGACATATTATGTTGTGAAATCTAAGAGTAGAAGATCCGTAAGGAAGAAGGAAAAGAGTAATAGAAGAAGTGGGTCAAACTCATGGCATCACTCTGACTTTTCAAATTCAGAAGTTGATAGAATTTATGCTCTTTAGAATTAGATAAAGCCAACTGTTTGGTGTTTTGCTCAAACCCAGTTTGTAAGTATATGTATGGTTAAAGTTAATTTTCTGTTTCAATAAGATTGATAACTTATTGATACCAATTTACATGAAGGAAGCATGTAAATTTCATAGTTAGAGATGTGTGGATGAAATGGAATTGTTGGATTAGGTCCTATGTTCGTTTGGTTTTTGTCGATTTCAGAGATAGAGATAAAAGTTGAAAAGTTAAAAGATAAAATTAGTTAACCATTTTGAAACAAACATTTTTGAGTTTAAAAGCTTCCTTCCATTTTTGAAGGTAAGAGAAAAATATTTTCACCATTTTAACATATGAAAGGGCAATAAATGAAACAAAACCAGACCTTCTCTAACTTGTGTGTGTGAGATGTGGACGTGGGTCTCCATTTTCAACTCCCCCCCTCCTCTTTCTTTAACTAACAATCTCCATTGTTACCACTCTACCTTCCTCTCCCCTCTCTCCCTCCTCTAACTCACCCATCTCCCCACCTCTCTTCTCCATCGTTACTTCTTTTCTATGAACACCATAATTCTTACAATATCACATCGATTGAAGGGCAAAAACTCTTCTGGATCTCTTTACTTATCTATCCTCAAATTGCTCTATTTCAATGGCAAAAGAAGAGGCAAAAAGGCACAGGCAAGGAATGGTGCGGAGAGAGGGAAGGTGAAGTTTGGGTGAGGATGAGAGTGAGATAGAGTGAAAGAGTGAAAGATGGGTTTTCCTTTATTGGTTATTACCTTCTTCTGGTACCACAAACACAAAAACTAAGGAGATATTACCAAAAAAAAAAGGTTAAAATAACAGGGACTAAATTGCTAAAAATATAGAGACGACCAAAATGTTATTTTGCCAACCAATAATTGTTGTCTTAAAATTTTGACTTGGAAGTCAACTCCAGAAGAAAATCAAATTATTTTTAAAAAACTAGAAAACCCCATACTCAAAACAAACTTCTATAGATTATAATATTGGTTTTAAAAATTAAGCTTATAAATACTTAAATAAATTATTATTGATTTATTGAAATAAATATTTTGTATTATTTTTTTTAAAATTAATATCAATTAAGTTACTCTATTTCGGTTAGTGAACATAAATGACGCATGCAAATAGCTTATTCATATGCCTAAACTACAAAATCACAAGTGCATGATACATGGTTATGTCATACTCATTTCCATTCCTATTTCATCAATCCAAACCGTTCATAAAGATCATAGGTTTGAGTACTCTCTCACAAATATTGTGAAGAAAAAAAATCAACCAAAAAAATATTCTAAAGAATTATTCACAATTTTTTATTAACTAAATTATAAAAAAAGCCCACAACCTTCATTTTAAAAAAATGTTCTTAAAATTTCAAAAATTGTTCAAAAGTATCCTTACCATTAATTTTGCTTGGAAACTTTGTTACAAAAATACTCCTAAAGTACGGAAGAGTTTCATAAATACCTTTAAACTTGTAAAAAAATTCAAAAATATTTCCAATAATACAATTTTTACCTTAAATATTTTAGCCACAAAATAAAAACTAAAAACTTTAAGTTAAAAGTATATTTTAAAATTTTCATCGATATATATGAATATTTCTATCAATATATGAATATACAATAATTTAAAATTATTTTTTGAATTTGTTGTTTGTATAATTTTTCATAATATCCATGGAAATCAAAATTGATTAAAATTAAAACTTCCATACACAAATCAACATCAATAGCTTGAACATGGTTAAAACATACCATTCCACGAAATCTTAGAGAGCTATAAAAAAATCTCCTTACAACATACAAAAACAATAACTAGTCAAGTAAAGAAAATCTTACATCAATAGATTTATTAGACTATCACTACATTTTTTTACAATTAACTATATGTTAATTACGACAATGACTAGTAAAATTAGTTGGGTTCGTGATTTATTATTATGTGTTAATAGACAAATAAATTAAAACTGTGATCAATAATAGATCCAGAAAATTTATTTAGGAGTACTATAAGAAACACACTATAAAAAGTGTTTTAAAAAATTAATAGCTTAAAAAATTATAATTTTAATACGTATTACAATTGTTCTCTATGACTTTGTTGCGCTCTTTCTAAATATTTATTAGATTACTTTTATCTTATATATTTTTTTAGCACAACTACTATATTACAATCATATTTTGTTTAAAATAAAATATTGTTTAAATTATATTATAATATACACTTCCAAATTAGGAGTATACGTCTCTGCTGACCCGTGTTTGCTCCTAATCGATTTTGATTTTAATTGGTGAGAAAAATGGTGTAAAATTTGGATCAATCTATTTTTTTTAATCACAAGATATTTTTGAATCAATTTCATTTTTTAAAAACTTTGAGTAAGAAATTATTATTGAAAGATATTTTAAAAAATAGCAAAATATTAAAACAACAACATATTTTGCGATTAATTTCATTTTGTTTTTGTTATCCTAATAATTTGTTGAGATCTTTATTAAAAGCAAAAGCAAAAACAATAGAAAATCATATCATAGGTTTGACATTGGAACCTTAGAGATTGAATTCGTGAACCAGAAGTGGTAGTTCGTTGCCACTGCGTCTTCTTCTTCTTTACATTGCGACCAGGAAAAAGGCATTCTTCAAATTATATATATGAATCGAATTTTATTTCTTTCACTTAGTAAACTCACAGATGAAGTCTGATTTATAAACACCTTCACATTCTCACTCTTTGGGAGGCGTCTAAAGTTGTATAAAGATGGACTTCCAATACTCAATTGTGGGGTAGTTGGCTTATTTAATTGTATTCGGAGACAACTTTCTTCCTCCCATTCTACGATTGCTCTTTAACAAAATGGTGCAACCCAACACTGTTCGTCTCAGTAACCATCGTCTCGTGGACCAAATCTTGGTCGCAATGCTTAAAAACCGACCATTCGACACCCACGTCCATTCTGCAGCTTCTACTTCCACCACACATCAGTTATGGAGTTCCGACTCCGTTTCCGACGTTCTAAGATCGGTCCCTCGGTTCTTTTTTCAATCAGCCCGATCTATTGGCACCCAAAAGGGTTTTCGGCATCGTACTCCTCTTAAGCAGAGGAAATTGAAAGAGGAGGCTTACAAGTTCCGTAACAACGTGCTTGTTCTCGGCCCTGGTGCTCACAGGGACCCTTTCAAGGCTAAGCTTGGATTGAATAAAGCGTTGGAGTTTTTCTATTGGGTCGAAACCCATTTTGGGTTTCAACACGACGAGATTACTTGCAGAGAGATGGCTTGCGTATTGGCTCGAGGGAATACATTGATGGGTCTTTGGGACTTTTTGAAGGAAATGTCCAGGCGGGAAAACGGTGGGCTTGTTACTACGGCGACCATCACGTGTTTGATAAAAGTTCTAGGAGAGGAAGGTCTGGTGAATGAAGCTCTGACTGCATTTTATAGGATGAAGCAGTTTCATTGTAAGCCTGATGTTTATGCTTATAATACTGTTATCAATGTTTTATGTAGGATTGGGAATTTCAAGAAGGCTAGGTTTTTGTTGGAACAGATGGAGTTGCCTGGATTTAGATGCCCACCTGACATTTTCACATATACAATTCTAATTAGTTCTTATTGTAAATATAGCTTGCAAACTGGCTGCAGAAAGGCCATTCGAAGGAGGTTGTGGGAAGCCAATCACTTGTTTAGAATCATGTTGTTTAAGGGATTTTCACCAGATGTTGTGACCTACAATTCTTTGATTGATGGATGTTGTAAAACGTACAGAATCCAGCGGGCATTGGAATTGTTTGAGGATATGAGCAAAAGGGGCTGCACTCCTAATCGGCTTACTTACAATTCTTTCATCAGATACTACAGTGCTGTGAACGAGATTGACCAAGCAATCAAAATGTTAAGAATGATGCAGAAGATGAACCATGGAATTGCTACATCCAGTTCTTATACTCCTATTATTCATGCTCTATGTGAAGGAGGAAAGGTAATTGAGGCCCGTGATTTCCTTCTTGAGTTGCTTGAGGAAGGCTCTGTGCCTAGAGAGTATACCTATCAGTTGGTATGTAATCTGCTGAACTCAGCAGGCAAAGCAAGTTTACTAGATGAAAACGTGCACGAAAGAATAAGACATGGAATAGAAAATAGGTATAGGGAAGTAAAGAAAGTCAAGCTAATTATGTCAAGGAAAGGATACTGATGCCTGTAATGAACGAAGACAGTAGCCAGACTTTTCACGGTGAGGTAAAGAGGGGTGGATGAAACCATGTTTGACAATTTATTATCTCCACATCCACTCTCAGCAGCCCATTGTGACAATTGTCTTGTGGTTTTAACCAAGGTAAGTCTCCTCCTCAAAGATAATATATGTTTGCAGGGGGGATTTTTGTTTTTTATCTTTGTTCATCAATATATGCTTTTGTCTGTTTCTTATCATGCGAAAAAAAAAAGTCTAAAATTTTTGTGTCTATCTAGTTCCATTTATGGTCCGATCTTTTTCTCTTAACTCATGGTCGCTCTGCTGATGACTTGTTTTGTTTCTGTCCTTATTTGGTGCTATAGGCTCAAAGGAAATCATCATTGGTTACAAATGATTTTCAGGGGGGTTGAATGCAAGGTATGCTATAAGTAGAATTTTCAATTAAAAAGATGTAATATGTGAATTGGCATTTTGGTTTATATATTGGTGCTCCTAAATTTGTGGGTGTGTAAAATGGTTGTAAACTATATGCTGTGAAAGTATGGTCCCTCTTATAATTTTGAGTTCTAGGATATGTCCTGTTTCTCAGTTTCCCATCCACTTTTTTCTTCACAATAATAGATGCTATCTGGAAGTTTTTATTTGAAATAGGTTCTAATTTTCGGTGTAAATATGCTTGGGTAGTTGTTCTTTTTGTAGGTTACTATCTTTTCCTGATTTGTTTGGATCCTTAAACTTTGTGTAAAGCAATTTTAGATCTTAGATGTAAAACAACTTTCCCTAATTTTAGATGTAAAACAACTGAATTTATTTAAGCTATCTCCTCATTGAAACACTTAAACAAAGTACAACAGTTGTAGCGTGAGGATTGAACCTCTGACCTCAAGGGATGGAATCAACTCAATATCATAAAGCTAAACTCAATTTGATTAGTCATTGAAACATTTAAAGATCGAATAAAGCACTGTTTCCAAGCATAAGTCATCCTAGGTTTTGTTTGTCAGAACCATATTCATCTAGATTTTCATTGTTCCCTATGAACTTGGGTATTTGGATTCACCTTCATTCTGTTAATTTGGAGTAGATTCCTCCATACTTCCTATCAGTTCTCTAAATCCTAGGCTCTAATCCTATTAGGTTGGAGATATAGGTAAAAAATTTATGCAGAGTGGGGGAGATTATTAGGTTGGTCGTGTTAGATCTTTGATGGGGGATATGGATGTTTGGAGATTGGGAATTCATCTTTGAATAATGGAGCACCCTTTGCAAAGTGGTCGAGGTGGTTTCAGATGGCTAACTTAACGATTTTTAGCATAAGGTTGTAAGCAGGTGTATTGTTCACCTTTATTGGTCGAGATACTATAGTAGATACTAATGACGCGACTCATGGCTTTGTCACATTTCTTCAGTTTTGTTAACTACGTTATTAAGGATGAGATTCGTATTTAGTTCTCGAAGGACGATTATATAGTCAACAATGCCTCCTTTTGTTCTCTTTCTCGTCTCTTTAGTTTGACAACTCTGGCCTTTACAATGTTATTTATTTAGCCATTGTGTTTTTACTGTGAGTTGTCTTCTCTTAATTTTTTCCATTAGGAGTGATCCAATGTAAAGGGCTTAATGATTTGGCTCCTCTTTTAACCGTTATCCCAAGTTAAAAGATGGTCAATTTTAACTCTTTTTGGTTGACAGGTGCAATTTTAACTCTTCTATAGCTAAAGATAAAGCTCCTTTTTGGGTCTTACTCATCGTCTTTTTGGGAGCTATCATTGAGAAATTGAGAAATTGAGAGGTGTCTTGACAGGGAGGTAGGCTCACTTTGATCCAACATCCAAGCCACGTTTACCAACCTATCCACGTACTTCCTTCCTCTTTTTAAGATATCATCCATGACGAGTTATGGGATTGAGGAGCTATACAGAAAATTCAATTGGAGAGGGCACAATGACAAAAGAAACATACACTCTATCAATTGACATCAAGTTCAACTTCCTATTCGAAGAGGGACCTGGAGCCAACTTTGAGAAAAAGAAACAAATGCCTATTGGCAAAATGGATTTAGAGATACCGGCTTGAGACAGGTGCTCTGTGGAGGCGCCATATTGATGCTAAGTACGACTCACCCCTCCATTCAGAAAGCATATCCTTCAATCTTTATAAAGACTAGTAGAATTATATTGCTAAGATGCTGGTTTGATTCATGATAACATTGAGAATGTGATTGGAAATGGTGAGAAAACATCATTTTTGAATTAACTACGAAGTTGGAACGGAAAGAATGCAAATCATGCAAGCTGAAGCAAACATCAATTTGAAGGATTAAACATGTTTGATCTTGAAATGAAAAATAGAGTTTTATAAACATACCTTGATGTAGTTCCAAATTGAAGCAATACTGTTGCTGTCTTTGATCACGAACACTTTGTGAACCAAGATTTAGAACGGTTGTGGAAACCAAATTTGTGATGAATTTGAAGGGAATTTGAAGTTTATGAGATTTTGTGTTAAAAAGAGATTTTTAACATGAATCAAGATTAACTTTAAGTCTCAGCCAATTCTTCCCCATTTATATATAAACAGAAGATCCATGCATCTCAAACTTACCTCAAGGTTTGACAACAAAATTAACACTAATTACTAATTTTTAATGGGATTAAAGTGACTGTGTGTGGTTTTAACATGAAAATGAATTAGGTTATTCACTAAACTACCAAAAACCATTAATTTGATTTTTCATTAAAAAATTCAATTATTTTAATGGTTTTCCTAAATCCGCCGAAACTGAATTCTAAATTATTTTAATGTAACATTAATTTAAATAAAATTTGTTTTAAAAATATTTAGTTAAACATTTTAATCAAATATATTAATTTAATATCAACTATTTAATTAATAATTTTCACTTAACATCGAACTCCTTACAAACAAAACCATAGTTGGAATTTGGATCGATTAGTATTAACTTTTACTCTCTAAATCAAATTTAGATATTTCAAATTCGCTTGTTACACTAAATTTAGATGTTTTAAACTTGCTCATTACACTAAGGTTTAATTTGATATGAGCTAGCATGAGAATCTCTAAACCAAACTTAAATGTTTCAAATTCGCTCATTACATTAAGGTTTAATTCGATATGTGTTAGCACGAGAATCTGATGTACTTATAGATCATGAACTCCAATAACTAATTTAACTTTTTAACCCAACTAACCCTATTGTTAACTACTAAGACCCTCAACTGTCGTTTGGAATATTTTGATTGGAAAAGCATGATATGAGAATGCAAATGAGATTCATACCTTTGTTCATTGCTTCCATCGGTTAACCACAAGTGTAACTCTATCCCTCATGACTTGGCCTATCACACTCTGGCTGGAAAACCATCCACCATGGACTGATTCTATTTTGCTCGATGATTTGCTGATCTCTTTTGTTATTTTTCTTTACTGTTATACTACAGAAAAATCTCATAAGAAAACATTAACATTACTCTTTCATGCATAATCTCACATCAACATATATCAAATATATATATACTGTTGGTAATTATTATTTTCAAGTAGAAAAAACTATATAGCATTTTCTTATTCATTCAATCTGACGGTCTAAGAATTATCCCATATATTTTTCTTTTCTTTTTTGATCTTTTTAAAATCATGAACTATCATATCGTTAATTCTTATTAGTTATTCCTAAATTAAGTGATTTATAGTTCTATCCCTATCACTAAAAAACAATTAATAGATAAAGTAAATTTTATTCCTAATGAAGAAACAATTTAAATCTAAACTAAACTTTCATAACTTTAATCTACATTTTATGTTAATATTTTAGAGTATACTTTAAAAGTGGAAGTAAAAGTTTAATAGAAACATTGAAAACATATAATTTAATAACATACATTATTGTTCACCTTAGACAACACCAACCGTTGTTTAATTCGTACCTAACAAAGATGAAGGTTCGCGGCTATCCTTTCTCCGCGTGTTCCGCACGTGATCTCTTCTCCTCCCCATAACTACACTTTAAAGCCCTGCCCCCAACCCATAATTTCCCACTTCACTACCTACTCACTCACTTCTCTTCATTCCGTGATATCTACACATTTCTCACCGAACCTTTTTCGATGGCTCGTCTAGGTGGACTTCAGGTCGAGACCGTTAACTTTCCCGCCGAAATCAAGCCTCCGGCCTCCGCTAACACTCTTTTTCTCGGCGGTGCAGGTACCAATAAGAACCATTTCATTTCCTCTGATGTGATCCGCGATAGATTGTGATTGTGGAAAATTTTGTACAGGAGTTAGGGCATTGGAGATCGGAGGAAATACTGTGAAATTTACTGCGATCGGTATTTATTTGGAGGACAAAGCTGTGCCGTCGCTCGCCGGTAAGTGGAGTGGAAAGAGTGCGGCGGAGTTAATGGATTCCGTTGAGTTCTTCAGGGACGTTGTCACTGGTGAGCTGCTGATTTTGTTTATTTTTTTAAAATCTGTGCTTGAAACTTGAAAGTTAGAAATTGCTGCCAGATTTCTGCCGTGCCGGCCGCCGGTGTTCCGGTGGTTTTGTTGAAGTAAATTTGTTTTGGAGTAATACAATATTAGCATATGAATCTTATTAATAAAAATCCTTAAAAATAACTTTTAAAACGAAATCTCAGATAAAAATATAAATCTTAAATTTAGGAATCTTATTGCAACCAAATTCAAATATCAATATAACATTTTAACATTTTAAAAGTACATTTTAAAATTAAAAGCTTAAATGAAAAATGTTTTTTTTTTCTTCACATGAATTTAATTCAAGTAATTTGTCTACAAGTAAAAAGTTATTTAATAGCTATGCACTTTTTGAAGTAGTGCATTCTTAAACTTTTGGGAATTCAAAATTGAATGTTTAAAATCTTATTAAACAAAGTTCAATTGAATTAACGTATTGACATAGTTTTAATCAATTGATAATATTAAATATCACCAAGCTCTCTATTTAGTCACTAAATTGACAAAATTGGAGGCTGAGGCATCTTTTGAAAACATATGGAAGTTTATTCTTCAAATCTTGAGTAGGACATGATAAGATAATTGACATGAACAACCTAATTGCAAATCTTTGTAAATCCAAAGAATGATGTTAAGAATTTTAATAACAAAATTGATTTCTGATTTGTGACTTTATGTACACTGTAGTTATGAGGTGCAAAATTGATTGAATAATATATTTGATTATATTTCAGGGGGTTTCGAGAAGTTTACAAATGTGACATTAATATTGCCACTCACGGGTGAACAATATGCTATGAAAGTGGCAGAGAATTGTGAAGCAGCTTGGAAATCCATGGGAATTTATAGTGATGAAGGAGCTGAAGCCATTCAAAAGTTCATCGATATCTTCAAAAATGAAAATTTCCCTCCTGGCTCCTCCATTCTTTTCACCCATTTGCCTCCTAATACCTTATCGGTTAGTCCAGTTTTCACTCTTTTGATTAAATTTGATTCTTTCAAATGAAATAAAAATGAAAATGGTAAGAATAAAATGATAGTTTTTTATGATCCAAAATGAATATATTTAAGATAAGAGGACTAAAATAAGTCAAAGTTGAACGTAGATGGACTAAAATAAACATATTGAATGTGTGAAAATTTTAAAGACTAAAGTAGTATTTAAACCTCTTCTTACTCACGTATGAGCTATTTTGTTTTAAATTTATGAAATTTTTGAAGAATTAATTGTTAACCTTTATTAAAAGTTTAAGAATGGTATAAGGACTAAATATACTTTGAACCTAAAAAATATTATTGTAAAATATAATTAATCTATTAACTTAATTTAAAGTTTAGGAATCAAAATTTAACTATTCTTATCTTTCAATTTTTTTTTCAAAATAAATTATTATATATATATATATATATATAATTATAAAAAATAGCCAAATGGACAAACAATTAACCATTTATAATAAAATTAAGTGGAACAAGTTTCTGTTTTTGTTTTTTTTATTTTGTTATAAGGTGTAAATTATATATTTTTTTATTATTCTCGAAAAAACTCATTTTTTTTTTATTAATACTGAGATATTAATGAAAAAGATTGAAAGGAAGTGGCCATCCAAAATTCTCAATAAATATCTTTGCATATTAATTGTGAACACGGTGGTACTTGAAAAGAGTTGTTGAAGTGTTTAAATACAACTATTTGATTTTACTAAAAAGAGAAGTAATAATGTTTGGTTAAGATTTTTAATAGTGGCAAAAAAGTGTTCTTGTCTATTTGAAATTACTTCTAAATTTTGTGATGTGAAATTTAGATTACCGTTAAAGTCCTCATACCCAATCTTCCCATTTACTGTAGTTGAAAATATCATATCATTTATTTCTATCTCCAAACACACACATCATTAAAATCAAATCATTTCAACAGTATCGATATAATTGAAAGAAGCTATTGGAAGCCATTTAAGAGTAATTTTGGATGCAGATTAGCTTTTCAAAAGATGGGAGTATTGGTGAAAAAGAAGAAGAGATGGTGAAAAAAATAGAGAACAAACTGCTTAGTGAATCTGTTTTGGAGTCCATTGTTGGAAAAAATGGGGTTTCACCAGCTGCAAGGCTTAGTTTGGCTTCAAGATTATCCCATCTCTTCAATCTATCTCAACCCAACATTTCCAACCCTTTTCAAGATCCTAAATCCGAACCAAATAGGATCCACTTATCCACATAGGTGCATTCTAAGACTCATCCTTCTGCATTGTTTTCTCGCTCTTAAAGTGTTGTAATAACTGAATTCTAATTTACTCGCTGCTTTTCTCCTTCATTATTATTATTTGAGTTCTAATACTACTTTAGTATTTGAGTTCTAATACTACTTTAGTATTTGAGTTTTGGTTCATCTTTTGTTTTATAAGTTTCAATTTTTTATCATTGTACTGTACTCTTCATTATTATGGTTCATTTTGATCAGTGTACTTTTAGCTTTGGTTTATTTTAGTATATGTATCTTGAGATGTTCATTTTTATCCTTTTTACCTTTAGGGAGTCCTTATTTTAGTCCCTTTGTTTTCACCTTTCATATTTAAAAAACTTCCTGAAATGTTTACTTTGTTTTATAGGAAGATTTTCTAAAATTTTAAGGATTAAATTGAACCAAGATGGATAAATAAATCAAGTTAAAACAAGTTGTTATTATCAATTTCTTGAAAATGAATTCAAATTTATCTAAACAGGATTATTGTTGAGAAGAACATATGAAATGCAACTTGATATTTGCATTTCTCTCCAATTTGTATGTATCATTATTAGTTTGATATTTTGTGTTGTGTGTGTGTTCTTGTTGGTGTTTTGGGAGTTGAGCAAATCCTCTTCACCAATATACTAAACTAAAAAGTTGTTGAAACCTAAACCAATACACCCATTGATCATAGAGTTATTCACCAACTCCATTTCAGCCACTCCCACATTTCCTTCACCCCTAATCTGTTTCATATATATATGTGTGTGTATATATAATTTCACATATATTACCCTCAAACCCATCTTTAACATTACCATACAAAAACAATATATTTGTTTCCCCTAATTCCTTCAACTTCCTCTCATGGAATTTCCCAAACTTCTCCCTTTCTCGACTAAACCAATGCTCTGCTTTCTTCTCCTCTGCTTCATGTGTTTATCTGCCAACTCAGCCAGACTTCTCGACGAGCAGCCACAAGTCCCGGTTGGTACTCCGGCAGCAGCCTCGAGTGTCGTTGGGACGCCTTTCGGTAATTTCGGGACAGGACCTACTGCTACTAATACACCTTCAACAACTCTACCTAATTCAGCTGGAAACAACCTGGGGCAAGGAGCTACTACACCTTCATCAACTCTACCTAGTTCAGGGGGAGTTGAAGATGATCATCATGTATTAACCTTCTTCATGCACGATATCCTTGGAGGTACAAATCCCTCGGCTCGAGCCGTTACGGGGGCAGTTAACAATCCAGCTCTCAATGGCCAACTTCCATTTGCTAAACCCAATGGAGCAGTTTTATCAGTTGGAAATAATGTTCCTCAAAGTAATGGAAACAGTGGTCTAATTAACAACAACAACCTTCCCTTTCTAATCGGTCTTGGTGGAGCAGCGTCCCCATTGTTGCAAAACAGCAATGGTGGTGGAAACAACTTCAACGGCCAGCTCGGCTTTCCATCCGTTAATGCAGGACAACTCCCGTCCGGAGTGTCGGTACAACAACTCCTCTTCGGCACGATGACAGTTATCGACGACGAACTCACGGAAGGACACGAGCTGGGTTCTGGGCTGATCGGGAAAGCACAAGGGTTTTACGTGGTGAGTTCAGAAGATGGGAACAGTCAAACAATGGCATTCACTACAATGTTTGAGAGCGGCCATTACGTCGATAGCTTAAGCTTCTTTGGCGTTCATCGGACGGCGGTGTCGGAGTCTCATTTGGCAATCATGGGAGGGACAGGAAAATATGTAAATGCAAGAGGGTATGCAAATGTGAAGACTCTTCCAGGCATCAACCAACATGAAACCGATGGAGTTGAGACTTTGCTCCAATTCACTGTTTACATCAGTTATTAAAACTAATGGGTTGTTTTTACTTTTTATCATTGAGTGAGAATATGTTTGAATTCTGTTTGTGAATTTATGGTTTGTAATGAAAGTTTATATATTTATATATATATATATATATATGAATCAAACCAAGATTTGATACTCTCTTCTTTTTCCCTTGTTTGAAACCCAAAAATCTATTAAATATAGTTTTGTTTTTATTTCATATTTGAAATTCAAACCAAAATTTGGGGGAAATACAGAATTATTTAAAATCATACTTATTTCTCATACTTGAATTCTTACCTAAATTGTATCAACAACTTTCCAATTTGTTTTTTTTTACGTTCAATATTTAGTTTGGATTTGAAAACATGAATAAAAAAGTAAATAACAAATAAAAAGAAGAATATATATTGGAGATTAAAGATTTTAATAACAATTATTTGAATGCATCGCAGGCTTAATAAAATATGACGATAGATTATAAATTATAAGAAAGAAAGAAAGAAACACAATAATTAAACAAATTAGAAAGAGAATGGAGAATGGAGAATGGAGAATGGTGAATGGTGAATGGTGAATTCATCTTCGCTTGTTCTTACTTCCAATGAGAAGCGAAAAGTAGAAGAGAATCCTAAACAAAAACCCCCAAGCAACCGTCACCAGCAAACAGTTCCATTTACTCAAATCCATCACCCCTTGTTGTACCAAAATATCAGCTCCCGTCGTTAAGCATGTCGATTGCGTAATCCTCATCCCCAATGTCTTGCTCAGATTCTCCAGAAGCTTCAATTTCATCGCCCCCGGCACCATTCCCAGCGGTGTGTTGTCGAATATCTGAACTCCTCTCACAAAGCATTTCGTCGGATTCTCAAATTCGTTTTGCAATACTGCTTCGTATGGATATTTCACTAACGATACGTAATGGAACCAGATCCAGTAGCCTGGAATTCGATCCCGTGTGATGAAGAATCCGCTGAACAGAAGGAAATATGCTAAAATTGCTACCACGATGGTGTATCCAAGCATTACGTGAGGTACTACTCCCGAAAGGAACGTTACGAATGAACTTCCTGCCCAGAATGCTGCCAAAATTATCAGGAAGTAGAATAAGAAGCCTGAAATTCCGCCGTCCAGTCCGACGGCCCAAAATGTTGTTGCGGCGAAGGCTAAGGAGAGGAAGATTAGCGCTGGTAAGGCTACGAGAGAGTGGGAGAGAACATAGGAGGATCTTCGATATGCGTTGTAAGCTGTTTCTCTCATGAAAATGTATCGTTCTTGTAGAAATACTGGCAGAGCATCGGCGCAGGTGTAGAAGGTTGTGGACATGGCGAAAGCGAAGAACCCTAGGCGTTCTTGAACTCCTTTGGGTGAGTTATCGAGTTGCCAAAACATTGTAGCGAGGATGAATCCGGTGACGAGAACGGCGCCGAGTCGGATTCCGAAGAGCTCTGGCATTCGGCGGGAGTTTAGAATTGATCGTTTTGATAGAACCGCCATTTCTATCCAAAATGGATTTGCGAAGGTCGGAACCATGGAGTTGGGGCTTGCGTCGTTGTTTGTTGCGCCGGAAACTAATTTGCCTCTTGAAATACTTGCGCTTATTGCTTCTTTTAATGACATGTTCTGGTGATCCGACTCTGATTTTGGAATGTTCTTCATGCTCTGCCATGATTTGTGAAATTCAACCAAGCTTTTAGTCCCTCCTGGTGAGCCTTCGAGTTCTCGAATCCGATCGAGCGCGAACTCAGTCCGGTTCTCGTTTTCCGGTATCGGATGACCGAACTCTGAAAAATACAGAGGAAGATTCGCCGGAGAGCCACTGTAAACGGTCTGTCCTCGAGAGAGGAACAATAGACGATCTAACAATCCGAGAATCCGATAACTCGGCTGGTGTACAGACATAACGACGATGCTTCCGCTCTGAGCAATCCTCTGCAGAACTTTCACCACCATGAACGCACTAGTTGAATCCAGTCCTGATGTTGGCTCATCAAGGAAGAGAATGATCGGATCGTGAATAATGTCGATTCCGATCGAGACTCGTCGCCGCTCTCCCCCAGAGACCCCGCGGTGTCCTTCGTCTCCAATAACAGTCTTCGCCGCGTTCCGAAGCCCCAACTGATCAATCAACGCTTGAACTCTCAGTTTCTTCTTCGATTTGGAGAGCGTTCGAGGCAATCGAAACTCGGCAGAAAACATCAGAGTTTCTTCCACCGTGAGCATCGGGAAAAGCAGATCATCTTGCATTACATAAGCAGAGATGACCTTCAACAACCTGGATTCCAACACCTCACCGTTTAACGTCACCGTTCCTTTCAAGCTTCCTTTGGCAATTCTATTAGCCAGTGCATCAATCAGCGTCGATTTCCCAGAACCACTCGCTCCCAGAACGGCCATAATCTCGCCTTCTCGAGCCTCGCCGGAGATATTGTTCAACAGAGTCTTTGTTTTAGTGAACAAACTGTCGCCGACAACTGTGTCGTCGACCGGAGAACCCCCGAGTCTGTTCCCCCGATGGTGAAAAACCGATGAGAAACTGATCTTACGGCGAACCTTGACGCTGTATGTGAGATTGTTGAAGGAGAGCATGAAAGGCAAGGACCTCGGCTCCAAGCTCGCGCCGTTAATGTCCAACACTTGATGAACCTGATCAATCAAACAACATAATTAATTAAATAAAAATTACCCTAATCCACATATTATATTATTAATTAGAGAAGTAAAAAACATATAATTAGTTTAATCCATAATGTTAAGCTTCAAAGTACGTTAAGTAATTTCTTCAACAAATATTCTATATATGTATATATAAGGCTTATTGAGGAACACATACAGGAGTCTCGTTTCCGTCTCCGTTGGCCTCCCTACGGACGTCGCCGACTCGTTTCAAAAGCTGGCCAAGTGTAGGAGACAAACCAGCAAAGGAGCGTGGACGATCATGAAGCTCCATATCATTGAAAAACGCAACCGTATCTCTTGCAGGTGACATATTCTCCACCATAATCAACACCTTCCTTGATAACAATAATAATAATATGATCTTATTCTTATGAAAATTAAAAAAAAAAAAAAAAAAAAAAAAAGCTCTACACTCTCTGTATTTTAGCTGCACAATTTACTTGTGGTACCTAAATATTGGGGGGGAGATCCTCTCCCCTAACAGAAAAAGGGGAGATAAAAGAAAAGGGAAAGAAGTTTTGTATGAAGTGAAGTTTTTTAAGAACGTTGGGGGGTTTTGTATAGCAACATAAATACGATAGAAGTAAGATGTTTGAAATATAAAAGAAAGAGGAATTGGGGAGGGTTGGAGAGTGTGGTTACACAGTTAGGTTAGAGTTGGAACAGTTTGAAAAGGAAGAAGAGAAGAGAAGAGGAAAAAAAGGTGGCCTAAAACTCCTAACATTTGCAAAATTATGAACCATGAGAAACAAATGGGGTTGTGACATGTGTAATTATTTGTATTTTTGGGTTTCTTATTGTTCACACTTTATGCTTGCAAATTTAGGTTGGGTGTTGATCTACTCTTTCTCAAGTTTTAATTAATTAAAGGATTCAACACTACACGGGCCGACCCCCCCTTTTTTCTCTCATACAATTCATTTCTATATTTTACTTTTCTTCTTTCTTTCTTACAACTTTAGTATTCTATTTATACTTTTATTCAATTTTCAATTTACTTCATAAACCCTATAAATTAAGTTATTTAAACGTTTGACTCTTTCTCTTTTTCTTTTTCTTTTTCTTTTTCTTTTTCTTTATAGGTCTCCTGCTTTTTAAATTATAAATTTAGCAATAGAAGAAAATCAAGAAGAATTGAACAACCCAAAGTGTGTGTATATATATATATATATATATATGAAAATAAAAGGATAAATGAAATTAAAAAGGAACGGAAAAAGGGAAGAAGGATTAGAGAGCGGAGAAAAAGGAGATAACTTGGAAGTTAGAGCGTGGCAGGTAAGTTTAGCAAACTTGTTGCATTGAATATTTATCACTTCTATTCTTCAAACTTGTTCTTTATTCAAAACAACCATTTCTTTTATTTGTTTATATAAACCTAAAGTACATTTTTTATGTTCATAAAGTTTACATGCTTTTATTATAAAACAATTTAAAATATAACCTTGAGTATCACAATAAAACAAGTTTATTGGCCGGATTTAGTTATATAAATCATTCTCACTATATATATATTACTTCTACACTAGAGATATGGTTAGATACTATTACATTATTTTGATTCGTAATTGATTCTAGCGTTATTTCATATTTAAAATAAAAAGATCATTTAATAACATGTCAAAAACAAAATGAAAATATCATGAGTTGCTTACCGTAACTCTAGAAAGATTTTTCTCAAATAAATATCATTAGAGTGTTGTTTTAAACTTTGTTAATCTTATTATGATGATCACCAATTGAACTCTATCAAGTAATTAAGTGGCGTGCTCTACATAAGTAGAAACTAATTACTACTTGAGAGAAAACTCAAAGAGTATGCTATCGTACATTAATTACGAAAGGCAAAAAAAAAACATCTCTAATGATATGAGATCTTTCTAACTATCACAACAACATGATAAAAGCTTTCCATAAGTCAAACTTAACTTGGTATATAATAAAGTTTATGGGAATTATTGAGTAATGTTATATGTAAGATGAAAGTTGTAAAGCATATAATAAATGAAATGTATGGTTTGATTTATGGGAACGAGGAAAAAAAAAGGAAGTTAATTTAATGATACTTTTTAGAAAAGCAATTTAGCGTAGAAAGTATTTTGGTTGATGATGTAGTTGGGCTACCGCGAGACGAATGTGGTCGAAAATTGAACCAAGATTTTGCCTACACCAAAGCGTCGACGTTATCTTTCTCTTACATTCCCCACGTTCTTTCCTAACGATTTCCGTTACCTTTCCCCATACTTTTTCATTCCCTTTTTCTTTTCTTCACTTAACCTTTTTTTCCTCTCTAAACACTATATATATATATACACACAAATACAATTCTCTATACCTTTCTGTTATTTTTGTTCTTCCCCTTTTCTTAACTCCTACTCTTACATATCATTCATTTTCTTCCAAAATTTTGGTTGATATGTTCTTTCCTTTGATCTTAGTATATTGAGTTGACGTACACAAGAGTCACTAGTAATGCTATTTTGTTGGTGGTAGAGACAACCATAATTTTATGTCTTAGTTACTACTAGAAATGTATAGTTTAGCTAAGTGTAGAGTTTAGTGGTTGTCAATTTATGTCCTCCAGAATTGTAAGGCAATTGTTAACTTAACTCGCCTTGGTTATTTTCGAATTAGTATAATTCTTTAGACTATATCGGTTGGCTTGAAATCAGAAGGTTCTCCTTCTCTTTTAAGACATCTGTTTAGTTAGCATAGTTACTTAAAATCTATATAATAGACAAATTGTCAAGAATAACGTACCTAATTTTATTGACTAAAAATTATAATGGATATAAGATGAATGTTGTCTTTCCTGAACCAAAACCCAATTACTCTAAGTGAAATTTTTCTCCGAACTCAAAGAAGACTAGGTGCTTTATTTGTTTTGGACTATTGGAACCATAGCGTAAGGTTTCGTTGTATAGTTTAATTAGGGTTTTCAATGAATCCTAACCAATCTAGGAATAGACCTCTATCAATTTAATTCGTAGGGTATTAATTAATTAGATCACATATATAATAAAATGAGGATTTTCTACCCACTAATAACTTAATATAATATAGGTTATTGCACTAATAGTGTGTGCTTGGTATAGCCTAATCTGGTAAGATTAAATATTAGGGTCAATTGTGTTACATTCCCCTGCCATTTACACGAGGGTTTTAAAAAAGGAAAAGAAAATGAAAATACAATTATAGAGAAATACACAATCATTTGCCTAAACTTTTTTTTTTGTTAAATGTATTTTTTATTTGTTCTTTAAAAAAATTATTCCTAAAAAGATTTGAAGATCCAACCGTTGAATTTGGAAACTAAATGTTAATAAAGAAATAACGAGGAAACATATTTTTAAGGATTGAAAATTGAGATATTTAATATATATATATAAATAAAGGAATAAAATGAGTTTGTTAGTAAATAAATAACCAAATTACAATTTGGAAGGTGGATTTAATAAGAAAAAAATGAAAATTGGAGATGGAGATATTTAATATATATATATATATAAATAAAAGAATAAGAATAAATAAGTTATAAATAAGTAAAAAAAATCAAATTAAAATTGGAAATTTAGTAAGAAAGTTGAAAATGGGAGATTGAGATATTTCATATATATATATATATATATAATTAAATTATATAGGTCAAACAATTATATATATAAAGAGAAAAAGAATAAATAAGTTGTTAATAAAGAAAACATAATTTTAAGGAGAAAAATTGAAAAATATTTAATATATATATAAAGAAAAAAAAGAATAAGAATAAATAAGTTGTTAATAAGTAAAAAAAAATCAAATTAAAATTAGAAATGAATTTAATATGAAAGTTGAAAATTGGAGAGTGAGATATTCAATATATATATATATATAGAAAGAATAAATAAGTTGTTAATAAGAAAATAATCAAATTAAAATTAAGTAGTTGATGTTAATCTAATAAAAAATAATTTTAGAATTAGAGTTTAGATATTGGGATATTTAATATAAAAAAATGTGAATGACAAGTCATACAAGACGACCTCAGCTTAGTAGGCATAACTTATGGAAGACGTAGACGGGTCTACGACTTCATTATTATATTTTTGTCAATATTTTATCTCATTCGTAACCTATTTTTTAAAAAAAACATTATTTTTTTTAAAAAATAGATGGTTATAAATAGCAAAATATTGAAACTATTTATAAAATATAACAAAAAAAAACTAACAAGTCTTGTTACATTTTTTATGTAGTTTTAATATTTTGCTATTTTTTAAAATGTAAAAAAATTACAATATTTGACATAACACATGAATGAAAAAAATTACAACCTCAATAAAGATGATTATTGGTCACAACCTTTTTTTTCTCTAAGAGAAATTATAATGAGCGACAACTTGAGTTTAGGAATTTGCAAGCTTGTCACACATAACTTTTCACATTTTGCATATATTGCAAAAAATAAAAATAAAAAACAAGTTCAATCGAATTGATTTACTCGATATATGTTGTTTGATACACATATGCATCTAATACACACTTCATACACCTATACACATTAAAAGATGACAAAATATTAAAAAAAACTAATTTAATTGCAATTAAGTCAACATGCCTAATGCATTTGGCTAAACGAAGCACGTGACATTTTTGTAAATGAGTATATATTATTTTAGTTTAATGTTATAAATTATAATTGTTTAATGTGTATTTTAGTTTGGGACAAGGGTATATAATTTAGTTTAAAAGTAAGCTTATAACTCTTTTAGAATAAATATATATTTTCCTTTTGACAATCGTTTAACAAAAGTTTAAAATCTTTTATATTTCAAAGGTGTAATATCAAATATGTATGAGTATGTATAAAATGCATATCAAGTTTATATCTAACAGAGAGTAAGCAAGCCATCTTGATTACATTCGTTAAATAGCACCTTCCACACCCTTCATACCTGCTTAAATTGATGTGAATCATCATGTCTCCAAATCCTATTTAGCCTTTGTTCTCTGTCACTGAAAAGTTCTCACACTCTTTTCTTTTCAAATGGAGAGGATGAATAGGCTGATCATAACGTTATTTTTTAGGAGCCGGACAACGAAGTCTTCTTAGATAAAAATATATTTGATGCGACTAGCAAGAACCACTTTTTCTATTTTGATTTTTTATGTGAGTTCGGTCAGGTAATATAAGTTAAGAAGAGATGCTTTCTATCAATCAAAAGTAGATATCGCCGCCATGCTCCTTTGGTCCGCTTACCGAGGAATAGAAAGGGAAGAATTGGAGCTAGAGCTAGTTGGGATAAAGAGTCGTAAGAGCAATGGGGGGTGAGAGAGAACATGCTCGTACAGTCTAAAGAAGGGTATGATCAACTCGATGGAAACTTTCGCTCATCTATATTTGAAATATGCTCTTCTAGGAGCATTACGTTCATCTGCTCAAACGGTTTCTTATGAAGTCTTTATTGGTCTTATTCTTATTGTACGCCTTGTGAGCGCATTTGGATCCACAAAGGCAATCACTGAAGTGTTCTCCTAACCTCGTCGCAATGCTCGTTTTGACTTGTGGGTCATAGGGGAATTTATTTAATCAAGGGTCGGGGCACAAGAGTCCTAGTACTCTCTAGGTGAAAAGAGCCTCGAGGGTACTGTACAGAAATCTCACTCATCGTCTAAACGACGAGCAAACGCTCAAACGTTAGAATAAGGAATCACCCAAGGAATGGACGAGTTCTTTCAAAGAAGCCCACTCCGTGGTTCAAATCTTATTTGAATTGCAAGAATATCTTACTCATCCATGCCTATATATAGGCTCATTCTCCAAATGGCACGGGGCCAAGTCTGACAATTCTTTAAGTAGATTGGATGACAGATCAATCATAGCAATAATCCGAGATATAAACTAGAGCAAAAAATGTTGGAGCATACGACGATGTCACCCCTTTTCATTTTGTGGAAGTCCTCGACAGAGGAAAGAAAGGGTTGTAGGTGATGGCACGTTCTACTACTTAGAAATAGAGGTTTGAATAGAGAGACCAGAGGAAGAAGAGATGGGCAAAGAAGCTTGATCGTGTTGGAGAGAAGTAGGACGAAAGGATAGAAGGAGCGAGAGTTAATTGTAAAATGAGAAAGAGGAAGAAAGATGAGAGAAGAAGATATAGAGAAGACATGATGAAGAAGCGAAGCAACTTAATAGAAGAAATGTAATAGAGTTGAAGAAAGAAAGATCAGACTCAAAACAAAAGGAGCAGAAAGATTCTTTTGAATGAGATCTTGAATGATCTGCTAGCAGCTCTTCTTTACTACTTATTAGTTGTGAATATCATGATTGAGAGAGAAAAGGAGTCAGAAAGAGAAGAAAGAAGAAGAAGACGATTAGCTTTAGAAACTGATGGTATCTAAAGAGATGTAAAAAAGAAGAGAGAAAAATGCCTTCATCACCTACTATTTGGAGCAAAGAGGAGAAAATGAATGGAAGAAAAAGAAAAGCCTATCAAAGTCCTTTTACGGATTTGTATCTTATGTTTTCCTCTTTTGCTTACAATTGGCTGCTTCACATTAGATGAACTTACATTCTTATTACCCAAAATTCCCCAAAACAATTGAACTAATGTTAGAAAGAAGTTCAAATCAGTTGCAAGGCATGTTTGATAGTTAATTAATTTATTATGCAACTGATACACTTTTTATTTTGATTTTCATATATCAAAATTAGCTTTGAACGGTTAAAATATTTTGATTTTAGAAATGGTATGGAAATTATAGTTAAAAGAATTGATTTTAGTTAAATTAAACACTTGAACCACTGCACATTATTTCTAGTTCTAGTGTTCATTCATACATAACTCAAAATTAATGTAGAAATTCAGAAACAGAAAATGAAAATCATCCCAAAAAATTACTGAATTTATTAAACAAAGCTTCATTCTAACTTTTGATTTCATCCGACGGCCAAACGCTAACCTTCTCCTTCTCGTATTTGATATACACCGCAGCAACCGCCGCCACAAAATACACTTGAATCAGTATAATCGCCGGCGTATGATAACTGATGACGCTTTTTCCGGTAGCCAATTCCACAAGAACCAACGCCGATATTCCGAGTATCGCAATCCAACCATTGATCCTCTCGCTGTACGGACTAAATCCGAATTCCACTTTAAGTCCCCCGGAAACCGCCTCCTTCAGAGACACTGGCGGTAGGTACACCGACGAGGCGGCAGTGGTAGAACCTTGCTTGGACTTGCGAGCCTTCCGTATCTCTGCCTTCTTTCCTGTTCCGCTTCGGTATCGGATTCGGACTTTGGCGAGTCGGTCCTCGAAATCGTCGCCGTCAGATCCAGGTTGTTCAGAATCGCCGGCGGGAGATTCCGGATCTGCTGCCCTGGTTAGGAAGGTGAGAAGCTTGGGCTTGGGAGGCTTTGAATTGGAAGGAAGTGTGAGAGAGTTAGGGAATTGTAGTGAGGAAGATGGAATGGCCGCCATGGAAGCAGAAATCTGAGCTCAGGATAAACTCGCTGTAACCGTTTGGGCCTTATACTTTTTTTCTCTTTCTTTCGTTTTCTTTTAAATTACTTTTTTTAATCAAATAATTTAGTGGTTTCTATTTGTTTTGTTTTTGGGGATTTTTTTTAAAAATAATGTAAAATTTGAAACATATTTCAAAAATAGGGTAGATGCAAAACTATTTTCAAAAATAGGTGTTTTGAGGTGAAGTCGTGGACGGGGTACACGACTTCCATGCAGTGGCCCCCACACACTCTATTTTTTCCTTATTTTTATATTTATACTATACTGGGCCCCACATTTTTTAATTTTCTCATTATTTATATACGTGGGTCCCACACACTTCATTTTTTCTCATTATTTATATATACATACTCACATATAATATAATATAATATATATATTATACATTCAAATTCTAAAAATATCTTTCTTTATTAAATTAATTTATTTTTTTATTTTTTTCTTTATATATATTTAAATATCACAATCTTCAATCTTCAATTTTTCTTATTAAATTCATTTTTTTAATTTAATTTAATTCTTTCTTAATCAAAATTATACATATATTTTTTTCCAATTTTCAATTTTTTTAAAAAAATCTATCTTAACAAAATATGTTATTAAAAATATATTAAACAAATTAAAAGAGTAATAATAATAATAATAATTTATATATATATATATATATATTTATTTATTTAATATCTCAATCTTCAAATTTTCTTATTAATTCATCTTTTCTAATTTAATTTAATTATTTCTTAACCAAAATTATATATATCTTTTTCTAATTTTCTGTTTAAAAAAACACATATATTAACCAAATATGTTATTAAAAAATACATTAAACAAATAAAAATAATAATAGTAATTGAAAGAAGTTGAAACGTACTCTAAAAATAATAATAACAATAAATTTGCAATTCAAAATTATCCATTAAGTTTTTAAATTTAATTTGTAATCGAACCAATTCTTGTTTTTTTCCTTTTACCATAAACATGAATTTCTTTTTATTCAATTATCAATGTGTGTGGCTTCAAGTGTTATTATTATTATTTTTTTTTAGTAATTTTAACTTATCTCAATTATTATTATTACTCTTTTAATTTGTTTAATATATTTTTAATAACATGTTTTGTTAATATATGAGATTTTTTTAAAAAAATTGAAAATTGGAAAAAAAATATATGTATAATTTTGATTAAGAAAGAATTAAATTAAATTAGAAAAATGAATTTAATAAGAAAAATTGAAGATTGAAGATTGTGATATTTAAATATATATAAAGAAAAAAATAAAAAAATAAATTAATTTAATAAAGAAAGATATTTTTAGAATTTGAATGTATAATATATATATTATATTATATGTGAGTATGTATATATAAATAATGAGAAAAAGTGAAGTGTGTGGGACCCACGTATATAAATAATGAGAAAATTAAAAAATGTGGGGCCCAGTATAGTATAAATATAAAAATAAGGAAAAAATAGAGTATGTGGGGGCCACTGCATGGAAGTCGTGTACCCCGTCCACGACTTCACCTCAAAACACCTATTTTTGAAAATAGTTTTGCATCTACCCTATTTTTGAAATATGTTTCAAATTTTACATTATTTTTAAAAAAAATCCTGTTTTTGGTTCTTATAATTTTGAATTTTGATTTTTTTTCCTCATTCTTTCTTTTTTTTTTAATTTCAAATTTTGTAATTATTTTTAGAGGTTGTTAGGGTGGGAATTTGACTCGGAGACATTTTTTATTTCAATTAATTGAACACGTTATTTAAATCTTAACATTGAAAGTGTTCAAAGATAAAACGAATTTTAAGTACACTATACGTTTTAGAATTGCATGGATTGGTCTAAGATTCAACTGGTCATCAAAACATAGGGTTACTTAAGGTGTATTTTAGTTGGCTTTCTAAGTGTGTAAATAGGGGTATTGGTGCAAAACAATGTTTATAAACACTTAGAAAATTAACCTTTAAGTTTGAACTTGTACAACAAGATTGAATAGGAGTGGAATTCTGTTCATGTTACGTCGATGCTAACTTAATGTGGTCGTTGAGCTCATGGCATAAAGCCTGCAAGTTCAAACTTAATTACTCAGTTGTTAGTCTCTATTATCATCTATTGTTTACTGGATAACACAATCTCATTTATTTTCAAGAGTCCTTACTAGTTTTAGTCCTGGCTAGTTTTGGATTGTTAGTATTGTTTAGGAAATAGTTGACTTGCATCTAGACTCTTATGATGTGATATACTTGAAATACCATCAAGTTTATTGCTTTTTTTGACAATACATGCTTGCAACAGACCATAATACATTACATTTTCGTCGTTCATACTTATTTGGTTGATCAACATGCCAAGGAGAACATTCATTTTTTATTAGATGTCCATGAGTTTTACCAAGTTCATGAGTTTGTGTTTTTCAACCTCAACAATATTGTTCATTATCAAAGTTTGTACGATTATAGAAAAACTCTATCATTCTCTCTTTCAATTTTTTGTTTATTTATGGAAGAACTTTATTTTATAACTTTTGCACCCAACAGAGAAGATTATTAACTCCAACTTATTGTCTTCAAAATTTATAATTCAATAACCATTTAAGCTCTTAATTTTGGGGTCGTATAAATTTAAACCTCAAACTACCAATTATATCAAATTAAATTTTAAACTTTTATAAGTGCGTCACTTTAAACATTTAATGATTCATTTGTGTATTTCTATGACTCATTTAATATATTTTTTTGTTAATAGTTGTTTAATTTTTTATATAATATTTTCAATTAATTTTTAGACAAGAGTTTGATTTTTTAGAATTCTTGAAGTAAGGAAATCTATTCTTCGAAAGTCGAAGATGGATCTCAAATATGTTTTTGTTAAAATCTCGTTATGTTATTTTATATTTGTTTGACCATTTGTTTTACTTATCTCATTTTCTTATTCAACACCATTTTGTGTTTTATTTAAAATTCTTCAATGTTTTAAAATTCTTCCAATTTAAACGGACTCTTTTTTTTTAATAATTTAGAGAACTTTTATTTTAAGTTATAACATTTTTTTTTTGTTTTTTCAAATGTGCAAAATTCAACCTATGATTTCACAAGGTTTCTTAATCTATAAAATTTGGGAGTCCCTTTTTCTAGAACTCTTGAGACGAGGATCACATTTGATGTCAAGAAAAAATTATTTTAATTAATAACTTTTTAAAAAAATCTTTTATTAGAAGGCTATTCCTACCCTCGATTTTGAGAAATTGTGTACTAATTGCTCACTTTTTTGACGGTGAGAAAATTTTCTTCAATATAAAGTCATGAAATGTTTTTCAATTATTTTATGAGATCGTTACTTCAAATATTGGAGTAATAAAGGGTAAAATAAGACATTGTTTTCTAAAAAAAAAATAAAGAATAATTTCAATTCAATATTTGAAATTTGGCCACAGTTTTCTAAACATGTGTTGTGGGGTGCTAACACCTTCCTCACACATAGATGACTCTCGAACTCAACTCTAATTTTCGCACAATTTTTTTTAATGATTTTTTTTAAATATTATTTACTTTATTTCAGTGTTCAATCACAATGTAAAAAGAATATGTGACGACTCCTATTTTATTTTAAATCTAACTATTTTGAGGACGACGACCACCCTGTGTTGTCTTGGACACGTGGTGACATAAAGTTCAAATCAATACACTTGTGAAAGTTAGGAGTTTAATTTGATATAACCATATATTATACTTTTGACAAAAAAAGAGTATTTAGGGAAAATATCATTGTTGATGTCTATTTACGTCACAAGTTATTATCAGAAGATACTTTAAGTTGAACGATCTTAATAGGAAAGATCTTTTAAGCGAAAATCTTTAGAAGATCTCTTTCTTCTTGTTTGGAAGTTCTTCCTTCTTGTAAAAAGGGAAGACCTTTGTTGTTAAATAGTATTAATTGAAGACTCGAAGAGTGTTTAGAAATGTAAGTCGTGGCTTTGTTAGATTTTTGTATATCCTACCAAGATTGTTTAATATCTTGAAAAGCAAGTAAAGGTATGTATTTTGGATTGAAAAGAAACATATAAATTATGAATTTGAAGGTATTTTGGAAAACCTTTGTTCTTAAAAGTATTAATTGGTTTGAAATTCAAATGATAGTAGAACGCATGAGACACGTGTGGGATTCATTTTCTTTTATTTCCAAAATGTAATTACTCATATAACCTTCACTACTTAGATTCTAATAATAATTAAGAAAATATACAAAGTCTTTACTATTCATAGAAAATAAGTGTTTATCAACCTTTTTTTTTTTCTATTTTTAAAAAATCTCATAATTAATTAATCAAATTTATAATTCTGGTTTTTTTTCGATTTGCTTCACCTTCCTCTTTCCATGCCTATATTTTTCGTTTTTTCTTTATATATATTTAAATATCACAATCTTCAATTTTTTTATTAAATTCATTTTTTCTAATTTAATTTAATTATTTTCTAATCAAAATTATACCTATATTATTTTTTTAATTTTGAATTTTTTTTAAAAAAACTCATATATTAACAAAGTAGGTTATTAAAAAACATATTAAACAAATGAAAATAGTAATAATAATAATTAAAAAAATTGATGTTACTACTAATAACAATAGTAAACCAATACACATTGCTAATTGAATAAAAAAAATTAGTGTTTATGGCAAAGGAAAAAAAACAAAAATTAGTTTGATTACAAACAAAATTTAAAAAACTTAACTAAATCAATATTTTCTTTTCCTTTTTCTTCATCTATATATATATATATTTATTTATTAAATATCTCAATCTTCAATTTTCAATTTTTTCTATTAAATTCATCTTTTCTAATTTAATTTAATTATTTCTTAACCAAAATTATACATATCTTTTTCTCATTTTCTATTTAGAAAAACAAGTATAAATATGTTATTAAAAAATATATTAAACAAATTAAAATAAAATAGTAATAATATTTAAAAGAAGTTGAAGCCTACTCTAAAATTAGCCTTTCAAAATAATAATATGACGATTTGATAAATTAAATAGATAAATTTTGTGTATTGAATTTAGAATAGGAATTAAAAGAAATGTATAAAAAATAAATTTTATAACACTACCTATGTAACCCTTCTCTCAAATAATCTTATCATAACCACTTTATAAGGCTTCTCCAAACTCATATTATCGTGAATTAGATAAAACTAACTCTAAATAACTCAACATCTATTTCCAACAGCCCCAAGGGTTTATAAGCAACTTGACAAGTTGGATTAGATGAGTAGTAAGAGGTGATGTTTGGTGAAAACTAAGGGCAACATCTATTTATATTAATATTATTTATAATATACGTTTGCTTTTCAAAATGTAGTTTTTATATTGAGACTCTATTTTCAATTATTGTAGGCTGTTATGTTGGAACCTCCAACTCCAAATTCTATATATATATATATATTGATTAAACAACGAAAGAAAGGAAAAGCCCTAAGCTATTCTTCAGCGGAAAACTCTCCATCTCCCCCAAAGGTAATCTATCTATTTCGTTGCTTCTATCTCCCTTCCTCCTACAGATTCCGAATCTCTGTTTTCATTCTTCCACTCTTACTCTCTCCCCGTATCATCCGCAATTCAACCACCTATTAGATCTGCGCTTCCTCACTCCTCGCATCTCTATCTTTAGGATCACCAATTTCTTTGAATCAGCTGACTATCTTTCTTTCGAGGCAGACCCAAGTTTTGTTGAAGTTTCACTTGTTGGGTTGTACATCAGTTGTTCAAATACTGGAATCTCTCCTACCAATTTAACCCATTTCCATCTCAAGTGATTTTGGTTGGTTATATCTGGAATATGTTTGCCTACAAGGGGGTTTATGCTTCTTTTATTTTTATCATCAATTTTGTCTTCTTTGTCCATTTTGCCTACATGGGGGTTTATGCTTCTTTTATTTTTATCATCAATTTTGTCTTCTTTGTCCATTTTATGGGATGAATTGACAAGTTTTGGCCTGGATATCAGATTGTGTTTAGTTGCTCTTCGACTTAATACCGTTATGCCCTAAAGTTCTCTGCTGGAGTTTCATGTAGGGTTCATTGTCTCGACGCGTGGAACGTCTGGACTCTTGTGCTTAAAGTTTAAACATAAGAACTTCTAATATGTTAGGATGGGCATGCGGGATTTAAGATTTGGATGCTGGTTTTATGATATTTTCGCCATGGAACCGTGCTGCATGGCTGATTTCTTTAGTTTTTGCTTGCAGATTAATTGGTTATTATGACACGTCTGTCGTCTGCTATCTTGCATATTAAATCTTTTTGAAGATTACTAATGTGTTAGTATCCGTACGGTGCAGAATTAGAGTTTGGTGTTGGATTAGACTGATAAAAGACCAAGAAATTGTGTTGAGCCTCTTAGGTTTTGGAATAATGACCATTGCAGAAAGTGAAGAGGTGCTTAATATTCTTCTTTGATGTTCTCTGGATATTGAAGATCTTGCAACTTTCTTCTTAATGGTTATAATTAGTCAGTAAATGTTTTATTGGCACTATGCAGGTTGGTTTTAAGCGCATTGGGCTGTCAGCTAGTGATTATGAGGCAAATATTCCTATCAAGAAAAGGAGATTTCCGGGAGTGCAATTAACTCCATCACCATCTAAAGATATATCTTCATTCCATTCAGATGGAAATTTATTGAAGGTGGAGCAGCCATCTCCACCTAAAGATGTATCTTCCTTTAATCACAATGAAAATTTAATAAAGAGTGAGGAGCCGATTCTATCTGTGACAACAGTTTCAAGTTCTAGTGTGGTTACAAGTTGTGCATTGTCGAACAATAACCAGGACAGTGTTTCTGAAGAGAAGAAAGGAAAATCTGATACGGATTCATGCTGCGTGGATATAGTCCAAAGCAATATTGGAGCAGCAGGAGTCAAGTTTCAAGAACCCAGTTTGGGAAGACATGCTTGTACTGATGGTTTTGTTGAATGTGAAGGTAAGTCATTGGTAACTGTAGAACATACCGATCATGCATCACCAGTGATCTGTGCGGGGTTGAAGTTGTTGTCAACTAGCCTTGACTCTGATCATTTTGCTGGTAACAAAGAGGAAGAAATTGATGTAAAAATGCCTGAAGAAAATTGCAGCCCTCCAATTTGTCAACTTGGAGGAGCTGGAGTATTGGTAGGTTTGAAGGGACATATGGATCTGAAACTAGTTTCTGAAAAGAGTGATTTGAATTTCCTGAAGCAGAATTCTATGGAACCTGTGTTACTAAACTTCGCTTTAAACAAGCAGGGAAGTAGCACCCAATGTGTCAAAGGTAACGTAGGGTTTGATTGTGATGGTTCTTTTTTGCAGTCGAACAGGGAAAAATGGGATCTAAATACTTCAATGGAATCATGGGAGGGTTGTACTAGTGGTGATGCTCCTGTAGTGCAGATATCGGCCACTCGGACAAATACAACTATTGAAACTTATTCTTGCTCATCTGAAATGGTTGAAAGTGACAGTCCATGTGGAAAACAAACCCTTTTAGATAATGAAGATAAAGGTGACTCTACAAAAGAGCATCTTCATTTAAGTCTTGATTCATCTTATCTGAAGTCTGTGCTTGATGAAGACCCTTACATTTCTGAATATGAATCAGATGGCAACTGGGATATAGCTGAGACTGTTGATGATAATGATGATAATGATGATAATGATAATGATGATAATGATAATAATGTAGAAGAAGACTATGAAGATGGGGAGGTCCGGGAAACAATGCAGGAAACTGAAGTAGAGGTCCATGTATATGAGAAAAGAGAAATTGAGCCTTTGGATCATGCTGGTTGTAACGACAAAAAGATCAATTCTGTTGGATTGCTGGATCATGAATTTTTTACTTTAGGCCCTAAGAAACAGGAAACAAAATTAGAAAATCTGGATTATAGAAGTGAAGATGAAGATGAAGTTCAGACCACAACTAAAAGTAATTCTTATGAGCAAGAAAATGAAGATCTTTGTGTGAAAGAATTGCATGCTGTAGAGAATGCTATTGGTGAGGATGTAAACATATCTGCGAAGGCCACAGAAAGAAGCCAATTATCTCAATATGATAAAAAGGGCAACTTTGAGGGACAGGGCACTGCTGACAAAATCCTAAATGAGGAACCGGTTCCTACATTTTCTCAGAATGAGGTGGAGAATGCTGTAGCAGTAGATGTAGTGCAGAATAGGGATCTAACTTTGCCTACTGTAAAGGAATCTGTAAACGAAGATAATGCAAAGGATATCAATGGAGGCACTAGAAATAGTCGGATAATTAATTTTAATCGAACATCTACTGATTCAACTCCTTGTAAGGCAAAATCTAATTTTGCTAAGCCGGTTTTATCACATAAGGATAGAGAGTTTGTACCCAACATGGTAGTTGAACGAGCAAATATGAAACCTCAAGAAAGGTGATTATCAGTTACTTGATTTCTTCTATTCATTTTTCTTTCTAAACTTGTTTTAACTGCTCTTATGTCTATGTTTATCTTGTCTTTTTCTCTTTTTGCTAGAGATGACGTGTACAGTAATATTTCCAAGAAAATTTCTATAGACAAACGCCAGGGTCCACCACCGTTGATGGGTTTTAGTCATAGACGAGGGAGAAATACTAATAGGTTGGACAACCGATCCGAGGAATGGGATTTTGGTCCCAACTTTTCTCCTGAAACATACAGTGAACAACAGATAGATTACCATGTTACTGGTCTTGATCAAAACCGATATAAGATTATACCTGATGGTCCATTTGGTGGCGCTAACCGTCGTGGTCGAGAATTGGTAGAGGATGAGGAACCTTTTTTTTTCCATGGGCCCTCAAGGAGGAAGTCACCTGGAAGAAGACATGGGCACAGTGTACGAGGTGGAAAAATGGTAAACAGAATGCCTAGAGATTTTAGTCCAGGTAGATGCATGGATGAAGGTGGCTCTTTTGATAGACAACATGGTGAAAAGTTCACTAGGAATTTTGCTGATGACACAGTGGATGAGATGTATCCACGACCTCAACCTCCATATGATGTAGACAGACCTTTTTTTCGAGAAAGAAGGAACTTCTCATTCCAAAGAAAAACTTTTCCCAAAATTGATTCTAAATCTCCAGTAAGATCCCGAGCTCGTTCTCCCAGCCAATGGTTCTCTTCAAAAAGATCTGATAGGTTTTGTGAACGTCCCAACATGACACATCGAAGATCTCCAAATTATATGACAGACAGGATGAGATCTCCTGATCAGCGTTCTATACGTGGATATATGCCAGGCCAAAGACAAGGATTCCGTTACCTTTCACCACCTGATGAATTGAGAGATGTGGGTCCTGCACCTGACCATGGCCATATGAGGCCTTTTATCCCTAACAGGAATCAAACTAAAAGATTACCACTTAGAAACAGAAGCTACGATGCTATAGATCCTCGAGGAAGGATCGAGAATGATGGACTTTTTTATGGTCCTGTACGTTTGGGTCAATTGACTGGGTACAATGGTGGCGAACCAGATGACGATGAAAGAAGATTTAATGAGAGACATGAACCTCTTCATTCTTTTAAGCATGGATTTCGTGATTCTGATGGTGAGAGATACCGAAACAAGGGGGAGGATTGTTCTAGGCCATTTAGGTTTTGTGCAGAGGATGACCCAAGAATTTCATGGAAGAGAAGGTAGTCAGGGAGAAAGACTGAGTTAAGGATCTCTACCAAGGGAGTGGAGAATGCTTTAGACTAGGCCATTCTGTTAGTTTAATTTTGAGGTTTTGTAGGTGATATTTTATGGTGCAAAGGGGGCCACTTTTTGTTCTCCTTTGTTTTATTTCATAATTGCAACTGTAAAAAAATTCCATTTCTATGCAGAAAGTATACCTCTCAAGTGCTATTGTGACTTCAAACTGACTAAACCACTATGGAAATTTTGTTCTCTAAAACGTTAGAATCTTACTTATTATTCTGATAGAGAAATTCAGTTGAGAAGGGAAGTAGATCAAGTGGGGTTGTTTCCCTTTCTAATCTCCACAAATGGTTTGCAATTCTTTTAACAAGTGTTATTAATTTGTTCTTTTAATACCAATGTATTCACTGATTTACTATTGAATTTGATAGCCATTTCTAGATCGTTGAAGCGCAAGGGGAGGATATCTCTAAGGTATTCTTTTCTTGGACCAAGTTACATTCTACTCTTCTATGCCTTCTGTTACTGTTCTACTTCAGTACTGAAGTTGGACCTTGGTCAGTTGGTCCTCGAAATCGTTGCCCGCTAACCCAGTTCTGAATCGGCAGTAGGAGATTTTGGATCTGCTCTTGTCACGAAGGTTAGAGGCTTTGGCTTCTGAGGCTTTGAATTGGAAGGAAATGTGAGAGAGTTGGGGAATTGCAGTGAGGAGATGGAATGGCCCCCATGGAAGGTGACACATGAGCTTGAGGATAAACTCACCCCTCTGTGCTTGCTATCACCGTTTGGACCTTATATTGCTGCTTTTTCTTTTTGTATTTTTTTTACATTCTTTAAGTTAATGGGTTTCTTTCTTTCTCTTTTTTTTATTTGAATAAAATAAATTAATGATTTCTATTTGTTTTGTTATATTTTTGTATATATATGTGCGTATATTACATAGGTCCTTATAATTTTGAAAATTGATTGTTTTTGTTTAACCTTTTTTAATCTCATTTTTTAATACCATTGCAGGCCATGTTTACCAATCCATAATGGATGTATATATATCGATAAAATCAACAACTTTCACTGGGAAAAAAATGAAAGAATACAGGGTATACGAAAACACAAGCCCACCCAAGCGACCTCCTAAAGAAAGGGTTCCATCTAAGCAAAATATTATCTAGTGAGTAGTTATACAAAGGTTTTGAGTTCAAGCCCAAAGTGAAACCCGAAGCCTCACTAATAACCAAACCTACTAGGGTGGTTATCCAAACCTCTAAAAATCCTATTGCTTCTCTCCCCCCAAATGTCCCACAACACAGCACATCTCGGAAAACACAACAAACAGCCTCTCTCTGGAAAGCAAATGGAGGACGAACTCCCTGATCATTGCCCGAATACCCCTCTGGTGATAATTAGAACGCCAAACTTTTGCATGAAACAAATCCACACAGACATTGCACATTGACATCCCCAAAGAAGGTGATCTAGGTTTTCCTCTACCTCCTGACAGAGAATACAACAGAAAGGACCTATTAATGGGGCCATTTTCCAGTAAGCCTATCAAAAATGTTCATATGACCAAGTAGAACCAGCCAGGTGATGAACCCAACTTTCTTTGGGTATCTTAATCCTCCTGACTGCATCAAAGACTGAGTCACAAACAGGAAAGGGAACCAACAGCAACATAAAGAAAGAATATTAGTGTCATCGGTAATTGGAGTTCATTGATAGATCAATTGTAACGAGTCACAACCACAAATGTATGTGGATGCTTTTGATTATGTTTACCTAGAATTATGAATATGTCACATTTACTATTGTCTTGCAGAACTGAGACATTGACTCAATCTAGTGTTGCCAAGGTTCGTTTCAGATTCATTTTAGGTCCTTCGAGCTTCGTTTTGGGTTAAGCTAAGTAGATCTGAGACATTGAGCTCTGTTTCAGGTTCGTCGATCTTCATGCTCCTTCCAACACAGTTAAGCTCTGTTCCAGATCTAAGAGTTGTTCTCCTCACAATCATTTCTCTCAAATCTGTTCATGAACTCCGTGAATGGGAAGATCTCTAGTCATGGTGAGCGGCCTTTTACTTCTGGAACTGGATTTGTTTGCACTGTACATTTTTGTTTTCTCTTGATTCTGCAGATTTGAAATTTTGCCCTATTTTCTATGGAAGCAGTTTGAATTGAGAATGAGCTGATCTTGCTTCTCAAGTGATTCAACTTTCATTTTGATTCCTACACTTTGAACTTTTAGTTTTGTCTCTTAAGAGTTATGGATAATTGCTCGAAATCAATTGGGACTAGGAACAAATTTTCCTTAAAAAAAGAAGAAGTTGAAAACAGGGTAATTAATTTGAAAACTCAGGAATCTCGGAGCCAAACCTTCATTTTTTCCACTACTTATATTATGAAAGTAGTCTGGTTTTATGCATTTTTTTTTCCCAACCAGTAGTTTTTTCTACTTCTAGCTGGTTGGTTGGATGTTTATTCTGTTTTGGTGGAATGAAGGCAGAAGTCCTTGATTTGCTTCACTTTAATTGGCTAGTATCCTTATGTTGTAGAATTTGCGTAAGTGACATCACAGAGGTTAGTGAGAATTTGGTGTTGTTGGATTAAATTGATTAAAGACCAAGAAACTTTGTTGAGCCCCTGAGGTCTTGAAATAATGACCGTTTCAGAAAGCGACTTCTTTGATGTTTTCTGGATTTTGAAGGTCGTGCAAGTTTCTTCTTATATGGTTATAGTTATTATCGGTCAATGTTCTTTTGGCACTATGTTGGTTGGTTTTAAGTGCGTTGGGTTGTTAGCTAGTGGTTATGATACAAATCCTCATATCAAGAAAAGGAGATTTCCGGTAGTGCAGTTTGCTCCATCTTCATCTAAACATATATCTCATTTCGTTCAGATGGAAATTTATTGAAGGCTGAGCGGCCATCTCCACCTATAGAGATGTATCTTTTAATCAGTGTAAATTTAATAAAGACATAGCAGTCAGATTCTATCTGTGACAATTGTTTCAAGTTCTAGTGCAGGCACAAGTAGTTCTGCATTGTCAAACAAAAACCAAGACAGTGTTTCTGACGAGAAGAAAGGAAAGTCTGATACTGATTCATCATCTGTCCAGAGCTTGGAACAGCAGGAGTCAAGTTTCAAGAACTCAGTTTGGGAGGATATGCTTGTATCAAGTCTTGCTTCATCTTATTGGAAGCCTATGCTTGAATAAGACCCTTATATTTCTTTGAGGCTGTTGATTGTAATGATAACAATGTAGAAGAAAACTATCCATGAAGATAGGGAGGTTCAGGAAACAATGCAGGAAACTGAAATAGAGGTCCATGTATATGAGAAAAGAAAAATTGAGCCTTGAGATCATGCTGGTTGTAGTGACAAAAAGATCAATCTGTTGGATCGCTGGATCATAATTTTTTTTGCTTTAGAGGTCCCTCTGGAACAGGAAACTAAATAAGAAAACATGGATTATAGAAGTGAAAACGATATTCGAACTTCAACTAAATAAGAAATCATGAAGAAATTGAAGATCTTTGTGTGAAAGAATTACATGCACTAGAGAATACTATTAGAGTGAGAAGGCGGCAGGAAAAAGCCAATTGTCTTGGTATGATAAAAAAGGACAACTTTGAGGGCCAGGACACCGCTGGTAAAATTGTTGAGGGGGAACTGATTCCTATATTTCTCAGGGTGAGTTGGAGAATGCTGTAGTAGTAGATGTAGTGCAGAATAGAGAATAGGGATCTAACTTTGCCGACTGTAAAGGAGCCTGTAAATGGTGATGATGCGAACAATATCAATGTAGGCACTAGAAATAGTCTTGATAATGAATCTTAATCAAGCATCGGGTTATTCAACTCCTTGTAACACGAAATTTAGTCTTGTCAGGTCAGTTATATCACTTAAGGAGCAAGTCAACTGGAAGAAGACATGGACTAGTGTACAAGGTGGAAATAATGGTTTACGGAATGCCTAGAGCTTTTAATCCAGATAGATGCATGGATGAAGGAAGTTCTTATTTCAAAGAGAACTTTTCCCAGAATTGTTTCTAAATCACCATAAGATCCTGAGCTCGCTGGATATTTAGAATTCATTTGGTGATTCTGATGGTGAGAGATTTTGAAACAATGGGGAGGATAATTCTAGGCCTTTTAGATTTTGTGCAGAGAATGACCCAAGTACATGGAAGAGAAGGTAGCTTTCAGGGAGAGAGACTGAGTCAAGGGAGAGGAGATTTGCTTTACACAGGCCATTCTGTTAGTTTAACTAGATGTTTTGGAGGTGACATTTTATGGTGCAAAGGTGGACGTTTTGTTCGTTATTTTTTGTTTTATTTCACAATTGCAATTTATTAAACCACTGCTTCACTCAAAAGCTTAAGATAGTGGTTGAAAGCAAATTTAAATATATATCACCAACATCCACTCACTTGTGGACTTGGAGTATTTGAAAGGCCCATTAGGTGGAAATTGATTTTAATTGGGGAGGAAACGACAATGCAGAGGCTTGGACACAGGACCTTTATTAAATAATTGATTCACTCAAAAATTTAAGTTAGTGGTTGAAGACAAATTTAAATATATATCATCAACACAATTGTTGAAAAGTATGCTTCTCAAGTGCTGACTGAACCACTATGAAATTTTTTCTCTAAAAAGTTTCGATTTTTTTTGTTTTTTCTCTAAAAAGTTAGGATTTTGTTGTGATCTTGGCAGGCAAGTTCAATTGTGAAGTGAAGTATATCAAGTGGGATTGTTTCCTTTTTAATCTCCACAAATACTTTGCAACTATTTTCAAAATTGTTATAAATGTTGTTCTTTTAATACAAATAATGTATCCATTGAAGTACTATGGAATTTGATAGTTATTTCTTGAGCACGGAGAAGCACAAAGGGCCCAAGGTATGCTATTCTTTGACCACGTGGCGTTTCTTTTCTCTTCTATCTATGCTATATCTATTGTTTTCACTTGGTTGCATATATTTGGACTAAAGTAATACTAAAATGAACTTTGCTTGTATAATCTAATTCTGGTTAAAATACCATCTGAACCTATTTTGGGCTTTTAAAGATATTCATACAAGAGGAGACAAGATAAATAATTATTAACTTTATTTTGGGAAAATAACAAAATAAATATCAAATTGAGTTTTCAAATTTGTCAAAATATTTATTATCTATAGCAAATTATATAACGGTAGATTTTGTTATAGTTTGTAAATATTTTAATTAATTTTTTTATTTTTAAAACTGTCTCTCGTATAGATAGCAAAATAAAAAAATATTTTAAAAACGAAAAATATAGAATGCTAAAACTAACTCTATCCAATCTAAAAATAAGTTTTAATTGAATGATATGAATCACCACACAAAAATTGAAAGCCCCCGAATGCACTCATCAAACCAAATATCAAGGCAATCAATTAATGAAATGCCAAAAATCAAATCAATCTAATAAACTCCTCCATTATTCTCTCTTTACTTTTTCACACGTGAAACCTTTCCATTTCTCCCTAATATTTGTTTTCAAGCTTGAACCAAGACAAAGAAGCGTTCGATGTAGACAAATAACACAATTTGCAGGGGCTCGTTGGAATCGATGGTTTGTTGACGTCCAAACGAAAAAAATTTCGGTTTGCATGAGTGTTAGTTGAAGAAGCTATTCATTGAAGTGGTGGTACACTGTCCAAAAAACCTCCATTCAATCGTGTCTGTCATTCATTGTTCGTTCAACACCGTCTCGTTCAGTCTTTTGCCATCTTATAAACAATAATTTGTTGTCAGGCTTTCATTTGTTCGTCAGAATTGTGTTTTGTCACTGTAATTGTTCGATTGCCTTCTACAAAACAACAGCTACAAAACAACAGTCCACTATTCGTTTTGTCATTCGTCGTTTAGTTTGAGATTGAAGGTAAGATTTCTAAACTATTAGTATTTTGCCTAGTAGATACAACAGATATTGATTTAAACTATGTAAAAAAATGTCTTTATCTCTTAACAAATACAGTGGATTAAATTATAAGTTTAATAACTATCACTCAAAGCATAAATATCAAATACTTTGTACTCTTGACTATAAAGGCTCAAGGCGCACTAAGGTGCAATGGTCCTATGAAGCCTAGGCGCAAGACGAACAAAAAGGCGCAAGCTTTTATTTATAAGGTGTCCTATATATAAAATGAAGAATATATATATACACACATAGTAGAGCAACAATGTATAAAATATAAGTATATAACCAAGGTGAAATTGAGACTTAACTCTAATGTATAAAATATTATAAAATTAGTTTTCTACCTAAAAAACAAAACACAAAAGAAAACTACTCGGTATTCAACAAGTCAATAATCAAAATAAAAGTTCATCCCTAAAGATCAAACTCATCATCACTAAATTGATCCTCGTCTTCATTCACTCTTTTGGTAGACTTATAGTCATCAGTATTTCTTCTTCCAAATCGAAGTCATCCAAATTCACTTGTTTGGGTTGTGTGGTAGACGAGGATGAACATGAAACATTAGTCTTTGCTATTGAGGTACTAGCTTTAGAATAGAATGATGGTTCTTTTGCTCCGACAGCTCTTGAAACATCACCCTACGTTAAAGAATCATTGTCAAATATCAACTCATCCTTCTCCTCAGAATCGTCATCCAATCTTCCAATCAACCATTCATTACTATCATCAATATCTTTCAAGGAGATAGGATCGACAATATCTCGTAGGTTGTATCGACGTTTTAATGCTATGTTGTATTTGATGAAACACTATATCATTCAAACAACTTTGAGCAAGCCTATTTCGTTTCTTGCTATGAAGCTGCAAAATTAGAAAGTTTCATTGTCAGTGAATCAACAAATTTTGATTCTCATTCTCAATGTACTTAAGGAGAGAAAAGGTAACATGTTCAAACACATTCCAATTAACAATCTAGGACGCACATATATGAAGTTGCTAATCTTCATGCCTCTTATCAATGCTTTATGAATATATTAGAGATCTTGTATATATCCTCCAACATCAAATCTAAGCAATGAGCAGCACATGGAGACCATATTAACTGTGGTCGCTTTGCTTCTAACAATTTCCCTATCAACAAAGAAAATAAGTACACATTTAGCGTAGAACTCGACTAAATCTAACAAATTAAAGTTATAACTTGTTAGTCTACATTCTTACCTGCCATCACATTTGTTGAGGCACTATCCATAACTACTTGTACAAAATTCGCTTCTCCAATTAGGTCTACAAAATTGTCAAGTAACTCGAACATCTTCTTTCCATCTTTCACATTAGATGAAGCATCGATGGACTCAATAAACATGGTGCCTTTAGGACTGTTAACGAAAAGTTTAATTAATGTCCTATTTCTTCTACCGATCCATCCATCAGTCATAACAGTGCATCCAACCTTGGCCCACTATGTGTTATGACTACTCCTCAACTCATTTGTTGCTTCTAATTCCTTCTTCAAACATGGAACTCTTAACTCATGATAAGATGGTGGTTTCAATCCAAGACCGAATTGCCCAATTGACTCAATCATAGGGGCAAAACTATCATATGTGCAAGCATTCAAAGGCACTCCTGCATTATAAAACCATTGAGAAATTCATTTGATGGTGTGCTCCCTCATTTCCTTCTTGTATGCCACATTCAATGAAGTTTGTTTTCCTTTGTCCTTTCTATTTTGAATCACAGTTTCTGAGTTGGAAGTAAAAAATGCATCCATTGGACTCTTTTGTCTTGGTTTCTTCAGGCTCAAGCCACTTGGTGTTACTCTGTTGTTTACACTAACACTCTCTTCATCTTCATCATCAATACCGTAACCTTCTACATCAATGTCCACAATCAGATTTCTTTGTTCTTATTTCTTTTTTCTTGGACATGTACTCTTTAATTTCTTCTTTCACATAATCCGAACATTTTTTACAGACTGTGACATTTCTATAACCACCAACAAGATGCTTTTTCATTCTATATATCCCTCATTTTGTTACTTTCAAATAAAATCCACACACAAACGTAATTTATATCTTGGTCATTTTGCAATTGAGCATATTTTCATGTAAGATCTTTTCTCAAACTTTCCTGATGTAAGTTATCAAAATAAGTATTCACAAATTATCTTTTAAAATAAAAAAGAAAAAAGAAAAAAATGGATCATTATTTTTTTTTTGAAGTTATTCTACCTAATAAAGTAGAAGGTATTTAAGTTTGCACTTATGTTTTAGTTTTTTTTTTTAAGAAAAAAAACACAAAGTATTGGCCAATCAATGAATGAGTCTTTCCTGTGATAATGGAATCTTTGTTCATGTAATGGAATAGTCTTGATAAAAGATCAAGTGGGATGCCTAGCGAGACCAACTTCTTGGAGCTAACATTGGATCCGCTCAAGGACCTACTGGTTTAGGTAAATATCTAATGCGTTCTCCGACCGTTATTCGCTCCAAACTACAATCAAAACTATACAATCAAACTCCAATAAAACAATAATCAAAACTCCAACTCAAAAACAAGGGTTAGGACTGTTTGATTTTCTTTTCTTTATCTATTTTCTTGTTATATTTTTTCTTGTTCTAGTTTTGTTATTTCAAAATTTGCCTAACCGGTAATGGTAATTATTTTGGGAAGCTTCCTTGTCTTCTCTTTTTCTCTGTTTTTGCACCAAAAAACAGAGGAATGGCAGCACCAAATATTGGGAAGCTTTTGATGTTTTGTGTGAAGAAGAAGAAGGGTGGTCAGTGGACCTTGCCGAAGAGATTTGTTGAAGGTCGATGTCGGTGGCAGAGGTTCTTTGAAGTAGAAAGGAAACGGAAGAGGTAGATGAAGAGTCGAAGTCGTGTGTTAAAGAAAGTCGAACAAGAGAAGGGTAGTTTCTTCACTTTCATGTAATAGGTCTAAAAAAACCTATATAATTAAAGCTCAGCCCATTAGTTATAATTAGAAGTCCACGTCTAATGGTACTTGAGTCTAAACACGCCTTAAGCGAGGCACGCGCCTAAGCTGGACTTTAGAGAAACACTTCGCTTCTTCACATATAAACTCCAGGTGGGTCACTTGAGCCTAGATGCGCACCTTAGTGGGCTTTTTAAAACACTGCTGCGTATTAATTAAACATAAATGATATGCTATAAAGGATTAAATTCTTCTTCCATTTGGGTTAATATAAGATTTCACGTGAAAGAAAGAAAATAAAAATTGGAGGAAGAAGATGGGATGTAGGGGAAGGATCCATGAAGGTTTGAGGTCCTCTGTTTTAGCTATAAATCTTATTATCATGAAGATGAGAGATTTAATTGAATTCATTTTGTGAAAATGGTACACTTTTGCTTGCTTTCATCCAAAAAAAGTTCTGTTATTCATATCACTACTTCGTTTTGATTGCCAACGTGTAATTATTGTTTTTCTTTTCTTTTTGGTCAACAAAGTTTATGCTTACTGTTTGAATAATTGGTTTCCACAACACTTCAGTCACCCAAAATTTAATGAAATAATCTAAATAGTTCCAATCCTATGGTCTGTTGGTATTTCGGGACTAAGGATAGGAATACCTTCCTCCACCCCACAGCCCTCCCTTGCTTTTGAACAAATAATGTGTATATGTGTATTTATATTTATTTACACTTTTTTTTATATATTTATAAAAATATCAAAACAAAAGTCGAGAGTATTTTTTTAAGGGAACCGGGAAACCCGATTCATAGGGAATTCTCGTTAGGGGTGTAAACGGATTGGATTAAGAGACATTTTCAATCCATATTTTCGGATTGGTAGGGTTGCATGTTATCATCCCTAAGTATTAACCAACTTTTTCTTTTATCATATTTTCTCAAATTCATATATATATATATATATATATATATATATATATATATATTACTTTATTAAAAGAGTCTTAAAAGAGATAATTATTTTTAGAGGATGGTCAAATTTTAAATTACATGGCTATCATATATTTTAAAATAACTTACTATATTGTGATTTAAAGAAAAAAATATTTTTGGAGGATTCTACAAATATTTTAAAATAAATATTAGTTGTTTAAATATATATAGAACAAAAAAAAGTCATTTATATTCCATCAGTTTTCTAAAACAAATTTATGAATGGTTTTATTTTATAATTGATTTATTATTTGTTTTTGTTTATTTAATATAAAGAATAAAAATCAACTCCATTAATTAAAATGTTTTCATCTATTTATTTCAATAATTTAATTTTTAAAGAATATGAATTTATATTTAATTATAAGATTTTAAAACAGCTTGTAACAATTTATTTTCTTTACATCTCTTTAATCATTCTTTTTATAAACATCTGAACTTTTTTCATTCATTTTTTGGAAATATATTTTTGTCGTTACAATACGTTAATTGTCAATACTCGATGATTTTAGAAAAAAATTTGAAAGAGAGTAGAAAAATGATATAATGTCATTTATTATAATATAATTATCTTTCAAATAAATATTTGTACGTAATTGGAAAGAAACTAACAATTTTTCTTTCTTTCTTCTTTTTCACATTTTGGAAATGGTTCAAGTTCAAGGTCGATCTTATTTTATTTTTTTCTTTTTTGTTACATTTTATTTTAAGATTTGAATTGTTCTATTACATTAAATTTGTGAGTCAATTTTATAAAATTTATTTCTAGATCACATTTAGAACTATATTTTAGATTAGATTTTAGATTTTTTTTCAAGCGACATTCATAGAAAATTGCTACAATGTATCAAGAATGAATAGTATATACTCATGAAGTTTGCCGTTTAAATCTTCCTACTAAATTATACTTAAAAAAAGTTACTCTTAGTCTTTTGTTTAGTAATATTTAAATATAAAAGGTTAACAATATAATCTTTACACGTGCAGCGCACGTCAATATTTTCAGTATATATATATAGATAGATAGATAGATAGATAGATCATTAATTCGAGTAGGGTTGAGATAAACCAAAATTTTCAACCCCTAACCTAAGACTCAACCCACATTTTAAACTAACTCAATCTAATCCTCATAATACAGGTTGGGTAGTCTGAATTATCAAGTTATTCATACACCCTTAATCTCTGTCTCATTTTCCATGAAAAAAATTGTATAAATAGAGAATGTGATAGGGGGCGAAAATGGAGAGTGGCATCCACGTCCCCGCCTCACCTCGTGGACATCTCTAGGGTGGATCTAGCAATACTAGATATGTAATCTCTCGTTCAAATCTTCCTAATTTCACTTTGTTGTACTATATTATTAATAGTTATCAAATATTTAATGTGTTGTAAATTGCCATTAATTATAATAAAAACTTATCATTGAATCTAATACACCTTACAAATTCATCATTTTATAAGATTTAATTAATCTATTGATTTACATTTTTTTAATTAATAAACCATAAACTTCGAATATTGTATAAAAATAATATTAATTAGATTTAATCTACAAAATTGAGAGACACCCTGTTCTTGACTCCGATTCATTTTAGTTTTTATATTTTATTACGGTAACTATACTCTAAACTTTAGTTCGTTTTATAAAAGAATGAAGAAAAATGTTATCACGTAACAAATTATGATTGAATAAGATAAGCTAAAAGAACGTAGGTAAAGATACGTTAGATTGAAATGCACGAGCAATTAAACATAATTAGTACAACAATGGGAAAGGAAATGGTAATGGGTATGTATGTATGCATCATCATGAAGGGATGAGGTGAAAGCTTTTCTATTATTAATTATACAACTCTCTTTCTTCTTTTCTCTTTTAATAAACAAATTCAACTCTCCCAAAGAGATCCAAAGATATATAGCTGTTTTTTTTTTAAAAAAAAGTATAATAATAATTAAATGAATTTATTTATTTTCTATTTTTCCTCCAATGTTGTACTTATAATTACTTGCCTTTAGATCTGTCCTTTTAATTGTAAATAAATAAAACGTTTATATATATATATATATATATATATATATATATATATAATTTATTTATTTATTGAGACCAAAATTAAGAGGTCATACTCATAAATTAATACTTGTATCAATGGTAAATTTTTTAATTTATACTCTTCTCTATATTTTTCTTTTAACGATATTTTGTGAAACGTATAATTTAAATCAAATTAAAATTTTTAATTTTTTATAAACTGATGTCATCTTTTTAACTTTGAAAACTATTCATGCATTAATTCTCTTGACATACTCACGGTTGGTCACATAGGTGGTTCTTAGAGGTAGCTATTGTCAAAATTAGACATAAAAAATGGTATCCACTAAAGTGATTGTCAGAGGGTGATCGTCAAAGGTGGTCGTCAGAATGATCGTCAAAACCATCGTTAAGATCAGTCGTCTTTACTGAAATTGGGAGTGAGAGTTGATCACGAAAGTTGTTAGAGGTACGATCGACACTAAAACTTTGGGTGAAGATACTTTTTGTTAAAGTTAGTCAATAATGGGTGGAGTGATTGGAAACATTCAGAGAGGAAAGGAGAAATATATTTTACCACTAAATAGTTTCATTGTAGGAAAAGAATTTCAAGGGTTACAATGATCTTTAGTTCACACTATTTCTCACATGCTTCAACCCCATAGTGGACTTTCTTTCAGTCCACTCAAGTCTCAATCCAAGTTGGAGGCTCAAATATCTCTGTGTAAATACAATCATTTTCGTATTTGAACCTAAACTTTCAAAACAATCATTTTAGTCCATCCTCTTATTTTGTTATCTAACCATAAGTGGAGATTTGAATATATGAAACTCTGATACTGAAATACATAATACATGTGAATTACTGTTGAGTCGTATAAATTTTCGTTCATATTCAATATTTAATGGAATTCTTTTGGTTAAAAACTTTCATAGATGTAATGATTTATTGTTATAAACTTTGGTTTGTAACAATTTTTACTTTAGCACTTTCAATTTTGTAATAATTTAATAATTTTAACATATAACATATAACAGTTTAGTCTATATCTTGAAAATTTTCATCAATCTTAACGGTCAAATTTGAACAAATAATAAGTAATTTAATTAAATTCTAATAGTAATTTTTACAATAAGAATTAGATTGTTACAAATATGATTAATTCTTAATATTCTTTTAAGATTGTGATTAAATTAGGAAAGATTTAAGAGAATTGACCTAATTTACAACCAATATTTTACAAATATTCTAAAGTTTTAAGTATAATTGATAGCTAAATTTTTGCATAAATTTGAGACAATTGTAACCATTTGATAACCATCTTTCTTCTATTAAATTTCTTTATGTTTTAGAATAAAAAATAAAAAATAAAAAGTCAATCCAAATATAGTATTAATTTGAAAATAACACAAATTTCATATTAGCATTAAGTAGAATAGATTTTATTAATATTTCTCCTTTTATGTAAAAGACCATACTTTATTTTCAAATTTTACTAAATTAAATTAAAACATTTATTAGGGTGAGTTGTTTTTAGGATGAAAACACTTTTTTTGATATAAAATATTCTTCATTTTTCTTTTATATATTTGTATGAAGAAAAGAGAAAGAAACTTATAAATAAGTTACTTAAGTAAGAAGTTGAATTATTAGGTAAATGGTCTTCTAAATTATGATTAGAAATATATCATTATTATATGTGTGTGTTAAATTAAGAAAAAAATAGAAAGAAAAGAGAAGTTGGAATGAGAAAGGAAGAGGAGAGGATTAATTGGTTGGACGTATAAATACCCCCCCGCGCCTGCTGCTGCTGCTGCGTCCGCTTTCCTTTGCTTTCCTTCGCTTTCCTTTATAATGTTATCAAAAATTGAAATTCAATAAACCAAAACTTAACCGAAACTTTTGAATTATATTCTGATTTGACATAATTACCCTTTCCCCTCTATTTTCCTTTGCTTTCCTTTTCTTTTACTTTTTCCTTCCGCTCCTTCCTCTCCCCGTCGACGCTCCACCTTCCACCCTCCCCCCCCTCATTTCCGCTTCTACTCTTCTTCTCGCCCCTGCTTTCTACTCCTTTTTCCTTTGATTTTCTTCTCTTTTTTGTTTTGTTTAAATTCTTAGCAGACTTTGTTCTTGGAAATCCCATTCCATTCTTCTATTTGTAAGTCGCTGACTCTTGTTCTTATTTTGAAATTTGACTCAACTTACTCTTATTTGATTGTTGAGTTTTGTTATTGACTAAAGAGTAGTGGACTGGATTGATTGATAATGAGATGTTGGTACTTTATTTTTAGTTTGAGGAGAAGGAAAGAATCGGGTGTGGAATTTGGTTTCCGTTAATTGCGGTGAAATGATATCGGAAACTGAGGTTTTGTGGGGGTGGGGGGGACAGGTTATTTAGATCTTTTCCTGTTCATTTGTTCTTTAGTATAAGACTTTACTTCTTCTGAATCCCGCTTGTTTTTTTTTTTTTCCTTTTGACCCAGCTTACTATGTCATTACCTTTTCTTTCTTCTCTTTCTGAAAATTAATAGGTGGATGGTGAGTATGAGATTTCTGGGTTTTCTCGTTTGTATTCATTGATTCTTGCAAATCTCGTTGGCAGCTCGATGGTGTTTGGCTAATTTATTATGTTTCTTTTTGAGTTTTCAGTCAATAGACTGTTGTTGTATTACATTGTATAAACAGTACTTTCTGTTTGTGGATTTCTGGCATTTTTTCAGCTTATTTTTTTAACTTGGTATTAGCTTTTCTATGGATGTAACTAATTAATTAACTAACTTAGTTCCTTTTTCTAATCATTTATCTCGTAATTTGTTTTCGTCGGGGTTACATCTATTGGTACAGCTTTACTTCTCTCTCATAATTTATGTACTGCGTATGATGGATGCGTTGCTACTATGATTCTTCTCTTTATATCCATCCATCAATAGTGAACTGTTTTTAATTTGTGGTAGGTTTGGTAGTGAAGAGCAGGGGTCAAGGGCCGTAGAGTTCACCAGTTAAAATCCAGTATAGAGTTCATACAATGAAGAAATTGTTCTTTTTCAGATCTTCAGCACCTAGCAATGGCAGTTCTGAAGTTTCCCCATCAAAAACAGAAAAACAAGGCATCACAGAACAGCCATTTGAAGGTCGGTTGGGCAATGTAGCATGTAGTTACAATAGCTTTTCTTCCAAATTATGAAAGAATGAACCTGATATTGATGAACTGAATGCAGGTACTGGTCTAAGACGAAGTCGCTCACTGTCTTCAGCATCATTGCTTGATAGTGGGAAGCATAAGAGTCCTTCTGGGTCAAAGGATAAAAATAGATCTCCATATGGTAACTTCATTGACACTTTGGATCAGCAATGTGAACATTCTAACCGGTAATGCTTAAACCAATTATCTTTCAAGAACAAGATGATAATTTGTTTCCTAGTGCTCTCCATAAAATTGGTGTTCCATTCAAGCCATTTAATCTTTCTTTATCAAATCTTCCATGCTTAAAACTGATTAATCTGGCCTGTGGTATTTCCAGCTGTCAAACACTACCATTAAGAAGACAGTGTAGAGAAAAAGAATTTGAGATGCCATATAATGATTATGGAGCTGTATCAGAGAGGCCTTGTTCTGCATCTGCTGCTTCATGCCGAAGTTATGGTGATTCTTCAGGAAATTCTTCCACTTCCTCTAGTAATGTCTCAAGCAAAATCTTGGATCGATATATTGATGATGGAGAGCAACAGGAAGAATCGAGGAAACCCCAAAAGAGTATTCCTCCTAGAAATCACCATGGACATGGCAGTGGGAGGCGCCCTCCGCGAGGCCGATGTACAGCACCCACTTCGCCAAAATATGTTGTTGATGAAAAGACAATGAATCATCCGTTTGAAGAATTTCCAAGTTCAAATTATCACTTCTTTCCTGCAAAGCATGCTGAAAATAGATTTGGGCATGAATCTCCAAGGACCATAGCAAAGAATGTCATTGAGAGACTCTCCCAATCGCATGGAATTCCTAAAACAAATATAAAGGGATTTGACAATAGTATGCCACCAATCACTGCAGAAGATATACATGATAGATCCTCAGATGAACATTATGGTTCCAATGTGAATCCGCAGAAATTCTATCCAGTAAATGAACCTTTTCAAGCTATTAATAGAAATGACATGGAGGGTTCTGATTTAGATAGACATAACTTAATAAATCATAATGAAGTGTTAAACCTTGTTGAAACTGAAGAGGATATGGATGGGGAACTCAAGAGGAGAATCAAGGTGGCCAAGGAGAGAGTCATGCGGTTCAGAGAAGAATGCGACCGTGAAAGCTTTCTTCAACTGAGGACAGGAGTTTCAGGTTTGATTCAAATAATTAGACATGTTACTGAGGAGAAAATGAGCTTAGCACTTGAGGTTTTAAGTCTTCTACAGTCCCAAGTCACTGAAAGGGCTTCAGCAAAGGAAGAACTGCAACTGGCAAAGGAAATATTGGATTCTCAAACTAAAAGACTGGACAGAGAAAAATCTGAATTGCAGTCAGAACTGGAGAAAGAGCTTGACAGGAGGTCGAAGGACTGGTCAGTAAAGCTAGAAAAGTACCAGTTGGAAGAACAAAGGCTTCGTGAAAGAGTTCGAGAGCTAGCAGAACAGAATGTATTTCTTCAAAGGGAAGTTTCTCTTCTAAATGAGAGGGACGTGGAGAATAGAAGCATGATGTCAAATTCAGAGCAGAAAGTGAAGGACATGACTGTCATGGTGGATAAATTACGGGATGAAAACCAAGTTTTGATGCAGAATCTCTCCGACTTGCAGGATAAGTACAAAACTGCTAAAGAAGATAGAGAAACCTTTAAGAGAAACTTTGAGGAGAAGGATAAGGAATGCAAGGAGTTGTATAAAGCGACGACAAGGTTAACGAGGTCTTGCTGTGACCAGCAGAAAACAATCAGTGGATTGCAGGAAAGATTTAATCATGAATTAGGGGAGAACACAGAAATTGAAAGGTTCGATAAGCATGTGGCGAAATTGCAGATGGAGCAAATAAGGTTAACTGAAGTAGAATTGGGATTGAGAAGGGAATTAGAATCTTGCAGGTTTGAAATTGATTCCCTGCGGCATGAGAATATAAACATATTGAATCGCTTAAAGCACAACGGGAGAGATGGTAGTGCTTTAACCATCAAGCTGGATGAAGAAATGTCAGCACGTGTCGATTGTCTACAACATCAAGGGCTAACATTGTTAAGTGAAAGCTTCCAGTTATGTGCAGAATTATTTGAGTTCATAAAGGAGAAAGTTCATTGTCTTTCAGATAGTATGCAGGGGATGGAAGTGGTGAAGAACAACTTGGATGGGATATATTTTGTTGAATCTGAGATGAAGCTTCAAGGATTGAAGCGTGGAATTGAAAGCTTAAAACGGAGTCTGAAGATGGCATCGTCATTGTTGCATAAGAAATCCAACCTAGCAGCTTCAGAAGTCCATTCTCAGTATGTTGATGCAGATGAGTCAATGCAATTAAATTGTGAAGCTACAGAGGTATGCTACTGAATTTAATATCAAACATCCTTCGTACCCATTTATTTTATTTGAAGTTTGTCTTACCAAGTTATAACCACATCCAGATTTTGTTTTATGTTTTCACATCCATAGAGTTTAACAAATATATGTTTGCTTGACAACCTAGATATCTAGAAAAATGTTTTCGAAGCATGTGATATTAGTGAAAAACATTTCTTTTTGAAATAAAGATAAAAACTTCTAGAAAAACAATAGCTTATGTTATAAGCTCAATTCATTTTATAATAATTTAAATATGTATATGTAATGTATTATAAATTTATAATATTTAATACAAATTTTATTAACATAAAACATATTCATAAATTAATGGGTATGGTTTAGTGTCAAGACTAGTTTTATGATTTATGAATATAGTATCAAACACATCTTAAACAATTATTTGAATTATAATTCAATCTCTGAATATACTACCAAACACAATCTCCGAAAATATGAAATAAAACAATGATTTCATTGAATCGGTATTTTCAAATCTCCATCAAACATACCCTTAATTATTTGTTTTTTTTTTCCTCTCTTGCAGGATGTTGTAAAATCTGAGCTCAAAGCAGAAAGATTACTAACGAGTCTGTTGAGAGAGAAGCTTTACTCTAAAGAGCTGGAAATCGAGCTGCTCCAAGCTGAAATTGCAACAGCAGCTAGAGCAAACCACATTCTTAAATGCGAAGTACAAAGTGCACAAGACGACATATCCTGCATTACACATAAGCTTAAGGATCAAAAGCTTCAGGTAATTCCTCCATTTTTCGTACTCAAACCTATAGCAAGTTAGACTCTTGGCTCCTGTAATGATTCCTCGATTTAATCCTCAACTTAATCAATACAGATTTTGAAAAGAGACGAGAATGTGAGCCGGCTACAAAATGACCTTGAAGAATCTACTACAGAATTAGCGATAATTAGAGGGACTGTGCCAAATATTTCAAAGGAGAGAGATATTATGTGGGATCAAGTGAAACAATACAGTGAAGAGAATATGTTACTTAACTCAGAGGTTAATCTATTGAAAAAGAAGATAGAAACTCTCGAGGAAGACATACTTCTAAGGGAAGGTCAGATTACAATCCTCAAAGACTCTCTGAGAAACAAATCTTTCGACCTTCTCGGTAATATCGAAACTACAGACGAATTTCTGATACGATGATACCAAGAGAATCAGGCTTATAATCATTAGATGATCTCACTGTTCATAGTCATATTTTTTAAGGTGATTTGCCTCTTGATCTTTTTCCAATTTATTTTTTCTGGCACCTTTCTGATTTGAATCTTCTCCACCATTTTCCTTTGTCGCTTTGTCTTGGTGACATGATGAAGTGTAGAGCTTTAAGATGGCACTCTTATGTGTGTTTGTTACCAGAAGAAAGGAGTTAGTGATGAAAATATATAGATTAGAGAATCATGGGGAAGATTCCTGTCTGTAATTATAACTAAATTTATATTTGGTATGTAAGATAAGATAAGAACCCTTACCCTTCAAATGTTAATAGAAAAAAGATTACTGCCCCACTAATCACTGACAAACAATCAAATTGGGGAAGAAAGTCATAGCAGCATCCACAATTACAATTACATTTTGGAAGTGATTTATTTTCATACAAGTATATTGATGTTTGGTTTTAAGCTATTAAAAAAAGTGATTTTCAATTGAAAAAGATTTATGTTTGATTTCAAAAGTAATCTATTTGAGTAGTTAATTAAAAAGGACAAAAAGTATTATTATTAAAGACAAGGGCAGGTTCGGCATCAACAAAGGAATAAATTGAGGGCAACTCTTTTGGGTGATTTCAATGTTCTAACAAGAATCACATCTCAACTACCTATTGAAAAGATTTTTTCTAAAATTAATTTCAACTATCTGTCAAGCATCAATATTTGAAAGGAAGGTGATTTTTATAACAAAGAATGTCATTGGCTATACCCAAAACACTTCCAAACATGCTTTAAGACAATCGTTGGCTATGCAAAAATCACTTTCAAACCTAACTTTCTTCAGGTATCAATATCACATCTTTGTTAAGTAAAGAGCATCTTTAACTATGTTCTATCTCATTCTAGAAAACTTTTATTCACGGGTGGGCTTAATTTCCATTTCCATGAGAACAAACAATTTCAAGTTTAAAGTAAAAAACCACACAAAAAAAGAAGGAAAAAAGAAACAATAGAAAGGGCAATTAAATTGAACTTTTGCTTCTTCTATATAAGAGACAAATTATTCAACTGTTGTGAGATTAAAAAATTTACATACCAATAACCCCTCAATATAAGTTCGAGACTTTCTCGACTAAATTACTCACGAAGATCAAAACAGACGGGTAAATAGCCGATTTTCAATCAGTTCCCGACCAACTTCACATGCCAAGATGCATTGTTCACATCATTCAACAACTTCGATGTATACATTTACAGTGAACAAAATTTCAAAAGAAAAAAGATCATAAAGAACAATTAAACTATCAAATGAAATGTTAATTGCTAGCTATTGATTGAAACTTTAAAGTGATCATCAATAAGGAGACAATGCCATGTAAGATATGGAGTAGAGTACAAACACTACTTGTATGATCTTGCGAAGAACATCAACTAATGGCTCCTTTTTCATTCTCTTTTTCACTCAAATACATTGAAAACTACAGAGCAGGAATTTAGAGTTTGTAAGAAGAATTAAGAAGAGGTCGATAGTAACAGAGGAAAAAAAAAAGGCTCAAACACAAACAAATTACATAATATTCAACATCAACGCTACTGCCCTCGCTTTGATCATTGTGGATGGGTTAAGAAATACAATACACGATTTCAATGGTTACATATGTTCACCTCTGCTATCCTCCTCATTCATACCATCTCCCCCATGTCTGCAACCATGTTCACAATAATTTTGATTATAAAACAGAAAAGGTAGAGAAGTTATTTGAAGTTTATCTGCATTATAACTTAAAACGAGACAGTAAATTAGGGAATGTTTGGCCCAAGGAGTTATAGTTGGGAGGAACGCTACTCCTTGTTTACTCCTCCAAAGGAATTTGTGGGCTCACGACTAAAAAAAGGTGAATTTTATGTTGTATTAACTCCTTCCACTATGAGCCTAACAAACCTAACAACTTCACTCCTTGCCCTCAACGTCTACCAAAGGGTTAAGCTTCACTACTTGTTTGGTCCAAGTACAACATTCCTTGGAGGGTTGAACTTGACTCCTTGTCTGGTTTAAGGACTTCTCAAGCCCTATGACTAAAAAACATTAGAGTAACTCCTTCTACAATGGGCCCCCATTGACGTCACAACTCCATTCCTTGCTCCAAATACCCCTGGAGGGTAGATGGGACTGAGACGGACAAAATTTTGAAGGAAAGATGCATGGTGGTTATAATGAAGATCTGAGTTGTTTGTTTAGAGATGTGATTTAATTTTCTTTTGTTCCCTTTTGTGTTGGTCAAGACCGAGGAACAAAGGTACTAGTGTCTTTCTTCTGATAAGAATACTCAAAGGAGAAAACTCCTAGGTTGCTTTACCTTCTTTTTATTTGGTGCTAGGCTTAGACGCAGTTCAATGATAACAGAACTGGCCAACTCCACTTCTTCTCTATTCTTTCGTGTATCCAGTTTTCTTCTTAGTACAGAGATGAAAGATTGTGCGGGTTTGAACTCTAGCTTCAGACGGGCCATTGAGATTTAGTTTTAAAAAATTAACCTTTTTTAGGGTATCCGTTGGAATTCTTTCCTTTGTTGTTGGAATTCTTTCCTTTGTTCTAGATATTTTCCTTGTTAGAATCCTAGAATAATTATGGAAAGATTATGGGAATGTTTTACTTTTTTACTGAATCTTTTTCTTTTTTTATTCTCTATTTATTCTCCCTTGAAACCTATTGTTTTATTCATTAGAAAATAATAACAACAAACAATCGTAGTTTTTCTCTCGGTACTCGGATTTCCACGTAAATTGGTGTGTGCTCTTTGTCTCTCCTTTCAATAGTATCAATTGTTTAGGGACTTCTTGGTAAATCAAATCTAATACAATATTAAAAAAAAAAATCAAATCCAGTTATCTTTACCAAATATTTATCAACTGGGAGATTTTGTTAGTCGAACTTTTTGTAGAGAGAAAAATAAGGGGGGTTTTCAAGTTCACAATCTGAATGGTAATCAACAAGCTGAGCTAAGGATTGTGTTTTTCTTTTTCTGGAAATCAATTGTTGAAAAAATGAAGTCATCTAAAAGATTTAAAATTTAAGTAAGATTTTGGTATAATATTTGTTTAAATTGAAACAATTGCATAATACTAGAAAAGCTTACTAAAGAATCTTGATATAATCTACACCAAGATGTACCAATAAGGCTCAATAGGTTAGAGAAGTTAATTTTTAAACTAAACCTCGGTGGTCGATTTCACCTTAGAAAAACTAATTGAATGAGTTTTCAAAAGAGACTAATTTTATATGATGAAAACTTTGATGTGCTATTCTTTTGCATTTCCCTGGGTCTTCTAGGTAAAAGTCTCTTTTTGGTTAAATTTGTAATTTAGTCCCTCGAATCCTAGGTTTGTGTACAGTTGGTACTAAACTCCTTGTAAATCCTTCAATTACCATTCAGGGTTGTGCATTGTGTTTCAATCAAATACGCAGTGATATCTTAAATATTTTTGAAGAAAGGAAAAGAAGCACAAAAATGCAAACAATTAAACAGTCATAGTTTTCTTCAGAAAGAGAAAGCACAATAGAAGGCAACTTTTCGAAATCAAAACATACCGCCAAGATGATGTTAGGTTTCTAGCTTTTCGATCCAGTTGCAGATTTTCCAGTGCAGCTGAGGTTCTCATTACATCTTCGGGAAGCTCATTGCCATCATATCTCCAACTGTATTCATCTTTTCGATAACCAGACATCGAAGACCCTACCCTCCTATCTGAAAGCCTAAATCATCACGTGAACAGAGAAGAGGAAGTAGATAAGCATATAAGAAGTAGATCCATGCCATGACTTACCAGATGCCTGTGGACCAGCACTGGGCCTGAAATAAATATACAACAAAATTAGGGATAACAAAAAGAAAAGTAGCAACAAGTAGGTAAGGTACATTCAGGCATGTGTTTACCTTCCTAGCGGAGGTAAACCCCCTGCAACAGATGACGAAGGTCTCCTACTGTTTCGAGAATCGTGACTAGACATTGAATCAGATTCTGAAGTGGTTATTCTTCTTCCGGGACCCCTTGCTTGAGATAAATTCTGTATTTTTTTAGAAATGAACAAAAAGATCAAGAAATTGCCAGAAAAAAACAAATAAAAAACTAATAGAAGTTTGAAGGTCACGGTTAAGATACCAGAGGAATAAAGATATAAAAATTTGTCTAACTTATTAATTCGTTCTCTCCTTATTGACTTGTGATACCCAGTAGAAAGGGATAGCAGACATGCAGTGTTTTCAAATGCCCAAGACGCACTAAGGCGCAATGGCCCTCTGAAGCCTAGGCACAAGTCGCATAAAAAGGCGTGGCCTTTTTTTGTGAGGTGCACTACATATGAAAATACTACATTAAAAGAGAGGGTAGTTGGAGTGGAAATATGGAGAAGAATACTCTAAACACAAGAAATTTGGCACTTAGGCTTAGAAAACTTGATTCTTTTAGTTGATAAGGAAGGAAAACCCCTAATTATTACGATTTTTAAAAGTAATGAAAAAGCCCCAAGGCTCAGGGCTTCACAAAAGGTGTGTGCTGCGCCTTATTTTGTGAGCCTCGCCTTTCCAAGGCAAGACACTAAACCTGTGCCTTGATCCTAGGCACACCAAGAGGGCTTTTTAAAACACTGTATACACGTAACACTTTTTGCCATAGAACACTGAACAGTAGTGTGGTATTTTGTAAGAAATCCCGTAAATTAATAAAGCTAGTGGCTATATTGATGAGGGCAATAACAAACCATCATAAAACAAAAACAGACAGTAAGATTAGTACGTCCACAGTTTAAGAGGTGCAACACCATCTAAATCACAGTAAAAGTTACTCTGTCAAATAGAATAATTAATTTTTTAAGAAAATCGAGATCTTGCAACCTCACATCTGTCAACTGAAAACAAGTAAAATGGCAGTCTAAAAATAGATACTAAGGCAACCTAAAACAAAAAGGCCAACATACCTATTATACAATTAAAATAATAACAATTAACAATAACAATAAATGCTGATATAATAGTAAGTAAACATGTACCATCAACAATTCAAATTTAACATAAATCAATCATAACAGAAGTCTATCATGAGATCCAACCAACCTCAAACTTCAAGAATCCCTCTAGAACATCCAAGAGCAACGGTCCACTATCTCCATTTCTGTTAAGATCATATCCGTTTTTACTACTAAATTCCTTCAATTCAGATTTCCAAGAATCTTTTTGCTGCAAAATTACAAGACATTAGACGTCAGGTCATACAACTTTTTATATCCTTTTATTCTCTCTCTCCCTACATATACAAGGGGTTTTGGGTCCTATCTTCTCTCTCTTTTTTTATGAGAAGGTTGGGGGTGTTGGAGGACTTGGTACACATAAAGGGACAATGTACTTGATTACCATATTGCACTCCGGGAGATAAACTTTCAGAGTGTGGTTTAGCTGAGCCCAATCTAAATATTCACATATTAGAGCAGTAAGCAGCCTCCCTGAAATCAAAATACCAAAATGTGGATGTATATATTACTTAAGTTGAATTGGCGCATAATCTAAGAAACACAAATACAAATACGAGACATGAATATGACATGACACGGATTCGACAACTCGTCATTTTTTAAAAGTCTAGGACACAACACGACAAGGACATGTTTATCAAAATATGCATTTTGAAAAATATATATCATTTTCATACCAAAAGAAAATTCGAAAGTAAATGGGTTGATGCATTTATATGTTTAAGAAACTTAGTTTATGTATTTCACACCCAAAACTAATCATTATTGTCATATATGTGTCTTTTTAGTCTACTCAACAAGTGTTCTATGCCTATCTAAATACATTTGTTGTCCGGACAAGTGACTGACTAAGAAGCACTAACACTCCTTAGATGGCCAAGCATCAGTGTTGGACACGTTTCCCACACTGACATGCCCTAACACATCTCCGACATGCCAGCTGGCATGTCGATTTCCTTTTTTTTTTTTAATTTCGGACATGGCTCCAACACGGCCAAGAAATGGCCCATTAGTCCGACCCAATGGCAATAATTATTAGGTTTGTTCTTTAAAATTTTCTCTTTAAATGAAAAACTTCACACACTCCACCTTCTCTTTTCCGATTCTCCCCACCAGGCCACCAACGCTCTTCGCCCTAACCCTCTCGCCAATTTTCGGTCGCATGAACTTGTCCAAGAAGAGTTAACATCATCTTTTTTCTATTTTATGGTTCTAAACTTGTTCTTTTGATGTCTTTAATTGGAATTAGTGTTATGTACTATGTTTGTAAGCATGATATATATTTAATTTCTTTTACTAAAAATGGAATGTCCCTGACGTGTCATGTCTTACTTTTTTGAAAAATGGCATGTCGTCGTGTCAGTGTTGGTATATGTGCTTCCTAGGTGACCGATAAGTGTTCAATAAGTCTTGGAGTGTCCAAGTTTCCAACACGTGTCCAACAGACACACTAGCCAAACTAAAGTGTCCATGCTACTTAGATGATGATAATGATAATAATAAGGAATCGAACTTCCATTGGGGGAGGGGGTATGGTACAATGGTAACCTAACCAAAAAGGATCAAGCCCCAAGAAGGACCCAACTCAAGAAAGGGGCTCCAATCAAGTACAATGAGACCTAATTAGTAATTATGAAAAGACTTAAGAGAAAAATAAAACCTAACAAAGGAGATTTTAGTTGCTCGATGCTTTTTAAAACATAGAACAGAAGTGCATACAAAATCTAAACTAAATTAGTTCAGCCTTAAGAGAAAAATTTTACTTCTTAAATTTTGTAACTTAAACTGTCTACAAGGCAACAGAAAGCACTTCAAGTAAGTACTTTTCATAGATAATATTCAAGAGGAAAGAAAATTATTTATTATCGAACCTGATGGTGAAGCATGAAGCTGCTTTGCTCGATCATTGCAACTACCAAGTAATGCTGGTGGCAATCCATCATCTTTCTCAATAACACGATCCTCTTCTTCAATTGCCTCGAATACACTAGCTCTAAGTTCAGCCTGGTATATAACCAAACGAACAAGAAATAAGAAAAGAAAGGGGAGAACAATGTCCTATGGAAAGGCCAATTGAGGAGGAAATGTCAGTGAGAATTGAAGAAAGAACACAAAATTTAGAGGTGGGTGAACATTATCAAATATTCCTTCAAAAGTATCAAACACTAAAGACCCCTAACATCAGATCGATGCCAAAGATATCTTAAGAATAAGACGATGGAAGATACAAAACAAGCAGTAAATGCTTCTCAACCAAACCAAGATCCAAGGGGAGGATGACTCAGTGTTTCCAAGTAAGTGTATTTTAATTACCGATATCTTAAAACTCAAATAATAATAATAATAAGAGATAGACAAAGATTCAGTGTCCTCCATCCTACGTCCTTGTAAATCTAAAAGTAGAAACCAAACCCTAGCTTTAACCAACCACATTTAGTGTCACCAACCAGCAGCACAAGAACCCCAAAAAATCGAAGAAATACAGTAGAGAGAATGAGAATGAGAGATCTGTAAAAGGCATAAGAAACAAAATTTGAAGGAAAAAACAACATGAAATTCAAATTTTAAAAAAATAAAAAAATAAAAATAAATTACACGGATCTTAGCGAGGACGCCTTTCTTCTCGAGAGTGCGAGTGACAAGGGTCTTCAAATCCATCATTTCTCTGGTATAATCGTCCATGTTTGTGCAATCCTTCGGCCTGGGAGGAGAAGGAGCGTAAGAACATCAACTATGGAGATGTGGGCATCAAATAGGGGAGAAGAGCAGAAGAAATGGGGGAAGATGAAAGCAAAGCCAAAACAGAAAAAAGGAGAGCGTGTAAAAAGAAAGAAATGAATGAATCTTGAAATCGTGATCGTCACTGTTTCGGAGCTGTGGGTGTGGGCTCCATTAAAGCCTGCAGTTTGCTTAACCTGGGCCGTTCCACTTTCCTAATTTGGGCTTTTCTGGGCCTCAGGCTCAATACTTCGAACCTAATTGAGCTGTTCCTCTTTCGTCATTCAACTGTGGGCTTCAGGCTCAATACTTCAAATTATAACTTCAAAAGGGGGCATTTTCGTCAATTGACAGTTCTTTTTACTCTTTGGTAGGTAGTTTTACTTTGGAATTTTGCGCCCCATTCCAAATAATATAAGTTTTGTTCAGGGGTTTTTTCAAAAATTAAAAGAAAAACTATTGAACAAAACCGTTAAAAAAACAAATTTTAGTACACTTCATTTTTTGTAAATATTTACTGTAAAAAATGTAAGTTTTTCCAATTTATTCTATTTTAGGGATGGATTATAAATAAGGGTTTTTTAAAAAAAGTATAATAAAATAGATAAAAATATTAGAACAATTTCAAAAACGAAAAAAAAAATTCACACACCCACAATGAAAAATACAAAAAAACTTGTGATTAATTGGCTTCCAGCACGCAACTATCATTCAAATTTGATATTCTTACTAGATTGTTTAAATAACTTGGGTAGTCAAATCCTTTCGTTCAAATTTGGGTGGCCAAATTTAAATCAAATCGATCAAATCTAAACAACTGTTTTTCAAATATAAAACGTACCAAACAAACTATGAAAAAAATCGTTTATATTTGGCTACCAAAATTTAAACAATCAAATCTAAACGAAACAATTGGACTATTTGGAACAACTAAATAAAAGTTTGAAAAAAAAAACATATCATTTGTATTTGGTATGCAATTTTGAAATGTGAGACCAACTTTTAAGAAGTAAAATCTAGCTAAGTGTTTTGAAATTTGCGTTTTGGATAAGAGGGGTGCTTTGAAACAAGACTTCTCGACAAGAAGTTGCCATTTGAGCCAATCCGCGAAAATGATTAAGTGATAAAATTTTATATGATTTAAGTATAAGTTTTGCGATGAAGAAGTTAGTTCACGATGAAGTTTTGAGGGAAAAAAAAGATTTGTGGTAGGACCTATAAGTCTAAACGTTCACAAGAAAAAGAGTTTTCGCGAGAAAATGTTGGATAGTCTGCAAAAGGAGTTATTGCTTTAAGACCTTCAAAAGATACGTTTAGTGATTAAAGTCAACGTGTAAGATTAAAAAATTTAAGCATGACCAAGATAAATAATAATTTTACACGCGTAAAGTTTTAAGTAAAAGTTGAGAATTGGACACGAATTTGAGGATGACTAATCCATATTAAATAATAGTATAAATAAATGATTGAGTCATTAAATAAGCACGAATATTAAAAAAAAAAAAAGAGCTAAAGTGTTATTGTTTTTATCTTGCAAAAAGAGGAAGAAAAACAAGGTGTTGCACGAGAGACTAACATCATCGCTGACTATCAGAATCCAAAAATTTTGCTATAATTTGTAAATATTTTAATTTATTTTGCTATAGTTTAAAATGCCCAAAATAAAACATTTCATATAATTGAAATACTAAAATAATTGTAAAAAACAAAAAAAGTAATTAAAATAAGTCAAAACTAAAAACATAAATATAATATATATATATATATATATATATATATATATATATATATATATATATATATATATATATATATATATATATATATATATAGAATTTGGCATTTTTTTTTTAATGTTCTTAGGTAAAATTTTGTTTGATTTGTAATAAAACTATATATGTATATATATATAAAATTTGTTTGTGGAGATTTTGATAGAAGTTCGACAACGATCATTGAGATGGTGGTTTGAGGTGATCGGGGTAAAATGATAATCAGAGATTGGCGGCAATGGTCATTAGTGTTCAAATGGTGGTTTGGAGTTTTGAAAGAAATAACGTATCTTTAAAGAAACTTCTAGCTTAGGGGAGAATCATCTAGACCTTAAAAAGTAAAAAAATTCCAACCCTATAACTCCTACTTATAGGGTTGTTTGGTGGGGTTTATGGGTGAGTCTGATTGATCCATGAACCAAACTCATAAGCTCAACCATATGGATTTGGAATGACTAAAAAAGAAAGAAAGTTGGCTTAACATTGACAGAGATAGTTGTCAAAGGTTGGTTGGTTGGTGAGGATAGTTGAAGGTGTTGATAGGATTGTTTCATACAAATGAGAGAGAGATTAACCATTAAACTCAAAACATTTATTTTCTCTAAAAGTTGGTTTTAGGTGTTTATTTAAACCACATAATTTTATAAGTTCATTTTTTTCAAAATTTTATTTTAGATGGGTGCGAGAGATGAAATATTTTTTCAAAAAAACCTATATTTTAATTTAATAACTTGACAATGCAATCCAAACCCACATTTTTGAATCGACTAAACTTTGGATTGTATTCAACTCGACTTATACATATAAAATTGTTTTTCCAAAATGTTTTTAAATAACACTACATTTGCAAATATTGTAGTTTGGGTTTGGGGTTGTGGCTGTGAAAATTGGATATTGAAAAGTAGACTACAACAAATAAAATGGTTAGTAAATGAGATGTTAAGAATCAATTACACCTAAAATCTTCTTCTTCTTCTTTTTTAGTTTATTATCACTGTTCCAACCATCATTCTTAGCATAGAGTGGCAAATTACGCGGAACTTTCGGACGTCAGGAGAATGCTTTGATTTGAGATTCCGAAAGTCATTATTACAATTATTAATTAAAGAAAGCCCTAAGTTTGCGTGGAGCTCAGAGTTTAATCTTCAACGCAAATTCTCCATCTCCCGAAGGTAATCTCATTCCCTGCTTCCATCTCCCTCTTCCTACCCATTCCTCCAATCTACAAACTATCCTCGATTTCGGTCTGCTTTCATTATTCCCTTCCTACTATCATCACCAATACAAAGTACCTATTAGATCTGCGTTTCGGTACTCTTCGCATCTCTGCCTTTAGGATTACCAATTTCTTTCAATCAGCTCTCACTATGTTTCTTTCGAGGCACACCCAAGTTTTATTCAAGTTTCAGTTGTTGGTTACGGATCAGTTGTTCAAATACTGGAATGTCTTTTACCAATTCAATCCGATTCCATATCAAGTGATTTTGGTTGGTTATATGCGGAATATGTTTGCCTAGATGGGGGGTTTATGCTTCTTTTGTTTTCTTCCTTTTAATTTTATCATCATTTTTGTCTTCTTTGTTCATTTTATGGGATGAATTGACAAGTTTTTGCGTGGATACCAGATTGTGTTTGGTTACTCTTGGATTTAATAACATTATGCCCGAAAGTTCTCTGTGATATAGGGTTCATTGTTTTAGGTTTTCCCTGATCCAATCTTGACGCGTGGATCGTCTGAACTTTTGTGGTTAAAGTTTGAACATGAGAGCTTCTAATATGTTAGGATGGGCATGCAAGATTTAAGATTTGGATGCTGGTTTTATGATATTTTCGCGATGGAACTGTGCTGCATCGCTAATTTCTTTAGTTTTCGCTTGCAGATTAATTGGTTATTATGACAGACGTGTCGTCTGCTATCTTGCACATTGAATCTTTTTGAAGAATACTAATGTGTTAGTATCCATACGCTGCAGATTTCGGAAGTTACTTCTCAGAAGTTAGTAAGAATTTGTGTTGGATTAAACTGATAAAAGATCAAGAAACTGTGTTGAGCCTCTGAGGTCTTGGAATAATGACCCTTATTGAAAGTGAAGAGGTGCTTAATATTCTTCTTTGATGTTTTCTGGATTTTGAAGATCATACAAGTTTCTTCTTTATATGGTTATAATTATTGTCAGTAAATGTCTCTTATCAACAAAAAAAAAACAAAATATTGTCAGTAAATGTTCTATTGGCACTATGCAGGTTCGTTTTAAACGCACTGGGTTGTCAGCTAGTGATTATGATGCAAGTCTTCCTATCAAGAAAAGGAGATTTCCGGTAGTGCAGTTTCCTCCATCTCCGTCTAAAGATTTACCCTCATTCCATTCAGATGGAAATTTATTGAAGGCCGAGCAGCTATCTCCTCCTAAAGTATCTTCTTCTAATTGCAATGAAAGTTTAATAAAGACTGAGCAGCCATCTTCTCCTAAAGAACCATCTTCTTTTAATAGCAATGAAAGTTTATTAAAGACGAAGCAGCCATCTCCTTCTAAAGATCTATCTTCTTTTAATCACAATGAAAATTTAATAAAGACTGAGCAGCCGATTCTATCTATGTCAATAGTTTCAAGTTCTAGTGTTGTCACAAGTTCTGCATTGTTGAATAATGACCAGAACAATGTTTCTGAGGAGAAGAAAGGAAAATCTGACACTGATTCATGTTGTGAGGATATAGTCCAGAGCGATATTGGCACTGCAGGAGTCAAGTTTCAAGAACCCACTTTGGGAGGACATGATTATATTAGTTGTTTTGATGAATATGAAGGTAAATCCTTGGTAACTGTAAAACACACCATTCGTAAATCGCCAGAGATCTATGGGGGGTCAAACCGATCGTCAACTAGCCTTTACTCTGATCCTCTTGCTGGTAACAAAGAGGAAGGAATTGATGTAAAAATGCCTGAAGAAAATTGCAGCCCTCCAATATGTGAAGTTGGAGGAGGAGCTGGAGTATCGGTAGGTTTGAACTGTCATATGGATCTGAAATTAGTTCCTGAAAAGAGTGATTTGAATTTCCTGAAGCAGAATTCTGTGGAACCTGTTTTACTGGACCTCTCTTTAAACAAGCATGGAAGTAGCACCCAATGTGTCAAAGATAACGTGGGGTCTGATTGTGATGGTCCTCTTTTGCAGTTGAACAGGGAAAAGTGGGATCTTAATACCTCAATGGAATCATGGGAGGGTTGTACTGGTGGTGATTCACCTGTAGTGCAGATGTCTGCCACTCAGACAAATACAACTATTGAAACTCATGCTTGCCCATCTGAAATGGTTGAAAGTGACAGTCCATGCGGAAAACAAACACTTTTAGATGGTGAAGATAAAGGCAACTCTATTTATGATTGCATGCCATCAAAAGAAAATCTTGATTTAAGTCTTGATTCATCTTATCTGAAGCCTGTGCAGCCTGTGCTTGAAGAAGACCCTTATATTTCTGAATATGAATCAGATGGAAACTGGGATATAGCTGAGGCTGTTGATGATGATGATAATGATAATCATTTAGAAGAAGACTATGAAGATGGGGAGGTTCGGGAAACATTGCAGGAATCTGAAGTAGAAGTCCTTGCATATGAGAAAAGAGAAATTGAGCCTTTGGATCATGCTGGTTGTGATGACAAAAAGATCAATTCCATTAGATTGCCGGATCATGAACTTCATGCTTTAGGCCCTCTTGAACAGGAAACTAAACCAGAAAATCTGGATCTTAGAAGCGAAGACGATGTTCGGACTACAACTAATAGTAAATCTTATGAGCAAGAAAATGAAGATCTTTGTGTGAAAGAATTGCATGCTGTAGAGAATACTATTAGTGGGGATGTAAACAAAGCTGTGAAGGTCACAGGAAGAGGCCAATTATTTCAGTTTGATAAAAAGCACAACTTTGAGGCACAGGACACTGCTGATGAAATGGTTGATGAGGAACTAATTCCTACATTTTCTCAGGGTGAGGTGGAGAATGCTGTAGCAGTAGATGTAGTGCAGAATAGGGATCTAACTTTGCCTACTGTAAAGGAATCTGTAAACGAAGATGATGCAAAGGATATCAATGGAGGCACTAGAAATAGTCGGATAATTAATTTTAATAGAGCATCTATTGATTCAACTCCCTGTAAGGAAAAATCTAGTTTTTCCAGGTCGGTTTTATCACATAAGGAAAGAGAGTTTGTACCCAACATGGCAGTTGAAGGAGCAAATATGCAACCTCAAGAAAGGTGATTATCATGTACTCGATTTCTTCTATTTGTTTTTCTTGTTAAACTTGTTTAACTGCTCTTAGTTCTTTGTTTATCTTGACATTTTTTTTGCTAGAGATGACGCTTACAGTAATATTACCAAGAAAATTTCTATAGACAAACGCGAGGGTCAGCCACCGTTGATGGGTTTTAGTCATAGAAGAGGGAGAAGTAGCAATAGGCTGGACCACCGATCCGAGGAATGGGATTTTGGTCCTAACTTTTCTCCCGAAACATACAGTGAACAACAGATAGATTACCATGTTCCTGGTCTTGATCAAAATCGATATAAGATTACACCAGACGGTCCATTTGGTGGTGCTAACCGACGTGGTAGAGAATTGCTAGAGGACGAGGAACCTTTTTTTTTTCATGGGCCGTCAAGGAGGAAGTCACTTGGAAGAAGACATGGTCCGAATGTAGGTGGTGGAAAAATGGTTTACAAAATACCTAGAGATTTTAGTCCAGGTAGATGCATGGATGAAGGTGGCTCTTTTGATCGACAACATGGTGAAAAGTTCTCTAGGAATTTTGCCGATGACACAGTGGATCTGATGTATCCACGACCTCAACCTCCATACGACATAGACAAACCTTTCTTCCGGGAAAGAAGGAACTTCTCATTCCAAAGAAAATCATTTCCAAGAATTGATTCTAAATCTCCAGTAAGATCCCGGGCTCGCTCCCCAGGCCAATGGTTCTCTTCAAAAAGATCTGATAGATTTTGTGAACGTTCTGACATGACACATCGAAGGTCTCCAAATTATAGGTCGGAAAGGATGAGATCTCCTGATCAACGTCCTATACGTGGGCATATGCCACCAGGCAGAAGACAAGGATTCCATTTCCTTTCAGCATCTGATGAAATGAGGGATGTGGGTCCTGCACCTGACCATGGCCATATGAGGTCTATTATCCCTGATAGGAATCAGACTGAAAGATTACCACTTAGAAATAGAAGCTATGATGCTATAGATCCTCAAGGAAGGATTGAAAACGATGATTTTTTTTATGGTCCTCCTGTACGCTTGGGTCAATTGACTGGGTACAATGATGGCGTACCAGATGACGACGAAAGAAGATTCAATGAGAGACATGAACCGCTTTATTCTTTTAAGCATCCATTTGGTGATTCTGATGGTGAGAGATTCCGAAACAATAGGGAGGATTGTTCTAGGCCTTTTAGATTTTGTCCAGGGAATGACCCAAGAATTTCATGGAAGAGAAGGTAGCTGTTGGGGAGAAAGATTGAGTTAAAGACCTCTACCAAGGGAGAGGATTGCTTTAGAGTGTTTTTGGTAGTGATTTTGGCATACAATTTTTCTCCAGCCAAAATCACTTTTACACACAAATATGATGTTTGGCAACCTAATAAAAGTCATTTTAGAAAAATATGAAATCACTCAAAATTGATTTGGGAAGTATCAGCTGGCTAGTGATTGTGGAGGGTGATTAACCGGGAATCACCATTCTTATTTTCTATAGTTTTTAGAATACTCAAAATACCCCTTCATTTAATAATTTGAAACTCCATCCTCTCTAGTCCAGCTACTTCAACTGCCTCTCAACCCGCTCCCGCCATCTCATCGTTCTGAACTATCGTCTCTTCAAAGATTTGTGAGGCATCAGTTAGCTGTCCTCTCTCCCTCGTGATTGCTCCTCAATCTTGCAGGTATTTATTTTGGAATAGTTTTGGTTTTTCAATTTCGTTTTTTTTATCCTTTTCCAGTCTATTTTGTGATTTACTTGTATATTGTTGGAATCTTGAGTTATGTGTGTGTAAATGGCAAAAAAAATTTGATTTAAGATGTTCACTGATGTTTCATCCTCTTCAATTTATTTTGTCCTTCCTTAGGACTTGTGGGGTCTTTTTCCTTATTTTGTGTAATGTTTATCAGAGGGAGGGTGTTTGATTATTCTGTTTATTTCAATTCAAATCCTAACTCTGTTCCATGCTCTACAAATTTGTTTTTCAAATGCCCGCAATGGGGAAAATTTTTAGTTTGAGTTTGTGGGAAGGCTATATTTTCTTAACTCTTCACAAACAGAGTACTTTCTCTTCGTTTCTGGTTCACTCCTATTTCATAGATATGTTTTTTGCTTTCTTCTATCTTGTGTTGTGTTTCTTGCTTGAATATTAAAATCGAAATCTGATACTCATTTCATTTTATTTCATTAGGTTTAGAAGTTGAGCATCGTTGACAATTAAGTGAATATGCTTTCATTGTTAAAGAGGTTCAAAGCTAAATGCCTTCCTCCAAACACTATATATAACTTGGAGATGGAGTGATTCAAAAGGATGTTGCTGATACAATTGGAATTCTGTTTCTGGAAACTATTTTTGAAACAATTTTCGGATCCCAAACAGTTCAAATTCTAACAACTTTTTTTTTTTTTATATGTTTTCCCTGTTTTTAGAATTAGAATTTTATATTTTAAAAAACAGAATTATACTAAATACATATATATAAAACATTTTAAAATACAAAATGCCGTGCTATAAACTCAATTAATTTTTTTAATATAATATGTATTATTTTAATGTATTATAAATTATATAATAATACAAATTAATAATTATATAAACTTTTATGGTAAATTACAAATTTAGTCGGTGGTTTTAAAAGGATAGAATTTAGCCTATGGTTTTAAAATGATAGAATTTAGTGTTTTTGTTTGATATAAAATTATAGAAAATAGTCTCGCTCGTAAAAACTATTTATACGAAGGTTGTTAAATCATAAGAACTATATATGAAGTTTTATCAAACTATAGGCTAAATTCTAACTCTCTTCAAACAAGTAAATTAACACATTTTAAAACATAAATTGTAGTCATAAATAAATTAACAAAAGTTCAATGTCACTAAATTTTGAGATTAGTTTTATGATTTATAAATATATAATAGGAACAGATTTAAACATCTTAAAACTATAATCTAAAATTAGAATCTGTCACCAAACACATATATAAAAACATAAATTATAATTATGCGTTCATTGAATTTCTTAATTTTAAATCGACCATGCACCTAAATGTTTAACTTCTAAAAATAACGAAAGAAAATACAATGGGGATCATACCTCAATCTCAATTTTTTTTTTTTTTTTTTTGTTTGTGTTGAATTCCAATTTTCTTGACGTAATCTTTGATGAACAAATTGTTTGGTTTCTTAAAAATGATATAATAATTCAGATTAAAACCAAAGAGTACTACTAGAGATTGAGGATAGACTAGAACCTCAAAAGATGAAGAGACCATCAAGACAACATTTGAAGCTTGATCGCGAAAAATGACAAGCTAAGACTAAGGCCAAGGTTAAGGTCGAGTTCTAGAGCCCTCCTTGGAAGACATAGTTGATGAGGATTCAAGATAAGATAGAAAGCATTGTGAATGTCAAAGAAGTTGAAGAATTTGATCTTTGAGACATTGATCAAGCAAGTGAACCCTCCGTTTACAAAAGATATCATGGTAGCTAAGCATCCCCTGAAGTTCCAAGTACCAACCAATACATCATATGATGGAAAGAAACACACAGTAGAGCATGACACACATTTTGGATGTAACTTCATAAAGTATTTGATCTAATTTGATCTTGAGCATTCTCTTCTACCTTAATAGGATCAACTAGAAATTAGTTCAGAAAACTGATGAGAGGATCAATTAGGGATTGGTTCTGAAAACTAAAGAGAGGATTAATTGATTCTTTCAGAGAACTAGCTCGAACCTTTGGTACTCAATTCTTAGGTAAGAGAGACCAACACAAGTCAAAAGTTCATTTACTAACAATTAAGCAGAGGCCAAATGAAAGTCTATAAGCACATGTTGCACGATTTAATAGTGACACACTTCAAGTTGATGGATATACTGATTGGTATAGGATATGGATCGTGGGATGAGAGACTCCTTTGATTGACCAGTAAAAGAGAACCTAACACTTATGTTGAATTCCTAACTAGTGCATAAAAGTATATGAGTGTAAGGGAATTGGTCAAGTTGAAAAAAGAGGCACATGAAAGTGGAACTAGAGTAAGTCACCTACATGACCGAGACTACATTGATGAGAAAAGTTCAAAGAGAAGAAGGTTGGAAGAGTGAGGCCTACCTAGACCCTCACCTTAGCTTATGTCACCTCATCATGGACCAACAAATGAATGCGGAAGATTTCAAAGGCAGAGCTAACCTTGCAAGGCCGAGCCTAACCATAGGAAGGCCAAAACTGAGGTTGGTCAGGAGACACCTGTGGTCGAGGTGATCCATAAAACAGTCAAGGTCGAGGCTACCACAAGACGACAATGACAGAAGATAACGACTATTTTTTTCCAATTAGTATTTATTCAACAAAAACAAAATGGTTGTATCAAGTCTCAAGAAATTGATTTTCACCTTTCTTGAGATGATGCACAAATCTTAAAGGAGTCGATTTTCATCTTTCCGACAAGATCGCCACCTCACTTCTCAAGAAATTGATCTTCATCTTTCTCGAGATGGTACATAGATCTTAAGAAAATCTATTTTCATCTATTCAACAAGATTGTCACCTTACCGCTCAAGAAGTTGGTTTTCATCTTTCTATGCATAAATCTTAAGGGAATCAATTTTTATTTTTCTAACAAGATTGCCACATCACCTCCCAAAAAACCGGTTTTCATCTTTCTCGAGATGGTGTACAAATCTTCAAGATTAATCAACTAGGACAATAAAGCATTGTAGATTAGAAGAAGTTATACTATGAAGTTAGACAAAGCCTCAAAACTCGACATGAAGGGGACTAATGTTATGGGTGATATTTGACCAAACAGTATAATTGACATTTAGAATCAATAAAATCAGGCGAACGCATGATATGAAAGAGGGAGAACTATTTCGTTAAATTGTAAATTTTCAAATAAAAAATATAATTTAAAATAATTGGGTACACTAATAATTAGGAACCAAATATAGTAATTCAAAATAACTTTTAATTAGGGGCTTGTTAGGAGTAGGATAAAAATGAAACTATTTATAAAATATAACAAAATTCTCGAATAGGCTATAGAGAGTTGGATGAATTTTGTTATGTTTTTTAAATAGTTTTAATATTGTGCTATTTTCGAAAACACCTCTTTTAATTATGTGAAAATGACTTTAGCAAAATTTGGAATTAAACTTAGTTGTGGTTTGGTACAATTCGGTTTTTTGAATTTCTGTTTTTGAAAATTAAGTCTACATACCCTACCTTCACCAAAATTTATTAATTTGTCATCTACTATTTTAACAACTTTTTTAAAAAATAAACTCAAATTTTTTTTAAATGTCGAATGGTTATGAATGGATACGCTATTTCTACCTAACCGAAAAAAAAAGTAGATTTTAAAATTTTGATTTTGAGTTATGAAATTTGGATAAAAATTAAATTATTATTATGCAAATCATAGTAAGGAGTAGGAATGAAAATGTTTAGTTATGGTTAGTGGAAATTTGAACTAATACCGTGAGTTTTAAGGAGGTACAACCACTTAAACCAAAGATATAGAATATAGTAAAAAAAAAAAATTATTTAACATATATTATAATTTAACACTACAAAATTAATATTAGAATACAAATGTATTGGGAATGTGAGGGGACATGCTCGTGAACCCAATAGAAATGTATTGGGAAGGTACAACCTAATCTCATTCGTTACTTCCATCTTCATCCTACGGATTCCGAATCTATATAATAATCCTCCATTTGGGCTTTGTTATGATTTTTCTTTGATTCTTCCCTTCTTACTCTCTCTTCCCGTATCATCAGCAATTCAACCACCTATTAGATCTGCGTTTCGGTACTCTTCGCATCTCTGCCTTTAGGATTACCAATTTCTTTCAATCAGCTCTCACTATGTTTCTTTCGAGGCACATCCAAGTTTTATTCAAGTTTCAGTTGTTGGTTACGGATCAGTTGTTCAAATACTGGAATGTCTTTTACCAATTCAATCTGATTCCATATCAAGTAAGATCTCGTGCTCGCTCTCCCAACCAATGGTTCTCTTCAAAAAGATCTGATAGGTTTTGTGAACGTTCCGACATGACACGTCGAAGGTCTCCAAATTATAGGATGGAAAGGATGAGACCTCCTGATCAGCGTCCTATACGTGGGCATATGCCACCGAGCAGAAGACAAGGATTCCATTTCCTTTCACCGGCAGACGAATTGAGAGATGTGGGTCCTGCACCTGACCATTGTCATATGAGGTCTATTATGCCTGATAGGAATCAGCCTGAAAGATTGCCACTTAGAAATAGAAGTTATGATGCTATAGATCCTGAAGGAAAGATTGAAAATGACGAACATTTTTATGGTCCTGTACGTTTGGGTCAATTGACTGGGTACAATGATGGCGAACCAGATGACGATGAAAGAAGATTTAATGAGAGACATGAACCTTATTCTTATAAGCATCCATTTGGTGATTCTGATGGTGAGAGATTCCGAAGCAACAGGGAGGATTGTTCCAGGTCTTTTAGATTTTGTGCGGATAATGACCCAAGAATTTCATGGAAGAGAAGGTAGCTTTTAGGGAGAAAGACTGAGTTAAGGATCTCTACCAAGGGAGAGGAGATTGCTTTAGACTAGTCCATTCTGTTAGTTTAAGTTAGATATTTGTAGGTGATATTTTATGGTGCAAATGGGGCTCTCTCTCTCTTTTCATAATTGCAATTGTAAAAAATTCCATATCTATGCAGAAGAGTATGGTTATCATGTGCCATTGTGACTTCAAACTGACTAAACCCCTGAAAGTTTTGTTCCTTGAATCGTTAGGATCACTCGTATGATCGGGCCATGGATTTTCAGTTGAGATGGGAAGTGTATATCAAGTTGGGTTGTTTCCCAATAAGAAGCTAGAACACTTTACTTTGGCTAGTGTGTTCGTGTTCGACACATGTCAAACACTTGGACACTTGATGGACACCTATTGAGCACTTGTTAGTTGTTAGTGCAGTAAGTGCATTGGATTGGACATACATAGAATACTCGTTAATAGACTAAAAAGATACATATGACAATGATAATAACTTCTTAGTGTAGAATACATCAACCTAAGTTTTTTAAGCATCAATGCATTTACTATGAATTTTTTTTACTATAAAGATGGAATATATTTTTTAAAAACAACTTTTTTTATAAACGTATCTATTTGTGTCCGTGTTCTAGATTTTAAAAAAATGTTGTGTCACCATGTCCATGTCTCGTATCTGTGTCCGCGCTTTTTAGGTTACCTTAATCTCTACAATTGTTTGAAAAAGTGTTTTTGAATTTGACGGTTATTTCTAGAGCATGAGGAAGCACAAGGGAATGTCTCTTACAGCATTATTTTATTAAACCAAGTTACAATTGAAAAATTGCCAAAAATGGGACATATTCTAGGGTGTTAGGGATTTTTTAGATTACTTTTTTTAAAAGAAGAGTTTGAGGACAATTTCAATGTGAAATGCCATAACTACCCTCATAAAAACCCTAATTTCATGCTTTTTCTTTACCTTCCTCCCCACTAATTTTTCCTTGGTAAATGGTATACAAGTGGCTTGAAAGTTGACTCTTGTTCCCCTCCCCATTCTTGCTCTTATTCTTCACCTCTTCACTTCTATGCGATCTTCTCTCTATCTCTCTTGTTCTACCACATCACCTTCGAATAAAAGGTGAAAGGAGGCGTTGCAATGTGACGAAGGAGTTCGAGCAATGTGACAAAACACTTTCGTTTGGTTACTTATTGATGTTTGCTCCATTGTTGTCTAGATCTAGATTTTGTGTAAAAATTTGTGAGAAATATTGGGGTTGGGGTTGTGTTCTTTGAGTCTTATTGTTCGACTGCGAAGAAAAAGCCGCGAGAAGAGATTTACACTATTCGATTGCCACAAGAAAGTATGCTTCGACATCCCAATGAAAAGAATATGGAAAGGTAATGTACACCGTAGTAGAGGAGAATATTACACTAGAGTAGAGTAGAGGAGAAAAAATGAAGCGAGAAAGTTCAACTTTTCTTTCATTGCACAAGGACAACAAACAAAAATGAGTTTTTGTTGTCTCTATGTTGAAGAGAATGAAGAGAAGGGAAGACAAAATTAATTAAGGGCAATTTTGACATTTTATCCTAAAACTCAATAATTTCAAATTCCACTCTAAAAATCATTTAATCCTTTATTTTTGGCTTATTTTTCACTTATGAAAAATTTTCTTAAGCTTGTAATACCATGTTCAAATGTAAATACAATGAATCTTTTACTCTCTTAATCCATTCTTTTTTGTAAATCTCGAATATATATTCTAATAAAAAAGTTAATCAGTATTTCACGGTTATAAGAAAGTAGTTTGCCTATGAGAGTAACTTATTCAAAGATATATTATGATCTTCTAAAAGTAAAAGTTTAAACATCCACATGTTTTCTAAACGGTTTCATAAACAATTTCAAATGTTTAATTGTTTCAAACAAAAATATAGAAACAATTCCATAAACATTTCATTTAAATAAAATAAACTTTAAAACTAAAACTTCCTAAAACTACCTAATTAGAGATATTCAATTTGAACGTTTCAAGTCGCAACAACTTCATGCTTGGCTAAGATGCAAATTAAATGATGACATAACTCGAGGTTGAATTTTCATCATTTGTGTTTGGTAGACATATTTTTTCTCTTGTTACGTTTATCCATATATAAGTGATTGCTCTTCTTTAGAAGACTTAATCACTTTATATTTTGAAATATTAAGAGAAATCACTCCCTTTAGATATGATTTTACACAAATGTTTCAAAAATTTATTTATTTTCTTAATTAAGATTTCCCTTCATAGTACCATTTTGACATTCACTTCAATTATAAACAAAGTTGATTTTTGAAAAATATATAATATAATACCATAATTATATTAAACCACGTTTATGTTCTATTTTATAACTTTCATAATTAATATAATAAAATATCTAGATTTATATTTGCATTTAATATTAGAATATCATTTATTGGAGATTTAATTTTAAGATGGTATAAAGTTGAATCTAATATGCTAATGTTATATTAAATAATTTCTACAAATTGACTTTATTCAATTTCATCTCCTACTACAAAATCAAAATATTCTTCGACCTTTACGATGTCGTGCATTTTTAACCAATCGTTTTGGTTTGGTCTTTCTTGTTTTTCCATCTTTTCATCTCATACAAGTATATAATTTTTTTCTTTCTTATTTCTTTCTCCTTCCTATTTATGTAAATTTTGTCATATATAATTTTTGTTTAATTTTTAGTTGAGGTGTTCGGTAAACAAAAAGTACAATGAATGTATATTCATGTCATTTTCTTCAAATAATTTTTTCATGTTATTAAAGTTGTTTCTTAAATCTGTCGTCAACCGGACACCTATTATATATAGCTATGTTATTTTAAATGATTCATTTAAGTACATATTAGTTTCATTACTATTATATATAGCTATGTTATAACTCTGTTATGTGATTTATTATATATATTTTACAGTAATACGTAAGTTGTGACACATATAGTTCTATTATTTCTTGTCAATGCATATTCTTTTCATTAATATTGTTTACTACTACATATTTTAAATATGTTATGTAATGTTACTAATATATACACCTACATTTATTAGAATGTACATCATTTTTAATTTTTTTGTTACAAAATGAAACATTCGAAAATTGAATTTATACAATATCAAAAATTACAAAGTTGAAATTGAATCTATACAATGTCAAAAGTTATAAAGTAAAAAAAAAAAACTAATTTTATTAAGAGTGGAATAAATTAAACCATAAAGTTTCCAACTATCTTCCTATTTAAATATATTGTTGCACTAAACTTTTATAATTAAATAATAATAATAATAATAATTAAAAATAATAATAGTAATAACAATAATAATAATATCATATTATTATAATTATTATTAGTAGTAATAAGAAGAATATTGAGAAGAAGAAGAATATTAAGTAATAATTATTATTATAATTAAAATAATAATGATAATAATTAAAAATAATAGATTAAATGAGATAGGGCCCACTGCATTTCTTTTCCTTGTTTTAGGTTGACACATGAGAGAGAGAAAATTAAAATAATAATAATAATAATGTAGAATGCGTCAAATAAAAACAAAAAAATTCAACCATTTTACCTAAATACTTTTTAAAATATATATTTTTATCAACTTTTTTTTAAAAAAACACCCCATTTTTCAAATAACCCCCTATTTTTGGATGAAATAGAAACACTTTTATGAAAAAATTGAATAGTTTGGATCCATCTAAACCCTTGTATTTTTTCTCTTTTGGCCTTGCTCTCCATTATTCCCTTTCTTCAGCCATCTTCACCAATTCTACTTTGTTCTTGTTCGGCTAGTAATTATGTATAAACAGTCATTAGTATTGTCCCTTTCAACACTTTTCTTTTACTTGAGGGAAAGTTGGACAACTATATACTCTCTCCTGCTCATGCTCTTCTCTTTCAATAACAATCCCAAAATACACATAACAATATGTCTACATACACTCTCTAACTATATTTTCCCTTCTCAATTTTAGATCTCTCTCTTCTTTTTCTAGAAAAAAACTGTCCCATATATTTAAGTTGTGAATTAATTTTTTTTTTTCTCGTTCATATCTGCCTTCTACAAAACAACCTAATATTAATATTTTTTTAATTATCTAATCAATTAACAATTTCAACATATATTGGAATTTTAAAGATTTAAAACCATTTAAAAATCTAAACCTAAATATCCTCTTCATCTACTATTTAAATGTAACAGAGAACTATTAATTTTTATCTTCTTCTTCTCTTCATGAGTATCACCGCCAGTAGTCGTTTCCCTTCTCGCTAATCAACCACGTTGCGTCTCAACTTGTCAATCGAACTCCTCACCATGACGTCGCTAAACCAATATTGCGCTCGCTTCGTTAGTAGGGTATGTCTTTTGTTCTTCCTTCCCAACATATGTTTGCTTGGAATACATGAGTGACTCAATTTCAACTTCCTCACTAAGGTTGCCTTCTTTTACCCTATATGATCGCTACGTTCCATATGATCAGGACGAAGAAAACAATTCATCCCCAACAAATTTCAAAAGTGTTCCTCTTCAAAAATAAAGAATTCTTGTCGAATTCTGTTTCATTTTCCAATCTCAAAAGCCTAGTTTCCTCTCCATGTCACAGTTTTCTTTTCACTTTCCAGATATTTAAATAGTAGGTAGCAGAAACCATCTCCAACATCTTCTATGTTACAGTTTTCGTTTTTGTTTTCTTTCTCCCACACCAAGTGATTGGGTTTCTCTTGTCGGTTCTGCTCCTTTTCAACCAAAATAATTCTTTCCCTTCTTCTTTTTAGGAGTTTTGAAAAATGTAGTATCCTTGTAAATGAAAACAAAAAATGTGCTACTTTGTCAATTTCACGTGTTAGGTGTTATGTAGAACGGTAATTCTAACCTCTTTTTAATGTGTGGATAGTCTGTTTTGTAGGGGAGGCTCGATGTAGATTGGTGGGAAATATCTAGAATGTGATGTTGACAAAAACTCTGCAACAACTACAGTTTCTGAGTACATAAACCCACTTTTGTTCTTGTGTTCATCAATGGCGCCCGTAGACCCACATTCTTACACTGATTCAACCCATGCTCAAATCCTTCACTATTCCCTCTCTTTCTTCTTCGATTTTCCTTCCACTCTCATCCATGCATCTGCTCTAATCACTCTTTCCACTTCCTACTATGGTTCAATCTCCCTCGATACTCGTTCTCTCATTATTCATTCCGTTATTGACCCCATGTCCCATTACCCCATTCCATTCTCCCTTTCTCCCTCTGATCCCATCAAGGGATCTCTTCTCTCCATTACGCTCGGTGGTCAATCCGCTTTAATTGTCACTTATAGTACTACCGTTGAATCTTCGGCTCTTCAATGGCTGTCTCCTCCACAGACTTTCAACAAAACCCATCCCTTTGTCTATACACAGTGCCATCCTATTCATGCTCGTTCCATTTTACCTTCCCAAGACACTCCAGCGTTCCGTATCCGTTACTCTGCGCGATTGAATATTCCTCAGGAATTAACGGCAGTCATGGCAGCGCGCCATGTGGAACGACGCCCGCCGGTTGCTGGCGAGGCTAAGTTATTGGCTGGAGGGTTTGATTTGCTGTGGGCCGATGAAGGGAGGGTGGTGGAAGAATTTACGATGGTGCATCCGATTGCTCCGTACTTGTTCGCTTTTGCTGTCGGAGAGATTGCGTTCAGGGAAGTGGGACCGAGGACAAGAGTTTATGCAGAATCAGTGCCGTCAGTGCTCGATGCTGCAGCGAGAGAATTTGCGGGGACAGAAGATTTGATAAAGCAAGGAGAGAAGTTATTTCGACGTTACGGTTGGGAGCGATTCGATTTGCTTGTGTTACCTCCGAGCTTTCCTTATGCTGGGATGGAAAATCCGAAGATGGTGTTCTTGACACCGACGGTGATAAAGGGAGATTCAACAGGGGCGCATGTGGTTGCTCATGAACTTGCTCATAGCTGGACTGGGAATCTGATCACTAACAAAAACAACGAACATTTTTGGTTGAACGAGGTAATATCCTTAATGATTTTTGTAACTACTGTTTCTCCCTTATTCTCTAGCTTTTTGTTACTCTGTTTGTAGGTTTGTCCTTTTGTACATGCTGTTTGTAGTGGTTTTTCTCTTCTGTATTCTTTCAATCTTCCTATGGAGAGCTTGGTTTTCATTTTAAAAAAAGTTTGAGCTATCTGATTTTTTTTTACACTCTCTTCTAGTGTGTTTTTGTGTGAGAAGGTGGGGGTGTGTAATAAGCCTTCTTAAGTTTAGATAAATGGATTAATTATAGACGATGAAATTCTTCACTGTCTTGCATTTTTTAGCAATGAAGATTCAGTGTAATATAGTCAAGCTCTATTAGTTGATGCAAACTCAAATTTGTTCTTGTGATGGTCGGAATGATTAGAAGATCCTAGTTTTGGCTGTTTATGATTATGATAAAAGAATACAACTCTCCCCATAAGGTTAAGACGACTCAATCATGATGTATTGACTAGAAGAGACCTCTTTGTTCTTTCAATTGCCTTTATTTCTTTTACTTCTTCTAATGCTATTCTATTTTGTCACCGATGGCTGTAGGGTTTTACAACTTATGCAGAAAGGAGAATCATTGAGGCTGTGCAAGGGAATGATGCAGCTGCTCTCAATATGGGAATTGGTTGGAAGGGTTGGAAAGAGGATGTTGAAAAATTTAAGGATAATTTAGAATTCACAAAGCTAAAGACGAATCAAGAAGGCGTGGATCCAGACGATGTGTATTCTCGAATACCTTATGAAAAGGGTTTTCAGTTCCTATGGCGTATTGAGCGCCAGGTATGTTAAATTCTTGTTACTTCAAACTATATCAATATTTTTTTTTGATGTTTTTGTTTGTTCTAATCATTCTTCAATGACTATTTAGGTGGGAAGGCCCGAATTTGATAAATTTCTGAGGGAATATATTTCTATCTATAGCTTTAAGACAATAGATACAGAGACCTTTCTTGATTTCTTGATAAGAGAGTTCCCTGGAATAGAGGAAGAAATAGATTTGGAACTCTGGATTGAAGGCACTGGTATCCCTCCAGATGCTCAGGAACCAGTTTCTTATTTGTACATGAAGATCCTATCGCTAGCCAATGACTTTAAGCTTGGTAAAATGCCCAAGGAAGAAGAAACTGCTGATTGGGGAGGCCGGGGATGGGAGCTGTACTTGGAGAATCTGCCAAGATCCATTGAAGTCTCACAGGTTCGGATTTTTCGGATTAATATGTTCTTTATACCTCTATCTCCAGACCTCTTTTTAGTGAAAGTTCGAACTTTAGACTTCTAAGAAAGTGATACAGATATCTTATTACCCAGCTATACTTGAGTTTAACCACTTTCTGATTTCTATGGTTGATTTTGCCCTTGAATGAATTCCATTTATCTTAAGCATTTTGAACAGAAATTCGTAGTATGTGATCAAGGTAGCCATTTGAAGATGATTGGCTTTGCATTTACTTATTTCAGTCTTCTCTTTCGTTAGTTTAGGTTCCTGAGTTATGAATGAGGAGTCTTTTCCATATTTTCTAGAAACCATAGATGTCTTTTGAATCCTTGATTTCCATCAACATTGTGTAAACGGTACTCTGTTCATGATTACTTAATCAGTCATGTTCTGTTACGTTCTGTTTGAATTTATAGATTCAGGCGCTAGATGTGCGGTATAGATTCTCGGAATCAAAGAATTACGATATCAAAGTTGCATTTCTTGAACTAGCTATTTCTTCGAAGTACCGAGATTGCTATGCTGAGGTTGAGAAAACTTTGAAGGAAGTTGGGAGAATGAGGTACCTTCGCAAACTGTACGGTGCTCTTACACAAGGCCCTGGGATGGAAGAAGAGAAGATTTTAGCAAATAGGATATATTCTGAAGCTCGTGAGAGTTATCATCCGATCGCCCAAAGGGTGGTCGAGTTCATGTTTTCCAAGAACTTGTAAGTATTTGAACCTTATCTTCCCACAGTATGCTTGGAGAGCCTCTCTCTAGCATTATGGTCTATAAGCCCTTGCGGCCAAACTATTTCCATAGCTTTGGGACACAAGTCCCTGTTTTTCATGCGTTTCCTTTTCTTATAGGATGATATGTATTTGAACACCAATGCTTTTCCTTTTCTTATAGGATTGCATAACAGTATTAATTTCTTAACCTTTATTAGATTAATGGTAGAAAATTGGATCTGAGTTAAGAATTTGAATATTGATATTATGCGTGTATTATGCAATTCATATGCTCTCCATATGTCAACGGAACGAATCATACAAGTGAGAGATCATTACTAGGTAGGAAAAAAATCATTAAGAAATGTGTTATTGATGGAAAGATATAGTCCACTGCTTCTTCAACAGCATTAACAACCTGCAAGAACTGAGGTAGAAACTCAAGCGTGAGTGAGAATCAAACATTGGTGTTCTATTTCACTATGTTTTAATGGTTTTCGCCCGTCAACTTTATAATTACAAGATCAACTAGAAACTCGCGAGGGAGTGTCTCAATTTTTAGAGGTTTCAATTTTTAGAGGTTGCAAAGTCTCATGTTGATTACGATGGACGAACAAGGTATCATGCAGAAAAAAATGTATGAACAAGGTATCGCAGTTGTGTGAACGTTTGATTAATAATATTACGAAACCAAAAGGAGTGTTAAATTCAAGTAGACAAATAATAGATATCATACGTTTTGTTAGAACGTTCGATCAATAATATTACGAAATCAAAAGGAGTGTTAAGTTCAAGTAGACAAATAATAGATAGTTGACACCCTATACGTTGGATGTTCTTCAATCAACTAGACTTTTAAATGAGAAATGTGGTCTCCTATCTAACTTGTAAGACACTATATTACAATTAACCTTTAAATGTTTTTTAATTTTTATTGAAACAAAAGTAACATTTTTTTCCATCATTAGTGAAATACTAGTTTAAAATAAATATTTTTTAATAGTATATTGCCTAAAAAAACTATTTTGAGTGATTAAGAAAAAAAAGGACATTCTAATTTTTTTCCAAAATGATATATGTTTTAAATAAACAAAATGTATTCTAAAACGTATAAAATACAAGTAATGCATTTTTTAAAACTCATTACCAAAATATTGTTGTTTTGAAATTTTTACTTATAGTTGATTTTTAACATTTATTTATAAAAGAAAAAAGGAAAAAAGAAAGAGGGCGAGTGACTTCATTTTTGTTGCAAAATTTATATATCAAATCAATCTTATTTCTTTTTTAATTTTCTTAACATCCTTGCCAAATCTTATATTAAAATTATTAATTCTTCCCCTCAATTTCTATTTCAATTACATTAATTTTCAAATGAATTTATCAATTAAGAATAATCTAAATACATTTTACAAATGATTCATGCAGTTTCATTTTTGTATATTCCTAATTTTTCTTAAATACTTGACCAATTTCAAATTCTTGTCTGCATTTAATTTAAGTTTTAAAAATTTACATGTTTTGTATTTTTATTATCTGATTTAGTTTGAATTTTAAAAATTCAGATCTTTTGTAAATGATAGGTAGAAATAATCCCATGTGCTAATACTCTAAACATACCAAACAAAAGTTTATAATCTTAGTTTCATTATTTGTTTATTTTTTATTTTTTTTGTAATACTATTCTAATATTCATATTAAATTAGACTAAATTATATAGTAACATTGTTGCAAATAACATTTGTATGAATTTAAATCTCAATTATATATATAAGGTTTGGCAAAAGTGAAACTCGAGATTAACGGATTTAAGCTAAAATGAGAGATCTTTCTCTAATATATTGAATTATTATTAAGAAATTGGTAGTTCATTTTCCAAAATTAAAATTTTTAAAACCTATAATTAATTTTCTTTGATGGATAATTATGATAATGATGGTTACAATGCACTTTTAATATTGTTATAATTCATTTTTATGTTAATTTATTAATTATATAGTAGTTATATCTCGCTAATATTTTAATTTTTACGCAATGTTGTTTAGTAATCTTCAACCATTCACTACTACAAAAACAAGCTCTCTTGATGGTTGTAGTTTTCCTTTTTTGATGTTTTTGGAAAAAAAAACGTCAAAAAATGTGATTTCAAATAAAAAACGTCAAGATTTTTTATGAAATGCCAATTTTCAACTTTTTCTTAACGTTTTTTAAACATAAAAAAATATCTAATAATTTTTTGACATTTTTTAAACGTCAATAATATATAGTTTTTTCTCGATGTTTTAAAAACTGTCAAGAAATTTATAAAAAAAATTTGACGTTTTTAAAATGTCAAGATAATTCTAAAAAATTCTTGGCATTTTTAAAAACATCAAGAAATTTATAAAAAATTATTGACGTTTTTAAAACGTCAAGATAATTCTAAAAATTCGTTGACGTGTTTAAAAACGTCAATAAATTTCTAATTTGTTTTTGACATTTTAAAAACGTCAATAAATTTCTAAAAAAAATTAGTGTGTTAATATTCTTTTACAAAACGCAACGTTTCAATTAGATCACTTACCCTTTTCTTAATTAAACCTAATTCGCCGTGACTTTGTCCCTTCTCCACCCGAAATCAAAAGCGTCGTTCACCTAACCTTCCATTCGCGTTCATCTGTGCATTCATCAGCGTTCACCTTCATTCATAATGAAGTAAAAAATTAATAAATATAGTCAATAATAATTTAAAAAATAGAAAAAAGAACCATGATTATGAGTTTTTATTTTCTTTTGAAATGGGATGATTACGTTTTAATAATTTTTCAAATTTTTTCACCTTCATTGAGATTTAAATGCTATGTTCGATATTTTTCTTTATTTATCTAGTTTTACACGATTTTATATATTTAAGATTTAATTATGCATAAGATTTGTGGATGGTTTTTAAAAAATAATTTAGTTAGAAAATATATTACGGGTAAATTAGTTTTTTTTATATATAAAAAAACGTAAAAAAAACTACTAATATTTCTAGAAAACAAAATTTGTTATTCAAATATCTGCTTAATTTTTCAAATATTTTGATAAATTTTCAAATAAATCTATTTTTTAAAAATATTTTGCTAATTTTTTAAATATTTGATAAATTACAATTTTTAACTGTTTTAAGATTTAAATTATAAATAACATAATAAATTTAGTTTAGATTTAGTTTGAATTTTAAAAGTTTAGATCATTTGTATTTTTATTATTTGATTTATACTTTCTAAAACAGATATATTTTATACTGTTTATCTCATATCTTTATCTTTTTAAGCACTAAATAATAATAATAAGTACTATACTTTATGTGAATATAATTTAAATATAACTAAAATTTTAATTAATTTTGGTAACAAAAAAAATTGTAACAACTAATTTTATTCAATTAACACAAAAACAGTGAATTAGAACTCTAAATATCCAAAATATGAAGATTAACATAAACATAAATTTAAAAATTAAAGAAAAATATTGAAGAAAATTTCATCCATTTAAAAATACAATAAATATACATTCTGACTGAATTTCAATAACAATCAAACTGATTTTAAAATAAATAATTTTTTTTAGTGAAGAGAGAAAAATAAATGGTTATTTAAATTAAAAATTGGAATTTAATTTTGTTAACAAAAATAAAATTTATTTGTATAAAATAAAAACTAATTAAAAAATATATATTATTTCAAAATAAAATTCAATTGCATGAAAATGAAAAAAAAAAAAAAAAACTCGCCCTATGAAAGAGAAAAAGACGAAAAATAAAAACAACAATATTTTAGTAATTAGTTTTAAAAATTGCAATATTGATATAATTTTTCCTTCTAAAACAATGGATAGATTATTATTATTATTATTATTTAAATGGGAGCATTGTGAACATTTTTTATTTTTGGTACAATTAAAAGACTATTAAATCACTACAACCACAAAAGTGTTGGATTTGTTTATTGTTTGGCAAAAGAGAATAAAATGTAGAGGAAAATAAAGTTTCGAATGATTGATGAAATTTTTAGGGAATAAAGCAAAGTTCTTCATTTTATTCTTCCTTTTGAATCCACTATTTTTTTTAATCCCAATAATATTTTTCCTTTTTTCTTTTCTTTATTTATTATTTCATTAATTATTTTAATCTTAGTATTAAAATACCAAATTCAGACCCTTTTTAAATTTAATTTTATTTAATTAGATGAAATATGTAGATGTATTTCCAAATTTTGTGTAAAAATATTATAAATAACAAAAGAAATTTTTAAAAATCAGTAACATTTGAGACTAAATTTAAAATTAATTATAAGTATAGAGACTAACATCGAACAATTGAAAATATTAGTACAAAGGAAGGTCATATTTACCTATTTATATTGATAATATGATTTCATTGATGGCATCCTAATTACGATCTGAATCGCAAATATATAATCTCAATTTCATACAAATATTAAAAAATAAAATTTCTAAAAAAGTAAAAAAAAAAAAAAACTAAAAAAACACTCACACATCATCTTTGATAAAGAGGGTAAGTGTTAAACAAAATGAGAACAAAAGACCGAATATGCTGATAGATTTAGAGTATGTTTGGATTGATTTTTTGAAATGTTTAATTGTTTTAAATAATTTTTAGAAAAATAAAATTATAAAATAACTTATTTTAGAGAAAACATATGCAACCAAATTTTTGAATAAACATTTATTTGGTGTTTAGCGAGGAATCCCTTCCAAATATCTATTTTTTATATTCTTTTTTAGTATCTATTTTTCACTCCGTCTTTTTTTCTTTTTGTTTTTGTTAATTTTCAAATACTTTGAATATTTTTTCAATGTGTGTTCATATACATTTAAATATAGAGATTTGCAAATGTTCAAGCCAAATCTAATTCGCCTAACATTTGTGAAAGAAATCATGAGAATGTCAATGAAGAACATTCGATTCGTGAAATAAAAATGAATGAAGAACATGATCGAATTGTACATCTTTTTATCTAATTGGTATTATATTGTCTCGAAAAAATATTATCTTATTTATATTTTGTTGTTGGGAATCAAATATTTTTTCGTCGTTATGTTATTTACCTTTCAAGTTATTTGTGCTTCTAAAACTGAATTGTCTAAAGAAAATTAATACAAAAAAAGTTAAAATTAATATCGTAAGTAACTACTAAAATTAATAATTTCAAAACAACATGCAACCAATTTTAAAATATATTTTTGCAAAAAATTCAAATTATATGTATTTAATTTATGAAATTAGTTGATAAGCATTTCATGATAATTTGAAATAAGTATAAACATTAGTATAGGACAAATGAAACACAATTTTACACGTAAATATTTATAAAGAGATCAAACCAAACACGTGTTTAGATTTTTAAACTCATTTTACTTAAAAGAATTTTTTTAAAATGTATTATTAAAAAACCATTTTTTTATATGCAAATCCAATCCTACCCTTGAACTCAATTTAATTTTATAAAATTCTAATTTAATTTTATAAAAAATAATTTAGATACGTAAATTTCTTTTTCAAAAAAATCATTTATTTAAGTTGGGATTGATATTAGTTAGACAAAATGCTATTTTTTAAAAAAATATTTTATGTAAAATATTATTAGAGATAAAATATTATCTTAAAAAGATGTATTTTCTCGTACATAGCTATAAATGAAGTATATATTATAATTTATTTTTAAAAAATAAAAGAAATATATTATATGTATATATACAAAATGTGACTTTTTTATTAAACAAAATAATAGAAAATGAGTTAAAGATAACGTTTATTTAAGAAATAGATGTTAGTAAATAAAATGTAAAAACATATCTTTAAAAATTTTTAAAAAATTTAACTAATGATTATACAAATTTAGGATTTGATAATAATAAATATATTACCTAATAACCAAAACGAATTAATCTCAATTAAAATTTTAAAACAAGTCAAAATTAGGAAAGGGAATCCTATGAGTTTTTTTCGTTATTTTCTTAATTTAAATTAAAAACCTACTTAAATTCTCTTAGCTATTTGAATGATTTGTTTAAAATATTGGCAATGAAATTATTAATTTCAAACAAAATGTTGATTTTTATTTGGATGAAAATATTTTAAATATTATCATTTGCTTTAAGCAAAATCGGTTTGAATTTTGATGTGTATTTCCAACAACGAAAAGGGTTAAGATTTGTTTATTGTTTAGGATAAGAGAATAAAATGTAATTTCTAATGATTGATTAAATGAGGGAATAAAGCAAATTTTTTCACTTTATTCTTTCTTTATTTCTTTCTTAATGTCCACGGCTCTTTTTTCTCTCATTTTATTTATTTATTTCGTACTTTTTAACTCCACTGATATTTTTCACTTTTCCTTTTATTTATTTATCATTTCTTTAATTGCATTAAAAGCTAGAGGTTGAATCCAACACCTTGACCTTGGGATAGCAAAGAAGAGGCCCAACCACTTTACCAAATTAAAAATAAAGTAGATTAGCGCATTTTTAAAATATACTGTAACTTGACACTTCAAAACTAATATTTGGTTGTTTTCAGTTTTGATCTACTAATTCTTTGTGCCAACTTAAAGAGAAAATTAATTTATAAGGTAATGCTCATATGTACATTTTTTTTTTTACATTCTATTATTTTGTAAGTTTTAATATTTTTTCACTTTAAAATTGTTGCCTTGATGGAGCATATGCTAATACAAAATTTGAAACTTTTGTCAAATAATTTGAGCTTGAAAGAGAGTGCAATTCGTAAAACCACTATTGAAAAATATAAAACTAAAAAATGAGAAGTGTTAGAGGTATTGAAACTTATTGTATGGATGAAGAGGTAATCATAAACTATTTGTTAAATTAAATTGTTTATCACTTTGTTTATAATTCTAATATAGTTGTTAATAATAATTTTTTTAGATTTAAATATAAAATGTAATATTTTTTTCTTTTCAGGCAACAATTCAAAGTTGTCTGTACAATGAGTTGATCAAAAAGTTCAACGGTGTTATTCCTTTTTAAAATATTTTAAGTTTGTTATTCCTTTTCATAGTCTTTCTTCTCTTCCTCTTCTGCAATTTTTTTATCAATGTCTTTCTTCTTTTATTCTTATGCCATTTTTCTTTAAAATAATAATATTTTTTCAATCAATCATATATTATTTGGTTCAAATTCATGTACCAAATATAAAAAAATCTTGAAAAAATTGTTAGAGCTCAAAATAAGATCGTTCAAATCTAAACTATCATGTAACAAAGAAGAGTCAAATCTAAACAATTATGTACACAAATAATCTTTAAAAAAATCATTTAGATTTGGGTAGCCAAGATTGTGTACCAAATATATTATACGTGCGCGAGTGCCAAATTAATTGACATTTTTGGTATTTTCCACTATGAGTTATTTTTGTGTAAATATTTTGTCGCTTTGTTTTATTTTTTAAAAAATTTATTTATATATTTATTTATTTATAAATTAGAATTATATTATATATATTATATTTAGGGTCATTTTAAAATATAGTAAAATAAATTAAAATATTTACAAAGATAACCTTCTATCACTGACCACCGTCTTTCATTGCCACTGATAGAATGATATCATTATCGATAGAATATGAAATTTTGCTATATTTTATAAATACTTTATCGAATTTGCAATTTTTTTATAATATTCCTTATATTTATATTTTATTATTAATTAAAGAAAATAAGGTAAAAGAAAACATGCTTAAGGATGGCAACTCGACAACCCAACCCAACCCATTTACAACCTTATGGATTATCTGCTTTTTAGGGAGAGGCTCGTTCGGTTTTGGAAGAGAAGAATAGCTAAGTCGAAGGTTTACTTTGGATAAATAACAAAATTTAATTTAAATTGATAAAAAAAAACTACTGCAACAATGTCTTAAATGCTCGTAATCTAGTAAAAAAAATCTAGCACCCCAAATACAATTATCCCATCAACCACAAATATCTCATAATTGACTTAAACTCCAAAAAAATAATTATTACATCTATCTCATAATTTTTTCATATCAAAACATAATTTGGAGACTCATTTCATATTTTGTTCAATTCGTGCGCAAAAGAACGTTATCATACGTTACAAACCCTTCAAATCCTTCACACCTTTCAAACCCTTCAAGCATTCAAATGTTCAGCGAAAAGAGGTTCACCGAAAAATATTCTTCAAACCCAAAACAATTTAAACTTCAAGCTTCGTTCTCTTTAAACTCTTCATACATTCAACGCAAGGCAGAGAAGTATTCAAATTTTACTTGCATAGGAGTTTCTTCGTCAAAACGATTCCAGTTTCATCCTCTACATAAAAAAAAAAAAGTTAGTTTTTCCCATTCTTCTTTCGCTCGTTTGAGTTCCTAATGCTCAGCGAAATTGATGCTTGATAACACCTTTAAAAAACAACATTTAGAATAAAGCAAATAACAAAATTAATGATATTTCAAAATATTATAAAAAACTAAATATTTTTGGAATATTTTTTAAAGATAGATATAAATAACCTACATTTTAAAATAATGAGTAAAGCATGCATATACATTTTAATATAATGTTTTAAAATAGATATAACTACCATCAAAATATACATTCTAAAATTTTTAAAAAAATAATATTAATGAACATATTCTACATATTAAATGTACGCTCAATTTTTGAAATCTAATCTAAAATACATCCGTGTAATTCCAAATTATTATTAAAAATATATATTGTGTATTATTTAATTATAAATTACCGAAATTGTTAATCTTGAAGATATATTTGTTGAGGGGAAGTTGTTGCATGCAATATCCCAGATTTAGTTAGGGTTTACTAAAGTTGAACGTTGTTTGCATAATCTCAAATGGGAGATAAATAGGCTATACTTTGAATCTACAAATTATCTTATAATGAGGGCCAGAGCCAGGATTAATATTACTATACGAACTACACTGTAATCAGAGAGCATATTCGAGATAATGAGGATGTATTTAATAGTGTGTTAAATTTCACATTGCTTAGATACCAACGTATAATCTTTTCGTTCGAAATAACTAATAGGTTAGATTTACAACAATTGAATGCAAAAATACAAAAAAGACAAATACTCTCTCTATAAGGCAACTACGGTTACAAACTATACATAATGCATCTTGACCCTAAATGATAATATATGACATAATTTTTTTATTATGAATGCATTTAATTTGAAAAGAATGATACTTGAATTTAATACAAATAACCTACGATAGAGTATAATTGCAAAGTCAATATACTTAGGCTGGAAAATATATGAAATACATTGCATTTTAACGAACATAAGCACAATTTTTTTCCATACAACCAAGCAAATTCAATAATATTAGAGAACACTCTCCCGAATTAACAATTTCATCACAAAATCTAGTACTTATATTTCAAAATAATATAAAAATTCACCTTTTCAAATTATTTTTTAAAAAGTAGATATAAATAACACACATTTTAAATTTTATAATGCAAATAATATGAATAATGATATTTCAAACTAATATAAAAAGTACACATTTTCAAACAATGAACCTATTATGCATATATATTTTTCATTTACTTTCTAAATATATATATAACTATCACGGAAATAGAATTTTCTTTTTAAAATAAAAAGAATAAAAGATATTAATAAACGTAAGTTAGGCTGAAATTTAAGGAATCTAATCTAAAATATAAATATAAATTGTTATTAAAAATATATTTAGGTATCATTTTGATATAACAAACCCAAATCTTGTAAATATATTTGTAAATGTCTCTTAACTCATATAGAGCCTAACTTGGTGTATGATATTGCATGAAGAGCCTAATTTCTAACAATTTTCATAAATGTCTTAAATGTGTGTCCATGTTACACATATGTATGATCTAAATTACTTTAATACACATTTCTATTATTTAATTGATTTATAACAAATATCTAAAAAAAAAATCGTGGGATACGAATTTGGAAAGAAGTGGAAAACTATTTAATGCTTTCCTTCTACGAAAATGGTCATCTGCTCCTTCCAACATGGATTATAGTTTTTACATAAAACTTTTAGAGAGTTCAGAGGTGAAGAAGAAGACATTCGACGGTCGAAAAATACAAAAGTACTTCTCTGATAGATTCTAGGTAGGAATTTCGAGGTTAGTATTGTATATATTCAAAATATATGAAACATTAGGTATATTTTAGATATTCTCTATTAAATAGGCAATCAAAGGAAAATGTAGTTTTGAATGTGATACATTCTAGGGTTTATTGAGATTTCGGCGGTGAAGAAGAAAACTTTCGACGACCGGTAAGACATAATTTTTTTTTAAAGAATATGGGTAGAAATTTGGAGGTTACTAATGTATATTAGGTATATTTTAGATATTCGATTAAATAGTCAAACAAACGAACATGTAGTTTTGAATGTGATACATTCTACAGTTTATTGAGATTCATAGTTTAAAAAATCCTTGCATTGTGATACATTTTAGGACTTAACGAAAATGTGTACTGAGTATATTTAACTTATATTGTCATTTAAATACGTAACAAAAACTTATTCTGTGTTGATTTACTAGATGTCACTATATAGTATTGTTGTATATATAATATGAGGTATATATATACTAAATTACATAATAACTACTATAAGTTGTGGATATATTAAAATACATTTATAAATGAATAAAATACATTTATAAAAGAAATATATGTAGATTACTTCTGTTTTAGTAATATTTACTAATTTAAACACAAATTTTGTCGGAATTATGTATAAAGTATTATTGTATATAATATGATGTATATATATACTAAAGAACATAACAGAACTATTATAGATTGTGAATATATTAAAATACATTTATAAGGGATAATTATGTATATGTGCTCATTTATTTTACTACTATTTTAGTAATATTTATTATATAAACATATAATTTAAACACAAATTCTGTTGGGTGAAAATAAGGAAAAATTCAAACTTCTTACCGTACATAATTATATATGTCCAATTGTATATATGATGTGATATATATGTGTAAGGATCATCTAGATAAAGTATGAAATTTGAAGAAAAGAAAAGCGAAAGTAATTGATTGTTATTTGAAAAAAAGCGAAAGTAATTGAGAAAGCTAACTAACTTGAAGTTGTCTATAGAACGAAATTTCGAACAAAACTTAAGAACCAAAATAAAGAACGTTATTGATATCGACAAAATTGATGGAATAAACAACAGAAATTGATTTACGAACAAAACTCACCCGCGTAAAAAAGATTTGATTTTATATTGAATTAATCAAATATTTCTAATTAATTTCATTATTAAATTTATACATTAATTACTATAAGAAAAAAAAGAAGTTATACTTTACATAATTAATTTAGTATAATATAAAAAAAGATAATTCTTTTAACTTAAATTCAAAATTTATATATAATTAATAATTATAATAGGGTTATAATTGCCTACTAATTTATGAAAATCTAATGAAGGAAAGAAATAATGATTGAGTAGATCTGTGAAAATTGAACAGTAAATTGAGGTATTTTGTTTAAATATTTGTATTCGTAATCTATTTAAAATCTATGAATTAGGGAAAATATGATAGATTTGGATTTAATATAATTAAATAAATGGAGTGAGGCATTTCGGTCCCTTTTGCCATTTGAAGTTTGCAATTTTGGTATTTCTATACTTATTTGTTTAAAGTGCCTTCAAACCTCGTTGTAGATTAGAGGGAAATATCTGGAACGGGTTGTTGACAAAAACTCAGCAACAACTTCACTTTCTGAATTCATAAACCCCATTTTTGTTCTTCTTGTGTTCATCAATGGCGCCTGTAGACCCACATTCTTACACTGATTCAACCCATCCTCAAGCCCTTCACTATTCCCTCTCACTCTTCTTCGATTTTCCTTCCACTCTCATTCATGCATCTGCTCTAATCACTATTTCAACTTCCTACTATGGTTCAATCTCCCTCGATACTCGTTCTCTCATTATTCATTCCGTTATTGACCCCATATCCCATTACCCCATTCCATTCTCCCTTTCTCCCTCTGATCCCATCAAGGGATCTCTTCTCTCCATTACGCTCGCTGGTCAATCCTCTTTAATTGTCACTTATACTACTACCCTTGAATCTTCGGCTCTTCAATGGCTGTCTCCTCCACAGACTTTCAACAAAACCCATCCCTTTGTCTATACACAGTGCCAGGCTATTCATGCTCGTTCCATTTTCCCTTCCCAAGACACTCCAGCGTTCCGTATCCGTTACTCTGCGCGATTGAATATTCCTCAGGAATTATCTGCGGTCATGGCTGCGCGCCATGTGGAACGACGGCCACCGGTTGCTGGCGAGGCTAAGTTCTTGGCTGGAGGGTTTGATTTGCTGTGGGCCGATGAAGGGAGGGTGGTGGAGGAATTTACGATGGAGCATCCGATTGCTCCGTATTTGTTCGCTTTTGCTGTCGGAGAGATTGCGTTCAGGGAAGTGGGGCCGAGGACTAGGGTTTATGCAGAATCGGTGCCGTCAGTGCTCGATGCTGCAGCCAGAGAATTTGCAGGGACAGAAGATTTGATAAAGCAAGGAGAGAAGTTATTTGGACCTTACAGTTGGGAGCGATTCGATCTGCTTGTGTTACCTCCGAGCTTTCCTTATGGTGGGATGGAAAATCCGAAGATGGTGTTCTTGACACCGACGGTGATAAAGGGGGATTCTACAGGGTCGCATGTGGTTGCTCATGAACTTGCTCATAGCTGGACTGGGAATCTGATCACTAACAAAAACAACGAACATTTTTGGTTGAACGAGGTAATGTCCTTAATGATTTTTGTAACTACTGTTTATCCCTTATTCTCTAGCTTTTTGTTACTCTGTTTGTAGGTTTGTCTATTTGTACATGCTGTTGTAGTGTTTTTTCTCTTCTGTATTCTTTCAGTCTTCCTATGGAGAGCTTGGTTTTCATTTTAAAAAAAGTTTGAGCTATCTGATTGTTTTTTACACTCTCTTCTAGTGTGTTTTTGTGTGAGAAGGTGGGGGTGTGTAATAAGCCTTCTTAAGTTTAGATAACGGGATTAATTGGATAATGGAATTCTTCAGTCTTGCATTTTTTAACAATGAAGATTCACGGTAATATAGTTAATGCAGACTCAAATTTGTTCTTGTGATGGTCGGAATGATTAGAAGATCCTAGTTTTGGCTGTTTATGATTATGGTAAAAGAATACAACTCTCCCCATAAGGTTAAGACGACTCAATCATGATGTTTTGACTAGAAGAGACCTCTTTGTTCTTTCAAGGGCCTTTATTTCTTTTACTTCTTCTAATGCTATTCTATTTTGTCACCGATGGCTGTAGGGTTTTACAACTTATGCGGAAAGGAGAATCATTGAGGCTGTGCAAGGGCAGGATGCAGCTGCTCTCAATATAGGAATTGGTTGGAAGGGTTGGAAAGAGGATGTTGAAAAATTTAAGGATAATTTAGAATTCACAAAGCTAAAGACAAAGCAAGAAGGCGTGGATCCAGACGATGTGTATTCTCAAATACCTTATGAGAAGGGTTTTCAGTTCCTATGGCGTATTGAACGCCACGTATGTTAAATTCTTGTTACTTCAAACTATATCAATTTTTTTTTATGTTATTGTTTGTTCTGATCATTCTTCAATGACTATTTAGGTGGGAAGGCCCGAATTTGATAGATTTCTGAAGGAATATATTTTTACCTATAGCTTTAAGACAATAGATACAGAGACCTTTCTTGATTTCTTGCAAAGTGAGCTCCCTGGAATAGAGGAAGAAATAGATTTGAAACTCTGGATTGAAGGCACTGGTATTCCTCCAGATGCTCATGAACCAGTTTCTTATTTGTACACGAAGATCCTATCGCTAGCCAATGACTTTAAGCTTGGTAAAATGCCCAAGGAAGAAGAAACTGCTGATTGGGGAGGCCAGGAATGGGAGCTGTACTTGGAGAATCTGCCAAAATCCATTGAAGTCTCACAGGTTCGGATTTTTTTGGATCAATATGTTCTTTATACCTCTATCTTCAGACCTTTCTTTAGTGAAAGTTCGAACTTAAGACTTCTAAGAAAGCAATACTGATACCTTATTACCCAGCTATACTTGAGTTTGTCCACTTTCTGATTTCAGTTGTTGATTTTGCCCTTGAATGAAATTCATTTATCTTAAGCATTTTGATTCATAGTATGTGATCAAGGTAGCCATTTGAAGATGATTGGCTTTGTATTTACTTATTTCAGTCTTCTCTTTTTTTAGTTTAGGTTTCTGAGTTATGAATGAGGAGTCTTTTCTATATTTTCTAGAAACCATAGATGTCTTTTGAATTCTTGATCTCCATCAACATTGTATGAATGGTACTCTGTGCATGATTACTTAATCAGTTATGTTGTACGTTCTGTCTGAATGTGTAGATTCAGGCACTAGATATGCGGTATAGATTCTCAGAATCAAAGAATTATGATATCAAAGTTGCATTTCTTCAACTAGCTATTTCTTCGAAGTACCGAGATTGCTATGCTGAGGTTGAGAAAACTTTGAAGGAAGTTGGGAGAATGAAGTACCTTCGCCCACTGTACGGTGCTCTTACACAAGGCCCTGGGATGGAAGAAGAGAAGATTTTGGCAAATAGGATATATTCTGAAGCTCGTGAGAGTTATCATCCAATCGCCCAAAGGGTCGTCGAGTCCATGTTTTCCAAGAACTTGTAAGTATTTGAACCTTATTTTCCCACCTACCTCTATTGCTTGGAGAGTCTCCCTCTAGCACTGTGGTCTAAAGCACTTGCGGCCAAACTATTTCCATAGCTTGGAACACAAGTCACTGTTTCTAATGCTTTTCCTTTTCTTATAGGATGATATGCATTTGAACACCAATGCTTTTCCTTTTCTTATAGGATTGCATATCAATATTAATTTCTTAACCTTTGTTAGATCAATGGTAGAAAATTGGATGACTTAAAGAATTTGAATATTGAAATTATGCGTGTATTATTCATTTCATATGCTCTGCATATGTCAACAGAACGAATCAAAATGATAAGTGAGATCATTACTAGGTAGGGCAAAAATCATTAAGAAATGTGTTCTGATGCAAATATATAGTCCACTGCTTCTTCAACAGTATTAACGACCTGCAAGAACCGAGGTAGAAACTCAAGCGTGAGTGAGAATCAAACATTGGTGTTCTTAATTTCACTATTTTTTAATGATTTTCACTCATCAACTTTCTACTTACAAGATCAGCTGGAAACTCGATGTGATTTTCTTTGTCCTTGAAAACTCCTGTCCTTGTTAAAATAGAAAACCAAGGTCTTCCTGCCTGAAATCATGAATAGATATTTTGGACAGTAATTTACAAATGATAGCTTACCTATTTGTAATGTTGAAAAATTACAAGCTTTAAAAAAACGCACCTCTCGGGCACCTTTGATGTCCACCACCGGGTTGTCACCAATCATATAAAGTTTTTTAAAACCATTTACTTCAATATCTCCTTTGTTCACAAAATGATCATCACAATGAGATAAGAGAATCTGTTTGAATACAGCCTCTACATTCTTAAATACAAGAGGATTTGGTTTCCCGTAGCATACGTATTCAAGAGGTATATGGTGAATTCTGTGAATCAAGATCAAACTGTTTTAATGAATGCTTGAAATAGTAATAATTCTAACACAAACGATTAGCTTCTCAATGAAATCTTGTGCTAATGGCTGTTGAGAAACCAGGAAATGTAAATATAGAACAGATTGTGAGTGAATGAAAGAGAGAGAATACAGAGCACATAAGAAGGAACTAAAAGACAAAATGGGCCAAATTGTTGGCATCTTGTTACCTAAGTTTTTACGCGGCAAATGGAAAAAAAATATTGACACAAGAAAAGGAGAAGAAATTTACCTATTAAATATACTTTCTAGTGCAATTTTAAAGGCGCCTATCCCAAGCCGCTTCAAAGGAAATGCACCCTACGCGAAAATCCAACAGTCACATTCTCAGTTTTACTGGCAGGAAATCATTGGAGAGAAAGGGAACAATGGGAGATGCAAGTAAGATTCTAGGATAAACGTGGAACAATTGTAGGATACTATTAAGGGATGTCAGAAGAAAGAAGTTAGGAAGTGTGAAGGTGTAACTTCCCTATTGGTTGGCGACTAAAATACATCAATTTATTCTTTAGCAACTCTTTAGAGTTTACAGCTTCACTCGTTCCAAATACTCCCGAACAATTTTGACTTTGGCAATTTAAGTATAACTCAATTAGCTAAAAGTTTCCAATGGTAAAGTTATCTTTGATAAAAATTGTAGGTGTAACCTAAACGTATCCTTACAAAACTAATGAGGCATTATTTAAATAAGCAATTCATTGCTAGAAAAAGAAAACCATTGGATCTAACCTGATATTCAAGATCATCAGCAGCAAAATATAAAGGCACTTGATTGAGATTCCCATTCTGGTATCCTGGAAGCCCTCCAGATCTTAAAACATCACAAAGAACCTAATTTACTCATCAATGAGTTCAAAGCTTTTTGCAAGAATGGCTATTAATTATCAACAACAAGGGCTGAATGCAAAAAGGGAAAAGGAAACCTCAGCATCAAGTTTACAAAGAAACAAATTGACTTTGATAATACAACATCTCCCAATTTCAACTATTATGGAAGTTAAAAACAAATTATTCTAGATTTTTTTTAAAAAGTCATTTTTGTCTCCATAATTAGTTAGTTTGCTTAATTTTTGTCTCTAAATTGAATTAATTTTAGTTTTTGTACTCACTCAATATCAGTTTATTGTTTATTTTTATTTATTTTTGTTATCTATAATATTTTTCTGTGAATTTTCAACATGTTCACACTATTTTATTTTCCATACATGAAAATGATTGTCTAATCAAATTTCAATAGAGTAATTTTGAGGGACTAAACTTATTTTTATTGGGAGTATGAAAACTAAAATTGGAGAATTTAAAGAACAGGAAATATAAATGAAAAAACTTGGTATGAAAGAGAGACCAAAATGTTCTCCCTACCCCAATACAACAACTCGATAACTCAAAAAATGAAAGGGAGAGAATGAGTACTTGAATATCTCTACCCCAATCAACAGGATCACTGACAACAAAAGCCGCCTTCACTCTTTCAGATAAAACACTTTGCCTTCTCATCAACTCGTGGGGGTTGCAGTTCGAATTAAAAGCTTGCTTGGATGTCCAGCTCTTGTAATGGGATACAGGATCAATATTCTCAAAGAATGAAGCATACTCACCAATGGAGAAAACTTTTCTGTAAATGTATAGTAAAAATCATCATATGAAATTCAACAAACTTTTGAAAGGCATTGGACAAAAGTTGAACAAAGAAATATAGGTAAGAGCTTACTTGAAACCATACTCAGACATAACAAGATCTGGCTGCCCTTTTCCAGTTGCAATAATAAGTTCATTCTCAAAACTGAGGTAAAAGGGTAAAGTAAGAAGCATGCTACAATCCAAAAACCCCCTTCAATTGGTCTTTCACTTCCGTTCTAGTGGGGAATATAGAAGCTTATATCACTTCGATAAAGGATGGGTAGAGGATAGGAAACTAAATAAAAATTTCCTAGAATTTTCTTGAAGAATGCTTTTATTTGATAGATGTATATCTGAATCTATCACGTCACCGATGGAAAGTAAAATTTTGTTTTGCTATTTGAATTAATTTCAAATGGAACCACCAAATCTAGTTTTATTATGGTCTCTTTAACAAGTTGATGCTCTCATTGTTTCCTTTTGATGTTCATCAATATTGAGAGGGCAAAGTACACTCCAAATTTCTACGAAGGTACCTACCTATTCAACAAACTTTTAAAACTTGAGTGGCCCTGTACAACCTGCATCAAAGATGTTGAAAAATGAGAGGTACGATATGTTAAATTACCTACGTTGATGGATTAAGATAAAATTAATATTGTATCATCTTATACTCTCCACTTGTGGTTAGAAGTATGTAGAAGATACTACCACTAGAAATCAATATTGAGGTTTGAACATAACCTCCTTGACTACTTATTTTGATAACACGTTAAATCACCGATTGATATAAAAGTTTAACCTCATAATTGAAGTTAAATTTGATATTATATATCAAGGAAAACCTAACAAAATTAGCAAATCCCCGGATCAAACATCTCGCAAAGTAGGATAATAATGTAAAAGAATAACAACCTGAGAAGGTAACACATTCACTCCTAAAAGTTCACTCAATTCAATGGCACGTCTTGATTCTGGAGTGCCACCACCTATAGATGAATAATATGAACATTATGAGACAATATTGAATATAACGAAGAAAGGACAATTTAATATTGAATACAATGAAGAAAGGAAAAGGGAAACTCACCGTTGGTCAAGAAAAGAAAAGGGACTTTTAAAGTACCTAAAGAATAGTGACATCAAATTGTATTAAGATACAGAGAAAATTTAGAGAACCATGCCCATAAAACAAGCAAAGCAATAGATTAATCAAGTAGATGGAAAATCTTGCTGTTCCACCAGAGTTTAGCCATTCCAAAATTTTATCACTCAACTTTAATAAAACAATTTAAATTCGGTAACAATTAAGTCTTCCTACTTTAAAAAATTTAACAATTTTAATTTTTAAAACTAGGTTGAGTAACAATTTAGTCGTATCCTTTGGTTTGGACATTTTTAAAACAAAAGTTAGAGGACTTAAATTCGGAAAATTGTCCAAACTAATCTATTAAAGGTTTCGTGTTATTATAATAGCACCCTTTCTGGAAAGACGTTGAACTACTATTTTGATAATGTGAAACATTTAATAGAAGTTAGTTTGGACATTGTTCCCTAAATACTTATTCGAACCAAAAATATTTTGAGGTGTGATTTAAGTACTAAAAGGTGAAAGAGTGGCCATTGTTGTCTAGAACAGAAATGAAACGAAGAAAAGGGAAGTGGCTCGCTGGATGAATTGAATTTGTTAGGTCGTTTGTGAAAATTGAAAATTAAATTTTGGTTACCAGAAAACGTAGAATCCACATACAATCTCCTCAAAGCTTTAGCAGAGCCTCCAATAGGATGTTGCCCCCGTAGAAGAACACCATCAATGTCAAATGCAATCCCAAAAGAAGGACTGGAAAACACCAAGAACAAATAAATGCTAAAATTCATATATATAACCTCATAATCAAAGAAAGAAAGAAGAAAAGCTTAACAAATGCTCATTTTCAAAATAGATGGATTAAAATAATTCCCAAATTGGATAAATCGTAATCTCTCAAACTACTGCATATCATCAATCTTCTGTGGAAAACCTATAAATTAATGAAGAAATTATGAGTACGGATAATTGAGATAGAGGAAACGAACCGTGGTTGAAGAAGTCGACATTGAATCCGAGAATTAGTAGTAGAAAGCAGGTGAGATTGAAAGGAACCAAATTGGAATTGCATTTCCATTCAATATTTCAAACAATCAACAAAACACCCCCTCCTCCTCCCTATCTCTGCCCCTCCCCCACTCCAAAATTCTATGGCTTACGCGCCACACAAAATCCCACTCCTCCCAATTACCTACCACTCACAATTTTCAAATATATACAAATTTGAAAACTAACTATTATTCAAATTTTGTATTTTGATTTTCAAAAACACACTTAGCTGCATCCGTTGTCATTTCATCCCAATTTGTCCAACTATAAACTCATACCGCAATTTTATTTCCTTTTAAAAATATTTTAATATTTTTTAATCACAGCAGCAAAATAAATTAAAATATTTACAAAGTATATCACGACTTCTATTTGACGAAACATATCAATATTTATTATTGATAGAATCTGAACAGTTTTGTTATATGTTATATATATTTTATCAAATTTGCTATCTTTTTTTACTTAAATAGTGAGAAGAAGAAAAAAATAATAATAAATAAGACATCTCAAATGTACGAAAATAATTATTTTAATTTAAACTGTTGTTTTAGATGCATTTGTTATCACTTAAGTTAAAATATCATTTGTTTCATTGTCTAAATATTCAAAGGTTCAATTTCCATCTTTATCTTTCCATTTTAATAGAGCTTACAAATGGTCCCTTTCTCTTCCTTTAAATTAAGATTTAAAATTAGGTGAATTGTCCAAACAAAAATTAAAATGGTTTTCAAAATATAGAAAAATAAAGTAAAATATTTATAAATATAGTAAAATGATATTCTATATAAACATGATACGTGGATTGATGTCTATTATTAATAGATAATAGAAAAGAGTTTACTGAATTTATAAATATTTTTAAATATCGTAACATTCAAAATAATTACCCTAATTTACAATACATTACCAAATATATTTTAATGTTAGAAGAATGAATTGAGTTTAACATCGATTTTAAACTTGAAATTTGGGTACAAAGAACAAATGAAAACGTTCAATTCAAAATTTTTTGAGTGTTTGAATCACAAAATTTGTATCTTTCATGATATTTAGGAATTGATTGTCTTGAAAATAGAATTACTTAGTTGTTATGCAGTGTTGATGCGATATATAATCTTGAAGAAAGTTCAAAATTTTGTATTTGATAGATAGTTTTCTACATCTATTTTGGTAGTGAGTTATGAAAATTTTTGTTATTTGCTCTCTTAATTATTAAATATAGAAAGATGAAAAAAGTATTTGAATATTCTTATGTTTTCTTGACCTTTTTTTCGTAAAGTATTTTAGGAATTAACTTACAAATTTAAAATTTTAATGCTCACGATCTTATTAAGTTTGTAATTAGATATCTATTATTGTAACGTAGAGATCAATAAGATGTTTAATAAAATTTGGTTACACTAAAACACCAAAACTAACATAGATATCTATTACCATGGGAGACAATTATTTTCAAAACTCAAACACTAGAGTGAGTAAATTTGTCTAAAGGAAACAACGTGATTGAAGTCGTTGGCCGCTCAAATCCACAGTACATATATAACTTTCAGTGTTGTTGTGATGATAATATTGATAACAAAAATATACTTATATAAATATTAATTAATATGAAAGCAAATGGATCCAATGTTTAGGTTAGTCGAACTAAAATTCTTACCTACCAACGTCATGCGTACGTATGTCTATAATATCATTTATGCATTGATGTAGCAAATGAAACATTGAAGGTCGATATTTATCTTTTATTCTTTTAGTAATTTGTATTGTATTCATATTTGATTTTCAAAAAAAAAATACACCATTTTGTATTTGATTGATTAAGGTTTATAATTGAATACAAGATGTGACGCTCTTCACTCGATTTCTGCTTGACATGCTGCACAATTATTATAAAGTAAATTTACTTACTCGTCGTGTAAGAATTTTTTTTAAAATTCTTTATATATATACACAAACATACATGCTATGGAGATATACATATATATATATATATATCACATTAAAATTTTCTAAATAAAACAATTAATGTAAACTCTTTGGACTAAATTTAATAAGTTTTAATTAGATTAATAAATTTGCATATATAATCAATCCCATCACACAAAACATATAGTCTTTTGATTCTAATATTTGATTAAACCAAGAGATTAGAAAATATAATCTTTGATTCTACATTTTGTTGAAAGGCTGAATGAGATTTAAACTAATAAATTTTGATATATATTCTCTAAAACAAAGTTAGATTTATATTCAAACTTTCACGTTCACATACAATAATAAACCCAACATAAAACCCTGAAAAGTCTTAATTTATTCATATTTTTAATGTAAATTTTGAAAACGTATTTTATATTTATATTTCATTGCATGAAAATTATTATTATTATTAGTTAACCTAATTTAAGCAATAATTAAGGCTTTAAAAACTATATTGAAGATTTATTATAAACAAATAAATTAAAATTACAAAATTCAAACTATATTAACTAAATTCAAACAAAACGTTAAAAAAAAAAAAAACTAAATTTGTTTGAAAAATTAAGAGAGAGTAGCATTTTTAGAATATGATATAGCAAATTTAGCCCATTGTTTTATAATTTTGCAATCACTTATAAAACATTATTTATTATTTCTAAACTATCATTCAATAATTTATTTCTCTTCTTTTTCCGGTATCCTACTAATTATTTATTTATTCTCATACTTTTTAAGGTCTTATTTATTTATTTATTTTTAAACGAGAAAAAATATTTGTTATTTCTGTCTTAATCTTGATTTTATAATATTAGTAATACAATAATTGCAATATAAAATATAACGGTGGTTGATCAGAGTAATTTAACTTCATTTGTGACTTTCTTTGTTTTTACTTTCTCTGATGTGTATTTTGAGTTGAATTTAATTTCAAATAATTTTGTGTTATTTTTTTACATTGATTTTATTTTGGTTTTACTTTGTCTCGATTTTATATATCAATGTTGTGATATACTTATATTATATGTATTAATTGGTTGATATACTTACTACGTGATTTTCATTTTTTCAAATTTTATGCGGTTCATTACAATATTATTAATTATATGAATGATAAAACTTAAATATATCAACAATATATTGTTAAAACATATCAGTAAAGTAAATCATTATCAAGTATATATGGATCAAGTTTACAAGTATATTTAATCAATCAAATGCATAAGTAAAAAAGTACTAAATATATATGCAGTACATTTGGTGTATCAAACATATCATGTACATCAAAAATATCAAATTTGCTGAGTGTGCTAATGAAGCATAACAAGTTTATTACTTGTGTATCAAACTTATAACTGAAGTCTTTAAGTGTATCAAGGCCTAAGGGGTGTCAAGTGTAACAAGGAGTATTATGTGTATCAAGATATTTAAGATGTGTATCAAAATATCGAGTGTATCAGATACATCAAGTGTACCTATCAAATGTATCAGGTGTACCAAGAGGTACTAGGTGTATCAAATGTGTATAAGGTGTATCAAGTGTATATCAGTAACAAAGACATTTGTGACATTTTACCTCTTTATCTGTGAGCTAAGCATTATTTTTGTCATTTTTACAAATAATAAAGTAGATGCATTATAAACTTAGTTATTATAACTTGTTTTGCTATTTTTGCAATTGCCCCGATTCGTTGAGTGATACGAATATTTATCTCTATATCTATAATATATAAAAGGTGTGTTGGAGAAAATTTTTATGCCAATTTTATCCTTTTCATTATTATAAACACATTTCTATTTGAAAATGCACGGAAACACTCATTATCGTTAAGTTTGAAAAGTTGGTAATATTAAAAGGATGAATGGCATTGGAAATTGGGAAACACGAAATTACAACATTATATAAATAAATGTGATGTATATACATATTATTATATATACATATTATTCTTTTTTAATATTAACAAATTTTATCTACATTGTATGGGTTTAATTAGAAGGGAGGGATTGTAAAAAATGGTGAAGAACAAAATATTTACATTTTCTTTCCAACAAAATTGTGCATACAATGGTTTTTTATTTCTATCTTTTAGTGTTTTTTTACAATTATTTTTTTATTATTTTTTTTTAAAAAATATCTTTTGAGATTCCATTTACAATAGTATACTTAATTCCAATAACTAATATTTACGTATGACTTTCATTGAGACGAGTGGTTTAGAGGTAAAAATTGCTTGAATTTGTGATTTTGTATATTTCAATAGAATGTAAAAATAATTACATACAATTGATATTGTCTATACAAATATACAAATCTCTTGGTTGAGGGAATATTCCCTCCAATCAAATACTAACAAATTGAAGCTTGTGGAATTAGGTGATGACGTGGCGTCATCTTGACATGTATGATCACCCTACGTGGAAGGCATAGTTGAAATTTCTCTCCTTCCTTGACATTTTGCCTTTTTTTTATTAGTGTCGCAATGTTATCAGTATGAGAGAGACAGTTCACATTCTCGTTTATTTAATTTTAATAAATAAATCATTTTAAAGTCGCCACCAACCACAACCATATTAAGGTGTAATTGGCCACAAAAAAAAAAAAAAAAACTTATCATTAGATTTAAGTTCGGGAGTCAATTGTGCTTAGAAAATAAACCCTACTCAGTATTAAGAATTAATACCAGACTTTTATATTTTAATCTTCATCATAGGTATAAAATAAGAAATTTCATGTATTAAGAATTAATAAATTCATAGAAAACACTATTCAGTCTCATTTAAAATATGAAATATGTTTATAATTTTAAAGACAATCTATTAAATAAATTTCATGTATTCATGAAATTTAAATTATAAAATCCATAAAAAAAATAATATATTTTCTCCGATTTAGATTTTTATATTTAAATTAAAATAATAATAATAATAATAACAAAAAATGTAAAATTTGAGAAATACTTGTGAAATAAATAAGGTAATATAATAAGATAAAATAATACAAAGATATAAAATAAATGCATACATAATACAAGCAGGATCATAATGCAAAATAATTAATTAACGCAAAAAATAATGTAAAATAATTAATTAATTAATACAGTCGCATGATGTCAGATCAAATAATTATAATTACTTAACGTAAAATGTCAGGCTAATTAATTAATGCCTATGCCAATTGAATAATGAACACAGGATGTCAAAGGGATATTTAACCTAGGATGCCAGGCCAAATGGATGTCAAATGAATAATTATTAACACAACATATCAAATGGATAATTAACACCGAATGCCAAATGGGTATGAGTGTCAAATTATTAACGATGTCGTTTATTAATTAATGCAAGATGCGAATAATTCGAATGAAAAATCAGGTCAAATAGGTGCATTCGAATGAATAATCACATGTCAAATGGATTCTGAATAATTACTAATGAATGCACGAGGTAAATAATTCAAATGAATAATTAACACAGACAAATGAATAAATATTAATACAAGATGCAAATGGATGTCAAAGTAGGATGACATGCTAATTAATTTGCAAATAATTCAAATGAATAATTAATAAGAGACCAAATGAGTTGCGGATGTCAATATGTTAATTAATGAATGCATGATGAAAATAATTCAGATAGTAATTAAACAAATGTCAAATGAGTGTCAAATAATTAAAGCTACCAAATGAGTACTAAATAATTTCTGAACTATTAATTTTAAAAAAAATACACAATAAATTTCAAGCAGCAGTAATTAAATTGACTTAAATAATAATAATAAAAAGCTTACATATCAAATAAGCTGGGCTTACTTTATTATTTACGAAGATGACAAAAACAAAGTCCAACACACATCAATAGATAAAATGTCACAAATGTCCTCACTACTGATATACATTTGATACACCTTATATTATACACGTATAATACACCTAATATTCTCTGATACACTTGATACTTCTTACACATACACTTGATAGATACATTTGATAGATACACTTGATGCACTTGATACATTTGATAAATACATTTGATGCACCTGATACTATTTGATACACTTGATACATTTTGATACACACCTGAAACATCTTGATACACATAAATACTCATCGTTACACTTGATTCTTCATGATACACTTGATACCCCTTAGACCTTGATATACTTGATTAGTTTGATACACTTAAAAACTCCACTTATAAGTTTAAACTTGTTATGCACTAATACACTTGATACACCACTAATAAATTTGTTATGCTTCATTGGTACACTCAACAAATTTGATACGTTTGATGTACATGATATATTTGACACACCTGATGCACTATGCAAATACACTCAATTAGTATTATTCACCTACACATTTAAATGATTAAATATACTTGATATGAAATCCTATTTATACACTTGATATACATATGTAAACTTGATTCATTTGAAATATTGATTAAATACACTTGATATACTTTAAGTTCTATTTATACACTTGATATACTTTTAATATACACCTGTAAACTTGATTCATATACTTGATAATGATACATTGAGTTATATCATTCGTATATTTAATAATACTATAATGAACTTGTATAAAATTTGAAAAAAATGAAAATCATGTTGTAGTATATCAAACAACTAATACATATAATATAAGTATATCACAACATTGATATCTAAAACTGAGACAAAGTAAAACCAAAATAAAATCAATGGAAAAAAGAACAAAATCATTTGAAATCAGATTCAACTCAAAATACATATCGAATAAAGTAAAAAAAAAAACACAAATGAAGTTAAATTACTCTGATTAACAACACCAATATATTTTATATTGCAATTATTGTACTATTGATATTCTAAAATCAAAATTAAGACCGAAAGAACAACTAATTTTTCTGGTATAAAAATAAATAAATAATTAGAACCTTAAAAAATAGAAGAATAAATAAATAACAGGCCGGACACTAAAAAGAGAAAGAGAAATAAATTTTTGAAAGGTAGTTTCGAAATAATAACAAATTTAAAATAAAAATTTTGTCATATTTACAAAATTCTAAATAATTGTGCTATATTTGCTATATTATATTCTCAAAATGGCATCTCAACCAATTTCTAAAAAGAATGGAACACGGTGGATCAAAATAATAATAATAACAAAAAAAAATAAGGGATGGTCAGTAGCCACTTTAATGAGGTGGCCATGGGGCGGCAGATGATGATCAACCGGAGAATTTGAAAATTATAAAGAAGCGGCGGCGGCGGCGGGTGCGAGGTCGATGAGGACGGAGAGTCGAGGAGGAGAAGGTTCTGCATGGGGCAGCTCTGGCGTGGGAACTGAAATCGTATGTACGAGAGATTGTACGGAAACATGAACAACAGGCAGCACTCATTTTGGAAGAAGTTTCACCGAGAGAAAATTTGAAATTACACGGAGAAGAAAATTTTGTATTAATTTCCTTGTATTTCCTCCTTGCATGTGGACAACCAATTGGAATACTTTTATACACAAAAAAATCTCAATTTCGTGATAATAAACAATTAAGATTGAATTTAATAATGCACACTTGTGATTGTGTCTTTCTTTTGTCTTTCTTATTACTTGGTGATGCGCTCCAGCTTTGCTAACTGGTATGCCAAGTCAGCTTTGCTGACTGGTATGTGGGTCAGCTTTGCTGACTGGTACGTGAGTCAGCTACAATTTACGGAACGAAGTATTGTTATCTCCTATTATCGATTTTTATATTTAATATTAATTATTGTTTTATTTTAAATAAAGTATGGTTTGGTTATGTGTTTCCATTCTAACTTTCAACTTATAGCTTCAATTCGTGTAAAACCTATCGTGCAAAAGTTTAGATGATAATATAATTAATAGAATTTAAAATAATTTTGGTGTACTTCCTTACTATTTTTAATAGTTTCGTCATTTTCAATCGAAAAAATCAAAACTTGTTTATACATTTTCAAATTATTGAAATTATATATTTTTTTAGTATTATTACTGTCAAATGCTAAAAATGATTGTATCTAATTGGTGAAGGTATGGAACAGGAACACTCTTTATTTTGAATATATTTTGTTACTCATCTTTAAGCATATGAGAAAATTTTTGTTGAATATGTTGCAACTAATTTCCATATTTATTTACAAAACAGATTTAAGATTTAAATTTTAAGTGACAAAACTTTAAAAAATACTTATAAATATAATAAAATATTATAATTTATTTATGATAGAGCACGTTAGACTACTATATGTATTTATTATGACACAAATAGATACAGACTATTTCAAATAGATACAGATTTAAACTTTAAATTTAAATACAGACTATATGTATTTAAATTTATTTCAATATATCTAAAATTTGATTTATTTATATGGGTTATTTATAATATCACAACCTTTTATGAAAAATTCTAAAAAGTTATAAATTTGGCCAAGTCTTTGACAAAATATAGTAAAATCTTAATGGACAATAATAAAAATTTATTAGTGTTTATTTGAGATAAAATTCACAATTATATTGTAGATTATAAATATTTTAGTATATTTTACTATTTTAAAAATATTTCATTTGAATGGATAGAAAAATAAAAGTAAAAAAACATGTACAATAATGGAATCCAAGAGCGTGAAGGAAAAAAAGAAAGATAGTAAAAAGGGTTTAAAGAGACAAAAGGTAAATTGGAGCTTTAGAGATGGCACAATAGGAGTATGCCACATGGATGGGTCTGCAGATATAGAAGATAGACATGCAGGTAAGTTTTTCTATTTCTTTTTAATAGAAGTTGATATGTGACTTTTATCAAGTACCGTTAATTATGAGGTATATTCAATGAATATTATTTAATTATATTCTTATGTATGACTATTAATAATTTTCCTCACTCGTTTCAATAATATATTGAAATTTTCAATTCACTTAAAAGTTATATGATAATACTAATTCAAACTGATTATGATGATCTATAATCCTTCACTTATAGCCACTAATACATACAACATACTATAAAATTTGTTTTCTTATTAGTATATATTTCTTCCACATTATTACATTAGTTTTGAGATAGAAATATGAGGTACTTCTAAATATAAATTTTTTTTATAAAATTTAGCCATTAATGAAATGATTGAAGGATGGAATTTGAATGTTGGCTAAATTTTGTTATTTATGATGAATTTTCTTTAAAGATATCTTTTAACTTTAGAATAATTAGCAAAAAAAATTATTTGAAAGACATTCAAAATGATTTGATGTATTTAATTCAAAATTTTGGTTAATTATGTTATTAAATAAAGAAAGTATAAACAATAACAATAAAACAAAACAAGAGAAAAAGTAAACAATAACAATGGAACTTAAGTGTGGCCTATATCTTACAAATGATTTGTACACTCTCTATTTATACGTTGGGTTGTGAGAATATTGGTAACAAAATCATACACAAAGAGAGTACAAGAAAGTTAGAAAAATTGATAGAGAGGTTAGTATAGATGAATTTGTTGACCTAAGGACGAACATCTAATAAAATTTAAATATAATTTAAAACATTCATAACACGTTTTCTTTAAATATTAATTCTATATGAAATATATGCTTTGTTAAACCTTGTTAAGAAAAATCTATTGAAAAAATTCTAATGAAGGGAAAAAGTACATTATTCATATACTTTAACACAATTAGCTCATTAAAAACCTTATCACTTGTCGGGAAAATTTATTGGGATAAAACCGCAGTCAAAGAAAAAATAGTGCTAACATATTTACTACCTCTCATGAAAGCACATCACTTGATAACTCTTGGTTGTCACGTGCAAATGTAGCGCATTATAACTTCATCTCAAATGTTGCATGTCGAGTAGGCACCTTCATCAATAAGTCTTTCAAGTCATCTTTGAAGAAATTTGTTGAATAGTGACGTTATTTAATTTGATGTGCTTTGTTGTATTTATATAAGAATACTATTGACTAGCCTTATGAATCATTAAGATTTCAATATGTATTAAAGTGAAAGTTATTTGTATAATCTCGATGGTCATAAATATAAAATTTCTTCTCCACGTACTAAATAATCTATTTAAGATCTAGTTTTTATTGGTTAGATAGGTAACATCACTACAACAAATATCACTTACAATAGTTTCAAAATAACGTGATTATAGACTTTTCATAGCTTTTTCGAAATGTTGGTGACAACTCATGTTATTGAAAGTTCATTACTTTTCATAGCGTTTTTCCGTCACTATAAAAAAAGCTATAAGAAGTCTATTCCGATCCAATATTTCAATGTTACTATTGTAGAAATTTTTTCATAGTGTGGGAAAAAATTAGTGTGAAAAGTCATTTTTAGCTTTTTGTGATAGCTTTTGTATAAATCTTGTAAAAAGCTTTCGATGACGTTTTTATAGGGTTGTGAAAAAGTTGTAAAAGTGTTTTCATAGCATTTTAGAGACACGGTCACTACTAATGATCGATGTTATGGAAAGTCCTCGACTTTTCTCATAGCTCTTTTTTGCCGCTATAAATAACATAAAAGAAAGTTGATATTTGATAGCATTAATTAATGTTATGAAAGTGGTTTCATAGAGTTACAAAAAATGTTCTTCATTGAAATGCTTTGAATTTGTTACGTGGCATTACGAATACCCCCAAAGCTCCTCCAATAATTGAGCATATGTAATTACGATTTAGCTCTAGGGTTTAGAGAAGTGCATATATAAACTCTCTAAATATTGACATCGTTTTGCATTTCAAATCACATTCTCTAATAGTATGTGTCTTCAGCTGTATTCATAGCTAAAAGGCTATTAGTGAATTGTTAGAAGGTCAACATTTTCTCATATTTATGTAGAAATCTTAGTGAAGATATATAATTGATGTTTAGAGCATCTGTGAAAATTAAAAGTAGGTTAATTTTATACATTTTTCCATGTATATTACAATCATGCACGTTAACGACTTGAATGTTCAAAACGTATATTTTGCAAAATGAAATCAAATTTTAAATCACACAATTAAACACGACATTTAATTTGTAAATAGATCAACAAAGAAAAACAATTGTTCTTAGCTTGAGTGATTGAACAATTGAATGGTTCAAATTCCTCAGCCCAATGGCGACCGTGACGGTGATGGAGATGGGGACGGGGCAGATGATGGTGCAGAGGAAATGGAATCAATATTCTCAACCACTAGGTCCGGAACATGGTATTGTTCTTTAATCCTGTAAAGCGGCTTTCCAATATCGAATGCTTGATACTCTGCAGCTGATGCCGTGATGCCGTTCTTTGCGTTAGCGACGTTGAGGAGTTGCTCGTTGGTGGCGGCGAACATGGTGCTAAAAATTGAGCACAAAATAAAATGGATCAACAGCGCAGCTGGGATCGTCGAAAACTTGTTGAAGAGAATCGCCATGGGCTGTGATGGATTGGATGACCGGTGAAATTGACGTTGAGAGGATGCGGTTAATTATGGTTTCGTTATTTAGTTCTTCTGCCAATTTAGGCTTTTTATATAAGAGACTTGGGGATGAGATTGATGGTGGAGAATTTTTTTTATATTTTTGGTTTACAAAAGAGGGAAAAAGGATTTTCAACAATATATTCCATAGCTTTAGATAATACTGCTATGTTCTTTGCTTTATTTTGGTTTCTATATTTTGATTACAATTTTCTTTTTTTAATTTTGGTTCCTTTTCATCTTTCCGTTCTTCAACAACTATGACTATTTTGGTTATTCATTTATTTCTTTTTTTAAAAAAGTCAAAATGGTATATTTTCTAAAGTTGACGAGAATGAATCAGAATTGAATGTATAATGACCAAAATAAATAATCTTTTAGTAAAAGATCCAAACCAACCGAGTTTTAAAGTATAAAGACAAAAATAAACAAAGACTAAAAATAAACATACCGAAGTATTATTCAAATTAAACCAATTACATATTTAGTTTATATTTTAGATAAGATTCCGTTTGGATTGAATTAAGAAAAAAATGTTTTGTAAAAAACTCATTATTGTTTAAACTCTTTTTGCTAAAAATTGTTTAAAATACACTTAAAAATCCATTTTAAGTGGCTTTCAAGCAGTCTAATTTTTTTTTAAAAAAACTTATTTTTTAAATTAAACACTTGAAAATGTAATCTAAACACACTAGGAGCTTCATTTCAAAATCGATTGACATTAAGATGGAAAAAAGAACAATAGCAAAAAAAACAGTGACCAAAGGTGGTCAATAGTTGTCTTGCGACGATTGCTAATAAATGGTAACTTGAAGTTTAATTAGCTCGGAGGTAACTTGAAAGCGGTTGTGAAAAAAAAAATGGTAGACAAAAATTGACTATCAACGATGGTGTGAAAAATGATGGTTGGAGGTTTATCAACAACGATTGCTGGATGCAGTAGTCAGATGTTGGTCGACGATAGTCGGCAAAGACAGTTGTCAAATATTGGCTGGCGAGGATAGTCGAAAGTGCTGGCTTAAGTGTTTTATATAAATTAGGGAGATTAATCATTAAACACTCCATTTTTCTAAAATTTTGTTTTAAGTATTTATCCTAAAACACATTATTTTAGAAACTCATTTTTTCAAAATTCACGTTAGGTGGTTGCCAAACATTGGTTTTTCTTTTTAAAATAACTTGAAAATGCAATCAAAACACACCCTTAATCTTATTATTCATAAATAATATGGAGAAATGCTATTATTTACATTTAAACTCCGTAAAAAGACCTTTAAACTCTGTTGTAGAAGACAACCACAACTTTACATTTACTTTTACTGCTCCAACAAGTCTATCACAATAGATCACTAAAAAAGCTATGAAGACTTCACATCTAGTCCATATTAGAACTAACTCCATCAAGTTTGAGACAAGCCACTTAAAATTGAGCTATGAAGATTTTACAATTATTATTCTCTTTTGCTCTTGTCATGTGACAACTTGTTACTAGGGGTGTTAAGAAGAATAAGGGGTCGAGTTGATCAGGCTCAATTCCATTATATATAAACCTAAAGTCTAAAAGTAAACCTCATTTTGAATGGATATTGTAGACTTAGAATTTAAATGTACAACATATATATATTGCATTGATCTTGAATGATAATTTGTTCACATTGCATATTGAAAAAAAATATAAAAAGTTGTCTAAATTACGGAGAGATGAAAAAAAAAAACTAACCCGCCAACCCATTGGATTGTGTTAACCTTTGTATATTAAGTTCATTTTTTTTCCGATCCGAATACTTTGGGGTTGGTCCATAATTTTTGTGTCTATCTAATTAGTTACTTATTACTTTGATCGATCTCATGCTTAAATATGATAATTAAATAAAATTGTAAAACTCTCCTACCATATATAAAATTTGAATATCATCAAACTTAAAATGTATTGGAAAGCCAACCTAGATTAAACTTTATTCAAATTAGCCCGAGAATGTTCAACCATTTAAGTTATATTGGTAGAGCAAATTACCAACTAAAATATATTCTAAAGATTCAAAATAACATTTCTTTTAACACGCCACATTTTCTTCCACTTTCACTTTCTTTTATCTCTCGTAAGTTCATAGCTATTTGTTTTATTTCTCTACCGCTAAAATTCTAGCTTCAATAAATGGTTTAGACGGCTTCTCAAACACATTTTTCTTTCGCATTAACCAAACCAACATCCATTTCTCAGTTTGTACGAGACTCTTATAATAATTTTATTTTCAAATAGAAAATTACAATATCTTGAAAACAAAATTCAATTCAACAGGATCTGACTGTTTTACACATTTATAGAAGAGTTTTACGTCTATAAGAGTAAATATATTAAAACTTAACATTGTAATGCATCATGAACTAAAAATTATTTTAACCATGGCATGATCATTCCCAACGTTATCCTTAATAAAAAAAATAGTATTTTTACTAGAGGTGTAAGACCAAACCGAACCGGTTCGGTTTGGTCCTTACACGGTCAGACGTTTAAAAGTGAACGAACCAACTAATCCAATAGGATTCGGTTCGGTTCACTAGATGTGACCCCAACATATCGATGGTTTTCTTCCCCTTTCGAGAGTTGTCGCTTGCGCATGCTGCACAGTGCGCAGTGAGAAAACTTTTCAATAGGGCTTCTCTCTCTCAGCTTCCGATCGTCCGTCGCTCCCCTGCTCCCCTCCCGTCCGCCTGCGTTCGACGCTGCTGTCTTTCAGTCTCTCGCCTCCGTCGGCCGCTCCTTCTCCTTCGCAAAAGTCCGCTGTTGCTCTTCTTTTTTTTTCTTCCAATCCTTTTCTCCCTTCTCCTCGGGTACTTTCTCTCTTCTCTTCTCCGGATTTCAGTGGATTTTGGGATGTGGGTCATGCTTGGATTTCAATTTTAGTTTTGGGTTGGTTTGATTGTGTAATTTCTGAAGTGGTGTATGCTTGGAAAGTTGGTTTTGAAATATTATTGTTTCACCGAACATATCATCGGAACCTTATTGCCTATAGATCAGGAACTCATCTTAACAAATTGGCTCCAAGCTGCCGTTCCAAGTTCAAACTCTAGATTGCTCACCCTCATTTCTCTTTGTTCTTCAATAAGCACCCGTCTTCTATTGCCAGACTTGCAAAAAACAAAAGCTTTCCCATGAAACTCACAAGGTTTTTAGTTTTTCAAAATTAAGCCTTATAGGGAAGTTCTGTTTTCGTTATCGATTTTACTCAATGGATAGAAGTGTTGGGTTGGCTGACTAGTTGAGGGAAGAAAGCTACGGAGTTAGTGGATTACGATCATTGTGTGATTAACCTTTATTGTCCGTCATTTTACCTTCCAATTCATGCTCTCCATTCTTGTCCAGCTCTTTCTAACATGTTCTTTCAATTGACCACGTGTTTAATATTTGTTAGTAAGTCCTTTTAAAAAGTACCTGTTAATAAAAACCGAGCAGGTGACAGCTTTATGTATTTTGTAACTTGTAAATGTGGTAGTTATCTTTATATCAATTAATTTATCGAAAGTACATACTACACAGGTCATGGACCATCATGAAGATGATGGTCGCCCAGGAGGTGAAAGTCAACCCAAGAGAGATGATGAGGTGAGGTTGATGTACAAGTCTAGTCTAACTATTCTCATTTAGTTCTATAACTTCTTTCTTTTTTCCATTTTTTTACAACTGCTTCATAAATCATTTGAGATTGCGGTATTTGTGGTTTGAAACTTCATCCTCATTCCCAACCTTGCTACCTGTGAACCATCATTAAGTGTATGTCTCATTCTTTGCATGTGCTTGTTTTTTCTAAAAGTCTAATTATATATTCTATCATTTTCCTTTGGTGCGTCTCATAATGAATGTTTCTCATGTAGGCGACTGTTGTTGATTATATTTCTCATGTTGTAGGAAAGTGTTGCTCGCCAGGAAGAAATTAAAAAGTCATTTGAGGCTAAAATGGCTCTACGACAAAGTAATCTGAATCCTGAGAGACCTGGTTAGTGAAATCTGAATTTTCTTTAGCATTTTGAGGATCATGTAATTATTTGAGTGATGGCAATTCGAAAATTTTCATGGCGAGTGAAATACTTGTTATTATTATTATTATTTTTTAAGAAACAAATTTCATTGATGTATGTAATTTACAAAAAAAGGGCAAGAAGCCCAATCCAACGGAATTATAGAAGGCTTCTCCAATTGGTCAAAGGAGTAGTAAGATAGTAAGAATTGAACGTGTCCCTTTGGGCTTCAGTTTCGAAGTTTTTTTGTAACTATTTGCTAGGAAACATTTCCCTTGGTTTGATCCCTTCCTTTAGTGGGGGTTTTTTGTTGGGCTTGTATTTTTTGTATGCTCTTGTATTCTTTTATTTTTCCTCAATGAAAGTTGTTGCTTTTATTAAAAAAAAGATAGTAAGAATTGAAAAGTTAGTACATTTGCACCAAGTCATAGCAAGGTAGACAGTATGATAAAAAAAGTGTCAAATTAGCTCCCTTTTTTTATTGAAGAGGTGGGTGTTCCTCTCCTTCCATTATGCCCATAAGAACGCACGAATCATGTGTGACCACATAATCTTCTTGTGTGAGCTGAAAGGGTTTCCTTTGAGTCCGTACGGAAGATGGGTCACAATATCATTATGTTGTGGGGTAGACCAGCCAAAGGAGTAGAAGATTTCATTCCAAAAAAGCTCTGCAAAATGGCACTGGGTGAATAGGTGACTAGGTTTCTCATAATCAGCATGGCAAAGATGGCAACATTGGGGAGAAAGAGCTTTGAGTGGAAAGTGCCTCTGCATTTTATCATTTCTGTTGATGACATTGTGGCTAATCTCCCATAAGAAGAATTTGACTTCTTTTTGGGTAGAAATCAGTCCATATAGCATCATATGGAGAGGTGTTTGTGGTCTCCCCCCCACCTCCCAGTCCCCAATTCAATGTTAGTGATTTTGTTGTGAAAAGACCCTTTTTGTCAGGCTTCTATATCCATTTGTCTTTATTAGGAATTGGCCGAACTCTTCAAGAAGGTTCATGATAGTCATCCACTCAAACTCATCATCTAGGCTTTTTCTGATGACGTGGTTTGTCCATGTTGATCCACCCAACAGTTGCTAACGGTGGACAGTTTGTTGGATGCCAAGTTGTGATCCGGGATAAAGGGTTGATAATGGGGCTGTGAGGATCCGGTGGTCGAGCCAAAAAGAAGTATTCTTGCCATTTCCGATTTTTATAGTCACTCTCTCTTTGATAATATTAAGGTGTAATATGGTCCTCCATGGGCCTTTAATATGCTCAGGGAAAGAGACAGTGGGCCAAGAGGAATCTTTGTTTACGCCATAGTTTACATTGATAACTTGTCTCCATAAGGCACCTTCTTCATGGAAGTACCACCAAATCCATTCTGCAAGAACGGCCTCATTTTGACCAATGCCTTGTATGCTTAGGCCTCCATGAGAGAGAGGTTTGGTTAATTTATTCCATCCGACAAGATTAACCCCTTTACTGTTGGTACCCCCTTTCGACAAGAAGGAGGCCAATGTCAGGTTGAGATTGGGGATATCTTCTCTTCATTGAAGGGTACGCAATAATCTTATATTAAATTCTTTGAAGAATGAAGCATACTAGGCATCACGACCTTAGTTGATAAGAAATAGCAGTGATGTCCAAAGTTCAAACAAGCTTTCAGCCTCCATCATCCGATCTAGCTAGGAAAGTAGTTAAATGAAAAAAAATTAATTATTCAATTGTTAAGTGCTTCTGAAAATTCTGGTTTGTCTATCATTACTTTTGGATCATATATATCTCCAAAATAGTTATTAAGAAAAAGAGGAAAAAAAGATCCTTCATGTATTTTACCTTTGAAAAAAGGTGCACTTCATCTCATCACGAGTCTTGAACATTCATGGGTGATGCTCGTTATTCTATATTCACCATAACCCACCCTATCGAAGATCCAACGAATGGACATACAGGGCTCTTTAGATAGCATGTTTCCAATTTTTAATCTTCCATACTTTCTTTAGATAGTCTCGTATGATGTTTTTATACTGCAAATGATATGCGCCCTCCGAAATATCTATCCCCAAGTAGATCATTTGGTCACAAGAGGATCTAGATTGGTTGTGGTTTCAACCGAGAGCTTTTCAATTCTTTATCCATAGCCAAGCAAGTCACACTCTTAGAAACCAAGATTAGTACATGGTTAGGGGTATAAGGGTAATTAAATATTTAGGTAGTTACTACAAGTAGTGGTTATAAATAAGAAGTTGGTGAGTGAAGAAGGGGGAATTGTTGAGTAGATAGGTCTTGAGTAGTATTCTCAAGAGAGGGGTCCCAAGTACCATAAGCTTGGATCATATTGTAGTTCTTAGTTAATTCTCAATATATGAAATATAGTGATTCTTGTTAGGAAGTATCCTAACACACCTATCCTGAGCCTTTTTGCTTAACTCTCTAAATCAAAATTTCAAGAGAATCAGGTTGAGAGTCGGCTCATGGATGTTCTTTTGGAAACTTACTACTATTATCCAGTCTCCCAGTCTACCCTATACATGAATAAGGGCAAGAATCTTCTGAAATGTTGAATGATTTGTGACCTTTGCCATTGAATTTGATGGCATTTTGAATAAGAAACAATTTCATTAATGAATTTGATGGTGATATATAATTAAATTTGCCTTCAACCACCCGCTTAAGCTTTTGGATGAATTGGTGGTTTAATATGGTAACAAGCAGTGGTCCAGGGAGGTTCTGTGTTTAAGCCCTTGCACTGCCGTTTCCCTTCCCAATTAAAATTGATTTCCACTTGTTGGGCCTTTCAAATATTTCAATTACACAAGTGAGGGGGAGTGTTGGTGATATATAATTTAATTTTCCTTCAACCACCAACTTAAGCTTTTGGATGAATTGGTGGTTTAATAGAATTAAATCTCCAAATAGTACAAAATGAGCTTGTAAATGAGATTACAAAAGATTTCTGAATCGTTTTGGGCTCATCCTTGTTGATGGTTTTGTATGGGTAATACTTAGGAAGATGTGGATGAAATGAATGAAAAGGGGTGGAGCTAAAATTTCTGTCTTCCTTGATGGAAGATGTAGGGGGTGAATAATTGTAGATAGACTTGATGTAAGGTGTCCCACTTTGACGATTTCTTTCTGTCGTGGTTGGTCGAATGTGGAATTCTTGGGGGCGTCATCAAAGATCTACCTCTTTTCTTTTTGATAAAGAAACAATTTCATTGATGAAATTAAATATTGGAATGAACTCCAAACACCTATAGGAAACTTACAAAAAAGATTCTCTATTAGAGATTAAATATGATATATGATGTAGCCTAAGTAGCCTCAAGGAGTAATACTTCCAGAATCAAGATTGTGAATCTTTTATTCGAATGGATAATATGCTTTATACAAGAGGGAAAGACTCCTATTTATAGAGTTTTATCACATGTGGGGGTAAAGGGAATTAACTTAGAATATTAACTAATTACCCTAATAACCCCTATTCATCTTCCATCAAAATAGGAAGGCTCTTTTAATACGAAAAGACTCTTCAAATTTTAATTTCTACCTTCTAATGTAGTTTGAATGATTTAGGGTATTTTCTTTAGGGGTGACTCTTTGGAAGCTTTGGTTGGAGAGGACGTCTGATTGTGGAGGAAAAGCTATGGACTTAATAGAACTTTTGGACTTTGGGGGATAACGTTTCTTCCCTTTTTGTACTTCCAGTTTTGTTTTTTCATCTCTCTTTACTTCTGTTTTTGATAACAGAAATAATTATATAGTGAGAATAAGTTGATCTTTCTACTTTGGAAGAAACTTTCTTTTGTGGAGCTTAGCTACCTCCTACCATCGTTTGAACAATCTATGGGAAACAACACTCAGTTAATTTAATATTTTGTCAGGTGGAGGATGGTTTTCCTTGAGATACTTAAATTTGGTGCAATTGTCTGACATAAATTTTTCTTGACAATCTGCATTTTCCTTTTAATTAATGATCGCTTGGAGGAAAGCAAACATAACATTTCTTTTTTAATTTCACTTAAGTACATATGTAAGTTACCTTTATGTGACACATATTTGTCACATTGTTGCCCACATACATCCAGTTTGTTAACGTTTGTTTTTACCTGCAGACTCTGGATTCCTTAGAACTTTGGATTCTAGTATTAAACGCAACACAACAGTTATTAAAAAATTAAAGCAGATAAATGAAGAACAACGAGAAGGGCTGATGGATGATTTGCGAAATGTAAATATGAGTAAGTTTGTTAGCGAGGCCGTTTCTGCCATCTGTGATGCCAAGCTTAGAACTTCTGATATTCAGGCTGCCGTTCAGGTAACCTCATTCAGTTCTGTTGCTTTGTAGTTCAATTTTGTTGTAGTTGAGTGGTGTGGCCAAAAGATTTGGACTAAAGTGTTCTACTAATATCACTGTCAACTTTTCATAATTTCCCTTTCTCCAATTGGATTAATATATTTTCTTTATCTTACATTGCCATTTTACCTTTTAGCCATGTAATTGACTTTCAATTTATTGTTTCATTTATTTGATGAGAAATGAGGATAGCAGCCAGGATTCTAGCTGTGCTATGGAGTATTAGTTTGGGAATGAACTAATGGGTGCTAAATCTAGTGATTCAAATCTTGGGTGGGAGTATGGTCCTGATGCTTCAGCACCCCCTTTTTTTCTTGTTTTACAGACACTTTTTAGTTTTTCTTTTGGTATTCTTTTTATATTTGGGTAGAAAAAGACTCACGGGACCAAATTAATCTTCAAAGACATAGATTTATGAGATTATTGGCATAGTTTGATACCATACTTCACATGTTGAACAACAAAAACAATAGAAGTTCAGGCACTAATCTATATTCTTATGTGTTTCCTTGTCCCCTCTCCTCCAAAAAAAAAAGATCTGTTCGCTCCTTCACCAAAGGTACAAAGACTTCTCACCATGCCTAATTCAAGGACTCTTGAAAGTTTTCTTTCCTGGAAAGTCTGGGGATGAGTTGGATGCTGATAGAAATTTGAAGGCCATGAAGAAGCGCAGCACTCTCAAACTTCTTATGGAACTTTTTTTTGTTGGAGTTGTAGAAGACAGTGCCATTTTCAATAATATTATCAAGGATCTTACAAGTATTGAACATTTGAGGGATCGAGATACTACCCTAACTAATTTGACTCTCCTTGCTAGCTTTGCTCGGCAAGGAAGAATCCTTTTGGGTCTACCGCCTACTGCACAAGATCACGAGGAGGTAAACAACTTTTTCTCAATTTCTACACACCCACAGCACTGTTCAGTGTTCACGCAACTTCTGTATTTGTTTCTTGTGATTTTTCCAACTATTCTAACTGAGTGGTGCTTCTCACGATGATGTTGGTTACAACTGACTATGTGATTGTACTGTTGGTTTTTTTATTCTTGCTTTCCATATGGTTTATGAAACTTGTCTTTTTCCCGATCATGCTTTACTCTAGATTCACTGGGTAGCATTCTGTTTCAGTTTTTTAAGAGCCTCAATATTACTGCCGACCAAAAGAAATTCTTCAGAAAGGCTTTTCATACATATTATGACGCTGCAGCAGAATTGCTTCAGTCTGAACATACTGTAAGAGATTCACTATCTTCTCTAGAGCCAGTTATTTGATCTATCATTTACTCTCATATTCCCTTTTGTTTCCCTCTTTCAATTCAAAGTTTAGGTCATGTTTTGGTTGTTTATTATTAATTCATTAGGATGTGTTTATTATTTTTTAACTTAGCCCACAAGAAAAAGGCAACTAAATGACGATTTCTTTCCTTCTTTCTTAGTGAAAGTTGTTTCTATTAAAAAAATGTTAACAAAATGACAATGCCTTCTTTTTCATGAATATTTTATACTTGCATATTTTTATTACTAACTAATTTCCATCATGATGAATTTAAGAATATATTTTACATTTTTAATGATATATTTGCCTATCACATTTGTTTAAATGGCAGTCACTTCGCCAAATGGAGCAGGAAAATGCAAAGATCTTGAATGCAAAGGGAGAGCTTAATGATGAAAATGTCTCTTCTTATGAGAAGTTGCGAAAATCTTATGACCATTTATACAGAAACGTCTCATCGTAAGTTGCATTATAACACTCATGGTACTAGGAATCTAATAATCAATTGATGACTTGATAGATGTTTGGAATGCTTATACCTCAACGTTGTCCATGTCAAAATCTGACATTTGTGGCACAATTTGCTAATGAATTCTTCATTGTACCCTGCATTGAATTGAAACTTCTTATTTGTATTTTTTTTTCTTTCATCTAATTGATAATTGTTTATTCTTAATGATTTGCCCCTTGTTTGATGAATACTGATTTATTCTTACAATATATTTCTTATCCTTGTATTCTGCTGAAGCAGTTTCTTATTTAATATAATCTGGAAGAATTTCTAATGCAAATATGAGTAGTTCTTTTTAGCCAAGTATTGCACACAATATTCAGAGCAGAGGTAGTCGAGATGCAATAGAGTAAGAGAAACTTAAGTTCTCTTCTAATAAGAAGGCATAGATGGAGATAAAAATTGCTCGCTTAAAGAAAAATAAGATGGGCAGTCAATTTCTTCATGTAAAGTAAATTAATGAAATGTGATGAAAATCTTATTTTTGGAGCCCACCACAAATTAAAATAGATCCAATGGACTATTTTTCATTTGCAAATTAATGGAATTCTAAATTACACAGCTTTGCAGAAGCACTTGATATGCAACCCCCAGTGATGCCAGAGGATGGCCACACGACCAGGGTTTCTGCAGGAGAAGATGTTTCATCGCCTGCTGCTGGGAAAGATTCTTCTGTAATTGAAGCCATATGGGATGATGAAGACACCCGTGCTTTCTATGAATGCTTACCAGATCTCAGGTTTGGGTTGGTCAGATTATATAGTTTGCTGAGATAGTTTGGGGAAAATTTGTCTTGCATCCGTCTTAAAGTAGACTTCTATTGATTACCTAGACTTAAAGATACTTTTGGAAATTACTTTCAGGACATGCTCATGCATCTTGTGATTGTCAGTGTCATTCATGTTTACTTATAGGGTAGTCCATTGTGTCCATACAAGACCTATATTTGTTGTTTTATAAGAATATTAATTAGTCTATTGAATGAGCTTGTCACTTCCCAGGGCATTTGTTCCAGCGGTACTGTTGGGAGAAGCAGAACCTAAAGCAAATGAGCAATCTGCAAAGCCGGCAGAAAATCTGGCTGTAATTTCTCTCACCTGCAATTTTTCCTTTAAAATTTCAAAATTTTTTCCACTGTTCTATGATAGTCTCTGAACTCTTTCACTTTTCCCACGACTGCTACTCAACTCTTTCACTTATCAAAAATTTTCCTTCTCTCTATGTGTTGGATTGGCTCACATGATTCTTTTTTGCCATAATTTGAAATCAATCAAACATAAGTTAGGTTTTAAATGGTCTTTGCTTTAGGAGTACGTGGATTTATTTTCTTGGTTTTTAGATGTAATTTCAATTAGTATTCAAATAAACTAAGTTGATAATGTCAATAATTGTGGTCTGGCAATGTATCTAGAACTTTGAACACAATAATTTGTATTGAGACGAGAAATATAGAAGTGTTCTTAGTTTTGCCTATTTTAATTATAACACAATCTAATATATATTTTGTATTTCTAGCCTTTCAATATATATATATATGTATGTATGCATAATGTATTTATGTATGAATTGTGTGTGTTTTCTCGTAATACCTTTTTCCAGTAGTTCTGTATGGGTAAAAATAAAAGAATTTTGGAAAATAGTACTTGGTTATTCTTTTTAATGTTCCAATGGTTTATTGTGAATGATAGCTAAATTTTTTGTTTATTAACATATTAAAAATATTGTTTCCTGAAAAAGATAAATAAAATGAACTGTCAATGGAAAGTTTAAAAGTGTTCTTCTGAAAAGGATACGAGTCTCACTATTATTAATATTGAAGTTAATGAGACAGCTCAAAGTACATGAGGGATATACAAAGAGCAATATCCGAGCATCTCAACTAGGTTGACACCTCCTTAGCGCCCTCATCACTTCCAAAAAACGACAATACAAGATCAAACAAAATGCCACAAATACAAAGCCAAACAAAAAGATAAAATAATCTGTCCACGGAAAAATCATAAATCATAGGAAGCAGGTTGAGAACAAAGAAGAATAAGAATAATAACCCATGATTGAGGGTTGAGCCGAAAGTCCTGATGATCAAGAACTTCAAGGTGGGACCAATTTAACACAGTATCCTGCGAAGAGTAATCCTGAAAATCTTTGGATAGAGAACACCATGAAGATGCATTCAAACGAGCAGAATCAAAACGTTCCATCCAAGTTGATGGTTTATCATGGAAAACTTTTTGGTTTCTTTCAAACCATATTTCAACTAAGAGGGCTTTTACTGCGTTTACCCACAATAAATCAGTTGTCTTCATCTTCAAGACTGGACCGGCTAGAACTTGAGTCACACTGTTCTTAAAATCATGATCAAAAGCCCAACAAATATTAAATGCTTGGAGAAGACGGTACCAGAATTTAGATGCAAAGATAAAGTAAAATAAAAGGTGCTAAATATTTTCCATGTTACCAACACAAAGGGGGCAGGCATGAGGTGAGAGGACATGGGAGGGAAGCTTACTTTGAAGTATTGAAGCACAATTTAATTTTCCAAATAGCATAATCCATATGGAGATATTTACCCTTGTTGGACTATTAGATTGTCAAAGCCTTTTGTACAAAGAACTTTCCAAAGGAGAAGAAATTGAGAGATGCTTAACCAATGATTTTATCGAAAAGGAACCCGAGGTTACAAGGGACCAAAGTCTTCTATCCGGAAAGGAGGCTGGCTGTAAGGATGAAATATGAAATAACAAGGACTGAAAGCCTATTATTTCCTTATCATTAAGCAATTTTCTGAAATAAATGAACTAAGAGCTGGTAGAAGAGTCCTAATGATCTGAAACTGATCCATTTGGATTGAATGCAATCCTAACCAGTCTTGGAAATTTACACTCCAAAGTGATTGTCCGTCCATGGGTGCTTCCAAAATAGAATTCTGCTTCCATCACCTAATTTGAAGAGAGCCAATGAATCAATTTTGCGCCATTGCCTTGATATGCTAATCCAAGGACTCCTTAGACTCACGGTTTTTCTTCCACTTGAATGCCAATTGAAAGTACTGCTACCATGAATGCTTTTAATCACTTGACACTAAAGGGAATTTTGTTCTTTTGAGAAACGCCATCCCCACTTAGACAATAAGGCTAGATTCTTGTGCGTTCAACTTTCCCAATTGTTGCAAAAGTGAAATGGAGAGGGGTCCATTCAAAAGCACCAGATTCTAATAAGATGGGAAAATGATCTGAAGCGGGTCTTTCTTTTCTTGGAAGCTCTGGTATCGGCAAAGGATTCATCCCAATCAGCAGTTACTAGGAATCTATTCAGCAGAGAGCGTGAAACTGACCTTCCTTCTCTCGACCATGTGAATTTACAGTTGGATAACGGAATTTCTAGCAGCTTTGACTCTCTAATGAATTTATTAAATTTTCTCATTCCCCTTGTTAATCTTCCTACTAGAAATCTCTCTTGTACTTTTCAAATGATGTTGAAATCACCTCCCAAACACCAAGCTCCTGTACAGAGGTCTGAAAGAAAAGACAGCTCCGGCCAAATTTGGTTTCTATTTTGATAATGTGTGGGTCCATAGATGTTTGAAATCCAACATATTTTTCTATTGATTGTGCTGCATTTTACTGAAAGAGAATAGTCTCGTTTCAGAACTTCAATAATCGACAGTTTAGTCTCCTGATCTGCGAGCTTCATCATAGACCCAGCCAATTCCTTCTGAACTCCATAGTGCCTTTATAATAAAACTGTCAATCTCTTCTCTTTTAGTCTCCTGAATCAATACTATTTCTGGATTAACTTTCTTCAAAAGATTTTTAATAGCCAATTGTTTCGATTGGCCCATGGTTCCTCTAGTGTTCCATGATATAATCTTCATCTTTGCTACCTCTGCCTTATATCAATTCAATTTCACATGCTGCCAAGAATGGAACCAGCTCTTCAGGGGGAAAGATACTTGTTAACTTGCACAAAATTTCTTCTTTTGGGAAGGAAAACAATTTAATAAAATCTGGACCGAGAGAGTCACTGTCCTTCTCTGTCTCTGTCTGAATTATTTCTTCCTCAACTGGTTCAATTTCTGCATTACTTACACTGATGACTGATTCAAGGGAAGTTTAAAATTGTTAAAAGTTTTAATTATTGCTATACTATAATTTTCTATTTTGTTTAAATCTTATTTTCTATTTTATTTGACTGGATTATGATATTAAATAACATGTCATGAACATTATGTTTAAAATTTTAATAACAAAGAGAATTGGATATGTATGTAATTTGTGAATGGGGACTGGAGAAAAGGGTCTGGAATTTCTCAAGGATTTTCCCAAATTGGGAGCTTAGTATAAGAAATCTTTGGAAATTTTGGAAGGATTTTTATCCTAAGGAAATCAAAATTTTCCTAGAACAATCAAAATTTTCCTTTGGGAGCTTGCTTAGCCTTGGTGTTGTTAATACTGGTCTTACATGCATCTTTCTCCTTGGCATCTCGTGTGTCAACACATGCTGAATCTCCAACTCATTTATTTATGCATTGCCCTTAGGCATCTTGTTTCTTGCACATTATTTTGGAGTGATTCTGAAATCATTAAAATCTGAAATTGGAGTGACTTTAAGCATGACAAAGTGATTTTAACAATATCAAAATCACTCCAAGCATGTGCTTACTCATTATGGTTTATCCTGTTTAGTTTTCGATTGGCGTGCCTTATAGTAATTACCTTAGCTGCTGCTGGTGTTTCTCCCTAACTTCATCATATCAATGCGTTCTCCCTTTTAAATATGTATCATAATGATTTGATCCTTTTCTGAGGGGGCCCTATTCATATGATTTGATCCTTTGCTGTCCTTATCAGTTTGTTCCATGGTGTCTAAGAATTTTAATGCCTTCTATAGGAATCTGAAGCAGAACAAGGTCAGCAAACTTCCCTGGAGGCCATTGAGGTTTCTACAGATTGTTTACTACAGGATGGCAAAATTAATGAGAAAGGTGAGAAAGGGAAGGACAGAGAAGAAAAAGATAAAGAAAAGAATAACGATACAGATAAGGAGAAGGGGAAAGAAAAAGATGGAGATAGAAAGATGGAAAATGAAAAAGAAAAACTTAAAAATATTGAAGGAACAAATTTGGATGCTTTGTTGCAGAGACTCCCTGGTTGTGTCAGCCGTGACCTTATTGATCAGCTGACTGTAATTACTTCTCTCTCTCAGATTAATTTTGATTTTTTTAGATGGGATGGAAGGCTGGATCTTTGTTAAGAATGCAATGTTAATATTTTTGTATACTTGCAGGTAGAGTTTTGTTATTTGAATTCCAAGGCTAACCGGAAGAAGCTTGTGAGGGCTTTGTTTAATGTGCCTAGGACATCATTGGAGTTGCTGCCTTACTACTCCCGCATGGTTGCGACATTGTCAACTTGTATGAAGGATGTATCTGTCATTCTTCTCCAGATGTTGGAGGAGGAGTTCAGCTTTTTATTGAACAAAAAGGTTTCACTTTCAGTTCATATAACTTTTTTTTTTAATAGAGTTGTCTACTTTTTAATTTTTTTTCCGTTTTTATTTTAATCAAACAGGACCAAATGAACATTGAAACAAAGATTAGAAATATTAGGTTTATTGGAGAGCTTTGCAAGTTCAAAATTGCTTCTGCCGGCCTCGTTTTTAGCTGTTTAAAGGTATGAGTGGAGGACACACCTGTTGATGACACATCATGTTCTACTGCTCTATATATTTTGAAATCATATTTTTCATATGCGTGCCAAAATTTCCTCATATGTGGCCGATTGTGTCAAATTTCTGTAGGGTCTATTGGGATTATTTATTTATTTTTAAATTATAAAGCTTCATGCTTTTAATTGACTGTTCCAATCATTTTGGGTTTTATTCAATCAGTTTGCATCATTTTTATTACCTGTATTTCTTTTGTTTGGGGGGTAAGAATCAATTTTATTGATCAGATGATATCACAAAAATAGGGAAGGAAAATATAGCCCACAACTAAGGAAGATTAGAGAGAGGTTCGCATAGAGAGTAATTCCAAAGATCTTCACACAGAAAGTATTCAAATGTGATTGTTGGAAATAGTACAAAATTTGCGCAAGTGAGAGCTGATAAATAGTGTGTTGAAAATAAAGAAAGGCTTTCCTTTGTTGATGATGACTATTTTGTTTTTTCTTGTCATAAAAGCCAAAAGAAAGGTCCAACTGCAATTTGAACGAGCAATAAGCCTATGCTAGTTTATAAACCAGAAGTTGATGTTTCGTTGTGGTTGGAAAATTATGGTTAATTGATGAAGACATTTTCTCTTTTCGGCAGGCATGTTTAGATGATTTCACTCACCATAATATTGATGTTGCTTGTAATCTTCTTGAGACCTGTGGGCGTTTTCTTTATCGGTCTCCTGAAACTACAGTACGGATGGCTAACATGTTGGAGATATTGATGCGCTTGAAAAATGTAAAAAATTTGGATCCCCGACACAGCACCCTGGTAGAAAATGCGTACTATCTTTGCAAGCCTCCAGAGAGATCTGCACGGGTGTCAAAAGTTCGTCCACCATTGCATCAGGTATGGGATTCATCTCAGCAGTGTTCCCTAAATTTTTCCTACCTACAATTGGTTCAAATGTTGTTTCAACTTGTATCCTGCAGTATATTAGAAAGTTACTCTTCTCAGATCTAGACAAGTCTGCCATTGAGAATGTGTTGAGGCAACTTCGGAAACTTCCATGGAGTGAATGTGAGCAATACCTTTTAAAATGTTTTATGAAAGTTCACAAAGGGAAGTATGGCCAGATTCACTTGATTGCTTCTCTAACGTCTGGTTTGAGTCGATATCATGATGAATTCTCAGTTGCTGTTGTCGATGAGGTCAGTTCACTGAAAACATTTTCAACTTAAAATGGGACTTGTCCGTCTACCTGATAAGATCATTACCTATCTAGTGTGCTTGCTTTGTTGACGTCATTCCATATGCACATTTTCATGTTTATTAAGAGATGTTCAGTGTTTTTTTTAACCGTGAATAGATGCTTTCCTGTGATTAGAAACAAATTGTATTTTAGTAGTAGTAGTACTTGATTTAAATTTTTTCTGCAACTCAGAAGTACTTTGAATGTTGTAAAAACACAAAAACACATGAAAGTTCCAAGAAGAAAACTAATATTGCTTTTGGTTAAAATGCAATTGGCTCATATGTTTGATCAATTATCATTAATCTCTCTGTATAGCTACACTTTCTACTTCTCAGTAGTCTTTCTATATTTGTGTTCTCTTACTGGTTCCTTAACACATTATTCTTTCACTAATATATTTTTACATTTTCTTTTATCTTTTATCCACTTTATCCTATTAATTGTAAAGTTATCGATTTCATAAAAAAGAAAGGCATAGCCTTTTCTTAATTACATAACTCAACCACAAAATTTGATTAATAGCAATTTCTTAGTTTATTTACCTTTTAAAGAACTCCTGGGAGCATATTTTCAATCCTTTTGCAAAAGGAATAATTTAGCAGTTTTTCAGATTTGAAGTCTGGTTATTAGAAATCTGTTGCATGAAAGTTATTTTATACTACATGATGACTGTAGTTTGCATATTTGTTCAGGTTCTCTTTTTTATATCTGACTTATCTATTTTATTCATTTGGCGATTGTTAATTATCTCTATGATTTCTAGGTATTGGAAGAAATTAGGCTTGGACTTGAAGTGAATGATTATGGGATGCAGCAAAAACGCATTGCTCATATGCGGTTTTTGGGGGAGCTGTACAACTATGAACTTGTAGATTCATCTGTGGTCTTTGATACCCTTTATTTGATTCTTGTCTTTGGCCATGGCACTTCAGAGGTACGAAATTATTTTGTTGTTATTGATTATAATTTTTTTATTTTTTCTTTCACCTTGATATTTTAGTAACTCAACAGGGTTTCCCTTAATATATTTATATGTTTTATATATGAGGAAACTGAGAACTATATTTTAACGCAGTAAAAAGAACAACCTACAAGCATGGGTAGAGAGAATCACTCCCCTAAGTAACTGTGTAGGAAAGTCTTCCCGTTCTTATTAATCATGTAGAGATTAAAATAAATTTTGTTCGATCTTGCTCCACCTAGAAGCATCATGTTGCACACTAAAACAAAAAAAAACTGAAAAAAACCATCTGATCTTCAAATGTCCTAAGATTTCTTCTCTCCAAACGTTCTACGAAGCGCCAATGTCGCCCACCGCCCGATAATGCTTCTCTTTGATTGTTTATTAGTAATACTAGGGTTGTATATATTTATAAAATTCTAAATTTCATTGAGAAATATGAATGACTAGTTGTACTATACCTCAACACAAGTAGAAACCTTGGTTATAACTTGCAAGCAATCAATGGGGATTCCTTTTGCACTAGCCGCTACTAATGGCACCAAGGATCTTAGTAATTTAATCAAGTTGGATGGATATTCGGAGGTGTAGTTTCTGTCATTCTAAATTCTCTTTGTAGGATATGCAATCTGTTAATGTCCGATGAATGAAGTAGACCATATATATGTTCAATACTTGTGGAGGATGCTGAGTTTTGGTTTATGTAGTACAAGATTGTTTCTTTGTGCTTAGCCAAATGAATGTTTTATTTTATTCAAGTCTAATGTAATTGATCTTTGTTGCTTTCAGCAAGATGTATTGGATCCACCTGAGGACACTTTCCGCATAAGGATGATTATCACGCTTCTTCAAACCTGTGGTCACTACTTTGATCGTGGATCTTCAAAGAGGAAACTTGATCGATTTTTTATACACTTCCAGAAATATATTCTCAGCAAAGGAGCTCTTCCGTTGGACATTGAGTTTGACTTACAGGTCAGTTTATCATGTTAGATTAGAAGACTTATTTTTTGAGAGAATTTGTATACACGAAGGAAATCTAAGCTTAAGCTTACACATTTAAAACTTACAAAAGAAAAAAAGAGTTCTGATGTATACTGCTCTGATTTTTTTTTACTTTCTTCTACACTTGTATAGGTTTTTGTACAATGAGTGTATTACACACCTATTATGCCAATAAATGTACAAAATATTGCTCATTGTAATCATGTTCACATTTGCAAATATTCATGCAAGTTTTGGTCACTGGTGTCATTGAAGTTTTTGTGACCTCTGTCAATTTGGTGTATCTTTGAAAAGAGGAAAAAAGTACTGTTTTTTGCTAAATGCTCTGTAGCGCGTCTTCATTTATTTTATTCCTCATTCTTGCACGTCAATTATATGGTGAAGTTTGCCTTTTCAGGATTTATTTGCGGAACTGCAGCCGAACATGACCAGATACTCATCCATTGAAGAGATAAATGCTGCTTTTGTAGAACTTGAGGAGCATGAACGTTCGGTCTCAAATGACAAGCCCAATACTGAGAAACACCTTGATGCGGAAAAGCCCAGTAGAGCAACTTCCAATATCACCTCAGCTAATGGAAGGGACACAGTGAATGGCTCTAAGGAAAATGGTGGAGCTCATGAAGATGGTGCTGATAGCGACAGTGATACAGGAAGTGGCACTATTGAGGCAGAGGGACGTGATGATGAAGAGTCGGACTTGGAGAATAATCACGAGGATGGATGTGACACTGAGGATGACGAAGACGATGAAGAACCGGGTGGGCCTGCTTCCGATGAGGATGATGAGGTTCACGTTAGACAAAAAGTGCCTGAGGTGGACCCAAGAGAAGAAGCCAATTTCGAGCAAGAGCTCAGGGCTGTAATGCAGGCAAGATTTATTTTTATGATCACTTGCCGTACTCTTATGCTTCTAAACTCGAGGCTTCATTTTGATTTGATTAGTGCAACAGGGCACTTAAATTTCTTGAAGTTTATTCTTTAGTTTAAACCACTTAATTGATTTGTGAGAGCACTTGAGGATGCATTGGTTACTACAGTATAGACATTGTATTATTTTAATATTTCCTCAAACTTATTGATGAATATAAGTCATTCTGAATGCAGGAGAGTATGGATCAGCGCAGGCAAGAGCTTCGTGGCCGACCAACATTGAATATGATGATACCAATGAATTTGTTTGAGGGGTCGACGAGGGACCACCATGGAAGGGGGGCTGGTGGAGAGAGTGGAGATGAGGGATTGGATGAGGATGCTGGTGGAAGCAAGGAGGTTCAAGTGAAAGTTCTTGTTAAGCGTGGAAACAAGCAGCAAACCAAGAAGATGTATATCCCCCGTGATTGCACACTTTTACAGAGCACTAAACAGAAAGAAGCAGCAGAGCTAGAAGAGAAGCAAGATATTAAGAGGTTAATCTTAGAGTACAACGACCGGGAAGAGGAGGAACTTAATGGACTAGGCTCCCAAACAATGAATTGGATGCAGACAGGGGGCAATAGAGTTCCTACTCGGGGAAACAATTGGGAAGGTTCGGGTGGGAGGAGCGGTGGTTCGCGTCATCCCCATCATCGGTATCCTGGTAGTGGCGTGCATTATAGTAGAAAGAAGTGAGTTGACTGCAATCCATTAGGGAAGGATTTAATTTGTCACAACATTTTGTCAACCGTCGCTTACTTACATATAGATCCAGCGACTTAGCGCCTACAAGTCGAGCTCTATTCAGTGCTTGAACATGAAGAAGATTAAGGAAACCGTGGATGATGAAATAAGAACTCTAGATTACCTATTTTTAGCAAGTCAATTGACAAGGCCACAAAGAAATGAAGAAAGGAGGGTTTGAGGGGTTCAGTTTGTACATGGTGTAGGGGTTGATTCCTATCTATTTTTAGGATCATTGTTTCTTGCTATTGCATGAAAAAAAATGGTTTTGTTTGGAACTAGTTTATAAAGGAATAGCTGCAGAATTACTTGGAGGTACAGTTCTTGTGTTTGGCAGTCTTGGGCATTTGGCTAGTTAGGTCCCAAGGCAAAACACAATCTTGGAAGGTGAATTGTATTTTGGTTCAATACACAAGTTTATCATGTGGTGTTCTATTATTATCATTATAAATACAAGTTATGTGAAAAATTACTACTTTCTAACTTCTAGCTTTCAATTTTGGAGCCTTAAAAATGAAGTAAAATAGAAACAATGGAATAGTAGATTGTCATTTGAGATGTGTGTTGTTTCAATTGGAATTATGATGTTTGTTTCAATGCTTAGAGGCCCTTTTCACAACACCCAAGATACGCACAATTTTCCAATTTCATAGACTTTACTTATTCCTTAAGTACATAAACTTTATATCCAGAAAAGAAGAACGAAAAAACAGAAACGAAAGTTCTAAGACTTTATGCACTATGGTTTGATACAGAGAGCATAGGATGATTACTTGTTTGTACAAAATGTAGTAATGAGAACAAAAGCGAGTTGAGTTGGTTGATCAGGGAGCAGATTGGCGTTGGAGAAGGTCTGAGAGAGGATCTGATTGGAGTTCTACGAACATATTGAGCTAGACTAAGTGACGGAGATGGCGGTGGGGAGGTGGTCTGGGAGAGGACCTGATTGGAGTTTTACGAACATATTTTCGAGCCCAGACGTGTTTTCCATTGATGGAAAACTTAGCCTTGGTTCTTGCTTCAAGGACGAGGTCAATGGAGGACTCTGTTTTCACCACCAGCCGGGCGTACAACGGTTGCTCGGGTGGGTGTGCCTCTTGCATGTGAATGCTCTCTATGAAATTCCCATATCTTCTGCTCAAACACCACAAATATATGTAATATTAGAAGCTTAAATTACATTTTAGTTCCTCCCTAAAAGAAAAATGGGAAGAAAAAAAAAAACCATTTTAGGTGTCTTGATTTATTAAAAAAGCAACTCTAACAACCATCTATATTCATGCACAAAAAAGAACAAAAGAAAATTGCATTAGTCAAACTTGGTAAAAAGAAAAAAAAAAAAAAGGAAAAAACCCAAAGTTGCTCTTTATGCTATTTTCTTTAATAAAAAATTTATAGAAAGAAGGTATTTTGTGTTCCTTTATTTGCTCCACTCGGAGATTAACTTCCCTTCAAATTCGAATGATATAGAAAACAGGTAGGATTTCACCATTTGCCTCAATTTCTTCCCTTTTATATTTTTATATATAATTTAGGTTCAATTACTAAACTTGATATTCCTTTTTTTCAAAACCATAGATACACAAACTAGAAAATTTAGAATTAAATAACAAGATTATTTTGTTTTATAATTCTATTTAAAAATTTTAAATTTAATAGACTAAAAAATAGCACAAAATTTCATAAAAAAAAAAAAAAAAAGCTCCAATATCCGACTTTTTCCCCACAATAATTTAATATACACTTTTATGAAAACTTAACAATATGTGTCATAAAGAAAATCTCTGACCCTTCGCTACAATCTAAAAATCTTTGACAAAATTTTCGACATGCAGAGGAATATGGAGAGATATATGGGAAAAAGAACCAAGAATTAATTCATTACTTAATTATTAACAAAATTAAAATAAGAAAAAAGAAAAAAAAAAACCTGCCAAAATAGTCTCTAACTTCATCTTCAGAAATTGGGTATCCCTTCGAGAAAGTCAGAAAAATGGTCCTTTGATCCGCCGGAACCACTTCCCCTTCTTGTTCTTCTTTCCCACTTTTCAACTCCAAGCTACTCATTCCACTCCGAATCGCCGCCGTCGAACACTCTCCCCCCAGGCCTAAAAACCCAAAACTGGGTACAAAAAAATTAGTCACCGGAGGAGCCCCCTCAAAGACCCTTCCACGGCCACCCCCTTCGCCTTGAACTGCCGGAATGGATACGGCGGCGGGGGCGCGTGATATCGCGCGCCGTGTATGAAGCGTTTGGAGAATATCAAGAAAGGCTCTACGGCAGATATCGTTACACATCTTGGCAACGCCAGGGAGGATTTCGAGCCGGTTGTGGTGGACGAACCGGAGAGAAACCGGAGTTTTAGAAACGTGTTGAATGAGAGGAATGTCCAGGGTCGAATCCGGTTCAAATGGAAATTTGTCGTTTTGTATACAAGCCAAGGATATGACGGCTTCATCACAAAGTGCATCAACCAAAACGTCGGGCAGACCCAACATTTTATGAACCAAATTCGACTCTTCACCATATTTCTCAAGCCAAAGCCAAAATCCCATCACTCGAACCGACTCCTCCGGCTCCCGACCCAGGGAAAAAACCATTCGACTAAAAAGGCTTCGGTCGATCGTGTGAAACAGGTTGAATTCTTCTTGTGTTATAGTGTAATTTGTATTAGTATCTTGCAGAGACGAGGACGAAGAAGCCATTGTTCTAATTATTAAAATTAAAAAGAAAAAGAAGAAGAAAAGAAAGCTAACTTGGTTCTTTAAGAAGAGAAGAAGAAGAAGGGATTAGTGGAAGGGCGTTGGTATTTAACAGGGTTGAAGAGACACCATTGATGGAGTTTAGAATTTTGAATGAAACGATGCATTTAGAGGGTAGAGGGTTTCCACTGCTTGCTCTTGTTGTAGAAAACAAAGCCAAACTCCATTAACATATTTCCAAACAAAGACTTGCTGCTCCTCTCAAGATTTGGCAACTAAAACTTGCCATATATAACGATAGGGATTATCCTATCCCTAGAGTCGTCACAATGTGACTGACAGAATTACTCGTTGCATGCAAGAGAGAGAAAACTTAATTAGGTCAATTGGTAAATTTCACTCCTTTCTAAAATCAAAAATTAGAATTTAATCCATACCTTTTCATAATTAGAATCAAAACCATAATGATTTGTTATAATTTTTAATAATAAAACAACTAAATTCTATTTCTTTTTTTGTTTCAAAACCATAACCACCAAGTTTTAAATTTAACTTAGTCTTTTTTATAACTAGTAAAGTTAAAGTCATATACTCACATACATAAACTATTTCAAATCTCTTTTATCTTAGATGTTGAAATTTGGAAACAATAATAATATCAATACAATAATAATAAAAGTAACGAAAGAAAGAAAAGAAAAATATAAAAAGAAATGTATGTGAGTTTAATTCCGGCTTTTACAGCTTTTAATATATATATATATATATATATATATATCTAATTTAAAGTTTCAACTTCAATAATTAAGATTTCGAGTTTAATTAAGGTTTTGTGAGTTTAATTAAGGTTTTGTGTTCAATAGGTTATATAGAATGTGACTTCGAAAACAACTCTTTTTTTTTTTTATAATTTGTTTTCATTTAAACATTTTTTCATAAGAACTACTTGAAATTAATTGAAACCAATCATCATTAACTAATTACAAATATAATTACTTGATAGTTTTATTTCATTGGTTCTTTACATTTTATTTAAACATAAGTATGAGTTTATTTGTTTATATATATAAACTAATTTATTGAACTAAAATAAAATTTATGTGTATATTAAATTATATATAATCTATTTATTTATTAAATTGGAGTTGTTAAAATGAGAGACTATAATTTAAATTTTAATATAATTTTCTAAACTATAAATTTTAATTGCAAAAAATTAAGAAAAATTGTTATATAACAAAAAAAAAAAAAGCAAAACTTTCAAGAGGTTGGATAAATTTTGCTATATTTTGTTTCAATATTTTTATTTTTTAAAAGAATTTCTTCAATTAATTAATTTTACTAACATATAAAATAAAAAGTTAAAAGTGTGAGTGGGATTATATTAATGTCGAAAAGAAATGCTTACCCTTATTTTCATCTCAATTTCCTAAATCTAAGATTATTAGTTACTTAAATATAATCCAGTTGTATATCACTCGTATATGTTTAACGATTACATATAATATCATTTGATTTTTACATGCTTCGATTTTATTAATGCAACCTAAGACACGAAATAAAATAACAACTTATTTTATTAAAAAATAACAAATAATTAATTGCAAAATAATGAGTTTAGGAACACAAATATATGGTGTTTTTTTCGTTCCAAAATGTTTACCATGATAAATTTTTATTGTGAACAAAAAGAGTACAATACTCTTTTTATGTATAGACAATAACCAGTGGCGGATTCAGAAAATTGATTGACAGACTTCGAGTTGTAACTTAGGAAAAAAATAAAAATCTACATAGAGAAGATTGGAATGAGGACTTACAAGCATAATTACCACTAAATTGCATACAAATACTAAATATTATTTTGTTTTATTTATATATATCATATAAAGACAATAAAGTTGAGGGAGGGAAGGCTCGAGCCCCCTGGGCCTATAGTAAATCTGTCGGTAACAACAACCATATGAAAGGAGATGAGTTGTAATGAGAACAAGTGTGTCGAGCAACTGTTGATGAAATTTTTAAAAAATATCATTATTACAAAATCCTCGTTTAATTGTGAGCTTGAAAAGGAGAAATGTTAAGTAAATAAGTTGCATGTTGTCATCCAAAGTGAGATGGCTAGGAGATTATATTTGCTAATCTTCACACGTAAGTTGTCATCCTAGGCGAGAAGACTAGAAGATTTGCTAAGTTCTTCACGCACATGTCGCCATCTTAGACGAGATGAGATGTAATAATGATATTATATGTCTTTTAATACAAAACCTTTAGGAAAATTGCACAAAATTACAAAAACATTTTTAAAAAATAGCTATATTGAGAATATGGCAAAATTAGTGATAACATACAACTATCAGACGGTAATCATAGGATTATCGACTTTTAAATTTATTATTTTTGTAATTTAGAAAATGTAGTGACATGTGTTCTATTATAATATATTTTTTTGCTATTTTTGTAAGGGTGAGCCCAAATCTTTATGATAGTGACTCATGAAAGAATCAAACGTTTTAATTTCGTTTTATGTATTTAATTCTCAATGTTTTCCTCCCTTAATTACAAACATTTCCATAATTAATTTTTCCTATTTAATTAACAACATCTCTTTTAGTCTCATCCACCATGTAAAACACTTTTCCTTCTTCATTTTGATATATGAGAAAAACATAGAAAAACTTATTTTTCAAACTATATTTCTATGGTTTTTCGAGCAACAAAAATGTCCATTTGAGTGTTGGTATTCCAATCAATCTCAATGCAATTTGGATCGAAGAACACGATTGTTTTATTCTGGGGACTACAAGGCTATATAAATTTGTTTGCACAAAGGAGTAGAGCCAGGAAACGTCTTAAAGAAGCGAGATCCGCGACTCAGCCTTTCTTTATTAACTAGTTTCTATTTTGTAGTAGGCGTTTGACTAGACAAGTTGATCAAGTAGACAAATTGATTAGTACATGATAAGTTATTGGAGCTGATCCTTAGGCATTTTGATCATCAGACAAGACGAGACATCAAGCGGTCAAATTAGACATTATGTATAAACAAGGCGAGATACTACTTATACCAAGCGAAATACAAGACAAATTCGTGAATTGTCTAGACGTTAAGTCTAAATGTTACATCTTTTCAACACATTACTTCTTCTAGGCAAATTGTTCCAAAAGCAAGAGACGGTGACTACAACAAAATTTACCACAGGGGAGGAGAAAGAAAATTTACCCCAAAAGATCAATTTGATTCCACCAATATTTACCCCAAAATTTACCACACGTGAAAGTTATAAAAATTAAATAAATTTAAAATCGAATTTTCGATTTTTCATATTAGCTTTACAAAATTGATGTTTTAAGTAAATTCAAGAACGATTTTCAAATAACATTTTGTGTAATGTTTAATTTATGAAAGCTCAAGATTTAATTTATTTAATTATAAGTTCAACACATGGTTTCTTGAAATGCGTGTTCAGTAGAGTTGAACTTTGTACTTGATTTGATGTCACGTGGTTTTGTCTCTATTATTTAATTTTCTGATTTTCTCTCAGTTAATTCATTCACTCAATGTATGGACGTTCTCGAACATCCATACATTAGGAGTTGAACTTATGCGTGTGGACATTCTCAAAGTTGGATTGTTGGGGCCTTCAGGACTTGAGCCTCGAGGGGTAATTTAGCCTTTAGAGTTATTCTTCTCACCTTTGGGATAATTTTAGCGATTATTGCAAAAGTTTATGAATTTCAAAGAAAAATAGCTTTTTTATTTATAGAGTTCCGAGATTGATTTTATGTGGATTTGGGCTGGTTTAATCTACGAGTCTTGCATTTGGATTCAACAATATAGATTTAGGTTTTATATAGCATTTGGACTAAATAAAGTCTATTTTCAAGCTCAATTTATCTTTAAACCTATAAATAATAATATAAAATTAGACCAAATTAATTTTATTCGATTCAATGGTGACCATAAAACAACTTAGCATCATCGAGATTTAGCCAATTTATGTTCTTCATTCCTATTTGGAACACATGTCAACTTCCTAGTTGATAATGATTTATATAATTCCATCCTTAATTAATTAGAGAGATGACGTAGTCATTTATCATTGTTTGGTTTGAAATTTCTCGTTCAACGATAATGAATTGATATACTTATAAAAGTTTGAAGTTTAACTTGATATAATTATTAGTCCATTTAAATTCATTCCATAAAAGGACTAGACGTTTTGAAATATAAAAAAACAAAAAATATACACCAACATAATTTTGAGAACTCGAAAGTATATATTTTCGAACAAATTAGAGATACATAACTAAGTGAGTTTTAAAGTTGAATGATTTTCATTTTGAAATATAAACAACTAAATATATATACTGTTCACGTGATTTAAATCATGAACACAAATGTATTTTTGCAACAAATTATAGATATCCAACTAAATGAGCCTTAAAGCAATGAATAATTTTCCTAAAAACAAAAAAAAAAAAAAAAAGGAAAAAGATTTTTATAATTGAAAATGATCATTTTAAAAGAGAGTAGAATAATTTTTCTCTTTTTTTTTTTTTTTGAAAATATATTATTAAAAAAACAATAAAATTAGTGACAAGAGATTGAGGGAAAGCATACAAAAGTTTTAGGTAGATTTAACTTATTTTCATATTTGTAATTATTAATTAGCACATATTAGGCAATTAGCGAGTTTCCATATTTGTAATTATTAATAAGCATTAATACAAATATTTTAAAATTTGACTTTGATTTTTTATTTATTCATGAAATTTGAAATAAAACAAAAAGATGATGTGGTTAGAGTTGAAACCTGAATGAGTCGAGTTCTCTCTAACTTTCCCTTTATGCTTCCAATCTCAGCTGCAAGATTGTCTGAGTTTCCAATTTCTGATGCTTTTTGTCCTTCATCTCGTTCGAACAAGCACTAAGATAGTCTCATATATATCATGATTCAACTCAATCCAACCAACATAATTATATGAAAGATTCAGGTCTAGAACAATTCTTCATAATTCAATTTTGGTCTTTTTTCCCCATCAATTTCAGTGTCTTCAATATCGTTCTTCACCGTTTATTTCGTCCTTTTGTTTTTTTCAACCTTTCAGTTAGTTGTCTTTCTTAATTTCTCACAACATTCTACTTTACCTAGATATTACTTGCACATATATACCACTTTTTTTATTGCTAACTTTATTATATTGCTTACACATATATACAATATCACATATACCTAGATATTACTTGCACATATATACCACTTTTTTTATTGCTAACTTTATTATATTGCTTACACATATATATCACTTCATATATACAATATCACATATATAATGATATACAGTAAGATGAATGTTGGGGTGTGGATTTGAATCTGAGACCTCTTGTCCACAGAAACATACAAGTGCCAGTTGAGCTAAGCTCATGTTAAACTATTAGTTATATAAACATTTATATTTTAAATATACTGCAAACTAAATGTAGTAAACTACATCATTCCTACATGATTTGAGTTTAAATTATATGTTTATATAGTAAATATTACTAAAACAGTAGTAAACGACACATTCTCAATGTGTCTATAATATACGGTGATAATATCATACATACATACTATCACTTTATATATATTTTAAATGATCAATATATACTTTAATATATTTGTAAGCTATGATAGTTTTGTTTTATGCTTTTGTATATATATATATACCCATCTTATTTACAATATTAATATATAGTGACATCTAGTTTTAATATTTTTTTGGCATTTCAGTTTATTTTGATGGTGTTTTTAACGAATCTAACAATTACGTTAGTTTTAGGTGTTCGAAATAATAATTGATGAACAATGTGCTATAAAATTTTTTTTGTAGAATATCCTTAGATCCAAGTTAGGTAGTTTTATTGATATAAACAATATTGATATATACAATATTGATATATACATTTGCTTAGATCTTATATAATATCATAAAGAAGGATTTGGCTATAAGGAAAGGATAACAATGTTTGGGTTTACCATATAATAACAATGAACATTGAACATTGAACAACATATTGCCCTTATTTTCCATTATGTTGTCCTTCTAGCAATTTCTTTGGGTTCATTGTTCTCAAGTTCATTTCAAACTAAAATCTATTTAGATAGGGGTCGCTTTTTTGAAAACATAGATATGTCTAAGCTAGATTCCAACTTTGCACGATATATTTTCAACCAAATCTTTGTTGAAACAGTCCGTTCAAGTCATTGCTATTAGAGACAATTTTCAATACTTTAAAATCAAACAAGGAAGTGTTGATTTTGGAGTGAGATTACAAATATTGGTTATTGCGTGCTCATATTATTTTCATGGGGATAGGACATTATAGGTTCTTAGTTGGTTCGATTTTGAATATACATGTTGGAATGAACTGCAATGCCAAAAAATATTAAAACTAGATCATAGACAGGTTACCTTTACGGTTATCAAGGACTTTAAAGAACAAAATAAGTTTAGTTGGTTATGAATTATCCACTTCCAAAGATATAGTTCATTTAGTTCGTGATGAACATTGTTTAATCATATCTTACCAAAAACCATGACGTGCACGTGAGACTGCGTTGGATGAGATTAGAGGTTCTCTTGAGGAATCCTACAGGATGAAACCAAATTTGCTTATATGTTGCAACTTAACAACCCAAGTATATTGGTAATATACGTCGTTGTATATGTAACTTATTTTCATTAAAAATATGTACCATTAATGTTTATATTTGTCATGTTCATATGTTTTATTGTTGAATACCAAGTTGATGCCGATAGTAGATTTTAATACTTCTTCGTGACATTATCTGGTTCTATTTCTGGTTGTCAATATTTTCGTTAGTCATAACTATTGATTGAACAAACATGAAGAATAAGTCGAGGTGCTCTTTTATCTGCTTTGTCCTGAAGCCAATGATCAAATATTACCACATACCACTAGCTTTTTGTGTGGTCGATTCTGAAAATAATTCCTCTTGGATGTGATTTTGCAATCAATTAAAGCGAATAATTGGTAGTAGGAATGACATTGTCATAATATCCAACCGACACAAAAGTATATGCAAAGAATCGAAATCTACCATCGTCTTACATTGCATGTGCCTGATTCATTTACGTAGGAACTTAAAGTTGAAGTATAGATCAATATTCGGTACCGTTTTTCATGCATGTGGCAAGACTTATAATGTTGTTGACTTTGAACACCAAATGCATTTATTCGAATCTAATGCACCTAGTATACGTGAGAAGTTACAATCGATCGGTTTTTCTAGGTGGTCTTGTGCCCTTCTCACCACTCAGTAAATATAATATATATACGATTTAACAAAAGTACTTACCTTCATTTTTATTGCTTTTTTTTCTATTTTTTTTCTACTTCTCTAAGTAAAATTGTGATAGACCATATCATCTAAGCACTCATTTTGTTCGTCATGTTAACCATGAATATATACGCAATAGTATATATATAGATATACATATGTGTATGATATAAAGAACTTTACATATACTTTAGAGGATAACAACACACCTTCGTATTTTCATTTTCATTATTGGTTTTTCATTTATGTCAGTTTGTCCATCATGATTAATATTTCTCATATTATCTTCTCCATAGTCCAATCCAATATTTATTTGACCGTTCCCTCCATCACGATCCTCATCCCTTTCTTTCATATTTTCTTATTCAAAATTCTTTTTATCAGTCAATTTTCTTTAATCCCTTCAACCTCTATAATCAGTTTGTCCAGCTTATTGTTTAATTCTTCACTATTTTGTGATCATGATTTTCTGAAATCTTAGGAAATACTCCGAATATAAGAGTTAATACCCCCAGCTTTTTTAAAGCATTCCCCTTTTTCGAAATGTCTTTTTTCACTCTCATGGAGCATACTTCCTTCCATGAAATCTTCCTCTGAAAACAAACACTTGAATTCAAACGGTTGCAAGAATTTAAAATGCATATGTAATCAGTATATTTTGGTATATTAGATATACACATAGTTAATTTAAATTGAGAACAATATACATAGTCTTAATACAATACCAGATCATTGTCAAATACCCATTCAACCAAGTTTTTCACTTTGTGTGGTCGTTGGAAGATTGATTAATTCTCTTAATGTTTTAATTAAATTTAAATTTAAATTTAAATTTGATGTATTTTGATCAATATTTTAAAAACGATGTGGAGTTAATAATAGTAGTATGAACTGGATACAATCAAAATAACAAAAGAAATGAAAACATAAAGATTAATTACATAAATTTTAAACAAAAAAAATCATCCCTAAACTTTATATTATTGGTAAAATTATCAAATTATCATGAACATTATTATCAAATAGATTGAGAAAAAAAAATATACAACTAAAATAAAAGAAGAAATATTCAGATTGAAAAAATATGAAGGTGTAAAACAAAAAAAATTAGAAATAATAAATTATTACAAAAATCATTAAATTAAAAATAATTAAGTATATAATTATTAATATATGATTAAGTAAATATGTGAAAAAAAAAAATCAAAACTATAATATATGATTATGTAAATATTTTTTTTTTTCACAAATAATAAATAAGGAAGGAAAGAGAGAAAAATGGTAAAGGAAGGTTTAAAATAATTATAAAGAAAAATTCCCTAAAAGTAAAAAAAAAAAGAAAAAAAAAAACTATCCGTTTTACCTTATTTATTTTAAACTCACCCATTTTTCTTCATTTAAATTCAAAACTATCCTACTTTTTCAAAAAACACCAAAAACCTTTACATTTCTTCACCTCTTCGCGCGAGTCTCCCACCATGCCCAATGTGTTTGAAAAGCCAAATGTCCACATGAAAAAAAAGATTGTTTTGAAAGGGAAGGGGAAGGGATTAATGTCTCCATTGACCCTGTTATGTGTTTGAAAGAGAACCCCAATCAATCTATCTATCTATCCATCTCAAGAGTATTCTGATTCATCAACACATAAAAGTGTAGAGAAGATGAAATTCTCATACGTGATATGGGTCCTCTCCTTTCCGTTCCTTCTCTCAATTCTAACACAAATTCTTTGGTTTCAAATATCTCATATCATTCTCAATCTCAATCTCAACAATAAAACAAATCCCATTCAAACTTTTATTTGAATGTTTGTGTATTTATTTATTCAACAATAAAACAATATCTCATATCATTCATGAGTACTTATTTGAAAGCTGATTGTTGTTGTTCACTAATTTCTCCGGACGGGTTAATTTTGATTCTTATAGATATTTGGTCATCATCTATTTTGATTTTCATTTACAATGAAACGACTTCAATTCGTTAAAGTTACGAGAACACAAAGTATAATTTTTTGAATTATAATAATTTCTTTTTCCTTTTTTTTGTTTAAGAAAATTGAATTCTTAAAATTTAAAACTAATTATTATTATTATTATTATTATTTTGAAGCCGTTTCATTTCTATTGTAATCATTTTCCTAACATTAATAGTTTGCCAAATTTCAAAAACTTCTCTCTCTATCCTCAGATTCGCTTCTCAAAAAATGATTCATAATCAATGAAAAGCTCCAATCCCTCGTTATGGCCTCCAAGAACGGATTTCGAATATCTCAACCCTCAGGTTCTTTGCTTTTCGATTGTCTGTTCATAGTTTCTATCTACTCCGATTCTTTTATCTCGGTGTTTTAACTTTCAAGCAAGTCCTGCCACTATTCGAGCATCGGAAATCTATAATTCCACTTTTTCTTTTTTACCTTCTCATCCGGAATGAAGTCACACTGTAATTTCTTTTCTATGTTTTGTCACTTTGATGAATAGTGGACTCTTTTTGTCTGTATCCCTTTTTTTTCTTTTATTTTTGTTCTTAGAAGTTACGATAAATACATGTGGATACTCGGATTCTTTGTCGTATTTTGGAATTTCATCTTCTCTTAGTTCTTGTCTTCAAATTGTTATTGAATTTTGATTGCTATACATTTTACTTGGATGGCAGAGATGCTGGAATCTTGAATTGGTTTCTTTCTTTTTTTCTTATCGATTTTGATGAGCTTTACTAGCTTCCTCAATCATGCGTCTGTGAACGTTTTTTCTGTGATGTTGACATTCTTCATGTCAGGGGAAAGATTGTTTGGAATCTTATTATGAATGCATGAAAACTCAATTTCGAACATATTTCTTGAATTTCATCTTCTCTTTTGTCTAAATTGTTATAGAATTTCCAATTTGTTACATCGTAACTGGATTAGATGCTTGAATCTTGAAATATCTTTTTATTGATTAAGATAAAATGTCAAGATGTCCAACAAGCTTCTCAATACTGCTTCCGTGAAATTTCTTGTGCGCATCAAGATTTGTACATCGTACTTGGGTAACATAGATGCTTCTCAAAATATTGCTTCCATGAAAGATATTTTTATTGATTAAATGCGGCTTACAAGCTCTTCAGTTGGAACACTTGGCTTCCTTATGTCAGGGTATGATTAAGTGCCAATAGAAGAGTGCTATGATCTAATTGTTTCTTTGTTATTGTTTTCTTTTTCATGAGAAGAGTTTCTTTGTGATAGTTGGTTTTAATGTTAGCTAATGAAAAAAAGCTCATCCTCTATACAGGAACAAGTAAAATCCATCTTTCTTCTGTATTGATCCTTAACTACTTTTTGCATTCTTTGCTATTTTCTCACTGAATCGTATCTGACAGCAAACTCAAATATCCGGAAGAAGGTTGATGTTCTTAATGGGCATGAAAATGGAGATTCTTATTCCAAGTGCAATTTGCGCATGAGTCTTGCCTGGGATAGCGCCTTTTTTACGAGCCCAGGTACAGCCTATAAAATTTACTTTTCAGACTACATTTCTATGTAAGCTACAATTCATTTTATTACATTTGTTGACACTGACAGGAGTACTGGAACCCGAGGAATTATTTACGGCCTTGAATTCAAGGAATTATGATGATGTGGTTAACATACTGGGGAACGAGGAACACCTTCTATTATCGTCTCAATCACTAGAACCAGACACTAATAACAAAGCTGAAAATTACAACTACCGTAAGAGCTTAGCTTGGGATAATGGATTTTTCACTAGCGAAGGTATGCTTAAAACTGTCCTGATAAAGTTATCTTGCCTAACCAATAATATGTGGGTTTCGTATTTTTAAAAATGGATGACTTAAACTGTACGATCAAATGTTTTTCTATACTTCAGGAGTTTTGAACCCTCTAGAGTTGGCCATTGTTAACAACGGTTTAAAGAAGCCTGAAAGCCATCTAGTTTCCGTTATTGAGGATGAAGTTTGGAGGTCTGTGGAGTCCAACAATGCCTGTGATAGTGAAGGTTCCTCGTTAAGTCGACTTGAGATGGATCTTTTTGAAGACATTAGAGCATCTATCCCCAAACCAATTTCTTCAAGGTTTGAACCGGGAAGACCAGGTAATGGGATCTGCAACTTAACATTTGACAGGATTTGCTAAAAGGTAGAAGCAAGCTAGAATATCATGAACCGTGTCCGTAGAACAAATAAGATTCAAGAAGAGTTTATGCAACTGTCACATTCATCTGTCCTGAAGTCGTCCAAGTAGTTCCACAAGTGTAGCATTTCTTAATCATTAGTAGAACTGTGAGGCAGTTAAAACTTTAAATTATATGTAACTGTCATTATATTCATCTGGTTTTTTTATTACAGCTTCAGCCGATCCGAGGGATTCTCGAACTATGGTAACCTCTTTCTTGCCTCCAAAATTATTATTCATAAATCCATCTTTGTTCCCAAAGTAATATTTTCCACGTATATTTCAGATGAAGGCCATGCCAACTTGCAGAAAGCAGAGTATTAATAAGCATGGATCAAAGAAGATTATTAAAGAGATACCAAAATCCCCAAGAATGGAGGTACAGTTCGGTTTCTGTCTTATTTGGTTTGGGTGATTGGATGATTGGTGTAGTTCTTCAGTTAAAGCCTCCATCTCTTTTCCACTCACAAGAGCAAGGAATGAAAATAAAAAGAGGAGGCTTTAAGTTAGCGTTTTCCTTGATTACTACAGTATGCATCTGTTTTCCTTACACAAATGAAATATTGTTAAGACATCGACTCTCAAAGATTAAAAAAAAAAAAACGTGAGTAATAGAGAATCCACATAGAGATTTATGTAGTTCACTAACAACGTTATAGCTACGCTCATGAGCAGAGAGGGAGAGAGCAATTATATATTAGAGGAAACATCATATTACAAATCAAAAGATGCCTCTAGAGCTAGAGAGTTCAAATCGTCCATTTTTCTGAACTCTAGAGCCAAAATTGTATATAATATAAAAAGGATAAATACAAATACAACTTAGAGTTTTAGGAAACCTCGTACTTGATCTTTTGGAACATCAGATTACATATTCAAGCCTGTATTGTGAATGCTTTAGAATTCGGCGTTTAAACTAGGTTCGTTTCTCTTTATGGTTATACTGACAAAGTGCTCTCTCTTTAGTTGAAACATATGGGTGAAAGTAGGGAACATTACTCATCTTCATCCCTCAAACCATTCAAGACCTCAAAGCAGATTTCAAAAAATTCAACCAAGATTGCTTCCTCGGATGAAAAGCATGTCAAACTTGGATGCAGGTCTGCAGTTTCGGTTTCAGGTATGCATCAACTCAATCCACGTTAAACACTTGTGTATAATAATTCCCGTTTCTCCACCTAAACAAAATTCATAATAATGTACCTATGGCTTTCTTACTTTACAGCAGAAAGTTTGGGGAAGTTGAAGAAACCATGTTTAAGGCAGTCGTTAAATTCCATCCATAACTCAACTCAGTCAATTAGATCACCTCTATCACACAGTACAACATCGAATGCCAGTCGCCGCCCTCCGTCTGAGATAACCATTCGAAAATCACCCCCAACTTTTAGAAGAAGAGTTAACTCCCGAGGTTCGAATATACTTGTCGTCGGTGCATCATCAACAACTCCATTGATGAAGACGAAGGCAAGCAAGACAGAAGTGGGAAGTTATTGCCAGGCCACCACACCACCATCCTCGTGGTATGGATCACCATCACCAGCAAGCTCAATTGATGAATGGCAATTGGAGTTGTCATCAACCTCTGCAACTCAAAGAATTAATAGAAGCAAGGGTAGTCCATATTCCAATCTTCGAAGTTCTCTAAAAGAGAACAAGAATCAAGAATCGATAGTAAATCGACGACAACAAAAAGGCCATAAAGAAGATGGCAATGCTGATACATCAAGTATATTGAGAGAAGTAAAACCGTCAGGCCTGAGAATGCCATCACCAAAACTCGATTATTTTTATGCGGTTAGTTCCATTCTACAAGTCTCCTATGTTTTTATGCTTTGGAATCCCGAATCTGCTTTTATGTAGTTTACTTTTTAGCTAACATACTTGTTGACATTGAGTTTTTTCCTATGAACAGGAAAATACGTTGGAGTTGGCTACTGATGCTGATGCCAAGCGGGATGTTGGTGCACATCATACTCGACATACTAAGCTTCATTCTCCTATGACTCGACCAAGTACCGCTATTCGGAATCGTAAAAATGGAGCAACACCTGTGTCTATCTCAACCACAAAAAGTAAAAGAAGTCCAAGAGTGAAGACATATAACAAGATAGTCCAGTGTAATCAATCTACGAAGATCGTCTCAAAGTACAACGAGTTAGATGACAACAAGGAAAATGAGTTTTGTTCAGTTGATCATCAAATTGAGGGCTTAGCAAACCAGGTAAACTCCATTGCTCTAAACTGTGATGGAGTTCTTCGTCCAAGTAATAGACAGAATTAGAATGTTTTAATAGTCATTTTGATTGACAAAGCTAAAATCAAAACGACTAGAAAACTTTCTTTTTATTATTTTTGCAATAATAATCTAAATTCAATTTTTGATGGGAGAAAATAAATTCTAAGATTAAGCGGCTAATTTATTTTAAATTATCAATGGCATGTTCTGAAGTACTTTTTTACAATAGAAGTGATTTTAAAGCTTTTAAATCACTCACTCCCAATCCATGTAACGTTGATATTGTTCACATTGAGCCCCCAGTAATATATCCTTTGAAAGTGGTTTCTTGATCACAACCATCTAAAGCTAAAGTTTTATTAGAGAGCAAGGGTCGTTGAATATGGTTTGAATACGATTGATTTCATTCCCAAATTAACAATAATATCAGTGGTGTCATTGAAAATTAAAGATTAAGAGTGTATATCAAAATTTGAATTTAAAGAAACAGAGTGTCATTGGTCTTAGGGTTCTAGGATCTTGGCTTTTCTTTCTTCTCTTTGAAGAGAGCAAGAAGTGAAACTCCAGAAACCTTAACAACCTTGAATCTAACACCGGGAATATCTCCCACAGCATGACCCTTACGTCCAAACCCCGCAATCAATACCTCGTCCTGTTAACACAAAACAATAACAAATTTAAAACCTATCATTTCAGTACAAATTTACCTATCTCATTCGCCATAATATTTACAACTCTTAGGATACTAAAATAGGTAAATTCACATTAATGGAACTCGTTCCCTCTAAGTTAGGATAGGACCCTTTCTTTCACCACTTTTTGACCACCAACACATGAGTTAGTGAGAATCAGAAAATAGTTTTCTAGTTTTTAAGATTGGGCATAGATTTCATTTCTAGGAAAAAAACTAATGTAGGCGGCCAGCAGGAGAAATAACATAAACATTACTAATAATTTACTGCATAAGCAAATTAGGTGAACTTACATTTTCCTCAATGTAATTGAGACAGCCATCATTAGGCACAAAAGCAGCAATCTTCTTCCCATTTTTAATCAATTGAACACGAGCACATTTTCTAATAGCAGAGTTGGGCTGCTTGGCTTCAATTCCACTGTATTAGCAAATTCAACTTTGTTAAAAGACAAATAAACGTGAGTAATTCATCTATAATAGCATAAGAATCAATCGGTAGCTTTACATCTTCTCAAGCACAATCCCTTTTGCATGAGACGACCCTGCAAAGGGCTTTTTCCACTCGTTACCAAGATGAGATTTCTTATATGCCTTGTCTGCCCACCTCTGCCTTCTACGGTGAGATTTCAACTTTCGACCAGCTCCCATTCCACGAGTCTTCCTGCACGACATGCAAACAAAGAAAATACAATCATCACTAATATTAGTTACATGATCAGAACAAATTGGCTGTGCACATATGAAACAAAACTCAGTCATTACCATAGCAGGGAGTTGAACATACACACAATAGAGAAGACAGTTGGAGAAAATCAGTTTTGCTAAGTATGTATATTCCAATTATTTGGATGGGGCTGAAGACTCTAGGCATTTGTGAAGAATAATGTACATCTACTCTACATATTAAGACTGGGAGCATGCATATGAAATTCAATGAGGGTGAGAAACCAATCTCTGTTCATGTCTCCTCCTACGAAACTACATATCAAAATTATTAAACAGTAATATCCCCTATCCAAGCTTAGTATATGATTTGGGAAGGTATTTCCACTCATAGTATCCAAGTATACTCCTTAACAAAATAGATGATCAGAGAAAGAGAGACTAAAGACCCAGCATAAGCGAAGCACGGAATCTACATACTGATATTGAGTATGAGAAATCTAAGCTCAACAGCTCTCCCAAAAAAAAAAAAAAAGGTATAGAAGTTGTAATCGAACATATCAAAAAGATGGTATACGAGTTTTGAATCTACAAAGTTGTTTCCACCGATGCTATACGAATAAATTCTTCGAACCATATGCACTCACATAATCTGAATCGGAAAAAAAACAGATTATCCGCAACTCCGAGCCTATCAGTTTATCAATAAAACAACTAGAACGATCGAACCATGTTTTAAACCAAGACATTTCAAATAAATGCTTCGATAATCCATTTTGTTCTGGAGTAAAAAAATAAAAAGAAAAAGGAAAGTACTCCTCGATGCATCGTTTCTCCAGGTTTGCAATGTTCAGTTTAACATCCTAACAAATAGCCAGATTAAAATCGAAGATCCAAGCGACATAAGGGTTGTTCATAAAAGTTGAACAAAAGAATATGAACAACTTGTCGGAGAGAACATAATTGGATGAAGATGAAGAAGATAGAAAGGACATGGAAGAAAGATGATGCAGAGAAGAGAGAAATGCGTACCCCATGATTGCAGATAAGGAAGATGCAGTAAACTTCTTCAAGAAACGCCCAAATTCGAAAGCAGTATGTGAAGACTGACTGGCGGTAACTCAAACCCTAATTGCTTTGCAATTGCGGGATTTTATATACAATATTATAAAATATAAATCTTTTCTATGTATTATTTTTCTCATGACTCTTTAATTTTTGTTTTCAATAAATATTAAGCATAAAACCAAGTCCAAAAATGAACTATTAGTCCATAAGATTTGGAATCGATCAAAAGATTTTAATAGTGACATTTTAGTTTCTTAGGTTAGTAAAATGATTCTAAAGGGTCACTAAAACAAACACAAAAATGATTGAATTGTTAAGTGCTTATGTGGAATGGTGATAATGTTATTTTGTTTTATAAATCGACAAAGTAAATTGAAATATTCAATTAAATGTTAAAGTATTCAATTGAAGCCATAATAATGTTGGATAATTATCAAGATTTTTCTTCAATTTTGGATCATTGAATCTCACACTTTGTTCAAGATTAATTTGTGGTTGTTGGATCTTTCACGTCTCTCTAGAATATTTGGAGTCATTGGATCATACACATATATCAAGGACAAATTAAAGTCATTTGATTTGCTTGATGTCCAAGTATCGTTTGACTATAAATATTTAGATTATTGACCAAAGTTATCATTCAGTGAAGTTCGCCTAAATGCAGACTTACTTAGAGAACCCCGTTGACCTAAAACTACTAGGATCCATAATGAAATGGATTGAAAAGAGTCCAATCAAATTAGTTAGAGTCCAATCAATTAGTTAGATATACAATCTGTAAGGCAGAAGGACATAACATGAGGTACTTGTCCTTTACGTGTTTTTTCTTCAAGACACATATATGTTGTATTTTAGGGTTTTTGTAATTTTTAATGAACTACTTTTATGTAATTGTTTGATTTTATAACTTGATGTATATTTTAGGGTTTAATCTATGTTATTAATTAAATATGTTTTAGGAAATTTGCACAATGGAACCTGACCTTGTTGATCGTACCCAACTATATCAACAACTGTCCCATCGCTCATATTGGTTTTGAGATACTTCCTCTACATTGGTTTTGAGTTGGTTGAGGAGAGAGGAAGCATCGCAACACACGATCCCTTTTGATGAGTGTTGTACTTAGAGGCTGTTGGATGTCTTGGAGTTTCACATATAGGATTCATGCAGTTGGATTGATACTTAATTATTACTTTGGTGGAGCGTTGGAGACTAGAGACTCACACATTTCATATGTCTTGTGAAGAGTGCACAATTACATTGCGATCCAATTGAGGTTACTTGTGGACAAAGAGCCTATTGTAGAATCGTTAACCTGACAGCAAGTATGTGAAGATTTCTTAGCAGTTTTACCACCTGACATGAAAAGTCAAAGATTGAGTCTTCAATGGTTGGCTGAACAATTCATAGAATTGCCACTAAATGTTGATGTTGTGAACATCCAGAGATAAGCTCGTGCATGCATAATGCAACTCATATATTGAAGTCTTTTTATTTGCCAACAAGTTAAATACCCTCGTACATTGCACATTTCTTCCGCTTTTAAGTGATTTTGACTAGGTTGGTACGTACTCTTAGGGCGCGGGCCATTAATGATACTGCAAGTATGGGCATATGACATATTTCCCATTTCCCAATGTAGCTTCATAAGTTGCATTATAGACTCCAATTGCTTGACCAATGAGTTTCAAGTATTATTATTATTATTATTATTATTATTATTATTATTATTATATATTAATAGAACTTTCACTCTTTATAACTTATTATTAATTTTTTCACACATTAGATAACGTGGTGCTCTACCTACATTGAAATAATAGACAAATATATTGCTAACCTATCAACAGATATTTGATTAACTGATACACATTCGGGTAGTAAAGTATTATACAAATGTTATCTACTTATTTTTTGTTGTCTACTTATGTTTATTTTTCTAACATGTTAATTGGACACCATACAAATTCAATATTATGGCATTGCTTCTTGATCGATGTCATATTGTTGAAGTGGCATGGACTTACATGGGCCCTATAAAAGCATATCATTGAGTTGCATGTACCAAATCGTGTGTTGTGATAGTTCAGTAAGCTTCAAACCCAACCATCATTGTGCTATACAAATCTTACACTGCACCAAATTGATTTAAGAGAAAAACGATCAAGATTGGTGTAGGATCAATACAAAGTATATCGCAATGTGGCATTTGCGAAATGAACTTTGTGTACAAGGAGGAGCAACACACGAGCCCACTGTATCAAATGACTGTTTCCCTTAGTACACATCAATTACAAAATAATTTATCACATCTGATAACGCTTATTATTATTGTACGGTAAGAATTTTAATATGAATTGTTTTATAAAACTATACATTATTTATATTCGTTTAGAATAATTTTGTTCAAGATTTAAGCTTAATGTGTGATCAAACCTTGAAAAATATATAGCATATTATTCATTTAGTAAACCATATGACTCAATGTTGTTGACACAGATCGAAGACACATTCGACGTAAACAACAACAGATAATGCTTAGTTTGTAAATCAAATTTTTTATTCATATAAATTTCAATTTTAAATGTAGAATTATACGAAAATACATAGCGACATGATACTCGTTCCCTTTCAAAGTTATTTAAGAAAGTTGGACAATAGCACTACAAAGCCAAATATCATCTTCTCACAAGAATTTGACGAATAAGTATATACAAAGGAAAACCATGAAGTGACAAATAAGTAGATAATATTTTAAAGTTCATGGCTTTAAATTACTGTTGCCAGCATTTTTTGAACCATATATTAAAAGATTAACAATTAGATACTTTTAAGTGGGAAAAAAAGTTCAGTTAGTCTTTCATACTCTCTAATATAATGGGATGATTATCCAACTTCTTACCTTTTCAAACCATTTCTTTAGTGATTTGTTGTCGGTTTTCTGTCAAGGAATGAAATAAACTTTATTCAATTTAGATTCTAAGTTATATATACAAAATAATTTTGCATGAATTAAAACCCTAAGGTACCTGATTCTTTATCTTCCTCAGGATCAGTAGTGAAACTCTCTTCAATCTTCATTGTAGAAAACCACCTCCCTTCATCTCCAACCAATTTCTCAATTTCCCAATAAAAAATCTGCATATAAAAAGAGTGAAAATAAAACAAATTAATGAAAAACTACCTCAATTGAAATGCTTTTATTTATTCTATGTAATCAAGTATTTCAGATCTATTGTAATTTCTGAAATCTTGTTTTGCATGGGATATCATAAGGGTGCTAAGGTTGTTTCAATTTCCAATATAAAAAGTTCATTAATAAATTTGGCGATAACTTACATGATCCGAACTTGTGAGAGTATTGAGCTCCATATGAATCAACAAGAGTAGGCTTTATCAAGCTCCAGCGTGTTTGCAAAAGAGAGAATGGGCTGGTTTTCTTGGTCACTTTTATTTTACTTGGCTTCATGAGGAAGACAGTGAGGATGCTTAAAACTTTTCTAGTCACAGCAAGATAGCCTCATCCATGTAGATTTTCCTCAAGATCCTTGGAACAATTTTGAGCCGATTTCAGAAATCCGCTCTCTTGATAACACTCACATAATATCACGTGGACAGCTGAATTCGGGATAACACCAAATTTTAACATGTCTGCATGTAGCATCATCAGGATGTATTTAACTTGGAAGAGCCCTCGTAACATGACTACATAAATCACTTCATCTGGTTGCAAACCGTAACGTCTCATATCTGAAAACAACTTCACTGCCTTAGAAAATTGCCCATCCTGACACAATCCATGGATTAAAGCGGTATAAGCAACATGATTTGTGAGTGAAGGCTTGCTTCCTCCTGCATCAACATTGCACCTGGGTGTCTGAAATTCAATCTTTTCCGTGAAAAGTTCGAGTGCATCTGAAATTTTGCCATCTTTACAAAGTCCATCTAATAAGCAACTGATAGTGTAACAATTTGGGGTAATGCCATTATCCAACATATCACTATAGAGTTTAAGAGCCTCTTTCATGCTACCATATTTGCAATGCCCATCTATCATTGCTGTATAAGTAACCACATCAGGAGAAAGGCTTTTGATAACCATTTCTGAATATATGCCCATAGCAGCTTGCAAGTTCCTTATCTTGCAATACCCATCAATCAGCGTTGAGAAAGTGATCACATTGGGTTCGACACCATTTTCAGTCATTTGGGAGCAGATTTCCAGTGCCTTGTCCATTTTGCCTTCTTTGCAGCACCCATCAATTAATGAGTTATATGTAACAGAGTTTGCTAGAATTCCCTCTTTCGTCATTTTCTCAAATATGTTACCTGCTTCTTCAGTTCGACTCACCGAACAGAGACCTCTAATAAGTATACTGTATGTAAACACATCGGGCGAAACTTCAAATCTTTCCAGCTCCAAAAACAAAGCCATTGCTTCAGAAACATCTCCTACCTTACAGTAAGCATCGATCAAAGAATTATAGACAGCTATGTTAGGAGTAACACTAAATTTAATCATATTCACAAAAAGATTTCGAGCAGCCTTCATCTCTCCAAATTTGCAGAGTCCATCAATTAAAATGCCAAATGTTACAACATCTGGCACCAAACCTTCACCCAGCATATCTTGATACAATCTAAGAGCTTGTTTTGCATTGGCCAACTTGCAGTACCCATCCATCAAAGTGTTATAAGTATACACATTCGGATACACCCCGACTTCCCTCATTGCTCTATGCATACTCTCTGCTTCCTCTATTTTGTTGTCTGAGCAAAGCCCACGAATAAGAATGGTGTACACGATAACTGTTGGCACAATTCCTTTCACTCTCATTTCATCAAACATTTCTTGTGCCCTTAAAAGATCTCCCTGACGGCAGCAACCATCAATTAGGGTGCCAAAAGTGATAACGCTAGGAGACAACCCATTGGAAATCATTTCTTCATAAATCCTCCATAACAATTCAAACCTCCCAGTCTTAACCAAAACATATAAAAGTACATTACAAGCCTGTATCGTGAGTGCCGCCCCAACTTTGTGGTACATCGACAAAGCTTCTTCTACAAGCTCCATCTTACATAAGACAATGATTAACTCGCCATAAACATTGGGAGTAAATTTTGAGGATTTTAAGCGACTCAACTCACTGAATGCTAACTGACATGCATGGTAAGGCTTGTGAGATTTTACGAGGTTTTGTACGAGATCATTTAGCAAATATCTGGCATGGGAAAGTAGCTTGGATCCAACTAAGACATGAATGATTGCTGAGTAAAGCTGAATATTCTTCTCTGGTGCCGCATTGAAGAATTCAAGTGCTTTCCAAGGGCTTCTACAGTTAAGTACGGTGGTAATTAGACTGTCAGGTGTCAAAGATGACAGAGAAACAACTTGAAGCATGGTTCCATTAAGTCCAATGCGAACAAGAACACTTTTCAATGGGAACTGGGTCATCAACATCCTCACATTTCTTTTGCAAACTGTCCATTGCATATCACAAATTGGTGTTTATCTACAGCCACCCATCATCAAGATAAGTGTCACATTTGTTGCCAATTACGTGTAAAAGCAAACTAAAATCAAATACAATAAAATGTGGAGGCATTAGTATAAACTTGAAGTAAAAAATATACATAGTTTCAAGGACAACAAGGAAATAAATTGAATGGCAATCACCAACAAAATAAGATAAGACAATAGATAGTTTATAGAGAGTTGAATTCCGAAGTTCATTGCCAAATATACAAGGAAAGACTGCAATAAAATTGTCTCATCTCAGTTACAGGCTCAATTATCTTTATTTCAAGTAGCTTAATTGTAGTGTTCCTAAAATTCAACATTTAACTAGGGAACATTACCAACACTTAACCTTTAACTAACTCTACTACTTACAATAGTTTGGAAAAAATTAGCCGATATAACAACGTAAACGTAAACACTATCAATTTAAAGCACATGTTAAACAATTTGAAATTTAATACAACTTTAGAAAATAATATACAAAACACCATAATCAAATTCAACAAACTTGCTAAAATTGACCAATTTAAATTAAAATAGAACTCAATAGAAGAAAAAAATAAAAACCTATTAAAAAAATCCCATCTCCACGTAACTAGTAGTCAACTTTTCTCAAACTTCCTATTTAACATCACCAAGGTCACAACGTTAGCACCTACAAAATCCTGGGGGTCAGTACACACTTGTACTGGTAAGTAGCCCACACTTGAAGAGTAACCAAACAACATACATACAACCATTGCAAAAACATACTACAACAATAACTGTCAATTACATCAAGCTAAACCAATGAGTTAGATCATCATATATAAGGAAAACACAGTTTTAAATCAAACTTCACAAATTTGATAAATTTTTACAATTCTTTCTCAACAAATCCCTCAAGACATGTTGCCAATTTGATCGTGTCAAGGGCCACTGACATTTCCTGCAGGCCCCAATGAAATATATCGAGGGTCATCAACGCCCTCCATTGACCCCATTGACTTCATCCAGGGTCATTAACGATCTCTGTCATTCCTAACTGATATATCCAGGGCCACTGACCTCTCTATCAGCTCCAACTGATATTACCCAAGCCCACGACCTCTCCGTGGGCCCTGACTGACTCCACCAAGGCCCATCAACGTTCTCAAGAATTCTATTACTTTCCATTCTAAACTCATAGCACCAATCCTAATTAAGCCAAGACCAACAATGCTACTCTATTAACATGTTTTATGCCCAAAACCACATAAACAGTAACATGCACTCAACATTAAATTATGTGTATGTTCCAGCATTCTCAAAACATGCTTGTATAAACTGGCAAAAACTAGCATTCCAACAGGTTATACATTTAAAATTTATACAAACATTAAGGCATGCCCAACCATATCAGAACGCATCACAGTTTCATAAGAACACAGGTCATAATCATACATAATAGAAATACATGATGCATCATACTAGCGTACAAGCAAACAAACCCAAGAAGTAGAATTCTAGTTACCTAAGCGTTCTAAAACACTTCTGAAATAACCAAAAGACTCCTAACATAATAAAACCAAGGTTAGATCTAGGCCAAAACAAAGAAGACGACTATTCAAATTCTTTAACAATAGTAACTTGAGATGGGCTTAGTTTTGTATATGGGTAGGCAAATATTCTTTTATTATTATTATTTTAGGCTAATTGCAACTTGAACATTCTGCTGTCAACTGCACTAATTTTTCTCTCGAGTAAAAAGTATTTAATTGCCATGCTCCAATGTCATTAAACTAGTTCTTCTTTTTAAGTTACTTTCCCCTCTCTATGTATTGAATTCTCTGTAATCTCCTACTTTGATAATCCAATTTTTTCAGTTTGTGTAATTTTGTTTTCTTAGAGATTGTGTGGTAGTTTGTTGCAAAGGATAACTTTTATTTGAAAAGGAATCAAAGAAAGGAAAAAAAAGCATACAGTAAGATTAATTTAAAACAATCCCATCTCAATCTCAATGAAATTGTAAAACAAATACGGTAGAATGTTATGTATTGATTATTATTCTATAAAAAGTTGGAAGGCACCATTTGAGGGGGGGTGGGGGGCTCTTCTTTGTATGCTCCCAATTCTCAAAAAGTTGGGTCAAAATCCATCTTCTTCTAAGGTGCTCACGACATCTTATTTTTCCAACAAATCAAAAACACATTTCAAACTAGAAGAAGGGATGCAGAGTGCATTCTAGTTTGTATTACAACAAGAAAAACCAAATTAATTCTTACTATAATACATAAAATCTATGTTTAGTTAGGACTTCACTCAGTTCAAATCAAATCATATAGTCAAACAATCACATTATTATATTCTTTCATCCCCTAAATTGGATTTTGAAATGAAATTACCTGGTCTCCGTCAAGGTGGGTTTCACCCAATCCAATTCGAAACTCCACCGCCTTGACGCCGGCCGAGTCCGGGAGGTCGAAGAAATTCGATGCGGCGGATTTGGAAGGTGGGTGGAGAAATTGCAGAGACAGAGAGAGCTCTTCTAGTGGGTGGAGAAATTACTGGAGTGAGAGAATAAGGAGAGAGTCGGAGACGGCGGCAGGGAGAGAGTCGGAAACGAAATCAGCGGAGATTGAGAGGAAGCCGAGAGAGATGGAGACGGTGATTGAGAGGAACCAAGAGAAATGGAGACGCCGATTTAGAGGAAGCCGAGCGATCAGATGGCTAGACGGCGAACCGAGACGCGATTGTCGAGGGAGGGAGAAAATTTGGAGACCTAAATTTTTAATATTAAAATATCATTTATATTTTCCTATACTCAAATCCGAAACCAATTGAATAGATATTACTTCTCATTTGAGTAAAAGTAACTTCACCTTCTTTTCATAAAAATTCTCCACATTTTCTAAAATATCAACAAAAAAAACTACATTACTTACCTTTATAAAAAACGTTACGAAAGTAAAAAAATTGGCCCACCTCCACATTTTCATAAAAATTCTTTTACGTTTTATATTTGCAATCACGTACTTTTTTGACTTTTTTTCTTCCAAAAAACGTAAGTAACTAAAATTACAAGCGTACGAAAGGTCCATTTTTCTAGTGAATCTTCTTAAATGTTATGGATGGTCGAAGAATATTATAAAATGTTTGGAAATTATATTTTGAAAATATCACTCACTAGACATTTTAAGTTCATTCTTTCAAAATATTTTTTCACTTTTCATGTAAGAATCATGTTGCTTTGAGCTGAGCTTATTGCTGCCATGTCGATCAGTCCCTTAAAACGAATACAAATTATTATATATAGTAAACTTTTGCTTTTTGTTACATGAACTGTAAATTTTGTTGTGTTTTATTAGATTTATGAAAATTAACCAAATATATTTATGAAATATATGGTGAAAGAATGGTTTGTTATGTAAAAATCTGTATTGTTATAATTGTCCAAGGGGTATGTATATCATTAATAAGAATGCATGAAAATAACACGAGAAAAAAATTAAATGCTCGGTAGATTAAAATTGAACAAGCACTCTAAAGTAAAAAAATCAAAATGATGCTAATGAAAACTTGATTCAACTTACACATTTGTATGCATTTGAGGGTATTAAGAGGTCTTAAACTCAAATACAATACCTTCCATTTGTATTAATAAAAGATCAAAATAGTATTTTTAACCCAATTAAAAAAAAAAAGTAGCAAACAAAAGAAAAACTCAAACTTTATTGACAACATGAGCGTAGACTCAACCGACATAAAACTTACTTATCGATGTTTTATATGAATATGGAAAGAGAGAGAAGATGATTACGAAGAGCATGAAGAATATCGGAAACAATGTGGGAAGATTTGTTGTTATAGATGTGGAAGATGAGAGGTAAAATCAGGAAAAGGAAAGTTTTGTAGTTGGGTGAAGATGCAATAGTTTTGTTGTTCTTGAAATTGACTTCTTGGTAGGGCTAACAAATTTGGATGTTGAAGTTGCTGCATCTTATGAACCTCAGCCTTTGCCACAGCTAATTGTGCATGCAGCTCCCTCACTTTATTTTGAAGTTGAAATATTGAACCGGTGCACCCATAGATTGGGTCTCGAATTCTCGCATTCGCTTCGTATACCAAACTACTTGCAGCGTCCGCTCTCTGACCCTCTGGCAATTCCTATATAATTATTCGTAGTATTACTTTTTTACATAATTAGTATGCTATTCTTTTTTATTTTGTAGAGCAATGACGATGTTGTTTTTAACATGAGAAAAAAAATCAAATTTTCTTTTACAAAAATACGTTACATAGTAGATTTTTCCAAGTTTGTAAATGTTTTCTTTCTCGTATATATGTCTTTTGATCGATCATATATCAATTATGACTATGTTTTAATTATTGTAATACTTGAGAACATCTTACGTTGCACTCATATATTATAACAGTACTCTAACTACATCATAGTAGAAAGACAATTTTAGAAAAATATAGAGAATTTATTGCTTGATCACAAAAACTATGAACTAACATTTAAAATATGGGTCGTTGAGAGATGCCCAAAAAAAAATTCTTCATCAACTTGTATCATGTAGTGTTGCAATATTTTTCTTTCTTTGTTTGTTTATTGTTGATTCTAACACTAACTTAAAAAAGATAAATAGAAAATATCGAAGACGTTGCAACATTCCTCTAAGTTCAAGAGAGAAAAAACATGAATAAATAAAATTGTATTCTAAATTGATTTTAGACGTAGGTGTTTACCTGCAAGAACTTGATGACGTTGCCGGCTCCGTATATTCTGTGGACGGCGGCGAACTTGAAAGGGTCAGTCGGAGGAAAATATGGTGCTAAAATACACTTATCGACACATCGCCGACGGAGGATCTTACAAGCGGCGCAAGGGCTAAGAACCACTGTACACGGTGGTGGCGACGACGATTGCATAGTGCTGCTGTCGTATGGAGCAATCAATGAAAAAGGGGGAGAATATTGAATATTGAATAAAACTACTCTTCTTTGTCTTTTATAGATCAACTTTTTCACATGTTCGTTTGTCAATTATTTTAATTTTACATTTATTTATGTTTAAAATAATATTTTTGTGCCATTTGTTTTAATTTTTATTTTTTTATGGTGACCACACAAATGGAATTTAGTATATGTCCAAAACTCTTTTAACTTTATGTTATATATATATATATATATATCAATATTAATATCAATATTAGTAATTAGAGCAATGATACTATAGAAATTTTATGTCGTTTGTTATGTTCTAATTTTAATGTCAGAACTTTTAAAAGTATAATTAATTTTCATCCACTAAATAACAAAAAAAAATACTTTCAAATATTTTCAATATTAACTTTCATGAGCAAATTTGTTAACATCTCCATTATTGTTGATGAGAATGTTTGATCGTAGTTTCTTTAGTTTATATAGTTTGTCTGATATATCTATATATATATTCAAAAAAGAAAGTGTAAAAAAGTTACAATAAATTAACAATAGAGACCAAATTTAAGATTTATTGAGCGTAGAGGGACTGGAGTTGATAATGACTTGTTTAATAGATAGTTTTGTTATGTATTAATCTATAGAGTATTTTTTTAAAGAATAATAATTACATGAATTCACAGAACATGAATATAATATTTATGGACTTTTTTATGTATTATTTATTGAAAATTTGCATCAAATAACAAAAACATTTAGAGAAAAAACAACTCATGACATCAATTTTTTTGCATATTGCAAATATAACAAAATTAGTAATATCTAATTATAAGTTATTAATCATAGGGCTTCAAATGGTCATCACTCTTAAATTTGTTACTTTTTCAAATTTAAAAAATATTGTGAAGACTTTATAATTATCCTAATTTTTTTTGCTATTTTTGTAAAAGTCTTATTTATTTTTGGTTTGTTGTCTCACTTTTACCATTTTTGGTATCTCAAATATGCATTTCAAAGATAAAAGAAAAAAAAAAGTACATTTAATATGATATGATTGAATTCTAAGATTTATTTTTAGTTAAATTTCTATTTTAGTTACTTAATTTTGTATTTATTTTATTGGAAAACTATATAGATAGCATTTTGAGATTATGATATAACAATTATAACACATTGTTTTAGAATTTTATAAGTATGGCAAAATTTTCAGCTTCATCTTAAATTTGTTATTATTCTTAAACTATTTTTCAATAACTTATTTTTATTCCTCTTTTTAATACTCCACTCATTATTTATTTATTGTCACTTTTTAAAGCCCTACTTATTTGTTTATTCTTATACTAGAAAATTTATTTATTCTTTCTGTCTTAATCTTAATTTAAAAATATCAATAGTACAATAATTGTAATATGAAATATAATATAATGATTGTTGATCGAAGTAATTAAACTTTTATTTTTACTTTCTTCGATATGTATTTTGAGTTAAATCTGATTATAGATGATTTCGTTTTATTTTTTTACATTAATTTTTTTATTTTACTTTGTCTCAGTTTCGTATATCAGTATTGTGATATACTTATATTATATGTATTAGTTGGTTAATATACTTACTACGTGATTTTCGTTTTTTCAAAATTTATGCAATTCATCTTAGTAGTATTAAGTATATGAATGATGTAACTCAGTGTATCATTACCAAGTATATCAACAATATATTATTAAAGCATATTAGTAAAGTGAATCATTATCAAATATATAAATCAAGTTTACAATAGTATATCAAGTGTATAAGTAGGACTTTAAGCATATCAAATGCATTTAATCAAAATTGTATAAGTGAAAAATACTAAATGTATCTGCAGTGTATCATGTGTATCAAACATATATTAGTAGTATTTCAGGTGTGTATCAAAAGGTATCGAGTGCATCAAAGAGTATCAGGTGCATCAAGTGTATCAATCAAATTTATCAGGTGTATCAAGGAGTGTATTAGGTATATCATACGTATATAAGGTGTATCAAACGTATATTACTAACGAGGGCATTTGTGACATTTTACCTCTTGATGTGTGAGATGGGCTTCATTTTTGCAATTTTCACAAATAATAAAGTGTGTGTGCTATGAACTTAATTATTATAACTTATTGGATAATTGTAATTGATGGTCATTTCATGAATAATAATTAAGGATATAGTAATATTTAAAAAAAATTCTAGATATAGCAAAACTATCGTTGATCATAGATTTGTATCGTTGATAGACTCGTATGATCTATCCGTGATAGACCAATATTTACAACATAGTTTATCGGTGATAGACTTGTATCGTTGATAGGATTTGACAAATTTTGCTATATTTGCAAACTTTTTAAAATATTGTTATATACTTAATTATTTTGAATTTAATTACTAAATTTGCAACTATCTCTAACTTATTTTTTCTTTTTTGCAAGTGTCCCTATTTTATTTTAGTTCTTACATTTTTTAAAGTGTTAACTTAGTCCACAAACTTTTGAAAAAAAATCCACTTTATTTATAGTCATTAGAATTTCGCTAACTATTTAAAGAAATGATGTTGTGGTTTTTATATTTAGATTATTAAGCTTTATATTCATCATATATGAACTAAATTCATAACTAACCAAAATTAAAAACTCATTATTCTTTTTTATTCAAAACTTAAATCTCTTGCCTTCTCCCTTGACTTTCCATCCTTTATTTTATTAGACGGTCAATATTTTGTTGCCTTTTTATATTTATGAAAATTAATGTATTATTAAAATAATATATTAACGAAGTAAGCACTTTTGACTAAAACTCACATGGATCTCATTTTAGATCCATTTTATACAAATTCAAACAAAGTATGAATTTTTCGTATATTCATTACCTCATTTTGGTGTTCATTAAGTTTTCTTTTAAAAAAAAAATTTTGAGCAAATTTTATCATATTCCATTCCTCTTTTAAGGAACAAAGTTGGTTTTTAATAAATTTAAACAAACTTTTTAGAAACAACTTTTGTTTTTTTAGATTTCAAAACTTGACTTAGTTTTTAATAAAACATAGAGAATAAATAATAAAAATAAATAACCAAATAGTAAAATTTGTTAATATTTTCATTGATAAATCATGCTATAAATATTGACCTATCACTTATTGACCATAACAGTTTATTAACAATAGAAGTCTATCATCTATAAATTTTGCTATATTTACAATTTTTTAACACTCATTTATCCAGATAATAACAAAATAATAAATTTAGATATGATAATAGTGTTTATAAACTTAATTTCTATGGTTTACTTTTTTGTTTTGAAATTTAAATTTATAAATATTAACTTCTGCTATATATATCTATGGGTTATGAGTTATTTGTGTAGTAAAAAGTAAACAGTTTTTAATTAAAGAAGAAAATAAAACAAACACTAAACACTAAACCCTAAATTGTTATCAGTTAATTGTCGAGAGTTCAGTAAATGATACATGTAGTTCTTTTTATATTTAGATTATTAATCTTTATATTCATCATATATGAACTAAATTCATAACTAACCAAAATTGAAAACTAATTATTCTTTTTTCTTCCAAACTTAAATCTCTTGCATTCTCCCTTGACTTTCCATCTTTTTTTTTTCTTTTCAAATTGGAATCTTGATGCAAATCATAACAATGGCATTAGACATGTTGAAAAAATTTAAAAAAAAAAAACTAACATATCGATGTTAACATCTATAACAAAATAAAATAAACTAGAAAAATAAATAATTACAACACATGTATCAAATAAACTCTACAAAATTGTAGATAAATATTTCCATGATATATCATAAAAAAAAATTGGGAAGAAGAGAAAAAACACATCAACGAATCATAAAATATCTCAAATATGAGGTACTAAAAAATTCCATCTAGCATGAGTTGAAAAGGTGAAATAGAATGACAATACGTCAAAATGGTGACAATCAAAATCTTGAAGTTAAACTAACTTTTTGAATTTGTTTTTGATAAAATATCAATTTATCATCTAAACTTTAATTAAAAGTAAAGGAACATAATATTCAAATATAGAAATCGCCCTATTTGTTAAGTTCAAATATGGAAACAAACATCTTTAATAGTTGAAAGAAAACAAAATAGAAAGTTGGAATAGGATGATTTAAACTTTTTCTAATATAAAGACTATAAATAGAAATCAACAATTGAGTTTCTTTCACCTTTTTTGCTTTTTATATTTTTCTCCAAACAATAATTACATTTCTTAAGTTAGAGTTGAAAGATTCAACCTTTCATTTCTAAGAAAATATAGTAAATATATTTCATTTTTATCTAGAAAAATAAAATTAATACGATGTCTTTGTATATCAATTGTAGATTTATTTTTATACACAAGTTATTACTGAAATTCTAGACGATAATTTAGATTTGATAAACTTCCTAAATCTAAACGATCAAATCTAAATTTAAACAATTTTTTTTCTAATTTTTTAGTACATGATAGTTTTCAAATCTCAACAAAATTTCTTTTAGTGAAAACGATAGTTTAGATTTGGTACACGATCATTTAAATTTGACTATTTTGATAGCGGGTCGTTTAGATTTGCTATCCAATATTCAACGATATTTTATATTTGGAACAACCAAAATGAGAGAAAAAGACTATGAAAAAAATTAAAGAAGAGAAAGAGAAGAAAAACTATGAAAATGAAGAGTATGCGTGGAATATTTAAAACAATGGACAGTTTAATGAGCTTTTTTATTTTATTAGATAGGTCGTAAATATTTTGTTGACTTTTTATATTTATGAAAATTAACCCATTTTTAAGTATTATTAAAATAATATATTAACCAAGCAAGCACTTTTGACTAAAACTCACATGGATCTCATTTTAGATCCATTTTATACAAATTCAATCAAAGTATGAATTTTTCATATATTCATTACCTCATTTTGGTATTCATTAAGTTTTCTCTTGAAAAAAAAATTTTGAGCAAATTTTATCATATTCCATTCCTCTTTTAAGTAACAAAGTTGGTTTTTAATAAATTTAAACAAAATTTTTAGAAACAACTTTTGTTTTTTTAGATTTCAAAACTTGACTTAGTTTTTAATAAAACATAGAGAAGAAATAATAAAAACAAATAACTAAATAGTAAAATTTGTTAATATTTTCACTGATAAATCATGCTATAAATATTGGTCTATCACTTATTGACCATAACAGTCTATTAACAATAGAAGTCTATCATCGATAAATTTTGCTATATTTACAAAAAAATTTAACACTTATTTATCAAGATAATAACAAAATAATAAATTTAGATATGAGAATAGTATTTATAGACTTAATTTCTATTTCTATGGTTTACTTTTTTTGTTTTGAAAATTAAATTTATAAATATTAATTTCTGCTATGTATATTTATGGGTTGTCAAGAGTTCAGTTGAGCTTTAATTTTACATCTTGTAAGTTCATAAATTTTAAATTTAATATCTAATATAGATTATTAAATTTTTAATTTTATGTTGAATAAATTTGACGTATTCACAAATTTTAAATACTAATTAATAAAATTAATTTTGAATCTACAAAATAAAATATCTAAAAATGAATTCAATCACTTATCCAATACAAAATTGTAAGTTTAACAATTTAGAGATTTATCGCGTACAAAATTGAAAGTTAAAAATCGAGAACGTGCTTGGTTATCATTTTGCTTTTTAAAGTTTAAGTCTATAAATATCATTTGTAGCTCCAAATTTATTTATTTGTTATCTAATTTAATTTTTACCAATAAATTAAAGAAATAATTAAAATTGGATTGAAGAATTTTTCTTCTTTCCTCGTGAAATCCTTTGACTCATAACGTAGCAACAAACGTCTTGAATGAAAACATTATCGACGTTCTATTTTCCTCGTACACAGAATAGTTTTGCTTACTATTAAAATAAATTAAAATAAGGTTTGAGAATATTATTTATTATTGGTAAGGTAAAGACAAAAAGAAAGGGGTAGAGTGAGAATTTAGATTACCAAAATTGAAAGAAAGGTGATTAAGTAATTAGGTGATAATGTGAATGGAAGAAAGTGAAATGAGTAGTGAGACAAAGCGAAGGGGGCGAGCATGAGTCACATTGTCACTTGGATTAATACAATATTTCAACGTTCACTTGATACATCTATTCAAGTGGGATCCAATGGTCTCTATTACAACAAATTAAAGAAAAAAAAGTTTATAATTCACTTACTTTCTTCAAACAGAAAGATTGACTTACATTCCTTCCTCCTCCAATTTCGTAATTTTCCAAAGTAATATCAAACATATCTTTTTAAAATACATAATTTTATATATATATATATATATATATATATATACACACACATGCTGAAAGAACACATGCAAAGTATGGGAAAAGTGAAATTTTAAATTTAAATTTTAAAGTGGGATTTAATTAGGCGTAAAAATGTCAAAATTTTAGTTTAAAGTTTAAAATAGTCTATAACTTTGATTGGATTTTTTAAAAGATATAAGAAAGTATAGACTTATAATAAAAAGTGCCAAAAATGTCTTGTGATTAATTGACATTCAGGATAATATATTTGCTACACGTTTATATTTGTAGCCGATCGTTTACATTTGGCAATCCAATATCTCGCAACATTTTTTGTTCACAATCTTTTATATTTGGTACCGTTTGAAAAAATATATATAAAAAATTTCCAAAGAAAAAAAAGACGATGGAAAGAAAAGAAAAACAATTACACAGGAAACAAAGACAATGGGAAGGAAATGAGAAAATGCAGAAAACAGAATATGAGAAGGAAGGCAAATGAAAATATTTTTAAAAAATTAAAGGAGAAGAGAAAAAGACTACGAAAAGAAAATATTGCACAATAGAAAAAGAAAAAAATATTGTAGAAGAAAATAGAAGAAAGATGATGATAAGGAATGACAAACTTGGACTTTTTTTTAAAAAGCGATAAATTTCATGGGCTTTTTCAATTTATAACACGTATCGTAAATATTTTATCTGTTTGTTCTATTTATGAAAGCACTATATTTTAATTTTTGTTTTTAAGATATTCAAATATTATAAGTTGGTAAAGTAAGATATTTGTATTTACGTAGTATATATTTATACAAAATATCTATTTAAAAAATTAAATTATATAAACAAAGAGGAAATTAGTGGATAACCATAATATAACAAAACATACTTTCTTTTAATTAAAAATAAATTAAAGAAAGAGAGAAAAGAAAGAAAAGAATAAAGAATGAAATGATATAAATAAAATCAAATGATGGATAAATAAGTCTTTCCAATCCAAAATATAATGCTTAGAAACAACTAAAATTTAAATTAATCTAATTTAGATATGTTGCAGTGCATGGTAAGTATTATGAGAATATTGCAGCTTATTCGACATATAGTTGTAGTGTCGTTGGAGGCCTTCATGCATTTTTATACATAGTTAGAAAACACAAAAGTATCTTTTGCTTTACACCAGATTCTCCAATATATGGATTTATTTTATTGTTCACAATTTCATTAGATTTTTATCTTACATAAAAATATTGAGAGAGAGAATAATTGAGAGTGCGAACACGAGTCACAAAGAAAATGAGGGAGAATGTGTGAGTGCTATAAGGGAATAAGAGAAATTTATATAGCTTCAAAATTGAGCTAATGAATTGTCATACGTTTTTCTTAATTATTTATTTACGTAGACATTCATAACCTATATAGGTTAGCCATTTTCTTATAACTTTTATTCAATTTCATGTTGTAACATTCATCTTAATGAACTTTATAATGTAATCTATATCATGACATGTCCTATAAATAGAAGTGTGTAGTGTCTTTGAAATATACATCACAGTTGAGTTCAATTGTTCTCTATTTCCTCTCTTCTTTATTCTTCTTTTGTGTTGTTTCATTGTTCTTATTTAGCTTCTTTGTTCTTATTTTATAAAACGTTATCAGTACAAATCTTTACAATTTTATCATCATGCAAAAGGTAGGCTATAATATATATATATATCTTTTTGTATTTGTAAACATTGCATGAAATATTCCATGTCTACATTATGCATAGTTTAAATGTTTGAAAATATAATATTTTATACCTATTTACATATTATGTTTACAAAAATATTGTTTGTTAAAAGTATTGTTAGTTCATAATAACATTATGGTTTGCTTCTTCTTAATTTCTTTATGATTTATGAGATTGTTTGTGTTTATGATCTATAATAAGTTTACGGTTTGCATGATTGTTTATGTTTGGTTTTTATTTCAACTATTTTACGATCTATGTATAGTTTATGGGTTATTTATGATTTGTTTCTATAAATTAATTGTTTACTCTTTGTTAGTATAAGTTTTGTAATTGTTTGATTTTATCAATTTACCTAAACATGTTGTTGATCATTGTTTTAACATGTTATGTATAAGTATGTTGTAAAATGAACATTTTTGGTGTGTAATCAAAGGCAAATTTGTAATTTTCACCTTGTCAACGCCGCTTGCAACAGTGCAATGTCATGCCATGGCATCAGAAACCAAAGAGCTTCATTTTCAAGCAGCATCGTGAAACTCAACTTAGTGTTGCATCACCACATCAAATATGAAGTGTTGTAACACTAATAACAGTTAAAGCAAGCATCACGATGCTACAAACTTTTGGTGCATGTGAATGAGCACATTTGCACACCTTTTGAAACCCAATTGCTATATAACTTCCCTTTCTCTTGTATTTTAATATCAATTCCATAGTTCTATTACCCTATTCAATTCCCAAATAGAAATGGCACTTCAACTTGTAATTTTTCTCTCAAAAGTTATTAATAAAATTTCCTTTAGTGTTCAACTTTCCTTCTGATGTTACACCAAGATGAACAAAGAAATAAAAGGTACCTTTTTGGAAATTAATTTTTAGTTTGATCTTTCTTGCGCATTTTATTTCAATCTTTAATTGAATTCCAATCTTGAATGAGTGATCAATTATGAGAGGATGAAACTTTCTTTAAATTCTAGTGTTGTTCAGCATAATCTTTTAATTAAGATTCATTCACTTTCACTATTTGGTGTGAATGTATATTAATTAATGGTAAATTTTCATAAATATAACAAAACACCAAAATATTTACCGCTCGTGTAACAAAATCAAAAAGTCTATGAAGCATGTATAATTTTTTCATAAATTTCATATTTTTCCTTGATATTCCAGACGATTCGTCACTTATCTTTCTTCTTCTTCCTTACGATTTATTCATTTCCTCTTCTAGATTTCTTCAACTCCTTTTCCAGATTCTTTTTCTTCTATTTTTATTCATCTTCTTTTTCTTACTTTCTTTTTTCATCTTCTATTTCTTTCTTACAACTCCTCTTCCACAATATCAAGATCGTTTAAATATCACTTTGATATGATCTAAACGATTGCTTACCTAGTCAACACAATCATTTAGCATGGTCAACACAATCATTTAGTATGGTCAGCAGTCCAATCATTTAGATTTAAAGCATTTTTTCTATCGTTAAAAAGAAATGCATGATCGTGTACAATTTTCTACCCGATCATGTATCATTTTCTATACAATTGCATATTATGATCGTTTAGAAGAAGAATTACGCAAAGCATTTTTCCCCACAATCGTGTATCATGATCGTTTAGAAAAAAAATTACACGAAACATTTTTCCATTGTTAAAAAGAACTACACGATCGTGTATCATTTCCTACATAATTGCGTATCATGATCATTTAGAATAACAATTACATGAGCGTGTGTGATCGATGTTGATACTACTCACATGATCGTGTATCATTTCCTACACTATCATGTATCATTTCCTACATGATCGCGTATCACGTTCATTTATAAGAAGAATTACACTCGTGCATGCGGCCAATCAATCATGTGTTGATTGAGACATTTTTTGTATTTTCCATTATGGGTCTGTGGGCTTTTTCTATTTTCAAAATTGTTCTATACCGTGTAAATATTTTGCCAATTTGTTATAATTAAAAAAAAAAAACCCTTGATTAATTTTAAATATTTATGAAGTGAAAATTTAAAATTAGCTATGATTGCAATGAAAAGTAGTGAAATTTAATTAATTATAAAGTGTTATAAAACATGAACAAAGAAGCTAAATAAGAATAATGAAACAACACAAAAGAAAAATAGATAAAAGAGAAAGTAGAGAACAATTGAACTTGTGGTGTATCTTACAAAGGCACCACGCACCTGTATTTATAAGACATGGTATAGTATGTGTTACATTATGGAATTCAATGAGATGAATGATACAATATATAATTGAGGAAAAGTTATATGAAGATTGGTAATCTATGCAGGTTATGAATATCTACATACATAATTATATTTACAATATAATTTTTTTTATAATTTTAGTTAAATTAGTTAATAGAAATTAAAACAAAATTCAAACCTAAAGGGTAAAATTGTAATATTTTAAAACTTATGAACTAAATTAAATTCAAACTTAAAACTTAAGGTGAGAAATGTAACATTATTTTGAAACCTATAAACTAAAATATAACTATACCCAAAATTTAGGGACCAATAAACACATATCTTTTAAACCTGTTTTGAAAATGTCACGAATTAAATAGATACATTTTGAAAACTTAAAGACCAAAAGGAAATACTCGTGAACTTTCAAAAGTTTAAAAAATATCCTTAAACATTCAAAAATATTATTGTCGTTAATTTTGGATGAAAAGTATTAAAAGATTTGCTTAATGATTTCATAAATAACCCTAAACTTTTTATATAACATACCAACACAATAAACAATCAAATAAGATGAAAATTTTAAAATAGCATACACTCATGACTACGAATGTATGATTTCTTTAGTGTTGAGTTTTACGCTCTAAACTTACCTTTTGTATTTTTTTAAACAATTTACTTATCCACAAAATAAATGTTATTTTATTACGCCTTTTAGAATTGTAGTAACACGAATCGAACAAATAAAAGTCCAAGATTATTAAATAAAATTTGAACACTATGTAGTTGACATACAAGATAATCACATTCAAGTAAAAATCTAAAAGTCAAGCTAACATATGTATAAGGTCGGATACCTTATCTTGGTAAGTACACTATGGACACTACCCGCTTGGTAAATATTACACACATTGTAATTTAAATCATTCATGCAGAATCATGCAAGTTGGTGTATGAATTCATAGAGTTTGTATAATACTGAACCACAAAATAATTAATTTCTCTTTGTAACACTAATGATTGAAAATGTTAATGTTTCACGGGATGACCATGTGTAACTCGATCTCAATCTTGATTGAGTTATGGACTTTTGCTTGTAAGAGCTTGTTCTTTTTTATTTGCATGGATGGAAGTGACTTGTATCGTCAACTCAATAAGACTATCATTTTGAAAACTAGATCGAGTGGAAAACTGGAAACATAATTAGACAGAATGTGAAGTTCACTCATTCTCGACCTGGAAAAAGTAGAAGTGTAAAGTGAGAGAAAGGGAATGAGTAGATTCATGGAAAAAGGTGAAAAGTTAAGAGGAAAAAGAAATGAAAAGAAAAAAGGTGACAAATTATATACCTCAAAAAGAGAAATCAAAGCGAAACAAAGCTCAATTCAATTCCATTTACATAAAAAGAAAGAAAGAAGAGTAAGACTACGTTCTTTTATTCACCATTGGGGTGTGGGTGGATGCCTTCAAACAAACAAACAAAAAACAACGCTACCTATAAAATTAAATCCTAAAAAAGAAAAATTGTAAATGACAATTAAGAATAAAAATCACTACCAAATCCATCTTCTTCCACTATCTGCTCTCGCCGGTGAATTCTCTCTCTCCAACATTCTTGATCGGACTAGCCTCTAGTTTCGGCGGACCAGAGTGCCTCCTTGAGTTCGCCGGCGACCCTGGGAATGACAGCCGTTTCTTTGCTCCCACACTCCCCGGAGTTCCTGCCGTCTTCTCTGTTCCCATTGGGCTCGACAACCTGGACCTAGCCCTCGCTGCTTCTGTTGATGCCATGTAGCTTGGAACCGACGGTGAACTCGTGAAGCTTTCATCATCTCTCACTGATGATCCAGCAATGCTGTGTCGCCTGTACCTTTCCGATTTGATGCTCAATGCGCTTCTGGAATCCGCGTCTCCGCTCCACCCAATTCCTCTTGGACTATCCGGCTTCAATTTTCTCCCTGCAGATAGTGACGAATATGCCTTCGTAGGAGTCGCTGGCGATTGGTGACTCGGAGCTCGGCTTGTTTTTTGGCTCGTCGGAGTCCTTGGAAACTGCTTGATGATGTCGAGATTGAGATCGCGACGGGCGTAAGCTTTGGCGATGTCTCCGATCGAGGTTGTGTGGCTGATCACGCTCTTGACGGAGCCACGATCGTGATAATCCATGGTGCTCTTAGTTTCCCATGGACGAGCGGCCATCCATCGTTCTAACCAACTCCATCCCCAGCGGGGATTGTTCGGGTCCATGAATGTAGAGTTTGCAGATTTTGAAGAACTCTTCCATGAATTCTGTTGGGAAAACGCCCATGAGAATGAAAAACAATGATCTGAGCAGGGAGGTAATAATTCAGCAAGAAAGTAAGAAATGAATTGAACCTGATGAGAGTAAGCATACGCCAATGCCCTTTCTCTTCTTGTTGCTGCTTCTTGCCTGTTAGCTAATCTGGCTTCAATTTGCTCCTTTGATTTGGTACTGTCATTCCATTCATAGTTTGCCTAATCCAAACATCAAACTTCAATTCTCATTCATAGTATCAACACAAGGATTAATTAAGAACTGATCATAGGCCACATTCTTGTAACTTGTAATATCTAATCAAGAACTTCCTTATAAAAGAAACATCTTAAAACCACTCGTAAGAGAGAGTGCGTTATACTCAAACCTCATTTTAAAAATATCTTGGGAGTCAGAGGCTGTTTTATCATATGCGATATGATTAATTGGAAAGTTCATAAGTCAGCTTGCGGATTAATGGATTAAAAATATCTCATCATAAAGGAGCACCAGAAAAAGAAACACATAAACTACTTGCTACCCACTTGGAGTATTAAATATATCGAAAAGCTTCCTGACATTGAATATTAAATATCCATCTCTCTCCATCTCTCTACGGTACAAATATAAAATTACCAAATATCTGTACTTTGTGTGAATGAGAGATGAGAGGATTTGAGTCTCCAAAAGGAAAAATGGATTTAGGACTAGTTGGGATGCATAGCCCAGCCTAAGGACAACTGAAAAAGAAACTTAAAAATTTCGATGGTCATGTGGCATCATGTCGTTAGGCCACGTATCTATGTTACTAGGAAAAAAAATAGATGAAAACCAGGTAGCCATTAAGTATTACTGTCAAAGTACAATCTGACATGAGAGATTTACAAAAGATAATAGTAAGAAACTTACAGAAGTAGTTAATCTCTCAAGCTCTCTTTCATGTTTTTGTTGGAGCTGTCTCTGAAGAGCCTGATTCTCCTCTGACATTCTAATTCTTCTTGCACGAATCTGTGACTGCACACGAGCAAGAGTCTGCATACATCTTAATGTGGTTGTTGCTTGTCTTTTAACAGATTGGCCTTGTATCAATGACTTTAGCCTCACCAACCCTCTTAATGCCCGCAGGGCCCTCCTTGCCTGAGCCAACAAAATTCCCATTATAGAAACTAATTTCAATACCAATAATTAATGTCCCAAATCCTTGAACTAGCTATTACAGAGAACAACCTATTAAATACGGTTTTTGAACACTCTGTAGACCATTAAATGACACATTCAAAGCCTGCATTGAAGTTAGGTGTATATGATGTGCACGAATTTGATGCGAAAACTCATGCTCTTTCTCAAGAAAAAGTACTTTAAGTCATGGCAAGTAGGAATTTGACTTGTATATTTTGTTGTTTTAAGATTGTTGAATAGTTCTGGGTATATTAATTGTTTTAGTTCCTACTAAACTTTGGTTTCTTTGTGATTTTAAGACTTTCATGGTAGCTCCCATAACTTGCTCTAATCTCTGTTAAATGTTAGCCTTTTATTTTATTTTTAATGTGGCTTCTGGCAACGAAAGATGATGAGCTAAGTAACTGTAGGGAAAAAAATAACAAGGAAAAAAGGTGGGTCTTGTTGCACATTCTCAAAAATCCTAATACCACACCTTACCCAATTATCCACATGATTTCATTTAGATTTTACACAACCAAACTCTTATATACTTAACCTAATGCTGTAAGTCAATCTAAGATCTGCTCACTGCCTCTCTAAAGAAATGTTGTGGGAGTTGTTAACAGATCTCAAGAATAATCATAAAACTTCAAACAACCTTCACTTGAACCGAAACTTCTCTATAGATTTGGACTGCTCTGTGCTTGAATTCTAAGGAATAATCATAAAACTTCAGACTAATTTGAAATGAAACTCAAACTCTAGGGGCCTAGATGGTAATTTAAACAAAATCTACAATTCTATCCAAAACAAAGAACTGTTTAAAAAAGTAGTGTAGTTCAAAACAGCCATAGCTTTTTTAAAAAAAAAAAAAAGTGAAAGTGATCACTCACCAAATAGCCACGGAATGCAGTCTGGATCTTGATGGCTGCTATTTCTTCCTTTGATTTCCCAGAGTATCGAGGGATAGTAGTAAGCCGAACGACCTCCGCTGCAGCCTGAGCAGCTGCAACGGCTGCCTCTGCAGCGACTGCAGTGGCAATGGCAACAGAGTAAGCATGTTTGCTCTGTTCATTCTCTGCATCTGCTAATTTTACCTCTTCAATTGGTAGAATCGACACATCGAATGAAGCTGGCTCTGCAGATGTCACTGTCTCCAATTTCTTTGGCTTCCCAAACCATCTTTTCTTTGATTTGTTGGTTTTCTAGCAATGAAAATCATTAACAAACTCTCAGTTCAGGATCTAGGAAGAAAACCATAACACAAAGAAGACAAAAAATTATAGAAATTAGAATCCAACCCATAAGAACCTGATCTTTCTTTTCCTTAGATTCAGGAGCAAATGCTTTCTTCACAGCAGAAAACCAACCCCCCTTCTTCCCCATTTCCTATTCAATCATCTGAACCTGAGAAAAAGGAACACACAAATCAGTCAGAAACATAAGAACTCAAAACAATGCAAAATTTAAACTTTCTGAAAACAGATCCAAAATGAAGAAAGCCCGTAACAACCAATTAAAATCCATCTGATTGCAACATTGTACAAAGAAAACTCCCAAGGAAAAAAAAAACAAAAAACAAAACAAACCCACGAAACAATTCCATATGAAATAGGAGGTTTAGAGGCAAAGAAACTGAAAGAAACAACCCTCCATTACATACCTCAGCACAAAACCTCCATTTCTTTTCTGAATCTCAGCAGCTCTCTCTCTTAGATCCTAAAGAAATTGATTGGCAAAGAAAACAGCAACCTCCATGAGAGAGAGAGAGAGGCCAGATCTTGAGCTTAGAGAGAGAGATAGAGAGTGAAAACAAAAGTAACGAAGAGACTTGAAGGAACAAATGGGCAAAGAATAAAGGGAAATTGACAAAAATAGGCCAAAAATGGGGTATAAATAGAGTTTTAGGATTGATTGTAGAAAAGTTGAGATTTAGGATAAATTGGAGGTGAAATGACGAAAATACCCTCTTTTAATTTTAATTCACATTTGCTCTTCTCTTCTTTTCCAACCCCTCTCTCTCTCTCTTCAATGTCATTCACCTGAAGAAAAAAAACAGAATTGCGAACGCAGCCTTCTTCTCCTCTCCTCATAGATTACGTAAAGGGAAAAAAAAAGAAGAATCCTTCTCTTGCAGTCTCATAGATTACGTAAAGAAAAAAGAAGCATTTCTCCTCCTTCTCATAGATTATGTAAAGGAAAAAGAAAAAAGAAAAACTCATTTGCGATTCTTCTCCTCTCTCAAAAGTTTGTCAACTTTCCGCTTTACTCCGGTGTCGTTCATCATCTACTCCGGCGAACATCTCACGCATTGTGGTTTGTTTTAATTTTTAAATCCGAATCTGAATTGTGTTGTGTTATATGTATATATATTTTTGCATCTTAAATGTATAAATCAAATATTATTTTTTATTGTTTCAAGTTGATTTAGGGTTGATTTAAGGTTGCTTTATAGATGTTTCAAATGATGTTAGCAATTTATCATTATTATTATTTTATCTCGCAAACATCTGGTAGACATCTCGCAAACATCTCGCAGACATCTTGCAGGTTCTTAAATTGAAATGTTTAATCTGAAATGAATTGATTTAGGGTGACTTTTAGCTATTGTTTTTTGTATCTCGCAATATCCTAAACATTTTGTAGCTGTCAAGATCGTAAACATGTAGGGTGTGACTATGCACGTTTTATTTAGTATTTACCTACTGTTTTTTAATAAACTTTGTTTATGTGATATGTCAAATGCTAACTTCAAATCATTTTTTGCAGCAATTGAAAAGTATAAGGTGGTTTAAGGATGTCACATATTCCCATGTTAGTGCGTTACGGTGGTATGTGGGATGAGAGGCGAAGAAAATACGAAGGAGGCATGTTAAAAGGCATCGTTGTCAGTAAAGAAATAACACATAAAGATTTACAGGCAGAATTATATGACCTTGCAGAAGTTGACCCTTCAAAGTTCGACGTAATGATAAGATGCATATATGAGATAAAAGTGGAACACGAAGCTCCTACATTTGAGTTAAGCAATGACCGTGATTTGAAGTTTTATCTTCTTAGTGAAAATCCATTAAAGGTCCCTTTATACGTCTCATTTGAGCCTAAAAGTAATCAAAGCAAAAAAGTGTTAAGCAAAGATTACAATTCAGTATCTGGCAGCAACCAAGCTCATAACTTAAACCCTCATCCTCCAATTGTAATGGATACATTAAATGAGAATGAAGTCCATGTTCGTGAAGTTGAAGTTGGCTTGTGTGATAACGTGATAGGGACCACTTCGGCTATATGGGAATCATATGAGTCATATGATTCGAAAGATGAGACTTTTACATGGGAGCCAGTAGAGATGAATAGTGAATCATTTGACATCCCACAACATAGAGATGGTCCTACAAAAGATTGCAAAGGAAAATCTAAAGTTCGTTACAGCTCTTCTAGCCAAAAGTTGAAGACAGACATGAATGATTGGTCCGAAGAAAGCTCTACAAGTGAGGAGTTTGATGTAGGACAAATATTTTTTTCCAAAAAAGATTTGTCAATGAGATTAAGTGTCTTGGCAATGAAAAAAAATTTTCAGTTTGTAGTAAAAAAGTCTACAAAAGAGGTTCTCTTTGTTAGATGCATTGACAACAAGTGTGGTTGGAGACTGCGAGCGATGAGATTGAAGGATTCAAATATATTTAAGATTAAAAAGTATGTCAAAGTTCATTCGTGTTCTCTTGACGTTTTGAATCGTGACCATAGGCAAGCAAAATCTTGGGTTGTTGGAGAATTAATAAAGTCAAAGTTCAAGGGAGTCGGTCGTCTATACAAACCGCGTGATATCATAGAAGACATGAGGCAAGACTATGGCATAAATATGAGTTATGAAAAAGCATGGCGCGCTAGAGAAAATGCGTATGAACGAGTGCGCGGGTGTCCTGAAGAGTCATATAATCTATTGCTTAGATATGGTGAAGCTCTCAAACTTGCAAATGTAGGTACAATATTTCACATGGAACTTGAAGATAATCGTTTCTTCAAATATCTTTTTATGGCTGTTGGTCCATGTGTTCGAGGATTCTTAAACTGCATTAGACCGGTTATAGTCATGGATGGAACATTCCTTAAGAACAAATATCGGGGTCAGTTGATAGTTGCTGTTTGCTTGGATGGTAACAATCAAATTTATCCTCTTGCCTTTGGAGTGGTGGACAGAGAAACAGATGCTTCAATACAGTGGTTCTTAGAGAAATTGAAAGGTGCAATAGGAGAGGTGCCTAATCTAGGCTTCGTGACAGATCGAAAAACATGTTTTTCTAAGTGTATTGCATCGGTTTTTCCCTCCGCATTCCATGGACTTTGTGTCCAACACTTGACTCAAAATTTGAATGATAAATACAAGAATGACACTATAGCTACTTTGTTTTACAATGCATCTAGAACATACCGTGAATCAACGTTCTCAGAAGCGTGGAGAAGTATTCTTGCATTTCCTAATGATTCAGGAAAATATTTAAACGATGTTGGAATAACACGTTGGTCTCGTTTTCACTGTCCAGGAAGACGATATAATATGATGACAACAAATATAGCAGAGTCCATGAATTCTATACTGAAAGAACCTAGAGATTTGCCTATTGCTTCATTCCTTGAACATGTTCGAGCTTTGCTACAACGTTGGTTTTGGGAGCGTCGAGAAGAAGGCATTAAAGTGACGTCTACATTGACTAAATGGGCAGAGTTAGTTCTACAAAAGAAACAAGAACGAGCTTTGACAATGAAAGTCAACCCAATTGATTGTTACCAATTCCATGTTAAAGATTTAGATAAAGAGGAGGTCATAAATCTTCATACTCAAGAGTGCACTTGTAAGGAGTTTCAAGCTGAGCAACTACCATGCGCACATGCCATTGCTGTTGCACGGGATCGCAATATAAATGTTTATAGCTTATGTGCTAACTATTACACTAATGAATGTTTGTTGGCAGCATATTCGGAGGCCGTCTACCCAGTTGGGAATCAGTCGGAATGGAAGACAACCGAAGAATATGTACATATGACTGTCTTACCTCCGAAAGTAGTCAAAAGAGTTGGTCGACCGAAGAAAAAGAGGATTCCAAGTGTCGGTGAAGCACCAAAATTGCATAAATGTGGTCGATGTAAAGAAACAGGCCACAATAGATTAACGTGTACCAATCCAATTTCATACATCCAGAAGTCGAGCATACAAGATTAGTACCCGTCTTGGTACGTAGTAATAGTTTTATACTTGCTTGGTTTGTGCTTGCGTTGTTTGCATGATCACGATGTAAAAAAGGTTCATTTTTTTAATGCAGGTGGAAGATGCTTATAAAATTGTGTCCTGTGTTGTTTGCAAGATCACTAAAGTCATCTCACTGACAATTCTAAGTTGAAGACTTTTCTTCTGCAACTTCAAGACTTTCCTTCTCTTTTTTTTTTATCCTACAGTGAACTGTTTATAGAATATTTACTCCTTTGGCATTTCAAGCTTTTTGAGAAAGACTTGAAATCCTATTATGACAATATTGTGTGCTTTAGAACTCAATAAATGCTCTCCTTTTGCTACTGCAGTATTAATGATGCAAATCTTGCTGATTACTTTTAGTTTTTACATTCATCTTCAAGGTTCAGCCTCTGTTAGTTTTTACAAGGTTCAGCCCTTGCTGATTACTTAAAGGTTCAGCCCTTGCTGCATTTGAAGCCTCTTGCTGATTACTTAAAGTGTGCAGTAGTAATAAATGCAAAGCTTTTGCTACTTTTAGTTTTTACAAGGTTCAGCCTCTTCAAGCATATGAACCACCATTTGCATGAAGGGCCTTGTAGATGGAATCTTAGTCGTGCAGCGAAGTGCGATCCTTACCACTTTGACTGCGTTCTCCACTTTGATATGCTGGGATCTACCATCTCTTTCAGATTACCTTTTAGATATCTCAAATCTTCAAGCATATGAACCACCTCTTCAAGCATAGTAATCTCAAGCATAGTAATCTCAATGCAGTAGTAATGAGTTGACTCTGAAAGTTCAGGTAGTAGCAAGACTGAGCTAATTTTAAGTAATGTATAAAGCCGGCTGGTTAACAGCAAAGGTACAGAACAAGACACAGATCAAAATGCTGCTATTGGTAATGAGGATCAATTGTTCGTACATAAGATGTTTTTATAATGAAAACCTGCTACGTGAGGCTATATATAAATCAGTTCCGCAGCCACCATAAACCTCTGCTCCACCACCGGTAACACATCAAGAATGTCTATATAAAAGTTCTGCACACTTTACAATTTTTCACCTGCATTGTTGTACATTATATAAAAGTTCTGCACATCAAGGCGCCGTTTCGATGGTTGCTGCTACTGCAGCCTATAACCAAGGCCCTAAGAACCTTACACAGCGCTTGAAACGTCGTAGTCTTCTTCCCTTTGCTTCTTCCTTTCTCCACTTTCCTCTCCTCCGACGATGGCTGCCGTTGTTCCGGCAACCGCATGCTCCGGCGTTGCCTTATCCTCATCTCACTCAGTTCCATCTCTTTCGGAAACCTGGCGCTACCAAACAGGAACAAGAACCACCGCGATTTCATCGGGGACGATTGCAGTATCATCGCTCTCTCTTCCGGTAACTCATATTTCTGCAATTTCCATTTCCTCTTTGGCCGTTTGATGTACTCAGGAATGGAATTGTTCGTCAATGAAATCGAAAACGGATCGAAGCTTTTAATTCCTCCTGGTCCCGATCTAGTATCACTTACAGACGATTTCTTACCAGAAAAATTGTCCGATGGTTTGATTTGGGAATCGCTTGGTTGTTTGTAGGGAATCAATTTGCCGCAGAAGATAATGTTGTCAGATCCAGAATAAGATGAATTAGCAACAGAGAAATCATGGCTGAAAAACTCGAAGAATGTATCATCTTCTTGGTTATGATCATCAAAGGAAGCGCTCTGATAATCATCACAATTAGATTCATCGCTGTAAATTGGAAGGTCGCAAAGAGAGAGCGTTTCTACAGATTCTTCTTCGTCTTCTTCTTCGTCTTCTTCTTCTTGTTGTTGTTCATGGTGTTGATGTGGATGTGGATGTGGATGTTGATTGATGATGATGGAGGAGTCCGTATCTTCTACTCTGTTATACGATTCTTTATAAGCTAGAATCATAATTTTTTCCTGAGTTTCTTTAGGTAGTAATTTAAGAAAGAATGGAAACTGAAATGGATTGTGATAGATGGATTGATGATGAAGAAAAAAAGGAAAGTGAAGGTAGAAGATGAAAAATTTTGAAAAAAAGAAAAATAGAAATTGATATCAATGGAGGCCTGAGGGGGATATATATATTTCTATAGGGAAAATAGAAAGTGAGAGTATTCTATAATTTGGAGGTGAAATGAAAGGATACTGCTGGCCATCCCTCGCCTTCTAGAAGAGCAGACGGAGAAAGTGATTTTAAATGCAATGGCGGACTAAGTTCGCCTGATGGGACAATTACGTTTAAATCATTTTGGTTATTATCTTTCATTTCATTACTAACATTCAAACATTAATTAACTACAACTAAATTAATAAATTATCCCATCAAATATATAATATATATATATATACGTGACATATAAAACTTTCTAGAACCATACATTTATTCACCCAAATGTATAAAAACCATTTTGTTATTATTCATTTACTAAAATTAATTTTGTTTGTTATTATTCATTTACTAAAATTAATTTTAGTCCCCAATCTTTAGATTTTTATTTTTTTTATTATATTTTGTTTGGTTTATCAAATCTTTATAGTTTTATCTATTTTGTTTTCTGTGTCCTTATGACTTTTTTTTTCTTCTTCTCTAAATTATAAACTCCAATATTTAATGATTTTCTTTAAAATATTATCCTAAAATGATAAAAAGGTATATTTTTGTAATGTTGAATATTTATATTGTCAACTGTTGCACAATATTTCAATTTGGTAGAAGCATTTGTCTCCAATTTGGAAGATCAAATTTGCTTCAAAATTTGAATATTTCTTCTACCCTACATGTGTGTGTGTGTGTATGTATATATATAGCTATAATTTTTCATTTTCAGTTTTATATGAAGTTTAAAAAAAGAAAAGAGAAATTAAGAGTTATATAAAGTGTTGAAAATATAAAAAGTCAAAACATGAAAATATAATAAAAGTATATAATTAGGGATGAAAATGGAGTTTAGTTGGAAGCATGAAGGAATTGTTAGTTATTAATTTAAGATTTATGAAGATTAATTTAAGAATTGGTGCTTAGTTTTGGGAGTGGGTATGTTAATATATTGAAAAGATTCCAATTGTTGATGGGGCAGTATTATTTAAAATTAAATCCCAACAAAATAATAGTAAATTATTATTGTTATATATATTGATTTACTTTTGTGTTTTTTTACAAGTAAAGAGATTAGATTGATGGAAGATATAAATTAAAATAACTCATAATGGTGATTAAATATATAATTGAAAGCTAAAAAGACCAATGTTAAACTTAATGTTGATTAAAAAAATTCAATGAATTGGTAGAAAAAAGAGAGAAAAAGTGTTTTTCTTTTTTTTCTTTTTTTATGAGAGAACTCTAGGTCTCTTTTAATTTGGAATTCATTTTTCATTTTTATGTTTTCAAAATAAAATAATACTAGGAAAACAATTAAAATGTATTTGGTTTACTCATTTTTTTTAAACAATATTTTGTGAATTGACATAATTTATTTGAAGGATCTTTTAAAAAATATAACAAAGTGTTAAAATATTTACGCATTATAGAGTAACTTAAAAAATAGAAAAATATCACATACCTATAACGAGAAATACAACAAATGTTCTAGATTAATTGGCATCTGATTTAGTAATATATTTAAAAAAGATCGTTTAAATTTAGATTTGATTATACAATATCAATTATTTTTTGACGGTCTTTTATATTTGACACCAAATTTTAAACAACAACCAAATAACAGTTTAAAAAAAAATATTTGATATTGAACCAAATATTCGTTTGAAAAAAGAATAAAAAATAATTGGAGAATAAGAAAAATGGAAGAGAACAATTGAAAAAAAAAAAAAAAGAAAGATAAAGAAAAATATTTAAAAAATTGGACGATGTAAAGAAAACAGTGTAGTAGAGAAAAGAAAAGAAAGACTATGAAAAAGAAAGACAATGATGAAATATACTAAAAAAAGGATGATTTTCATACCCATTTACATATTTTACCGATTTATTATATTTATAAAAATTAATCTTAAACAATAAAATTTTTAAACTTTGATTTAAAAAATTATAAATATAAAATACAAAATTGAGTTTTCTAATTCATAATTAAACACAAAATTTAAATTTAAATTTAAATTTTAAATAGATTTTAAAATTTTAAATTAGAACTAGTGAAAAATCTGATTTTGCTTTTGAATTTTATTCAATTAGAAACAAATTTTAAATCACGAACCACAATTTTGAGATTTTAAGATTGGATTCAACATCTCATTTACATATTTGTTATAAGAAAAAAATTATTTTTGGCATAAACTCATATAAAAGATTAAACTATATATTACCAAAATTTCAAAATAAAAATAGATTGCAGGGGGTAGTCAAATGTCAAAGTAATTAAATTCATAGGAAATTGTGTTTTGGGTTATTTTGATTGAATTTCTATGGAAAGTGAAACTAATTGGTTGTGTGTAGTCAACACAACAAATACATCTTTGAATTCTTTCTCAAACTTTCTTTCAACACTTTGAATTAATTATACATAAAATCTCATAGACTAAATAGACGAATAAAACATGTATTTTACACTAATTTCAACAAATTTTATAAACAAAAATTGCAACTTTCATACTCTTAAATAAATTTGGGCTAAATTCAGACTTATGACCAATGTTCATGTTTATTTATTAGATAACTTAGCAACTTAAATAAATAAATAAGCTCTAACCTGTTTTTCTCTACAATTTGAATGATTATCACAAGCACGTAAGTGTTTACAATTCAAAGAAGGATAGAATGAGATTTTTTAAAAAATAGTAAATTTTACAAAATATAACCTAAAGCAAATTATATAACCGATTAGAAAACTTTTAGTGATAAAATTCAAAATTTTGCTATAACTTGTAAATATTTTAATTTATTTTGCTATTTTTAAAAATATTTTTAAAATTTATTTACTTAAAAAAAACATTTCAGAATTGAAATTATTAAACAATAGGTTTGTTGAATTTATTATGAAAAATTGAAAAAGAAAGTTTGTAATTAAAATGAGCATTTTTTTAAGTAAAAAATAAATTAAAATATTTAAAAGTTATAAAAATTTTTGGATTCTATAACCAATCTAGAATTTGGTGTAAGTTATAAATATTTTATAAAATCTACAAATTTAAAAATAGGAAAGTTTCGTGGTTTGTACTAAAAAGAATATATTAATAATATTATGTTTGATATAAAATAGAGCATGTGGGGGCCATCAAATAATCTAGAAGGTTAAAAGAAATTCCCAATTGGCATTGCAAAACCAAGAAAGCGATGCATCCAATGACCAATATGATATAATATAATTGGATTAACTATATTAATTTAGTTCTTCTTAACATCATCCGACCTTAGCTCAGTTGGTAGAGCGGAGGACTGTAGTTTGCTCAGTGATCCTTAGGTCGCTGGTTCGAATCCGGCAGGTCGGATTCCTTTTTTTTTCTTTATTTCATTCCGATAGTATAAATAAAGAAAACAAAATAATCTTTTAATAACTATTATTTAATTATTTCACTTCTTGATTTACTTTATTTATTCTTAGCCTTATATGAATATTTGGTCTATTCAGAAATCACTATTTCTTCCATATATATCATATCAATTAGTCTTTATTCTATCATTTATCAAGTAAATATATATAGCAACGATGACAAGTCCAAGATTTTTATTCAAAGGACTTAGTTTAAAGTTTTGAAAATTTTAAATTTGTGTCTTCGTAGATTGATAGACTCCAACAATATTTTACAATCTTGAATACTAAATATTTAAATATGTTGTCATGGTCAACAAATGTGACCATGTAGAATAGTTAGAACATTCTGCCAATTTTTTCTTATTTTTTTGTAATTTTTTTATGAATTTAGAATTGATTTTATGCGAAAATATAACTGAAACGTGTAGAGAAATTCAAAACGCTGTTCTGGATTGGGGGGGATTTTTAGATGCAGTTGTATGGATCCATGATAGATGATTGTCATTGTTATTTGAGTGGTGTTTTTAACTGATGATATGAAGGATGATATTTCCTTCATGGGGTGATGAGTTTTTGTTCTACGAATACTTTTCAGCTTCTCTTATGAAGAGGTTTGAGTGATTCTAATTTGGAGATTCATTTTGAATTGGGAGATTGCATTTCTAAACAGAATTTCTTTATCTGCAATTTAGTAACCTTGGAAAGTGAAAGAAATATCAGTTGGTTCTTAGCAAATGTTATGGTCTGAAAAAATAAGGGAAAATTGGTAGCTTCAACACTGATGGATTAATATCAGAACGACATATATAATTGAAGTTTTGGTATATTATAGGAAACATAATCCATAAACATAACGGGTGGTTTCTTCGTCAATGGGATGATGGACTCTAGATGATCTCTAAGTAAATGGCAGGAACTCGAAGTTCTTAGATTAAATGGATTAGTAGTTGTTTGCATCCTTGAAGTCTATTCTTGCTCCCAAAAATAAGCTTTTTATATGGTCAAAAGAGTTGCAGGTGGTGAGAACATGTTCAATGCATATGTCCTTGATTCCTTGGTTCAAGATTCTAAATTCACGTATGAGACAAAACTTTCCTTGCTTTAATTGAAGATGATGTTTCTACTACCATCATCCTTCACAATCGAAGTAATTGCATTGTGTTCTTCACGGCATCTTCCGTGACTTTCTTTTAATAAGCTTCAACAATATCCACAACCATCATTTGAACAAGGACTTGTTTGATAATGATTTTGTTATTTTATAAAAAAAATAAATCTATTCATAAACACGGTTTTATCTTTAATTTTCTTGTTTTATTTAAAAAATAGTTGGTTTTAAAACACTTAATAAAAATTCGACTCTCTTACATAAGAAAACAACATGCAGAAAGTTGAAGAAAACAACGTAGGTTTAATTATCAAATGATTAGCAAATGAGATATAAATTTATTACTGGAACAATGTTTGATTTTGGAAGCTGTAAGTGGAGAAAACTTCATGATTCAGTTTTTGACATTTCAAAACTCTGCTACCAAATGGAGACAAGTGATTGCTCTTCTCAACCAATCAAAACACCCAACTTGCTACAACTTGCTACCGATTTTTTTTAAAATCACCCGATTTGGAACTAATGAAAAGATTAAATAAAGACTTTTCCATTCATTTCGAGAAAATGGAAAAGAATATTCAAACAGACATCTATACTATTTCTATTTTGCTTGGACACCAAGTTTTAGTCTCATAAGTCTATTTATTTCTACTTGCTTGCATAGACAGTTTTTGTGGAAGGAATCAACAAAGGCGGTATCAAAAACAAATTCCATACAGTTTTTGGATTTGTTTCTCGTTCTCCAAATCGCGTTGACTTTACACTCTCTCTGTTTCCTCTGATCACAAGTATGTACTTTATTTTATGGTGAATGCTTTCTTGATTTCAAAACCCTGCTGCTGAAATCTTTTTGGTTAAGGATTTAATCGTTGAAGTATGTTTATGTTTTGGAAATTTGGGTTTAATTGATCTTACGAGCTAGTATTACTTTTCGGTTTTCTTTGGCTGAGTTATATGCATATGATGATTTCAGTTTCAATTTTTATTTTGCAACAGATTGTATTTTGTAGCTGAAATTCAAGTATGGGTAAGGAGAAGGTTCACATTAACATTGTGGTCATTGGCCATGTCGATTCTGGGAAATCGACCACCACTGGCCATTTGATTTACAAGCTTGGAGGTATTGACAAGCGTGTTATTGAGAGGTTTGAGAAGGAAGCTGCTGAGATGAACAAGAGATCGTTCAAATATGCTTGGGTTTTGGACAAGCTTAAGGCTGAACGTGAGCGCGGAATCACAATTGATATTGCTTTGTGGAAGTTCGAGACCGCCAAGTACTACTGCACTGTGATTGATGCTCCTGGGCATCGTGATTTCATCAAGAACATGATTACTGGTACTTCCCAGGCTGACTGTGCTGTTCTTATCATTGATTCAACTACCGGAGGTTTTGAAGCTGGTATTTCTAAGGATGGGCAGACTCGTGAACATGCCCTTCTTGCCTTTACCCTTGGTGTTCGACAAATGATCTGCTGCTGCAACAAGGTAATCTCAACCAACTTTCATTTCCTCTTTTTCACTGTTTTATAGAGAGAAAAGGCAAATTGGGTCAATTTCCCTGTTTTAGTTATGGGTGTGTTTGATTTGTTTGTTTAACAGATGGATGCCACTACTCCCAAATACTCCAAATCTAGATACGATGAAATCGTCAAAGAAGTTTCATCCTACCTCAAGAAAGTTGGCTACAACCCGGACAAAATCCCCTTTGTCCCCATCTCTGGATTTGAAGGTGACAACATGATTGAAAGATCCACCAATCTCGACTGGTACAAAGGCCCTACCCTTCTCGAAGCTCTCGACCAAGTCCACGAGCCCAAGAGACCATCTGACAAACCCCTTCGTCTTCCACTTCAAGATGTCTACAAGATCGGCGGCATTGGAACAGTCCCAGTAGGCCGTGTCGAAACTGGCATTATAAAACCCGGCATGGTCGTCACCTTCGCTCCAACTGGCCTCACTACTGAAGTAAAATCTGTTGAAATGCACCATGAAGCTCTCCAAGAAGCTCTCCCTGGTGACAATGTGGGATTCAACGTGAAGAATGTCGCTGTAAAAGATCTCAAACGTGGCTATGTTGCATCAAATTCGAAAGATGATCCAGCCAAAGAAGCTGCTAGTTTCACCTCACAAGTTATCATCATGAACCATCCAGGACAGATTGGAAATGGTTATGCCCCTGTTCTTGACTGCCACACCTCTCACATTGCAGTCAAGTTTGGGGAGATTCTAACAAAGATTGATAGAAGATCTGGTAAAGAACTGGAGAAAGAGCCTAAATTCTTGAAAAATGGTGATGCTGGATTCGTTAAGATGATCCCCACTAAGCCTATGGTGGTGGAAACGTTCTCTGAGTATCCACCACTTGGGAGATTTGCGGTCAGAGACATGCGGCAAACTGTGGCTGTTGGTGTGATCAAGAGCGTCGAAAAGAAGGACCCAAGTGGTGCTAAGGTCACCAAATCAGCTGCTAAGAAATCTGGTAAGTGAATTGTGCGGTTTGAATTATGTGTTGTGTTTTGTGTCTGTTTTCTTTTCAAAACTTTTCTCCCTTTCCCTAGTGAGTTTTCACAGAATTGGGTTCTTGATCGTCGGTGGGGAAGGACTGCTGTTTCTCTTGTTGTCTTATAGGTTATTGCTATACAATTTTTATTTTCGTTGGTGGGATGTTTTTCATAAGTGATCTATTGGATACATTATTTGGTGGGGATGGTTTGAGTACTTGTATAAGTGAACTTTTGTTGGGTTAACTTTGAGTTTGATTTCATTTGCTATGCTATTATTGTTTACTTCTAATTCTACCCATAATTTATGGTTTTAAAGTCAAGTAAGACTAAATTACATTATTGATTGGGTCATATACACTTTAATTTAGAGAAAATTTAAATCCAATCTTTATGTTTGATGAAGTCTTTTCCCAAAGTTTTAATAAAATCATTATAAATTTAAGGACTATTTATGAGAGTTTGATCAAAAAGTATAGAAACTAAGTCCTACTCATCAAATATATGGACTAAATTTTAATGTATTTTTCAAGACATAGAGATAAAATATCGAGTAAAGATTTAGTAAATATTAAATTTTGTAAATATTTTTATTGTTTTTATCATTTATCCTAATTTTCATTTTCTAAATACTTTTGATAAAAAATATTTAAAATAATTTTGAAAATGTTGCAAAAATATATTTTTTGAATAATTTTTTTTTCAAGATGAATTGTTTTTCAAAATTAAAAACCGAAAATGTTAAAAAATCACACACACGACCTTAGACTCGTAATATTAGGAAACATATTTCAACATTTGATTTGTATATTAATTATTACAAACTTTTATACAAAGTAAGGATAAAACATTTTTCTTAATACATGAGTATATATGTATAAACCACATACATGAGTATATATCCTAATACTTAATCATAATTCAAAATTCTTTCCAAAGTAGTACATATATGTGGCATTTTAAGATAATTAAAAAGAAATATCTAAATTTACCAACGTATAAAATTTTAAGAGTTTAATGCCACACCATATTAGTTGAACAAGATCTGAAATGGATGGTTACTTTCTAAACTTAAAGAGTTAAGTTGTTACAATTATTAATTTAGTCTTTTAATTGATACAACTCTTTAAGATTATATTAATATTTACCTTAAAATTTTAGTTTGGAAAGAATGTATGGTAAATATTCCGTACATGATTTGTTTAGATTTGGTACACAATGATAGTTAGATTTGCATTTTTTTTTCAAAATTCATTATCATATAGCTTAGATTTCGCTACTCAAATCTAAGATTTTGTACCAATATGAACAATAATTTTTCAAAATCTAAATATACCAACATTTCATTTATTTGGTACACAATCTTAAACTAGTAACACTCGAAAAAAATAATAAAAAATTATTTTGATCAAATATTATGATTTCAAAAAATATAAAAAAAAATCGAAGAAAAAAGATAAAAAGAAAAAGCAAACCTGTTGGGATTTTAAAAAATGGTCCACTTCTTAAGTTTTTTTATTTTGTTATATCGATGGTACATATTAATATATTAATATTTTGTTATATTTATAATTATTATAAATAAGAATAGATTTTTCATTAAAATTATTTTATTTTCATAAAAGTAATTAATATTCGATAAAAACTCTAAACAAAATTATTATAAAATTTAGGTATATGTTTAAATAAGAATGGACTTTTTATCATTAAAATCAATATTTATTTATATATTCATAAAAAATTATTAACATCCATGTACTAATTATAAACAAAACTTATAGATGGAAAATATAGTTCACTCCCATATAACATCACCTTTCATCCTAGAAAATATATTTTAAATTATAGTTTTTTTTCTATAAATTAAATTTATTTCAAATCACATTTATTTAAACTTTATTATTTTAACAAATTGTTTAATTTGATATGAACTCTTTATTCAAATTTTCCACTAAAATGAGAAGCTGTAGAATATGTAAAGAATAAGCTCAGGTTTCCACTATAATCCTATAAAAAGAAAAACCAAAAGTTAACGATAAGTAGGAGTTAAATCAGATTAGGTTAGGTTAGGTTGGAAGACATTCTCAACCCAACCAATATTATTATAACTGATACGACTAAAATAAGTTCACTCTAAATATACTTTTTTATATTTGTAATTTTTTAAAAATAATTGTTATACTTTTTTATATTTGTAATTTTTTAAAAATAATTGTTATACATTTAATTATTATTCATAAAATTACTATCTATTATAATTATTTCAAATAAAATTATTATAAACCATAATAAACAAATAAACATTGAGATGTATATCTAAATTTTTTAGAAGATGTGAACAAACATAAAATTTGTAATGGTAAATAATAATTTCAAATAAATGAAGAGATATTTTAAACTGTTTATCTTTTTCTGTTTCAATACAACTTTTTACTGTTTAGGTCTACTGAATTATGAAATTTGGTTGAGGGTATTTTCGTCAACAAAACATGTTTAGACATACTATATAACAATCCTCAAACCCTATTATTAACCCCTCCAATCTAGTTTTCATTCCTCATCTCTCGCCGCAAGGGTTTAACAGCACACCTTTCTCCTCAGGTTTTCTTCATTTTTCTTGTTGATTTTTAGAGCTCTTATTGTTCTTCTCTTGTAGATCATGAAGTCTAGTTTCGTTTTATTGTTCTTCTCTTGTAGATCATGAAGTCTAGTTTTGTTTTATATTTTGTATTACTTCTTTATTAATGAGCTTTTCGTTATCTTTTATTCTTCTATTCTTCCTGTTTATCTTTTATGCATATTTGTCATTGTTTTGTTTTGAATTGGCCGATTTTATTTGCGACGTAAGTGTTGTTGTTGATAATCTTCTGTAGATCTGCATTTAATCTAGTCTGCATTTAATCTAGTCTGATTGGATTGGATTCATTTTAATTTGTTTTTCAGTTTATTTTATTTGTTAGTTCTGAGAATTTTTTTTTTGATAATCATCGAGGTTTAGAGGTTTAGATTATCGAGGTTTAGAGGTTTAGATTAGAGTGGGTATTTTAGATTTACAAATACCATATGTGAAGTTCAGAAAGTCTCAATAATGAGCTTTTTTTTTGCCTCTTTAATCTTCCTTTTTCTTATTTTCTATCAACTCTTTTTATTATTTATTTTTCGTACTTTTTCTTGTTTCACAGATCTTTTACCTAATATTCAAGCATGGGTAAGGAAAAGACTCACATCAACATTGTGGTCATTGGTCATGTCGACTCTGGCAAGTCGACCACTACTGGCCATTTGATTTACAAGCTTGGAGGTATTGACAAGCGTGTTATTGAGAGGTTTGAGAAGGAAGCTGCTGAGATGAACAAGAGATCGTTCAAGTATGCCTGGGTGTTGGACAAACTGAAGGCCGAACGTGAGCGTGGTATCACAATTGATATTCCTCTGTGGAAGTTCGAGACCACCAAGTATTACTGCACTGTGATTGATGCTCCTGGGCATCGTGATTTCATCAAGAACATGATTACTGGTACTTCCCAGGCTGACTGTGCTGTTCTTATTATCGACTCCACTACTGGAGGTTTTGAAGCTGGTATTTCTAAGGATGGGCAGACCCGTGAACACGCCCTTCTTGCATTTACCCTTGGTGTCAAGCAAATGATTTGCTGCTGTAACAAGGTGATAATGTTTATAGTCAATCCCGATTCTTTAGTATTCTGGTTTTTTCGTGTTTTGTTACTTACTGACTTGGCTATTTATGTGACAGATGGATGCCACCACGCCCAAGTACTCGAAATCTAGGTACGATGAAATTGTGAAGGAAGTTTCTTCCTACCTCAAGAAGGTTGGCTACAACCCAGAAAAAATTCCCTTCGTCCCCATCTCTGGCTTTGAGGGTGACAACATGATTGAAAGATCCACCAACCTCGACTGGTACAAGGACCGACCCTTCTTGAGGCTCTCGATCTGATCCAAGAGCCTAAGAGGCCATCTGACAAACCCCTTCGTCTTCCACTTCAGGATGTCTACAAGATTGGAGGTATTGGAACTGTTCCAGTGGGTCGTGTTGAAACTGGCATTATAAAGCCTGGTATGGTGGTAACCTTTGCTCCATCTGGACTGACTACTGAAGTTAAGTCTGTGGAGATGCACCACGAAGCTCTCCAAGAAGCTCTCCCTGGTGACAACGTGGGGTTCAACGTGAAGAATGTTGCTGTGAAGGATCTCAAGCGTGGTTATGTTGCCTCAAATTCCAAGGATGATCCTGCCAAGGAAGCTGCCAATTTCACGTCCCAAGTTATCATCATGAACCATCCAGGACAGATTGGAAATGGTTATGCACCTGTACTCGATTGCCACACATCTCACATTGCTGTCAAATTTGCCGAGATTTTAACTAAGATTGACAGGCGATCTGGTAAAGAACTGGAGAAAGAGCCCAAGTTTTTGAAGAACGGAGATGCTGGATTTGTTAAGATGATTCCCACCAAGCCCATGGTGGTAGAAACATTCTCTGCGTATCCCCCTCTTGGACGATTTGCCGTGAGGGACATGCGTCAAACTGTGGCTGTTGGTGTCATCAAGGCCGTTGAGAAGAAGGATGCATCCGGCGCCAAGGTCACCAAGTCTGCAGCAAAGAAATCAGGGAAGTGAATGGTGCGAGTAGCCGTTGGCGGCCAACGGCTTGATGTTAATCATCATGATGACTGGAAGCTTATTAATACGTTCTGTGGTTGTTGGGTTGTGTGTTGTGTGTGTCTGGTTGGTTATGTCTTCAAGTTTCCTCCATGGTCGGTGAGTAGCTTTTCGCAGAATTGGGTGCTTGATCGGCGGTGGCAAGTCTTCCATTTTTATCTTTGAAATTTCTATGTTTTATGGCTGTTTTATTTCAAACGACTTGTTATGAGTTCTTATTTATTGCTTAATACATTTATCGTTTTTGTTTCAACACATTATTTACCAATTCCTTTCTCATTGCCTTCATAATTTTTCTTACACACTTTACTTATGAATCCAAATGAAATATGGGTGTTTAGTATTTGAATATTTACTAGTCTTTAATTGCACGTGTATATTTAAAATTTAAATTTTTAATATTTGAATATTTACTTGAAATTTTATTCAATTTATTACTTTTACCTAAAACTTAAAATTAACTATATATTTTTTGTAATATAATCTTCTTGAATGTGTATTAGTTCCTAATTTATTTAGATTATCAAACTCTATAATTTTTGTTTATAAAAGAATTTGTGGACCTCTCTCTATATATATTTTCTTTTTCCAATTTGATTTTTTAAAAAAACTAAATCAACTTTTTTTTCTTTATTTTTTATATAATTTTTGTATCTTTATTCTATTTGAATCTTAATTTTCATTTCTGAAAACTAAATTGTACTTTTTTAATAAAAATTCATGTAATCTTTTTATCTTTGTGAATTTTAATTTTATTCTTAAAAACTAAATTATACTTTTTTTTAATCTTTATTCATTTTGAATTTTATTTTTCATTTTTAAAAACTAAATTCTTTCATTTTTAATTTAATACTAATCTATCTTTCAACCTTTTTTTTAATTTTAAAATCTATGTTTTCATTAATTTTTAATTTATCGATATTAATCGTTGTAATTTATTTATTTTGTATTAATTGAAGACCGTAAATTTTTAGGAATTACTTGTAATTAGATAAAGTTAGTAGAACACTTGTCCATAACATGTAACATATTATAACATGACATAAATATCAATCGGAACGTCGTTGTCATGTGATTAATATATCATTTGTCATAACATTTCAATCATTCATATCAATCAAGTTATGCGTCTTAGCTTAGTTAACTCAATCAACAATTTTGGTTAAAATCAATCAACTTTTTGGGATTTACAATTTTGGTTAAAATCAGATCAACTTTTTGGGATAATTAAAAAAAAATAGATATTTGAGATATTTGATGGAAGTACCAAAACTTAATCGAATACTCACCAAAGTAGCAAAATAGATCGATGGCTAGAAGGCAGAGTCACATATAAGTGATTTAGGTTTTCACATAGAGGTTAATGAGAAGGTCATTTGTGAACAATATAAATGACACATATTTGTTGTCATATATATATATATATATATATATATATATATATATATATAATTATTAAAAAAAACACTAGAATAAAATTTGAATTAATAAAAAAAATCATATGAAAACAAAAATTAAATTAGATTGAATAAATAAAAAATGGTTAATTAAACACACATATATATAACAAAACTAAAAAATATTTATGATCCGTGTAACAAAAAAAATCTAGATTTACCTTTATTAGTTTTGAATTTCGAGTTATGCTTGCACATTTTTTTTATATTATTAGGTATCATATATCATAGTCCTAATCATTCTCCATATTCCCACATCTTCTTATTCATAATTTCTTCGTGACTCTTCCATAATTTTTTTATTCTTTGTCATATCTTACCTTCGGCGTCATCTCCAGTATCATGTCATTTCTCTTTCCTTACGAATATAAACAATCGTTTACCAGGATCATTTAAATTTGGTACATGATTGTGTAGATCTCTCCCCAATATCTATGTTCACCCCTTCACTACTCTCTACATGTTGCACACACGTATATGTAACATGCATATGATATCAAATTTTGGTCAAAGGAAACGTACCACCCTCACTTTACATTAGTAATGTCTAAGTATAATAAGAAAATTGAATATTAGAGAAGAAGTAATTAGCATTTATTAGATAACTCATATGAAATCATTATAAAAGATTTGAGTAGGATTTATTTTTATCTACCAAAATTAGGATATGGATTTATTAATTTATAGTAGGTTAGGACCAAATTTGATATTGTATTTACTTTGTTGATCTTACTCTCACAATTATATTAATGTCATGTTTTTAATATTATTTTAAACAAATATATGATAGTTAAAAATTAAAAAACAAAACACTTTTCTTTCTCTCTATTTTTGTTAGTGAGAAGAAAAAGACTAAAGATTTGTCTTTTTAGAAAAAGAAATAACTATACAAAAAAGTAGCGAGAGAAAATAAATTCTCTCACAACCTTTAGAAAGAGAAAAAAACAATGATTCAAATCCGAAAGACTTGTCGTATGAGGTATGAATTCTTGGAAATAAATCCGAGCCAAATGCACTATTCAACTAAATTTTCCATTGATTAAATTGTTTAGGATAAAGAAAAAAAATAAATATAGTAATAAAGTGAATAAATAAAACCTACATTGGGAATATTTGCTTCAAAAAAAAATTCCTTGTAGAGATTCTCTCTAAACAACTTTCTCAGTCGACTCTCTCTCAAGAATTTTTCTTCCTCTTTTTCAAATGACCAAATTTTCAACTCTCCTTTTATTTTTGGGTAAGAATTTGAGAAGTAGAGTGGTATCTAATGTGATGGTGTGGACTTGTTTTCCACATGAATTTAGTAGGTTGAAAGAGTTTGATGTGAGTGGATCACAGAATTTGGTTGAGACCCAAGCTTCCAAATCTCCAAAGGTTGATGTCAAGGAATTGTGCAAGATTGTGTGTGATTCATTCTTCCATTACTACTCTCAACCATCTTGTTTTAGTTCATATGGCAAATTGTGTCAATCTCAAAACATTTCCATCTAAACTAGTAACTTGCAAAAGATTCCAAACATTAATTCTTTCCAATTTATGCCTTAAATCTTTACCAAAGATTGAAAAACCAACCAAAACTTTAACTGAACTTCACCTTGATGGAACTCTTATACAAGACCTTCCTTCATCATTTGGACTTCTAGCTCACTTAACTTAATTGAACCTAAGGGATTGTACTAAGCTATCAAGTCTTCCAACATCAATTTGAAAATTGATATCACTTCAAACTCTCAATTTGAATGGCTGCAAAAACCTCCACCAAATTTCCTTTCACTTTGGGGACAATACAATCTCTTACCATGCTTGACAATGGAGGAACATTTATAGATCAAGCACCAAATGCTATCGCTCGTTTAAAGAGTCTTGAAACTTTGAATTGTGAAAGGCTTTCAAAAAATATTTGGTGGTCATTGAATGATTTGGTTGGGAGTAATGATGTTTTGCCTATTAGAGATTTGAATCTAAGTGATTGCAATATTGTGGACGAAGATATTCGTGATGATATCAAATGTCTTTTCTTATTGGAAATTCTTGACCTTAGCAAGAATTCTTTTGTAAGGCTCAAACAAAGCCTCCCTCGACTTACTAACTTAATAGCATTGTACTTGAATGATTGCTTCAACATTCAGCCACAACTATTGCCAAAGCTTCCAACAAGTTTGCATAACGTGGGAGGACAAAACTCATAAAATGACGAAGGTAATGTGTTTATCCTCAATCTTGATCTTTTTTATTATTAACACTATTATATTGTTTTAAATAAATTCTTTCTTCGGAGTAGTGTTGTAAGAGATAAATGACATTCGACACATTTTGCTATAATACCTGTTCTGGAGCTGATTATCTGGTAAAAAAACGATTAATTTACATAAAACATCTGTTAAGAGATTCCATTCACTAGACATTTTCGCCCAACCCTTCTAATGTTTATTTCATCCCCCTTAGGTAGCAAAGGACATCTGACATAGAATTTGCTGTCTTGATCGTCTACCGTACCTCCTAAATCACATTGTCTTGGTAGTGGCTACTATTATCTCGTGTAGCATGTAGAAGCTAAGTGGGGAAAAGTCAAGTCGTTGTTGAGTCTGTGTCCTCTTTTGAACGATTTGTGTAATAGGAATCAAATGTACTCTTGTAAATTGTCTATCAATGAAGTTCTCTTGTTTCATTAAAGTACAAATTGTGCGCTTAACCTTGTGCTGTAAGAAGTAGTTCCGCTTACTAGGTGTTTAGCGTACCATCTCGCAGAAGTTGTGCATTGATTGTCTAGGCGACATGCCTCCACTTGGTCGCATGAAGAGTCATTTGGAGTAGGGCATGACACTAGGTCTCGTTGCTTCGACTTAACTTGACTCAATAAAAAAGGGAAGAGTTGACTGTACCACAAAGTAGAGTGATTCAAAGTTGAGTCAGTCATTGAAAAACTTAGGCTTGATCTTTCCTACTTTGGTTCACTTATGCCTTCACGGTAGTGGCTCGTAGTTTTAATTAGTTTAAAGTTTTTTTTTAAAAAAAAATTGGGCTAATTTCAATTTATATCAATGAACTTTAAACCTTAAACTAATAATTGTATTAATTTAAACTCTCAACTTTAAAATTTGTATCAATATAGACCCTAAACTATTAATTGTATCAATTTAGACTTTACACTTATAACATGAATCATTTTAAATCGTCCATTATGTTTTACTTGGACACATTTGTGAAAGTTGAGAGTTTAAATTGATGCATATAAGAAAGTTCAAAGTTTAAATTGATACAACATCTAAAGTTCAGAGGTATAAATTGATATTGGCCTAGAAAAAACACAAAAAAAACGCTAAATTGTAAAAAAAACACCCCCCAATTTTGTATTTTGAGTAAAAAATACCCCTAAACTTTCAACAGTTTAAAAAATACTCTCAAACTTTCGAAAAGGGTTCGAAAATACCCTTAATGTTAGTTTTGGATGTAGAAGGTTAAAGTTTTGTTAAAAATATTCCTCAATTATTGAAAAATTTAAAAAACACCCTTAAATTATATATTCTTTTAAATTTACTCTCACAATTAGTATATGATCTAAAATTGTTAATATCTCGTTGCAAAAACTAACTCTAAATAATTAAAAATATCTCTATCGTTAGTATAGTAATAAATTTATTTGAAACTGTTAATATCTCGTTGGTATATTTAAGATCCCCTAAACATAAATAATCTCTTCTCAGTACATCACAATGCACAGTAGTAGGGAGAATGGAGTATGCCTCAAATACACGTAGCACTCTCTTCTTCTAACACAAGCTGAAAATACTACATAAAGACAATACAAATGTTGCTATTAAAACAAACTAAACCGCCAAAACCCAAACCTTAGAACTAAGTGTCCTTGAAATATGCACAGTGAAATCACAAATAAGCAACCCTAACCTCCAAAGCAACTACACGCTACATAAAGGAAGATGCCAACATGAGAAATTGAAAACACAACTACTCGTAGGAAAAGTATATTGGATAATCAACATTTTGGTAGATCATCCATTTTTTAAAAATAACATCAATGTCACAATTTTTATATCTAAAGCCATAAAACAAATATTTGTCAATCTAATCAAACTTAACAAATTCAAATAAAATTTTCAATGTATTAACGATAAAGACATTTTTAATTTAAAGTTATTTTTTAGCGAGATATTACACTTTTAGTTCATATTACATTTTAAGAAAGTTTTTCCTTTAACATTTTTTAAATTCAAGGGAATTTTTGAAACTTTTAATAGTTATATTTTTTAAACATGTTTTTTAACCTTTCCAAGAGTTTTGATGATATTTTTTAAACCTTTAACTTGAAATGGAAAGTTGAGAAAAAAAGAACTTTTTTTAAAAATCGTAGTTGATGATCATTTTATGAATAGTAATTAATAATATATTAACATTTTTAAAAAATTGCAAATATAACAAAACTATAGACTTCGTATGGTCTATTAGTGATAGACTAATATTTGTAACATGTCTATCGTTGATACATTTATATCATTGATAGAATTTGACAAATTTTACTATATTCTAAAATGTTACTTTATTTTATTTGGAATCTAGTAGGTAAATTCGAAAATCTTTTATTGTTGAGAGCCACTGTGTAGGAATGTTGAAATTATGATAAGGGTATTTTCGTCAACAAAGGAATTCAGACATTGCATATATAAGGATCCTCAAACCCTATTGTTAACCCCTTCAATCCCATTGCCATTCTCCATCTCTCGCCGCAAGGGTTTAACAGCAGCATTTCTCCTCAGGTTGTGCTTTCCCCCTATCTTCTTCCTTTTCTCGATTTCTTTCTTCTATATGCTTGATACTCTCTTATTTCTTTAGCTTTTACTGTTTTTCTCGTCTAGATCCTAGCATGAATTATAATTTCTTCTGTTCTTCTTCTTGTCCCTGCCCTTTTGTTTTTATGCTAGTTTTATGTATCTGTTCATCAATCTATCGAGACGTCCCCTGTCGTTCTGCCAATCGCGTAGATCTGCTTTTAATCTAGTCTAGCTGATTGGGTTGGTCGTTTTTCGTTTTTTTTTATTTATTTATTTTCTCTGTTCTAGTTCCGATCATTTTTTTATAACCAACAAGTTTTCCAGCCAAAAGAGTTGATATTGTGGTGGATATTTTAATTTTAACGTTATTTAGATGTGTGAATCTAACAAAATTAGGGTTATTCACAAATTTTAGTAATGATATTTTGGTTATCTGCTCTTGCTCTTCTTATTTTTCGTGAACTTTTTCTTGTTTCGCAGTTCTTTGACCTAATATTCAAGCATGGGTAAGGAAAAGACTCACATCAACATTGTGGTCATTGGTCATGTCGACTCTGGCAAGTCGACCACTACTGGCCATTTGATTTACAAGCTTGGAGGTATTGACAAGCGTGTTATTGAGAGGTTTGAGAAGGAAGCTGCTGAGATGAACAAGAGATCGTTCAAGTATGCCTGGGTGTTGGACAAACTTAAGGCCGAACGTGAGCGTGGTATCACAATTGATATTGCTCTGTGGAAGTTCGAGACCACCAAGTATTACTGCACTGTGATTGATGCCCCTGGGCATCGTGATTTCATCAAGAACATGATTACTGGTACTTCCCAGGCTGACTGTGCTGTTCTTATTATCGACTCCACTACTGGAGGTTTTGAAGCTGGTATTTCTAAGGATGGGCAGACCCGTGAACACGCCCTTCTTGCCTTTACCCTTGGTGTCAAGCAAATGATTTGCTGCTGTAACAAGGTAATGATGTTTATAGTCAATCCTGATTCTTTAGTATTCTGGTTTTTTCGTGTTTTGTTACTTACTGACTTGGCTATTTATGTGACAGATGGATGCCACCACGCCCAAGTACTCGAAATCTAGGTACGATGAAATTGTGAAGGAAGTTTCTTCCTACCTCAAGAAGGTTGGCTACAACCCAGAAAAAATTCCCTTCGTCCCCATCTCTGGCTTTGAGGGTGACAACATGATTGAAAGATCCACCAACCTCGACTGGTACAAGGGACCGACCCTTCTTGAGGCTCTCGATCTGATCCAAGAGCCTAAGAGGCCATCTGACAAACCCCTTCGTCTTCCACTTCAGGATGTCTACAAGATTGGAGGTATTGGAACTGTTCCAGTGGGTCGTGTTGAAACTGGCATTATAAAGCCTGGTATGGTGGTAACCTTTGCTCCATCTGGACTGACTACTGAAGTTAAGTCTGTGGAGATGCACCACGAAGCTCTCCAAGAAGCTCTCCCTGGTGACAACGTGGGGTTCAACGTGAAGAATGTTGCTGTGAAGGATCTCAAGCGTGGTTATGTTGCCTCAAATTCCAAGGATGATCCTGCCAAGGAAGCTGCCAATTTCACGTCCCAAGTTATCATCATGAACCATCCAGGACAGATTGGAAATGGTTATGCACCTGTACTCGATTGCCACACATCTCACATTGCTGTCAAATTTGCCGAGATTTTAACTAAGATTGACAGGCGATCTGGTAAAGAACTGGAGAAAGAGCCCAAGTTTTTGAAGAACGGAGATGCTGGATTTGTTAAGATGATTCCCACCAAGCCTATGGTGGTGGAAACATTCTCTGCGTATCCCCCTCTTGGACGATTTGCCGTGAGGGACATGCGTCAAACCGTGGCTGTTGGTGTCATCAAGGCCGTTGAGAAGAAGGATGCATCGGGCGCCAAGGTCACCAAGTCTGCAGCAAAGAAATCAGGGAAGTGAATGGTACGAGTAGCCGTTGGCTGTGGTGAAGTTTGTCAGAATGATGAGTGGGTTCTTATTAAATTACTATCTGGTTGGGGTTTGTTTTGTCTCTGTTTCGTTGGTTGCGTCTTTAAGTTTCCTCCATCGTCGTTAAGCAGATTCTCTCAGAATTGGGTGCTTGATCGGCGGTGGCAAGTCCTTCCTAATTAAGGTTATATGTTCTATGCTCGTTTTACTTCAAACTACTTTTTTCTGGTATTGATCTTTGTTTCTGTTTCTTATATACGTTGTTTTGTTTGAGTATATTGTCAAGGCCCCCCTTTGTGACCATTTCTTGATTGATTTCCCATCAAAACCATTTTTTCTCTTTTTTGAAAGAATCAAAAAGCTTAAAAGAACCTTAAACTCAACTTGCAATGGCAACAAAAGTGGAGTTGCCATTGTTAAAGTGTACTATTGTTGGTCTTTTCTTGTTTTAAAATTTTGTTGTGAAGTGGAGTTTAAAAAAATTATGTTTAGGGTTTCTTGTTATTGTTTAATATGTTGAGTTTGTATATATATATATTTAAAACTACTTAAAATTCATATTAAAAATGCAAAAGCGGATATGTTGAAGTGAATACGTGAAATTTATATGAACGAGTAGACAAGGGACATGAGATGAGCAAGTTCAGGTACCTACTTCTGCTCCAATGGTCTTACATACGTTTCTGGTGAAGCGTCGTGCAAGTTCATATAATGTGCGTTCCAATTTGGCCAATCTACAACATTCACCTCTACCTTCACAACTTCTTCCCTAAATCACAAATGTATTGAGTTATGCTTCTTCTTTGCCTCCTGCTATTGATCTTGCCTCTCCTTTCCCCATTCCGATCCCTATAATCTTTTGTCGTCTTCCAAACCAAATAAACCTCATTTTGTACCTGATTTGGACACACTACTTTCTCTAATTGCTACAATCCTCGCATCACAACCCTCTATTTCGGGATCCTTAACACACTCTTTGTGCTCACATTTCACTCAACTCTCTTCCCCTTTTCATCCTCATCAACGTTGGTTTCTTGATTTCGGAGCCACTACCCTGATATGAATAATAAACCATTAGCATAATAGAAAAAAAGAGCCAATTTTTCATGTACTTTGGTAAGAAGGCTATCGGTATGGATTCAATCTTTTGTGACTATTTACCTAAGTTTTAATATTTTCTAGGTTTTTGTGTTACCTAAATATTGTGTAGGGTTTTGACTAAGAAAACTTGTCGTGGTATATGTAAATTAGTCTGGATAGGTGTAAAGAAAAAAAAAAAGTAATTTTGGATGAACAAAAAAACAACTTGACGTTTTTAGAGTAAAGAATAGTGAATTTCAATAAATTTTCTATAGTTTTAGTTTAGTTATTCAAATTCAGTTTCTAAATCAGATGATATGTATCATGACACAATTGTAATTAACGAACGTAAGTTGATAACTTCTGTTATTAGTTTTCTTAACATTTCTTTAGCAATTTTAACTTAGTTAATGTTTCTGGAGCAAGATGCATTAAAGATAGTGGTTGTAAAGATGAAGATACATTAAAGATGGTAGCTGAAAAGATTGAGATTTAGAAAATAACTTCTTTCTTTAATATTTTATTTTGAATTTTGTGTCTATAGATTGAAAAGATTACAATCTCTATAAAATGCTATATACCAATTGTTTCATCCTTTTAATCTTGATCGAAGATTTTATTAATCTAATTTGAGCTCTCATTCTTTGAGGTTTTTTCTGAGAAATTTGAACAACTTTTCTTCAAACAACTTTTCTTCAAATTTGTAGAGAGACAGTAGAATGGAACAAAGTTTGAAATCCTACCGGAAAGAGATAATCTAATTCTAACATTTTTTTTCCCTTTTCCCTTTTGGTTGATTTAAATTTCATACAAGGAGTTAGTTTCTTGGATTTAAATCTTCCTACCAACAAAAAGTTTGAACTTTTAGGTTAAGAATTAAGATTGCATTATCACTAAACTTTAAACAAATCTTAAATTCAGTCCAAGAAGTATTTGGATAAAAATGGTTTACATAGTAAAAAAATTTACGAAAAGTTATACTATGTGAGTATCTTTTCAAAAATATATAAAGAATATGTTAATAGAAACTATTTTTAAAATTCCAAACTACGTAATATATGTTATGTAGTATCATCTATCAGTTATCAAAGGTTGTACACATGAATGAATTATTGTGTTTTAAAAAAACCATTCTGCCAAAATTGATCTAAACAGTACAATGAGCAGCAATTTGTCTATGGTGAAAGTATATGATTTATGACAACAGTTCAGCCATCTCATTGGCCTTCAACTCAATGAAGAAAAAGAAAAGTCAGTCTCCAAGACAATCATAAGTTTCTAAGAGCTGATTCGCGTTGCTGAGGAGTCAGTCTGGCTAAGAGTGCCTTATTCTGACAGTGCTCTTTGTCTACGAAGTAGAAACTCCCATTAGCCTTGAATGTCACAAAGGGGCGGTTTGTTTCGGGTGGTCGAATATCAGCAAATCTAATGGTTCGTGGAATGTAAGTCGCCAGCCACGACATAACCTCAACCTCAAAACTGTCTGAACCTGGTTTCCACCTAATTTTATGAACATAAGGGCTCACGAACCAGTGAAGCGCTCCAGTAGTAGTAGCACTGAGGAATATCACAGATGATGCAACAACACCTTTCAGAATCACATTCATGTCGGGGGACGTCATGAAGGTTATGACTGGTCCGAGTGATACAGAGAGGCAGCATGTAGATAAAGATAGAAGCTTGACTTTTTTGATAGTTGACGAGATTGGCCCAATATAAGCAACATCTTTTTCATCTTCCTCGGCTTCTTGTCCTCTTCCGGGTCCAATGCTGATCTTGCCATCATCTTCTCTTGTTGTAGCTTGAGATGCCCATCTCTTCTGGACTGCATTTTTCTGCGAAAGAAAGTTGCTGGTGGGTACAAATTTTTCATTGATCCATGCTGTTGATCGTTGGAGATGATAACCTGAGGCAAAAGAGCACTTACTTTTAGATAAAAAGAGCTTTAGTCTTCTAGAGCTTAACTGCAAAGCGCAAACAAAAATATTACATAAAGAAGAGAAAGCATAGTTGGAGTGGAAATATGAAAAAGAAAAACCAATCTGAACAAGAGAACTTTTGCATTTAGGCTGAGTAAATTCGATTTTTCTTAGTTAATAAGGAAGGAAAAACCCTAGCTATTACTATCTTTAAAAATAATGAAAACAAGACAAGACAAGGCCCAGGGCTTTGAGAGTGAAGCAAATCCAAAATAAATAACAAATATAAGACGGACTCATGAAGGATAGTGACATCAGATAATGATTCGTCTTGAGTTTGTTTGCTAACTCCTTCACAAAAGGGAACAAAAAGACATCAATATACTGCTTATAAGTTGAGTTTAAAACCATTTCTTTCTTTTAATGGAAATATAGAGAGACCAATAGACCATCCTTATTTCTGTTGTATAATTCTCTCGCTTTCCAAGTCAAAATAACTAAAGCTTTTCTGATAAAAAAAACAATAACAAACAATTGAACAACTAACTTCATTGAATAAACAATTACAAGGAAAACCAAGTCCCATGGATGATGGAAGAATGGGAAAGATCGTCCAACATGTAGGAAAGGTACTCAGGGTTGGGTAGGATCATATGCAATGCACTGTATGCAAGAGCCAGAAGTAAAAATATTTACAATTTTAAAAGTAAACAAAATACATTTCCTCCATCATTAGCAATGCCGTTCTAGCAACAACAAATTTCTTCCAAAAATTATCCTTTTCAAGGTGAAATCTCCATGTCAAATAAATCTCCAAAAAAGCCACTTTGAGTCAATTGATAATTTAAGATGGTATTGATTGAAGAGGGGTTTAAAGCAGGTTGGTTCAGAAGATCCTGTGTTCAAACCTCTAAATTGTTGTTTTTTCTCAAACCTCTACATTGTTGTTTTCTCTCCAATTATTATTCATTTCCACTTGTTGAGTTTTCATATTTCGAGCCCACAAGCATAGAGTTAATTCCATCTTAAAACCAATTGACAATAGGAAAGAAATTCGTCTATCTTATAAGGAGTGCGAGGTACCTTAGTTTTTCCTATGTGGAATTCTTAGCAATGAGGTTCCATCTCAAAACCAATTGACAAAGGGGTCCTATCCTAAAATAAGGAGTTTCAGTTCTCTTGGTTTCTTCCATGTGGGATTCTCAACATGATCCCTCATGATGTGACTCTTTTGGGTTCACCATTTTTTATTGGATCTCAATTTGCTATTGGATCAAATACCCGTTTTGGCTTTATGACATTATATAACATGAGATTCCACCTCAAAATCAATTGACACTGGGCTCTCTACTCTCTTTATTAGATATTATAAGAAGATTAGAGAGAATCTATTCAAATAAGGTTGCCTGCCTTCTTCAATGAGGCATTTTCTTTATTAGAGTTTATTTTCTCATCTTTCAATAAAAAGGTCTAAAGAAAAAACAGAGGAGGCTCTAAGTAAGAAATGGCCAGTGTCCCGATTCTAAGCTGAAGTTCAGAGCAATCAGCTTAATGATGGAGGTCACACAACCAATGCCAGCAATATCTGATTTACCTTACCTATGGTAGGGACCGAAGCCTCTACAAAGACTTGACAATAATAACGAGAATGTGAGGACTTCACGAAGTAAGAGAACAAGAATGGCATCATCCAGCAATTGCAAGTGATTAATAGAAAGGGAGTTATTTCCCACAGAAAGTCTTACACCAAGCCCGATTAGCATGTTTCTAGTGCTTAATATTTGTACTTTTTAACCTAAAAATTAAAGTATTGCTAGTCCTGGATATATTTGGTCTAAGATTATGCTTGTCTTTTAAGTTATTGTGAGGGAAGGAAGAAAAGCAGGGGAAAAAATACAAACGAATCTTCAGTAACTGCCAGAGAAGAGATGGAAGCCTCCCAACCCTGAATACCTGAGTGGCTAGCACCCTATCACATAACAAACTGAGTATCTAAATATAGTTAACAACCAGAAATACTATAGTAAATTCTGACATCCAATCCTAGAGGGCAGCAATTTCCTTTCATTATATTTGCTAAAACTTGATATTGTATGCTTTCCAGTGCTTTTCTACCAGTAAATTTTTGGTCTCGTTAAAAGAATTGAAAATTTTCTAGCTTTTTGCTCAACATTTTTGTGAATTTACTTGATTTCAATCAAGAATTTCATTTGCATTGTTTTATTTGTTTACTTACTAGATGTTGCTTAATCTTTTTTAACTTATAAGGGTGTTATATGCAAAAAAGAAAATTTCCATAGTGATACTTAGATGAACCCACCAAACAACGATGCTAGACTACAATATTGGAAGTGGGAAACAAGGAAACAAGGCAGCTATAGAGATAAAAGGGATGTCTTACAAGGAGATGAGCCAAATGCGTACTTTCAGTGTAAATATTACTTTAAGAGAACACATACAAACATAATTCCAGCTCAAAGCCAATTGACAATAAGAGAAGTAACTTGTGTGTTCTATAAAGATTATGACATCTCCTCTCCACATGCCCCTCAACATAATGCCTCTTTGGGCTCACCATTCTTGAGTCAGATTTCAATTTATTTACAAAGAATGTTTTTTCGGATATCATAGATTCTAATACCACATTAGATATACATGGAGTTCTACCTCAAAGCTAATTAGCAAGGAGAGGAGTAACACATACGAAATATGAAATAAAACCTAGTTTTGCAAGAATCCCTAAATTCATGTGCAACAAGTGAACATTGAAATGTTCGTGACAGTAGCTAGGTGTAGAAAAAAAAAGAGAAGCAAAATGCACCCAAAGTTCCAACTCAAAGCATGCATAATTCTTCCGGTAAAATTTATCTCAAACCTAAAATCAAAATGAGATTATTCAAGACAAGATCCCTAGCTAGACAAGCTATCATATGGCATAAAACTTCACGAAGAGGTCTTGTAAAATAATTTTGAGATAATTTCAGAACATTAAAGGCTAACGTTAATATTTTCTAATCGCATTCATCGGAAGCAAACAAGAAATTTAACATTCTTTACTACACTGGGAGCATGAAAATTGCAGAATTGAAAGCTTGAGAAAGAAAAATGTCTCATTCTTGCAAGGAGGGATTGGAAAATGGAAGAAGGAAGAAGAAACATACCTGAATAGTAATTTCTTCTCGAGATATGTTTGGATTGTGATCGTAGCAAATGGAAGAGAGCGGCCCTCGTCATTCTCCAGAAGCAAAAACTCTTCCCTTGCTGTACTTCGAAGCTGCAACATGGTTTTTGTAATTTTTTTTTTTTTTTCATTTTCTTACATCCCCTAATGGGCCACTAGGCCCATTTATTTTATGGCCCAGTCAAAGCCCAATTTCACCATCTAAATCCCATGAAATTTTCTTATATACCCTCTAATCTAAAGCTATTTACAAGACTTCTCTATCATTTTTTTGTTGGCTTCAAAATTGAGATTGACCATTTCGATACAGTTTTTTCTCTATTAGGGGGATAAATCTTTTTGTCATTATCTTTAATTTGTAAGTTTCCGATAATACTATAAAAAACTACACTACTTGACTCGTGAAACTTTGGAAAAAAACCATAAAGTAACACGTAGATTAGATAAAATTTTTAGTCGTTTTTGTTCTTCGTTATGGTTTAGTACGTATGAACTTCATGTTAGTTAATTTGAATCTCTTTATCTTCTAATCTTGTTTTCAATTAATATTTATTTGATTAAGGATGTGCTGATTATAAGTCATGTTTAAGCTTGGTTGTTTAAGCCCCATGTTGATGCTTTAAATTATAGTGGCCGAAAGGATTTTAGAATAATGTATTTTGCATATCTTATTTCTTTTACAATGCTTGCTATAAATATACAATTCAAGAGATTACAATATGGAAATATTACAATATAATCGAATATATAATTTAGGCAAAATTGAAGGGTAGAAATTGAGGAGTAGATTGTGGAGAGAATTGTGAATCTAAAAATATCCTCTAATACCCTTCCTAAAACGGATCGCTGGGAATGAGTCAGCAATTTATCTCGAAGTTGTAGAAATGTTGGAGATGAGAGTGGCTTTGTTAGTAGATCAGTAAGTTGTTCGTTGGAAGAGATGTAACAAATGAATGTTTTTGCAAAATACTTTTTTCTTGAACAAAGTGGTAATCAAACTCAATGTGTTTATTCAAGCATGAAACACATAAACATTATCACACCATAACGTTGTTGAAGACTTAAGTGGAACATGAAGATCATATAGAAGTTTTTGGATCCAGTAAAGATCGGTAGTGGTAGTGGCGAGTGAGCGATATTTTGCTTATGTGGAAGAACGCGAACCTGTAGGTTGCTTTTTGGAAGATCAAGATATTGAATTAGAACCAAGGAAGCCAATGAATCCAAAGGTGGAATATCAATCAGAAATATCTCCAGCCCAATCAGAGTCACAAAAGGTTTGTAGAGATAACGAAGTTGTAAAAATTTTATGTCAATGGTCGAAGTACTATATAGATATCGGAGGATGCGTTTGATTTCAAAGAAGTGAATAACAATGAGTTTGTGCATAAATTAACTAACATGATTTATAGAGAATGTACTATTAGGAGAGATAAAAGTAAGGTATTGTAAGGAACCAATGAGCCAACGATATAAGGAGGGGTCATTAAATGGCAGGGTAGTGGTATAAAGATCAATAAAAGTAGACATTGATGTGGCACAAGTTTTTGCAAAAGACATTATGGAGGTGTGAAGAAGATCAGTGAGATATTTGGCTCGGTTAAGGAAAATTGCATCAGTGGAGGAATGTATTTTGAGACCAAGAAAGTACTTTAAAGGATCAAGATTTGATATTTGGAACTCATGAGCCAATTGTTGTTTGAGAATAAAAATATACGAAGAGTGACAATAATATCATCTACATATAGAAGTAAGTAAGTGAGAGAAGACCTAACAAACTAAATGAATAATGAAGAATTGGCAGTAGAAGCAACAAAACCTAGGGTAAATAAATAAGATGTAAATCGATCAAACCAAGAACGAGGGACTTGTTTGAGACTATAAAGACTCTTCTAAAGGAGGCACGCGTGATTTGGATATGTTTTATGGTGGAAGCTAGTAGGTTGAGACATGTAAACTATTTCCTAGAGAAGACAATGAAAAAAGACATTTTTGATCTAACTGGGTTAAATGCCAATTGCATTAAGCAACAAGAGCCAGAATAACTCGTATAGTGAGTTTTTTTGACAATAGTACTAAAGGTTTCATCAAAATCAAAGCCTTGTACCAGATGATGACCCTTAGCAACTAGTCATGCTTTGTAGCAAGCAACAGAGCCCTCATGATTATATTTCGTGTGGAAAACCCATTTACAACCAACAACATTTATAGATGGAAGTCGAGGAACTAATGACCAAGTCCCTTCGGCTTGGAGAGCATTAAATTCCCACACATTGCATATCGCCATTTATTGAAACTTTTTTATCGCAAAATCTTATTCTCAACTCCTTTTATACTATCAACAAAACTCAAAATGCAACTGTGGTCAACCTAAATGCCAAATATAATAAATAAGTATATTTTATTAATAACAGGCGTTGGATACATAATTACAACACTTTGATCAAATAACCAATGTTTAACCATTTCCAAAAGGTCTAGAGTTATTTCGTCGCAAATCCTTCAACCTTCTTCTTTACTTGGCCTAAACGTCTGATCCTGAAAGATGAATTTTTGAAAGAATAAGTCTAAAAGACTAGTGAGATTTTATGAAATCCTTTTCGCAATACATTTCCATAAACATCATTTCGCATAAATAATATCAAATCATTTCATCTCGCATAAATCTTTCTTTATGCTTAACAAACACATTCATAACACAACAATTTCACATAAACACAAATTAGTTAATAGTTATTTCTTTCGCCAAGGATCCTGAATCATTATCTACGCTTGGTCTCATTACCTTGCGTTTGACTACTGTATCAACAACATCTGAGAACATACAGATTCATCCTTGTTGCTTAGACTGCTGAGCTTTATACACTCCTTTCAACACATAAGCCAATTTCTTATCACCATGTAGTCCATACACTCCATGGTGGCCTTGACTCTTTATGTGAACATAAAAGTTATTATTATCTCAAGGAATCAACTAATGTTTTGAAAATCATTTCTTAGGAAATCGTAATCATCAAATCAAGCTTTAACATTATAAATCATGCTTGAAGACATATAATCTTTTCATAGAAATTTCTTTTTTAAACACTTTCTCATTTGAAATCATCTTTTAAAATAGTAAAGCAGAATCACAAAACTTTTAAGAAGAAAACCACTCACCACACTTTAACAAAAATCTTCCTCTTCATTCTCGTCTTGTGGAGCCTTCTCGCGGAACAAATCACCGTACTTAATATTTTGTTTTTTTTTCCTTCTCACAAAAGCAAATTAAAACAATAGCATTTTAGCTTTTTTTTTTTTTAATAAAACTTTCTTACTTAATGACCAAACCCTCTATTTATAAAGCCCTTAAACTATCTTAGTCATGCTTAAACTCTTCTCACTTTGCCAGCTTCTGCTTAAAACTTTACACATGAATTTAATACTCAACCCAACATGCTTTAACTTCTTAACCTTACACGTTAATCCCTGTCAAATCATATTTGACATTTTCTTAGTTAGACCTTACTTCCTGCCTAAGCCCATACCACAAATAATTTTAACCACTTAACACTCATCGCGAATAACCTTATCGCGTGGTTTTATTTTTACAAGAAACCTTCATCGCGAACTAACCAATTTTTACTCGCTTAGAACACTTATCGTGAACTTAAACTTCAAGACTTCCTCGCATACTTTTTTATCACGAAACCCTTGGTTCTTATCGTGAAGACTACCTAAACGCCTAGTCGTTTTAGTCAAAACTTAACTTAAGCAAACTTTTTTTAGAGCGTTTAGACTTATAGATTCTACTGCAAACCCTCTTTTTCTCAAAACTTATACTAACCATAAAAGATTTTATCGCTTAATCCTTTCGGCAGATTTATTCAAACACCAATTTCTTTAATACTTTTAACCGAATTTTAATTCCTATATTCAAATTAGAAACGAGTCTCACAATCAAAGAGTATCATGGTACATCAAGTGTGTATCAAGGTTCAAAAGTTATCAAGAAGTATCAAATGTATATCAAGTGTATCAAAGAGTATCAGATGTATCAGGTGCGTATCAAGTGTATCAAATGTATATCAGTAACAAAGACATTTATGGCATTTCACATATTATATAAGTGGGTTGGTTTTGTCTTTATCATTTTTACAAACAATAAATGTGTGTTATAGACTTAATTATTAATACTTGTTTTTCCTCTTTTTATTTTTTAAGTGTCCCTTGTTATAACTTAAAATTAAAACTAAAATGAATAATAAAATTAAAAACACTATAGTAAGGATACATAAATGTAATAACTTAAAATTAAGGAGGATAATTTAGACTAAAAATGTTTCTCATGAATCTCACACTTTAATATAGTATAGATACAAGTACATATATAGATAGATTAAACTGTTTTTCTCAAACAAAAAAAAAAACCCCTAAAATATGGATTGTAAAAGACAAAATGTGTAGTTGTTGAATGTTGAGTTGATTTGAAAAATACTACACCATATTGATACATTTTATGACTTTGATTGTTTTCTTAGGTTTCATCTTGGGAAAATGATATTAATTTATATATAGAGAGAGTTGGGAAGACTTGAGGATATCTTATAGATTTTGTAGGTTTCATCCTGGAAAATTATATTATATTTAGAGTTAGATGACTTGAGAATATCTTATAGATTAAGGTCCAATTTAATCTGTTTTCTAACTAAAAACCATGTGACATATGGAGGTTCAAATCAAATAATGCAATATCTTTCATATTAGACTATATATATACAAATATCTGAACTAACTAACGTACGTTTATTTTCTTTTAAGAAAACTAGCTATATATATATATATACTTTTTTTATATAAAAGTATTGTCATCTAATGCAATTTCTCTTTGTTTATTGGAGGCTTTCTTTACACCTAGTGAATCTTTATTAATGTTTTACAATCATACGATGCTCGTATATGTTTCTGGAATACAATTATATAGGTTCGAATCATCCTTCCTATAGCTCATCAATAGAGATACTTTTCTCTTATATTCATGCTTTTTATAGTCTTTTTCATCAAACTGACATTCACAATAACGATATAGGGTCCGTTTGGATTGACTGAAGATTTTTTTTTTTTCAAGAAACGACTCATTTTTCTTTAAACTCATTTTTGTGAAAATGGTTTAAAATACATTTAAAAAACTATTTTAAGTAGCTTTCAAATACTCCCAACTTTTTACCGAATAACTTATTTTTTACATTAAACATTTAAAAATTTAATCCAAATAAAATTCATTCATTAAATTGCTCTATTGCTGAACCATTTACTAATTTAGATTTTTGCAAACACTTACAAATCTAAAACAAAGTTAGAAGGATAAATCATTGTTAGATCTAAGACAATTCATTTGAGAACTATAAGACTAAGACTAATTCAATAAATATCAATTCTAAAGCAATATTTGAAAAAAGAAAAAACAACAACAAAGTGACAATTCTTGAAAACACACAGTTTTAATATCATTAATCTAAGCCATTTAAAAGGTCAAGAGTTGTGCAAAGATCCAATTCAAACACCATTTAAACACAAGTAAGGCCACATTTACCTCAATCGAAATTCATAAATGAAAATATAAAAAGTTGGCCCGAGTTAATAATCTTTGTTGTTGTTTACTTGTGTTTTGTAATTTTAATGAACAATCGTAGGTCCTACCTCCAAATTTGTAATCAAATCAAATAATCTGATTAAGGAACGTGCTTAATTATCCAATTATGCTTAAAAATTATGTTGAACTAACTACCCTTCATTGTTATCGTTATTAAGATATTGTTATTGTAATCATATGATAATTATGAACTGACATTTGTTATTTTATCTTTACATTTAATTGTTACAGTCACAATTTTGATCCTACTTAGAGTCAAATGGTAACAATAATAGTAGACGTGAAGGATTCATAACTCTAAATAAATGTGATCAAAAGTAATTCAATTATATTTACGATTTAAGTTTACTATAATTGATCTATCTAATGAAATTCTTTTACGAATAAACTAATTTTAATTATGGTTCGATAAAGATGGCTAGAATGAATACGGTTAGAAAATATGACACAAATTTTAAGGGGCATACTAATTAATAAGTAAAAAATACAAACCTAGCTATATAAACACATAAATGCACTTATAATGGTCTTAAATAACCCCTATGGAGGAAGATAGGAAGCTTGACGTACACATTTAATAAGTTTGACTATGTCTTCCACACAAGGACGGATTTATTAAGAGGTAGGGGCTCGTCTCCCTCTTACATTTTTTATTTGTATTTTAATATTAATTTTGAAATTACAATATATATTAAATAATGCTCTAGTGTTACTAAATTTTGTCTCTCGTATAGTGGTTGTGTCCCTTCAAACATAGTGTAATAAATGTAACAACTATAAAATTTTAAATGCAAAGAGGTTTTTTATTTTTATTTTTGATTTGGTGTGATATAAATTTGTAAACAATTGTAATTACTTTGGTTGAATACGTTTTTAGAAAAACTTCAAACTTTATTAATCACAACTTTTTTCATCAATCCATTCTTTTTCGATAAACTAAAAGTTTAAGAAAATGAAGTTATGTACCTTCTATAGACAAAAAAAAAAAAAAAAAAAATACTATGAACGGTTGAATTATTAAAAAAAAAGAGTAGAAACTATAATAAACACACCCAAAATATAAATTAACAAATATTTTTTTATTATGAACAATTTCATTCGTCTATCTTCATGTTGAGCAATCTTCAATCTTCAAAAAGTAAAAATTGACATATAATGTGAGAAGCATTAAAATAATTTTGTGTTTATATGGTAGGTTTGGATTCAATTAATTATTAGCCAAGCATTTTTCTTATTAAATTTGGAGGAAGGATTATCACTTTTGGGTTAAGTTTATGGTAACCCAACCCTTGTTTGGGGAAGGGTTATCATAACCCTTGTTTTAGGTTTATCATAACTCATCTTCCCCTCTCTCTTCCTTCTCAATCTCTTCAGCCCTCTCTAATCCTACTTTTTCAATTCTCCATAAATTTACCATTTCATTTTTTCTTAAAAAAAAATACTCTTTTATTTATCAAATGCCATTTGTTTTTTCAATTAATTTAATAATCTTAAAATAATTTTGTTTTTAATTTATTTTATTTACAAAATAAAATTTAAATAAATATAAATTGTGATTAGTTTATGCATTTAGTACTTGTATTTACTTTAATTTTTTTTTATTATTTTATGTCTTTTATTTGTTTTTTACCTTTTCAAATATTTTATTTTAAAACTAATCTATATGTATCTAAACTATTTCGGATAAATTTAAGTTAAATAAATTTAAAAAAATGAATTTTATTAAACTTATAGAAAAATCAAAATAAAATCAAATAAGAGGATTTAACGTTAAATTAACTAAGATAACAAATATCTTTTTTGGAAGTATTTAAACTTGAAATGTATAAGAATTTTCCTTTTAAAAAAATGAATTCAATGGTGATTTGATTTAAGATTTATTTGAATTAAATTTTAAATCTAATTTTTTACCAAATTATGCTATATTTTTCCAAAATGTACTTTTTTTTTTCTCTTTCTTCTTCCTTATTTTTATATCTTTCATTGATTTATTATAATTTTTTTTATCATTTTTGTTGCTTCCAGAACAACAATCCTTTAATTTAAAAAGATGAGAAAAAAAAAAACATAATATTGAGATAAGAAAAAACTAAGAATGTTTTATCCTTAAAAGAAAAATAGTAATTTATTCAACCGAAACGATTACTTAAAAAAAGTTCATATTGTATTTAAATAAATTAAGGAAAATTGTGTTACGAAAACTAGAACGATTAGATAAATAATTTATTTGAACGTAACAATTACGTCAAATAAATCTGTGTATTAGATTTAGAATACAAAATTTCTTTAAAAAGTTAATAAATTATTTGCACATAACGACAACCTAAAAAATGTTGGAAAAAGACGTCAAATTTAAAGAAATTATTGAAAATTGTTTGACGAAAATATAATAATTTAGTAAACTAAATATACAAAATTTTGGTTGGATTTAGAATATGAATTTTTAAAAAAAATGTATAAAAAATAAATTTTATAACACTACATACATAACCCTTCCCTCAAACACATATTATCATAAAACTATCATAACACAAATCACATAACCCTTCTCCCAAACACATATTATTATAACACTATCATAACACTACTCACATAACCCTTCATCCAAACAACTTTTATCATAAAACTAGTTTTATCATAACCCTAACCCTTCCATAACTCAACCCTTCATCCAAACGGCCCCTAAAGCTCAATCTATAAAAGTAAATTAAATTCTAGTTAATTATTACTCTAATCATTCAATTATAAGTTACGGGTTTTTTAAAAATCTATTTACCTAATAATTTTTTAATTTAATACATCTAATTCTAGAACGTTTATTTATTTCAAATTTTAAAAAATATATATGATTAATTAAAATGCATAGGGACAAATTTGTCTTAAAATGTTTTTTTTATTAGCTTTTCATATATATTATATATAGATGATAGATGTATGTGTATTTGCATGCATGCATGCATACATATATATATATATATATATTATTAAAAATTATTTTTTTGTCAACCCCACTTCTATTAAATACAATGGATACACATCATCCAACTGCTAACTCTTCACATATTTATTAGTTAGTCTATTCTCCTAAAAGTATTTTTAATAGATGACTTCCAATTATATATAAGCAGGAATTGTAGAATGCAGTAAAATAGACAAATTATTTACAACTAAGCCCTATATAAAATATTTACAACTTTGTTACCAAATATTTATAACTTATAGTGCAAATGTAAATTTATTAATCAATCAAACCTATAAAGTTTTAAAAAATAAAATAAAATATTGTATAGAAATAATAATAATAACTACAACAAAAGTTTTATTAGAGAGTCTCTTGTCTTAAGTGTGTTTCTAGAAAGTCTCCGTATTGAAAATCTTGGCATACACGCTTAAGCTAAAAAAACACCATATTATAATTCATGGTGGATCAAATCCAATCTCCACCCTTCCAGAAGTTCTCCAAAGGAAGCATCCTCCTTCTTTCCTCTTTCTCCCTTTATTTAATCCACCAATTCCATCTTCATCTTCATTTCACCGCAATTTTCTTTTTCTAAAACCATTCTTTCTGCTTCGATGGAGTCAGTGAAGTATAATCCAGATTTGTTGGACGTCCTTGACGTTCAAGACGACGAAGACACTCTCTCTTTCCGTGATTTTCCAATTCTCGAACCACAATCGGAAGCCGGGGATTCCTGCAGTGATCACGACGATCGCCAAGATTTCTTCGAATTTCGCACCGATTTGAAGCGGAAAACAAGTTCATTGTTGCCTCCAAGTGAAATCGTTTTCTGCGGGAGGACTTTGGACATATTCCGAGATGAAGACTCTGCAAGTTCTAGAAATAGATCGGAATCATCGTTGATTCGAAACCAGAGCTTTCGGTACGGAAATGGATCGAGACCGTTTTCTTCGTCTGCAGTGGGCGGATTATTTGAAATTCAACGGAGTAATTCGAGGAGGCCGATGGCGTTGATAGGATTAACAAAAACTCCGTCGAGAATAGAGTTGAGTGAGATTCGGAAGAGACAGGCTCGGTTAGCACCGACCCCGATGTTCCACGTGGTTCCGAAGGAGACGACGGTAAGTGTTGTCACCGCGGATGGGTACGAGAGCGGAATCAGCCCGTGGAGGTTGATTAAGCCTCTCAGGTATAGATCTGTTGTGGTTAGAGTATTGGCTAAGGCAGCTTCGACTTGTATGAGTCTTGTGTGAGTGAGGGATGGCTTGATGACGTTATTGTTTCGCTTTCTACATTTGCTTCATTGTAACCATTATTCTTCACATTTTTTTAATTCTTTAATTTTCGGTTTTTGTATAAACTTTAGCTTCCCACCTTTCTCACATTTATGAGTTTGATATGTACATAAGAGCAAGTGGAATATTTCATTACATAATAGTAAACTTCACCAAATAAAAATACCGCAAAATATCAATTTAAACTTGGGTTTTTAAAAAATAATACTACTTGGGCAGATTTATTCCACAACACAACTGCTGCGGTTGTATTATCAGTTTTTTATATTTTAATATTAATTTTAAGATGTCATATTATGAGTTTTTATATTTTAATATTAATTTTGAAATATCATCGTAAACATAGGTTAAATAATGCTTTAATTTAGCTAAGCTAAATTTTAGTTACAGTACAATGGTTGTTGGCTCACTCTTCAACGGTTATTACAATTATTTTTTTAAATCTCTAAATTTTTTTCTAAATTGTAACAAAATAAATTTTATTTCAAACAATCAATAATTAAAAAGAAAAAAAAAACTTATCTAACCTAACAAATATTTAGAAAAAAACATTTTGTGTAATTTTTTAATTCACATTATATATTAATTTAATTTAATTTCAAAATTAAAGACTACAAGTTAATTCAGTAACATTTCAATAATTTTATTTATTCAAGACTCCAAATTTCAATTTTATTGATAAGTTTCAATAATGTTATAAAATAGTTTTTTTAAAAAATGAACAAAACCTAACTAAGATAAAATTCTAACTTTTTTCTAGTGGTCGTTCGCTATCTAATAAGTATTTAGAAAAAAAATGCAACAAAGATGATGATCTAAATTTCCACTCTCTCAACAATATTTATATGAAAAAAGTATTATTCTTTTCTTTATCTTTTTTTATGCAATTTTTAAATTCACGTTTACATTACAAAATATGACGTGGAAATTGCTAGTTTTTTCTTTATTACTATAAATGTAGTGAATGTCGTTATTGGAGCATCAACGAAATGTCGAAATCTTTTTTTTAAACATTTTTAGTGTGATATTATATAGTGCATGATGACCCACTATATAAAATTTTTGGATCCGCCATTCCCAGTCAACACGCGATTAATTGATCATATGCTTGTATGTAATTCGTCTACTAAACGATCATGATACACGATTGTCTAGGAATTGATACACGATCATATAGGTAGTATCAAAACGATCATGTAGTTTTCTTTAATGAGGAGAAAAATGATTCAAATCTAAACGATCGTGTTAATCACGCTAAACGATCTTTTAGATCATATCCACACGATCGTGTAATTAATTCTTTTTAAACGATGGAAAAATTGCTTCAAATCTAAACAATCGTGTTGACCATGCATGTTAAATGATCATATTGAATATGGTAAGCGGTCGTTTGGAACATATCCACACGATCGCGTAGTTCATTTTAAATGATGGAAAAAGGACTTCAAATCTAAACAATCATGTTGATCATGGTAAATGATCGTGTTGACTATGGTAAGCGATTGCTTAGATCATATTTACACAAATATGTAGTCCTTTTTAAACGATGTGAAAAGGACTTCAAATCTAAACGATCATGTTGACTAGGTAGGCGATCGTTTAGATCATATCAAATATCATAGTGATATTTAAACGATCTTGATATTCTGGAAGATGAGCTTGAAGAAAGAAAGAAAAAAAGATGATGAATAAAAATAGAAGAAAGAAAATATGAAAAGATGAGCTGAAGAAATTTGAAAGAGAAGATGAATAAATTGCAAAGAAGAAGAAAAAACAGAAGTGATGAATCGTTCAAAATATCAAGAGCAAATCTAGAATTTACAAAATATTTTACTGACTTCATGGGCTTTTCGTTTTTGTTATATTGACCATAAATATTTTGGTGTTTTGTTATATTTAAGAAAATTAACCTTTAAACTTTAAACTTTGAGGTCATATCAATTTAAACCATAGACTAATAATTGTATCAATTTAAACTTCACTATGTAAAACTTAGAGTTTTTAAAAAATATAACAAACTGGCAAAATATTTATATTATATAAAACAATTTTGAAAATTGAAAAAATTCCATAGGCCCACAATGTAAAGTACCATAATTACCCATGTCAACTCGTGATAAATCAACCACATACGCTCGATCATGTAGATTTTGATATACGATCTTGGACATACCATGCCCCAAGATGCCTCGGGATGAAAGAACATTGCTTTTAATTCATTCGATCTGAGGCATACAATACACTAAGATGACTCGAGATGAAAGACATAAATGTAGATCTACACAATCCTATACTTCCATTTTAAACGATGACTTTCAAATTTAAACGATCATGTAGATTACAATACATGACATTAGACCTTAGTTGTATAGAGATGCATCGAGATGACAGAATTCTGCCTTTAATACATTCGATTTTGGGTATACAATGCCCCGAGATGAAAGCATTCTTCCTTTAGTTATATTGGATCTCAGACCTTAGTGGCACCAAAATGGCTCGAAGATGAAAGAATTGTCTTTATTTTATTCGATCTCGGACATACATTGCCTCGAGATGTCTCGAAATGAAAGACTTTTGCATGTCTTTAGTTATTCAATCTTGGAACCTTAATTGCACCGAGATGACTCAAGATTAATAAATTGTAAAGAAGATATAAATCGAAAGGTCATATATATAATTTACAAAAAAAAAAAAAAATATTGTATCATAGACTTATTATCATACGAGCCATGATAATTTTGGTTTGTTACATTTATGTAAATTACTTAACCATTTATGTAAATTACTTTTAAAGAACTTACAACCCACAATCCTGTTTCATTAAACTCTTGAATTTTTGTAAGTACTATCAATTGGATCCATTATTTATGTTTATATTTCAATATTGTTCTTGCATTAATTCTCTCACGTGTTTGATTAGTATGATTGTGAGTGATAGTATTTTTTGAACGAAATATAATAGATTATAAAATATGTTGATACAAATGTAATTGTTTAAAAATTTTAAATTGATATATATTACAATCCTTTTTTTTTTGTATAATAATGTGAGAATTTCTAACCGCGATTCAACTTCTAATTTTGTGTCTAATAAATTTTTAAATCTATTAACAAGCCTCTAAACTTTTTATTTATTTATTTTTCTACTTAATCAAAGTTTAAGGATGTAATATACGTATTCACATTTATGTACATATAATTGATTCATTCGCTTTAAAAGATGTTGAATATGCCATGACCTAGTAAATATAATTGAAACTCTATAAACGTATTTGTCATTTGTTAAAAAAAAAAAGAGAGATTACACTCACATAAACTACACTCTCTCAAGTTTAACTTGCCAATGAAATCAGAACAATTGGCTAAGGTTATCCTTAAATAAACTTCTTCTGCAGGCTGATGTTGCATATGAAGTTGACACCTCCTACTTCAAAATTTGATTGTTTTGTGCATAGTTAACCTTCGTTTTCTTCCTCGTTAACTTCTAGCTCAATTAAATTACTTAATGGTGTAAATATCCCTTTTTGCTTAATTAAATTATTTTATTTAACTTATTACCATTTACTTTGATTTTTGTTTATCTCTTGCTTTTGTTTTCTGAGTTAAATGTTCAATCCATCCTTGTAAATTCCATCACATGTTTTCAATTAATTATTCTCCTGTGTCTCTTGAATGCGTCCCTGTCACCCTTTTTTCCGTACCAACTTCACTTCAATCCAACACACTTTACCCTTTAACACTTAGGAATTTCATAAACGTTTAAATAATCACAACTAATTATAAATATCACGACTTATTATAACAGATTTTTACTGGTATTACAAAAGTTACATATAGTAGCTAAGTTTGGATGTTTACACTTCAATTGATTATATCCACATCATCGCGAGCGCACGTTACATCATGATCATACCGTAATTGCTTTCAAGACAGTAATTCGACAAGCATTTATCATAACACTTCTTTTTATGTGAGAATTATCCATCTCTCATATTTGCTTTTGAAGTGTCAACAATAAAAATGATCTTTCAGAGACAATAAAGGTTCCTTTTTCAATTTTATTAAGTGCAACTATTGACATCTATTGAAGGTTGAGGTTTCTACGCACGAATTGGTAAATTGATTCTTCCAATAAAATTATAACATGCTAGGTTAAAAGCAAAACAAAATACGTAAAAGTAATAATTAATATGGTGAAACAATCCATTATTTCGTGTGATTTCACAATTATTTTGTGTGACTTTTCTTAGTTGTATAATATCAATTTATTATAGATTAAAAATTACCAAAATAATTAAAACTACAAGATTGCACTAGAAGTTATAGTTACATATACAATATTTATTTATTATAGGTTTAAAATCACTATTTAAAATATAATTAGAATTACAAGAATTCACCGGTGTTTCATATCTAACATTAGCATTTCATAAATGTGATTATACTTGGAATACAAAAAATGTGAAGATTCAATCATATAATATTTGAACCATAGTTCAATCTACCAAAGTTGAAGTAGATTTTTTTATGTATCATAATCTTCTTACAAATGTTTTCAAAGTTCAACTTCCAGAGCTGAAACTAAGAGGGTGTTTAATTTAACTTTGAGTGATGAATAATAAGTTATTTCAAATAACTTCTAAACACTTACAAAGATTATTTTAAAAAGAATTTAAATAAAAATGAGTCCTTTGAAAGTCCTTCACTTAACAGGCCATAAGCCAATGACGCGTTCATATTTGAATTGTTCATATTTGAATTCTTAGGCTACACATGCTGAAAGCTAAAAACAAGTTTTAAAAAGCTCATCCATGTAAGAGGAGATTCAAACTTAAGTCTTAACATCTTGGTCCAGGACACAAGTCTTAACCCCTTTATATTCAAGTTGGATATTTCTTAGCAACAAAAAGAAGGAATCTGCTCCCAAGTTATAAATTGAACAAAAGAAGTGCTTTCTAGTGATCATCAATTAACCATTTATTGGAAAAGGTCACCCAATGAATAACTTCCAATACCTCGGTGTACCTTGGAATATTCGCTCTTCCAAAGGAAAAACAAGGAAGAGTACCGGATCAATTGCATTGCAGAGGAGAGTTTCCAAAACTTTGCATCAAACGTCTACTGAAGTCTACTGATTCCCAATTGCCCGAAAACTCTTGTAGGAATATCCCAATTGCCCCAGCTCCATTGTTCGTCCGGAGAGCATAGGCAAATTAAGATTTTATAAACTGAGCCATCCCAAGAACTGCCTCATACATTTATCAAGTGTCAAAATGTTTCCACACTGGCATTTTCTGGGTCTTTACTGAATAACAATATTTGAAAGTGCAATAGAACCCTGGCTTTTAGAGGGGAATGGAGACTAACCATCATCAATATTTGATTAACCTTCTCTCTTACGTTTCCCAGTACGTTTTGCACTATCCCTATCCCCTTCACTGGGTGAATCAGCGTATTTTTCAGTCCAACATTTCTGTACCATAGTTCTCACATTACTGAATAACTTGCGATCCTCTCGATCCATCCCATTCGTGGAGATTGAATTTACTATCTTCACAACTTCATGCATAGCCTTAATTGTTTGTCTAAATCTTGACTCCCACGATTCGGCTCGTCCAACAAATTTGCGGGTGATCTTTTCATACCATTGCAGATACTCACTTTCGTCTACACTATCAACACCATTATTGATAAATTCATACCTCTCTGACCATTCTTTGAGCTCTGGTGGCAGTTCCTCCTTGCTATCCATTGAAGAAATTTTCCGCTTCCAATCCTCAATGTCCTTCGGAATAGGTTGAGGCAGGCCAAACTGTCTCAAACATCGGTCTGGAAGATGTTTCTCAGCCTTATCAAAACAAATTAGCATTGTTCTTGACGTGCGCAAGACCAAACTGTTCTTGATATCTTCTGGTACAACAGAAAAGTCCATATCCTTGTAGGGAAGCCATTGTACCTATATATTGAATAAACAAAAAAGTCATACAATCTTCTATTATACAGAAGGGGGAAATACTGAAGTATTATAGGAAACTTACATCAGAGGGCTGAAGAGAATCCAAGGCCTTACGGTATGTGGGCAAATTTATTCCCATTCGGGAACCACTTCTATTTTCCGTCCATTTAAGTAGAAACGGAAAACAATTCTCTGGATCCTTTTTTAATTTGGGCCGGCCAATATTCAAGTGATAATAACTCCAACACTGTTATGTAGGTGAGGAAAAAAAATCCAGATAGGGTGTCAGCATTTTAATGAGAACACGACATTTCAGAGATGCAAGATAATGATAGTCGCATTGACCCTAAGTTACCAACATTCGTGAACACTAAAAGAAAAGAGCAACAAGCTTACATGCCTGCAGAAGTGTTAAAGAACCGCTAATAGTGCGCTGAGATTTAAGAGAAGCATTGCCTAGTGCTCTATACAAGAAAGCCAAAGCAGCAGCACCCCAAGCATACTTCCCAGCTTCATCAAAATCCTTGAATAGTGAAAGGTACATGACACTAACTTTGTTCCCACTTGTTGAGGCAAATATAGTACTGCCTAACAAGTATAAGAGATATGCACGAGTAGAATACTCTATTTGTTCGATCCCTGCATCTTCGGGGCATTCAGAGAAAACCTCCTTCAACCAAGTTAATTTCACAGCACCCTTGAAATCTGTTGGAGCTTTCCCGAGTAAATTTTCACAAAGTGACTTGGGGTCAACATCCACATCTGTAACAGGTTTTCCATCAATTGACAATCCGAGTAGAAGAGCAACATCTTCAAGTGTTATTGTCATTTCTCCAACTGAAAAATGAAAGGTATTTGTTTCCTTTCTCCATCTCTCCACTAATGCTGAGATAAGCGCACAGTCAAGGGTTACAGCTGGCATCAATCTCAAATACCCGAATCCAGCCTTTTCAACTAGCTCAATCTGTTTTCCTGTAAGTTTCCATCTCTCAAGAATGGAAGTATGCTCTAGACACCTAAGCACACCTCTTTCCTGCAATTTTTTAAATGCATAACAGTAAAAATATATCTCAACCTATGTATACACAAAAACACACATATATATACTGGGTTATAAAATGGATACAATATCATTGATCAAAGCTCCAAAAAATCTAAAAGTCTATTACCTTTCCATCCCAAATGTCTGATGAAATGTGATTATCTTGCTCTTTGAGAATTAAAGGATCATCTGGTCCAGGAGTTGCACTGGATTCCATTTTCTTGGTTAAAGAATGTAAAACAACTCAAAGAAACAGGCTAGACACCGAATTTAAGCTTCAGCCATAAAAGAAAACCTCACACAGTCATCGGCCAAGGCAAAACAGGATCATTCTACGGATTGTTTGCCTGAATTTCAAAGGAGAATGTCCTTAAGATTAAAAATTCAAATTATTCAACCTGCTTGAGGATTGACATTCAGGGTTAAGTTCGGAAACAACAAGAGTAAGGTCATAACAACCAATGGATCTAATCAGTTGATATATACAGATAAGTAAAATTAAAAAACTAATTCAATTTCAAAGCAAAAGACTGCAGAATTTGCTAGCGTGGTCGAACATTGAAAGAAATAAATACCTAGAGAGTGGAATTAGGAAATAGGGCATCGCGTTCAGTTGCTACAGATGGAACGCAATTCGCGGAGGGGGCTGCAGTGCTACGGAGTGGAGGGGTCGGGTCCATCAGCAGTTTTGATTCTTTATGGTGACTGACGAATAATGTACTCAAAACTAAAAGAAATTGGAAAGTACGCGCCAGCGAGCGGAGGTGCAACGAAGGGCAAACGGTGGATGACTGGGGTGCAGTTCGACGGACGCCCACGCTCAAGACGACGGACAATGAATTGAAAGGAGCACGGCGTGGTCGGCGGCAATTGGCGGAGAACGGCGTTTTGGGTTGGGAGTGAACAGAGGACGAAATGGAGGGAAATGTCAAAACCCTAAGAAGTATATATATTAAACCAGGTTGAGTTTAGTCGAATTTCTCTATCTGGACACCAAAACAACCGGTCAGTCAATTATAAAAAAGTAGAAATTAAAATCGTATTTTGGCTTTACGTTGCTTTCTAAATTTTTTTAAATTTAAAAAAAAAAAAAAAAAGTCTTACTTTACTTCTATCCATGTTGTTAGAATCCTCTTAATTGGTTAAGATGTATTTCTATATTTGAATGATTTGGATCTAGATCCATTGTATTACTAAGATTGATAAATAATCATGAATTCTTATTAATTTATTTTATAAACTTTTTATGCAAATATAGGAACATTATCATCACATTTATCATATAAATCTAAAAACTAGGGATGTAATCGGGTTAGGTTGGGTTGGGAGACATTCTCAACCCAATCCATATTTTTGAGTTATATGGGTTGACAACCCGAATTTAGTTTTCAACCTAACCCGTAAAATATGAGTTGGATTTGATATATGTCTTTTTTTTTTAGGGTTTAGGGAAATGGAGGTGGATGACACGATTGTAAGGGAGAAGATCGAAGAGGGAGAGAGGAAACCGAAGAGGGAGATGATCAACCGTCGGAAACAGAGGTGGACGACGCGATTGTGAGGGAGAAGATCGAAGACTGGGGTGAGATAGAAGAGAAGAATTGAAGATAGTGAAGAAAGGTGAGCGGCGCGTGCGATGGGAGAAAGACCAGGTTGGGTTGGGTTAAACCGAATTTTTCAAACCTCCAACCCGAGACCCAACCAGACCAAAAAAAAATCAAAATTTTTTAACCTAACCTAACCCAACTCTTATAATATGGGTTGGATAGTCTGGGTTATTTGGGTTCAACTCATATTCTTACACCCTTACTAAAAACTAAGTTTATTCTCTTTTTCCTCCAAAACACAAATCTCCCGCATCCCTTCGGGTTTTTCTACCCTTTACTATTTTTATTTTTTTAAAAAAAATTAAAATCTTGAAACAAATCAGAAGTGTCAAATAAAATAAAATAGAACAGACAAATTGTGTTAACATCCATAGCAAGGTAAAATAATAAATATAAATATAAATAAATAAATAAATAAATATATATATATATATATATATATATATATATATATATATATATATATAGGTTGATGACATGTATTGTTAACAAAGAGTGATCAAGAGTATAGAGTTGGCTAAGTATGTAGTCAAGATGTTGGCTAATGACATTCAAAGTGAATAGCCAAAGGGCAACCAAAACAAAGTTGAACGACCAAGAAGATGCTAGGTCCTTGGAGTGTTAGGTGATCATACTATGAAGGTTGTGCTGGGACTAAGTATCTCTTAGGCGGCCTAAGTATGTGAGTTAGGAGACCAAAGTGAGGACTATGGCACAAGGCTAAGTATCTTCAAAGAGATTAAAGTTAGGAGGATATGCTTACTAGGTGGCCAATTTGGAAGGAGGAAGGGTCATGCCACATGAGGGTTAGCTGACTTAAACGAGACTATGCGGCCAATGGTGTAAGACGTGGACAAGGCGACCAAAGTAAGTTGGTAGGCTAGATGTTGAGCTAAACCTCTTAAGTCGGTTTAGTGGGGACACATAGCCAACTAAGGTTAAGCATCAACTTAATTAAGTAGGTGGTGACAAACAAATTTCAAAGAAGCCTATGAATAGGCTAATTTAGCATAAGAATTCTTTAAATTCCCTAATGTAAACTTCATGCTTTTGGTTTCAAATGAATGATATCACTACAAGAAATTAGATGTTTTCCGACGCAGAAAAAATCATCGAGAAACATGACGTCAGTAGAAGTAGGTGTTTTTCGGTGCATCTTAGTGCACGTCGAGGAAGGGTATTTCCCTTGACGCAGACATATTAGCATCGAAACTATCGTAATGGTTTAAGGTTCCTCCGACGTGGTATGAGGTACGTCGAAAAATGGACCCCTATTCCCAACATGGAAAGTGTAGCGTCGAAAGAGGGTGGACAATTAATTGTACCATTTGACCTTCCTCTGACGTGGTGCCAGGTGCATCGGGAAATGTGCACCTATTCCCGACGTCTATAGTGTTGCGTCGGAGGAAGGACATATCATTAATTGTACGTTATGTCTTCCTCCAACGTGGTGTCAACAACGTCGAGAATAAGGTTTAGGGATTCCCGATGTGTCACTAATCGCGTAGAGAATAAGGGCCCATTTCCTGACGTTTTCGTTGTGTGTCGGGAGTTAACCGTCTTTTTTAACTCAATTCTTTACAAAATAGAAACAGAAAAGAGAAAGAAAACTGAGAGAGAGAGAGAGAGGGAGATCGAGAAGAAGAGGGCATTTGTCGCCGTTGTCCTTGTCCAACCATTCGTCGTCGTCTCGTCGTCACTCTTCATTCCGGTAAGTGGTTTAGTTTAGTTATTCTTTTGTTTTAGTTAATTAGTTTTAGTATTTAGATTTCAAATTAGTTTTAAGTTTTAGGTTTTAGATTTCAAATTAGTTTTAGTATTTAGATTTTGAATTAGTTATACGTTTTAGTATTGTATCTGAATTTGAAGTGTTGTTAGAATTTTTGGATTAGTTTGTAGGTTTTAGGAATTTGAATTTGAAGTGTTGAAGTTGAGATTGAAGTGTTGAATTTGAGATTGAAGTGTTGAAGTTGAGATTGAAGTGGTGAATTTGAGATTGAAGTGTTGAAGTTAAGATTGAAGTGGTGAATTTGAGATTCAAGTGTTGAACTTGAGATGGAAGATATTTTTTTAAAAAAAGAAAAATAGAGAACTCCTGACGCAAATGAAGATCCTACACATTTACGTCGGGAGTTTCCACACATTTGTGTTGGGAGTTCCTACACATTTGCGTCGGGAGTTCGTAGGAACTTCCTACACTATATTGACAACATCTTTGACGTTCATACAATGTTGGGTTTAGGAATTTCCGACGCACAACAAGTTGTGAGTTGGGAGTTCCTCTCCCGACATATTTGCCCTGACGCATAAATATTTTTATGCACATCGGACGGAGAAGCTGAAATGTATGCGCTCATCGTTGATTGGAACACCCTTTGTACGCGAGCCAAAGCTTTTCTGTTCGAGCTGATCTTCTCCAGTCGTGTCGTCTTCTCGTCTGTGTTACCTCTCCGGCCAAAGCCTCTTCAAGTCCGAGTCGTGCGTTCCTCCTTCACAAGTCGTAGTCGTCTAAGTTGACCACCTTCCATTTCGAGCCGTCTTTTAGCCGCGTGAACCATCCTCCAGCTTCCACTCTCTTCCAATCGCGAGCTGCCCTCTTTAAGTCAACCATTTCATCCTACTTGAGTCTTTTAGGTAAGTTTTGTTGGGTTTGGTAAGTTTTCGTTGGGAATGAGTTGAGTTATTTTTACGTGAAGGTTCAAGTGTTAATTTGAGGATTTAAGGCGACGAAATTTACACTCAAAGTTGTGTCGGTTTCAACCTTAGCTTTGGTAAGTTGGATAAGTTTGAATGATTAAGTATAAGTAGTTGGGTGATATTGACAAAATTAATAAATTTAATTTTGTTGTGTTTAGGAAGGGACAATATTTTTTTTAGCTAATCTCTAGGTAAGAGATTATTCTATTATACATTCACCTGCTTGCATGTATATTTCTTATTATGCATTAATGTAGCTAAGATGCATAATATGGGTATTAGAGATGATTGTTATGAGTGGCTACATAGATGACTGTTATGTATGACTGAGATATGATTTGACCAAGATACATTATGAATGAGACATGCTATGATTGAAATATGTTGACTGAGCTGTAATATTTATGTTATAATATACATGAGGCTATGGTGTTCTGTTAGCTTTGTCTGTTAGAGTCGTATCATATGGGTGTCCCTCGAGATCACCACATATTTATGCATGTGTGGCCAACTTTTATGTGTGATTCGACGGGATCACTTACAATCCAACTCTCCTTTAGGGTGATTCATTCGTGATTCACTGAGAGCCCAGATGTTTTCCTACGGGATCACTAGATAGCATGCACAATAGTTATGCGGTACTTTCTTACAGGACTCTAACGAAAAGTTAATAGACACGTAGCGAGACTAATAGTGGGTTCCTTACTGAGTATAAATTTATATTAATTCTTTTCTATGGTTAAATTTTTCATGCAAAGATAAAGGTAAAGACAAGATGAAGAATGACAAGAAGTGACTGTGGTTTGCCATAGAGGACATTATAAGTTTTGTTCTGCATTTATTGTTTTCAGTATTTATTTTTCAGAACTCATGTTTACTTTTAGAGATTTTTTTTTAAAAAAAATTAAATAGGGCCCGAACTAATGTTTCATTTATTATTTTCTTTACATACTTTACTTATATTTTATGATTTAATATTTGAAGTGTTTCTTTTAAAACTTAGTATTTTCTTTTATTTTAAATAAAAAAGTTTTATTTGTTTTATTGGTAATGACTTTAGCTCAGTATAAAGAGTTGGGTCATTACGTGTGCTTTGTACTAGGTAAAAGAACTAAGGAAGTGTGTGTGAAGAGTTAGCCAACTTAGGACTTGAGGAAAGAATAACTTTGAGGTGAAAAAAACTTTACTAAGAGCCCATTTGAGGGACTAGGCGTTCAAGTTCAACCACTCGCCACAAAATAATAGAAGTCTAGACATACTCAGCGGAAAATAGATATAATTACACTATAATTGCATCTAAATTAATAAGAATCAATGTCCAAGAACCCTAATTTACTTAACTAGGGTTAATAAAAATTATACCTTTGTTGTTTTTTATTATTTGTGGATTTTGTACGAAATCGACACCAACCTGCCACTAGAGTATACCGACTATCTTCTAGACTTAGAATCGGGCTATGGGACCCGATGAGTGAAGGATTAAAATGAGAGAGAGATGAAAAGAGGAGGATAATATAAGCTTCTAAGAGATTTGGTGTTTTTTTTTTTTCTTTTGATGAATATTAAGGGGGAAATAGACAAAATTATCAAAAACTTTTTTAAACATTTGAAAATGCCCACCTTAAAAAAAGAAATTACATATAACAATTGTATGTAATTATTCACCAAACTCCAACACCTCATTAAACATTATATGTTAGTGAGCTAGGTGTAACAATCCAAATTTTTAAACTAAGCTAAGGTTATTACTCAAACAATAAATATCAAAATACACTTTCTTGAAAAGGGAAAAACTAAATTTTTTCTAAAATTAATATTAATAAATATTTGAAAACATAAAATTGACAAAATCAATAAAAATAATTTGAAAATGTGACTCGCGGGTTCTGACAATTCTTTAAAGAAATAAAGATAAACAAATGAGACATAACTTTAAATAAGGTGTCTAAAACCAAAATACCGAATTCGACCAACACTCAAATCCACTAATTAGTTAAATATTCACTTAAACGAACCAACAACTATACCATATATACTCGATTTTACTCTCCTTTCTTAATTCAAATAATTTGAATTAATCTTATATACTATTATAAGTATATTCCATATGAGCTAGTAGGGGATCCTAATGGACTTATAGATCATGGACTCCAACGATCCAAGATTAACTAGCTAAACTCTTTAAACCGAGCTAATGAACATTCGTTAACTTCAAATCATTCCACTTGTGAGACCCATTTCTAATTTGAGTAAGAAAGTAAAATTCGGCTAAAGTACTATTAAGAAGTTGGCGTTTGAATAAATTTGCGAAAAGGATTAAGCGATAGAATCTTTTATGGATAAGTATACGTTTTTGCGATTAAGTGCGTAGTTCGCGAAAGAAGTTGTGTGATAAGAAGAGAAAAAATATTCGCGTAAGTTAAGAAGTAAAAGTTTTGACAAAGTGTTAGACTAGGCATTTTGGGTGGTCTTCACGAGAAGAACCAAGTGTTTCGTGGAGAAGAAGTTTGCAAGAAAGCCTTAGAGTTTAAGTTCGCGATAAGAGTTCCATGCGAGTAAAAGTTGGTTAGTTTGCAAGAAGGTTTCTTATAGTAAAAATATAACCATGCGATAAGGTTATTCACGAGAAATGTTAAGTGGTTGAAGTTATTCGCGGTTCGAGTTTGGCGAGAAGCAAGGTCTGGCGTAGAAAATGTAAAATTTGATTTGACAGGGATTATGTAAGATTAAGAATTTAAGCATGGCTAGGTTGAATACTAAATTTATACATGTAAATTTTTAAGCAGGAGTTAATGAACTGAGAAGAGTTTATAAATGACTAAGTTAGTTTAAGGGTTCTATAAATAAGAGGATTTGGGCAACTAAGGAGGGGAAGATGGAAGTTTTGTTGAAATGTTGAAGTATTGCTAGTTTAGCTACACGAGAAGGGGCTTGTGAGAAGAAGAAGAACTTCTTTTGTAAAGTTTTGTGAGTGCTTTTCTCAAACTAAAACGCCTTCTTATCCAAAAGGTCAAGTTACATACTTAGTCAAAATTTTGTCTTTTAACTTTTAATTTAAGTTTGGGTCTTATAGATGGGGAATATAATCTCTATCCTTGGTCTCGAATTGAAAATGGGGAAAACATTCCCTACTCCCTCCCCTATTTCCTATGTAAATAGGAAATCCCCACCTCTTTCGAGCTGGCACCTGGCGGGACCCCAACCCCATGGGTTTTTTTAAACATCTCTAGATAGAGAAGATTGTATGACACATTGACACACATCCTTCTCTCACTTACTATGAACATTTTCTATATACATCTTGTTATTAACTCATATGAACACTTTCTAAATTCTTATGAGACATTTAGGGTGGGTATTAGAGTGAGGTAGAGTAGGGATGAGCGTTTTGAGTTGGTATTTGTAAATATAGCAACATCTGTTAGATCATGTAGCAAATATTGGTCTATCATTAATAGATTTTGCCATATATGCAATTTTTTAAAAAAATGTTGCTAGATATTTAATTATTATTCCTAAAATTGTCACAAATTATAATTACCCATAATGTAAAGATATGAGGAAATTATTAGGGCCACATATTTGCATGGAGTAGAGTTGGCTAAAATAACTCACTCCTTGTTTGAGACCCGAATTATGGAAATTCTAGTATTAGGGTTTCCATAATCCTCGTATTTCCCTCCCCTAATTCTTCTCACTTCCCCTCTCACTCCTTCGTGCATGTATTTCATGTACAATATGTATGTAGAAAAAAAAGAGTAATGAAAAATCAAGATTGAGGCTAAACTTATGAAATGAATATCACACGTTAAAAAGATTTAATAAAGTTAATTTAAGAAAAATGTGTATTTCATGTAGAGTATACATGTAGAAAACAAAAGTAATGAAAAATCAAGATTGAGGCTAAATTTATTAAATGAATATCATAATTAAAAAGATTTAATAAAATCAATTTAAGGAAGAAAAAAAAAGTAGCAAAAAACCCAAGTTATAATAGTCTCCACCCTAAACACAGCTTATAATTATACAAATAATTATAATAATCTTCACCACAAACACAAACTATAATAGGTTGCACCTGAAACGCAGACTATAATAGTCTGTATCCTAAATGCAGACTACTATAATACTCAAATTATTATAATTCTCAGAACTATTACAAGTCACTCCTCGCCGCAAACACCTGCTTAGGGAAGTTAGAATTAAAATTGGTATCACTAGAAGAAATTTGCCCTATGATGTCAGTTGAAAAAAATGAAAACAGATGTTTAATATCAGATTTTAAAAATGCAAATGTTTAATGTCGATTTTAAACCAACATCAAAAAGGAAGAATTAATGTCGGTTTAAAACTGACATTAAAACTATCCTTAATCTTTTTTTAAAAAAATTAATTCTCTTCTAATCACTTTACTCACTCTTCTTCCCTCTCATCTCATCTCACTCTAAACTTCTCACCCAAACCCTCTCTTCTTAATCACTCTCTTCCATCATCGAACCACCACTGCCGAGCAAATTGTGTGTGTCTTCGTGCTGCCCTTCGTGCCCAGTCGTCCTTCACGAACGAACTTCTAAGTTTGGTTCCTCTACTCCTAGTGATAATAATGACAACAATGATTCTAATTGAATTGAGGAGTAAAGGAGTTAGATTTGTTAAAGATTTAGGTTGTGATTTTCATATTTACAATGTTTAGGAATCACCCATTTCAGCTTTAACTTTGTAACTGAGGTAGGAAAAATTGGAGCTTAATTTCTTAATATATATGGTTAATATTTATTAATAAATATACGGATAATATTTATTAATAAAGATATCTCGTTGACTTTGAAGATTTGATTGTTATGTTTGCTAATATTTTTTAATAAATATATGACTAATATTATATTATTAATAAAGATATTCCGTTGGTTGTGGTTGTTACTATATACTTTTTTAAGTTGGTTAATATTTATTAATAAATTAATAGAGTTGGGCATTTGTTTTGTTATGACGTGTTACCTAAAAAATATAAGATTGTGGCCGTGTGATGTTTGCTGCATGTGGTTGAAGATAGAGGTGTAACAAATGTGCAGCAAAATTATGTGTTGAGAAAGTTTTTCACTAAGTACCCCGTTTCTGTGGTGTGTGATGTTGAACACTTTGTTTGTGGCATTTCACAGGGGAGCCTGCACATTGAGATGCAAGGATGATGCATGCAACATATGATCTAGAGGAGTCTAGATCGAATTCCTTGTTCACACATCAAGTGGTTTAGGGCAAACATAAACGTTTATCTTGTAAAAGTCATATATGATTCAAGATAGTTGGTTCTTGGATAAGTTATGTACTTATGATCCTCTTTAATATTTATAAAATGATATTTTAAATCAGGCTAAAAATCTCCTAATTAAATGTAGATGATGTGTCATCCAACTAGGTTACCAACGTGCTAGTGTTCTATTTTGTCTTTTCTCATGCTGTTACTCCAATTATTGACTATGAGCTTTAACTTAAGCCGTCAATTAATTAATCGTGACTTATTTTTCGCAAACTTCTCTTCCATATGTAATCTAGTACGTGTTTCTTCGTTAAAAAGTTGAAAAAAAATGCAATTTCAAGAAATGTTAAACAAGTATACATTTATTACCTAGCTTTGAATTAAATATTCAATATCCAAAGATGAGTACTATCAATACATCACATACCATATTCTCGCAATTTTACACTAACAAAGATTAGTATTATATAAATACATCTTCCTCTTTTTTTCTCTCATTATCTCTCTTTAAAAGCAAATTGGCCAAGGTAAATACGATCTTTAAGTGAAAATTGGTTTGAGTTACACAACTTTTCTTGTTGTATCCTGAAGGGAACATGTCAGAGAAATAATTAGGTTATGATAAACTTGAAGACCCAAAACAATTTCCATAGATATTTCTGTTAGTTGAAAAACTAATGAATTTGTCACTTCTTATTTATTAATTTTATGGTGGTCTAGTTAGACAAAATATTATTTTATGTTATTTGTAGATAGAACTTTTTATTATCATTATATTTGTATATATATATCTTGTAGAAGAAGGAAGTATTTGAACATAAAGTGGAAATGTTCTAACTTCTAAGCGAACTTGACGTTGATGCTTCTGAGTTTTTAAATGTTAAAAATAGAAAGTATAGATACAAATAGTTGACCGTTTTTTTTTTTTTAACATGGAAAAGGTGGACTTGAACATATATGTATACTAGTTGGTTAAACCTTGTGCTGCAATAGATGCAAATTGCTTAAAATTTAATAATTTAACTTGCATAAATTATTGTAATTTATTTGTTCACTGGGAAAAGAAACAACCATTTTGTTCTTCATTCTCATCCCTTGGCTGGATTCTTACTTCAGGATTTTCAAAATTCGGATGGGTTCTTCTTTGGTTGGTTTAGCACAATCATCATCGTCTTGTTCTTCAAATTTGAAATGGAGTTATGATGTGTTTTTGAGTTTCAGAGGTGAGGATACTCGAAACAACTTCACTAGTCATCTTGACAGGGCCTTGCGTGAAAAGGGTGTCAATTTCTTCATAGATGACAAGCTAGAGAGGGGTGGTCAAATTTCTGAATCCCTTCTCAAATCTATTGATGGTTCTAAAATTTCCATCATTATTTTCTCCAAAAATTATGCATCTTCCACCTGGTGTTTGGATGAACTGGTGAAAATAGTTCAGTGCATGAAATCCATGGGACATATAGTTTTTCCTGTCTTCTACAAGGTTTAATTTGTTGGACTATCTGAATTCGTATTTTTTATATAGTTATGTTATCTATGATTTTGACCCTAACGTTTTAGAGAAGCCCACTAACACTCCAACCATAGAAGCACATTTGATGTGTAATATGAATTTTCTTTCTAATAAAATTGCTCCCTCCCTCTACCTGTGGAGTTAGCCACCACTGATAATAAATCATATAAATCTGTATCATAGTCTCCATTGCTTTACGGGTTTATCTTTATTAATTTGTTGATTAATTTCTTAACAAGGTGGATCCATCTGAGGTTCGAAAACAAACTGGTGGGTTTGGTGAAGCATTGGCCAAACATGAAGCTAATGAGTTAATGACCAACAAGGTTCAACCATGGAAGGAAGCTTTGACCACTGCTGCTTCTTTGTCTGGTTGGGATTTAGCAACTAGGTATTTTTTACATGCATTATTCTAAAAGGTAGTGAATTTATTTTAGGAGTGAAATTATATTTTACCCTTTAGATTACAAAAAAATATCAAATACATTAAGAAAAAAAACGACTTTTAAGAAAACAGATTGATTGGTATCATTGTTTTTAGTTTTTTTTAGTTTTTAAGTTAGTTTTAACAGTTTTCAAGGTTAACGATGAGATGAATTAAAATTACCTTGTTCAAGGTAAACAATTCGTTTTATGCAAGTTGATTCCTCAAACAGTTAAAAAAAAAGAGAAGTGGTTAGTTTTCTATCATAAATAAGCCTGTATAACAATTTTACCTCCAAACTTCTTGCTTTGTTATCAACTTTTTCCAATCGTTTAAAAATCAAGCCAAATTTTGAAAACTAAATAAAGTAGATTTTAAAAACTTATTTTTGTTTTTAAAACTTCGATAATAATATTCAACCATTGCGATAAGAGATGCAATAATAATAAGATATTGGAAGAAGATAGGCTTAATTTTCAAAACCTAAAACAAAAAACACCCAATGAAAACCTCAAACAAAAAACACAAAATGGATATTGAAAGAGAAATGTGTGAGTGCCATGTTGACCAATCTAATTTTGTTATTGAAAAATTTAATGTTATAATGAATTTAACTTCATCTACTATGTTTCTTAATTCTTATTATTGTTCCCTACTGTGTTTCTTAACTTCGTCTACTTGTATTTGTGTATGATGTGCTCAATCATTACAGGAAGAATGAGGCTGATCTTATTCATGACCTTGTTAAGGAGGTGTTGTCTATATTAAATCAAACACAACTACTACATGTAGCCAAGCATCCAGTTGGAATTGATTCTCAACTTAGAGCTGTTGAGGAATTGGCCTCCCATGATGTGCCCGATGGTGTTAACATGGTGGGGATACATGGGATGGGAGGCATTGGTAAGACCACTCTGGCCAAAGCTTTATACAACAAAATCGCTTATCAATTTGAAGCTTGTTGCTTTCTTTCGAATGTTAGAGAAACCTTAGAGCAATTCAAAGACCTGGTTCAACTACAAGAAAAACTACTCAGTGAGATCTTAAAAGATAATGCTTGGAAGGTGGGCAACGTTCATAAAGGAAAGAATATCATTAGGGATCGGTTATGCTCAAAGAAAGTTCTTATCATTCTTGATGATGTGGATAAGGATGAACAATTAGACGCACTAGTTGGTGAACGTGATTGGTTCGGTCGAGGAAGTAAAATCATAGCAACAACAAGAGATCGACATTTACTAGAAAACCATTCATTTGATATAGTATATCCTATTCAGTTGTTGGATCCTAAGAAATCCCTTGAGCTTTTTAGCCTGCATGCTTTTAAGCAAAATCATCCCTCAAGTAATTATGTAGACCTTTCAAAATTTGCTGTAAGTTATTGCAAAGGTCTTCCATTGGCTCTTGTTATTTTGGGTTCTCTTCTCCATAAGAGAGAGCGAAAAATATGGAAAAGTAAATTACATGAACTTGAAAATTCCCTCGAACCAAGTGTTGAAGCTGTTTTTCAAATAGGTTTTAAGGAGCTTCACGAAAGAGTGAAGGAGATTTTTCTTGATATTTCTTGCTTTTTCGTGGGAGAGGATATTAACTACAGTAAGGATGTGTTAAAGGCATGTGATCTCAATCCAGACTATGGAATTATAATTCTTATGGATCTTTCCCTTGTTACTGTTGAAGATGGAAAGATACAAATGCATGATTTAATACAACAAATGGGTCAAACAATTGTTCGCCATGAATCTTTTGAGCCTGCAAAAAGGAGTAGGTTGTGGGAGGCAGAAGGAGCTATCAAGATATTGAAAGAGAAATCTGTGAGTGACTTTAGACAATGTTTTTATTTACTTATTGCCAAAGATATATACTGTGATGAAATTAAAACATAATGCAAGTCAAATCGGTCGGTAATTATTTGTTAATAATGTAAAATTACTTGATTTATAACCTTGTAGGGAACTAAAGCAGTTAAAGCCATAAAGTTAGACTTGCACTACAAACCTTGGCTGAAAATTGTTGAAGCAGAAGCATTTAGAAACATGAAAAATCTTAGATTGCTTATCCTTCAAAGAGTAGCATACTTCCCTAAAAATATATTTGAGTATTTACCTAATTCGTTGAAGTGGATTGAGTGGTCTACATTTTATGTTAACCAGTCTTCGTCCATAAGTTTTTCTGTGAAAGGTCGGCTTGTCGGACTAGTTATGAAAGGTGTAGTCAACAAACAGCCAAGGATTGCATTTGAGGTAAATTTTAGTACTGCTTCTACTTGTGTGTGATTTTTTGGAAGTTTATTTAATGATTTTTTTTCCCATTTGTTTTAGAATTGTAAAACAATGAAGCATGTTGATCTGAGTTATTGTGGCACGTTAAAGGAAACTCCCAACTTCTCTGCCACATTAAACCTTGAGAAATTATATCTTAGGGGATGCACGAGTTTGAAAGTGATTCACGAGTCTGTGGCTTCTCTTAGTAAGCTTGTTACATTGGACCTTGAAGGTTGTGACAACCTAGAAAAGTTTCCAAGCAGCTATCTCATGTTAAAATCTCTTGAAGTTTTGAATCTTAGTAGGTGCAGAAAAATTGAAGAAATTCCTGACTTGTCTGCATCTTCAAACCTTAAGGAACTATATCTCAGGGAATGCGACCGTTTGAGAATAATTCACGACTCTATTGGTCGTTCTCTTGATAAGCTTATTATCTTGGATCTGGAAGGCTGTAAAAACCTTGAAAGGCTACCAATTTACACCAACAAGTTAGAGTCTCTTGAACTTTTGAATCTCGCTTCATGTCTAAAGCTTGAAACTTTTTTTGACAGCTCTTTTAGAAAGTTTCCAAGCCACCTGAAGTTCAAATCTCTTAAAGTTCTGAATCTACGGGATTGTCTAAATCTTGAAGAAATTACTGACTTTTCAATGGCATCAAACCTTGAGATATTAGATCTCAATACTTGCTTCTCTTTAAGAATAATTCACGAGTCTATTGGGTCTCTTGATAAACTTATCACCTTACAACTCGATTTATGCCATAACCTAGAAAAGCTTCCTAGCAGCCTGAAGTTGAAGTCTCTTGATTCTTTGAGTTTCACTAATTGTTACAAGCTTGAACAACTTCCAGAATTTGATGAAAACATGAAATCTTTAAGGGTGATGAATTTGAACGGTACAGCCATAAGGGTGTTACCTTCATCAATTGGATATCTTATTGGGCTCGAGAATTTAAACCTTAATGATTGTGCAAACCTGACTGCCCTTCCAAATGAAATTCATTGGCTAAAAAGTCTCGAGGAACTTCATCTTCGCGGGTGTTCTAAACTCGACATGTTTCCCCCGAGATCAAGCTTAAATTTTTCCCAAGAAAGCTCATATTTCAAGCTGACGGTATTGGATCTCAAAAATTGTAATATATCAAATTCTGATTTCCTCGAAACATTATCTAATGTCTGCACTTCCTTGGAGAAGCTAAATTTGTCAGGAAACACATTCTCTTGTCTACCCTCTCTCCAAAATTTTAAGTCATTAAGGTTTCTTGAATTAAGGAATTGCAAGTTTCTTCAAAATATAATAAAGCTTCCCCATCATTTAGCTCGGGTGAATGCCAGTGGTAGCGAATTGTTGGCTATACGTCCTGATTGCATTGCTGATATGATGTTCGGAAAACAGGTTCCTCTCCTTTCATCTAATTTCTATTTGTTCATATCATAATATCTAATGTTATATATGTTCTCTTATTTAATGCCAATTAACTCTTAATCCCTTAGGACGCTGAATTTAGTGACTCAACAAAAGTGCTCTTCATAACAAACAATGAGATTCCAAAATACTGCAACAAACAAACTACGAGAAGTTCAATGAGTGTTAGGTTTCGTCACAATTTAGATAAGAACATACCAGCTTTGGTTCTGTGTGTAATTTTCAAAGCAGATGGAGATTCATGTGACGAAGCGGAGGGTTTTATTCATTTTGAAGTGTCAATCGACGGTGAAATAATAATGGCTTCTACTGTGGGATGTTGTTGGTCCTCAAAATCAGAACATATGTTGTTACTAAGAACTTCTCCAACAAAATTAAGATACTTGCACGCCAATGATCGACACCACATCAAAGTCTTGTTTCCCAACACAACATCAAAATTTGTATCGAAAAGATTTAAAAGTGCAAATGTTATTATGAGAACCCAAGGAGTCTATATGGTTGATAGACGGTTTTCATGCTATACATAAACTCTCACTGATGTCAGGGATTGGAGGAGCAAGACAATCGGTGAGTGTGTGTAGCATTTCATTTCATTTGCTTCCCTATTCCATTTTGTCAACTCACATTACAACCGCATAATCTTATAATATAAGATTTTTTTTTGCTTTTCATGACGTTTATACTGTTGGAAGCGTACGATGAACACCCCAAATAGATAATTACCAAATAGAATATTTAAGAGGAAAAACAAACTTTATTGGAAGATTCTAATTTTTTATGTGTATTCTACTCACACTTGGATGATTGTTGTGGAAAACTCTTCCTTGATTGCTTGCCATAAAGACAACCTTCACCAAATTGGTTTGGATGTTTGTCCTTCCTGGCTAATAGTCTCAAGCCATCAAAATTTAAATGCCAAAATCTCAAGCGCCAAATCCAGTTTGGATCTTTCAAACATGACTTTAAATATTTCGATACATCAGTTTGAATGTTCAATAAAAACATTCTATTTTTTGTCTTTTGCACTTTAGCAATCATATCGTCATGATTATCTCTTATCAAAAGACTATAATCCTTCATCAAAATATTATAGCCTTTCTCTAAGAGTTGTCTCAAACTCAAAATGTTGTTCTTCATATCAAGCACATAATAAACATTAGAGATAAACTCATGCTTTCCATTCTTCAAATTGATCAACATTTTACCTTTTCCTCTAACTGGAATTTTTGTGGCATCACCAAATACAATATCGCCACCAACAGATTCATCAAGCTCCACGAACATTGATTTACTTCCATACATATGATTGCTTGCACCTCTATCGAGATACCATGCATTGTTTTCACATGTTTCCACACCTTTACATGCTAGAAGCAATGATGAATTACCACTTTCTTCGTCTTTCTCAGCATAATTTGCATTTTATTCAACTCTATTTATGCATTCCGAGGAATAATGGCCAAGTTTATGACAAATATTATCATAATACTACTTATCATAATCATTTCCCAAACACATACTATCATAACACTATCAATAACAAACCGTTTCCAAACACATCTTATCATAAAATTAGTTTTATTATAATCATAAGATTATATCATAACTTTTTCCTTCACCAAACGTTCTCTAAGAATTTTCTTAATTCTCTCAACTAAGCGTGTCTTGAAGAAGTCGTTGGGAGAGAGGATGGAAGTTGATTTTGCCTCTTGCTCTTGATCGTTTCGACGTCGTCCACCTAATTGATTGGTTGAGGAAGGGCCATTGGTCCTAGAAATCCTTGGGTGCTATGATACCAAATGGTGCAAACCACTAGAAGGGTTTTGGTTGATGAATGTTTCTCTTCTGTTTGGAGGAGATGATATTATTTATAAGAAGCAATTATTAGAAAGAGTAGTTGTATTTTTCTCAAAAGGGTAGATTCGAAGTACACCACTAAGGGCATTAAGGAAATATAAAAATAAAAGTGAGAGGCATTTTGGTCATTTCTTATCTTTTTATTTTATATTTTTATAAAATGAAATTATAATAAAGAAGAAGCTGGATTTTTCTTCCTCTTCGTGAAAGCCCACGGCCCTCCCTTCCTCTCGTCGTCTCCGATTAGCCACTGTCTGCCGATTGGAAATCGTCCACCAACTCCTGGCCGTTGGATTTTGTTTGTCGTGCACGCTGCCACTTGGCCCACAGTCACGCTACCCCCGAGGTTCGTTTCGCGCTGCTATTTAATCCAAAGTCGTAGTGCCAGATCTTGCCACTCGGACCCACGAGTCCTCTGTCGAGCTAGTTGTCCATCCTTTCTATGCGTTGATTGAGCCTCCGGTGTTCTGGTGAGCATCGAATCTCTGTTGCTTATCGTTGCGTTGTCGCTGAAAGTTTGATTCTTGAGTTTTGGGGTAAAATTTCATTGTTTTAGTTGAGTTTCTTGTAAAGATTTGGAACACCCATTAAATTTTGACTTAAATTTATTAATGCACATCAGGTTTAAGTATTATAATCGAGCTTTTGGAAGGAGTTAACTGCAGTCCAGCTGGCGAGAAGTGAATACTAGGCGTTTTTGGCATCAAATGGGTAAGAATCTAAACTTTTTGGAGTTGGTCTTGAATATCCATTAAGGTTTGGTGGTAATTTTGAGGTACCCATGATTTTTGGATGTTAGGATGTGAATTTAGAAAACCGCTGAGTGCTGTCCATCGAAGCTAAGGCTATTTAAACAAGCCTTAGGTAAGATTTTGGGTACTATAGTGCGTTTTCTTTAAGTTCTTGAAGCACCCATTTGGTTTAGGCATGAGTTTATTGATGCCCATACTGTTTTGGATTAAATTGAATAGATTTCCAACAAGGTTGGTTTTGATATTGGTTGGATCTTTTCAGGACTGAGAGGTATTGTTAAGAAGTCATTGCGGTTTTCACGTCGCTTTAAGTCAAGCCAGGGAGAGCTTCTAATCTTAGAGGATCAAGCTATTGACCGTAAGTGGTTATTTTCAAATATTTTATATGAAAATTTATTTTAGACATATAGTTGAATTTGGTTTGTGAATAAGTGTTCGGCATAGCTTGTTTTGATATAACTGTATTATCAATAATGACCTTAACTAAAGTTTATGATTTATCATGAGTTCTCTATAATGCGAATTTGTAATATGTGTTTTTGAATAGGATATGATTTAATTACAATTTACATGAGTTATATGCAAATGTGATTTTATAGTGGATTTTATGAAATATTAGAAATTGTGATAAATAGCTACAACTTCTCTAGTATTTTGAGTTCTTTCGGAAATTTGTGTTAAAATATGCTTAGTTTGGATTTATCGATGCGAATGCTTCTGTCTCTCTTATTTAGAAAATTTGTTTTAGCTTTGGACTGCATGAAATGTTGGGTATGAGATGTATTTATAGATGATGGTTTATGGTGGAATGTGAAGGTTGGTTTTCAAACCACAGAATCAGTGTACTGAGGTGATTTTACCCATAGGCTACATGAATGTGTGTCCATAGCACCCCCTACGGTTTCCAAGGGATTCTGGGGTTGAGGGAAGTTGTAACCCAGAGATCTAGGAACCTAAACCTAGGTGAGGAAATGGATGTAGGCTGTAGTATTGGCTTCGAGCCTAGAAAAACCCTTGGAGGATATCTCTATGTGCACATAGGAGCATAGTTACCGAGGATGTGGATATTGAGATTAGATCGTCATTATTGCAGTTACTAAATGTGCGTGAGCTCAGTTTGGCCGTATGTTTCCTTGTGGATATGGAACATGTTGAGCTATTCTTGGATACATTTTTCCATGGTACACCGAGATATGTACATGTTTGATTGTGAATATGCGTGAACTCAGTTTAGCCGCATGTCCTTTGAATCATGCGTGAGCTATTCTCCAGCCGTTTATTCAGTGTGTTCTAGTGTCGTAGATTGGGATTGTAGAGGGTTAATGGTAAATATGTGTGAGCTGGGTATGGCCTTATGCTTCATTGTTGGTATTTACTTTAACCTTTTGTGTTGAATTGGACATGGATAAGTTGACATGTTTTTAATAAATTTGTAACGATTTTATAAATAACGATCTTGGAATCTGAGTTATGGTTTTGTTATCAAAAGTATGCCTAAATGTTTCTTATTAGAAGTATGTTTTATAAGTTTTACTTTTAAAAACTTGCCACTCATTGAGTTTTAACTTACGTTTTCAATTTTTTTCTCTTATTTTCTAGGTGTGACTAGTTCGTTTTTCAGAGGAGACTTTGTCCAAATTTTTATAGAAACTTTATAAGGATATAGATGACAGTTTCTTATTTATTTATTTTTTCTTTAAAGGAAACCAGCCTCTTTATTTATAATAATAGCTCAAAGTACAAAAGGTTTATACAAAGAGTAGAAAACATTAAGAGACTATGGGATTAGTAGGCGCACCCGGACACTCCCTTAGCGTCCTTGTTATATCCAGTACACATAGGGTCAAAAAATACAAAATAAAGTATTCAGGAGTACAAACCATGATGAGCTGCAGATCCAAAATGGAATGGAAATAAAAACATAACAAACATAACAAATACATCAAAAGGACAGCAACCATATAGAAGGTCAAAACAGTGGGTCTTCATGAAGGACTGACTGTTAAAGAACTGAATAAATGAAGGACTGCCAGTTGTGATTGATAGCTTAAATGGAGAAAGCTTCGAATTCTTTATGGAGGGTACACCAAGTTACTGCGTTCCTACTTGCTGTCTTAAAGTGATCCAACCAAGAAGTTTTATTGTCATGGAAGGTTCTTTGGTTCCTTTCAAACCAAATTTCAGAAAACATAGCTTTTGAAAAATTAGCCCAAATCAGCCTCAGTTTCTTCTTAAATATCGGACCCACTTGCTGAACATTTTGGTTAAAAGAATTCCAAAGACACAAACCACATCGAAAATAAAAAAAGCTTCCACTAACAGTTTGGAGAGAGAGCATTTGAAGAATAGGTGCTGTAAATCTTCACCTTCTTGCTTGCACAGTGGACACATGGAAGGTGATAGGCAGCTGTTTGGTGTCTTTAGTTGCATGACTGAAGCGCAATTCAAGAGGCCAAAAATCATAATCCAAACGAGAATACTTACTCTCTTTGGTGGACATTTGGGTTTACACAAAGCTTTATGAAGATCCTTGGCCAATGGGGAAAAAGCCAGTAGGTGTCTTGTAAGAGACTTGACTGTAAACTTCCTATGCTCTTCCAAAGACCAAATCCTTCTGTTGGGATTGTTTGAGACCTTTTTTGAAGCTAGTTGAGTCATCAAGTTTTGTAATTCCAAAATTTCAATGTCTTTAAGAAGCCTTCTAAAGACTATGGACCAAGAAGAAGTTGAATAATCCCAGTGCACTGCTATGGAGCGTTTTGGTAGAAGTGTAATTCTGAAGAGGCAGGGGGTATTGAGTGCAGAGAGGAAGGCAATCCTATCATCTGTTCAAAAGGCAGTCCTTGAACCATCTCCAAGTTTAGAAGAAGCTAAAGGCTCCACCTTCCTTCATACCTGTGAGATACTAATCCATGGGCCTTTTAGACTGTGGCTAGAATTTCCCACCGTGTGCCAGTTGAAGGGTTCTTTTCCATAGATGCTTTGGATGACTTGTCTCCATAGAGAGTCGTCTTCATTCATAAACCTCCAGCCCCGCTTGGAAGTAGAGCCATGTTCTTATTTTGCAATGCTCCCAAGCCCAAACCTCCACAAGTTGGGGCGGCCCATTTAACCAAATGGTTTCGGATAACTTTGGCCCATTTAACCAAATGGTTAATTTTACTTCTTGTGTGCTGCTCCCAGAAAAAATTCCTCATTAATCTCTCCAAAGAAGATGCTATATTAATCGGAATTGCAAACAGAGACATGTAATATGTAGGAAGATTAGCAAATACGGATTGACATAAAGTAGCTCTACCTTCTTGTGACAAGTTGAATCTTCTCCATCTGTGTATTTTTCTCTGCATTTTCTCAATCATGGGCTGCCAAAAAGTACACTGTCTTGAATACCCTCCCAATGGAAGCCCTAAGTATAAGAAGGGCATCATTTTTGCAGAACATCCCATTTTCCCAGGCATATTTTTCAGCTCATCCTCTTCCACATTAACTCCATATAAGGCTGATTTCTCCCAATTAACCTTCTGTGTCTCTGCTTGGAGCACCATTCAAAGAGTGTAATCGTGTCCTGCAGTTTCATTAGCATGCTTTCATCATACTTACAAAACAGAAGGGTGTCGTTTGCGAATTGGAGGATTAGTATGTGAACCTTTTCTTTGCCAACTACAAAACCTTGGCATGTTTTCATCTTTAATTCAAAAGTGTAATCGTGTCCTGCAGTTTCATTGGACTGTTTTCATCTTTAATTTTTTATAAGGATATTTGACAATCTTTTGTTTGGCTGGGTTTCTTGCAAGGTTCTTGGCTTCATTTAGTGAAGAATTAAAGTTGACAGCTCTGTCGTCGCCCAAATCTTGTCGTTCTTGGATCTGAATTTTTTTGTTTGGAGCTAATTCAGCATGCTCTCTGTTGGTTTCAGAATTGATATTTAAGTTCTGTAAAATTTCCCACGGCATAGAACAGATTTCATCTAACTCGCCTTGAATTTCACCTACAGATTTCTCTACATTAGTCAGTCTGGTTTCCATAGCTTTGTTAAAGAGGAGGTTTCTGCATCCATGAAAAAAAAGTGATCCAAGAAAGAATGCGTAATGGATCTTCGCTCTCATACCAATTGGTGTAAACAAAACTCAAGAATACTAAAATTTCTTTATCTTTTTATTGATTTGAAAGAGAAGTCAAATGACCTATTTATACAAAGGATAAAGCTGGACGTAGTAGGCCCCTCGTGATTCAATGTTTTGGGGGCTGGACTAAAATAAAGAATCTTCCTTTAGATTTCTGGAAATGAAGCACCTTTGAAGCTATAGGAGACCACTTTGGAAGACTAATTGATAGCCACAAAAACCTTAAATCTTACAAATTGTAGTGAAGCCCGGATCTTGGTCAAAAAGAACATTTGTAGCTTTGTTCCTTCAACAATTGAAATCTCTGATCATAAGAGGGGTAGCATCTTTCTGCACTATGGTGATTTTGAGTTTTTTAAATCCACCTAATACAAGCATAGCCCCCAGTTTGCAAGGAATTTTAGTAACTCAATCGACCGGGGTTGCGTATTAGGGAAGTTTTGAATCATGAAGGTCTTGACATTTCCTCCTTCCCTCCAGTCATCAATGTACCAAAGTCAGTGTTTGTTCTTCCCAGGGCTAGGAATCCGTTCAGTCTTTTGAAGCCCTTTCTGGCCAGCTTACCGGTGCCATTGCTGGAGAAAAAGACAGAAATCGGTGCACAGCTGGCTGTTTTCTCAAACGAGCGGGCATCTGAACAGTTTTTGCCAATCACCAATCCCTTGCAGCACAGCTGTCTCCAAAAAGTTATAGGGCCCACTGAAATTAAATTAAACCCTCTTTTTACAGCTGCTAATGACCCACCAGGTGAGAGTAACATTGTGCCCCCTAATTACGTTCACGGGTAATAATGAGCCTCCATCCTCTTTAATTAAGCTCTTGGCCAATCCAACTCTGCAGCCAACTCCTGAGCTGCCCACTGCCACAGCAAATCCCTCTTCATAGGTGGTAAATCTTCTAAAGTTCCGAAAATAGTTAAACACTACATCAGAAAGCAAAATTCTTTTAATAATATCTGGACAACCTTGCTACAATCAGAACTGAATGGATTCTGTTCACTCAAAGCTTCAGCTTCAGCTCCTCCACAGATCACCCGTACAGGGCCTTCAATATCAGAAGAAAATCCTGATCTTCTGGAGGTGTGCAGCACCAAAATACAGTCTTCTGATGGTCTCATAAGGTCAGCTTCAGCAGGTTTTCCTCCCATTTCTTTTCTTTACTTCAAACTCCCCAACCCCAACACTAATGTATCTTTAATGCAAGGATCCCCCTGCCATATTTTATATTTTTTAAACTCACCAGAGAAGACTCGTGCTGTGACCATAGACTCTCCTTTTAATGTAAGTAGTGAAGAATCAGTGGGTTTTCTAAGAGTTTCTGATCAAAATGTCACCTCAGAAATAGATGGGACTGATCTTACTACATTATTTGAGGAATCTGCCATTCCCCTTCTAAAGCTCTTTAGAATTACGTAAAGATTTGTTATCTTTAGTTAATAACCCTAAACCCTAAACCCACTGTGGTATAGTTCTGGTCTAAGGGGTCAGCCCACTATTTGCTCTCACTCAGCCCTATGAAGATTATCTTATGGAATACAAGGGGTCTAAAAGATGTCTCCAAGAGAGCGGCTCTCAAAAAGTTAAAAAAACTGTAATCCGAACATAATTTTGACTCAAGAGTAAAAAATGGAAGCTATCAATTTTGCTTTTATAAAATCTCTATGGAGCTCCAAAGATGTTGGTTGGGATTTTGTGGAATCTGTGGGTTCTTCAGGGGGATTTTGTCTATGTGGGACAGCAGCTCAATCACGGATTTAGAGCTGCTTCATCTGAGAGATAGGTAAGGAGGCTGTTTATGGTGCTCTTGATGCCTGAGTTGCATGGGAGCAAGTCTTTCCAATAGCATCCCTTAAGCATGTATTGGCTGCCCTTGAGAAGGAACAACAGTGGCATAGAATTGTACAGGTAATCAAATAGATGCTAAGCAAGGGCCAGGGAGCCACAATGAATGTCTATGGGCAGTTAATATGGGCTTTAGACATGGACCATCGAGCGGAAGAAGCACACAAATCTTGGGTCATGATGATTGGTTCAGATCTTCATTCAGTTCCTTGGCAATTGTGCAGAAGCATGATAGCAATATACTACCGAAATAAAATGCTAGAAAGCCTTGTAAAGCGGGATAAAAGATCAAGAACGGCACAATGTAAATAGAATATGGAAATAAACAAAGGAGCATTAATCTCATATAAGCGCAACAACCTAACAGGGGCTGCATGGCTTCTATGGTTGAAGAGACATTTTGATCCCGTATACTTATTTGTAGGTTTCCTTGCCCTCTTGCGAAGAAAAACTTGATTTTACTACTTCACCTTTCAAATCGAAGCATGTGGTATTCAAAATTTCAGTTTGAAGTGGGCGCTTTTCATCAAAGTGTTTATATTTTCTTTGTATTAAGATCTTTACTGGTGTTTCAACTCTTTGTTGCTTTGGTTCTTTCGTTGTTTCAACTTTGTGATCGTTTATTGGTCGTTTCCCATATACTTTGTATGGGTTCATCTTTGTTTAGTTTGTTTGAAAGACTTTGTCTTTTTCTTATTTTGCTCTTAGTATATTACTCTTGTACTTTGAGCATTAGTCTCATTTATTATTATTAATAAAGAGGCTTGTCTCCATTTAAAAAAAAAAAGGATAAAGTTGGACGGTTATAACAAACTTTTAACAGAAAATAAAACTAACAACTAACTAGAGGTTGGTTGGAAATCAAGAATTTAGTCAGATGATTAAACTAACTACTAACTAATTGATAATCAACAATTAGTTATAATTCTTACATTAAAATGTACCATGATCGTGTGTAAAATCTCAACGGTCATGACGATTTTGTTAGACGATGAGTAATATTAAAAAATAAGATAAAATTCACACACGAGTACTTATAGTCCAGTTACTTGGTTCTGAAGACCGATTGGAGCAAATACGAAGGACAAGAAGGATTTTCACCTGAAACTTTGATGGAGAATGATTGTAGAAGAATGTGAAGAGCAGGGAATGAGAATGGGAAGGAAATTCAATGTTTTAGAGCGACTTTTTTGTCCCATCGGTGATATAATCCAAGATCATTCAATGCTAATGACAAAATGTTGTTGAGTATAAATGTTTTGGTGGAATATTGGTGATTAGCATTGAAGATGTTGGTTGAGGAGAGAGAAAATCGAACGGTTGAGGATTTGAATAGAGAAGGTTAATAATGTCAATACACATGGCTAAAAGGTCATGGAAATGTTTTCAGGAATGAGTTAGTGGTAGAGAAGATTTTGTTTTTTGGATTAGTTTGTAAAATTTTCTTTGGGTTCAATTAGGTCAATATTTGTAGTTATACCATTTAATTTGGGGGTTCTTTGCATTGTTGTTTGTTGGAGTAAGTTTATTGCTACAGAAGGATAACTGGAAAATTCAGTTTGTTCTTATATTTGTAGCCAGGTGCATCATTTTGTTTCATAAATCAATTGTTTCCTACCTTTTTTTTTGCATCTATAGTTTATGATGCTTCTTATTCGGTTGTATTATCCATCTATTGTCTATTCTAGGGTTCTTTGTGCGGTGAGGGCTCCTTGTGAAACTATATTGCTGTTTTTTATTTCCATGGTAAAAGTCCTAATTTGTTGATCTTATTACTCATAATATCATATATTTTCATATTTACTTTTAAAAAAATTCACAGAAAAGGTTTGCCTCATTTTATTTTAATTTTTAGGTTTAAGTCTTAAGGAAACTATTATTTTCAAGGCATTTTACACCTTAAAGAGCATTATCTATCTTTTTTTTTTTTTGGCAATTCCCAAGGTAGCGTTCTTTGTATTCACCAAATGTTGTTGTACAGAATTAGATTGATCCCATGGATGTAGCAGATGGCAGAAACTTTGTTGTGGGGGATACTGTTCATACAGAAGTGGATGGCTTTAGGCATCAAGTCGATGAGATTTTCCTGAAGGTTGACAGGGTAAAGCACTGATATATTGTAACCTCATTGTTCTGAACATGTATTTTTTTTTTTTTTGCTCGGTTTATTGCACATTTGATAGTTGGGTTGGGGCATACAGCTGTCCGGCAGATCTAGTATTTTCTGGCTGGGTGAAGGGTGTGGCTGTTTGATATCCCTTATCTACATAAAATAGATGAGGTATGGGAAAAATAATTTTGGTAGTCCTTAGTGTACGAAGCTTTTTAATCCTTGAAGTTTTGAATATGGGTTGAAATAGTCTCTCAAGTTTTTTTATTTATTTATAATGATTGAGATGAAAACATTTAGTTACTATTTGAAAGTCATTTCCTTCCTTATCAAATTTGTTTCTCGTTAAAAAAAAGAAGTCACAATTTAAGATCAGATGGTATGACAACCAAGTTGGGATGTATGCTGTGATGTGGGGTATTCGGGGATAGAACTTTTAGGGGGATTAAGAGGGAGTCTTCTAATGTTTGGTTCCTTGTGAGATTTAATATCTCTCTGTGGTCTCTCCTATTTAGTCTTTAATTGGCATTATTTTCTGTAATCACCTTCTGGTGTTTGGGTTTATCCCTTTATTTCATTTTATCATGAAAATCTTCTTATATATAACAAAAGTTCTCTTTGGGTGTTGGTGACGAATCTCCTTTGTAGTCATTCACCACATCTTAGTTTTCTTGACTGGATCCCTTTTTATAGGGTGCTCCCTAGCTTATTTTTTGGTACGTCCTTGCATTTTTTTTTTTTTCATTTTTTTCACATTGAGATTAGCTTATATAAATATATGAAAGGAGATGGTATGACAGGCTACTTAATTCACAAACATGACAAGTGAAACGAGAGGAATATAATTAAGTGGAGGAAAGACTCCTATTCATCATGTGTGTATTTATCCCACAATGACAGATACCATCATTTAATTCATCACCTCACAGACTCACATCTTGATCAAAATTTGGACAATGAAATGACTCGAGAGACCAGTTTCAAATTTTAGGATAGCAATGTTATGTAAAATTTGATAGTAGTTCAGCTGGATCATAAGTTTTTTTGTTCAGATGTATCCTTCCAAATTAGCTATCCTTTTGCTCGTCAAATTGTTAGTTTCAAATCTTGAGCTTTCTTCTATGCTTGCAGCTTGAGCAAAATGTGAATGAGATAGAACAATTCTATTTGACGCTGAAAAAGAAGCAACCAAATGGTAATAAAGGCAGCTCTATTGTAAAGGATAAAGATAAGGAAAGACATGTTCCAAGTATTAAAAAGCAGCAGCAAGAAGCAGCTCGCAGAGAAGCTGCAGCTACAAAGAGAATGCAAGAACTCATGCGGCAGTTTGGGACAATATTGCGTCAGGTTACAGACTCACTGCCATTTATTTCAATTTCTGTCGATAATTGTTTGTGTTCTTACATTTATTTCAATTTCTGTCGATAATTATTTGGAACAAGAGCTATAGTTGGACATGGTTTTTATATTTCTGCATTGACTTTCAGATATCACAGCATAAGTGGGCCTGGCCTTTTATGCAGCCAGTGGATGTGGAAGGTCTTGGATTACATGATTATTATGAGGTGAGGTCTATATCCCTATCTAATAAGATGTATGGATTTCAACCATTATAGGTTGCCCTAGTGGTAAAAAGGGAGACAGTCTCAATATCTAACTAAGAGGTCATGGGTTCAATCATTAGTGGCCACCTACTTAGGAATTAATTTCCTACGAGTTCCCTTGACATCCAAATGTTGTACGGTCTGGCGGTTGTTTCGTGAGATTAGTTGAGGTGCACATAAGTTGGCCCGAATACTCACGGATATAAAAAAATAATGCATGGATTTCACATCACTATCATAAGTCTTTTTTCCAAGTTAGGCTGGACTACCCACTGAGTTTAAGCAGTGCTATATATATTTCTTCAAATGAAGATTTCGAGAGAATTTGGTTAGAGGAGGTTGGCTGTGTTTATAATGTTTAGGCATGATGTTGCGTCTCTTGTTTGTCCTAAAAGCCTAGAAGAGGCTCATCTTTCATGCTTGCATCACCTTTTTTGTGTGTATTTTTCCTGTGGTTTGTCTAGACTGCACTAATTTCATGCATGTCTTATAGGTTGTGTTTTCTATTCTGTCTAAGATGAACATTCAATATGCATACATTTACCTCAAAAATGTTTAAATGATATGAGTGTATTTACAAATGTAGCTTCTTCTGCAATTAGGTGTGATGGGCATGTGCATATTTTAGCATCTTTGGTATGTACTCTGGTTCTGTAATCCTTCAGCTAACATATGTACTGTACTGTATTTATTAGGTTATTGACAAGCCTATGGACTTCAGTACAATAAAAAATCAAATGGAGGCTAAGGATGGTACTGGATATAAGAATGTGAGAGAAATATGTTCTGACGTGAGATTAGTCTTCAAGAATGCAATGAAATATAATGATGAGAGAAGTGATGTTCACGTGATGGCCAAGACTTTGCTCGCAAAGTTTGAAGAAAAATGGCTTCAACTTCTACCTAAAGTCACTGAAGAGGTAAGTTAGTTTTGAGAATGGTTCTTAAATGGATCAATGTTCCTTAATCAATTCATGGTGCCAACATGGTTTCATTTGTTCAAAGGATATGTTAAAAAATATACTTGAAGTTCTAAAGACCTCACCTTCCAGGAAAAGAGACGAGAGGACGAGGAAGCAGAAGCTCTGTTGGACATGCAGCTTGCTCAGGAGGCTGCTCAAGCAAAAATGGCTAGGGATATAAGTAATGAGGTCGGGTGTCCATCTTATTCCATGGATCTAGCTACTTAGAGAGAGTTTGTTTAGAGATGACCTGCATCCTCTTGTTCTTTCTATTACCTTAAATGGGAAACACAATTGACTGTTTAAACGTGGGATATGAACTGTTTTCAGATTTACGAGGTAGATATGCAACTAGAAGAGCTTCGAGAACTGGTTGTGCAGAACTGCAGGTTTGTTCTCACTTTTCTCGTTCCAAATTTCAGCTTTTGAACTTGCATTCAGGTACCATGCATCAATATAAATGCATCACATTCGCCTATAGCATATTCAGAATTTGGCATTTGAGTGGCATGTGTTGTGTGCCCCAAATAAAAAACTTTTACCAATCATATGTAATTCCATTTTCTCCCTTTTTATATATAAAAACCACAACTTTCATTGAGCAAACAATGAAAAAATACCCGGGCATAGTAAAAAAGAAATCACAATAGAGGTTGCTACCTCCACAAGAAGGGACTTGTTAGAACACTGATAGAGTGTTTCAATTTTATTGATATCTCAAACAGAAATTACAATATAAAAGAACAAACAAGTAAAAGTAAATTCAACAACACTTAAAAGGAACCCTAACCCTCTGCCCTTCCTTTCTTTCAAGGAATGTTGCAGCCTATTATCTTCACCAAAATCTTCATGCCCTTCTTCCCTCCCCAACTTCCTATTTATAACCATCTAACTACCAACAAATCTAATTACCCTTATACACCTGCCCTATAATCTAGGGTATCTAATAGGACTCCAACTATATGAAATAGTGCCTATAGAATAGTTACAAATAGTCTTTGAAATCAAAGGCCACAAAGAAATATGAGTAACCAAATTTCCGTAGGATTCTTCTCCACCTCCTCTAAATATCCTTACTATTTTGTGGTTGAGGATTGGCAATTTATGGGATTGATGTGCTTTGTGACATTAGAAGATGACTTGCACCCCATAGATGGAGTATACTGATACTATCATTGTGTGGTTCAGAAAAATATCAACTGAAGAAAAGAGGAAGCTTGGAGCAGCCCTCACCAAATTGTCTCCAGAAGATATCAGCAAAGCGTTGGAGATTGTAGCTGAAAATAACCCAAGTTTCCAGGCTACTGCTGAGGAGGTGGATCTTGATATCGATGCACAGGTACCTTCCTTCACTCCTCGTGTGCCTTATATTTGTCTATGACAATGATTAATCGAGTTTATGGTTGTATCATGTAGAGTGAATCTACATTATGGCGGTTGAAGTTTTTTGTTAAAGATGCCCTTGAAGTTCATGCCAAGAGCTCGGCAAGCACAGGTGGTGGCAACAACCAAAACCATACAAACAGCAATAACATCAACAGTAACAACAAAAGGAAAAAAGAGATTTGTGATGCTATAGCCAGAACAGCTAAGAAAAAATCTAAAAAAGCCTCTACTTGAGATGCAATTGATGATACCAATTTTTCACCTCTGAAGCAGATGCACTCCTGTTTATTTTATGCCTGCACATACTTAGATATCGAATCTTAGTCGCTTCTAGTTCGTTTGTTTCTGTAACATGCAGCTAAAATGGTATTTTTGAAGTGATAGGTGTATATGTGAAGCTCTCGTGTTGACCAATGGTAACAAGCTAACCCTTAATTGTTATGTTCTTTCTCATGTAATTATACTTTTACAGTATGTTGAAAGGGAAAACTCGCTGTTGACTTCCAAAATCGTTGAGCAATTTTTCTTCGGTAGGAATTTATGGAGATCAAACTGATGATGTAGGACCAGAAACAAATCATTTCAGTGTAGTGTCTGTAGTGCCTTTATGTTTCCATTAGATGTGTGTATTTTTGGTACCATAAACAGGAGGAAATAGATGCATCTGTGAAAAAACTTGCAATAGTTTGGAAACATCTTGTTTTACTGGACTAAAGTTTTGGTCCTTAATCACATTCAAACTCTTTTATGGTTCTAAAATTACTACTAGAACTTTTAGCTAAAAATCAAAATAACTTAACTTAATTATGAAGTGAGATAGGGACAATTTTGCTGTTTTTGCTTTCTAAACTTCAAAAAAGTTTGAACGATATTGTTATTCATTTTGGATTCAAATTGATTTTTGTTAGGTTTAGAGTGAAAGTTAAATCAGTTCAAGTTTAGAGTGAGGGTGGTTTTTTTATATATTTTCAAAGTCGTAAAAGGTTTCAAGCAAGTAAATCTGCATGGGGGATGTAAAAAACTGAACCGAATCTTTGGACCAAATCGGACCGATTCGATTCGGTTTGGTTTTGACTGGTTAATAAATGTAATAGTATTGAAGTTCAGTTTGGTTTTCAGTTTATCCATCATTAGACTATTGAATGCCTTTAACTCCTTCATTGTTGTCTGACGTCTCTCTTCCTCTATCAAAAGTCTCTTCTTCTTTAGAAAAAATGAAATTCTCGCCATTTGTTCTTTGTTGAAGCTCTTGTCGTTCATCATCAAAGTTCCCAAGGGACAAGTAAGATTTAGAATCCATCTCTATTCTTTTTTTCTTTTATTTTAGATTTTTTTCCCGGGAAGACGGAGCTTGAATGTAAATTTGAATGGTAAAACCCTCCAACTTGTTGGTGGGATTTTGATTTTTTTTAAAGAAAAGTGAAAAGGATTTTTTTTTTCTTATTGATGGGATTGATTTATTAAAATCAAGTTTGTATGAAAAAGGATTTTGTACCATCTATTAGCTGTTTGTGTACTTGTTCTTTGTAATAATTTGGAGTGTACTGATTGCTTGGAAGTCTTTCAAAATATATAATGGAAATATACATTGCTATGCTAACTCCTCTGTATCTTTCATTAGTTACTTAAGTTTGTGAATCTCTCTCCACCTGACATCATAGACTACAACAAGATAATGAACATAACTCTATTGAATGTACTGTTTGACAAATGAAACAAACATTTAGAGAAATGTAAGTATATTTAGTTTCCTTTTCCTTGCAACCATATAAACCCACTCAACCTTTCACCCTTATTCATAGTGATGTTTGGAGTCCATGCATTTTTTTTATATCTGTGAGTATCCTTGATGTGCCACTGTTTCTTGCAGTACTCACAAATAGAGATTTTTTTCCATTATTTTTGTCATTATCATGAGTCGGGGACTGGACACTAAAGACAGCAGAGTTAGTCATGGGGGTAGTCAGTACACCCATGATATTAGTACGATCTTCTTCAAGACGAACTTCAAAACACAGTTCCATTAGGGAGAGAAGAGATCTTTTGTTCGAGTAGACGACCACAAACAATATCAAATTTGGGATTAGATCAGTCTCCCCAAGTTTAGCATATTGTATACTGTCATTTGACATGTCCTAAACTGTCTCCTTACACAAACTTACCAAAGAAGGGGGAGCTTATTGAAATAAGAAGTCACGCCTAGGGTTCATTGCTTGCAATTATGGACCTATATTCTCATTGTGTACAATTGAGAGACATTCTGACGCTTACAGTAAAAGGTCTGAGTTGTATCCCACAAATCTTTTATGGTGGTTGTGTACAAGAGAGGCTTGTCGATTTGAGGTTCCATACTATTAATCAACATGGACCGAATGAGTGAGTCGTTTCTTTTCCAGAATCATTCCAAGATGTCACTTGGTGGAGGACAAAAAGTCTCTTCGGTCAAGAACCTGGTCTAGTGGCGTCCTTCAAGGAACATCTTTATTGATTGAGACCATGAAAATAATTTTGCTCATTTAATTTCTCACCTTGAAAATTCCATGTAGATCACCCCAAAGAGCCACTTATATAATTCAAAGGCAAATTAGGGAACAAAGTTATCAGGTTCTTGGAATACATCGACAACTCGGTTGGTTTGGAATGCACCAAAGACTTGTCTACTTCAATCTCCAATATTGTAACGCTCGAGATTAGGAGGGAGACATGAATGAACCATTATCACATCTGAATGAGAAGGATCCTGAGAACATGAAAGTAATGTTAAAAAAAAACTTAAAAAGAATTAATAGTTAATACTTATACCAATAAGGCGTACCTTCCTTTTCGATGGCTTGATTATAGAAACTTCTAAGTTAAGCGTGCTTACTTTGAAGCAATTCTATGTTGGGTGACATCTTGAGAATATTTCTAGGATGCATGTGAGTGAGGACAAAACATGTTGAAAGAATTCGTATTGGTTTGTGGAAAGAACTTTCACTCTAATAAGCATTAAAGAATAATAAGGATAATGATGTCAGGTTGCAGGGGAATGTCAGGAATTTGAATTCAAAATCCTAGGACAAATCCTGGACCTAAGGCATTACAAATATGTTATAGGGAGGTCCTGGACTTGAGGCATTACAGATATGTTATAGGGAGGGTCAACGAACAATGTGCGTGGACAACAATGAGGCTAATCTCATTGTATAGATCGATGGTTTGTTTAATTTAGTCATTGTCATGTACGATTTTTGACCAATTCAAGATAAAGAAGAACATGATCAAACTCTCGAGGTAGAGTCTCATGTCCCCAATAGAGTCACCAAGCTGTCACCACGTGCCTGAGACAACGCGGAGCGATCGACGTCTTTAAAAGAGTTAGATTTAAAAGAAAATAGGAGTCACCATTGATCTTTTTTATGGAGTGATTGGACACCGAAATAAAGTAAACAATTTTTTTTAAAAATGGTCTGCGTAAAATAGAGTTGAGTTTGAGAGTCATTTTGTATGAGGAATGTATTAGTACCCACAACACCCATTTAGAAAAAACGGTAGCCAAATTTCAAATATAGAATTGAAAATATTTTTTAATTTATTTTAAAAATAATGTCTTATTTTACCCTTCATTACTCCAATATTTGAAGCAATCATCTTATAAAATAAGTTGAATAATATTTCATTAATTAAACTATATATTGAAGAAAATTTCTCACCTTAAGAAAATGAAAAAATTATTACAATTTCTTAAAATTTATCATAGGCTAGTTTTCAAATAAAGATTTTTTAAAACATTGATTAAATTCATTTTTTCTTGAAATCAAATCTCGAACTTCAAAAAATATTGTTCCTCCACCTCAAGAATCTAGAAATAACGGACTCCCAATAAGTTTTAGATTCAATCGGACTCCCAACAAGTTTTAGATTCAATCGTAGGATTTATTTTAGAAAATAGATGTGAATTATTAAAAAAACGGTTGATTAGGAAACCTTATGAAATATAAATTTATATTTAAAATTTAAAAGTATTTAAAAAATAGTTTTAAGGAAAATATTTCTAAATTGTTAAAAAAGTTTAAGAAAGATTTCAAAATTAAGTCAAATAGAAAATAATACACAATATAGAATCAAATATATCACACAGTAAATTAAACAAATAAGATACCATTTTTATTACTTTTTAAACATATATTGAAGATTGATCTTGGACTCTCAAACAACTGATTTTCTCACTTCAAGAATTTAGAAATTCAGATTTCAATATATTTCTAATTCCATCTGAGTTGTGTAAGAACGATAAAATGTAAAGACAAATATGAAAGAAAAAAAAACTAATTAATTAATATAAAATAATAGGGTAATATTGTCTAGATAAATTCAATGTAAAATGTAAAGAAAAATATGCATACATAAATTTAAGCACATATAATAATTATAATAATTATTATAATTGTAATGTAAATAAGTAAAAATGAAAAAGACATAATGGCAATAAATAAAATAAGGAAAGAAAAAAGAAAAAAAGGAAAATAATTTATAAAGAAAGAAAGAAAAAAAAAGAGAGAAATGGCGGCACCATAAATTATTATATAATAATAATTATCAATTAATAATAATAATAATAATAATTATTATTATTATAATAAATAATAATAATAACAATAATAAGGATAAGAATAAGTAAAAAGGAAAAAACTTAATAGTAATAAAATAAAAGTAAGAAAATAATAATAAGAAAAGAAAATAGTAATACTGAAAAACAATAATGAAATAACTGTAAATAAAGAAATAACTGTGGATAAAGAAACTAAACATTTTCCTTATGTTTTTTTCTATATTTTAGAGAGAAAAAATGTTAAAAGGATTTTTTTTTAAAAAAAATAACGATAATAAAAGAGAAACAAAGTATCAAGAAAATAATAAAATTAGAGAAAAAAAATAAGAAAATTACTTATCAACGAGGTAGTGCGAATCATTGAAAATAAATCTCTATCACACACAACCTCCAACTAAATTTATTTGAACATGATATTTGATTTGTTTAAGATAAAAGAGAAAAAAATGTAAAGATAATAAGATAAATAATGAAATTTTCTTCCTACACACTCCTTCTATCAAATTTTTTTTCTTTACAAACTTTCTTCATTTATCAAATTTTCTTCTCTGCAAAATTAACCAAAATTAAAAGGTTGAAAAAAAAATTTAATAAAAAATTATTATATTATTATTTTGAAAAGTTCAGTAAATAAAGAAAGTGGACAAATACAGTTTTGAAGAAAAACAAGAAAATCAGGTTGTAAGGCACACTGTTGAAATCGGTTCGAGGGACCTTCACTGACTAGACTAACTCACGGAAAGATCACCGTAGATCGCTCTGCCGGTCTCAACTTCACCACCCTTAAACAACCTGGTAATTCTCTCCTTTTCTTCTTCCCTTTTTCTACCTATGATCTTCAAATTTCTACAGAAATTGCACTGATTTCTCAGTTTGCTATAGTAGGATTTCCTTTGCCTTCTGTTTTGTTGTTCTGTTACTCGGAAAATGTAGCGAACTGCATGTCGCGGACCGTTTTAGGGAGGAAATGGGTGCTTCTCGTTAATTTTTATATTTTGTGAGGGTTTTTAGGATGTAAACGTCGTGCAATCCTGCAAGTTTTCGTGAGTATACCATTTCTCTGTCAAATTTTAAAATTTTTGCTGAAGTTTTCTTGTTTGCATCTTGAGTGCAATGTTTTGGTTGATCCTGTCTGTTATTTTAGTTGGTTTCTTGAGGTTACATATAAAGTTTCATCAAGCAAACTATTGAAGAGAAATAACCAAAGATATAAGAGGGGGAAGACTAATAGGATACAAGAATTTTAATAAAAAGGGAAAAAAATAATTAGGGTAATCATAATTTACATAACTACTCTTGGCATTCCAACACACATCAAGCCCACAAATTCTAACACTTCACCTCAAGTTGGAACGTAAATGTCAATAAAACCCACCTTGCTAACACAAGAGTCCAAACTTTGTCTGAAAAGCCCATTGGTGAAAATATCAACAACTTGTTGATTTGAGGGAATGTAAGGAATGTATATGCTACCATTGTCCGATCTTTCTTTAATAAAGTGTCTATCAATCTCCACATGTTTTGTTCTATCATGTTTAACTGGGTTGTTACAATGCTAATAGTTGCCTTGGTATCGCAAAATATTTTCATAGGCACCTCATAATCTTGACCAAGAAGATAAAACCTTTTGTAGCCAAATCTCCTCACATACCCCCAAACTAATACCTTTGTACTCAACTTCAACATCGTTTCTTGTCACAACCCTTTGCTTTTACTCCTCGAAGTTACGAGATTGCCCCACACAAAAATATAGTACCTAGAGGTGGATTTTTTGTCAACAACAGACTCTGCCCAGTCAGAATCAGTATAAGCCTCAATAAACCTTCTGTCAGTCTTCCTAAACATCAACCTTTTACTAAGAGTCGTTTTCAAATACCTCAGAATTCTGTTCCTTGCCTCCAGGTGTTCCTTGTAAGGAGTCTACATGAACTGACTAATGGTACTTATAGTATAGGAGATATCTAGTCAAGTGTGAGATAAGTAGATCAACTTCCCCAGCAGGTGTTGATATTTTTCTTTATCAACTGGAACTTTATCAATAGAATTTCCCAATTTAGCATTGAATTTTATAGGTGTATCAGCAGTTCTGCATCCCATCATACCTGTTTCTATTAACAAATCAAGAGGGTACTTTCTTTGAGATATAGAGATACCTTCTTTAGATCTGGCTACCTCCACCCCAAGGAAGTACTTTAGATTCCCTAAATCTTTAATTTCAAATTCATCCCTCATATTCTTTTTTAGTTGGACAATTTCAACGGTGTCATCTATAGATAGCACAATATCATCAACGTAGACGATCAACATAGCAATCTTCCCGGACTTGGAGACTTCTGTAAACAGAGTGTAATCAGAGTGTCCTAGATTGTACCCTTTGGACTTGACAAAGGTGGTGAACTTGTCAAACCATGCTGTCAGTGATTGTTTCAACCCATACAAGGATTTATGAAGCTTGCAAACCCGATGGTCAAATTGGGCTTCAAAGCCTGGAGGGGGACTCACATAGACTTCCTCTTCTAAATCTCCATTTATGAAAGTTTTCTTAACATCTAGCTGATATAAGGGCCAATTTTTATTTATAGCAACAGACAGAAGGATCCTAACGGTATTTAACTTTGCAACAGGAGAAAGAGTCTCAGAGTAGTCGACCCCATAAGTCTGAGTAAATCCTTTTGCAACTAACTTGGCCTTGTATCTATCAAGAGTTCCATCTGTTTTGTACTTGAGGGTAAACACTCACTTACATCCCACGGTTTTATGCCCCTTAGGAAGAGCACAGAGCTTCCAAGTCTTGTTCTTTTCAAGGGCTCTCATCTCTCCCATGGCTATAGCTTTCCACTCAGGACACTCTGAGGAAATGTGGATATTCTTAGGTATCGTGGTGGAGTCAAGACTGGCTGTTAAGACTCTCAACTAGGGTGATAGGTTCTTGTAAGATACATAGTTACAGATGGAGTGCTTCGTGCAGGACCTGATACCTTTCCTCAGCACAATAGGTATGTCAAGAGACGGATCATACTCATCAAAATTACTTGAATGATCTTGTTTAATCTCATCTCCTGCAGTTTCTGCCATGACCTAAATCTCATCAACACTGCCCCTTTCACTTGTATCTTCAGGAACAACTATATTGGACTTGTCATTCTCACCCATTTTATTGTCAACATATGAGTCAATAGATTCAGTCATACCTTGATCTTGTGATGGTTCAAAATCTTGGATTTTAGCCAGCTGAATGGTAGGGGACCCAACTCCCTTTTTGAGATTCTCCTATAGTAGGTTATCTAGGGAACTTGGTTTGTTGGTAAGACCGTGTTGTAAGGATTGGGGTTGGGTAAGGTTACGAGAGTAGGACTAGTAGATCTAAGGGAATCACACAGTTAGGCTATTTATTTACACTCTCCCCCTGAAGCGAACTAACGGGAAAGAAAGGACGATCCTTAAGGAAAGTGACATCCATGGAAACATTTATAGCCCTGTTGATGAAGAGGATACCCAACGAACACACAAGCCTGAGCCAGAGGGGTGAACTTGGTCTGGTTAGGGCCATGGCTATGAATGTGGGTCGTGCACCTGAACACTCGAAGGGGAACCTCAAGAATGAAACAGGTAGAAGGATAAGACTCCTTGAGTATTCTAATGGGGTCTGGAGGTGGAGAACACGATATGCCGTCCGATTAATAAGATGAGTTGCAGTGAGGACAACATCGTCCCACAGATAGGATGGAACAGAAGTAGACAACATAGGGAGCTGGCTACTACCATAAGGTGGTTTTTTCGCTCGTCAACTCCATTTTGCTGGGGAGTGTACGCACAGAAACTCTGGTGGACAATCTCTTTGGAGGACATAAACTCATTAAGGGTATGGTTTTGAAACTCACGACCACTGTCACTTCGTAAATTGCAATTTTGATGTTGAACTGCATTTCTACGGTGTGATAGAAGTTTTGGAATGTGGAAGTGACCTTAGATTTGTCAAAGACGAGGAAAACCCAAGCAAGGTGGGTATGATCATTAATTAAGGTTACAAACCACCGTTTTGTGGAAGAGGTAGTAACCTTGGAGCGCCCCCAAACCTGTGGATAAGGGTGAAAGGTTGGGTTGGTTTATATGGTTGTGAAGGAAAGGAGGCTGATAGACCCCCTATCATACACCAATATAGTAGAAGGATGAAGAAAAGTTAGTTAGTCTGTTAGTCGAGTAGTTAAGAGTCAGTTAAGTCGGGTAGTTGAGAGTTAGTATAAATAAATGCTAAGGAAGAGAGATAAGGAGAGAAGATTTTAGTGAGAAAGTGAGTTAGGCTTGTGTGCACCTTTGAAAGACAAGGTAACAAAGGAGCTAGAGTTCCGAATTGAGGCATTCTCAATTCGGTAGTTGAGTTCACTAAGAGCGGTTGTCGAATACTATCAATAAAGTTTACCTTGATATCAAGTGTGGGTTCCATTATATTGGTATTAGAGCGTGATCATCCTGGGCAAGCGACAAAAGATGATGAAACAGATGGAGGAAATGTTTGAAAACATGGAGCAAGAAATCGCAAACATGAAAATGGACCTACAGCAATTGCCAGAGCTCGAAACCAAAATGACGAAACACATGGAGAAGATCGATGTACAAAACGAACTGAACACGCAGCAGCAAAAGATTTTGAAATATATTGAGAGTATGATGAAAAATTCATCTTCATCAACACCAGAATTAGAAAAGGCATCCAGCAAAATGGAAGCGAAAATGTTGGAATCAAATGAAGAACCGAATTCAAACGAGAAGGAGGAGGGTGATAAGAGTAGTGACCGAAATAAATTCAAGAAGGTAGAAATGCCTGTGTTCAATGGTGAAGATCCAGACTCTTGGCTATTTCGTGCCGATAGGTACTTCCAAATTCACAAGCTGACGGATTCTAAAAAAATGACGGTTGCAACTATCAGCTTCGATGGACCAGCATTGAATTGGTACAAGGCTCAAGAAAAACGGAAAAAATTCATGGGATGGTCGAATCTATACCAGAGGTTGTTGGTACGATTTCAATCAGCGAGGGAAGGATTGATATGTGGCCAATTCCTGAGAATCAGACAAGAAACCACGGTAGAAGAATGCCAAAATCTGTTTGACAAGTTAATGGTGCCATTATCCAACCTGCAAGATTAAGTGGTTGAACAAACCTTTTTGAATGGGTTGTTACCGTGGATCAAGGCAGAAGTCAAATTCGGCCGAACGGTCGGTCTAGTCCAAATGATGCAGTTAGCACAACTCGTGGAGAACTGAGAGATCATTTGTAATGAGGCTAATATCCAAGGATGCGCATGAGGTAATTCTTACTATTCCAAATTTTTGAAATCTAAACCTAGGGTGGGAGTAACAGTGAGAACAAAGGTAACACCACGTTACCTATGAGGACCATCACTTTGAGAGAAGTAGGGCCAGGAGAAGCAAAATTAGGAAGGACCATCAAAGAGGCTGAGTGTTGCGGAATTTCAGGCTAGGAAGGAGAAAGGCCTATGTTTTCGTTGCAATGATAAATTTTCTCATGGCCATAAATGCAAGGTGAAAGAGCAGAGGGAACTCATGATGTTTGTAGTCAAGACCGACAATGAAGAATGGGAGATCTTAGAAGACTTGGAGGACACAAAAAAGAAACTGAACATGGTAGAAGTGGCAGGGGATGACCAGACTGTTATAGAACTATTTGTTGGAATCTGTTTCTTATTTTCTAAATATTTTTCTTGTTAGAATCCAAGAATGTTTATGGAAATATTTTCCATATTTTCCAAATCTTTTCCTTTTTTATTCTCTTGTATTCTCTATTTATTCTCCCTTGTACCTATTGTATTATTCATTAAAGAATAATAACAACAAACAATCGTGGTTTTTCTCCCGGTACTTGGGTTTCCACGTAAATTGGTGTGTGCTCTTTGTCTCTCCTTTCAACATGGTATCAGAGCCTAGTAAGCCCAAACAGGTATTTGGTCCAAGATAGGTGAACCCAAAGAGACACCATCTTGAGGGGGCATATTGGAGATATTAAGTCTTACATTGGAAAAACCAAGAGGACTCATATTCCATATAATATAGATGAGCTACTCCTCTCATTGCCAATTGGTTTTGAGATGGAACCCCATACTATCAAATTTAATATAGTATCAGAGCAGGTGGTCCAGGGAGGTCCTGTGTTCAAGCCCCTGCATTGTCATTTCCTCCCCAATTAAAATCAATTTCCACTTGTTGGGCCTTTCAAATATTTCAAGCCCACAAGTGAGGGGGAGTGTTGGTGATATATAATTAAATTTGCCTTCAACCACCAACTTAAGCTTTTGGATGAATTGGTGGTTTAATACTATCCATTAACTCAGTTGTGGGATTATCTAACCTAGGCACTACGAAGGTCAAAGGAAAGATCAAAGAAAGGGAAGTAGATTAGTAGTGATTCTGATTGATTGTGGGGCTACCCATAACTTCATCTCTAATCACGTAGTAGAAGAGTTACAACTTGCAACTAAAGATACCTCACACTATGGGGTCCGGCACAACAGTGAAAGGCAAGGGGATTTGCAAAGCAGTAGAAGTAGTATTGAGTGGATGGAAAGTAGTAGCCAACTTCCTACCATTGGAGTTAAGAGGGGTAGAGGTAGTATTGGGTATGCAGTGGTTGTATTCCTTGGGCATCACTGAAGTAGATTGGAAGAACTTGACTATGACATTCATCCATAAAGGCAAAATAGTAGTCATCAAAGGAGATCCTAGCTTAACCAAATCCAGGGTCAGCTTGAAGAAAATGATGAAAACTTGGGATAATTCTGACCAAGGATTCTTAGTTGAATGCTGCGTCGTTGAAGGAAGACTAGTAATAAGAGAAGAAGAAGAAGTATTGAAAGTGGAAGAATCAGTAGCTGTAGTTTCAAAGAAATACGAGGATGTGTTCACTTGGCCTGAGAAACTACTACCAAGAAGAGAAATTGAGCACCACATCCATCTGAAGAAAGACATTGACCCAGTAAACGTAAGGCCATATCACTATGCATACCAACCAAAAATTGAAATGGAGAAACTTGTAGAAGAAATGCTGACTTCAGGGATAATCCGGCCCAACAACAACCTGTATTCCAGCCCAGTGCTATTGGTAAGGAAGAAAGATAAGCTGGCGGTTCTGCGTTGATTATAGAGTGTTGAACAACGTGACAATACCAGAAAACTTTCCTATCCCGGTCATTGAAGAATTGTTCGATGACTTGAATGGAGCATTCGTGGTTTTCAAAGATCGACTTGAAGGCAGGATACCACTAAATCCGTATGTGTGGAGAAGATATTGAAAAAACAGCATTCCGTACTCACGAAGGTCATATGAGTTCATGGTCATGCCGTTTAGACTAACCAACACGCCATCAACATTTCAGTCCTTGATGAATTCAATATTCAAGCCATACTTGAGGAGGTTCGTGTTAGTTTTTTTTATGATATTCTCATCTATAGCAAGGATTTGGAAACACACTCAACAGTTGGGGCTAGCCTTGCAAGCACTGAGAAAGAACGAATTGTACGCCAATCGAAGAAATGTAGCTTTGCCAAAGAAAGGGTGGATTATCTAGGGCACATCATATCAGGACAAGGTGTTGAAGTGGATCCTGAAAAGATACGAGCCATCAAGGAGTGGTCAGTCTCTACCAATGTTCGAGAAGTAAGAGGCTTTTTAGGTTGATTGGCTACTACAAAAAATTCGTGCAACATTGTGGTTCTTTAGCAGCACCATTGACACAATTGTTGAAGCTAGGAGGATTTAAGTGGAATGAAGAAGCTCGTGAAGCCTTCCTAAAGTTATAGCAAGCTATGATTACTCTCTCTGTACTGGCATTACTTGACTTTAATGTCCCTTTTGAAATAGAGACAGACACATAAGGATTTGGAATTGGAGCTGTGCTGATTCAGTCCAAACGACCAATTGCATACTTTAGCACACACTTGCAGCAAGAGATCGGGCTAAGCCAGTGTACGAAAGTGAGCTGATGGCTGTGGTATTGACTGTGCAGAGATGGAGGCCATACCTGTTAGGAAGGAAATTCCTAGTGAAAACTGGCCAACGTTCCTTGAAATTCTTACTAGAACAGAGGGTGACCCAACCCCAATATCAAAAGTGGATAACTAAGCTTCTAGGCTATTCATTTGAAGGATTGTATAAACTGGGATTAGAGAACAAGGCAGCTGATGCATTGTCAAAGATGCCATCTACTATTCATCTAAGTAGTCTGATGGCACCAACCCTGATTGACTTACAAGTGATTAAAGAAGAAATGGAGAAAGGTGAGCACCTGAAGGAAGTCATGACAGAAGTAGAAAAATGAGAGGAAGGCCAATGGCAAAAGTATTCCATTCAACAAGGGATGCTGAGGTATAAGAGTTGACTAGTCATTTCGAATACCTCAACTTTAATTCCTACAATCCTCCATACGTATCACGGCTCTGTATTCGGAGGACATTCAGGTTTCTTATGAACCTATAAGAGATAGCAGGAGAATTACATTGGGAGGGCATGAAGCAAGTGATAAAGAAATACTGTGAAGAATGTCTCGTGTGCCAAAGGAACAGGACATTAGCACTATCACCTGCCTGATTGTTAGTACCCCTAGAGATCCCGAGCAAGATATGGAGTGATATCTCCATGGATTTTATTGAAGGATTGCCTAAATCAAAGGGGTTTGAAGTCCTCCTTGTTGTAGTAGATTGTTTGAGCAAGCATGGGCATTTTTTACCAATAAAACACTCATATACAACCGAGACAGTCACAAAATTATTTGTGAAAGAAATAGTTCGATTACATGGATACCCCAACTCTATAGTATCCGATCGTTACAAAATTTTCTTAAGTAACTTTTGGAAGGAGTTGGTCAGGATGGCAGGAACAAAGCTAAATCGAAGCACAACATATCATCCCCAATCAGATGGTCAAACGAAAGTCGTTAATAGAGGAGTGGAGACATTACTACGTTGCTTCTGCGGGGAAAGACCAAAAGAGTGGGTTGAGTAGCATATAAACTAAGACTGAGGCATACCTGACGGAGTAATAGATCCTAGTATGGATTGATTACGATCATTTTGGTTTTCAGGGAGTCCAAATGGTTGGAAGGTTCTAGCAGATTCACTCACATGCTCGCCTTGAATTCTGTTTGTTGTTTGGAGGACGTTTCTTACCTCATTGGAGACGACCATGTAATTTCTAACACTGTTTCTTTGGTGTGTCATTGTTTCTTGCAATGCTCACAGATAGGGACAAGTTTTCCGTTCTTCTTCTCATTGTCATGAGTGGAGGACCTCGCACAAAGGCAGAGGAATCAATAACGGGAGTGGTTAGGATATTCATAGCACTCGTACAGTCCTCCTCAAGGCAGCCTTCAGAATAGACCTCCATCAAGGAGGAAATAGGTCTCTGGCCCAGTATACGACCACAAACTACATCGAACTTGGAGTTGAGATCAGCAAGAAAGTCATATATTTTGTCAACCTCTTTAAGTCTAGAGTGTTGTATGCCATCACTGGGACTGTTCTAGACAATCTCTCTACAAAGATCCATTTCCTACTGAATGAGGGAAAGTTCGTTAAAATAGGATGTTACATCCATAGTCCCCTATTTGCATTCGTGGACTTGTTTTCTCAGTGTGTAGAGGCGAGAGGCATTCCGACGCTTCGAATAAAGTTTCTGAGTTATGTCCATATATCATTAGCAGTTGCAGCACATAACAAGGGCTTGCCAATCTGTTGATCCATATTGTTGATTAGCATGGACCAAATGAGGCAATCCTCCCCTTTCTAGAAACTTCCTGAGAATCACTTGGTGGAGGTCGAGGTACCTCTTCTGTCAGAAAGTCAAATTTGCAGTGCCCCTTAAGGATCATTTTAACAGATTGTGACCAAGAGAAGTAGTTTTGTCCATTCAACTTCTCCCTTGCAAAGACTCCTTTATTTTGTGCCACAGAACCAGATATGTAAGTGGAAGACAAATTAGGGAATGAAGTTATCGGATTCTTGAAATACATTGGCAAGTTGGTCAGAATGCTAGGACTTGGTGTGTGTGTAAGGACTCCAAAAGCTGCAAGTTCTTGTTGAAATATAGCCAATTGTTATTTGGTGGTATCCTGCACTCTTGGTTTGAATTGGGCCGAGGACTAACCAACTTCGGATTTTGATTGGATATGGAGGTTACCAACACCAAGATGATAGTGGGATAGGGTTTCTGGTAGGATAGTGGTGAGGGAAAGTTTGGTTTGTGTTGATTTTATGGAATTAATCTATATCTCTATTAAATAATGAATGAAATATAGATTAATTCCATAAAATCAACATGGTATCAGAGTTCTAGGGTTTTCGCCTTATTGAATTCTAGCCTTCACATCCCGTTTGATCTCTGCCTCCGTTGATAATTCATCAACGGAGGCAGAATCATCTCCCATTAGCTGAAGCCGCCCCTTAGATCTGCAAATTTGCCGTTGTCGTTGCACCTTCCCTTTGTCACTCATTGCTGTTCAAATCTGCCACCATCCAAACCCTAGAAACCCCATTCGTTTTTCACTAGCGTCTGTGGCGGCCATCTCCTTCATAGTTCTTCGTCCGACCTCTTGTTTTTCCGTTAGCCAAGCAACCGATTGAACCTCTGTCAGTTGAAGCCGAACGCCCAGCCGAAGAGTTTCAGTTTTTTCCGTCATCCAAGAAGCTCCGCTCGCCGCTGCGTTTCGTTGTCGTTGCTCCATCTCCTTACGCTGTCCCAACAAAACCATGAAACCCCATGTCCTCAGATCCTCGCGTCTGCCTCCAATCTGTTCCAGATCTGTCTAATTTCGTTCAGACCCATCCTTCATGTCTGCCTTCAAAGTTTAGATCGAAGCCCAGATCCAACGACGCCTCGTTTCTGTTTTTGTTCAGATCCGCTAAGCCTCTCTGCTCCATTCAGTTCAGCTTCCGTTCTGTTCTCCCCAGATTTCCCGTTTAATTTGATTCTGACTTGCTCTAGTTTAGTTCGTTCGGTTCCATTTTGATCCGACAAAACACTTCTGTCCAATTCCGACCCTGTTTTCGTCCAGCTTTGATTCTACTTTGCTTCAGTTTTGCTCTTTCATTTTGCTCTTTCTGTTTTCGTCCAATTCCAAGATTGATGAACCCATGAAGGGGTACCATTTTAGATTGATGAACCCATTAAGAGGTACTGTTTTGAGGACATGTTGAGGATCCCATATTGGACAAATGGAGGGACCTCACAATGTTTATAAGATATATGTGAAACTCCTCTTATTGCTTTTTGATTTTGAATTGAAACTCCATGCTATTTGATAGTCGGATTTAATCATGTGAAGGTGTTAGGCCACCAATCCCGATTCAACATTGATGGAGGAGTACGATAGCTAGTTTGGGGCTGGAGTTGGTTTTGCGTCAGGGAGGAGGGAGAAACCACCCATCAAAATGTTTTGCAAGTGAGGGCTATACATTGGTATGTATGGGAGAGTAGGTTATTATGTTTTTATACTTTGTCTGTAGAGAATTCTCAGAGAAAAGGGGAGAGCTTACTAAACTTCTCGAATTGGCTGGGAGCTTTGCACTAGCTCATGGTGTGTGGATAAGGCTTAGAATTGAGTACGTGATGTTGCTTAAATCAAAACTGATAGAATCTTTTGATTTGATTTTTTTTAACCGACCATATGTGATGTTCTCATATTGAGTTACATGAAAATTCTTACTATCAATGTTCAACATGTAGGTGGTATGGAGAACCCAGGTCTAAATCACCCTCCTGAAGTAGATTCACTGCCAGATGGTTTTGTTGAAAGCTCTGCAGAAACTCAAACACCTTCAACACAGAATTTTGAAGAAGCAAAGCCATTAGATTCCCAACGAAAAACTTCACCAGAATCTGATTTTTCCGATGGTCAAAGGCATGAGATCATGGAAAATGTTGAAATTGAGAAATGTAGTTCAGAGAATACTCAAAAGTTGGAAACTTTAACTGTTGCTTCATCTGAAACAGAAAAATTTAATAATTTGGAGAGTTTGGAAAAGACAGCTGGTAAGGGTTGTATGGAACTAGCAGAAACTGACATTCTTAATGTAAAAGAAACTTCTAATGAGGCTGCAATTGACGAGTCTGGCGGCAGAAAATTAAAAGGAGAAGCTCAAGGCGAGTCTCAAAGTTCAGACAAGGGTGCGTTTATTTACCTTGCAGCTCACACTCTTTGTTATTATTATTGATCTAAATCAGAATACTGATGAACTAATATAAACATGGCCTTCCTTTGTTTCATCCTTCTTTTTGCTGGATAAGAAATAATTTTATTCAAGAATGTGGTAGGGTGCTAAAAATTGTGTGCTTAGGGAATGGATGTTCATGTTAATAAGACTAGAAGAAGTAGAGAAATGCAGCAATGCTGAGACTAGCATGTGGGAAAATAAAATTTGAAAAGGATGCCAAAAGAGATCTTGTCCTTCATGTCTATGAGGCAGTTATCAATTAGCAAATATTAGAAAATTTAGTTTTGATTTTCCAATTAACAGACTTAGAAGAGACGAAGTTTATGATTATATCTACTTAATCAGAAGAATACAGAGAACTCTCTTAAACAGAGCTTAGAAACAACTGCTTGACTGTTTATTAATACAATTGAGACTAACTAACTGACATATAAACTAAACATAACAACAACTGGTTACGAAGAAACTTTGTCTATTTTGTAGAGTTGGAGTCCCTCCATTTAGGTGGACTCCTTTGTGGGTTAGTCTTTTGTATGCCTGTGTATTCTTTATTTTTATCTGAATAAAATTTTCATTAAAAAAAAATGAACTCTCTAATATCAGTGACATAGTAGAACATTTATATTGTAACATCAACCCGTTGTTGGCTTCTTTCTCATGGATGCCAAAAAGTGGCTTGGAGTCTTTTGTTTCAAATACAGGAAGGGTAGGCACTATCACCTACCGTAAAATACACGGCCGTCTAATAATTAATTTGTTTAGTCTTGTTTTCCGCAATAACTGTGGACCCATTGGTCATAGGGGTAAGCAAAGTGTAAATGCCGTATTTGAGGTCACAAGTTCAGAAAGTCACCCATCTAGAATATGAAACGTTCTGGAAGTTTTTTGGATGAGTCGATTTCTGGAAGATGGTCTGAGATGTGTAAATGAGCATGGAGCTCACATTTTTGCTATACCTATTACCAAAATCTATTTATTACTTCTTTCAGCCACTGGTGTAGGGTTAGATGCATCAACAGCACATGAGAAGGAAATGTCTGTGACAAAGGTTGTTCAAACTACGAAAAATGTGAGTAATTTGCATTGCTTCCTTGGTTAAGTTGCATTTTAGCATGGACATTATTTGTTTTGATCTTAATTTTGTATTTGTTAGCTTAATGCTAGATCTAGGAAATTAATGCATCCTGTCACTTCTTTGATAAACAATACCGATTCAATGTGCCACCCAAAGTACAATTAAGTATTCACCAAAGTGAGCTTAGCTGAAGGATAATTGGCATGACCTATCATCCTTGAGGTGGTGGGAGGTTCGATCCCCCATCCCCACAATTGTTGTACTAAAATAATTTTCAAATTAGCTCTTGAACTGGACATCAGGAGTAGCTTCTTCTTTTGTCGTCATCTTCTTCTTATTATACATATCTCTGTCCTCCCCCTACCCATCAATAAATTTTATCGTGCATCAATGTGAAAAGACCTTTGATAGTTTTATTGTTGTAGTTAATAATGGCCTTTTCATTGGATTGAAATGTGGGTCACTTTTCTCCCCATATTTCCATTCTATTTAAAGGCCATAAATTTCTTTGGGTTACTAAGTTGCAATAACTTTCAGGAAAGTGCTGAACTCAAACGCAAGAATCCAAAGCGTACATTTAAGTCAGAAAAGGAGTTTCTTGAATTTACTTTAAAGTATCAGCAAGTTCTTGCAGAAAGAGATTCAGGCAAGTAAAGAAGTGAACAAATGAAAATTTTCACTTTTTCAATACTGTCTGTTTTTCAAGTTCTTTTTATATTTATTCCAGATGATAATTCATGTGGGCTATTCATTTTGTGCAAAAGGTTGGTGCATAACAACAAATTAAGCTCTACTGTCTGTTTTTCAAGTTCTTTTTATATTTATTCCAGATGATGATTCATGTGGGCTATTCATTTTGTGCAAAAGGTCGGTGTATAACAACAAATTAAGCTCTATACTACCTGCACTCTAGAAGACAAGACTAGTATGAACTTTGATTGCTATTAGATTTTCTGGATGTTTGACAATTGTTTCAAAAAATCAAAAGGATTTTTCATTTATAAAATTCTAAGCTGAGTGAGTCTTTTCCCCCCTATATCTTGAGTAAAACCTCTAGCTTCAGTTCAGATTGAAAGTGAAAATTTTCATTTTAGCCGACCGCAATGAAAAGTTGCTTGTATATTTTCTTTAAAAGTCACCTTTTTGTTACTTTGTTATAGTATCAAGCTGAAAATAATCCACAATGCTGCAGTTTATATCGGTCTTATGTTTGGTCACTGAAGAGTTTTTTGCAATTTGTCTTTTCAGATTCTTTTTTTTATAGTATTATAATCCCTGTATTCAATTATTTAGAGGTCAAGAAAACTTTGTGGGATTTATTGACACTTTATTATATTATTATTTCATTTAGGTGAAAGATTTGAATATCCTGATAGCAAAAGAATATTCTGTCATCTGTCATCTCTCTCTCTCAGAATTTTTTTTTTGTTCTTTCATATTCAAATTGGATGCATTCTGATTGATGCTTAGTTTTTTAATGCCATGCTATGAATTTATAATGTCCTCATTTTCTATGCACAGCTATTGTTGTCCGGGACAAGTTGGAGTCACTATGCAGGGAGTTACAACGTCAAAATAAAATGCTAATGGTATGATCTACGTATTTAATCCATGCAAAGGTTAAAGTTTAATTCCACCTCTAGCCTCAGTTTTGTGATTTGGAATGTTTTGGTATTGACGTATTGTACTTCTATTTTTTAATATTTAGTTATCATGCTTTGATAAATTTATAAATTTGGTTTCCGCATGTTAACTATTTGGTTAATTTGTAACGAAAAACTAATGTCACTGTGGAAGTTAACGTGACCCTTGTGTTGAGTGTTGTCACTTGAAGTGTATGGTATTCGCCAGGCATGTACGTGGAAGTAAGCTTGTTGCATGCCTCTTTTAGTGGGCAAACACAAAAATAGCAATCAGGAGCAGGATTTGGTTGTTTGGACATGTTCTCTTTGATGTCATGTTATCTAAATTATTTGTATAACCTAAATTTAATAATAAATTTGTAGGAAACTAACTAAAAGGTCATGGGTTCAATCTATGACAGCTATCTACCTAGAAATTAATTTCCTATGAGTTTCCTTGGCACTCAAATGTTGTAAGGTTAGGCAGGTTGTGTCTTATGAAATTGGTCAAGATGTGCATACGTTGGTTTGGATACTCACGGATATTAAAAAAAAAAATGTGTAGGAGAAATAAAGAACAGTACAAATTACTTGGTTACAAACAGTACAAATGTATGAGCCCAACTATAGTGTTGATTTCATGCTTAGATATGTATTCTTGTCTATGACCAAACAATCAGGAGTGATGATTTCATGATTAGAACTCAATGATATTCAATAACTAAAATCACTTCAAAGTAGGGACATCCTGATTGCAAAAAAAAAAAAAAAAAAAAAAAAAAAAAAAAAAAAACTACACAAAATTATTTTGTAATTACAACCAAGATTATTAACAATTGGAGGGCTCTTATTGTTTAGTATTTTTTTTGGAGGGGGGAGGTTCCTCAACCCCTCACCCTTAGGCTGTCCTCTGTTTGTTGCTTATATAAAGAAAAAAATAAAAGAAAAGTACGGCAACAAAAATGATCTTTTCAAATAACTTTTAAACTTAAGTTTTATAAGGTTGGTTTATCCCAAGCAGTTTTTAAAAACAATATTGGAAGGTCATTTCAACAATGGCTTAGTGAATGAGTTCTTTATTATCTTTTGGAAGGTTGAAGCCTTGACGGTTGGATCTCCAATACCAAAACTAGAAAAAAGAAAGAAAAAACAAAATAAATTTTGAATATACCCTCAAAGTTGGTTCATCTTGTACTTGGGTTTTTGCAGTGATCTTTAGATATTTAATTCATCAATGAAATGGTTTCTTGTCCAAAAGAAATATATGCTCAAACTGTGCCTCAATCACCGTCTTCTCTCCAATTTTCCTATATCATTCTCGATTATTACTTTCCTCTATTTCATTTAGTTTCTAATAATTAATAACGGCTACGTGAATTGAACACAGGACGAATGCAAACGGGTCTCAACTGAGGGTCAAAGCCTCAGAACAGAATTATCAGTTAAGTTTCAAGATGCAATCAAGGTATGGTTTCGTTTGAGTAACTTGATCAGGAACTCCATAAAATAATTAGATAATCTAATGGTTCTTAACTCACTTTTCCTCCAGTAGAATTGTCTGATGGATTTGAGGCAACAATTCTAAATTCTGATTTTCAATTTTTTGCCAGCTGCAGTTGGTTACAGTTTCTCTTTTGTCTAACAATTTGGATTATTTCTGCAAATACTGAAACACTTGTGTGCAAGAAAATATTGAATTTTTTTTACTAAATACTAAGTATTTATACACTGACCATCCCTTATATTTATATTAATGGAAAGATTTCTTCAATCTCTCCCCCCCCCCATCGAGAGAGAGAGAGAGGAAAAAGGAGTAAAATGCTACACTGGCTGGCTTTTGATACCAAGTTAAATTTAGTGGAATAAATTAGTTTGTATTCCAATGCATAACTGTTGCTCTCTTATGTAGGAAAAAGACTCAATACATGAAAGGAAGGAATAAAATAAAATCACCAAAGGTGATAATGATGGTTTTGTTTCTGTGTTTTAGCTATTGTATGGTGAGTTTCAAAAGGTAAGTTCTCTCTGTTCCCTCTCTCCTCTCTCCACCCCACTCCTTCCAATCTCCCTTCTCCGGCAGCCATGTTTTTTCAGCAGTCCTCTCCGTTAAGTCTCAGAGATCACCATGGAGGTGGTTAGCTGTAAAATTGACCGGTCACACAACTGCATTTGTGCCAAAGGAGATAGTTTCTTTATTGAAGATGTAGAAGCTGGCAGAAGCATCTCTCTATCCGTTTGCCAACTTAGATGGATCTGGTCAGTGTTAACTGATAGATCTTATCAGTTTTCCGGTAGGTAGACACTTTAGGAAATTTGGGGATATCGATAGAGGCAGATTGAGAATTTCAAAGTTTCAAGCTAAGTTGGGTTGGATACTGAGCTGTGATCACTGGCCATATTCAGGGATCTCTTCAATATCAGAGTGTGCTTAGGTAGTGAGAAGCAAGGTTGGAAGTTGTTTTGCTCAGTGCTTGATAAGTTTGTCGAAAAATTGGATTATGCTACAAGGTTTTCTAATAATTCCCTCCAGATTCCTCCTCTGAATTTGAATGGGAAACTAAGTTATGTTGAAATGGAAAAATCAAGTCTTTCCAGTTCCCCTGTTCAAAGACCTAAATTTAAGGTAACTGACCAGATTCCTAGTAAAAAAAAAGGAAGGTTCAAAAGTCAGTCCATCTTCCCTCTTCAAAACAGAAGCATTGGCTGATTAAGAATCATGAAGTTGGGAAAATCAATTTTGAAAATTTATGGATTATAACAAAATTATTTGCCTCAGATGACCCGAAATTGATCCATAAGAGGTTGGAAGCTTTTTTCCAATAAAAAGTTGTTATAAATCCTTTGTATGATGAGAATGCCTTCACTAGCATTAACCAAGAATCAATTTTAGATCTCATCCATGAGGAAGGAAAATGGCAAGCCTGGGGGAATTTTCATCTCAAATTCGAAAGATGGGATAACTTGAAACACAGTCGGCCACTCGTTCAAAAAGGCTATGGTGGTTGGCTCAAAATTAAAAACCTTCCCTTGGATTATTGGTGTAGAAGTACCTTTGAGGTCATTGGGGATTATTTTGGAGGTCTCTTAGATATAGCCTTCGAAACTCTAAATTTAATTAATGTTAGTGAAGCTCGGATTCAAGTTAAGAAGAATTCTCGTGGTTTTATGCCATCCATGATTGGAATCACTGATCTAAAGAGAGGAAATATATATCTTCATTTTGGAGATTATGAATTCTAAACCATAATATTCCCCTCAAAGCCCCTAACTTACGAGATGATTTTAATAACTCTCTTGATTGTTTGAGGATTAGAGAAGTTTTGATTGATGAAGACTTTGCTCCCTCCGTCTTTCCATTAGTTCAGAAAATCCCGAAATTAGTGTTTGCATCTCTACCTAGAAGCAGAAATCCATTTGAAATTCTGAAAATTTTTCCGACCATCCCACCGGCACCGGTGATGAAAACAGTGGCCGGAAATCAGGTTAAAGACGAATTGAATGTACAAGCAACTGAAAGCCCCCTTTTTGAATTTTGCTAAACCCAAGTCAGATAGCTATTGCAAGAAGGCAGCAGGGTCCACTTCTAGTGATCCTGTTTTTAATATTCCAGTAGTCGAAGAGTCCTCTTTTGAGTCTTTAAATGAAAAGAATAAAAGAATAGGGGCCCACTTCAATAAATCTTTGAGTTGTAACGAATTTTGCCGAAGCATTTTGGAGGACAACCCATCAGACATTGCAAAAAACGTTACAAAACGTTTCAAACTCTCATTCTTCTCTTTTTGTTAGAACAGGGGGACCAACTTTCTTCAGAAGTGGGTATTTTCAACTATTCCAAGTGTGGCAAAGACAGTAAGTCCTCTCATATTCCAAAAATTCTTAAGCACTATATTCGCAAGCAAACCTCCTTCAACAATGTGTGGACTGCCTTGCTAAAATCTGAATTAAATGGGGTTTGCGACCTTAAAATTCCCCCTTTGGACTTTTTTCGGAATAACACCATCAAGCATTCAGTTTCTGCCAATAACCCGGATCTTTTGGAAGTTTACAGCTCTAAAATCCAGGCCCCTGAGAGTTTTTCCAGGTCAGTAAATAGCACTTCTCCTTGGAAGTGTCTCAACATTTCAAATTCCTCCACCTCCATTGCAAAGACATCTTGTCAGCAAGGCTCCCCATGCAAAGCTGATTTAACTCCTAAAGACCAGCCCGAAATTTCTCACCTATCAGTGTTAGTAGTGAAGAATCAGTTGATCTTAGTGAATTTGACCCTAAATTAGATTCAGAAATTGAAGGGACGGACTTATATGTTTTGTTTAATGAGGAGGGTTTTCTCACAAATAATTTTTCTCTAGATTTGTCTAAAGAGTTGATGTCAATATTAGTGATTTGTGGAATTATTCTGGCCTAATTTCGAAGTGCAGCCATCCCTATCCTTCTCTCGGCCATAATGAAGATTGTCTCATGGATCACTAGGGGCTTAAATGATTCCTCTAAACGTGCAGCATTAAAAAATTCACCATAATCTGCAATCCATATGTGTTCATGATTCAAGAGTCTAAGAAAGATAGTTTAAATTCGGTTTTCATAAAATCACTGTGGAGGTCCAAGGTTCTTACCTAGAATGTGGCATTCTGGGGGAAGTCTTGTCACATTTTCTTGGCTGGGAAAAGATTTTCTTTCTAGTGAGATCCTTTATCACATTTTTTCTGTTCTGTCTCGTCTCTTCTTTTTGCCGGGAAAGGATTTTCTCCTTGTTCAACTTAGTTTGGACTTTTGATCGCTCTCTAGGCACTAATGTGGTTCAGCTGCTGTCGGGTCTGATTTTTCTCAAAAATCTCGCATCATTTGGGTAAATTTGTTAAAAGCTTTATTTTCAGAATTATGGTTTGAGCGAAATCAACATTCTTCCATGATAAAGCAAAGTCAGAGCAGAAATCATGTGTGCGGTAGATCTTAGTGCTGCAGCTTGGTGTTCATTTAAAAAAGGAGTCCGTTAATTTTTCCATTCAAGTTATTTACCTCAACTGGAATGCCTTTCTTAATCAAGCCTAACCGTTGCTGGTTCATTTTCTCTGCATTGTAGTTCTCTCTGTCCGAAGTTTTGAAGCTTTGAAGTTTTGACCTTGTTTAATTTTATTTTGAGATTGTAATTGTATTTTGGGGTTTTTTTTCTGAATTTTCTGTTTTTTTTTTCTGGACCCTTGTAATAGGCTGTTTGTTTTTAGGTTGCTCCTCTGTTGGTTTTGTTTTGCTTTGATATTTACTTTCTTGGGGATATGATGATTGACGCTATGGGGGTGTCAACCTAGTTGAGATGTCCCGTTTCTATTTCTTCTTTATTGCTCTCTTTGTATAGTTATCTTGTACTTAGAGTTCTCAATAATAAAAAGAAGTTTTGTCTCCATTTCAAAAAAATAAAATAAAATCACCAAATATTTTACCGCTAATTATCTAACTTAAGATTTTTCTTGGCCAAGTAGGGGAATGTATTTATTGAATTTCTTGAGATTTCAAGTCTGAGGACAAGTTAATATTAGTAGGATGAGTTGAGTGCTTGCAACTTTACCAGAAAGTGATTTACAAGGAAAGGAACTCAACAATGGTATTGAGCGTGTTTGGGATACCATACCTTCTTTCTTCTTTTTTTATTTAGGGTTCAACCTTCTGTTTTTCCTTTCTTCTTTACACTTTGTGTTCATAGAATTGATAATGCTTCCTCTAAAAAGGAATTTTAATGATAAGCAAGCATTTAGGGTTTCTTTGATAACAAATTTGTTTCTAGTTTCCTGATCGTAATTTCTCATGATGATTGTTACTTTTTTCTTTCTCATAAATCTTACAAATTTAAGGCTTCATTTGCTAACAATTTCATTTTTTTTGCAAAGGTAACAATTTCATTTTTAGTTTTTAGTTTTTGAAATTATACTTTTTTCATTTCAATTTCTTTCTATAGATTTCACATTTATTTAAGAAACATTTGAATTCTTAGTCAAATTCCAAATATTATATGAAAAATTATTTTAAATGACAAAACATTTGAAAAAGTTTACAATATATAGCAAAATATCACAATCTATCTTGGTCTATTGTTGTCCATTGAATAGACTAGATATTTTGTGATCTTTTATAAATATTTTGGTTTATTTTGCTATATTTGAAAATAGTCCTATATTTTAAACTACTTTTCTTAGTTTTCATATCTTTCTCTGGATTTTGAGAAAGGAGATATCAAAACAAAGAAACGTACGGGGGAGAGTAGTTTCTAAAAGTTTATTTTTTAAAAACCACGTGTTTATCAAATGAGGCCAGAGTTTAAAATACATAATAAATATAACATTAAAAAATTCATATTTAATTTTAAAAACTTATTTTCATGTAATTTTTTGCATTCTTAGTTAAAAGAAATTACAAGAAAGAATAAATGGTTCCCATAGATACTTCTTCTTAATGTTATGAAACACAATTTCATTTTTCTTCGTTAAAATAAACTTAAGAAACAAAAGTGGAAATGTTACTGAATGGGTCCTAAGTGTGCACGTAAACTGATATTGATGAAACTTGACAGGCAAGTCTAAAGTTGGGTTAAGAGAATGACGTTTCTCTCTTTGTGCTTGTTATTGTTTGTTATTATATTACTCCCGTTGATTATATTTCTGCATTCCTTCGACAGGATGTTAGCAAGAAGCTAGAAGAGCAAAAGGATGAATGCCTTGCACAGCTGAAAGAGAATGAAACGTAAGGCGAAGTACATTGCTGAGAATATATTTGATGCTAAAATAATTAACATAAACGTATTTTGTTTCTCTTTTTTTTTATTTTTATAAGAAACCAGTATTGTGCTTCTTGTTTTATTATTATTATTTGCTTCTTATTTGCGTGAAGGCAAACCTAGAATAAAGTGTACAGCCATAACCTGGAATGACTGCATGTCATCTTGATCTTACTATTTTCTAAAAGTGACAATGGTGTTACCGTTTTGAGAAAAAGTAAAACTCCCTCAGTACTTTTTTTCTTTTTAAAATAAGAGAGACTACACTCTCGGAGTAATGAGAAAAATATGATAATTGTTGGTGTAAACTATAAAAGTTGAATTGCATGAGAGAATCTTTGAGGACTCGAAGGACTGAATACCCTGGTCTGTATGCCCATGGGAAAGGATTGGGATAACGCAATAGCTCTTATTAATTGGAAGTTGACATAATAAAATCTACAGAATCAGGAAGTAATAAAGCAACTGAGGCATTTTTTAGGGAAAAGATGTTTATGAGCGAGGGGACTTTATTTGAAGAAGGCTTCAGCCTATCCAGTGGGTTTCTTGAAACCCACAATGCTCGTTCCTATCCAAATTGAAAATGCACTAGAAATCAGTTAAACAAAGAGAAATGGAATTTCTAGGATTTCTTTGAGTGCAACTAGACTCCCATATTTATACCAACCATTTTAGAATTCCCATTTATAGTTCAATTTCTTCTTCACCCGTCTCTTCTTCGGCCAGAATCAGAAGTAGATGGGGTCAAACGAAGTTCCAAAAATCAGAAAGCAGTGCATCCTTTCATTACTTTCCCAAAGCATTTTGTTAGAAGGAGAAGGATGGAGGAGATAGCCAAGAAGATTTCTTTCAAGACAAAGATGTTTTCAGATTCTAATCCATATGTTTTAGAAAATAGTGTCCATTCTCTTTCATCAGCTTGTTCTAGCAGCTCCAAGCTGTTTTAGAGGCTAATCCAAATTTTTTGGAAGTTAGTTGCACCCAAATTTAAGCTGCAATTCATCTAAGGAAATTTCTCATCGTCCTAACGTTACTCAATTTAAGTATTCTGAGTTCTCTTTACCCAACTCCAAGGTAAAATTTCTGATAGGCTCTCTGAGCAAAACTCCTCTCGATCAATCCAGCAGGAAAGGTGAGCCTTTTTTCGACTCCCCTTTCACGTTAGTAGTGAGGAATTGGAGCATTTGGATAGGTCAACTGAGCTTGAAAGTCAGAAACATTTTGGGCCTCCAGAAACATATCAGTGCCCTGTTCATTGTGAGAAAGAGCCAGGTTCCACAAATTTGCCTTCTGCTACTCATTCTTGTCCCTAGTCTTGCGAAATACCAGATCATTTAAAATCAATAGTTGCTAATTGTGGAATTATTCTAATTTGATTCTTCCGCCATTTAATGTATTCCTCCTCAATGTTGGACCAACTTCAGTCTTTCTTGGATTGCCCTTCATGTGTGTGGCAAGTAAAGCCTTCATGCCAATGCTGAAATAGTGGAAGAATTTTTTGAGCTTCCTCTGGATTCTGGAATAATGTGGCAAGGCAGCTTCGAGGCAGCCGGTTGCATCTTCTTGCAAGTTTTTACTTTCAAATTAGTTCTTTATGAGAGAATTTTTCATTATGCTTTGTATTTAAATTTCTACAGTTATGGTTGTGTTTAGCTTGATCTCTTTTGTTTGGTGTTTGTTATTTAGCTTTTGTTGCAGCTGTAGACTGAATGTTTCTCTTTTCTCTTGCTCTTAATATAATACTCTTGTACTTTGAGCTTAAGGCTCTTTTATTAATAATAATTTAAGAGGCCTGCCTCTGTTTAAAAAAAATCCAGACGTTTTAGAAGAAATTTGTTCACAGATTCAAGCTCCCAGTAAAAGTAGCAGATCAGAGGCCCAAAAATCTCTCCCTCCACAATTTAGGTACTCAGTTTTATCATTCCTCAATGCAAAGTTGAAACTTCAAAGAGAAATTCTAGTTCACACTCCAATTGATCCAGATCCATCTAAGAAGAAAAGAAAACCTGAATTTTCAGTGTAAGCAGTGAGGAATTTGACCAGTTTGAGAAATCAGATGAAATAGAAAAGCAGAGATCAAAGGAACCAATAGAAGTTGATTTGAATGCTCTGTTTCAGTATGAAGAAGAACCAGCAGTTGAAAAACAAAATTTGGATTGTTTATCTCAAGCTCAGCTTTGTGAAGTTCCAGCCCATCTGAAGTCATTGGTGAGCTTGCAGTCTGATTATGGGCTAATATCCAGCAGCATTCTTTGTTAGAGTTGTCCTGATTAGATGCCAATTTTCAATTTTCAGCTTCAGCAATAAGATTGGGAACTGTTTTGAGAAGCTTATTATTTGAAAGGAAGTTCTTTTTGGAATGAGAGTTATATATATATATAAAAAGAACCACAATGGATGTGCTTTCTATTAGTGTAAGCATTGAAGAGATAGAAGAGAGCGTGCGTTAGGGGTTTTTTTAACAAAAGGAAGCCGTTTCACTAGTCATCCTTGAGTGAGAATTTGGTAATCTATTCATGGAAGTTTTATCATCAAAAGGTGTTGTCAAATGGCCTGCCCTTTCATCTTGGGCTTGGATATATTCTCCTCAAGGGTGTTGATTTAGTTATATTTCAGAAGTTTTGGCAGCAGCTTGTCTGCTCGTGTAGTTAATGAATTTTTTATGGTTCAGATGTTCTTTGGTTGGTTTCGAGTTATCTCAGCTTCTTCATTCTTGTCCTCTTGAGCTGCATCTTCTTCGAGCTCTTCAAAGATTACTTCTCTCATGTTCATGGACCTATGGTCCATTAGGGCACTTTTGTTTCCTTTCCCAACATTTTATTTGTATTGATTGTTTTCTTATCAGTTGCTGTTTTGATTGTTTTTCTGCCCTGTTTTAGAATCTGATAACCTCTTGGCCCTTGTTTTGTTAGTCCGTGTATTTGGTTTTTGGATTCTTTCCCTCAGATATTCCAAATCTTTGTATAACACTCTTGTACTTTGAGCATGTCTCATTTCATTATATTAATGGAGAGGCTCTTTTCCGTGCAAAAGAAAAAGTATTCCCATACTTACGAAAAATATCTTGTACCGCCAAAGTCTTAGGCTCTAGTGAATACTGGGAGAAAAATTGGGTTGTTCTTTTTGTTTTCAATATTTTTTAGAGTGGCATTTTTACAGTCCTCTCCTTTGATGAATATATCTCCTTGCTTAGCTTCCTTTCATCCTTATCCTTGAACCTGTCTTTGCTATCTTTGAGCAATTAGTATACAATAGTTTCTGAAGTAATCAATATCAATGTTTTAGATTCTCCCTTTCACTAACGATTTAGTTAATAAGGAATTGAACTATAAATGTGGCTTTTCTTTCTCTTTGTTTTCCAAAATTTTTGCATACCATGTCCAGCTTAAGGAATAAATTGAAGCAGCTTGTTGATCAGTTTTCTCTTTCCGAACAGCAATTTGCACAGAAGGTAAAGTTTACAGTTTTGCCTCTGAGGCTATGGCTTGGATGTTTAACTATTATTTTGTACGACTGAATTGATTCATAATGTTTTGTACATTAACACAGTTGAAGCAGAAAACGCTTGAACTTCAGCTTGCTGATCTGAAAACTAAGCAATGTGAGGAGAAATTGATTCAGGAACAAACTCAAATGAAAGTATATGCAGAGCAAATTTCACATTTATTGTCAACAGAAAAGAATCTGCGTTTACAACTAACAGCTGATGGAGAAAAATTTCAACAGTTCCAAGTAGGGCTTTAGTAGTGTTTTAAAAAAAATTAATTTAGAAATATATATTATATAGATGACAATGACATCTTGTTATGACATTTATAGAATGATTTACCAAGTTAACCTAATCTTAATTTATGTATTGACTAATGTTGCAGGATGCATTAGTAAAGAGCAATGACGTATTTGAAACCTTCAAACAAGAAATTGAGAAGGTGTTCAACGCTCCCCCCACCAACCCAACGTCTTTCTTTCTGGGCATAGATCTCCAAATGTTTTATTATTGCATGATACACTTACTGAAGCTGCTATTCTACATGTGCTCATCTCCCCTCAATTCTTCTAAAAAATAATATATGCAGATGACGAAATCCATCAAGGAACTCAAGAAGGAAAATACATTCCTGAAGAGCAAATGTGAGAAATCAGATGTTACTCTTATTGAGCTTCTTGATGAGGTATGTTTACATTCACTATAATTTTATTGTACGCTTGTTTGGCAACACCAAACAGTAATAATGCCTTGTTTGGAAAACATTTGCTTGTTTCTAATTTAAATAATAGATCAAAGAATTTTGGTTGAGGCACCTGGAAAAGATTAAAGCAATTGCATTTGAAATGGCTATTCATTATAAGTTCATGATTTTGGAAGAAAATGGCATTAGTTCTAAATTACAAAACAGCCGATTTAAAGTGACAGAAAAACGTTCAAAAGATAGCTATCTAAAAATATGTTCGTTGGATAGCCATCTTGTAAACAAACCCTAGGAAGTCAGTCGATTCATCACATGCTTAGTTCTGTTTTCAGCAGAATTTGTGCAGATGTATGCTCGTATTATTACCGTATTGAGTGAGTTTGATCTTCTTTCCAACTAGTTGTTTTGATATTTAAACCTCTAAACTCGTTTCTTGTTTGAATGGTAACAAATTCAGTCATTTGTGGTTTTGACTTCCATGGTTCATTAATTGAATAATACGCTTCATCTAACTGCCCCGCGGACATAGTCAGATTTACGCGCACTGAATCACTATATAGACTAGTCTTTACATCAACCATATTGTTGGATTTTGAGTGAACTCTGGTTGAGCAGCGGGAGGGCTTGAAGAAACAGCTGGAGAAAACGAAGAAACAGAAAGAAAAGCTTGAATCCTTGTGTCGATCACTTCAGGCGGAAAGGAAGCAAAGTTCCATGGGAAGCAATACCTCTGATTCAGCTTCTTTGTGAAGTCTACCCTATTCTGTAAAATATGATTTGCTTGAGAGGATTTCAATACACTAACTCCTATAATTCATTGTCTTTAAGCTGAGGAATTAGTTATCTTGTTATTTTAAGATTACCATGTCCATTACTGTCAGCTTTTCTAGGATTAAAAATGAATTGTATTGCAGAAAGAAAACGAAAAAGCAGAAGAAAGTCTCTTGATTCTAATGAACCTGGATTGAGTTGAAGCTGAGGAAAGTAACATTTTGTAAATTTCTATTTGAGGCTTGACATATTGAGCTCTTCCCTGTGTCCAAATTTGAACTTTTGGAGACTAAATTTTGATTTCTTTACCAAGAAAATAATGTGTTTATCATACTAACTCATTTCAATGATAATGGCTTTATACTATAAGATTTTCAAATTCTAGTTTAGAAGGATCTTAATTTATTGTTCTTTTAGTTTTAGAGGTGATTGAGTGTTTTTTTTCCTATTTAAAATAGGAATTGAGTATAGTTGTACCAAGTGTTAAATTTGAAAATGGAGCAAATTATTCGACTAAGTACGGACTTCATAATACTTCGGCTGTTAATTGTTGAATGAAATTTGTGAATTTGACTGTTAATGTAAAGATATTAAGTTTTTGCTTCCATTAGTTTAATACAGTATCAGAACTACTAAGGCAAATATAGTTTCTTTTACTTAATACACTACTAACTTGACATATAAAAAGTGTTCTTCAACATTAAAAAAAAAAAAAGAAAAAATAATAAAAAGACAATTCTTTGGTTAATTGATTAAGGTAATTTCTTTTTTTTCTGAAACACAATAATGCATTTGGGGCATTTGAAGATTTTCATTTTCATTTACAAATTTTGAATTGTAATGGTATCATATTATTAAAGGTACACACATTTTACCTATCTGTTGGAGGATGTGACAAAATTTCATTCATAAATCTAGAGCTTGTTTGTTTTTTAAAAATGTAGATAATCGAAATTTATAGATATAGTTACTATAATTGGTAGATGTTTGACATCTTTTACAAATATTTTTGTAGATATTTAGAAATATTTTGATTATGTAGTATTTTTACTTATAAATTTCTTAAATTTATGTAATGTTTCAAGAATACCTTTAGATTATTTATTAATTTGAACTTATATAACATATTTGCTTTTATCAATTTGATATTTTTAAAGAAAATTTTAAGAGAATTATAAATATTTTATATGTTATTTTTCTCAACAAAATAATATATCATGATTTAAGATTTTCTATAAAGTAAATATTATTTAAATGTAAATATCTTGTTAACAATAATTAGAATTGCAATATAACAAAAAAAAATGATATATACAGTTGATTATTTATTTTAAGGATATAATGCAAACGAGAATATATATATATGTGTGTGTATATATATATATATGTATATAATAAGAAAAGAAAAAAAATGTAAAATGGAGGTATCGAGAATATGTAAATCCACGTTGTAGAAATGACATCCAAAATTCTTTAGATACCATCCATTTAAGCATCTTACGACGTTTGAAAATATCCGGATGACATCTTACAATACTTCAAAACAAATATCGTAGTCTAGATATGTCACCTCATGAAAATCTGGATTGTTCGAGAAACAAACGGATCCGTTTTATTTACAAATTGCACCAAACCAAACAAATATTTTTATAATACAAGTATTGGATTACATTGTCTTATATAGAACTTTTTGGATCACACAATCTTATATATATAACTTATACAATAATCTTATTCTGGTCACCAACTTGAGATTAATCCAATTTATATATACATACATCCATATATATATAAACAAAATGAAAATAGTATCATACGAATTAACTTAGGGTGGGATTTGCATAAGATCACAAATTCCACTGTCATGAACATATATCCTCAAAAAAAATATTTGTGGAGAATTTGGCCATTGATTGAAAAAACGGAGACAGTAAGAATATAACACTGATTTTTAAAATGATGTGAGGATCCATATTTCTATTCCAAATCACTACCACCATTTTAAATCATAATTATCATTTGACGTGAAAACATCCTAACTATTTTAGGTTACAATTTTCATGAGATGATGAATATAACCCATACTAATCAACATTCCTAACCTAATAATATAATTGTTTCTTTGAGAAAGGTAAGTGTCTTATTCAAACTTAAATAAATGTGATATTTTAGTTAGCCTTAAATTTATAATTCAAAATAGGTTAACATTTATGTTTCCTAATTCAAGTTTATGTTTTTATTTTTAAAGAAACATATTTGTTAATGTTCAATATTTCTCGTTTTAAAAAAATAGAAACCTTTTTTTATTTTATAATGAATTACTGAAAATAAAAGTTTTTACTGTTTTTTTTTCAATTATTTTTATTGGTTTTCTTTTCTTTTTTCTTAATTGCTTCTAATGGTTTCCTTTTCTTTTTTTCTTAATTATTTTTTACAGTTTTTTTTCTATTATTTTTATTGGTTTCATTTTTTCTTTTTTTTTTAATTATTTTTATTGGTTTATTTTTCATTTTTTTCAAATATTTCTATTGATTTTCTTTTTTTTTTCTCAATTATTTTATCATTTTTTTAAAATTATTTTTATCGATTTTCTTTCCTTTTTTTTCAATTATTTTGATTGATTTTCTTTTTCTTAATTATTTTTCTATTTCCTTTTCCTTTTCCATTTTTCCAAGTGATTCCTTTTTCTTCGTCTTATTTCCATTTTCTTCTCCAAATAACCACTCTCCACTTGGTTTCATTTTTCTTCCTCAAATAATCATCGTCTTCCTCTTCCTCACATTGCCTTCTCCATCTTCCTCATTGCCTCTCATTGTCTTCCTCTACACAACGTTTTTTTCTTCGTTGGATCTGAGTTTTCCTTTTTTTCTTCTCGCGAATCTAGATTTTCGCCGTGGGTTTTCGTCGAATCTGTGGGTTTTTTTTCAGATTTGTGTTTTCGCCGTGAGTCTTTGTCTTACTTTTCGCTGAATTTCAATCCTCCTCTTTATCATGGGTTTTCCTCTTCCTCCTCGCTGACTCTATTCTTCATATCTCAATCTTCATCTTGATTTCCATAAGATTACTAGAAGACCTTTCTATTTAGGTTTTGATATAGTAAGTGATGTAATATTATATTGAATTAGATGTAAATAAAATAATAAAAAATAAATCTCGAAGAAAATAAGAAAACAAGAAACAATTATTAAGCACATTTTTTGTTTTTGTTTATTTTTTTCAAGAAACAAGAAACAAAACACAGTTATCAAACACATTCATCTAAAAAAGAAAGGAACACGAAACTGAAAACAAGTAACATGAAACATAAACGTTACCAAAAGGGCTCTTACAAACTTATTCTTGTAGTTAAGTTTCCATAGTTAAATGAAACTTTACGAATTTTATCAAATACTAAGAATTAAATTCAAACTTTTAAAACTACGAAGACTAGATTCTAACTTTCTCTAACTAGAAGAACCAAACTTATACTTTAATGAAAACATTTTTCGTTTAATACCTATCATTTGAAACTAGTCCATATGAATTTTTTAGAAAAAAAAATAAAAAATTAGTTCATATTGATTAATAAAAGCTTATAAATAATCCACATGATTTGTAGTGAAGGACAAGAAATCTCCAACGTTCATATTAATTTTAACAATTTGAAAAGGTTCACCAAATTTACTATTTAACATGTATAAAAAAGAAAAAAAGAAAAAAAAGAAAAAAAGAAAAAAAGGCAAGCCAAGTGTAGCATGAGGTGGGCGGTGGCACCCCACTTTGAGCGCATTCTTGCATTGCAATTCGTCTATATATATAATCCAAATCTTTGAAGTTGAACACATCCACGTTATTGTTGGTTACGGAAAAAAGCCTTTCTAACAAAAACCGTTTTCTTTCTTTTCTTTTCAATTTTCCCACCTCCATTCCATTCATGTAACCATTTCTTCTTCTTCTTCTCTACAATGGACGTCGACGGCAAATCCATCGACCGTTCCACTTCCAGAAAACACCAAACCAATAACAACAGCATCGTTGTTGGAACCGACTTCTTAGAGACTAACAAGGCGGACAGAGCAATGTGGCTCTTGAAATGTCCCCAACTTGTTACTCGCGCCCTTTCTAATTCACCTGATGCCCCTTCCCGTCCTGTCGCTAAGGTCATCGTTTCTGTTGACCCACTTCAATCCAATGACGATGATGATTCTTCCTCTACTGAGGTATATGACTACCTCCTGCTTTGGTGTTTGTGGTTTTCCATTGACGCCTCTCTTCTTATTGCATTTTGTGATGTTTCTTACCTGCTTCTGCATGCTTTCCATTTTAGGTCGGCTTGCTTTTTTTTTTTTTTTTTTTTTTTTTCTTTCTTTCTTTTATGTTTCGTTTTATATTCTCTTTATCTTAGGGCTTCGTGTTCGTTTCTGTTTATGCATTTTCCGTTCTTTTTGTTTATAATCCTTTGGAGCTATTCGTTGATTACTCGGACTGCATTTTTTTTCTTTTGATTTTTTTGTTCTTTTCTTGTTTCACTTGTAATTGAAAGTTTTGTTGTTTGTTAAAGTTTCAATGACATGTGGTTAGTCTAATTTGCTTTTTCACTATTGCGTTCTTATGATGCTTTTCTATGAATATGACCCTTCCGGTTTACATGCGTGGTCTCCTAACTTCTAACTGTATTTGGGTAGGATTGCAGTTTTCAGAATATGGGGGGGTCAGGAATTTTTGGAGATTAGAAAAAAGAACAAAGTAATTTAATGGCAGTGTTTTTATTACTCTTCACTGACTAAAGGGTAGGTGCATTTCCTAACTACAAGCTGTTGTTAGTGATCACTATCAGTCCCCATTTTCTCGTCTTAAACCTGCTTTGAGCCTATAGCCTAATGGTTCGGGTCTATGCTCTTGGTCGTGAATATTTCCTCACCATTTTTTCAAAATATTTTGTTTGAGCCGTGGATGGGGCAAAATTTGCACATCGTTACGTTCATGATGTCTTGGACTCCGAGGCAGGGTTTCAACGTGTCAAATTTAAAACTTCAAATGTTTCATGACCTCTACCTTCTGCTCCCGAGTCACTCATTGAGAAATTGGTGATCCATTGTGTAAAATTCTATGTAACTGAAGGGTATAATAGATTGATTCTTATTTCAACAACTAGGTTGGTGGGTCTGCATCGCAAGGTAAATTATCTGGTTTCTTTCTTTTAAAATGGTACTCACTGGGTGTATGAATTGAATGACATTTCTTTTTAAATGGTAGCACATCTGTTAACTGCCTCATGCACGTTGAGCTAGGTACTCTGAAGTTTGGTTAGAGGATGGCCCTGCCCACCAAGGGTTCATCGTATTCTCCACCATGAATTAGGAACCTTGGATGTTACCGTTTTACCTTAAATTTTATTTTATGCCTGGTGGTTATTGTTTGTTTTATATTTTATATCCTGGGTAGGTGGGGGGTAATGGATGGAAAATCTGGGAGTAGGTCTGTTCAGCTGGGTATAAGCTCATAAGATTCTAAAGTATTTGAGGATAAGTTTGCTGAACCTGGAGTTCAGTGCGATTGAATGTAACAATGACTTGTCATTTTTAGCTGGGGAACTATTAAAATATTTTTTGCATCTGTATGGCTGTATATGTGCTAGCACTAGCAGCCTCATGCTGACAGCAATTCTACACTGTATACCCTCTTGGAGTATAGTGATAGCCACTTTTAGTTGGTCTGGTATAAGGTTAGTTTTATTTATTTATTTAATGCAGTGTGTGGATAGTGCGAATCCACCTATTTATGTTATTTATGTTCTATAGGTTTTCTTACAACCAAATTGTATAGGGTCATGTGATTGTCCTATAAATTTAGTTATCTTTGTAAGTTAGCTTGGTTGCTTTGATACTCACACTATGAAGAAAAAATATCTTAAAGTAATAACAGTACTAATCTTTAGATTGTGAAATACTATATTATAAACTAAGTCACTGTTTAAAATTTCTTGCTCTCATCTGAAGGGAAACCAATCGTATTTCCCCTCTAGTTTATTAGCACGTTAAATAAGATGCCCTGTGGAATAGTTGTGACTTGTAAATGGTTTTAGCTAAAACTTACAAGACCTTTGGTTTGACTGCATGGAAGGAGGCTTAGGAGCCTTTTAGTAGGAAAATATATGTTTATCACAATTTAACTGATGACTCATTGCCAATTTGTAGTACTAGCCGTGTCATATTGATGATTTTCTTGCTCTTTTTTAAAAATGAAATGAGCCTCTTAATTAATATAATGAAATGAGACTAATGCTCAAAGTACGAGAGAATTATACAAAGAACTTGAATCTTTAAGGAACAAAGAATCCAGAATTAAAACACACAAACTAACAAAACGGGGACCAAGAGTTTAACAAAGTCCAAACAAGGCAGAAAAACAATCAAAACAGAAACTGAAAAATACATTTAGTAGAAATGAAATGTTGGGAAAGTAAACAAAAGTGCTCCCATGAACCATCACCATGAAAGAAGTAAACTTTGAAGAGCTTGAAGAAAGATGCATCACAAGAGGAGTTTTGAATGGCACGCGTCTAGGTGCAAGGCACAATGTGCGTGCGCTGTTTTGGATAGGTGAGGCGCATTGAGGAAGGCACGCGCCTTTGCATGCCTTCCACAAAGTGCCGAGGCGTGCTTAAGCGCAGTGCCTGTTAGGGTTTTTGTATTTTTTTTTTACAAATTCATCATTTTTTTTAAAGGAGACAAGCTTCTTATATAATAATAGAATCTCAAGGTACAAGAGAATTATACAATGAAAATAATAGAGAAGCCATAAAAGAGAGAGAGCAAGATAGGATCAAGAGGCGCATCCAGACATCTCAACTAGGTTAACACTCCCTTCGCGTCATCATCATGTCCAAAATAGAAGAAACCGAAAAAAAAATACAAATCAAATAGTCCGGGAACATACAGCCACAGAAGAAACAAAGACAGAAACCAAAAACACAGGTGCAATGGAGGGAAAATACAGAATGCCCTCAAAGATAATCTCCTATATCCATGAAAACTGAATAAGAGGTCCTCTAAAACATCAAAGGCCATAAAGATGCAAAAACTTGGTCTTCTTAGAAGTGCAGGAAAATCAGCCCCCCATTAGAGTGGTTGATAAATGAAAGCTGCCCAGTCTAAACAAACATCCTGAATTGAGCAATCCTTGAATTCCACATTCAAAGAACACCATGCATAGTGCAGCCTCCTGCCTTGTCGTGAAAAATGTGCTGACTGCACTCATATCAGATTTCTGCCAATAGTGCTTTTGACATGTTTGCCCAAATTAGTCTCAGTCTCTTTGGCAACAGAGGACCCCTCAATAACAGGAAAACATTTGAGCATAGAGATCCTTCAAAAGCCCAAACTACAATAAAAATAGAAGGGAAACTTCTCCAACATTTAGTGAAATAGGGACATAAAATAAATAAATGTCACAAATCCTCACTATTCTTCATACAAAGAGGGCACCTTGGGGGCAGCAATCACTTGTGGGAGTTTTCTTTGCATGATCAAGGAACAATTTTGGAGACCGAAAGCCATAATCCAAATTAATATGTTGACTCTCCTTGGGCTGCTGGTCTTCCAAAGAGCTTTGAATGTAGCTTTGTTCAGCATGGGGCAAGGTGAGTTGAAAGGGTACTGAGGATCTGCCCGATGGGTCTAAAGACCATACTTTACTGTCTTCCAAATTTGTTACTCTTTTAGAAGAGGAGTAGGAGTAGCATAGATTGGAAATATGGAATTTCCTCATCTTTCAGCAGCCTACGAAACACGATAGACTAAGACTTTGTGGCAGCGTCCCAATGGGCAGCGACTGAACCGTTAGGAAGCAAAGTGATTCTGAAAAGCTTAGAAAATTGAAGATTTAGGGGGATATCACCTGCCCAAGAGTTTGTCCAGAAGGCCAATCTTCTTCCATTTCCAAGCTTGAATGAGGCCAAAATTTTCACCTTCTTCCATGTTCGCTGACCCAAGGGCTTTTTAGGTTGTTTCCAGACATGCTCAAAGTGTGCCAATCAAAAGCTTCACTACCATGGATACTTCTTATTACTTGTCTCAACAGCACAATATCCTCCTTTGTACATCTCCAGCCCCATTTATTAAGGAGAACTGTATTTTGAGTTTTCATCAAATTGATAAGGTGTAACCTTTTTCCATGCCGCCAGATGATTTATTTTGCTGGTAGTTAGAGGGTTATAAATAGGAAGTTGGGGAGGGAAGAAGGGCATGAGGAATTTGGTGAAGAATTAAGGCTGCAACATTCCTTGAAAGAGAGGAAGGGCAGAGGGTTAGGGTTCTTTTACTTTCTATTTAAATATGAAGCTGAAAATTGCCATCATATTAGGTCAACTTAAGATCATCTTTTTGGATACTTGAATTAACATAGATCCATATTATGTGATTAAAAGAATCTTTTGAGGGCCAATCTCTTTGATGGGTCTTTCAAAACTCTTGTGCTCCACGGCACGGTTTTCATTCTCAAATAATCTTCACCCTAGCAAAGGATGCTGCTGGATATTAGGCCAAAATCAGATTCTAGTTGGCTATCAATGACTTCAGATGGGCTGGAACTTCACAAAGGTGAACTTGAGATAAACAATCCAAAGCTTGTTGCTCAACTTCTGGTCTTCTTCATACTGAAACAAAGCATTCAAATCAACTTCTATTGGTTCCTTTTATCTATGCTTTTCTATTTCATCCGATTTCTCAAATTGGTCAAATTCCTCACCGCTTACACTGAATAAGGAGACAAAATCAGCTTTTCTTTTCTTCTGAGATGGATATAGTGGAGTGTGAACTAGAATTCCTCTTTGAAGATTCGCCTTTGCATTGGGGAATGATAAAACACAGTACTTAAATTGTGGAGGGAGAGATTTTTGGGCTTCCGATGTGTTGCTTTTGCTGGGAGCTTGAATCTGTGAACATATTTCTTCTAAAACATTTGGATTAGAATCTGAAAACATCTTTGTCTTGGAAGAAGTCTTCTTGGCTATCTCCATCCTTCTCCTTCTTCTAACAAAATGCTTTGGGAAAGAAATGAAAGGATGCGATGCACTACTTTCTGTTTTTTGGAACTTCGTTTGACCTCCGATCTACCTTTTATTCTGGCCGAAGAAGAGATGGCCGAAGAAGAATTTGAATGAGAAGAAAAAGAATTACTTGTTCCCTTAATGGCACAGTCCTTGTTGGTCTCTGATAATGCAACTGAAGGAAGTGCTAATTGATTCGGGGACAGTGACTCACTGCTGGACGAGATTTGGTTGGATGGGATGGGCCCACTTTCCTTTTGGGCTTTCATTTTGAGAGAAACACCTGAAATTAACTTTAAATCCTGAAGATCCACCTTATTAAGGCTTGAATTCTCATTGGGCGAGATAAAGGACTTGGTTGTACTTTTCTCTGTCATCATTGAAGGGGACTTTTTAACTTCCTCAGCGGAATTCACAGCTGGTTTGCTGCTCTTCTTCTTCGGTTTTTTGCAGGCAATGTGATTTTCCTGACAAGAAGAAGATGAAGACTCACCCGACTCTCCATGATCATCTTTTTTTTAAGGCCTCGAAGGGATTCCTTGAGAAACCAGGTTTTGAAAGGGAAGTAGAAGGAAGCCCCATTTTAAGTTCAAAATATTAAAATCTTCCTCTTCATCTAAAAGAACTCGATTTAGTCTCACTAAATCAATTGGATTAGTAAAGTTTTTTAAGAACAATAACTTTTGGTTCTTCCAGTGCTTCAAAGTCCCTAAAATTGAGAAAAATATTAGTCTGATTTTCATCTGTTAACTTGATCGTTGCTGGCAAGAAAGCACACAGGCTCTGACTAACCTTGATTTTAGCCTCCAAACAGTCAATCATATTCAAAGTATCTAAAGAAATACTTTCATGTCTACCAAAATATGCTCCAATAACATTAAACACATCAGTACTCCAATAATCCAACGGTTAGTTTTTTTTATAGAAATCCAGCCTACATAACCCTTAACCACTTCCGATTGACTGTGCTTGAAGCTATTCCATTTTTCAAGGAGATGAAATGGTCCAAACCTCTGCCGTTTACCTGGATTCTCAACCAACTCTTCAAAGTTGCATAGAGGAGCTTTTATTAAAGCTTTATCCACATATAATGGATTGATGCAAGTTTTTGAATGAGAATGTTCCTCTAAAATTTTGTGATTTTTTTCTAAGCTTTAAAAGCTAAGAAATGGGTCAATGACTCACAGGCTGCTGAAATATTCCTTGAAGACTCCACTTTTCTTATGAACCCAATAAGATTGAAGACCATGATTTTTTAATAGTACTCACAAGCATTGTTGTCCTCTTTTTGATAATCCATCAAATTGGTTGTGACGACTTTCATCTGCAGAGCCAGCAATTCTGTCATCTTAGAACTCTTCGTCTTTAGAGCTTCTTTGCTTGCTGATCCGAGGGAAAAACATTTAATATTTCAACGAATAAAACCCATCCTGGCAATTTTAGACCCAATGGAATATGAAGAAGGGGCTCTGGTTTCAGGCCAAATGATACATTTCATCACCCATCCTGAAGTGCCTAAAAATTTAGAAATCTTGACGACCTCAGCCTCATCCTAAGCCCTCTGTATAAAGAAAGAAGAGCTCTGTCCTTGAAGGAACTCCGAAATTCGATCCATGAACCAGTCTAAGTGAGACTTGACTAATGGCAAGGATTTTTTGTATTCCACATCTTCCACGAAGAACTTACCCTCTTCAAACCCAATGCAGAAATAGGAATCGTTTATCTTGCAACTATGAACATCCATGTTTTAGTTTTTTGAGCTGAAAAGTAACTTGAGAGGGCTGTGGGCCTATCTGGATGGACAAAAGGAGGCTGCTGGAAGCTACCGATCAGAGGAGAAGGAAGACTGAGGGGGAGAGAGATGTGAAAGAGGACGAGAGAGGAGAGAGGACCTCTTAGTTAGTTATTGAGATTATATCTCCTTTTTTACGATTAGGCCAACCATGATGGTTATTTTCTTGCTTCTTAATCATTTTCAACTGCATTTAAAGCACATTTCCAAGATAGTTCATAGTTATTTCTTCTTTAGTAAATTATTCCTTTGTCATAGAGGATGGAAAATTTATTCATGGAGTCACAACAAATCCATATGTTGATGAGAGCACACAATTAACATTATAAATTTTAATTTCATGAAAAACACAGTCTACTTGTATTTATGATATATATCTGACAACAAACAAGTTTAAGCTTGAGTCTCTTGACATATAATCCTAAGAAAAAGTTGCAGTGATTGTTTCATAACACAAGACTTTGGCCTTTCAATTATCTCATCTAAATCTTCTAATTTCCTTAAGGCACTGGTAATTTATTATTAGTATAAGAGGTTGGGGATAGACCCCTTTGTTTACTTTCACATGATAAATCATTTGGATAAAGGTCCCTTATCCATAATAGGAGAATTTTACATTAGCCTAGGGTGAAGGGTATCTTTGGGGTCTTAGAGTCCTTTTGACTGATCTTGTACCAATTTTCTCAATGGTGAATCCCTCTCCCTATTTATACTCTATCTTGTTGTGGAAGACGGAAAATTTTCAAGAACGTTCTCATGTTATAGGCCTTTTATGGAAGAGTTACGACTTCATATTGATTTGCAAGGAAGTTACCCTCCAAGATATGGTCATAATGTTGTATTCTATGTAAAATTGCGTTAGAGGATGTGGACCATCTTCTATGGAGTTGGAATTTTGCCTTTTTGATTCAGAGTAGTTTTTTTAGCTATCTAGTTTTCATTTAGTGCAATCTTGGAGTTGTAGCTTTATGATTGAGGATTTTTTTTTTTTCTTCATCTAGTCTTTCAAGGAAGAGTGTTTTTTGTTGCATATTAGGACGTGTGATTTTGTGGGATTTTAGGGTGAGGGGAATGATATAATCTTTAGAATGTGTGGTCGGACTTCAATTGTTGTTTGGTCTTTCATTAGGTTACATGATTTTTCTAGTCTTAGAGGTTTAGGCTCTTTGTATTTTAATAACATCCTAGAGGGGAATCTTTTCTTTGATCAATATTCTCTCTCCTCTCTCTGTTATCTTCTCCTTTGATTTTCTTCACCTTCCTAGTTATCTCTTTGGCATCTTCAATCCTTGGCTTCACTTTCAGTCATCTTCGAGGTTTCTTCGGCTTAGTTCTTGCTCATGGAAGTAGCAAGTAGCAAAATACTTCATACGCACTTTTGCGTTTGGCTAGAAAACGACCAGTTTCATGTGGAGGGTGTGGATGCTCAACTATCCGTAGTCGTCTCAGAAGCCCATCTGAATGGGTTCCTAGCAGCGATAGCTAAGTTAGTCAGAGGCTCAAAGGATCGTTTCTTTCTGAAGCTTGGGGAGTTTGACCGTGGGAGAATGAAGCTCTCAAAGTTTAGATCCGACATTGGCTGGGTTTTATGTTGTGATTTCTGGCCGACTTCAGGTGGGCATTCAACAATTAGGGTTTCTTGAAGGGAAGACAAAAAGGGGTGGTTGTCCTTCCTTCAGCTGTTGGAACGATTCTTATCAAATTTGGAGTATAAGAAATGGTTCTCGAGCCATCGCCTTCCATCTCAACTCCCTTCGCAGGTCATAGATTGTCTTATGCTGATAGCTTTAAGGCCAAGGATGTAAAGGTCTTATGTTTTATGGACCACATTTACTAGCTCTATGTCATTTCCCTTCTCAATTTTTCGGATATGGTGAGGATGCTAAGGGGGTGTCAACCTAACTGAGAAGTCTGGGTGCGTCTATTGATACCTAATTCTTTAATTGATCATTGTATAACCCTCTTGTACTTTGAGCTCTGTCTCTTAGTATAATACTTCTGTACTTTGAGGTTAAGTCTCATTTATTATCATTAATAAAGAGGCTTGTCTCCGTGTTCAAAAAACCATCCTAGATGGGAGGGTCAAATACCTCAAATTACCCAACTATCTTGTAAATTTTCATTATTTACATTTCAATATAGATTGATTGTGTTTTAGTTCCTATCATAATTATTCTCTTAGGGGTTGGTGATAAGTTAGGAGGTTTCATTGAGTTTGCGGAAGAAAATTCGAGCCTCATTAACTGCTTGGAAGTGAATATCAAAGTTAGAGGGAACTATTGCGGCTTCATTCCGGCGGATTTTGAGCTGATAGAAGGACCCGATTCTTATCTTGTGCAGGTGGTTTCCTTCCAAGATCCCAATCTCCTTATTGATAAAGTCGCCGGAATCCATGGATCCTTCTCGCCGGAACAAGCTGAGAAGTTCTTCAAAGGTCCGGGCGGCCCGGATCCGAATCCGATTGATATTTGGCGTGTGGAGAAGTCGAACTCAAGGCTGACAGTTTTCGCTTTTCAGAATTCTGAGATGGTGAGTACGGCGACAGAAGAAGCTGGAAAATTCTGTCCTTCTCTGCAAACTGACGGAGAGATTAGAGGTACAAATTTAAATTTGCCGCCCAAGCAAACCCTAATGGATTTGACTAATAAATTGGGCTTGACCAATGAAGTGGGCCTCATTTCAGATGTGGGCTTCCCTGATTTAAAAGGGAAAGGCATAGCAGTGGATGAAGTCCTTAGTCAACAGCCCACTAATACTAAAAAGCAAACTGGGCTTTTTATTAGAGAGAACTCCCAAGCTACCCGTGCCAATCATCCCCTGTTACTAAAACTGCCCAAGCCCACCAAAATTAAATTTGCAGAAAAGGAAGAAATTCGACCTTTCTTTAAAAACAGCGTGATCTGCTCCACGAACCAACCTGACGGCAGGGGAGACTCATCAACCTCAACGTTCATATCAGACCGCATTCATGGTGAAATAGATCCAACTTTGGACGTTTCTATTTCTAGCCCGGGCAGCCTCATATCTGAAAATAAATTTGCTCCTCTTGAAGCCGACGAAGTGCAGCACATCTCGGATTTTTCCTCCGACGTCCAAAGACTCTTCCACGAGGTAAGCACCACGGAAAGAGGCAGGGAAGAGGGTCTCCAGATAATAGCTGTTGAGGATACCAGTGAGCCTCCTTTTTCCAATGAAGAATTACTCGAAATTGAAAGCATAACCGAGTTAGAACCAGCAGCTTCTATACAGAATCCTTTTCCATTGAGTAAGGAGGTGATAGCGGCTCTACTTGAATATGATCTATGCATTCGGGCTGTAACCAGAAAAGGGAAACAACATAGGAAGGGTGGGGCCTCCTCGAACAACAACAAAAAGCTTACTAGAGAAGTCAAAGCACTGCTAGGTAGTTGGGAAAGGGAAGCCCAAGCGGAAAAAGATCATAATAAGCCGGGCTGTGAGGGTGATCCATGTTAGTTATCTCTTGGAATGTAAGGGGTATTAATGCTCGCCCCAAAAGAGCGATTGTGAAAGAGTTGCTTACGAAATTCAACCCAGACGTGGTAATTCTACAAGAAACTAAAGTAAGCAGTGTCGATCGTCAGTTGGTGAAGTCCGTTTGGAGTAGTCGGTTTGTTGGATGGGCTTCCTTAGAGGCTTATGGGTCGTCGGGTGGTATTCTTATTTTGTGGAAAGAGGATTCACTCACGGTAGATGACTCAATTCAAGGGGAGTTCTCTGTTTCTATTCATTGTAAACTCAATGCTGGTTTCTGTGGATGGATAACAGGTGTTTACGGCCCCTCATCTTATAAACGTAGAGACCAATTCTGGATGGAGCTTTCTAGCCTATATGGCTTGTGCAACGATAACTGGTGCGTAGGGGGTGACTTCAATGTAGTCAGATGGTTGAATGAGAAGAGCTCCGACACTCGCCCGACTAGAAGTATGCTTCGTTTTAACAACCTGATTGAGGAATTGGACCTGGTGGATATTCCCTTCCGAAACGGAAGGTTCTCTTGGTCCCGATCAGGGGTCAGGCCCGCTGCTTCAAAGCTCGACAGATTCCTTCTTTCCAAGCCTTGGATGGAGTTCTTTAGAGAAGTAAGTGTGGAAAGACTTCCTCGTACCACATCGGATCACTTTCCGATAATTTTAAAAATGGGGGCTCATTCCTGGGGTCCCACACCTTTTAGATTTGAAAATGCTTGGCTGGATCATCATCTTTTCTTTAAAAATGTTGAGAACTGGTGGGGCAGTTTGGAGGCTGATGGCTGGCCTATATTCTCTTTCATGGAAAAGCTAAAAGGTCTGAAAGCCATACTAAAAAGTTGGAATAAGGAGACTTTTGGTAATATTTTCTCCCAAAAACAGGTGCTGATTGATAAGATTAACTCTTTTGACTCACTTGAAGAGTCAAGCTGTCTCAACGAGGCAAATGTGAAGGAAAGAGAAAACTGTAGAGGGGCTCTGCTTGATTTGATTGCGAAAGAGCAGAAGTTGTGGATTCAGAAGTCGAAGCTTCATTGGCTTAGGGAGGGGGAGGAAAACTCAAGCTTCTTTCATAGATGGGTTTCGGCTCGCAAAAGTAAGAGTATTATTTCCTCCTTGGTTAGTATTGATGGGAAGACTCTTGTCACAGAGAAGGAGATTGTGGATGAGATCCTTAGCTTCTTTTCAATGTTATATGGCACAAGGGTCTCCTCGCCGTTTATTTGCGACGGTCTTAATTGGAGAGGCCTTAGCTTACAGGATTCGAATTTACTTGAGGCTCCTTTTACCGAAAAAGAAATTAGAGAAGCTGTTTTTGATATGGGTTGTCTCAAGTCCCCTGGCCCTGATGGCATGACTGGAGAGTTTTATAAAAAATCATGGAACATTCTGAAGCCCGACCTCGTAAGGGTGTTCCAAGATTTTTTTAAAAACGGAGTTATTAATAGAAGATGTAACGAGACTTATATTTGCCTCATCCCCAAAAAGAAAGAGGCGGGCCGTGTCAGTGACTTCAGACCAATTAGCTTGATTACCTCCTTGTATAAAATTATCTCCAAGGTGCTTGCTTCAAGGCTTAAAAAAGTTCTTCCATCGATAATTAATGACTCTCAAATGGCTTTTGTGGAGGGAAGGCAAATCCTTGATGCTATCTTAACTGCTTCCGAGGCTGTTGACGAATGGTCTTTAAGAGGCAGAAAAGGCGTGCTTTTGAAGCTCGACCTGGAGAAAGCTTATGATAAGGTGGATTGGTCTTTTCTTGATATGATCATGAAACTTAAAGGCTTTGGTAAGAGATGGAGGAAATGGATTTGGGGATGCTTGTCGACAACTAATTTCTCCATAATTGTCAATGGGAGGCCTAGAGGGAAAATTATTGCTAAAAGGGGCATTCGTCAAGGTGATCCTCTTGCTCCTTTTCTTTTTACGATTGTGGGAGATGCTCTTAGTTGCCTTATCCACTACTGTAATGAGAAAAGGAGTTTAAGAGGCTTTCATTTTGAGAACCTGACAGAAGATTTAACCCATCTTCAGTACGCAGACGACACGCTTCTTTTCTCTTCCTGGGAGGATGGAAATCTAGAGAACTGGTGGAAGGTGGTTAATATCTTCCTTATGGGAGCCGGTCTTTCCCTTAACAAAGCTAAAACATCCCTGATTGGCATTAACCTTAGCAATGATGACTTAGCTCCTTTTAGTGAATCTACGGGATGCTCGGTTGATAATCTTCCCTTTAAATATTTGGGCTTCTCTATTGGAAGGGGTCATAATAGAAAAGAGATGTGGAACAATCTTGAAGAGAGATTCAGACACAAATTTGATAGGTGGAGGAATGTATCCCTCTCCAAAGGGGGTAGACTAACTCTGGTGCAATCAGTTCTCAACAGCCTCCCTTGTTATCTCTTCTCCCTTGCTCAAGCTCCAGTTGGCATTATTAATAGATTGGAACAGATGATCAGGAAGTTTGTTTGGACAGGTGGATCTACGAATCCAATTGCTCATCTCGTCAACTGGGAATGCACTTCCGCCCCAACTTGTTACGGTGGTCTTGGGATTGGCTCTTTTAGGCAAAAGAATATTGCTCTTCTCACTAAGTGGTTTTGGAGGTTTAGCAAGGAAGAAACCTCTTTATGGAGGCGATTAATTGTGGCCATCTATGGTTTAGATGAGAATGGGTGGTCTACCAAAAATCCAAACAGGGGAAAATCTCATAGATTATGGGCTGGTATTTTAAAGCATAAGGAGATATTCTTCAATTTTTCTGCTTTTGTGTTGGGAAAAGGAACAAAAATCAAATTTTGGAAGGATAAATGGTGTGTCGCGGAAACACTTGCAGAAAAATTCCCTAACTTATTCTCTTTGGCGCTAAATAAGGAAGCTTATGTGGCTGATTGCTGGTGTACTGCTACTCATTCTTGGAATTTGGGCCTTAGAAGAAATATGCTCGACAACGAGATTGCCAATGCAGCCTCAGCTTTAGAAATTCTTCACTCGTGGGCCCCCACTGAAAGGAATGATAGTCTTAAATGGATTCCTAACATAAATGGCAACTTCACTACAAAATCTACTTTTCTTAACTTAACTAAGAGATCTCCCAACATTGCCGTTCCCTTGATTCGTCAGATTTGGAAGAATAAAATCCCGAAGAAGGTGAAGTTTTTCTTATGGTCGCTTGCTTACAGAAGCCTCAACACCCATGAGAAACTACAAAAAAAAATTCAGAACACTTTGCTTAGCCCCTCGATGTGTTGCCTATGCGCTAAAGATGAGGAAACGTTGGATCATTTATTTCTACATTGTCCCTTCACAAGAAAAGCTTGGTACACTCTGTTTGGTATTTTCGATTTGGAGCTTTGCCTTCCTAGCAAGATTGATAGATGGATGATTGAAGGTCTTAACTTTAGAGGTTACAGCCCTAAAGGAAACATCTTATGGAAATGCGCGACGCGTTCCCTTTTGTGGAGCATTTGGAAAGAAAGGAATAGCAGAATCTTTGACGATAGATTTAATTCTTTTGATTCTTTTTGGACTGTGGTTCAACACACAGCCTCTTGGTGGAGTACGAATTACACCAAACACTTTTGTAATTATAGCCTTTCTATGATTTTCAACAATTGGAAGGCCATTATGTCTTAGTTCCTTAGCTTCTTCCGGGGAGGGCCCTCTCATCCCTCGCCCTTAGGCTGTTCTGTTTTGTTATATGAATATACTTGTCTCTTATCAAAAAAAAATAATTATTCTCTTAGTTCCATTTCTTGCTTGATTTGAGTCCTCTTTTATTGATTGGCTCCTTTTGTTTGGACTTAATTTTTTTTAATATCCTTGCATTCTTTCATTTGTTTCAATAAAAGCTCAGTTTCTAATTAAGAAAAATATTCTTCTATTACTATTAGTTATATGTGCCTAAGGTACACTTGCAAATTTGAAAAAAGCTACCAGTTATTAGTTACCAAGTTGGGCCGAAACCTTTTTTAAGGATGGCTTCTTACATTGGCTATTATATTAAAGAAGAAACATGAGAATAATTATATCAACAACCATTTTTTGCTTTCTTCAACTAACAATGGCTCTGTGATTTTAGTTCACCATGGAATTGGCTAGCACCGACTCTGGAAATGCATTAAGGTCCTACTCATTGAATATGTCTACAGACTTCATTCCAATGTCTGTATTTTCCGAGTCATCACAAGGTTAGTTTATGGCACTCTGGCCTGCTCGTTAGAAAATGACCCATGAATATGATGTTTCAAATGTTTGCTTGTAATAAGCTGAATGAACTATTACCTGATTGTGATTTGAGATTGAATTTATAGTATGTGTTCAACTGATATTGACATCTTCGTCAATCTTGGATGTGAATAGCTATTTTTATTGATTTCAAAAATCAGACCATATGCGAATTAAGAATTAATTTCACAATTTGTATGATTCAATATTAGTTAATCATTTTATACTAGTAAAATCATGAGTTTGATCATCAATAGCCCTCAGCTTGTTTCTATTATCTCTTTTGAATTGAGGTTTGGGCCTATCTCTTGATGCACTTCTTGCTGGATATTTATAGTGTGTTTATTGTTTAAAAAGAAAAAAGAAAAAAAAAAAACTTTACGTGGGAGTTCGTATGAGAGACTGCGTTTAGTTGAACCCACACCATCATTGTTAAGCCTTCCAAGTTCCATCCCTTTCTGTGTTGTTTCCTTCAATAATCCTCTTTAATTCCTTTTCTGTCCAACATCTGACGTGTCGAGACTCAGTCAGGTACCTTACAATATTTGGAGTCTTTTATAAACTAATTGTATCTGAAAGCTATTAAAGTGGACTACTGATCTCATACGGATGAATAGTATTACTATATCTGATGAAAACTAAAACATCTTTCAGCAGCTAGGGATGTAGTAATTTATCTCAATGCACATAGCGCCAGTTACTGATCAAATTCAGCAGAAACATTGCGTATTTGTATTAACAAGAGTTCTTAATCATTTGTTGTCATGACACATTTATAAGTTCTTTCCAGCATATGGTGCTGAGGTTTTATAATGTTAGTAGAGGAAATTTTCATTAAGCGAGTTATAGTATGGAAAACTCGTATTTAATTATCAGCATGATCAATTTTGAAAATTTCTACTTTACATGGCAAACAATAAGTTGTGTAGTAGAGGTCAACTGCTAGAAATCTGTAGCACGGCAGCTATAGCTTCTATTTTTCATCTTGAATTTTTATAATTATTTACTGGATAAACATATATAACTGATAAACTCTGTGGGTGTACTGAAAATGCTTCAAATTCTTCTTTCATTTTAGGGAAGTTTACCATTGAAGGGAAAATACTGAACAAATTTGACATGAAGCCACATGATCAGAATCTTGAGAGGTATGGGAAACTCTGTCGTGAAAGAACTCACAAGTCTATGACCAAAAGCAGACAGATTCAGGTTTCTTTTTTCACTTGTGTTATGCAGCGTACTTGGGTGTTTGGTCTCTTTCTTTATTGTTCTCACGTTCTCTTGGTTAACATTTCCAAATATTCTATATAGGTGATTGATCATGTCACAGGAGGACATATGAGGCCTATGCCAGGGATGGACGTATTGTCATTTGGAGCTGCAGTAATTATACTACCTTCATTTCTTCTTTGATATCATTATCAAGTTAAATTTTGATTTCGCCTGTGCTGTATTACATTCCCTCGTAGCCAGTCAGAAGTTTGCCCAAATGCTTCCAAGAATTTTTTTAAAGATGCTAATTTTGGTACAGGAGAAGAAGAAAGTGGTGAGCAAGGGGTCGGAGACAAAACGGTTGAGAAAGGAGCGTGGAGAATTGGAGAAGATTATTTTTAAGCTTTTTGAAAGACAGCCATATTGGACGTCAAAACAATTGATTCAAGAGACTGACCAACCTGAAGTAAGATTTATCTTTGACTTATTTTTCGTTCTTTTATATTATTTTACTATTTTCATTTTTATGAAACAAAGAAAGAGCATTGACTTATCCAAAAGGAATACAGTCTATAGAATCGAAGGGTTGGAAGGGTGAAAAACTCCTTCCCTCAGATTAAACTTTGGGCTAAGCTACAATTACAAAATTTTTCTTGTTTTCAGATCTCATAAGGTAGAGTTCGATTGTACACCTTTCAGATACTAAGCTTGCATGTATAGTTTATCATGTAGTTTATTTCGTTTATATAAAATAGAAACCATATCGATAAATACAAATATAGATAAATGAAACTGTGGTTTTATGCCGAATCTTTTAACTTGTGACTAGAGTCTTACATTGTTTGTTACTGACCTGAACATAATTCTGGAATATAAAAATAAATCACTCCCAATTTTTCATTTAGAAAAAGGTCACTCATCTCTCAAACATATGCAATATGCATCTTTGGAAAAAATGCAAATGGACTGCTCACCTGAAACACTGCAGTTGTAATTGATATCTTGAATATGCTTCTTGTTAGGCTACCACGAGGTTTGATTAAAGCCTGAAACATCCACTCTTTCTTTTTCTTTTTCTGTTTGCAGCAATATATGAAGGAAATACTTAAAGACCTTTGTGTCTACAACAACAAGGGTGTTCACCAAGGAACGTATGAGCTGAAGCCAGAATACAGGGAATCAAGTGAGGACACGAAACCACGATAAGTGAGGAATGTTCCAAGAACTGGGAAATGGGTTTGGTTTTGGTATTTGACTGAAGCTTTGTGTGTGGAGGGAAGGGGGCTCTGCTCTTTTCTTTGGTTTGAAGTGTAGGCTTAGGACTTCCCCGTTCTGGAGTCATCAGTAACCACTGAAATTTTGTAGAAATGCGAACCCATCGTTTCTTTTTTCGGGAGGGGGTATATTATTGTACATAGTGATTACGGTTGTTTGGTGCTTTTAATCCTAATTTCTGTTTAAAGTTCTTTTGTAATTTGTAAGTATTGATTGAATGCGGTCTCTACTTAAAGTTAAACTCATGGAATATCACATAAGATATACCTCAGGAAGGCTCTCTTGTTTCCAGCTTCATATGCGCATTTTCCATTTCATCTTCTTTACTGTTAAAAGTCTGGTTCATTATTTTTTCATTTGTTGGGAAAAAAACGAGTTAGATTGGGTAGATGGAGTCATTTTGTAATTAGATTTATTTGTTTGTTTTTATAATAGATGGAATCATTTTGTAATTAGATTTATTTGTTTGTTTTTTAATGAAATAAACTGATGGAGAGTTATAGTAAATAAATGACCCAATTTGAAAAATATACTAAAAATATAGCACAAGAATAAAATATTTGTACAAGTAGCAAATGTTGATCTGTTAGTTGATATTTTTTTAAAAAAAAAAACATGTCAAGTATGCTCTTTAGTGACGATCACTTGTAAAAGTCATCACTGATAGTTGATATAATGGCAACTAATAACACATTTATAAAATTGAAAGCCTCACTAATAGCACTTATATCTATTAGGTGATAGCTACTATATTTGATAATTGCTAGCAATAATATATTTTAATTTGAGAAATTTGAGAAGAAACGCTAAAAGGTTGGTTGGACGTGATATGCGATTATTTATTTTTGTACTATATATATTATATTAATTTGGACTAAAATGTCTAAATGATCCTTTATTGAGCTATTAAGCAAAAGAAAAAAAAGGTTGAAGGATGGAACATAGAAAGGAAGAAATAAGAAATCAAAAGAAATAATAAGGCTAGTTAATAAAATGATTTTTAAACTTTTTTTTTCTTTGAAACTTATCTTCCAATTTTTTTAATTTTAGAAACATTTAACTAGGGATGAAATCTGGTTAAGTAGGGATGAAATCGGATTAGGTTGGATTGGGTTGTGAGACATTCTCAACCCAACTCATATTTTCGAATTATATGGGTTGACAACCCGAATTTAGTTTCTAACCCAACATGTAAAATATGAATTTGATTATACGATTGTATAGTTTTTTTTTCTTTTTCGTTTTTAGTTTCTAATGGTTATAAAAAAGTTCAAATTTGTTACATTTAAATTTCAAACATACATAATTCAAAATTTCATACAATAAATTCAAAGTTTATATACCTAATTTGTTTTTTTATTATATATATATTATATTAATTTGGGTTGTGTTGAGTTGAACCGAATTTTTCGACCCTCCAACCTGAGATCCAATCCAACCTAAAAAAATGTTTTTTTAGCCCACCCCAATCCATGTATTTTAACGTAACCCAACTCAACCTTTATAATATGGGTTGGGTAGTTCGGGTTATTCGGATTCAACTCATATTCTTACATCCCTAATGTAGATCACATGAGCCAAATATGATTGAAATTTTTTTAGCCCAACCCAATCCATGTATTTTAACGTAACCCAACTCAACCTTTATAATATGGGTTGGGTAGTTCGGGTTATTCGGATTCAACTCATATTCTTACATCCCTAATGTAGATCACATGAGCCAAATATGATTGGAAAATAGTTTAATTTTAGGAAAAAGACACAAGGGTTGCATAACACTAGCTTTATTTTGAAGAATTTCTGGATAAATCCACTGGGAATCTGGTCTTTGTTCCTCCAAATAAGTATAGAGGACTTTAATATGAAGAATTTAATCAAAAGTACACCCATTTTGGTTAAGTATTGAAATGTTTGAAGTTTGTGTATTGAATATGAAAAATTATGGTAAACGGTGTAAAAATGTGATTTTATTTCTTAAGATTGGAATTCATGTACACATCTTTAGTACATTATCTTACTTATGTTATTTTAAGCATATCATATAACGACAAGAATATTTAGAATTTTGATGCTCGATTTTGGTTTGTTTTACCGATCGAGAGGAAATAAGTCAAGTTTACCGATCAGGAAACTAGCTTGAGACTGTGAGTGACAAAACAAGTTTTGAAAATGATTTCTAAAATTATTATTTAGGATTTCTAAAATCAACTACGGTTGATTTCAAATTTATGAACGATACATTGTTTTGTACGATTATTTTTCAAGCATGAGTTTTGAACTTACTTGTCTTAATAAAATTTACATATGAGCACATGATTATTGAGTTTCTGACAAGGTAGTTGAAATGATTTCGTTTTAAGCAAAGTATGTATTATCAAGTATTGCTTTAAGATTTCCATTTTTTCACGAACAAGCTGAGTAAGCTTGAGTTTTACGCAAGATAAAGATAAGCAAGCATGTTTTCATGTTTTCATGTGATTTTCTAAGATTTCTATTGACTACATGATTGTGGTATTGAGCTTGAGACTGTATGGTATCATGTCCACACAGATTATATGTTTCTTTGTTGATGTTGAGTGTACTCCGTGACAACGATTCTTTCAGAGGTGATGGACGTGCACACTACATCATAAAGTTAGTATTGCTATGAAATATTGGTTACACTGAACGAGCCCTACACAACGTAGATTTGTCATATTAGTTAAAATATTTAATATATATGAAATGTCTTGCTAGATTTTAGTGACATACTTGCTGAGTATTTGAGGAAGCTATTCTCACTACATGTTCATATTTAACGTTTTGCTTAAACAAATTTACACATAATTAAAGGTTTATCATGTGCAATATGATTTCTAGGTTAACAATTTTAAATTTAGTCACTTACTGAACCTTTATAGCTCACCCTTTTAAAATGGAGTTCCAAATGTCTGATACATTGCCACAGTCCATTAGAAGCTTCTAGTTTGATTTTCAGTACGTGGGTGGAGTTGTATAATGTGTTTGTATAATCCTATATGTTTGACCTTGTAAAACATTAGTAAAGTGTTGTAGCAATTTCATCTTGTAAATTATTATATGTTGGATTACGAATGCCTCTATTAGGTTTACTTTCCATATCAGTAAGTTAAGTCAAGGCTGCACTCATGTGTATTTATGAGTTTATCATTGATTCGTTGTGTTGTGTTACATGTTAAGTATTTCACATATAAGACTAACATGTTTATAGCAGGGTCATCAAGTATCATTAGAAGATAGCGATGTCGAAAGGCTTCACGTCGTCTCTCGGGCTAAGCTATCAGGTAGTTCGGGCGGGGGTGTGACATAGTAGATGTAGAGATTAGGGTAATAACCTCACTTAGTTTAAGAGTTTGGATCGTTACATTCAGTGGCTTTAATTAAGATAAAATTTTTGTTTGAAAATGGAACGACGTTAGAGTTTGTAGGACCGTCAGCTCGAAGATGAAGGAACAAATTTTTATATTATGAAGATGGAATTGTGAATTTGTTAATAACATTGTATATTGAGCTTGAAGATGGAAGATCGAAGATGGAGGGTTGGAGTTATCGAGCTTAAAAATGGAAGATGAAGACTTGGAGATCCCGTGCTTAAAGATGAAGAGTCTGTGTAGGTGTTTTTTTCTTTAAACGTCTTGGTTATTGAGATTGTGTGATTAATTAGACTCTAATGTCAGTTTTTATTAAAGTGTAATATATATTCTTTCGGTGACAGAAAGTAGCATTTAGGGGTATGATGGACTTTTTAAAATTATTTTTGCCATTTTTGCAACATAAAATTGGATTTGTCATTTTTCTAAATAGAAACTTGAAAATTTTATTCTTCTAGTGAACTTTTTTTATTATTATTTAAATTAGATAATACTCGTAGACAAGAATTTCTAAAGAAAAAAATAACTTTTTTTATATAGTTGAAACAATTGAATCTCTAAATTTGAAGTTGATAGTACAAATTTTATCAACCGAGTTATATACTCATTTTGTCAAATTAAACTCCATAAGTTCTCACAACCACACCAAATTTTCAAATATCATACATATTTTATTTTCACCGTAATTTTTTCTTGACCTTTTCTATTTTTTTTCCTTTTTTAACCAAAGCTAAGTTACCTTTTGACATATACCTTCATGCTTCCTTTTCTCCTATACCTTTTTCTACTTTAAACCTACAAATAACCTCAATTACAAGAGGATTTGGCTAGAAAAACTAAAAAGTAAACCAAATTATTAGCATAAAAAAACTTAATTAAGAAAATTAATTATCACATTTGCTCTCTTAGCTAGAATGATCTTATTCTGTACCCTCATCGATTCAAGTAGGAAAAATCCTAGACTAAAACAACTCCATTAGCCCGCAACTTTTTATTTTACAATATAACGGAATAGGAAATCATGTTAAAGAAAATGAACCTATAGAAATACCGCTAGATGGTATGATTTCGTCAGCTTTTTTGTTTTCACATACAATGCTTCATGCTACTAGGAATAATTGCATGTTCTCTCATTTAGCCAATTATGAAACTTTGATTGTATTTCCAACAAATCAAACCTTAAACTTTGACATGCATCAATAGTACAATATATATATATATTTTGCTAGTTGAACTATGCTCGTGTTCAACCAAACACTTCTAAAGTTAACTAGTTAGTTAAATTAGTTACTAATTTGAGTATTATTTTGATGTTATATGTGTATCGGAAAGTGCACCATTGTCTACAAAATTAAGGAAGTTATATATATTCATATGACTTGCAATAATGATCCAGAAGACTGTGGTATGAATTCAGTTTGTGATTGAAAATTTGGGCTGTGCATTTGCAAAGCAAAGAGCGCACCACTGCCCTTCAGCTTCTATTATCAAAAGATGAGTGATAAGACTGGGAGAAAATGAAAATCACTTACGAAATTGTCTCATGAATTAATCGATTCAAAACACTATTTAGTACTGCATCTTCATGCTATTGAATGATGATATATATAATACATTCTACCCAAGCTAGTTGTCATAGAAACCTTCTATTTTGTATTTTTGGATGTAAAAGTTGATATATATATGAATCAATGAGATTATGATACAACTGGGTATTTCTCTTATAATGTTATAGATCGATTACTCTTATTTATGTGTGTTCGAGATCATGAGGAATGAAGTATGTGTGACTTTTTAGCCAAGAACCGAGAGACTTAGAGTAAATTAAATCTTATTTCAAATATTGAGATGTTTGATACATGATGATGAGGGCAGTGCAGTACATCAGGATCCCCTCAAACTAGAGCCTTCTAAAAGTGCAGGTGTGTGCAATGAATAAGTCAAACTAAACAAAAGAAAACAATTATTGATAATCACCAGTTTTATTATGGAGGCATTGGCCTTTATGACCATGGATGAACGAAGTCCAATTTATTTGTAGATCCATTAAGCAAATAAAACCCATCATCTTTAGCTACCCAAACACAGTTTGAATTAGTGCAATGAGTTCCAAGCCAATTTGTTTTCTCTGGCCAAAAAACTTCAAATGAAGCATGCTTTACTGCACCGGCAAACGTGCACCAATACAAAGTTGTTCCAAGAATATTTATCTCGAATTGCCAATCGAATGACTGTCCAATATCCAGAAGTCTCTGACCTAAAATCAGTGGCAAATTCAGAATTTTATGTTACACATAATGTTCATGTACACAATTTTCATTAACAAAATTACTTTCCTGCCAATGTTTTAGTCCATGTTTTAAATATCAAGCCAAGTCTTGGAAGCTAGAAAAGAAAATTGTATTTAAAAACTTGTTAATGAATTTGGCTAAAAATTCGTTTAGAAAGATGAAAACAGTAGCAAGAAAACGAAAGGTTGCTAAAAGGGGTTAAAATAAAACAATACTTTCAATAACTAAATTAAGATTTAAACCAAAAATGTCAAATTTAAAGAAAAAATACACACAAAAGTTAAACACAACTTGTAAATAATTTATCTGTAAGTTATAGAAAACGAAAGAAAAGAAATGAACGAAGTAATAATTATGTAAATTGTTGACCTAAATCAGTGTCTTTAGACTTGCAATCAACAGCCAAAGCAGTAGTTGGCTGAGAGTTCGTAATGGTCACTTTCCATGTTGACAATGGAGTCATTCTTTTGGAGGCTGCAAAACAATTGTCAATGTTAAAAGATAATGCAAACATTACGAACATAAAAAGCACACACAAACTATTCATAGCCCTCATTTTTTTAAAAAAATTGCCTTAGAATTTCTTGAGTGATTAACCCTTTAGGATATGAACCATTTATATATATTAAAATCAATTTTGTATATAGAAAGATCTAACCACATATACCATATCTAATTTATTTAATACATTTAGGCAAAGATGGATAATTAAGTTCATGGATATTATTAAATAGGGATGTTTTTCTCTTCTGGAGACTATGTTCATTTCCTTAATTATGTACGTATTTGAAAGTACTTTTGGTATAAATTAACTTTTATGGTATTTCTTTTTGGACCATCTATAGAAGTATATCAATATTTATTAATGTCTATCATTGATAGATTTCAATCTTATTTTATAGAGGTATGTTTGAAAGTACTTTTGGTATAAATTAATTTTTATGGTATTTCTACCTAGACGGTCTATAAAAGTGTATCAATATTTATTAATGTTTATCATTGATAAAATCAAAGTGTACCATTAATATTGTAATCTAATACTTCAAAACTAATATTTAAAATACAAAAATTGATAATGTGAGATGGGGTACGTGTCCCCCCGTGGCCCCTTAATGAATCCGCCCTTGCTAATAGAGGTAGCTAGGCAATCTAGGTAAAGAAGAAAGTGCCACCTTTACACCCTAGGGACTTTCTATAGAGAGCAGCCTTAGTGGCGAAAAGCAAGAAAGAAGAGGATGATAAGAAGTCGACTCTAATCTTAGAGAGCAAAAGAGTTGAAGAGTCAAACAGAAGAAAGGAAGACCTCATGCGTTTAAGGCCTCATGCATTCAAGAAGTGACAATAGGGATCAATGTTTAGTGAGTCTTGAACAGTATGTAGAGACATACATGGATCAATGTTTGATATTAGCTTAAAGAGTCTATAATATAGAGATAAGACTTGGTACCTTATCCTAGTAACACTATGAATTCGACATACTTTGTATTTGATACAAACACAATGATTTATAACGAATTCGTGTAGTTGACATGCGAATGAGGGTATCCTATGCAATGAGTTTGCATAAGATCAGACCGCGAAATAGTAACCACTAGATGTAACTCCGTTAACTAGTTAGGTTTCTATTTCACTAGAATGACCTAGATAACTTAGTCTTAATCTTGAATGTATTATGAACTCCTGTTCGTAGGGGACTATCCTTTAATTTGTATGGGTTATAGTGACTAGATTGTCGACTCAAAAAGCTTATCATTTTGGGGATAAGACCGAGTGGAGAGCTGGGAACATAATTACACAAGATGAAATTCACTCATTCTCTACTTTAGGGTAAGTAGATGAGTGTTCTCTTAAATGGTGTCTCTAAAACTTGAACAAAATGTCATACCCTCTCTATGGCACGAAAGGGGTTTATGTTTATTGGTAGGACCATAAACATGTTGTCATTAGAGGAGCACTGGTATTGAACCCATTAGAAGCTAATCTCAAACAAACGTTCAGTGGATCTGAAGCAAACTTAGGAAATTCATAATCAAAATGCTTCCATCCTTCTGCATCCGTTGGATGTCTCTAACACATCCTCCGTTTTGACTCGTTTATCTCATATCAGACGAGCCCTCTTGCGATACAAACAATCGTTGTAATCTTAATATCAAAGGAAAGTGCAGAATACCTTATGCAGAAGTTTTTCCCTCTGTTAGGACATATTTTATACCGAAACTCCCCACAAGTTGGACAATATTTCAAATCCCCAAACTTCTTCCAGTACAATACACAGTCGTACTTGTAGGCATGAATAGTTTCGTATCACAAGCTCAAGTCACACAATTTTTGTTTGGCTTCGTATAATTAGCTAGGGATGATACTGCACATTGGAAACACACGTTTTAATATCTCTAACAACATCTCGAATGACTTGTTGCTCCAACCGTTGATAACCTTCACATGCATCAACGTGATCAAAAAATTTAGGGATAAAAATTCTAAATAGTCGGGGTATAGCTTACGACGTGCTTGATTTAATAACTTCTAAAATATATTTGTCGTCTCCTCTTCTACACCACTATTGAACGACATATCGTTCTCCAAACATTCCTCTGCAGTTTCTTCTTCGTATTCAATCGAAGCTTTTAAATCATGCGACATATCCAATATTTCATTTTCTTCAGGAAATGGATTACTAGTGGTTCCTTCATGGAAGGGGTCGCTGCTAGTTCCTTCATTTGGAAAGGGTCACTGCTAGTTCCTGCATCAAATCTTTCTATACCTTTATACAAGTTTACTGGCTCTCCATGGAACACCCAATCTGTGTAGGAGGACCATATTCCAATGGTTAAAAAATTTCTCTACACACCCTTTAATGAGTCTCAATTTTAGTTCATACGTCTCTTTGCATGGAAACCTTGTCCGTTCGTACTCATTTGGCGTGATACTTTTCAACTTCTAAAAATTGAAAAACTCTTTCTCTATACTCAACCGAGAACTTATTCCCAAGTTTCATCTAACACATGTCCATCGTTAAAAACTTAAAACATAAATACGTGTAATTAGTCTTATATTCATCCTCTCAAATGCTAAATTTACTCCATGAATAAGTCTCACCTCACAAGTATTTAATATCCCAACTTTCACTATATCTAAGTTTAAACTAAAAATTATCATATACTAAGGGCTACCATAATTCTAACTTAATATCGGCTACCTTACTTCTAACAAACAAATCATATTCACAAATAATAAATTACAAGCTACTACAACCCCAAAATAGCCACAACAAATCAATAAAGTTTTTCAAGTATTTAAACTATATCAACAATTTAAAATTTTTTCAAATTCAACAATTTCAATACATTTATATCTCTCTATAACAATCATAACCACAATTTCATGAATTTAAACCCTAACATATTACAATTTTCAAAATTTCATTCATACATATAATTTGATTCTTAAACAATTCAATATGCATTTTAATTAAAAAAAACTTTCAACAATTTCAATATACAATCTATACTTACAATTTAATTTAAATTCTAACAACATTTACTTATTCATACAACAAATTTAATAATAAACATACATACAATAAACAATCTACACATACAATACAAATACAATATATAATCTACAAATTATACATGCAAAATACAATCTACACATACATCTACAAGTTATACATACAATATACAATATACATACAACCTAATCTATAATCTATAATATATTAATATATATTTATTTAGAAACAAAAGAAAACCAAATACTACATTTTTACCAGTAGAGATGACGAAGTAAGTGGAAAACGATAGGACGGTGGGCGGCAGATGGTGACGACGACAGGCAACAACTTGACGGACGACGGTGACGATGGATGAAAGACGGCATGGCAAACTCTCTTCTCTCTTTCGCTTCGTCTTTCTCTTTTCACTTTTCTCTATTTTGTGTTCTATGTTCTGTGAACATGGAAACTTTAATAACAAGGGTTCTCGCGACGCAGCTTGAAACATCATGAGAACACCCCAACCGCGTCGCCATAATTGAGTGTGTCATTTTTTTCTATGAAATACCAACGGGCGTCGTGAAAAATTTTTAAAAATCTTTCAAACATCATAATTTCTCGTTACATGGTTAACCCCTACGTCAGCAAAAGGTAGGTCTATCTCAACGTGACACTTCTTGGCTTCGAGGAACGGCTGTCATGATTATTTAAAGGTTCAACCTTTGTCGGCGCGGTGAATGCCAACGTCATCGTAGACGGATCAATTGTCGACGCTATGCATATACACGCCACATATGGGACATTGTCAACGGGTACTTGCATGGCACAACGAAAAAGTTATATTATTATTTAAATGAAATGTCTCTACAACATCTTTGTGCATGGCGTCGTGGAAGGCTTATGTTGTCTCAACATCTTCAAGTCGATGTCGGCATATATGCTCAATGCCAACACCTTTTTTACGGCGTTGGGAAAGCTTCTTCTTACGACGTCTTTTATCCCGACACCTAAGTCTACGTCGAGATAACTCCGATTTCTTGTAGTGACGTTGGGTTTATAGATTGTGAGCTTGATGATTTAGGTACAAATTTTTATGTTATGGAGATGGAATGGTGAGTTTGTGAAGACCATTGTATATTGAGCTTGACGATGAAAGATGAAGGATTGGAGACGACGAGCTTGAAGATGGAGGCTTGGAGATCGCAAGTGATGAAGATGAAGACTCTAGGTGGGTTGTTTAAAAAACATCTTGATTAGTGAGATTGTTTGATTAATTAGGCTCTAATGTTAGTTTTTATTAAAGTGTAATTATATATTCTTTCAGTTGCATAAGGTAGCTAACATGCTAAATATTTGGGGGGTATGATGGACTTTTGCCAACTTCTATTTATTTTATTTTTAACTTTTTTTGTCAAATTAGGTTTGTCATTTTTCCAAATAGAAACTTGATAATTCTATTGTTCTAGTTGACCTTTTTTTTTATTTATTTAAATTAGATAATACTTGTAGACAAAAATTTCTTAAGAAAAAAATTAACTTTTCTTTTTTTATAATTTATGTGGTTGGAACATTTGAAACTCTAAATGTGAGATTACAAACTTTCTCATTTTGTCAAATTAAACTCTAATTATGATTTTCTCATTAATTTTAAGTTTTCACAACCACCCAAAATTTTCAAATATCATACATATCTTATTTTCACAGTAATTTTCTTACCTTTTCTATTATTTTCCCCTTTTTTAAAGCAAAGCTAAGTTACCTTTACACATATATCTTCATACTTCCTTTTCTCCTAGACCTTTTTCTACTTTAAACCTACAAATAACCTCAATTACAGGAGCGTTCGGCTAGAAAAACTAAAAAGCAAACCAAGTTATTAACATCCCTCAAAATCATGAACATGAAGTTTCCTATCACATTTGCTCTCTTAGCTGCAATGATCTTGTTCTTCACCTTCATCGATTCAGGTAGGGAAAATCCTAGCCTAAAACACCTACGTTACCAACTTTTTTCTTTACAATATAACGGAATAAGGAATCGTTTAAAATTAACCTCTAGAGATACTAGCTACTAGATGGTTTTATCAACTTTTGACATAAATTTTCATGACTTTGCTTTTTGTTTCACCTACAAATGCCTCATGCTACTGGAAATAATTGTATGTTCTCTCATTTAGCCAAATGTGAAACTTTGGTTGCATTTCCAACAAATCAAACCTTAAACTTTGACATCAATAGTACAATCTTCATTTTTCTAGTTAAACTTTGCTTGTGTTTAACCAAACATTTCTGAAGATAACTAGTTAGTTAATTTAGTTACTAATTTGAGTATTATTTGATGTTATATGGTAGGTGGAAAGTGCACTATTATCTACAGAAGGAAGTTATATTCGTATGACTTACAATGATCCAGAAGATTACTGTGGTATGATCATGAATTGAGTTTGTTAATGAAAATTTGGGCTGTGCATTTGCAAAGCAAAGAACCCACACCACTACCCTTCAGCTTCTAATATGAAAAGATGTGTGATAAAAACTGGAAGAAAATGAGGATTAATTAGGAAGTTGTCTAATGAATTAATCAATTAAAAACACTATTTAGTACATCGTCATGCTATTGAATGATGATATATATAATATATTTCACCCAAGCTAGTTGTCACAGCAACCACTATTTATGCGCATTCAAGATCATGAGGAATGAAGTATGTGACTTTTTTAGATAAGAACCGAGAAAGAGGCAAGAGACTAAGAGTAAATTAAATCTTATTTCAAATATTGAGATGTCTGAGACATAATGATGAGGCCAGTGCACTTCAGTCTTCAGGATCCCTCTCTAGAACCTTTCTAAAAGTACAATTGCGAGTAATGAAAAAGTAAAACTAAACAAAAAATAATTATCCATCGGTTTTATTATGGAGATATTGGCCTTTATGACCATGGATGAACAAAGTCCAATTTATTTGTAGACCCATTAAGCAAATAAAATCCATCATCTTTAGCTTCCCAAACACAACCTGAATTAGAGCAATGAGTTTCAAGCCATGTATGACCTGTTTCCTCTTGCCAAAAAACTTCAAATGAAGCATGCTTTACTGCGCCAGTAAAGGTGCACCAATACAACGTTGTTCCAAAAAGATCCATCTCGAATTGCCAATCAAATGACTGCCCAATGTCCAGAAGTCTCTGACCTAAAATCAGTGGCAAATTCAAAATTTTATGTTACTACACAATTTTAATTAACAAAAATAATAGAGAGATACATATATACACACTTCCTACCAATAAATATCAAGCCAAGTTTGAAAGCTAAAAAAGAAAATAGTAAGATGAAAACAATAGCAAGAAAATGAATGGCTGCTAAAACGGGTTAAAATAAAACAATACTTTGAATAACTAAATTAAGATTTAAACCAAAAATGTCAAATTTCAAGAACAAATACGTACAGAAAGTAAATAGTTTATCTATAAGCTATAAAAAACTGAAAAAAAAAATGAACGAAGTAATAATTTTGTAAATTGTTTACCCAAATCATTGTCTTTAGACTTGCAATGAACTACCAAAGCAGTAGTTGGTTGAGAGTTCTTAATGGTCACATGCCATGATGTCAATGGAGCTATTCTTTTGGAGGCTGCATAACAATTGTCAATGTTAAAAGATAATGCAAAAATTACGAACATAAAAAGCACAGCCTTCATTTTTTAAAAAATTGCCTTAGAATTTCGTGAGTGATTCATTTAACCCTTTAGGATATGAACCATTTATATACAATCAAAATCAATTTTGTATATCTAGAAAGATCTAACCACTTATACCATTTTTAATTTTAATTGATACGTTTTGAAAAAGATGTGTAATTAATTCATGGATATTGTTAAATAGGGTATGTTTTTCCCTTCTGAATACTATGTTCATTTCCTTAATTATATACATATTTGAGGAAATTTTCCATGATTCAGTAGGATACTTGTGTTGATACGTTTCAATCTTATTTTATATGTATGGCATGATTGAAAGTATTTTGGTATAAATTAATTTTTATGGTATAAAAGTAGTCTTTAAAAGTGAAATCTTAAGCATTAAATTGATTTTGCTTAATAAATTACATATTTTGGTATAATTCATAAAGGACAAAAGCAATTTATTAATCTTCCAAAACGGCCATCTCCATACATAATTAGTTAAATAGGTTCTATCGTTAATTCTATGGAGTTCGAACATTCTAGGTAATAGGTATTGGTATAAACTTTTACGTGGATGATCTATCAATGATATTGATAGAAACTAATAGAAGTGTATCAATATTTATCGGTGTCTACCATTGATAGAGTTGAAATTTTGTTATGTTTTGTAAATATTTTAGGTAGTTTGTCATTTACAATGGTTGTTTTATAAATTTTTTAACTAGTTATTCTTTTAATTAATCAATAAACATGGTCACTAAAGAAAGTGAATAATATTTAGTGAAAATTCAAGGTAATCTTGAAATGTAGGAAACAAAACTTAAATGTCAAAGATAAAATTATAACAAATTGAAATTTAGGAACTAAATTGAAACCAAACTTTTAACTTACGGAATTACCGTCTAACATTTTAAATCTTAGGAAGCAATTAGAAACTAGGATATAAAGAATGGTAAAAATGATAATTAAGACATAAACAAACATATATTTCAAAAAAAGACGAAATCATCATTAAATCGTGATGATTATTGTCTAATAATTTATTGAATATTATGTTGATAGTACTAGCATTAACATGTATGGTGTAACGATCCAACTTTTTATACCAGTCGAGGTCATTACCTAAAAGATAAATAACAATTTTGACATTGTCTTAAAATGGGAGAAAACTAGATCTTTATTATAATAACTTTCAAACAACTGTTTATAAAACAAAATTTTACAAAATCGGTGAAATACCATGAAAACATACCGCAACTAGTTTTACAAATTTTAAAGATGATAAAAATAAATAATAAATTATTGAAATAAAATGTTTAAAATCACAAATACTAAAAAAATTAATTATTAAAAGCGGAAGTGAGACTTAGGCATGTCTCATGGACGCTTCATATCACTTGTCAGCTTTCCATTTTTTCTACCATGTAAATCTCTTCTTCTAATTCACCATTTAAGAATAGAAACAATGGCAATAAAAACTTTAATGGTGGTTATTCTAGCAATAGAGCTTTGGTTTGGCTATTGGAAGCATATCCCTCTTTCACGGTTTTCACGATGTTTGTCTTTAATTCTAATTCATCACAAGAAAAATCATCAAATTTTTGTTTTGACTCTCTAAAAATGTAACGACCCAAGACTTTTCAAGCTAAGTTGAGATCATTACTTTAAAATAAACAATACTTTCGGATGGTTTTAAAACATAGCAAAATTTACTTCTTTATTAAATAAATACAAAACAAATGTTTCTCAAGCAAAGTTTGGTACATCAGTAAAATATTAGAAAATGTAAACCTAGTTTGGACCAAAGAAATAAACATAAAGTATTCATTAAGTTCAAAATAAAATTCCAAACAGTTGCATCATGTAAAAACACGTAAAGAGCAAAAGCAAAAGAGTAGAGTCCCTATATAGCAGGTCACGAGCCCATCTTGTCGCTCGTCAATTTGTCATTTCTTTACCTCTGTCTAAAAATTTAATTGTAAAAGAGTATCACCATACTTATTTTTTAGACTTGTACCATCAATGGACAAAACAAGACGACAATGCTGCCAACTAGAAATTGAAGCATATAATGCCATAAAGAAATAAAGGAATCTACCTTCACCATCAACCTTGTATTCAATAAAAAAAAAAACCTATGGACGTGAAAAATGGATATATTGATTCAACAAATAATGTCTAATAAGTGACATCATAGATATATATTGTTTTTGTAAGGGTATATATTATGAACATACACATGGGTTGTTCAAATTCAACATGTACGTAAATGCTGGTAACATCTTGTACGAGTCCTAAGAGATCCTCTAACTTCTTGAAAGCAGCTTCGCATGCACACCAAACTTTTTAGGTAACTGATGTTCAAACCATGCTCACAATGAATATAATGTACTATATCTTTAGAAGTCTCAACTCCGACCTAGATATACTTATTTTTCTTCTTTATCAGGTATTTGATAACATAAAAAGTAGCTTGTCAATAATCTATTAAATAAACATCTATAGAGTATATGTATGTTCACCATCAAACCTAATAACAACTCATAAAGATATGTCACTATGGAAACAAAATGAAGCACGTACTGACTATAAACAATTTTTAAATATGCTTTGCAAAATCAAAACTTACTTGTTTGATTTAATAGTACGATATTGAAAATTGTCTACAATGGCAATGACTTGCAAGGATTTTTTTCAACAAAGCTTTCGTTGAAAAAAAGTCATGGTTTTTTATTTCAAAATTGGAAGAAATCTTGGACATGTCAATATTTTAAAGAAAAAACGGCTCTCATATGCCTAAATGTTTGTTGGCAATGAATTGGAAGGTCTAGTGTGTAGCAGCCAATAAATAAACAATGAGAGCAATGTGTTGGTTTACATTTGATGTTATTATGTGGTAACACCAACAAATTTCGTATAAGTCCACGGGACTCAAGTCCCTCTCAATTTTATCGTCTTACATAATATATGTAAATAAATATATTTAACTTTTAATACTTGTCGCCCTTCCACCTATTTAATAATAATTTTTAAAATTTTCTTTTTTTCCCAAATTACAATCATTCGATTTTCATCTAAGAAATAATAATTATCCACTCTTTACCACCAAAATTAAAGTTAGTAGACTATTCAACTTCATTCAAATTAAAACTACTTTTCTTTTTTATAAAACTTCAATTTAATTTTTTTTTGTAGCTTTTTAATTTTTTTCAACTCCCAGCTTCATAATTTAGCTATTCAACTTCATTTATTTTTTTATTTTATAAGTCTTCAAATTAATTTCTTTTAGCTTTTAAATTTTTTTTTTTTTTTTCTCTTCTTCAACATCTTTTGGTAGATTGTCATGTAAGTTTTTGTTGTTTGTTTTTTTTTTTTACTTTTAAGTTTGTTACTTTATTTATATGCCTTAGTATTAATATTTTATTATTGTTTTTGTTTTAGTTTTTAAAATTTATATTTCAACTTTTTTTGGATTTTTTTTCAATTTTATCTTTTATTTTTTAATTTATGAGGTAAGTTTTGTAATTTATTTATATGCATTTGGTTTTCATATTTCAAATCATTCTTATTTTTTTTGTATTAGTTCATTTGTTTTATACATATTTTATTAATTCTTGAAAACATTTATGGATCTTAAGTAAACTTGTTGGATTATTTATTAATTTTTAAAAGGTATTTATAATTGAGGGTCATTTTAGGAATAATAATTAAGTATATAACAACATCTTAAAAGAACTGCAAATATAACAAAACTAAGACTTGTATCGTTGATAGATTCGTATGGTCTATTAGTGATAGACCAATATTTACAACATGATCTATCGTTGATAGAATTTGACAAATTTTGTTATATTTGCAAATTTTTTAAAATGTTGTTATATACTCAATTATTTTGAATCTAATAGCTAAATTTTGCAACTATCCATTTTTAAAACCACTCACTTATAAATTATTTTGACTAAACTATAAAGCTCTGTGTCAATAATTTTTTTAGATCCGCCACTACGTGATAAACCCATTTTACATTGTTTGCATTGGTAATAGGCTAAATCCTCTTTCAGACATTCTATAGAAACTAAGCAAAGATATATATCCAAACTATCCATATTAAGAAAACTATCTAACTTGGATATAAGACTATTGTATAACTCTTGAAAAAACATCTATTCATAAAATAAAGTTTTTGATATACTGTAACTAATATACTTGTCTGAATCATTGAAAAAACTATCATAATATATTGTAATGTTGGTCATATCTAAAATATATATATGAAAAAAATATAAACTCATCAAAAAATACTGATGTATATTATAATAAAATATAGATGAGAAAAATATAAACTCAGAGGAAAATATGAAGAAGATGAACAACAAAGGAATACAAGATTTTACCGAAAGAAGAAAAAATGGACGAAGATAGAGATTATTTGAAATATTGTAGATAATATATTTCTACGGGGATGAACGACGTAAAGGAATACGACAATATTTGCCTAGAAGAAGAAAAAAAAGACGAAAAGAAAGTTTAGTTGAAATATTATCATAATTGTATGCAATATATATCATATTTAGATAGGGTTGCAAACAAATAAATTAAATAAAAAATCTTCAAATAAGTAATAGTATAAATAGGTAAGATTGGGTTTAGGGTTTAAATATTTCAAGTTTTCTGGTCGTTTTTGAATTTTGGGTGGCTTCCTTTCCATCTTCTTTCTTCTCTCTTACACAATTTTTCTTTTATATTTTTTTGAAAGAATGATATTTGTTTTCAATCAATTATCAATCTTGTATTATTTTTTTCAAAATGTTATTTGGTTCAAGACCGTGTACCAAATATAAAAGATATTTTGTACATGAACTTAAACAAAAAAAAAATCATTAAGATATTGATACACATTGATAGTGTATCAAATCTAAATAATATTAGTACAAGATATTGTATATACACGATCTTGGTACACAATCTTAAAACAATATCGTTTAGATTTGGCACATGATCATGTATCATTTTCTACACTATCGTTTAGAAGAATAATTACACAAGCGTGTATAATCAATTAATCGCGCGTTGACTTGGACATTTTTTTGTATTTTTTATTATGAACTTGGGGACTTTTTTCAATTTTAAAATTGTTCTATACCATCTAAATATTTCGTTAGTTTGTTATATTTTTAAAAAAACTCTTAAATAAATATATCAATTTTCATAAATATATCAAATTTATCCGTAAAATGAATTCATATTAATAAAAAAAATTGAGAATTCAAGTCCTCCAAAGTTTTGTAATAATAATGGAAAGAAAGAAGCGAGGAATGGGGCGTGGGCCCAGAATGAGGGAAGAGAAAAGCATAAGAATGAGCGCTGTACAGAGTTGACCAAAGATTAGGTCGCCCGCCAACGCCATACAAAATTACAAATATCATAAACATACGTACGCCCCATTTACAAACTACAATTATTTTGATTTTGCATTCAGAAACTGGAAACCAACTAAAGGCGTGTGTCTTGCACGGTGTCGTTTCATCCCTCTTCTCTTCTCTTCTCTCCTCTTCTGCTTTCCTCTGTTTTCGTTTGTAAAATTAAAACTAAATCAAAGCATCTTCTCCTTCCTTCCTTCCTTCCTCCTTTTACTCTGTCTTTCCCTTCACCTACCCTCTTCTCCACAATTCCTTCTTCAATCATCTCCTCTTCCCCCCTTCTCTTTCTCTCTCTCCGATCTCAATCCTTCAGGTACGATCTTGCATTTTCTCTCCGATCTCACTTTTTCCCCTACATTTCTAATTTCTCCCTTTTATTTTCGTTTCTATGTTTCCTGTTGTAAATTTATTCTTTTTTCTCTGCGATCTGACTTTTTTGCTTCACGCGCACGCGTTTTTTTTTTTGGTGAGATTAATGCGTTTTAATTGTTCTGGATTTAATGTTTTGGTTTTTGGTATTTTCTCATCTCTTACCCAAGGATTTAGCTCTGAGTTGATTGTTTTTTTTTTTTTTTTGGAATTGTTTTAGATATATCATGGAATTTAATTGATGATCGTTTTTTCATTTCATCAGTATTGATCAGGTTGAAAGTTGACTTGTTAAACAACTGGGTTTTTTTCGTCTTTTCTTGTAAATTTGAGTTTTTTTCTGTTACTTGTGTCTATAATTACTTGCTGCTTCTCTTGATTGTAGGAGTGCTTACAGTAAGTTGGGCCTCTAGACGAAATAGGCTAAATTCTTTGGTTGACTTTTCTGGGTTTTAGAGCTTTTAATTAAAACCTTCATTCTATGGCTACTATTTCTTTGTGTACTACGTGTGTGTGTGTGTGTGTGTGTGGTTAAAACCTTTTCGGGACCGTTCCATTCTTGTGCAGGTTAGGTTATTGAAGGTACAAATGGATAATTTCCTAGGAGGTTTTACAGAGGACTCTACAACCTTTAATCAGGATATTCAAAGATGTCCATTCTTAAGGAATATTAATGAGCCGACAAATTTCTCATTTTCCTCGTCCATGGCTTTCCCAGTACCTGTAAGTTTCTTCTTTCTATGAATTTATAATTTAATGCACTTGTTTTGTCAAAGATAAGAAACGAAAATATTAATCTACCCTCTAACAGTTTGTTTTACAAAATACAACATTGGTCAAGGTTCAACTATGGAAAACACATGGAAAATCAGATATGTATCAATGTTTCCATAATTATTGTTACCATATTCCAACGTAATAGGAATAATATTCTTCATGTTTATTTTTATAGTTATTTATAATACTACATAGATATAATTAGGTAGATATTAATTAGTTTTACAAAACTTGACACATGTAAATGTTAGTTTTACTTTTATACTAATTACCTCTTATCATTTAGCTTAGTTATTCTGGTGTACGTGATAGGCTACTTCAATTTCTGGCTAGTCTGACTTAATAGATGAATTATTGGGATGTTTTTGTTTAGTTATTCTCTTATTGCATACTTTACTTTTACCATTTAGCTCTAGAGTTCAGGTATTATATTTGCTTTTCATCTTACAATCTTCAATATAGGTGGTTGTTATGTCTTCCATGGAATTCTTGTAATTTAGTCTTCCATATAATTCTCATGTTTTTCTGAATTTTAGTTAATCTGATAGCTGTTCCTACTCTCTTGATTAGGTACGTGGAGCTAAAGGGCCAATTTTTGAAGATGGTCCCAATTTTGATATGGCATTTAGGCTTTTCCATGGACGAGATGGAGTTGTTCCACTCTCTGGAAGATCCATGCATCCAGGGAGCGTAGAACTCAAACCAGCCCCATCACAGTTCAATCCTTTAGCAGCGAAGGCAGCCACTATTAGCCTCTCATCCTTCGGACCTGGTGGTCCCTTCAGTTTTGGTTCATTTTCAGAGAAGTGGAAAAATCAGAAGAAGAAATTCGAGTCATCAAAGAAAGAGTCTTCTTCGCAGGTGATCAATTGTTAATCATCTATGGGTTATTACCATTGAGTACTTTAGCTGTGAGATGAAGAATGATGAAATTTTTATGCTGAGATTCCCGTTATTTGAATTGTTGAAAATTTAGGATGAATGCAATCCGTCCTTATCGTTATGTTCATTTTCAGGGTGGAAATTCACAGCATGAAGCAGTGGGCAATGAGTGGCTGCAAATGGGTAACTGCCCAATTGCAAAGTCATACCGTGCTGTTAGCAGTGTTATACCGCTTGTTGCAAAAGCTCTTCAGCCCCCACCAGGCATGAAATTTAGATGCCCACCAGCAGTAGTTGCAGCAAGAGCAGCTTTAGCAAAGACTGCATTTGCAAAGAATCTCCGTCCCCAACCGTTGCCAGCAAAAGTCCTTGCAATCGGTCTTCTTGGCATGGCAGCAAATGTACCTCTAGGAATATGGAGAGAACATACCGAAAAATTCTCACCCTCTTGGTTTGCTGCCGTTCATGCAGCTGTTCCATTTATAGCTATGCTAAGGAAATCTATCTTAATGCCTAAATCAGCCATGGCATTTACCATTGCAGCGTCAGTTTTAGGGCAGGTTATCGGCTCAAGGGCAGAGCGACTTCGACTCAAGGCAGTGGCTTCGAAAAAACTAACCCTACAAGATTCTCTCACGGAAGCTACCCTTTTGCCGGTGGTTAACATGAAGAATGGTCATTGTGGCGACATAGAAAGCTGGAATCCAGTTACCACTCTTCAAGTAGCAGGTCCAGCTTCACCAAATAAGGTGCCGTGCTGATCTCTTAATCATTTATTACGAGTGTTTTGCTCTGTATCCTAATGAGTGTAATTCTTCGATTATACACCAGTTTGTTCATTTGTTTGGAAGCGTTTTGACAATTCAAAATATAAAATGATGAAATAAAAAGTCTCTCCGTGTGTGTGAACTAAGTCTTGGTGGGGCATTTGTGATAAATTCAATTCAATATAGTCGGCTAAAGCACTCGTTGTTTTAGTTGACCCAAGAAAATTGGGAAGTGTTTTTCCTTCAACCTTCCAATAGTAGATGAAGAAAATGCATGGCAAATAGGCCATAATTACTGTGTTGTATCCCTAATCACTTCATCTTTATTTTATCATGCCAGACCTATGTCTTAGTAAATATTAGTAAGGTCTTTAGGAAGGGCTTAGACAGTAAGTTTGTTAAGGCTTTTAGTTATAAATAGTGGGTGGATTAAGTGGAAGGGAGTGGAGAATTTTGTGAGATTTCATTTAAGAATTAGGAAGATAGTAGCCTTTTTGAAAGGTTATGGTATATTATAGTTTCTTCATTGGTATTACAATATAAATCTATCTTTTAGTGTTCTCTATTTATTCATTGTGTTTATGAGTTCTCTTGCTAGCAGATATCCTAACATGTCTTTAATAGTATGTCAAATTCACAAGCTTATTAAGCTTAGATTATATCAATATCTTGAGATTTTGCAAATGTATCATTTACACAATGCATTATATCTTATTTGGAAGACTTACCTAAATAAATCAATTTAGACTCTTTTGGGAGGATTGTTCATGCCTTTACGCGAACTATTCATTTTGTAAAAACTAATATTTGAAGAAGTATATATACATTTAAGAATTAATATATGAAAGATTTTAAAAAATAACCCTAACTTTAGTTGGCTCAAATCATAAGCTTTAGGAGGTTGAATGAAATTTGATGGATGATGTAAATTGGTAAACTTATGAGAGTTTAGAAAAATTGACACCATCGTAAAGTTTTAAGGGTATAAATTGATAGTTGCCTCTGATTTTATTGTTGATAAATAAATTTATATACAAATTTAAGAATTGTACGCACCTGGATCACCTCAAGTGTTATAAGACTGAATAGAATAAAAACAATGACAATTAAATCAAATAAAGAACTAGAAATATTAAGCAAAATTCATAAAATCATAAATTCAAACATCCTGCTAGATTCTAATGGGTGAAAATTTTGAAACTCTAGGAAGATGACTGTTATGCTCCAATCATCTCAAATGGTAGAATCTTGAATAGAAATGTCTTCCATTGGACTACGTAGGTATCAATCATTTTGCAAGATACACGAGATGAGTTCTCGGAGAAGTTGAAAGTTTTGACGAGTGGCAACCCCCAAGAGAATTCTCATGTTGCTCAAAAATCCGGTGCTATCTTCTTTGCAATGAAAGGTGCCAGCGCAAGCACATTGTTCCCACAAATGAGCAGCTTTATATCGAAAAATGCCGCTTACACTCTCGGAATTATCAATTTAAACTCTAAAGGTTATTTCTACGAAGATTGACAATTATATTTTATTTGGATAAGCATTATGTGAAACTACTAATTTTATGTCACGAAAAGTTGTCCATACATCAAATCTAAAGGTATATTTTGTCAATACAACATTTGAAGAAGTTACCTATGGAATGTAGGATTGGTCAGGGTTGGTTTTCAAAGGTAATTTTAATAAAGAGTTTATTTCTAAAAATTTTAGAGTGTAATTGATACAATTATAAATCTCATACCATATTTTTAAAAAGAAAACAAAAATATTGGAAAGAAAAAAGCTCATAGTTACTAGAAACATATGAGTGTTTTATACCTGCTCTTTGAGACGTTGAGTCACTCATGATTCAAAAGACTCAGCGGGTGAAGAACGCACGTCCGGCTCCAAAATTTTTACCTTGGTTTGCAAATTGAGTATCTAGCAAATGAAATATTTGTTCGTCAATCAACTTATACATAAAAGGTTTTGAAAATATTTTATATGGATAAAGCACATTCATTGTACATCTCAACGCAAGTTAGTTCACTATATGTGAAAAAGATATATTTCGATCTAAAAATAATAATGAATAACTTCTTGATCCAGAAGTACCATATCTTAGTATAATTTGTGCACTTTTGTATTTTGCTAATATAATACCAAATATTGTATTTTCAGTAAATTTATTAGCTAGATACAGTTCATCTCCAACAAAAGGGGATTGAAATGAAATTAAACATATACTTCGTTACCTCCTAAGAACAATTGATAAGAGATAATTTTATTCAAATAAATCAAATGTTAATCTAATTAGTTTTGCAGATTCTAGATATTTATCTGATCCACATAAAACTATATCTCATCCAAGTTACCTATTCACATGTGGAGGATTCGTTGTATCTTGGCGATCAGTAAAGCAAACCATAACAACCACCTCCTCAAATCATACCAAAATTCTTGCTAGGCTAGTCGAGAATGTATATGGTTAAGATTGATGACCCAACACATTTGAGAATCTTGTGGTTTGTTTTTTAGTAAACTCTCTTCAACAATATTATACGAAGACAACACAACATGTATAACTCAAATAAAAAGAGGTTATATTAAAGGTGATAGAACAAAGCACATCTCACCAAAACTTTTCTATACTCATAATCTTGAAGAAAATAGCGACATCACATTACAACAAATTTGTTCAAAGGATAATTTAGTAGACTTATTTACAAAATCACTACCTACTGCAACTTTTGAAAAATTGGTGCACAATGGAACGCAGTGACTTAAAAGATCTAAGTGATGTTACCATGAGGGGAGTAAATTTCATTTTTGTAAGTATATATGAAATATTTACTCTTTTTTCTTTATTATGATTTTTTTTTTTTCATTGGATTTTTTCCTAGTAAGGTTTTAACGAGACATATTTCATATATGTAACGAACATCTAAAGAAAAATATTATAAATACTATTAAAATAGGTAGATGCTCATTAATGTGCATAGCCACATGTCAAGCAAACATTATTATTAGTGTCCACCAAGTGTAAAGCAAACATAGCCTTTCTTAGTGGCTATGTAATCCACCTCCTACTTATCAAGTTTCCTATATGAAGTCTATCAGCGATACAAGTTTATATTTGTAAAGTTTTACTATATTTACAATTTTTTTAAAATGTTGTTATATGTGTAATTATTATTGCTAAAATAGTCATTTATGCAATTGTTAAGATTTACTAAATTTAATATAAACGGATATATCTAAATGTATATATAAAGAATTTAATCAAGCCATTGTTGAAAGTAATTTTCCCTCTTACTCTTCTCTTCAAGACCAAACGCTACTTCCCGCTCGTGATTCTGCACTGAATTCCTACATTTCAATTACCATTGAGGCCTTGAATCCATTGCTTTCTAAATTCCTTTCTCAATTTTCTCATCGAAGATCAATCCCTATCATGCTCCTCGGAAGGTCCTTTCAAGTTATCGGAATTCCATGGCCCGATCTCAACGACGGATTGTTCTACAACGATGTCGTTAAACCCCCCGACTCCGGTTCGTTTTCTTTCAATTCAACTTCCACTTCCCCCCCTCCTAGAAATTTCAATTTCATCTTTCACGATTTCTTCTTCTTTGCGTGATTATATATTTCCAGGGAAGTCTTTGATCCACTTCTATTCTTGGAAATATAAGAGTTCGGCTCCACTGGAGGGGTAAGTTCTACTAAAACTCTATCTAGTTTATCGGAATATCTTGTGTTTCATATCTCTTACTCTTAGGTTATTGCTGATCATTAATGTAGCTTGTTTTGCATCTATTACTTTGCAGCTGGTTGCAGCGAATTAAGAACGAACAGGTACGGTGGTCTTTAATTTAGGCAGTTGAGGACATATGTGAAAGAGGTATTTCATTGTTATTTATGCTTGAAGTATTTTGAAACAAAATCAATTTGGTAAGTGTAGATTACAATCGATGGTGAGGTTATCACAGATCCAGAAACTATTCTCAGGTTCTTTACTTTGATTCCTTTGCTACAGATTTTATTGGCATGTTTAAAAGTTTCCATCATACCATTAATTGTTTTCAAATATTACAAATCTGTAGAATTGGTTCTGATTTGGTTTATCGTCGACTTCCATGGAAAGAACCGGATACCCCTTATTTACTCGAGATTCTTTACGAAGACAATGAAATGGTAAATGCATTATAGCTGGTTCTTTCTTTTTTGTTGTAATCTGTGTTATTGGTTGCTTCGAGTTTCCATGAAGTCTTAAAGTACCTTCTATTCTTCAGATTGCATTAAATAAACCGTCTGGCTTGCAAGTGTTACCTGGTGGTGTTTTTCAGCAACGGACAGTTTTGACACAGCTTCAGTGGTGGTCAAGTAAGCAGAGTTTCTCCGTCTCAGAAGAGTTGCACCCTGTTCCTGTTCATCGTTTAGGAAGGGGGACTTCAGGTTAGATTGCATAAACCCAATGGTGAACAAGATCATCCTTTATACGTGGAAGCTTTATTATTATTTACTATCTTTGTCGGATATCTGAGTACTTGTCAGCCTATGCCAAAGTCAAACGAAGATTGTATGCGATAGCATTATATGCACAAGGCATTAGCACTTTGTGTTGGAATGAAACAACGAGCTGATACTGCGTGGGATGTTGAAATGTGGAATTAGTCATGAGATTTAGGGTGCTTCTTTCAACTATAGATGTCACCTTTTTCCTACTTGGTGTGCTGTTCCGTAAGAATTTCTCTAGCACCCTAAATAGAGGATAGAAACACCATCAGTTCATTTATCAACATTAGGTATCCTTGAAGAATTCTGTATTGCTACCACATTTCTTGGTTTAAATGAAGCACTATTTCTCTAGGTTGTTGTGGAAGTTCATATTGCCGAAATTAATGCCAGAGAGATATTTCACTGTGTCTAGTACTCTCAGTTTGATAAATACCCAAAGTTGTTACGCTAATCATGTATGGTCCTTTTACAAGATACCATTTACTTTTGGCCATGGACTATTGTCAACTTTTTGGTAAATGGATTATTTTTCCTCACTTTCATGATACACTAATCAAATATGTTGAAAATGTACTTCAATTTGGTCTTTAAAATGCTTCATTATTCCCTGCTTATTTCTATTTACAAATCCCTCAGGAATATTATTATGTGCAAAAACAAAGCTCGCCAGAACACAGTTTGCTGCATATTTTGCTGAGGGAACATCTTCCGTTAGAAGAAACAGGTTTAGGAACATACCTTTAGTACATTTCTCGCCTTGTCTCTGCATGTGGATTTTATATATGCAGAGAATGATAGTTTGTTTGTATTTCCTATAAGCTGATAAGCTTTTGTCTCCTACCATCTTTCAGTGGCTTTCCTAGTTCGTAATCTTCTTGATGGTAAAATTTAACTTTTACCATTGTGGAAATTGTGAAAATTTACTTTGTTGTTCCACTACTTAGAGTTTTATTCTTATGATAGCTAGAGTTACATAATTCAATGATAAGTTCTTGGTATTGTGCTACTTCTACTTTATTCTACATTATAATATGAAGATTTTTCTGCCAATGGACATAACTCAACTGGTTAAGTCATGTACCCTTGAGTCCTTTACTAAAAGGTCAAATATTGAAAAAAAAGCATGAAGATTCTTCTCAAACATATGTTAGGTGCACGTGCACCAATCGGGCTGAAGAAGGTTCTGGTTCTGGATTTATGATGTCTACCATATTGCTAGGTTTCTGAATAATGATTTTGGACCACTAGTTTTGCAAATCTAGAAAGATAAATACATGTGAATTCTGTCTGGTAATCAAATAATTGGGCTGTCCGTGTGAGTATTTCATTAATTTTAGTTTCTTTTTTCTTTGTCAAATAAAGAAAACAAGAATGAATAAATAATATGTGGACGAGGCTGAAGACGAAGCAATCACAGGTTATGGGCATACGTGGATTCGGTCAAAGAATTTAAGGAAACTGCATCGTCATCTAGGCTAGTACCGGAAACTCTACATTGATAGGAGGAAAATCTTTTGTGTATATATTATATACATTAAGTTACCAGAATTGATAATTTTTCACCTCATCTGCACCCAAGTTACTGGTTTTCAGCTGTACTCTCTAGCAAAATATAAATCACCATCAGCCAAAATGACAGACATTAGAAACATCTGAATGTGTAATGTCTTCTTTTTTTTTTTGGTAAAATGTAAGGGTTGAATGTAATTTAGTTGTTAACTGGGATAGCTCTTGTTTTTAAGGACATTTTGTCTTATATTTGTATCTGTGATTGATTTCCACCATATTATTAATGTTTGAACCCGACTTAGAAACAGCACTATGGAGGAAGGTACAAAAAGGAAAATTTCAAAAATATATCGTGCGCTTGTGACTGGAATAATTCATGATGATGAGGTATATATATATTGATACTTCTCATATAACTTCTTGTGGTTATAGTCTTGTAGCATTTTCATTTCATCCTTAGAATTTTTCTACTGTTCCCATTCTTGTAAACGGTACTGAGCTAGTAATATTAATTCTAAAATGTTATATGTTAGATGATAATTGTTTGACAATCTATTAGCAAAGGTCGTTTGTTCTGAAATAACATAAAGGTGACGTTGAAAACTCTAAACATAGTTGAAATTTTAAATTTGTTGCAAATAGTTGCAGCGCTTTCTCCCTGAGTTAGTGTGCAGAATAATAGAGGGTTTGGTCTAATAAGTGGTCATTATATCACCGTAAATTGAAGAGTTTTGTTCCTGTTCTTTCTTGCTTCATATATATATGATTGAGAATTCTTTTTACAGGTGAGCGTTGACCAGCCAATTGGAAGGATGCAATATCCTGGGGTTGCGCAGGGCCTGTATGTTGCCACTCCCTCAGGTTTTTGGTTGCATTTTATATGTTGATTCTTGAGGACTGTTGCTACCATAAATTGTACCATATAGGGAAAGCATAAACGATAAATCTCAAAGTTTTTGGCTAAGAAAGAGGAGTGCCATAATTTATGGAGTTCTTGATAAATTTAGATGTTCATCACGTTATTGTACTGTTCATGTTTATTTCCATTGTGTATCTGACCGTTTCTTCAATATTTATTAGCTTCAATACTCAATCACATATGCTTTTTTGAATTAATAACTTGAGCAGGGAAACCAGCTTGCAGTAAAGTCAATGTTCTTGAGAGAGATGAACAAAGCAAACACACATTGGTCCAGGTATCCCATTTTGTTGCACATTCTGCTTGTACTTCAAAACTACGAATTCTTTTTCTGCTGTACTGAGATTTACTGCCAAGCTTTCAATTCTTCACTTTGTTTTTATAAATTAGTTAAGATCGATTGAGATGGCATTCATTAATTTTGCAAGTCATTTAAATAAACTTTGCATCTGGTCTAATAGTGAAAAATCTTCTGAAAAGGAGAATGAATAGTGTGATGTACTACAGTTTAAAGACTTTAAGTTACGTCGTACATTTACAGGTAGAAATTCAGTCTGGACGGCCCCACCAAATCCGTATCCACCTTTCTTCAATTGGACATCCTCTATTAGGTAATGCTGTTAAAAGTAATTCATTCATTCATCAACTTCTAAATCTTTTTAAGTTCTCAACTTCATTATGAATGTGTTGAAAATTCTTTGCTAAAGTTTTCTTTCTTTTTCTTTTTCTTTTTTTTTGGTAGGTGATCCTCTCTATGTTGCTGGCGGGCAACCAAACTGCCTTCATTCTGAGGTAGTAAATCAGAGTTTTGCAGAAGACGGGTATGAATTTGGTGTTTTGTTTAATTTCATTCTTTATATTCTTGTCAGCATAAAACATTTTTTTTCTTTCTTAAAAAGTATCCTAAAACAACCTAGGAGGGGGATTTGAACCCAAGACCTCTTGTTTTCGGATATATACATACAAATGCTAGTTGAACTAAACTCATATTGACCAACATAAAACATTTAGTTCAAGTAACTATTGCGATTTGCATCTTTCTTTAGATAATACATGAATTTAATTCTTAACCCAAATTCATTATTTCAAAATTAACTTGGTTTTTGGAAACATTGATAAAATAACAAAACAAGAAATTTAGAAGTGGAAGAAATGTAAGCTAGTTTTAAACAAAAAAACAATCAAATGATTATCAAACAAAAGATCATTGTTCTTTTTGTTTAGAGTGAATCATAAAATGCAAGACTATATTTTGTTTGATAAATTGATGGAAAGGTTACAATACTAATTACAAGATATAGATAGAAAAGAACCACTCATATGAACTCCCCAAAATTAACACTATGAGGGGAAATGTCTGGAATGTTATGCACGGTGTAGATTGTAGAATAGTTAACCCATTTCATGGGTTTATAGTCCCGTTCTAACTAAAGCTTATGTCTTTTCCTTTTTTCCAACAAAATCGTGTATATATATTTATATTATGATGTGCAGAGGTTACGAAAGGCCTACGAAACCTGTGCCTGGAGATTGTGGCTACTACTTGCACGCGCATCAGTTGATTCTCTATCACCCAAAAACAAATGAGGTATGTTCTGAGATATTTGGGTCGTTAAGGATTTATTCGTGTGATAGGAACTCGTAATCATGTGAATTATGTGTGCATTCTTCTTCTTCTTTTCTTAATTCTTTCTTTCTGTGTATTAACTAAAGAAAGTACAAGGGTTTTCTTGTGTTGTTGAAGGTTGTGAAGATCATCGCACCACTTCCTCCGATCCTTCGCACACGTATTGAGGCTGAAGATGTCCACGAGTGAAAGTGGGTGGATAGATGTTTGCGTGGATGTCCCGAAGATTAGTTCTATTCCCTTTTCATATACTACTACTTCATTACTTTTTTTCTTAATTTTTAATCGCCACATGAAAATACTTACGTGTTTTCTCAAAAACTGCTATACGTTGGTAGGAGGTGACTGAAAACACAATAACAAAATCTCTTTTATAAAAAGTTAAAGTAATTGAAACTTGTTTCGACCTTTAGAAAGGCGAGAAAGGTTCAATTTAAACAAAGCAAGAGAGGGGTTTTATCAAACCATCTTATCATCTATGAACTAATTAAGTTCTAAGTTACTGACTAAATTTATAATAACAAAAATTCTATGGACATTTCTACAGAAATGTGTCCTTCAAATGTAACGTGTTAACTCTGCAATGGGCAACTGATTGAATATAATTTTTTTTTTTTGTTTTGTTTTCCTAGAAGACGGCAATAAGAGCCGTCAAATTCTGCTATTGATTAATCAACATGAAAGAAACTATGATACATGGGGGGTTGCAGCAAAAACAAAGAATTTGCTGCTGAGAAAGCCTCTCTCTCTATTGAAATGGCTCTCTCTGAAGCATTATATATAATTTTATCTACTAACCAAACCTAAGTTCTCTCTCATATTCTATTATGACCCACCACCACCACCGCCCTCATTACAACAACTCTCTTCCACATTCATTTCTCCAACTACTTCCTCCTTCCTACTATTATTTACCTCCCTCTTCTGGGTTTCCTTGTTTGAGTTTGATGTCTCTTCCTTGCAACCAGATGGTGACTGCTCGGTCGGGGAGGAGGCTGGCTTAGAGAGATGATTGAATGTAGGATATCTGGATAATAGGGTGGTGGGATCAGGCAATGACAAAAGCCCAGTGCGTATTTGGTTGCCATCCCAAATTCCATAACTTCTTGAGGGAGTATTCTCCTCTTGGCCTGGAGAGTTCTTACAATTGAACTTGGCTGTACTTAGATTCCCATGGCTGTTTACTTTCAATCTACGCTTGAACTTGTGGTGAGGCTCGGTCGTCTTGATTCCGTTCTCACTGGATCCAGATTTTGAACTCGGCACAAATGAGGAATGTGTAAGAATTTGACCAAATAATTTTATGTCGCCATTTCTAGACGATTGCTCAGAATCAGACAAACTACGTGAATGCACTCTCACATGATGACGCCCTTGTTCCTCCTTAGCCGATGATGTTATGTGAGAGTTTGAGGGTATTGAAGGGCAATCTGTTGCATGGGAATCAGCTTTATCACCTCGAGCTGTGCTAGCATCGACATTTCCTCTCTTGGTTTCAGTATCTGAAACATTTCCAACTGATGTTGCAACCAAAACAGAAATGTCTTGTTCTTTTGCAGTTTCATCAGATATGACTACATGTTGCTGCTCATGTATCAAACCATTCTTATCATTGGCAGAATTCACTGACTGGCAGTCGTCATCAAAACCCGATTGAGAGCCATCCTTCCTAGTACATTCATCATCTGACACCATAGCATCCACAGCAGCATTACTACAAGTCTTTGAGGATGGATTGACTTCCTGATGGGTAGATTGCAGATTCATGGATTCCGATTCACCACCACTTATACTCATTACAGCCTTTGGCAAGTCATCAACCACCCGCGAGCCAACCATTTCACAAGGAAAGGCATCTTTGGTATCTACACCTCCTTCACCATTGCTTCTATCAGCATCATGCCCATTTCCATTATCTGGCATTTTCTTTGCAGAACATATTAAATCCAACCCGAGGCACTTCCGTGCTTTGCTAAAGAAGACCTTGCATTGGTCCGTGGATTTTGATCCTACATGGGTAGAGATCACAGAGAAATTCTTCCCATAAACTGACACCGCTTCTATGAAAAGAGACTTCTCCCCATCCGTCCAATAGGAAGGACCCATTTCTCCACAACTCTCGTCAGAAAAAATCTCATTGTCAACATACCGTGGAACATTGGTTGTCATACGCTGTCTTAATACGGTAGTAACACCCTTTTTGCACTTCAAATCCTGAGAACTGTCTCCTCGGTTGAAATTACTAGTGACACACGAACCCATGGCTTCTGAAGAAAGAGAACCACATATACCAGCCAAAACATCAGCCGCCACCTTTTCTCTTTCATTTCCAAAACCATTAAGACCTTTGGCCCTTTCTGATAGACCATCATCGAATTGAGTTATGTGATATGAAGTTCTTCCACCAGACCTGCTGCTGGAATACTTATGAGCACGGGCAGTCATCGTTGAGGCGGCACCCAACATGTCAAGAGAAGCGGCATTCGTTTCTGGATTCCATTTCTTCCCTGTTGTCATCAAATAGTTACTAGTGGAGGACTTCACTTTCTTCCCAAACTCCAGCTTCTTTGTTTTCTCAAAGCAATCAGACTTGTGGTTTTTGTAGTAGAACTCGACACAGTCTGCTGTTGTTTTATGATCAAGAAAGGATGCAATTTTCCCAAAATCTTTCCCAAAACATTCCAACTTCTCCATAAAAACATCTTTCTCTTCTGAGGTCCATGGATTAATCATTGCCCTTTCCTTCTCAACTGCACAAGGGTTCTCAACTAATCCGTTGTTAGAGATGAACCTTGAGCCCATCTTATCCTTCTGGTCCAGAACTAATGCGGGCATCTTCAATGTCCTCCGGTACTGCTTAATCTGGGGAGTAGAAAGCTGCATGCTCACATGCTTAAGTATCTCTGTGCTAGAAACGGGGTTCAGATTTCCTGCTGCAAGTCAAGTTTTAAAATTCAAAATGATTATATCAATTGTATCACATTAGGAGATTCTTCTCCAAAGACGTACACCTTCCTGATTTAAAGAGGAAAAATATTTACATGAAGGTAAAGTGATGATGAAAATGAAAAGGGGAAAATCCTCAAACGAATATCACAATATCACAATAGCAAACGTGAAAAATGAAAAAAAAAAAAAAAAAATGACTAAAGAGGTTGCTACCTAAAACGAGAGTTCGAATGAGACGTAATATTTCTAGAAAAAAACTGTCATCACTAAGGCTCTTAATTTAAATAAAAAGAAATAGAAACAATTGCTTTCAAACAATACAAAGGGCCAAGAAAAAAACAAGCCCACCAAAATCTCCCACCAAAGAAAGGGGGTTGGCTCCTATGGATGATTTGATTGATGTTTTCTTAAAAAAACTAAACTTATGAATATTACTTCTACCCATTAATTTCTTACTTTTTAGGACCATTTGTAAAAACTGTCTTGAAAACTTAAAAAACAAGTTCTTAGGAACTTGTTTCTGCTTCTGGAATTTGGCAAAGAATTCAAGTGTTCAATTAAGATGAAAATCATAACAAAGAGATTGTAAGGAAACAAACATAGTTTTCAAAAACCAAACAATCAGACAGGGCCCTAAATTATTATAAGGCGGCACACCTTCCTCTCCCTTCCAAATAAGTAGTCATTTCCCATACAAAAAAGAACGTGCAGTCAACTTATTTAACATCACAGTGCCGATTCACAGTACCTCAAGACAATAAACTTAATTGGTAAATCAAGTTCAGTATTTAAAAACTAAAACATGAGGAATGATGCGGATGGTCAACACTAAGATTGGTCAGGTGGAAGAAATTTCACCAAACTACCCAAGCACTTCAAATAGGGTGATACTTGGGTAGAGAAGCCAAAATTAACACACGTACATTTAGTTTAAGAATTAAAATATAAGTTAAGCTTGAGATATGCAAACTAATACCCATGACTCAGAGAAGTTAGAGGACCAAATAGCATAGAATGGAAAGCAGATACAAAACTTGAGGCAAATTAAGTTATTAACGTGGATATAAGAAGAGGCAAGTTTAGAGCAAAACCTGTTTAAAACATTCTTGAACTTAAGGACATAGATTAGAAGTTTCCTTACCTGGTGAAGGCATACGGTATCGAATGGAAGATCGGTTCTTCTGATAGCCACTGTAATTTGTCCACAAACTCAACTGATGTTTTTTCTGAGATTTAGCTCGTAGCTTCCTTACAGGAGGCACATGCAAATTCTCCTTCCACAAAGACTGGTAGGCTTTAAACTTAAGGGTAATTACTCTCTCCTTAAATCTTAGTAACCGTTTCCTCTTTGCAAATCTCTCTTTCACTAAACATTGATTCTGTGAGCAGGCATTTGTACTCCAAATATCAATCTTACGTTCATTGGTAGGCAACATCCCGATTAAAGCTTCAGAAGCCTTACATGCAGATTCTTTATTGGATGCCAGAATTAAATCAGACACACTATCTCCTCCCTCAGCACATTCATACATATCATTAGCAACAGGATGTACTGTGACACCTTCACTCTTTATAGGCACGCTATTGTCTATATAGGCTGCAATATTTTCTTTCACACTGCAACCATAAATTGTTAGCTTCTCTTTCATGACAGATTCCTTCACATCCAACCTCCCAGACCTATCCTTATCAGCATACACTTCTTCCAAGTCACTTGTAGAATGTGCCATCGTTTTTGAAATAGTATTTGCAGAAGTAACAACTGGCAGGGTAGCAACTGCATTAGCGACATTGTTTTGCTCTTCAAAGAATTTATCTCCCACCAGCAAAGAACTGGATGCCAACGTGAAAGAAAAGTAACCCTTACTTTCAGATTTCAATCCCTTCAGCTCATTTTCAAGTAAATCAATTTCAGACTCAGTTGTCTCCAACACTTTAGAAATTTGATTTTTATATATAAGCAGCTTACTCAAGGCAGTGGAATCCACTGAAATCGAATCATTAGATTGCAACAGTTGAATGAGTGGAGAACACAAATTAGCTATTGAAAAATTATCCAACTTCTCTACAGTGGACGTTCCCTCATATTGATTCTGAAAACAAGAGCCAGGTGAACCATGAAAGTTACTGACATCATTATCACTCGATGCCTTTCCAAATGATTTTTCATCCCCACCTACACATGAAACACAGATGCAGAAGTTTGATTTCAGTAAAATACAGCACATTTCACCTAATAGCAAGAAAGACAACAATCTGGAGTGATCAAAAGACACGACAGTATTTAGAAGCAACAAATTTTCTAAATGAAACCCTTCAATTTATGATACCCTCCAAAACTACTCACGGGCGTAAGATGTATACCATTGTAATGGATATCAGAAATTTCATCCATCAAATCACTGTTGACCTAGCCCCTTTCGATATATATATATCCACCAAGAACCTCCTACTTCTGATATGCCTACTAATCCATCCCTCTTTGTAGTAAATAATATAACAACTTTCATTGAGGAAACAAATGAAAGAATACAAGAACCAAAACAACCAAGCCCGCAAAAGGAAACCAACTAGAGAAAGGGCCTCCAACCATACAAAATAGTCTTAAAGAATAATTACAAAAGATCTTTGAAATCAAAGCCAAAAGGAAAAAATAAAATCTAACGAGGGGCCACATATCACTAGGATTTTCTCTGACCCTCCAATCACAATTCTTATTTATGCTCAACCATCCTGTTAAAAGAATGCTCTACCATCAAATTATTGTTTACCTTTCTTGTGATCTTGTCAACTATCAAATTATTATCTAAAAATCTTGTACTACTGGTTTTACCTATCTTCAACACATACCTAATTTTTTCAAACATGCTTAATACTATTTACTCTTTTGTTGATCTGCCCTTCATAGTTTAGTTTATTAGCATCTTCTTACTCATTGATCCCCTTCACCACCACAAGGAAATTTTTTTCTTTTAAGCTGACATAACCCTTATATGGCATTCCCACGTCTACAAAAGATGAGAACTTTAAGAACCCTCTCCTCCTCCTAGAGTCTGCTGGTACAATGAATGTTTTTCCCGCCCCCCTCCAGGACTCACTTACCCTTCCCCACTGTTGCTTTTGATCCCCTAGATTCCATGTTCTGGTTCTTGAAGTTAACATGAAGACAATCGTGTTTTCTTACTCATTATTGCCTCCTATGCCACAATAATAGGTTGAGTTCATTAAATTATAGCATGTAGTTACTGATTAGTGATTACCGTGTTTTCTTTTCTAAAATTTGTAGCTTCTTATGGCAATGGAAATATTTAAAGCATTTGATAATTAGAGAATTTCTTTTGTAATTTTTGTTAACTCTGATTGAGACTATTTTGCATTCGATATAAATCTATATATAATCATTAATATCTTCTTCTACTGGCATAAGTTGAATGCATGAAAATTTGAGATATTATCACTTGATAAACACCATACGAAGTGAAAATTTGCCCCACCATAAGAAAAGCAAAAAAGAGCTGCGTACCTGGAGGGGAACCACTAATGACAGAAGAAGGGGTGGCAGGTGAGGTACAATCAGCAAATCCTGAGCCTCGGGGGCCTTTTTCAATCAAGCTAGAATTCAGAGAATGAGTAGATTCTGCAGTAATATTTGTGAAGGCAGTGCTGCCATCAGGAACTTCGACCTTTTTTTTCTCATACTTGGCAAGTCCCTCACCCCATCCTAGCCGCGGCTTCTTCCTGGCACTTGCGTCATCATAAGGGAGAGAAGACATGGCACACTCAGCATGGTCGGCTGAAGGAGAAAAATTTTGTGATGCATTTTTCGACACAGTCTCAGACTTTCTATCATTAGAATCTAGAGCTTCAATGCTCTTTTTGCTACTGGAGTGGCCCGATGTTGATGTTCGTGAAGACAAGCCACCAGAACGTGTCCATTTAAGAGGCTTCCACCCTGAGGAACTCACTGAATACTCCCGATCACGTCTCTGGTTTGTGCCTAACCCATTGACATCATCGACCTTATCATGCTGGCCTTTTACCTTTTCTCTCGGGTTTACAAAGTCAGAATGAGAATGAGAGGGATATATCAGCATATCATGAACTGACCTCTGATCATAATTTAGATCATGCTGCATTCTACCACCATTGTTTGTAGACCCATTACTTGTTGCCCAAGAATGGCCTTTCCAATCTCTTTGACTAAAAGATCTGCTTTCCCTACCGTTCCTAGCATACTTCCCATCGCCATGTGAAACAGATGGCCGGCTACTGACGTTCTCAAGCATCTTGTTATTGAATGACATGGAAGGCCCATAACCGTGACCATATTCCTCAGAGAACACATGCCAACCCCCCTGCCTACCATGACCTTCAGAAATATTTCAAAAAAGAAAAGGAAAATGGAAAAGAAAACACAATCAATACAAGCAAAGGATCTAACATGGGGCAAAATTTGAAAGAAAATAATCCGAGCAATTTCTGTAGCAAAACTAAGATTTCTAGTTGGGACGAATCCAGGCGATAAACCTCAGATCTAACCACCAATACTTTATAAAATCATGAATATATAACAAACCCTTGGTTCAACTAGATCTATCAGAAAGAGAGGATCCAGAATTTAATTAATGAACAGAAGAAAAACTTTTCTTGGGTTTCAATTAAGCAAAACAATAGTAGTATATGCTCGGAACTACGAGTCTCCATAAAGAACTCAACAGGGGAAGAGATGTAGAAATCTTTTGATTCTATAAAACCTAAATAATTCAAAAAGAAATCAGAAATGAATGAATTGCTCACCTGGAGGTCTCCGAAAATCACCTGATCCCCACCTACTAAACTCACGGGATCCGTGACTGGATGAATCTCTCCATCTGGGTAAAGGTCCGAGGAACTCTGACCTCTCGTGTTTCCTCTCCTTGAAGAAGTCCTTCCGATCCCAGGGCAAAGGTTCAGGCGGCATGAAAATGAGGCCAATAGCATGGGCACCCTCAAAGAACAACCGTTTTCAACGCACAGCACGAGGAGCGCCCCAAATAGCACCGCCGGAAATCAATTCAACTACTTTCGCAACCATGTCAAGCAAGAATCCTCAGTAACAAAACTTTCATATCCTGCCAAAGGAATTGCCAAAGAGAAAACCAAAAACAAAATCAACTCAACACAATCATATCGATCGGTTCTGCCTCCTTTCACTGGACGTCTAAGAACGAAAAAACGCCGATATGTAGCAGCCACACCACACGGGTAACTGCAGACCAAATCTTGAAGAAAAACCACCAAAACGAGGAAGAAAAAACAGAAGGAAAAGCTATACAGGCGTACGTGATGAATAGAGACTGAAACGGGTTTGAAATTGAAAGGGTTTAGAACCAGAAGGAACCGACAATGGCGATTGAAAGGCTCTACGACATCACATGCAAAACCTCAATCTAAGTTAGAGTTCGCAATCTCCGCCCTTCGTATCTCCTCAGCGACCTTCAATCTCTAAACTCTCTCTCTCTCTCTCTCTTCCTCTGATGGCGGACGGAAAATTTTGCCTCCGGAGCGAGAAAGTGAGAATTTGAGCCGATAAGGGATGAAAGAGAACCCTGACAGAGAAGAGAAAGAGGGAGAGATTGGTTCTCCGGATCTCAATTAAACTCTCAACCCTATTCAATATTTTTCTCTTCGCGTCCGCTTTTTTTCTTATTTCTCTTTTACTCCCTCTTCTTTTGTTAATATCATTTTCGTCCATTTCTTCCCTCGGTTGGTTCCATTAGATTTCAGGACTTTTTTTTTTATCAAACTCAATTATTTCAATAGCCTTTTATTTTTTAAAATGAACTAAATTCAACTTCACCATGAAATCTTATTTTGGTTGGGTTTAGTTGATAAGTAAAATGTTAATACATACCCATCTAATTTAATTACTTTTCCATATTGAATTAAGATTAATATCAATTTATACAATGAATTTTTTACTTTTTAAAGCGTTAAAAAAATGTGTAACGTCCTAGACCTAGAAATTGAAATTTGAATCCCCAGTTAAAGTTCTTTCCACATACCAACATAAGTTTTGTCCCCACTCACATATATCTTAGAAAAATTTTCAGAAGATCACCCCACAAAGAATTGCTCGAAAGCCACTGAAAAGAAGTTCACCCAACATATAATTGCATAGAAATCACGAAAAAGAAATGTGCATCCTCTTGGTATAATCATTAACTTAATTGTTTTAAGTCTTTCTTAACCTTACTTTCATGTCTTCAGAGTCCCTTTTCATTCAAATGTGATATCAATTCCTTGATGTTCCCCTCATAAACTTCATAACGTTACAAAACACATGAGTTTGGTTAGATTGATAAATTTTTCCAGACAGTTGGATTTTTTAAACACTTCTAAATAGCATAGTAGTTGTATCATTAACCTCAAAACGTAAAAGATTCAATTCTCCATAATACACTAATCTTACGAAACAAAAAGTTTTTGAAAAAGTCACAATAAACTAATAGTACAAGTTAAATTTAAGATTCATACAAAATGATCATTATATTTTAACCTTATTTTATAATTACTTTTAATTTATTTAGTCGGATACGTGCAACTTAATATATTTAAACTTAATCTCATACTTTCCATAAATCTTAAAATTAATCCTATTATTTATTGTTAACTTAAAAAAAAAAGTTAATCTAAAAATATTTCATTTTGTAGGTGAACTAAATATGTCCAATTAAAGGTTTCAAAACAACTTACCTATAAAATTAAATATTTTGGATGATAGTTTTTTTTTAACTGCATCTAAACAATGTTTAGATTGAAACATATACGAAAATATAAAATTATACGATTATTAGTTTGGAATTTAAATTGATTTAAACTCAAAAGTTTAAAATGATACAATTTTAATTTATAATTTAAATGAATATAAACAACAAAATTTAAAGATATAAAGTGATATTTGCCCTATACTATAAAAATTTAAATTATCCACGTCATTGTTTTCATGTGTTTTCTTTGCTCAATCTAATATCAACTGAATTATTAATTTGAGTCTAATTCAATATTAAGACATAAACTAAGATTTGTAAGACATTAATATTGAAAAAATATATGTTTAAATCATAAAAATAGATATTATTTCTTTCTCACCGTTCCTTCTTTCTTTAAACAAATAGATAAATGTAAACGATTGTATACCAACTAAATGTTGAAAAGAATCTAAACAAAATATACTGGAATCATTTTTTTTTTCTCTTTTCAATTCTTTTCTTTGCTTTCTTTTTTATTTTTTGAATCTTAATTCGGCCCCTCTTTGTGTCTTCTCTTTCATTATTTCTAAAATTTCGCCTGCTTTCAGAGCATAATTACGGAGCTGGGCCCATTGCGTTTCTTTGTGCAATTACTATATTACCCCTTCACTCTCAATTTAATCTGCGAGACTTAGCGTTTGTTGGTGCCGGTGAATATCGGCCGTTACGTCGCCGTTTTATGCTATTTCATAAAATTCTATATTTGTTTATTTAATTTCTCCTTCAACTGTGGCCAATCCAATTATGTGTCTTTAGTTTCAAAGATATCAATCAGTTTTTTCTTTTCCAGTAAAAGATATCAATCACTTTGAATTTGGAAAAGTGTTTGAATTTTAAAAAATTAAGAAATTTCATGTAATATAAACTATTTACAATATATGGCAAAAGGTTTTTTCAGCGACTTTTTCCTAGTTGAGTGCAGCTACTTCATCGTATCAACATTTATATCTACATATCATTTATGATGTCATGGTATAATACCAAAGACTAGTTTTTGAATGAATGAATATCTTGCCTTTCAAATATGAGAGGAGTTTATTTATTGAAGAAAAGTAATACAAGTTGGTTACTTTGTAATAACGAACTAAGTAGTTTTGAAAAATTATAAGAGTAAACTAGAAAACAGTAGGTGAGGAGTAGGATTAAGCTATTTGATTTACATCATTCCATCCCCAAGCAACAAACTCAATAGTCTAACAAACTGAGCAATGAGGCGTTGTTCATTTTCCATCAAATTAGTTCTTGTTCTCAGCTGGTGGAATTCTTTTATGTAATCAGCAACAATTATGGTTTCTTCTCGGTAATTTTGTTACTGATTATATAGAGTTTGTTCGTAGTTGGGTGGAAGAAATCAAGTCTTCATCAACTTCTTCATTTTCTCATCAGAAGCAATAGGTCTTTTTCTACTTGTCTTCCTATTGACTTTCGTTTTCTCTCCCACCGCGTTAAAGCTCCTACCTTCCATTTTAAAAGCTACTAGACGTACTTTCTTCGTCTCGGATGTGAAATTTCTATGTTTTTTTACCGTCGTAACTAGAACATCTATTTTCATTTTATATTTTGCTGGCTCCCTTCTTCTATAATCAACATGTGGTTGAAATCTTATATTATGATAATTTGTTGTCTTTTCTTACCGTTCATCATCAATAAAGCTCTAATCTTGAGGTTCATAGTAGTAATCTTGGATTCTTTGATGGGGTTCTTGGTAATCTTGGACATGTCTCCTCCTTTCTTGAACTTCGAACCTTCTTTCTTGATGATTTCGCCCAACTTTATGTAGTCCAGCCCCACGAATGCCTCACTGCCTTCAATCTTGAACGAATTTTGATGTTTTTGATGCATTATTTGAAGAGGTGCTAAGTTTTCAAGCTGTTGCAAAACTTCTTGAAGTGTAGCTTTAATTCTCTCAATAGAAACTTCCATAGGCAGCAAGCGTCACGAGGAGGTTCTTGGAAAGAGGACGAAGGTTTCATCCGCCTCTTGGTTTTGAGTAGGTTGCCCTGCTGCAGCCGATTGGTTTCACCGAATAACCATAGGTCTTAAGAGCTTATGGTGCTCTAATACCAATTGGTGTAATACCAAAGACTGTTTTTTGAATGAATGAATATCTCGCCTCTCAATGTGAGAGGAGGAATTTATTTATTAAGGAAAAGTAATACAAGTCTATTACTTTGTAAATAACTAAGTAGTTTTAACAAATTATAACAATAAGCTAAAACCAGTAGATAAGCAGTAGGTTTAGGCTATTTGATTTACATCATTACAATATATGGCAAAAAGTCTTTTCAACGACTCCTTCCTAGTTGAGTGCAGCTACTTCATGATATCAACATTTTTCATCTACAGATCATTATTGGCGACAACTTCTTCTGTATCATCAGTGATCCATCCATAAAGGTATTCTCTTCTTCTTTCACCTTCTTCTTTATCATTCTCATTGTTATCTTCTTTTTTTCTTCTACTTTTCTCTTTTTGGTATTTAGAATTGTTTTAGATCTTGCTTATTTAGTTGTCTCAATGATACTTTTCTTTCCCTTTCTTCTTTAATCAAAGTCAACAACTCAAATTTAGCTAATAGGCAATGAAATTAATGTGATTTTGGTGGGTTACAAGGTTCCTTGAATTGATGGATGAATTTGAATTTAGTGTATGTGATAGATTTCAATCACCGTCTATCAGTGATAGACATATATATATAATTTTGCAATTTACTTCTTGTAGATGTTCTTTGTTGTTTTCTATTTGTTTGTGTAAAGATGTACATGCAATTTGAAATGCTCTTTTCTTTACTTGTTGGTGTTTTTGTGTAAAAATGTTGGGATGTGAAAATCTCTCTATCACTGATAGACAGTGATATAACTCTACCTCTTTCTATCAGTTGTTTTTGTAAAGATGTAGGGATATGAAAATAGATATCTCTCTATTACGACGTGAAAATCTCTTTGTATATCACTAATATATAATGATATAACTCTATTGCTCTCTATCACTAATAGACGATGATAGTGCTCTATCACTTTCTATCAATTGTTTTTGTTGTGAAGATGCAAGATATCATTGATAGACAATGATAGAACTCTATCACTTTTTATTAGTTGTTTTTGTTGTAAAGATGTAGGAATGTGAAAATTTATCTATCATTGATAGATAGTGATAAACTCAATCGCTTTGATTTTTTGTGTGAAGATAATAGAGATTTGAAAATCTCTCTATTGATAGATAGTGACAGAACTTTATCATTTTCTATCGCTAATATACATATTTTGTCTATTAGTTTCTTATTCAATCTTTTTTTCCTTGTTTTACAATAATTTTTTACTATGGTTGATGTTTGTATAGTTGTTTTTTTTTTTTTTTTTTTTTTTTTGTGGTGAACAGTTGACTCATTACAATTTTCATGAGAACTATAGTGTTGCATTGAATGGTTTAGTTAGTTTGACATGGAGTGAAACTTAGTCGGATGTTTCTATAAATTTATCAGCATTACTGGATTTTGGTCAAACCAATATTCAAACTGAAAGTTAAATTAACATGCTGGCGAAAGAGAATCGAACTAAAACACTCTAAATTTCACGAATTTTGAGAATTAAGCATGTTAAGAAAAATTGGAGAAAATTAAAAAATTTAGAATACTTACCTTTGAAACTCAAAATTTTCCTTCAATTCTTAATGAACTTGGATGAAATGAAGCTGTGAATAATCACAAGAGTCTTTTCTAAGTTTATGAACACTTGATGATTTTCACTAAAATTCAACAAGTTCGCCATTTCAAAATTCAAATAACGTGAGGCCCCGATCGCATTATGTCTTACACGACAAGACTCATATGACAAGATTGGCCTATGCGATGAAACTGTTCAGTGTCGAGAAGTGTTTACTCGAGGAACTGTTATGTTTTGCAAGTTTACTACACCGGGAAGTAGTGGCATCATCTTCGCATAAGAAAGTCATGACTGATTTGACTTTATGACCCAATCAGACTTCAAGATAATGGAATGGTAGTGACATGTGTCGTTCTGACATTGGACCAATCTCACTTTCGAACAGAAGTAATCATTCTGACATGGGAAACTTCACTGGAGGGGCTTATAAATAGAGGATATCCAGGAACATTGAAGCTGTTTTTTTATTTACCCTAAGCTTACTTAAGAAAGAACTGAGAGGATTTCCAAGATTATTAGAGATCTGAAACAAGCGTAATCCGACAAGAGTTGCAAGGAAGTGTAAGAAAGCTCTTGACTGAGGAGCTAGGCGAAGAAGTTAACTAATTATGATTGTGAGTGGTTTTTCTTATAAAATATTTTTCAAAATATTAAAAGGGATTTCTAAATGTGCTTAAATCCTTGAATATATGAATTATGTTATTTTTCTTATGATTTATGATTTCTAAAATGCATGAAATTTATAAATAAAATTGGACTTGTTATGACTTGAATGATATGATGAGAATGTGAGTATTTGAGAAATGAATAAGACTTGATATAAATTGAAATAATATTTTGTACCTACGCGATGTGATGTTTCACACTTGTTGTGTGATTTGGTGTGGGATGTCCTTTGCTTGTGTAATTTGGAATAGAATGTTTCATACTTGCTGTGTGATCTGGTGTGAGATGTTTTTTGCTTGTTGTGTGATTTAGCATTGGAAGACACATTATGCATAATAGAATTAATGGAACTTGCTAAATGGGTTGAAACTACTCCTCATAGCTGCAACTTGACAAAAGAGTGTGGTAAACTGATAATTTGTAGAAATAAAAGTTATTATAGCCTCTTTTATTAGAATAATGAAGTCAAAATATAGAAGAAGTATGTCAAAATTCATAGTTTATATTGAAATTGCATAAATATTTAGAGATGGACATTACAAAAGTTGTCACGCCTGTTTCACCATGTTTACAGTGTCTTAACGCAAGATTAATAAAAAAGAATAAACAAGTGAATCACAAAGGATCTCGCACCAACACTACACGTTTCAGTTGACAAATAACCCTCTTAGGAGAGAAGACTGAAGTACAACAAAGGAAAGCGGTTCACTACAGACAAGAATGAGAGTTGAAGATGATGTGACTTGCAACAGACAACTTTTGGCGGACAGTGCTTACATGCTCAGAAGAATAAAAATTTCTCGCTGAAAGTTGCCTATAAAAGAACTTCACCTATATGGGCTAAGAGGCTAGACGTATGAATAGATCGGCTGAAAGGTTTGAGTAGGCTAAAACCTAGAGAGAGAGCAACATAAAGAAATAGCCTCTCTGCCATCTGTAAACGAGTTTCTTCTTCTTCTCTAATCAATCGTAAAAGTGAGAGTTGAGCTTCCGATGGGAGAAGAACCCACATTTCATTTGTCCCTAACTTGTAATATTCTCCATCTTCTTTGTCTTCTATTTTTGTATTTCTCTGTAATATATGTGTTCATATTGTACAATGGTCAAAGGCCTACATTCTTTAATATATTGCCTGATTATACTTTTTCAATCCATTGTCTTAACTTTCCATTCGTCAATGTGTTATTAGAAGTTAGAGTTTGTGATGACTTTTGATAAGCAGTTGAGTTTATGATTCTTGTTGCATTAGTTGAGCTATATTCATCGTCTAGCTAGCATAAATTGGCAACTACCTGAGAGGGCAAGTAGCAAGGATAAGGCTAATGCACACAAGAAAGAGTTTGGAGACAAACTCCTCCTTAGTGAGAATACTTCTGTCATTTATATCCCAAAAGGTGAACAAGTGTGGAAGCTAACTACCGAGAGGTTGTTTTCATTAGTATGCTTAGTCACTTGGATCCCAAGAGATGCGCAAATGTAGCGTTTATAGACTTTGAGAAAAACTCACCTTAATTATGAGCTGGTGAAGCAAGTAATGTTGCATCGAGGCTCTCACATTGCTTAATCATCTATTAATGCGTAGACCTTCCTTCAACTCCCTTATCACATATAAGTTAGTTCGTATCATCACCCGCAATTCATCTCCTCCCCCTTTACAGACTCTCTAGGCGTAGATAGAAGTATAGTTCATTCTTACATTCTTTATATTATTCAATTTATTCTTTTATATTGCCTGATTGATAAGTAAACTCTAGAACTAAACTTTGATATCAATTTCCTATGTTCGACACTAGATCACCCATATAGACCTATCACTTCACTTATACTTGGGCAAGCAATAGGAAAACTTGTATTCAACAAGGGTTTAGTGGTTGCGCGATAAGGAGCTACATAGTGAGTATTTCATGTTCAGTGATTATGACCAATGACTTGTCGCATAGAGTTAATTGTACCATTTAAGTCTTAAGTAAACTTACGCGGCATCCCAACCAAGTGTTTGGCGCAGTTGGTTAACAAAACACAAACCACAACCACAAAATGCCCACAAACGACCAAGCAAGTTTTTGGTAAACGCTTGAGATGAGGAAATGATACAAAGATGTGATTAAACAAGCAGAATGATTTTGCAAGATAATTTATGAGATGTTGTATGCGAGATGCATACTATACGTTATGACTTGCATTGAAAGAGTTTGAAAATAATGATTTCTATACAAATTACTATGAATAATTTGAAAGTAATAATTTTCACATGATTAACAAAAATTGTTGATAAAATCGAGATGTTATAGTTCACCCAACATATTGACTAATTTGAATTAAACCTCATGTCTTACCGATTGAAATGATTTATAACTCGTTAAGGCAAATTGATTTATTAAGAGTGTTGATAAAAGACCCCACTCACTAGACATTTTCGTTTAACCTTTCAAATATTTTGTTTTAATCCACTAAGTAGTGAAGGACATCCAGTGTTAAATTTGCAACCTTGAAAGCCTACTACGCCAGTCGTGAAACATATCATTTGGTAGTAGCCATTGTCAACTTGCATAGCATATAGAAGCTGTGCAAGGAGAGTCTAATGTTGTCTTGTGCTGTACTTAGTTTCTTTAAATTTGAAATAATGTACTTTTGAAGCAATATAAATGAAGTACTCTTGCTATTTTCAAAATAAATTTCCATCATGCATTAATTGGTTGGTTGTGTTTTTCTCGTTTACTAGACGTTTTACGTGTCATCTCATAGAGAGTCTCACGTAGAATGTCTAGACAGTCATGCCTCCACTTAGTCGCATAGAATGACTTTGAGGGGATATGTGACAAATAAAACTTACGACCATACAATTAATTAACATGCAAACCACTTAGCATAACAATTAATATTAAATCTTTAATTAATTGGGTGGGATTTTTGGAGCTATGTAACTTTAACAACACAAGAAACAACGCCATTATTCACTAAAAAACCTAGGTTGGAGAAATCCACTCACTTTTAGAACGTCAACAAATTTAACTTCTAAAAATAACTTCAATTGATTTTTTTCTAAAAATGATAATTCAATTTAGTTAAACAATTTTATATTCAATCTAATTAATCAATCTCATTAGTAAGTAAATAATGAAATAATAATTAATTACACCATATAATTAATTAATATTTATATTATTATAATCACATATTCAGATCAATCTGATTGAACTAATTCAAACTCTATTCGAATTTTCGATATTTAAATCTTATTTAATACCATTTTCTCTAAATTTGTAATCGCTATTATATAAAATATTATCAACGATTTATTTTCTCAATTAACTTGAACAATTCGAATTTCTTTAATTACTTTATTCTAAGTTTAAATCCATAACAAGCTAGTAGAAGGACCAAATGGACCTACAAATCATAAGCTTTAGCGAACCACGACCAACTAGTTCACCTCTTTTAATTGGGTTAATCAATATTCATTTAACTAATCAGGACTGTCCGCTATAGCTCGTAGTTGTTCTCTCATCAATGTAGATACTAGATATATTTTTGTCCACCAGATCTAACCATAATTAGTAAGTCAATCATTCACAGGTGGTTTGTAATCTTGGTTGGATCAATTTATCGTTTTACCCCCAATACTACATCTTGTTTCTAAATCTTCAGTTGATCCTCTAATGAACAATTAGTTTAAGGTCCAACCTATAAACTGGATCTCTCTTAGACCAATAAGAGGGCATGATCTCTTTGTTCAAGACATAAAGTTAGCATTTAAGAAAACAACATATTTACCAACCCTAAAAGTGAACATGAACGAATTTCATCTTGCACCTTATATGATCAGCTATTCACCCAGTCTTACCCCTAAAATGGGAGGTTTATTGAGCCAGCGCTCATGATGTAAGTCCCAAGCCATAAAAAAAGAAAGGAAATCCTGGGACAACTTGGAGTAATCTCGAATAAGAAGGAAAGCATAAAGAAAAATCCTCGGTGCATTTCAAGGTTGTGGCAAACCGAGATTGAAAGACAGAAACTTGCTCATCTAGCGCCTTAGACGCATATTAGTGTGCGAGAACAACATTCTAACGACTACATATTAAAAGGAGGCATCGTCCAAATGTTGTGCATAATATATAGCTGCGCATTGATAAGGAAGTAAAGCTCAACAAGATCCTTAGACTAGTCATTCAAGAGGTTTATAAACTACACATAGTTGGACTGATCCACAAATAACATTTCGTATAGTAAGAGATATCATACTGGAGAAACCTTCATACATGGCTTAGCTTCAAGAATTTTGACTTCATTAAATCTTTCAATAACTTTGAGACTAGCAAGACAAACCCAACCTAAAGAGTCGTGGAGAACCAAACCCTAACACCACCACCAAAACAATAAACTGAAGGTTAGGTAACATTTTGGCATTCACTTCCATTATTTTTAATATAATTATCTTATTCAGATAATAGGATAAAGTGAACAATTTTTATGATTTGATTTATTAATCATAATTTGTGTGTCATGATTAAGGAGAAACAAAAGCAAGCAAGTGATATTAAAAAAGAGGAGAGGCAGACGAAAAGTAAAGGTTAATGGAATAGAAGAAGCAGAAAGACACGCACGAAGCGCACGTGTGAGGTCAAAGGAGGGTTTAACGGAGTGTAAGCCACGCGCTGAATTGTGAAGATGGGGACGTGAAGGAGTCATCGCAGAATCTGTAGTACGTGAAAGAACCATAAGCCGCCACGTGTAATATTTATTGTATTTGTAAAATGAATTGACGATATTACCCCTGCTTATTTGCTTCTAAGACGTGAATTTGACTTTCATTTCAAACGGGGAAGGGGACTGCGTCACATTTTCACTTTGACGTAAAATTTAATGAATTGTTTTGTTACAAAAAAGAAAAAAGGGAAATTTAATTTTTAATTATAAAGGTAAATGAATGAATGCTGCTGCGGGGAGTCTTAAAGCATTAAATACCTTACCGGTGGAATTTGGAGCTTCTTGTTAAATGCTCGTTACTACTTAATAGGGCTAAAGTTGGAATTACTAAAATACCAATTCAATTTTTCTTAGACTCAATTTAGTATTATTATTTAAGTTTAAATATCCGTAATGTTAAAATAACAAAAAGGGTGTTTTGAAATTAATTAGGAAAAATAGGTGATTTTCGTCTATTAGACATTTTCATCCATGTTTAGTCAGTTGTGTTATGAATTTAAAAATGCTTACTGAACAGTTAAATGTTAATATAGATGTTAGTTATATTTGATGATGTATAAATTATATTGAATTAGTTAAAGAATAAATTAAAATAAGAGTTTTAAAATATAACTTTTAAACGTCATACAAAAATTTTAATCCATGTTCAAAATGGATAATTTAAACTTTCACCAAAATTCGAAGTATCATCATTTTTTATTTTACTATATGATATAAATACTTTCTATTTATGTAATTTTTTCTTTTATATAATTTATCGGTGAAAAGGAAACAATTTTTTTATTTAACAGGTAAGTTTTAAAAAAATGAAAAATAAATATAGATATTGATATTTGATAGTTATAATAATATTTTTTTCCCTAATATAAAATCATCAACTAAAGATAAGTTTATTACATAAAATCATCAACTAAACAGTATTATTATAAATATTAGTTATTAAAAAAGAAAAATCAATGACAAGTTAAATAAAAAATTAAAATATTTTAAAATCATCCGTAACGGTTTAGTAAGTATTTCATTAGGCTAACGTTAATTCAAGAATAATTTAGAAGTATTTAAGAAAGGTGAAGATAAAAATGTCTGTTTTGAAACTGAAGAGTGATTTTCAAACCTCAACATCAAAAGTATATTTTACTTTGATTTTTATTAATTTGCTTCCTTTTTTTTTTACCTTTTTTTCTTTTACTTTTAAATTGTCCTTTTACTTTGGTATTGAAATTCTTAAATATTATCTTTTATATATATTTTTTTTATTACATTTTGGGTCTAATTCATTCCCATGGTTGGAAATGATATTTTTAATCTTTTAAAAAATATATTTTCAATAAATTTTGTTTGGTTTATGTGTTTAAGATTTGAATTTTGTTTCAATTTTATCTCTAGATTTCAAGATTTACACTTTTAAGATTTGAATTTTGTTTCAATTTTATCTCTAGATTTCAAGATTTACACTTTTAATAACGATGAAAAACAATTTTGTATACAATTTTACTTTAAAATTTGAATTTTGTTTCAATTTTATTGGTAGATCTTAATTTTATTTTTATTTTTAATAATGGTGAAAAATCTACTTAATTGAATATGTTTATTTTAAATTAAATAATAGACGTTACCAAAAATTGAAGTTAAAGTGCAAATCCATGTTTCAATTTCACTTAATATAGAATTATTTTAAATTTATTAATTGACATAAATGCCAAAGATTGAAAGTTGTTCAATGAAACTGAATTCAAATGTCAAACTAAAATTATAACATTTATTGTAACAATATGAAATTTTAAACCAAATTGAAATAAAATTTACTAAAAATTAATAACTTTTTTTAATTAAAATGTCATTTTAGCATAGGAATAAACTGGACACAATATTTTAAAAATAAAAAATACATTTTATCACAAAAAAAAATCATATTTAAGAATTTCAAATTTTCAATACTAAAATAAAAGAAAGAAGAAAGAAGAAAGAAGAAAAGAAAAAAAAAAGATGAAAGAAGCAAATTGATAAAAATAAATAACATTCGTTAATAGAACAAACATAAAATATATTTACCGTCCGTCACAAATTCAAAAATATTTATAGTCTTTCTTCTCTTCTTTTCTGGAATCTTTTTTCTTTTTTTCTTTTGCAATGTTTTTTATTTCCATTGTTTTTTTCATTTCTTCTTCAATTTTTTTTAATATTTTCATTTGTACTTCATTTTCATATCTTTTTCTTTTGTAATTTTTTTTCCTTACCATTGTCTTTTTCTCTTCTTCTATAATTTTTTCAAACTGTTATTTAGTTTTTTAAGATCATGTGCCAACTATAAAATATCATGAAAAAAAATTGTTGAGATATTAGATTGTCAAATGTAAACGATTGTGTAAAAAAAGTAACCAAATCTAAACGATCATATTCCAAATATAAACGATCGCCTAATTTAAACTATCAAATCTAAATGGTCGTGTATGATCGTGTGCAAAATCTAAACGATTGTGTACAAAAAAAATCTTGAAAAATAATATTAAATGATCGGAATGAATTACCAAATCTAAACGATCGTTTCCCAAATATATTATGCATCTTAGAAAATCTAAACGTACCAACACTTTGAAAAAAATCATTTAGATTTGGCTACCAAAATCTAAACAATCATATAGAGTAGAATAACCAAATCTAAACCAAATATATTACGTGCCTGTAGACTAAGTAATCACGGATCATTTTTTGGTATTTTTCATTGTGAGTCTAAGCTTTTTCTATTTTCGAAATTGTTCTATAACGTGTAAATATTTTGCCGCTTTAGTTATTTTTTTAAAAGATAAAAAATAAAAAATAAAAAAAAAACGAATGAAAGAAGTAATGGAATAAAAAAATGAAAGAAAAAAAATAGAACATAGGCACTCCATTAAAAAAACAAAAAAAATCACCACTTCCCCTAATTTATTTGAGAACACCCCTTTTACTTCATTTTTCTCAAAACATACCTCTATTTTCCAATCAACCGTCACACCATCCTCTCTATTGAGATGTTAAGAGTGTCACATTGAAAAAAACCAAGGAGATTTCTTATAAATGTGCTATTTTTCTTGTTGTCAATTGGTTTTGAGATGAAATCTCATGCAATCAAAGAGTCCCTCCTTCCAACGTTTTGGATATAACTCCACTCGTCGGCCATTGTCAATGATCAACTCTAACGACCACTTTCGTCAACTATCTTTGTGGTGCTCAACTTTGCTACAATCACCACTAGTAACTATTGCTCACTTGCTTTATACATACCTTCGCAAAGACCTCCACTGACCGACTCCAATGTCCAACTTCGTGAATTACAACATTTGTGCGAACCACGTTTATGGCTAGGTCACAATGACTACAACTTCTAAAACTATCAATTTCTTTATTCAACATTTGAGGATTCTATCAACATGGCTAAGGTCTGGTGCTACTTTAATATCTCCACGATAGTATGATAATGTTCATTTCAAGAATAATTCATCAATGACTTTACTTTTAGGTTCATCCAAAATGTTTCATACGATTGACATTGATGTTAATTTTCCTCCCTTAACATATTATCTAGAGAATGTGTAACTTTTGATTGCATTTTGATCGCATTTTCAACGTTAATGAGCATGCATAATCAACTTTGCTAACAATTTGGTCTAAGATGCTATAATTAGCCCCAGATTCCTTGATGACCTACTGTTTTTTTTTTTTCTTTATTCACAATACACTCATACAATTCACTAATTTGAAAGTGTAGTATAATTTTGTTGTTCATAAAACATAAGTATTTTTTATAACTCAAGTACAATGATTACACGTAGAATTGTAAAACATATATTAATTAGGTTATAAGTTACTATTGCTATTTCAATTGAGTGTTAAAAATTTTGGAAAAAATATGGGTGCAACTGAAGGGCAAAACAAAAAAATTAAGCTAAAAAAAAGCATGAATCAAAAGTAAACCTAAACCCTATTTAAAAACTCTAAACCCTTTTTAAAGTAAAATTGTAAAAAAAAAAAAAAAAAAAAAAAAAAAAAAAAAAAAAAGCAAAATTGACCAAATATTTACGCTTCATATTTTCATTTTTTAGTGATTTTTTTATTATAAATTAGTATAGTAAAAATAGTTTTTCTTTTAGTATTATTATTCTTAAACAGAACCCTTTTTAAAACTCCCAATAATACATGTGTAACTAGAGGCGTAAATGGGTTGGATTGGAATTTTCAGGTTGGTTGGGTTGACAACTCGAATAGGATTTCAACCCAACCCTTAAAATATGCATGGTTTGTGTTGGGTTAGGTTAGATTGTCGAGTTGTCATCCCTAAGTATCAACCAACTTTTTTTTCTTCTTCATGTATACATATAGGGAAATTATAATGGAGGACTATTTTAGCAATAATAATTAAGAATATATTTTTTAAAAAATTGCAAATATAGCAAAACTATCACTTATAGACTTGTATCGCTGATAGACTTATATTATTGATAGAATTTGACAAATTTTGCTATATTTGCAAATTTTTTAAAATTGTGCTATATACTTAATTAATTTGAATTTAATTGCTAAATTTGCAACTATCCCATACATATATACTATAGTTCGGGTTGGGTTGGGTTGAACCAAATTTTTCAACTCATAAAAAACCTAACCCATAAAAAACCAGAATTTTGAACTCAACCCGACCCAACTCACATTTTAAACAAACACAATTCAACCCTTATAATATGGATGGGTTGAGTATTCCTAGTTATTGGATTATTTTTGTTATTCTTACATTCCAACTCTAATTTTTTTTAAAAAAAATGTAATCCATACTTATTTTTTATAAAAAAAAATGGATGTGTAGTGTTATTGAATAAAAAGTTACAAAAGAATCGTTAGAAAAGCAAATTGGTTTAGGCTAGAAAAAACTCCACCAAATACTCTAGTTCAAAACTCAACTCAACGTTTAAAGAACACTTAGCCAAAATAACTATGCACCTCAATCACATATATAATATAAACTTTACAGATATATATAAAGCTTCAAAACGTTCATAACTCAACTCGTACCTCAAACACTCGTAAATATATACCTCCTATTAAAATCTAAATTCATACAAATACTATAACCATCAACATGTTCATAAATTCAGTAAATTCAATAAAATAAAGTATTATTGCACAAGCATAAGTATCTCAATACACAATTAAAGTACTACATTATCACAATTCATAAATTTCAAAAGAAAAAAAACATATATTTGTGTTTCTCTAAAGAAATTGTATTGTATAAATGTTCTATAATTAAGAGAAATCTGATACTTGAGTAATAACTTATTAGATAGGTTAAAATTAGAAGAAGTTAAAACTGCAATTTAGATGCAGAAGGTTTAACCTTGTTATAAAAAAAATTAAAAATTACAATCGAGATTAAAGTTTAGGGTTAAAATTGATGAAATTGTAAGTTCCTCCAGTTAATTTGTTTATTTTAACCAACAATATTGAAAAATTTATATATAGTTGAGTTCAACCATATCCAATGGTTCAAACTTTGATCTCTTAATAGATATGATGTATATTTTATGTAAGTTGAGATAAGTTCCGGTTGACAAGTTAACTATAAAAATAAAAGTATAAAATTAAAAGTGTTTGTGCTCCTCAATATGGAGGGGACCTATAAGCATCGGTTTGCAGACAAACTCATGTTCACATAACCCAACAAACCCTTTTTCTACTTTTATTTCTTCGACCCAAGTTGCATCACAAAGACAACCTTTTAACATTAGGTATTGGAGTATCCAACGACGAGCTTCTAATATCAACAATCATTTATATCAAATTTTACAAGCTTCTAATAATCTATTGATATTGTAACGGGAGAATATTAGAAGCTCGTAAAGATTTTGATACGAACCATGTTATTGCTATATTAAAACTAGTTGAGAGATATCTCATTTTCATTTTTTTTTTTTTTTGTTTTGTTTAAGTTCATCAACTTATAGAGGTAGAGATGGAGGAGAGAGACTTAATTTTACCTCTCTCTCTATATATATATATTTAAAACCAACTTCACAAGCAAAGGATTTAATAAATAAATTGTGCAAACTCTCCCGATTGGGTAAGAGAGTTGGTAGACCTAATTTAATAAGTCATGGCTACTCCAAACGCACTAATCATGGGATTGCCATTTTAAAATTTTCTTTTGATTCCAAAATAGAAGCTTAATAAATTAACAAATTAACAAACAAATAATTTTCATCCTTGCATTTGTGTCTATATATATATAGAGAGAGAGAGTGTAGGTATAAAAGTGGAGATAGAAACATTTTCTTCCCATTTTACCCTTTGATTAGAACACTCTTCTACAATTCTTTTTTTTTTTTTTTGGTGATTACATTGTTCTTTCACACTATTCTACCATATTAATTGTATTTTCACGATAATTTGGTGGCAATAATTTATATATTTAATTTATAATTGAGAAAATTTAAGAGAGTGGAGTTTTAAATCACGTCCCGTCCCAAATGTCACTTCATGCAATCAGTTGGAGGTATAACACCTAGACACTCAATACATATTTCATTGCAAGATGACACGTTGAACGCCTAGTAAGCGAAACGACTTCTTCAACTTGTCTCATCGCAAAGCTTCAACTTTGGACTTCAAAGACCTTCGCAATTCATTGAAGCGGAAAGATTGAATCGAATGAATAAGTTGAAAAGACATAAAATTAAATGTTGTGACCTTTCATTTCATGTTTTAATTAGTATAAATAGGGTTGTAATTTTTACATTTAAAAAAGAGAATTTGGATGAATGAAATCTGAAAATTCTAGAATGTAGAATTTTGTTCTTGTGTGTTATTGTAGTAGAATGCACGAATATTTGGAGCATTCAAGTGAATGACGAGTTGGAAATAGTTTTTTGGGGAATACAACATTTTCAATTATATCAATCTTAAATAAATGTAATTTTTCATCGCATCAATTAATAACCACAACAATCATAATAAGATTTTGCATGACAGAAATTAAATGTAATTTCTGATCGCATCAATTAATATCATAGTATCGCCTATTGTGGAAAGTCCTTTCATGATAGTTTCAAAAAATGTCACAATAAGATTTTTCATGATAGAAAATAAATGTCCTCATTAATTAATATATTTTGACAACAAATAAATGTCATATTTTATTTTATGATAACAAATAACTGTTATCATTTGCATATTAACAACATTTACAATGAATTCGTTTATTATGACATTTTTTATATGTCAAGGATATGTCAATCGTGACAGTTTTTGTAAAAGTAAATGTTATCTTTTAGATATTGACAACAATTACAAAATGTCACAAATTTGTATATTATGAAATTTTTTCTCTGTCAAAGATAGACTAATCATGACAGTTTTTTGTAAAATTAAATTGTCATTGTTTTATTATAGACAAAATTATAAAATGTCACGAATTCGTATATTATGACATTTTTTCTCTATCATATATTCCTCAATTACTACCGTTTTTCCTTGTTCTTCATGTCGCTCTACCATTACACTAACCATTTCATTAATAATAATGTTCTAATATATCACACCCATATGGAAACAAAGAGTCGATACTTTAATATATATACGCTATAATACACTTTATAATTTTTGTGCACACATTGACTAATAACCATTTTTTGTTAAAATGTAGTTTACATACAAAAAGAATAAACATTCTTTAGGTACCAACAAGCCTAACATCACTACATTGGAACCAAGATTTTTCGAATAACCATACAAAAAGTCCTATATCAAATCCATCTCTCCATGTTGGCTTCACTACTCCAATGGATTCTTCCAAACCTAGTAAGAAGGGGAGTGGGAGGGATAACAAGTTGAAAGAAAAATCTTACCAAAATATGACCTTCCAACCATACCAGTTTGAACTTAATTTCATGATTTAAGTACAGACATCATACAGTACAATACTAATAATGTTAAGTGTTAGAGATAATTTCATAAATATATCAATCTACCCTACACTGCATTTAGAGTTTCAAAGGTATCTTTTCTTCCACTTCACCAACTACTTGATATTCATGTTGAGAGGGAAAGTGGTGAGTTAACTTCTAACACAAACAAATAGCTAAAAATCAAGATGAACTATGTACGAACCAATCAAATCCAATTTCCAACAAGTACAAACTAAGCCAAATATTTTCAAAGGCTACCATAACTGCAAGATAGTCATAACACTTTGTGAAAATTGTTAAATAGTGGTAGAAAGGAGTAGCCTTTTCATCGTCTATAAAGTCTTCTTCTTCTTCAGTCAGTCTCTAAGCGAGAACTTAGAGTCCGAAGAGAGAAGATGTCATCTTTCCATTTCTGCCCTACTTGTAATGTCATTTATGTACTTTCCATTTTTATATTTCCTTGCAATGTATTTGTTCATATTATACATTGGCCTAAGGCCTATATTCTTTAATATATTCCATGTTTATACCTCTTCAATCCATCACTTCTTTACTATTCATCTATCAACGTGTTATTTGTAGTTTAGGTCTGTGATAAGTTCTTAATAAGAAGCTTAGCTTATAATTCTTATCGCGTTAGCTGAGCTATATTCATCGCTTGGCCAGTGTATATCACCAATTACCCGAGAGGACAAGTATCAAGGATATGGCTAACATGCACAATGAGGAGTTTGGAGACAAATTCTACCTTAGCGAGATAACTTCCATCACTTTTGTTATGAAAGGAGAACAAGTGTGGGTGTTTGGTGTTTAGATGTTGTCACCCTTAAAAGAGAAACTCTATAAGTTTTATAAGTTAAATCTTCTAGATATGTCTCGCTTAACCAAACTTAGTCATTTGCATTCCAAGAGGCGAGATAGTGAAACGTTTAAAGATACTGAGAGGTGGTTGTCTTAATCATAAGCTACTTAACTTAGTTATGTCACATCAAGGCTTTAATGTTGCTTAGCGCCTAATAATGTGTGTGGACTTTCCTTCACTTTTTCTTATATATAAGTTAATTCACAATTCCATTTCACTTTCATCCTACTCCCCCTTTACAAATTTTCTAATGTAGATAAGTAGATATAGTATAAACTTACACTTCATTATATTGTATAGATAATTCTTTTATATTGCCTTAATGAAGAGTAAACCCCTAGAACTAATATTTTGATATCAATTCTCTATGTTCGACCTTGGATTACCCAGGAAACCTATTGTTTCGCTTACACTTAGGCAAGCAATAGAAAAAATTGTACTCAATAGAACTTAGTATTTATGTAAAGATGAGATATATAGTGAGCATCTAGTATGCAATGACCATTGCCAATGACTCATCACATAGAATTAGATATACACAAAACACCAACATTAACTCTTAAGTCTGAATTTACCAACCAAGTCTTTGGCACGGTGAATTCCAAATTAACAAGCACATGTGCAACGAGAAATGAACCAGAAAACTCCTGAATGTTGTTGATGGAGTGAACATCACAGTAGGCTAAATGCAAGTTGCTGACGAGAGTGAATTCCAATTGTCCTGGCGTGAGGAATGATTCATGTTCTTGGTGGAAAGGAATAAGAGGAAGCTAATGCGCAATTTATGTGATATTTTATAAAATAAGGTGTTGGAAGTCTATGTTTAAGAAATGAAAATGAATTTATAAGATTGTATTTATTATCAAAAAACGGATTTCTAAGTCACCCCTCACAAAGTTTTGACTTACACATTAAATTTTCCTTTCCCAGGTGATCAGGCGTTGAGGCTATGTAAGAAGAGTGAATATGGGTTGCTAATTGATTTGATTATGTTAATGGATAAAAATTAGAATTTTTAAAGGTTTTAATTGATTTGATTATGTTGATGGAGAAAAATTATGAGAGATGAAATCATTGTTTTTTGGGAGTTTGAGTCAATTACACGGTATACCAAAAAACTTAAATGTATTTATATTTTGGAAAACAAAATCTATATACGTATTTTTTACAATGTGAAAAAAATTAAATTTATACTCTTTTATATTTTCCAAACAAATATTTTCAAGTAGGTTAATGAAATATATTTATTTATTAACCAAAAAAAATATTTTCAAGGAGTCCAATAAAATATTTTGGATTAAATTAAAGGTAAACGATTTTTTTGTTAATAAATAAATAAATTTAGATATTATTAAAACTAATAAAAATCTTTTTATTTTCAATTTTCAAATTCGCACATTTCTCAAATTTGTATGAAGTTTTTTAGAAATTAATTAATGTTCACATTTCGAACAATAGGAATAAATTAGTCAAAAATGATATATTTAAAATAATAAGTATGTGTTGTGCATTTGATTTGTCATAAAACTAATTAGCCATAATTGTTTTTTTTGTCAAAAATTAAGTATCTCTCCCAAAATTCATCATTTCTTCCGATTCTCCTACTTCCTAACTAATGAATGACAAATGCTAAAAGACGAATATGAGAGGATGAGGCCCAATAAAAAACATAAATGGGCCTTTCTCAAAATAGGTATTAGATCTTAATTTATTTTAAAATTTTAAATTTTGAATTTGAAAATTAAAATTAGTTTTCCTATCAACATTTCAAACTTTTTATTATTATTATTTGAAAATTAAATCTCTATTCTTTTTTTTATTTCAAAATAAGTTGAATTTTTAAACCTTTAATAATTTAAAAATTAAAATTATTTGTATCTTAATTTATTTTTTTCAATAAAATAGGTTAAGATATAGTGTCTTTAGATAAAATCTCCTAAATTTTATATACATTTTAATAAATAAATAATATTAATTAAAAAACAGCTGAAATTCCTCTTCGGAAGATAATTTTTGTATCTTTTTGTTTTGAGTTAAGGGTTTTGTTCTTCCACCCAAGCGTTTACAGGTTGTAGACTTGAAAATCAAAGATGGAAGATAGAAAATAAAGATAGTGTTTGCGTGCTTCAAATGTTTATATTCTTCTTCTTGAAAATGCATGATGAAGAATATGAAATTTAAACTTCAAATGGAAGAGGGTGGAGATTGGGGTTTGTCGGCTCGAAGAAGATGAGATCAAAAAAGAAAAATGAAAAGTGGAGACGAAGGAAGATGAAACTAAAACTTCAAATGGAAGAGGGTGCAGATTGGAGTTTGCCCGCTCGAAGAAGATGAGATCAAAAAAATAAAATGGAAAGTGGAGATGAAGAAAGATTTTCAAAATGGAAGATGAGAAACGAAAAATAAAAATGAAGTATGAAGATCGTTGCAACATGTTTGGAAAATGAAAAGAAAGAGTTCTAATTTTGATTGAACAAGTATGTATTCAATATTTATTAAAGTGTATTTATTCTATTTTAGCTCTAAGAAAGTAGTTTATACTTTACGTATAGGGGTGTTTTGGGTTTTTTCAAATTCTTATTTATTGTATTTTTTCTTCATTTTGCTATTTTTGAAAAAAATAAACAGTTTTGCTATTTTTCAAAACGACAAATTTAAAATTGTACCCAAAAAAAATATTAACATGATATTCTATCCTAATTTAACTTAGCTCAATTAAAATTTGTAATATAATTGTTGTACTACAAACAAAAAAAAATGTAATCTACCTAACCAAACGAAGTAAAAATGTAATCTACCTAAACAAAACGAAGTAAAAGAAGGATTATGAGAATTAAAAGAAAATAGATGTTCTTTTGCTCTAACTTATGATGGTATGAGTTAACATCTCCTAGGAGAAGTCTTTCGTATAATATTGTTTTGTGTTTCTAATTTTTACTTTTGTCGTTAATAAAATTTCGACACATCAATTAAACTACATTAAAAAGAAAATGTTCTTTAATTAATATGGATAATCCTTCGGATCGAAACGGTAAGATAAGAAGGGTTAGGGGCTATTTAAAATTAATTAATTAACTAAAATTATTTAATTGGAAAGTTAGCAAAAAAAAAAAATAACAAAAAAAATTATGATAATAGAATTCATTTCAAAATTGCAAAAGTAGTAAATTTAAAAGCAAATTATGTCAGATTACAGTCGACTATTGTCATATTTGCCAAATTTGCAATATGCAAAAAAGAGATGTCATGAAGAGTTTTTTTTCTAAACTATTTTATCCTCTAATGCAATTTTCCTATTTAATTTGACATTAAAATTCGTTTGAGCTTCAATTTGAGTGATTCAAATTGCGTTGAACTTATCGTGCCGAACTCAATACAACGAACTCTTCGTAACATTAAAATTATTGGTGAATAAAAATAAATTCGTTATCATCAAAATATTAAAACTAGTTAATTTGCCATTGATGGCAAAAAAAAAAAGGCCAATATACATAAAAGGATCCAAAATTTAACTTGACCTCATGGGCTATATAAGTATTTATACATATATACATACATACATTACTTATACAGTCATACATATACACATACATACATAATTCAAAATCCAACTGCATCTCATCATTGGTATACACGGGTATTGGTTCAAATCCAATTGCACCTCAAAACTTTTATTAACATTGTAATTTTTACGCAAAGTACATTGACAAATACTTTTGAACGTTTAAGTTCAAAGTTCAATTTGAGAAAAGAGAAAATTTAGGATAAAATATTTAAATTGGTACAAAATAACTCACGGTAGAAAATGATATTCTATATTTTTAGATACATTAGGGATTAAAGTTACAAGACATCAAAGTCTTAAGTAAAGTACAGAAATTTGAAGCAATATTGATGTGTAATTAGTTGAGCTAACCTCAGTTTAGTTTAAGATATAAATATGAAATTGGTATACTTGTATTCTATTTTATTAAAACTAATTATAACTAATTATGATTGCTTTTACTAAAAGTTGAAGAATATAGTAATACAAAAAATACACAAAAAAATCCAAATGTTCTTTGCGTGCCTTTAGAAATTTGATAAAGTATAGATACCACTTCTTTAGACTCACTTCTCAAAGCCAATTTTGTAAATATAGTTTAATTCAATTTCTAGGAGAAAGACTCCATTATTTCTCTCACTATAGTAACCAAGTAATTAGAATATATCATAAACATGAAAGTAAAGTGCCTAGAAAAGAATTTAGAACTTTGGCTACATAAATATAATTAATTGAACTATAAAAGAACAATACACAAGGAATATAACTTAGTGATTAAGACATATACATTAATTTCCAAGTGTTACTCTCGGAATGATTTTCAATACAATTATAATTGTTTCCTCATTCCTTAGCCTCCTCCCACGCATGCCAAAGAGAACTTTGAAAAAGAAAAAGCAATTTCAAAAAGACGTTTCCAAATTATCAAACTCCTATTACATAGACTCTGAAAAATGTCATTAATTTTTATTTAGAATAGTTAGCTAATTAAGTAGGGTAAAATAAAAACAAATCATAGACTTGGCTAAATATATATATATTATAATAGGATCAATTTTATTATAAATTAACAAATGTAAGATTGAATTAAAATATTGAAAATAAAAAATATTAGGATTAAAATTAAATAAAGTGAAGAGAAAAGATTGTTTTTAAAAAAGGAAAAAGGCAAAGGCAGTTAAACTGTGAAGGGTCTTTCGTCTACAAAATCCAAAACTCATACTCCCGAGAAAAATAAACAAACAAAAAGGAAAAGTAAAGTGAACCACTCCTTGATTTGACCTATTCCATATTCCACATTTTTCTTCTTTCAAATTAATCCATTTATTAAATTTTAAAAAATAACTCTAACATGGTTATAAATATAGCAAAATCTATAACGGATAAACTTCACTAGTAGATCATAAAAATTTATTAACTATAATAGATTTTACTATATTTGTAATTAGAAATATTAATTAAAGATATAGCAACATTTTAAAAAAATTACAAATATAGAAAAACTATCACTGATAGGTTCGTATGATCTATCACTGATAGACCAATATTTACAATATGGTTTATCAGTGATAGAATTATCATTGATAAAATGTTGGTATATACTTAATTATTTTGAATCTAATTGTTAAATTTGCAATTATCCTTATTATAAGTATCCAAAAGATTGAAGATAAAAATGTAAATCTAAAATCTAGAGATGGAAAAGTATATTTTTCTCAAAATTGGATGTGAATCGATAAGAAAATTTGAATTTGTATCACGAAAGAAATGATACGAAAAAAGTAAGTAAGCCGTGGGAAACTTAATAAGTAAGTTTTGAAGGTTTCAACAAAAACGGCTAACACAAAGCATAACTTGCATGTATATATAACATAGGAAAAATTTGTAAATTCTAACACAACAATAAAATTAAGTATTTTCCATATAATAAAAGTTTGTGTAAATTTGAAGGCAAAGTTAAAAATTTAGGAGGGAGAGGAGAGGAGAGGAGAGGAGAGGAGAGGAGGAGAGGAAAAAGCCAAAAATGTTGCCACCGTTTTAAAAAAACCAAAACACTTCTCACAAAACCCAAACTCAAAACCAAAGAATTATTACAAAGAGAGAGAGAAATGAACAAATTGAGCAACTCATTGATTGGGTTACTAAATTTGTTAACTTTGTTAGGGTCAATTCCAATCATAGGGGGAGCCTTATGGATGGCTCGGAACAGCACCACCTGCGAGGCCTTTCTCCAAAGACCATTGCTTGTGGTTGGCTTTTTGGTGCTTTTGATTTCACTGGCTGGCTTCGTCGGGGCTTGTTTCGACGTTGCTTGGGCGCTATGGCTCTATTTGTTCGTCATGTTGCTCCTAATTGCTACCCTTTTGGGCCTCACCATATTTGGCATTGTCGTGGCTAGTGGTGGCGGCGGTGAGCATCGGGTTGGAGACTATTCGGCATGGCTAAGGAATAGAGTTAATAATCCTCAGTATTGGATTACTATTAGAAGCTGCATTTTGGGGTCTAATACTTGCAATCAGGCCTCTAATTCTTTCTCTCCTCTTAATTATTTGCAGAGGGACATCACTCCCATTCAGGTTTTTCTTCTTCTTCCAATTCTTAAACCTAATTAGTTTTAGTTATGTTGCAGATTTGGTCTCTATGTAGTCCCTTATTTAACATTTACTTCTTCTTCTTCTTCTTCATTCATCCGCTTAAATATGATTTAATGATTTAATTTTCGAGGTTCAATCAAACCTCTCTAAGGTTTAAGTTTTAGGTTGATCCATTATTGACCTTATTCAAAAAAGCATAAAGGGTTGATCCATTACTTAACCATGTCTCTTAAATTTCTTTCTAAAAAAAAAAAAAAGAAAAAGAAACTGTCTCTTAATCAGTGGTTGATTCTTTTAAACGAAGACTAGTCCATGTTGATGCACAGTTTAATCTTCTAAAAGAAGATCAGTACAGGTTAAACATAAAGAAGAAGAAAAAGAAATGGCGATTAGTTCTATTTGTCTCCTTGTTACTTTGACCCACCTAACGTTACAAATATACAGTTTAATTGTAGGAATTTGAGTAACCATTTTAGTTCGATATTCAACAGATCTCAACTTTTCACCTCTTATTCTAGAATACTTGTCTAAACTAGTTCAACTTTTAACATTTTAGTTCTATAAGCTTGGATTGATAGTTTAGTCTATATCTAATATCGTCTGACATATAAAAGACTAATAATAATAAAGCTGACATATCTATAAGTTCCAAAATTGAAATTTTGTGTTTGATAAGATTTTAACTGTTAAATTTTGAATATGTCCAAAACCTATAAGATGAAAAATTGAAAGTTGTAAGCAGAAACACAGAAAAACTGATGTAGAGAACAAATTTTGGTTGCAGTCGGGGTGCTGCAAGCCACCAAGTACATGCAGCGAGAACGTGCAAGATCCTGATTGCTACCGATGGAACGGGGCACCCAACATACTGTGCTACGACTGCGATTCGTGCAAAGTAGCCGTGCTTGAGACTGCAAGAAGAGACTGGCACAAGCTCTCTATTCTTAATGTTGTCATGCTCATTTTTCTCATTGTCATTTACTCAATTGGTTGTTGTGCATTCCGAAACACGAAACGAGCTCGAGCTGATTATGCATATGGCGAGAATCGAATGACGAAAATTCAACCGCGATGGGACTACAAGATGTAAACAAATTATCATATGTTTTACTAAACGTTTTGGGTTTATTTTACTTTCAGTCTTTCTAAACTTAAACTTGTGTTTCTTGAAGGTGGAGATGGTTGGAGGACAGGAAGGAGTTTTACTAAGAGTATAAAGGAACTCCATCTTCCTTCTATTTTATCAATCTTTGCCTTTTCTTTTCTTTTCTTTGGTATCTTAAGGTTAAGAAAACTAAGTTTTTTTTCTTTTCTTTTTCGATTTTAGTGAAAGGGAGTAGGGATTTTCAGGGCTTTCTTTTTATGCAGTAAGCTTAGGCTACTTTGAAATCCACGATGTAGTCTTTACTTCTTATCCTAATGTACAATTGCTTTCTTTATTTGATACTAGACATGTGTAAAGTTTGCTATTCTACTTTGCTTATTAGATCCTTGTGATGGATCTAATACTCATGTAATTATGAGTTTGAAAATTTTAAAGCCCGTTTGATATGTCCGTTTTCTTGTTTTTGTTTCTCAATTTTTAAGAAACAAATATGTTCGATGACCTTTTCGTTCGTTTTCAAAATTTTAAAAATGTTTAAGAGAGTTGTAAATCCCAATTATGTTCTCATTTTAATTAATTCTCTTTCTTATACATTTTAATTTATTTAATAAGCCTTTTAATTTATTTAATTGGCTTATTGGTAGGAGACATGCCTATATATATATATATATATTTTGCCTAAAGCTCTTGGGTTCAGTTCCCAACTTGGATGATCTTTTTTATTTCTTAGCTTGTTTTATTTGTTCTCTACCTTTATTAATTTTTCATATTTATATGTTTAATTTTTTTAATTTACATTTTTCCTTTATTAATTTTTCATATTTTTGTTTTAATATTTCTTAATTTACTTTTTCCTTTTTTTAATTAATCTTTCACATATATGTTTAATATTTCTTAATTTATTTTTATTTTATTTTTCTCTTAATTTTTCATAATTTTTCATAATCACATGTTAATTTAATTTTCAATTTTCAATTTTCAATATTGAGATTTTTATTTAAATACTTTCTAAATTTTAGTTTTTTTCGATAGTTATTTTTATACTTTATTTTTTAAAAAAAAGTATATATTTACACTCAACAAAACCAACAAAATTTATTATGTTTGATTTTTCTATTAAAGATAAATATTTTATCAAATGTTCTAATTTTTTTACAATTTCTCTTATTTTAAATTTAAATTTATTATCTTTTACTACCATCAAAACTAGTTAGAATTTTGTATTATATAATTTCTTCTACTAAAATCAATATTTATGTAATAATATAATTGAGTTGATTTTGAATTTAAATCAACAAGTAATGAATTGAATTAAAAAACAAATTTTAACACCATATGATTAATAAAAATTATTGTATTTTATGTGTATTTGATTATGTTACTTTTTTTTTTATATATTTTAATAAAGTTTATATATTTTTAAATTTTTACATAATTAAATTATATTTAAACTAAAAAATTAGAAAAATATTAGAAAAATAACACAAGAAACAAAAAATGACAACAGTTATATATGTTTGAGGGTTCCATCTCTTTATCATTTGGAGTCCAATTTAAAACTCTACCATTATTGTAAGTTTCAAGATCAAAGAACTTTAAAAAATATGAGGGTCCAAATTTTAGGATGAAAAAATTGAGAGTGTAACAACTACCTTAACATACCTTTAAGGGTTTCTTCAGCTTACCCTTACCTTAAAACTGTATAGTTGCTTACACGTGGACCAAGTCTAATTTGCAACCATTTTGGACAGATTCCCAATAAAAGATTCTAAAGTTAAAAACAAAAAAGACATTTAGAAATAGTTAAAATCTCTTTTAAATAAATCATGCATGTTATAATTTAAAATGGTTTGATTTGATTTTTATACCATGAATGAATTATAAATCAAATCATTATAAACACGTTTGAGAGTATTTCAAAATCAGTCTTAGGAGAAACTTGGGACGAAACTCTACTCATATACCTCGGGCTGTATACAGATAAATCCCCAGTGCTGCAAAAAAAGCACAAACGAAGCAACTTTTTTTTTTTTTTTTTTTTTGCAACTAAAGCACCACAAAATAAGAAATATGCAAAACAAAATTGCATCTCAGAATAAAGAAAAGAGGACCTGTTCATGAAGTTAATCAACAAACGTAGACCCTTTTAGATGACCATATATAATCTCAATCAATCAATCACACATTCTCTGTTGCATCTTTTCCCGACTCTTGAGCACTTCTGGCTGCCGCCAATCTTTCAGCTGCCAGTCTTTCTTCCAAAGCTCTGGCTCCCCTTTCTCTGAAATGAGTACAATTTTCAAATTTTATGAGTATTCTCTTCTCTCCACCAAGTTCTTTATATTTTTTGCCATACACATTTTCTTTATGTTTATATTGTTCTTTCGTTTTTGCTTTTGTAGCTTCAATTCCACTTCTAAAAAATGAAACACTCATGGAAACTTCTTTTTTTCTTTTCTTTTTGCTTTTGCAGCTTCCAACTTTTTTTAAATATCCAGGTCGGTTTACATGCATCTCAACTAATCTTACAAGATAACTAACCTAATCCTATGACATTTTGGTGTCAAGAAAAGTTGTAGGATGTTAAAACCCAGATAGGTAAAACCATTGATAGAACCTATGACCTCTTAACTCATAATAGTTTGTTTGTAAACAATCGTCTTGACTGGTGGACAACCATCCTTTCCTTTGAGCACTTAATATTGGGCCCATTCAAAATTACCCTCCCCTTTTGATTTTGATTTAAAAATCCTCTTTCCCTGTGGGTTGACACCCTGTCACCCCCTTTGGATGGTTTTCTTTTCGAAAAAGTGCTGACAACAATGTTCATGTTCAACAAGGTGGGTGGTTAATAGGGTACCTCTTCTGCAGTCAAAGCACAAAGTGAAAAGATGCATATAAAGAGCGAAACATCACCACTAAGGTAGATGCATATAGTGAGGTGATGGGAATTCAATATTTGAATTTGAAAGTTATACATAAAATTTTTAATTTTAAATGTAGCACCTAATTTCTAGATAATAAAACAAATTTTGAACTCCTAATTTGGCCCCAAAATAAAATTTTAAATGGTAAGCTTAAATTTTAAAATTTAGGACTCTTTCCAATTAGTTATAATTTCTTGCTTTGTCCTGTCTACCTCAAGCCATTTAAAACAAAAAAGCAGGTCTTCTGCAAGCTACAGAAAATGCTAAAAGTGGAAAACACTTGTAGTATGTCAGAAGAGAAGTAATAACAAATATTACCTTCTTCTAGATGCCTCAACTGGATCTGAACCGGGCAGCGGGGCGCCTGCAGCAGTATAGTCCTCAGCATTGTCAGGGGATTCAGATCTTCCACAAAGCATACGATGAAATATCGATGCAATTGGATCAATGACTGGCCTGCACACAACCATCAAGATTCATAGTATACTACAGACTATGGAAAGAGAACACAGAGTATTCCTGAAACATGAGGAACAGGTGCTTAAAAATAGAAAAGGCTTCAAAACAAAACATTATACCGTAAAAGTTCAGGGAAGAATGTAGAGAACGCAAAATCATCACTTGGATCGCCTTTCAGTTTTGCTTCAGGTTTCCTCTGCCAGTATCTCAGATAAATCCAGCTGATGTAGGTACCAAATATTATTGTTGGGAGATATGTTGCAGCTCCTGTTGTCCAAAAGCTTACGGCAATGGATAACAATACAGCAAGAGATGGCAACCACTGAATGAAATTGCAAGCGAAGGCCAGAAAGAGGGTTCAAATAAAACTCTGATAAAAAATTATTCAAAATTAGGATATATCTATCTACATTTTTCATACCTTAGCTTTTAGTTTCAATACTGGCAACTCTTGATCAGGTATCATTTGTTTGATCCCAACCAAGAATCCAGCTAGAATCCCATAGAAACCAGATACAGGCAAATAACTGACACCACAAAAAGATGTAAATAAGATGTCTGGAAAACCTGGGAGCAGCGCAGGAAACATGTTTAAAGAGGAGGACAAATTGAGAAATACTGAGATGGAAAAGAATCAGACAGTTTACTTGAATGCAAATCTAAATGGATTAAAACAGTTTTGAGTGATGATATCAACAGAATGCTCAATCAGTTAAAGACATGTACACAAGTATGCCTAAAAGGTGTGCCTGATGCACGATGACTCAGTAGCACTTACAGATAACTTTCCTCCTGTGTAATATAGTACAGGGCAATTGCTGTGATAAAGACACATAAGGAAGTTAGAAAATTGACTACAAAGATGAACTTCAAAAATTCTCTAGATCCCCATATGGGTTCAAGCAGCTTTCCAACAAACAGGAGGCCAACTGTACTGACAACAACCTGCAATATATTGCTCTCTGTGAGTGTAACTTCGAGTGGAGAAATGACTAAGAAATAGTGAGATAAATTCAAACCGTTATTCTGTAAATGGAAAAAAATTAGTGCGCGACAATTTGGTTGCATACCCCATATATTGACTGTTCAATATAACCAGCAGTTAGGAGATTCCAGGCAAAAGGTATTGTCCTACAAAATAGAAGTTCAAAGGAATGAATAACCCGACCACCATTTATAGTTTACACATTATCCATTAAAATTTAACTTAAAAGTTGGTCAAATACTAAGGCCATCAATGAACTTTAATCAATTCAGAGGAAATATTCTCATATCATACAAATAAATTTAATTAATTAAGTAAACTAGGCACAAATTTCTTCATTACGATATGTAATCTTATTCGTCAAAATTAAGAGTCGAAGAATCAATATGGACTTAGCTTGATAAATCTATATACAAGAAACTGAGAGATGGAAAGTGGTGATAGAATACTGAATGACAATGACAAATTTGGAATTTTGATGATCAGTCAATGAGAAGAAAATACAAAACTTTCATGCCCAAATTGAGTCTCCTCGTGAGGAAAGTTACCTAAATGGCTCGCAGTCATATTTAGTATTTACTGCATTGTAACTGAAAAGGTAAGTATCTTAACTAATCTACTAAGTGTTTAGATGTATGTCCAATTGTCCACCGTACACAAGAACTCATAACTTGCAGTTGATCGAGGCTCCATTACCATGCTATCACATCAATCACCATGTCTTGCCTAAAATAATGGATCCTCGCTTCTTTGATAAGTGACATTTTTCTCCATTTTGAATTTTGTAACAAATTCAGAGTTACTTGCTTCTGAATTAAATCTGTTAGGTTTCCCTAAGAGATGTGCATGAAAATTTTGAGTAGTGTGGTTGGACAGGAAGACTCTTATTTACTAAGAAAAATATTCACATGGAGAATTTTCCAGATAAAAGATATTTATATTCTACCTCTTGCTGGTCTATGAATGTGAACATTCAGATTTTGGGCTCAGTTTTATATATTTATACAGCTCAACATGGCTTGATTTTTCTGTAATTTCCTTTTTCTATTGTGGACATCTTTCTCTATATTTCTAATCTTATAACCATCTTTTTTTTTTCTATCAGGGAATAAAGCCAATTCAAAATGATAAGGGATTCACATTTCACACTCATGTAGGTGTTTCCTCTAATTATTTCGTAGAGTCAATAATTCAGATTGGTTAGCAGTGAAAACATCTGGTTGCATGGAGGTAATAACATCTTTGGACTTTTCACTAGAAAAAAAAAAATAAAATGAAAGAGTTCTATATATCAAAATAGTACACTCAGGCAGTAGATTGTGTAGCCTCTCAAAAGGTTTGTTGCTACTTCCTACCAACATAAACGTTTTGTTCTGAAGTATGGCAGAACGATACATGGATGGTTTGGCCAATAAATTAAATAGTGGAATTGCCAATAACATCACAACTTATTATTTTGACCACATTTCGAAGCTTGGAAACTACTTTATTGACTAACTTCCATCAATCTTTCTACACATGCCTCTGGATCACAATTCACAAGTATGTAACATGCAAAACGTGTAACAAATACCTTCCACACACCCCCGCCTGAAATCCTATCTTATACAGTTATTCAATCATCAGTGGTCACAAGATTCTAGACTCTTTCCTTACTAAATTTCAACTCGATAAAACAAACACACTTCTAACCAGAAACCTACTGGCATTACTTCAAGAACGTAAGCATCGCATATATTCAGCCATGAAACTACACCAGCTTCGCACAGTTTTCACTATTGCTAATAAAAAAAAAAAACTAAATTCTCCAAAGCGAGGTACCTGGCTGGAATAAGAGCAAGATAGTTAACAACCACAGGAAAAAGCTGAACCAAGATATGCCCGCCAATTAGCACAACGGCTATGCCCTTGCATAGCTTGGTGAATCCAGTAAACGAACCAGAGCCCTGTCCAAATACAACACAAAACAAAAACATCAATCGAAACGTCGCAGAATTTCGAGAAAATGTCAAGATCTGGAATACACATTCGAAGATAGAAGAGACAAACTGCGAGATCTGAATGCGACTGATACACTAACAATTAAGAAGAGATTAAAACAAATAATTGTAACAAAGCATACCCCCGGAACTGATGGAGTACTCATGGGCGGACAGGGTGAACGGTGGAGACGGTGATCGGAGTTGCGAGCTAAAAATGGACTGTTTTGCTTGGCCGGAGACTTTTGGATTAAATGGGGGGGAGGGGGGAGTGGGTCTTCTATGAAGTGTAACTTAGGAGATCGAAACGTAAATGTGAGTAATTGGGTGCGGTGAGCTGTAGTGTTTATATGGTACACATCATGTAGATAATGTAGATCAGCTTTACTTCTGATTTACCTTTGACCATGATTTGTTTGCGGGAAACACACGTCAGCTCCCAACGCTTTTGCTTGTTTTGTAAGAAAACCTATGTTTTGCAAATTACTCCTTCATCTCTTCATATTTTCAGAATAGGGGTAAAAGGAAAATTGTCTAAATTAACTTCAATGCTACGAAAGTTACATTTTTTTTTTTTTTTAATCACACTTGGAGATCAAATCTTTTATTTATATGATGGAAGATTATATGTTGTTTAAAACTATAAAATCAAATACTAAAATATTCTTTATAACTTAAAATATGCATTTTTTAAAAGATAATTTAAAATCATTTTCAAACTTCTTTTAACATGTGCTTCTCATGCATTTTAAAAATTAGGAAATATTTAAAAAATTCTTAAATTCTCGTTAATAAATCTTTTAAAAATTTGGGTAGATCATAAACTTATATAAGCGTTAAAATTAAGCCTTCAAACATATAATAGTTTTTGAAAGTTAGACCCACAAATCATAAAATTGAATTATCAAAATTTATACTATTTTCTACCATTAATATATATAAAAACAATATTAATATCAACTAAATATTGAAGCAATCCATTATTTTACTTGTGCAATAGAGACACTAATTTACTTAAACTAAAACTTTCACGATTTTCATTTTAATCATGTGACAAGAAATTTTTTGTACGGACAACCCTTTCGAAAGGGTGTTATAATTGATGACTCACCTCTCGCAAAAGTATGATTTACAGTGGTAATTAATTTAAATCAGTCAATTTTCACAAATATAGATAAACACCAAATATTTGCGAATTGTGTAACAAAATAAAAAAACTCACGATACCTTCATAAATTCTATATTTGTCCTTAAATATTGTCAACACTCCTTTTTCTTCTTCTTCTTTACAATTTATTAATCTCCTCTTCATATTATCAACTTCTTCTTCTTGTTTGTGAGTTCTTCTTTCTTCGTCATCTCTTTTCTTTTTCTTTTTTCACTTCTTCAAATTTCCACTTGGTAAACGATCTTCATCATCTCTCACATATTTCTCTTCCATATCTAAACGATTGTGTGCCAATGTAATTTAGAATTCAGAAACGTATCTGTCTTATTCTCATTGAGTCAAAGCAATGTTACATATTTATATAAAAAATAAACTAAACCCTAGAGACTATGTAAAATTACAATAAAGGACATATGTATATATATATATCATAACACCAAGATCGTATACCAAACATACTTTTTTAAAAACCCCTTTAAATAAACCAATTATAAATTAAATCAAATTTAATTAATATATTTATTAAATATCTTATATTTAATCTAATGTATGTGTAAATTATATTCTAATACACATATCTCTCCAAATCTATAATACTAATATGGCTTTCATAATTTCATTCACATTAATTTTTCGTCATGGTTTCAATATGAATCCAATTCATATTAATTGATATTTTAACGTTTAATGCTCTCATTCTATAAAATTTAAATTTGAATCTAATTAACTTTATATTATTGTATCTACATACATTACATTAATTTATATCATATACAATAAACTTCAATAAATTTCCTTGAACACATCAAATTCATTCAAAACTTAAAATTCTTGTAACATCCGATGGTACTTAATTAACCAACAATTATAAGTTCCAATGATATAAGATTAATTAATTAAACTCTTTAATTAATTTAATTGATATTCATTAACTATGGAGAACTCCACTACATAACCATAATTGCACTTTTATTAGCCGTAGAATATTTATGTGTCCATTAATTTAACCATTTTCTACAGGTTAATCTTTTTCATATTGTTCATTACTACAATCGGGTCAAATTACCGTTTTACCTCTATAGTTTTCCTTTGCTCCTTATGTACCACCAATTCTTTTATGAACAATTTGTTTATGGTCCAACCACAAACAAATGTTCTTTCTCAGGCTAGTGAAAAGATAAGGTCTCATTGTTCAAGTTTCTAGAGTCGACCTTAAAGAAACAACCTATTTACTTACCCTAAAGGCGAGAATGAGTGAATCCATTTTGTGAAGCTAGGTTTCTAGCTTCCCACTTGATTTGTCCTCAAGATGGTAGGCTTATTGAACCAGTAATGAAGGTCACTCTCTCCAACATAAATCAATGGGCGACCATTCATGAGCAGGAGTCTATAACTCATTCAGGATTCAAATGAGTTACATAATCATGTGTTCGAAATACATAAAATTAAATGTGTAACCTTTCATTTGATATTTTAATTAGTATAAATAGTGTTGTAATTTCCACATTTAAAAGAAGAATTTGGAAGAATGAAATATGAAAGTTCTTATGATAGAATGTACGAATATTTGAAGCATTCAAGTGAGAATTGATTTATATTGCTTGTGGAATGCTTTAAAGATCGAGGATTGATGGAAGTTTCTAACTTTGTCCAATCCTTGATTTCTTAGATTACCTAAGTAACTTGAATCTAGTCTATTTTAAAGGTTGAAATCAAATTGATATAGTCTATTTTAAAGATTAAAATCAATTTGATTTTGAGACTGACGTGGTTGTGTTCTTAGTTACCATGATTGTTAGATCCAATGGTTAAGGGTTTCACATCATGTAAGTAAAACAACACTTATTTATTCAATAATTAGTTTACAGATGAAAATTTATGAAAATGAGAAGCACATCAACACAAGTATTCCAACAGAGAATAATAAATATATCATGTACAATTTTTATAGTAATGTAAACATTATTTTAAAAAGTAACCTTTTAAACATATTCTTAACCTAAGTTCTTAACAATTTCTAAGACTAAAAATTTACATTGTAAAACTTGAGTGACTAGAGACCAAATGTAACATAACTATTTGATTTTTTATTTTAGAAAAGTAAACCTATAGCACTTGATTTAACCTTTAGTTATTTATTTTTTTTACCAATATTTTAAAAAGACCAAGTCAAGTTTAAAAAGAAACTATTCTTTTAGGAGAATAGAAGTGGACTCATTTGAACTATTCAATACATACAAATGCTACTTGAATAAAAAAAAAATTGACAAAAAAAAAAGTAGCTTTTATTTTAGGAATTTGACTAAGAATATAACATTTTTATTAGTTTTAAAAAATTAAGAACATTGAAATAACTAAAAAGAATAGACTTAATTTTGAGTCATGTGATGGATGACCCAAAAAAAATGGAGAAAAATGTGGAAGGATCCTCTTTTTTTAAAAAAAGATACTGAATAACTTTTTTTCTGACGTCATATTCAAGTAGAATTACCAAAATGCATTCGTGCGCATGAGTAAAAACAGTCTTGTCTCTCTCTCTTTCATCTTGCTCGTCTCACTCAATCTCTCTTCGTCTTGCATGTTTGGTGGTGCTCTCTTTTGGCTTGCTTGTCTCATTTCAATCTCATACATTTTGGTTGGTGTAGCTTGATGTTGGAGAAGAGGAAGAAGAAGAAGAAGAAGACTACGACCGAGAAGAAGAAGAAGATGCGAGGGAGATAAGGAAAAACATGTGGATGCTGGACAGGGAAGAAGAAGATCGTGGGAGATGAGATAAAATTGTGGTCGCTAGGAGGAAGATGTAAAAACTATCCTAAATCAATATTGAAAGTAACGTTGTAATCTCACTTGAAGATGGTATAATAAAAAATGCACTTAAAAAAAAAAGTAATTTTTCCTTTGAAGAAAAAAAGGGGCAAAATGGACAATTTAACATATAGACTTTATATAAATTAGAAATTACAAGTTACAAGATCTAAAAAAAAGAAAAGAAAAAAAAAAGATATTTTACTTTATATATGTATATATACGTAATCTTAGATTTATCATTGGAATTTCTAAATGGAAGAATCTCCACCACGCAATTCCAAGATCCTTGATTCTCGATATTCCACGTAAGCAAATAAAATGGATTGAGAAGTTCCAAGTGGCCCAATGAGATCACAAAACCAACCCACAATTAGCCAATGAAAATCAAACTTTAGATTCCCCAATCTCTCTACTGCAACTGCTTTTAGTCCCCTTCCTCTCCCTTCTTCTTCCTCCATTCTCACACCCTCACTCTCACTCTCTCAATCTCTTCTCTCTTTTTCTTCAATGGCTTCCAACACCTTGATGAGCTGTGGCATTGCCACCACCGCTTTCCCTTCAGTCCTTTCTTCTTCTAAGTCTAAATTCGCTGTCGGTGTCCCCATTTCCGGTGTCGCTGTCAATGCATCTTCCCGATTTTCCATGTCCGCTGAGTGGATGCCCGGCCAGCCCCGTCCCCCCTACCTCGATGGCTCAGCTCCTGGGTATTCAATTTTGAAATGACTTTTGTTTGTTTAATCTGGTGGGGTTTGTTAACGTAGGATGATGATTGCTTTTTCTAGGCCTTTGAGGAAATGTCCAAGAGAGTCCTGATACTCTTTGTGGATGCTTTGATTTGTCCTTGACTCCATGAAATCGTTATATGTGTGAATCTAAACTTACATAATTTTTTTTTTTTATAATTATTTGGCAAGATTTAAGTTTATAAACATTACTCAGCCTATATTTTCTTTTACCAATATTTTTAAAAATCAAGCTAAGTTTTCATAACTAAAAGAAGTAGTTTTTTTATGTTCTTTTGAACATAACTAAGAACTCAAGCCTTTCGTCAAAAGGGAAAACCTTGAGAGAAAGCAAACATAAATTCCATAAACTAAGAATGAAAGAGAAAATCATATCAAACTGGCCTCAGTTTTTGTCATGCTTAGTGATGATTAATTTACCCTTATTTATTAGCTGTAGTTTTTGGATAAGTAATGAATTAGAATCGATTAAACGTTTGAGATCTGTGGTCATGTTCAACAGTGATTTTGGATTCGACCCTCTTGGGCTGGGAGAAGTGCCAGAGAACCTCGAGAGATTCAAGGAGTCTGAGCTAATTCACTGCAGATGGGCCATGCTTGCTGTTGTAAGCTTACCAAATTCAGTTGCTTGATTCCGAGATTGATGGGGGCTTTTCCTTTTTCATTTTCCAATGCTGTTCCTTTTGTTTTTCAGCCAGGGATTTTGGTACCTGAGGCTTTGGGATTGGGCAACTGGGTTAAAGCTCAAGAATGGGCAGCAGTTCCAGGAGGCCAAGCTACATACTTGGGACAACCAGTTCCATGGGGAACTTTGCCCACCATTTTGGTCATTGAGTTCCTTGCCATTGCTTTTGTAGAGCACCAGCGCAGCATGGAGAAAGACCCCGAGAAGAAGAAGTACCCTGGAGGTGCTTTTGATCCATTAGGCTACTCAAAAGACCCTGAAAAGTTGAAGGAATACAAAGTCAAAGAGATCAAAAACGGTAACTGCTCTCATTTTTTTCATAGCAATTAGAGAAGAATTGAACTTTTGATTACTTTTGACTCAAATGGTTATCTTATAATGAAAAACATTTGATACTAATTATCAAACACTTACGGGTTTGTAGGTCGATTGGCGCTATTGGCTTTTGTTGGGTTCTGTGTGCAACAATCAGCATACCCAGGAACAGGGCCGTTGGAGAACTTGGCAACTCACTTGGCTGACCCATGGCACAACAACATTGGCGACATTATCATTCCCAGAACAATTTCGCCTTGAATTTTGTACTGAATCATACCAATTGTAATTAAGTTTCTGTGTATTAAATCTGAACTCAAGGCTTTCCTCTCTATGTGCCTTTGAACGTGCTCTGTAACTTGATTTTGACCTTCATTTTAGTGCATGGTGTTACAATTTGAGGAAGGAAAAAAAGGGATAAGATTACAAATTTAATCTTAAAGCTTTGGATTGTATGTCTATTTGGTTAATTTTTATTTATAAGAGAACACATGCATGATAAGTACAATCAAATCATTATCAAAATTTTGTTAGAACATTGAGTAGAAATTGCATCGTGAACAATATTCCCTCTAAAACTGTCCATGAGACAAATTATGAATTATAGACGTATAGTGAAACTAGGCAACGATAATTTAGGATTCGAAAATATTTAAGGGCACAAGCTGAAACAATCCCCAAACTGTATATATATGTTGAAAGATATGCTAAGTGTAGGCTTGTCTTTGAGAAGAAAGAAAATGGTTTTTTATACCCTCATAGACACAAAATAATGTGTTTGTACGACAAGAATATAATTTTGGGACGCTTAAAAAATAGAAAAAAAAATTATGATAATAAAATCTATGATATCACATTTTCTTAATTGTAAAAGTAACAAATTTTAAGGTCGATAACATTCATATAGCTCTCTAATATTATTAATTTTTTCATATTCGCAATATGTAAAAATGTCGTGAACTTTTTTTTTTCTAAATGTTTTTGTCACATGATACAATATTTCTATAGTTTTTATGTGAAATGTTGAATTAAAGACTAAAAACCTTTAACAAGGTAATAAAGTATTGATGAGTTGGTTCCAAGTAAAGCCTCTATATAGTTAACAAATGTTGTTAACCATTGGAATGTCAATTGGATTATGGTCAAACAAGATAAACCTTCGTAGTAATTATAGTGGAGAGTTATGAGATTACTCAACCTTTAGCGTGATTTAAGTGATGTTAAAGTTGTCATTTTAGATGACAAATTAAAATTAAAGGGTTATTACCCTCAAAGTCATAATGAGGGACGATCACAAGGGTTGGTAGTTCCGTTATGAATCTCAAGATAAAGTCTATGTAACTCAACTTAATATGGATTGGTAGGTTTCTTAGATATGGTAAAGTCTACTAGATGTGAATAAATGTACAAAAGAGGCAATTCATGAGTAGATTAAAGAATACAAGTATTGAAAATAAGACTCAAGACAAAGGGTGAATATGATCAAATGTATGACAACTACATATTGTTCAAGATTACATATAATAAAATTTACCCTAGAATGTCTTGATTAGACAGTTAATTTTCTGTATTTCATCAATATGAGCTTAACTTAACTAACATCTATATTTTATCAAAAATAAGAGATCTCGGGTTCAAATCTTCTCTTTCTATGATATACTTAAAAAAAAAACTTTTTCAAAAGGAAAAAAATTATGTGTTTCTCCATGTTTTACTCTTTTCATTTACAAACACAAGGCAATCGATTGCTTTTGCTGGAATTCAATCCTTTCAATCACATGTTCAATCCTATTTTTATCTAGGTTAATTAAAAAATTATAATAGAATGGATGTCATACAATCCACAAGTTTAACTCAACCTTTGCTACTTTGGCCATCAACGGACTTAACAGTAATTACGATAGAGGAGTAGGCAATATAAAGCATGATCAAAAGGAGTTGGTGAACCAACATGAGCTTAGCTCAACTGACACTTGTACTAATAGCATAATAAAACAATTTTCTTTAATGAATTAATTAATAAAAAAAATCAATGTTTTTGCTCTTCTCCAAAAATAAAATACTTTTTCTCTAAACATTTTCACAAACCAATTTCATGCCAGACATAAAAAGACCGGGTGGTGTCCCATTTGGAGATTTACTTTGTAGATTCACATACATAAGCAAGCAAATTTTTCTTTATCTAATCTATAATTTGAAAGCATACTTAGCATTTAAGTTTTAAAAGAAAACTAGATTTCCAAATTAATTTGAGGAATGGTTCTATAGGGTTTTTATCCTTTCAACAAGAATATGAGATTAATTGAGTAAACTTATTAACCACATTAATCCACGTTCGTTAATTGTGTGTACACTCCATTAAAAACTCACACTTGAACTTCTTTTACTTTAAGGACTAGAAGTAACTTTCGGCAAAACAGTAATTTAACCCAACTGGTGTTACGATCATTTGTGAAGGACTAACTTACTGCTATTGGTCTATATCAGTGGACACATAAATATATCTACAGCAAGAAAAGTAATTAATGTTTTGGTGCTTAATGGTTAGTGTTTGCGTGTCACATTTGCTAGACATGTTTAAATAATACGTCTAATTAAAGTATAAGCTATGTATGTGAATTAATAAGGGGCACTTGCAAAAATGACAAAAACGAAACACAACCCAAACATCAAGAGGTAAAATGTCACAAATGCCCTTGTTACTAATATGCATTTGATACACCTTATACACGCTTGATACACATAATACACGTCTGATACACCTAATACACCACTTGATACATTTGATTGATACACTTGATGCACCTGATACTCTTTGATACACTCGATACTGAAACATACTAATATATGTTTGATACACTGCATATACATTTAGTATTTTTCACTTATACAGTTAATTGATTAAATGCACTTGATATGTTTCAAGTCCTACTTATACATTTGATATACTATTGATATACACTTGTAAACTCGATTCATATACTTGATAATGATTCACTTTATTGATATGCTTTAACAATATATTGTTGATGTACTTGATAATGATACACTGAGTTACATCATTCATATACTTAATAATACTCTAATGAACTGCATAAAATTTGAAAAGATGAAAATCACGTAGTAAGTATATTAACCAACTAATACATATAATATAAGTATATCACAACACTGACATACGAAACTGAGACAAAGTAAAACCAAAAAGTTAATGTAAAAAAAAAAAAAATCATTTGAAATCAAATTCAACTCAAAATACACATCGAAGAAAGTAAAAAAAAAATCACAAATGAAGTTAAATTACTCCAATCAACAATCATTATATTATATTATTCATATTACAATTAGTGTACTATTGATATTTTAAAATTAAGATTAAGACGAAAAGAATAAAAAATTTTCTAGTATAAGAATAGACAAATAATTATGACCTTAAAAAGTGGAAGCATAAATAAATAATGAGTAGGACATTAAAAAGAGGAAGATAAATAAGTTATTGAATTGTAGTTTAGGAATAATATAAAATTTAAGATGGAGAAGTGAAAATTTTGCCATATTTGCAAAATTCTAAAACAATGTGTTATAATTGCTATATCATATTCTCAAAATGCTATCCTATGCAATTTCTCAATTAAAATAATTGGAGTTTCAATTAGAATAGCCTAATTTGGTATATCATTTTACACCGTTGGCTTATTTCAATAAGAACTTTCACAAAAATCCTAAATAGGCTATAATATTATACAAAAGTAGGGCCCACATTACATATATACCCATTTATATTATTAAATTGAATTATATATATATATATATATATATATATATATATATATTAAAAATAATATGGACCGACAAAGAGGGAAAGTTTTAAAATATGTGGGTTACGGGTTTGGAAAGAAATCAATAACACTTCAAAGTTTCCTTCTTCGATAATGGTAGTTTATGTCTTCCATTCTCTTCACAAAAGCATCTGTTTAGTAGAATATTTTGTGAAACTTTTCCGGTGAAGAAGAAGAAGCTCAATGGTTGGCTGTGAAGTCATTTTTTTGATAGACTTTGGAGATAAATTTTGAGGTTAGTAATACTTTATATTTCAAATCATATAACGATTAGGTATATTGAGTGATTTATGTGTAATTTCTGACTGGTTAGGTTTATTGAAAACTTTGTGTAATTTATGCTATGTTGAATTACAATTTTCTATTGCTAGAATTCTGGGAACACTATAATTTATAAGTGTATATTTTTATATGCTAAAGTATATGATGTTATTGTGTTCATTGTTCTTAATAGTTCATCTAAAGAGGTTATCATGTTTTAATTACAGTATATTTGGAATAATAAGGTGTACATTTTAGACATAAATGTTTATAATGAGTAATGTTCTATTTATAAGTATATATAATGTTACAACGTGTATTTTAGAACTAAAGATTTATAATAAATTGTTTACAGGAATATGGATGATGAAACTTTGTGATGAGTATATATAATATATGTCGTTAGTAATTGCATAAATTTGATGATATTATAGGAATGTTATTTATGTTAACAGGAAAATGGAGGATATACTCTGCTATTTGTAATGTAAGAAATTGTATGAAAAATTGATTGAATGGAGAGAACATATTCAATTGTATTGTTTGCAGCAATTCTGGCCATACCTGAAAGAAAACAATGAACTTATATACGTCACTAAGTATGTCTTAATGTATATATATAGTTGTATATAATGATGAAATGATTTATGTATGATCAAATATATGAGGTAGTATATATGTAACAAATCACATAAGATATATGTATAATGGAGTAGTATATATGTAATGATTAAAAAAAATATTAAACCGCTACATAGTATGTGTATGTAGTAATATATAAATTAATTATTAAAAATTACATAACTAAAAAAAAACTGTGAGTGTATTATCCAATATATGCAGAAGTATATATGCAACAGAACACAAAAAATACTTCAAAAGATACAATACCATATGTGTAAAAAAAAAATTAAAATACATAATAAGAAGATGAATTAAAATATAGAACGCATATTTTATAATCTTTATATACCGAACATGACAAAAAAATGAATTGAAGAAGAAGTAACAAATTTCTTGAGAAAAAAAACTATATGTTAGAAAACGGAAATGAAATATTATATGAGAAAGCAGAATGAACTAAAAAAAAGAATACTAACCAATTCAAAATTGTCAAATTGGAATGGAAGAAGAAAGAACAAGTTTATTTTCCTATAGGAATTAGAAAAAAAAATAGCATGTTGATTAATGGAATGAAAAAATAATTTTGGTTTATGATTTAAATTGAAAACAATTATTGCCATATAAAGATATATAATTTATATCATATTTAAACCATAAACAAGTAATAAATATTACATTAACAAATATAAACATATATGATATAATAATTAATGAAGTTACAATTGATATAATAAATTAGATGGTTGATAATTAATGAAAAAATTCTTTAAAATTTTAAAAATATTAAAGAATTATTTAAGATTTACATATATAATTTATTTTAAAATAATTAAATGAAGGTTAAAATTGTTCTAAAATATCACGATTTCCTAGTTTAGATAATCATTGAAAAATTAGGATATTTGTGAAATATCACGGATAATTTAGGTCTTTCCTCGAAATCTTTCTTAATAATTTGTCACATTAGGTTATTTTATTAAATTAGGCCTATTACATGATCTATTTAATTAAGACACAAGATTCCTAATTGAGTATGGATAAAATGGGTAGAAACATATTCCAAGATTGATTAGGATTTAATGAAGACCCTAATTGAACTAGTATATAAAGAAACTTAGGGTTATGGTTCCCGATATACCAAAACAATAAGCACTCTGGCTTTCTTGTATCCCATCAAGAGAAATATCCCATTAAGTTGGGCATTCGGGGTTTTGGTTGGAAAAGACAATAGCCATTTTATAACCATCACACAAAGTCATTTTACAACATCATCAGTGGAATCTGATATGTAACTTATTCCTAACAATTTGACATGAATGATCTTGGGTTAAATATATTATATAGATTTAAAGTATTTATGCCAACAAGCACCTCAGATTATCCTTCCTCAACCTTGGATGAGTTGTGATGACACAAGACCCCAAGCATGCAAAGGAACGTACCACTGTTGATGTTGTTTGATGTCAATCGTGAACTCATGTCGGATTTCAGATCACAGTAGCGATAAACAACAAAATACAGCAGCAGACAACAACAACAACAAGCAGCAACAAACAACAACAGAAAACAACAGTAACAACAAACAATAGATACAATATTGGAACAAAGATACAATATTGGAACAACGACTACAAACAGATAACTGCTCCATCATTCCTAGGATAAAACAACCTCTCGTCTTCAGTTGATTTTGCACAAAAATCAACCGGTAATTAAAAATCACTCAAGAACGTACACACCTTGCTTGAAAACTTTTGTAGGGAGAATAACATAAAGAGAATGGATCTTTTTTATATCTTTTGGAAGGAAAAGAAAGCTTATATATATAGTATTTGTGAGGTGGCCAATGACCATATATTTAATATGGTGTAAATCGTGGAGCAGTAATGGGTTAAGAAACGTCAAAACGGTAAGGACCACTTTAATATTCAAATAAAATGTTAGTAATATATATATAATTTTATCTCTTCTAATTCTTCTCGCCATGACCGATCGACGATGGCGACGCGTGTGTGGAGATATGGACATATCCACAATTTCCTATCTCCTCTCTCATTTCAAAACTTGGGTGCCCTAAGGGCCCAAACCCATTGATCAAACAATGAGTATAAAATGGAGCTTCCACGTTAAAAAAAAAACAATCAATGTGAGAATGCAATTAAGAATAAAGTAATATTATAATTTTCTTTCACAAATTTTTCATCCAATAACCCCCCAGTTGAAATTTTTTTACCATCAGAGTCCCCCACTTGAAAATTTTTTAAAAACATTTTCATCAAGCAACGTCTTTCTTTATAGTGTTATGCTTAAGTAAAGGTGTCTGATGACTTGAACCTTTACGTAGTAACAATAAAATTTAGAGTATTGTAAAGTAACTCGTAGTTTTGAACTTTACTTCTAACGCTATTGTACACACAACATTATTCAAGTGAAGTTCTAAAAATAGCCCGTGCTTTATGGCCTTGCATGTATATCTCAGTTTAATGAATGTTCTAGGAATCTGCCAAGAATTTCATAAGTAGCGGCCCTCACTTCCACATCTACAAAGATGAATCTATCAAGAGTATTCTTGTAGCTAGGTACCCTACTTGATATCAAGTATAGATTTCATTAAGAACAAAGTTCAGCCTCCTCATGTGCTTCAGGATATCATGCTAATCATGAATCATAAGAATGGAGCTTCTAATTTAGCATGATTCTCGTTATATTACTTGTGATTAGTTATTATCCATGAAACTTGTTTCTTGTGATCTCTAGTCTTGCAAGTTGGGTTTACTTCACAGTAATTCAATTTTCAATAGGCTTGAGTCTCATTCTTTATGAGGTTTTAAAAACCTTATCTCTTTCTAATCCTTTCATCAAATGATCAGTCAACTTGTCATCATACCGTACATAATTCATTATTATTGCACCAACAGTGAGAAATTCTCTAATGGTACTGTGTTTACGACGTATTTGTCATCTCTTAGCATTATAATAACAGTTCTAAACTTTTAAGATAGTTGCAGTACTATCACAATGGATTAGTATGGCTGGTACCGGTTTTTTCCAAGTGGAAATCTGTAACGATCCAACTCTTTATACTAAGCTGAGGTCATTACCTTAAAGATAAATAACAATTTTGACAATTTATTTTGGAAAAAAAACTAAATTTTCATTATAAATATCATGAAAACATGTTGTAGCGGGTTTTACAAATTTTAAAGATAATAAAAACAAATAGATAAAAATGTTTCAACTCAAAATGCTGAAAACAAACAATGAAAAGCGGAAGCAAAACTATGTCTCCATATGGCATGTCACGGATCCTTCTTGTCTCACTCGTTAGATTTCCTCTATTTTTACCTTTGCCTGAAATATTAAATAGAGAAAATGATGAGTATAAACACATACGCAGTAAGGGACCCACTACTAGTCTTGCTATGTGCTTGTTAACTTTTCGTTAGAGTCCTGTAAGAAAGTACCGCATAACTGTTGTGCTCCCAAACGTACGCTATCGAGTGATCCCGTAGAGACACATATGGACTCTTGGTGAACCCGAAGGAATCACTCTAAAGAAGAGTCGTACCGTTAACTATTGTGCTCCCAAGTGCACGCTATCCAGTGGTCTTGTAGGGACACATCTAGGCTCTTGATGAACTAGGAGGAAACACCTTAAAAAGAGTCGGGCTGACCTTAAAAAGAGTCGGGCTGACAGTGACCCTGTCGAATCACTCCTAAAAGCTTGCCACACAGGCATAAATAGGTGGTGATCGCGAAGGACACCCATATGGTACGACTCTAACAAACAAAGCTAACAAAACACCTATTCATAGCATGTCACATATCATAAACATCATAACATGACATAAATATCAATCATAGTGTCTTTATCATGTGATTAATATTTCATGCATCGTAAGCATATCAGTTATAACATATTAGTCATAACACCTCAATCATCTATATCAGTCACATTATGCATCTTAGCTACATCAATGCAAAATGAAAAAAATACATGCAAGCTCTCAAAATTTAATTCGAATGTCTAGTAGTAGAATCAATGCAAAATAAAAAAAATAGATGCAAGCTCTCAAAATTTAATTCGAAGGTCTAGTAGTAGAATCTCTTACTTGAGATTAGCTAAAAATATTCATTTGCTGACAATAAAAAAAAATTATTCAATTAATCAAATCTCAAAGTAGAGGTTGAAACCAATTCAACCTTGATGAAAAAAAATCATCATTTAAATCTTCAAGATTTGCAAAAGGGACTTTTCAAAAGCATGCAACCAAAATCAATTCCACGATGAAGAACCTTTTCTTTTTTCGCTTCTTTTTTCAATTTGAGCATTTCAATGCTATTTATAGACCCAAATAATAATATTTATCATTATTATTTCCTTTTCCTTTTCTTTTTGTTATAGGATATATCTATATAATACCAATGTAAACATATATTTTTATTCTCATTATCTTTTCTCAAAAAAATATTCCATTAAATCAACTTTTATCTTCTAAAAATAGTTTGTTTTTTCAAAAATCAAATCTTCTCTCTTCAATAAATTCCATCAAATCCAAACAACTTTCTTCTTTTACCAAAATAATTATATTTTTTCAAAATATAATAACGTTCTTATTATTTTCTTTTTCTTTCTAAACAAATATCTTCTCTCCAAATAATTAATTATCTTTCGTATAATTAATTTTTCACAACTTTACTTAAATCTCATAACATAAAATTAAATCAAATCATCGACAAATACCATAAACTCAAATCCTCTAATTAATTAAATATTTATCCAACAAATATCTAATTAATTTCAATGTCTACAAAATTAAATAATCTTCAAAATAAACACTCAATAAATTAAACATAATTAAACAAACCTAAGATAATCATCTCTAAAAATTATCTTCATTTTTCGGGGTGTTACAAAATCTTTGATAGCAAGCTTCGAAGCCAACTTGGTTCTTCACTAACAGTAGCTAGCGCTTCATCTCTGACTCCATCATTGACTGGGCTAAAATTTTATGTTTATTGGATTTCCAAGCAACGGTCCTACTATAATAAAAATATAGCCACTTGTAGCCTTTGAGTCATCTGAGAGGGAGTTCTAATAGACATCTATGTAACCTTCAGGTACAGTGGGAAACTTTTGATACTGTAATCCTAGATTTTGTGTCTTCTTAAGATATCTCATTACTCGTTCTATAACATTCCAATGTTCTAGACTAGGTCTGCTAGTAAACCTACATAGTAATCCTACAACATATATAAGTTATGTCTGGTCTTGTGTAATCAGAAGCATATCTCAAACTACTTATGATACTAGCATACACGGATTGGTTAACATTGTCACTAGTGTTTTTGAATAATTTAACACTAGAGTCATAAGGTGTAAAAGTTGGTTTACTATCGAAGTAGTTATACTTCTTTAGAATCTTTTCTATGTAATGAGATTGATCTAAAGAAATTCCATTTTTAGTTCTTATAATCTTGATACATAGGATTACATTAGCTTCTTCCAAGTCTTTCATGTCAAAATTTACACTCAACACAGATTTTACATCATTTATGACGTGCAAGTTTAATCCAAAGATTAACATGTCATCTATGTATAAGCATATGATAGTACATAACTTATCTTCAATCTTATAGTAGATACATTTGTCACTTTCATTTACTTTGAATTCTTTAGACATGATTAAGTTGTCAAACTTTTCGTGCCATTGCTTAGGAGCTTGTTTTAGGCCATAGATGGATTTATATAGTTTACAAACTTTGGATTTTTGATTGTGAACTATGAAATCTTCAGGTTGTTTCATATAAATCTCTTCTTCTAAATCACCATTTAGGAAAGCAATTTTGACATCCATTTGCTGGATTAAGATATTGTTCAGGGCAGCTATGGATATCAACACTCTAATTGAGGTGATTCTAGTGACGAGGGAAAAAGTATCAAAGAAATCTATGTTTTTTCTCTGCCTAAATCCTTTTGCTTTATACTTATCTACTGATCCATCAGGTTTGAGTTTCTTCCTTTAAACTCATTTGCATTTATTGCTTTGCAGCTAGGGGGTAAGTCAACTAGGTGCCAAGTTCTATTGAATTCAAGAGAGCCCATTTCATCATTGATAGCTTCTTACCGTAAGTTGGCATCTACTACGAATAAGGCTTTTGTTAGATCTTTTGGATCTTCTATGTTATACATTTTTGAAGTTTTGTCCAAAGTTTTTTATGATTCTAGCTCTTTTGCTTCTTCTAGGTTTAGAATCTACTTCCTTTTCTTGGGTTTGAATCCTAATTAAAGGTAGACTACTTGAACTTAAGCCCCAACTAGTTTAACTATGTAAGCCCCCACTATTTCTAGATTTAAAAGAAAATCTATTCTTGAAAAAATCTACTGCTAAATCATAGAACCTATAGGCTTTACTGTTTTCAGCGTATCCTATGAACTTACCCTAGTTACAGACTTATGCGAGTTTTTTGTAACTTACCCTAGTTACAGACTTATGCAAGTTTTTTGTTTTCTTAGCTTGACTACAACATGCACATTTCTCAAATTCATGCATAGATAACTTAGGTATAAGATTTAACCTACTCATGTTGCTAATTAGTATTTTTTTAAGATGATAAAGTCTAGCATGCCAAACATTAAAAGAACACAACATATAAATGTTGGGGTGGAGATTTGAACCTGAGACCTCCTGTCCACAGGAACGTAGTTTAATCACAATAAATATTATTTAAAAAAGAACGTTCTCATCCAAAGTTCCAATCCACAAAACGACGATGTAAAAGCGAAACGGCGCGTGGCATTTTCTGACCACACAAAACACAATACTTCCATTTTGGTTCTTCAGTTCGAACACTATGGTCATTGCTACTTGGTAGTCTCATATCCACTTCTTCCCATGTAACCCTTCTTCGAGATGTCCTCATCGCTCTGTTTCTCAATTCCGGCATTGACGCCGCACTACTGGCGCCCGAAGAACTTCAGATTTTTCCTTTTACTTCAATCAAACCGATGTATTTGCTTCGCACCTCGCTTCGTTGCTTCCTTGAACAACGACGACTCTGTTGCAATACCCAAACCTGCTCCGGTATTCACTTCCTCATCTTTTGTTTTGGATTTCGACCTTCTACACTCTCTCTTTTTTTTTTTTTACTTCTTCTGGTTTCGCAGCTGGCTTTCGATCCCGCGGAGGAGCTGTACGGACTTGACGTCGATTTAAAACCCAGGTTAGTATATTCGGCTTTAATTCTTGTGATTTGAAGTAGATTCTGTGCTGAATTGGTTGTCGTTGCTGTCTATTTCATCTTGGCACTTCAGTTCTTAGATTTGAATTCAGAGCGTAGAAGTTAATTGTGCATTTCAGGAATTCAGCTTCTAGCGCACCTGAACCCAGGTCCTGGTTTGGCCCAAATGGTCAGTATATTAAAGAATTACCATGTCCAAGTTGCCGAGGTAGGGGTTATGCGCCTTGTACGGAATGTGGAATTGAAAGATCCCGTGCTGACTGTTCTGTGTGTAATGGAAAGGTAATTGCTCTAGCTGACTAATTGACCATGTTAGCTCCTCCATCCTCTATTTTAATTTCAACTATGTGGTTGATTCTTGGATTTTTGGGGGTCTGTTTGCAATGCATGTAAAAGAAGTCAAAATCATCATGGTTGGGAGTGATTTATACATGTTAAGAAGTCAAAAGCATGTAAAAGACTTGGTGAGGTAGCACTTCACTTGTTAAGTGCTTTAGACCTAGCTGATTGTTAGGGAAGCATTTAAAAACATATTTAAGGATGTAGTTGAACAATACATCCAAATAGTTTGTCACCGGACACTTCAATAATCAGAGTATTTTTGCTAAGATTCACCTTCTCAAAAGCACGCCCAACAAACTATCAATTTAACTAATTCTGCTTTCACCAGGATGTAGTAGAACAATACATCCAAATAATTTGTCATCGGACACTTTAATAATCAGAGTATTTTTGCTAAGATTCACCATCTCAAAAGCACGCCCGACAAACTATCAATTTAACTTGTTCTGCTTTCACCTAGTGTTGGATTTTAATATGTAAATTTAGGGAGCCCAAGGATACAAACCTGTTTAAGAAATAAATTTAGAAAGCCTAGTAATTGACATCTGTGGTAACAAATGACTGCTAGATGATCTATCGGACGTGAGCCTTTTCATCTTGGATAGCACATTCATCTCAATTTGGCAGTAATCATACTGCATGGAAATGCTTGTAGTTGGCCGATTGACTCTACAAAGAAATGGAAGACTTATTTGATTTCAAAGGGCCAACGACATTCAATCTATATTCCATATTTTGGAATGACTCTTATCCAAACAAGATTAAAGTTTTCCTTTGGGAACTTACGCATGGAGGGTTAAAATGGCTAATTGGTTTCAAAGGAGGATGCAAAACTTCCATCTGTCTTCATCCTAGAGTCTCAGGCGTAAAATGCATGCAGAATCGCAGTGCCATCTTTTTGGTTGCCATCCTGGCAAAACGATATTGGAATTATCTTTTAGAAACATAAGGGTGGAAAGTTCATTCCAGGAAATATTTATGATATTTTGGATTCTATTTTCATGGTACGTTCATTCAAAGGAGACAATAAAACTCTTTGACTTGCTATCATAAAAACTTTCTTCAGGAATCTTTAGTGTGAGAAGAATAGGTGAATCTTCAAGGATAAGCTCTCCACTTCTTTTAGCTTTATGGATTTGGTTACTTTTAGTGCACTTTATTGGTGTCCACGTAAACATGATATTGGTTATAGTATTTTGTCCTGAATTTCCAATCGAAGATCTTTTTTGTAATCCACCATTGGTGGGTGGGAGTGTTTTAACTCCTCATTTCATTTATCAATCAGATTCATTATGTTTTTCTTTCAGAACAAAAGAAAAAATGTTGGCTGTTCTACTCGTTCCTATTTGTTTGTTTACCTTTTATCCCCATGTTGTTAGGGTATAGTGACCTGCCACCAATGTTTGGGGGATCGTGTCATATGGGAAGAGTCCATTGATGAAAGACCATGGGAGAAAGCACGCTCCACGTAACTAACATCCTTCTCTTTCTTTTACTCCTGTTGATTTTTATTTTCATTTTAAATTTCATTGGACACTAGCTTGTAGGCAGTGAAGGAGTCGAGCTGAGGGAAAATTGATTATGGCATTATTCTCTATTTATTGGAAGAAATCACATGCCTCGTTACCATTCCAAAATTGGAAGTCTAAAACTGAAAATCATGAGCATTTCTATCCAATGAGGGTGGGGGTTTCTCTGTTACAAAATACAGACCGGATTCTTAGAATAGATCAGAATGTTGTTTGGGTGAACTCAATTGAAAATTTTCGGGAAGAATCTTCTTTCTCAATCAAAGTTTTTGCAATACAAAAAAAAGGTGTGAGGGAGACATTTTAGATTGACAGTCTGCAAAGAATGTTCGCATGGTTGGTCCTGTCTCTGAATTGGTATTCATTTTGCAAATTTTAAAATATTTTTTTTATTAGTCTAGTGATTGGTTCTTACTCTCTCAGTGATAGTTCTTTTATTATTTTCTGCTTTTAGCAATCTTACTGTGGCACAGTTTATTATCCAGACAACTGCAATAGTGAATGTATTACATGTCATGCATCCTCACTTTGTAGTAATAACATATGAGTACCCTATTTCCTAGACCCAGTTCCTATTAATGTTTCTGAAATTGTGTATTCAATAAATTTGTCAATTTTGTGTACTTGCTATGCAGTCTCGATTCTACATGTCTATTCCAGTTAAGTCTTTGTGGTTGTGGGTATCTAAGTGTTTCACGTGTTTTTCATGCCAGTTCTCCTTTAAGAATGAAGGAGGATGATGAAGTCGATAACTTGGAAATAAAGCTGGAAGAAAAGAAGAAATCGAAGCGTGTTTACCAATCACCTCCTCCTGAAGTTGGTTTAAAGATCAGTCGATCATTAAAAGTTTGTTCTCTACCTTCCCTTACTGTGACCTGTTAGCTATGTCATACATTGCTGGATCGATAACCTAAACGATTGTGGATGAAAATATGCACGGACATTATTTATAGTCTAAATAATAGAACAAGAATGTAGTCTCTTGAATCCTGTTGATGCCGAGGAATATAGTTATATCTGGCAAACTGATTTTTTAAGGAAACAAGAAACACGACTTTTCATTGATTGATAAAAGATATATAAAGTTTTGGGAAAAAAATTCCAAATGGAAGAGAATAAGAGAAAAAATATGCAAACCCAAGAGGGAGATATCGAAGTATTGCTCTCCAATCATACTTGTTTGCTATTTACCAGTTCATGAATTTAATCTTTGTCGTTTAGTTGAATGATTGCAGATTCTCAATGCCAAAACAGGTATATTTAGTAAGAGAATGAAGATTATCCATCGTGACCCTGCTCTTCATGCTCAGAGAGTGGCTGCAATTAAGGTAATTTTTTGAAATAATTTTTTTCTCAGCGCTGTAGTTTTGGATATTGTTAGAATCTCTCTTTTCTTAACCTACTAGTTTGATTTACTTACTAAAAGTAATAAGCTATAGTGTAATAATAGCAATTTTAATAAAACAAATAACCAGGATCTCATGAAACCAAATGATATTTAATTGATATTTAATTGGTGTCCTTTAGTTTTACTATTAAATAAAATCATAGACTTCTGTTTGCTAATAATTGATACGTGTAAGTGTACTGGTCAAATTTTAATTAGAAATGGTTTGAGACTAAGTATTGTCTTCTGGAGATTGGGTTATCAATTTTATTAGCTATTGTGGATATTTTACCAATTTTATTAAGGGAATTGTAGTCGATGGTGGTTACACTGAAATTAAAGCAAGTTAATTTATATTTTTTTAGAAATAACTACTTTCAATGAGAAAACCAAGGGAATTGTAGTCGATGGTGGTTGCACTGAAGTTAAAGCAAGTTAATTTACTTTTTTTTAGAAATAACTACTTTCACGGAGAAAAAAATGAAAGAAAGCAAGAGCATACAAAAAAAAAAAAAACCAAAGCCCACAAAACCCCTTAGAGAAAACATCTCTAGCCAAGTAAAATATTGCCCGGGGAATAGTTACAAAAAGTTTTCAAAATCGAAACCCAAAGAGAACATTAAATTTTTCCAGGGTCTCTCTCCTCCCCACGAAACACTTTATTGTTTCTATCCCCCCAAAGATTTTACAAACTCGTGCACTCCCTCACAAACCAAAGAAAACAACCTTTCTCTTTGAAAGGCAGATGGAGGAGTAACTCCCTAATCATCAATTGAACATTCCCTTAACGAGCAAGCGTAAAATCAAATTTTTGAAAGAAATCATCCCACATAGATCTGGCAAACTGATACTCCTAGAGAACGTGATCTAGATTTTCATCCGCCTTCCGATAAAAGATACAACACCTAGGGCCCAATAACAAGGCGTCTTTCTCATGAGCCTATTTGACGTGCTCAAACGCCCACGCAGAACTTGCCAAGAGAAGAACTTAACTTTCTTTGGAATCGTTGATCCTCCATAAAACATCAAAGACTAACTCAACAACGGGAGGGGGATCAAGTACTAAAGAATGACTTACACAAGAAGCCCTCCGTAAGGGGGGTTCCACACACGAACATCCTTTCTCCCAATCCTAAAGTCAAAACCCTCAATCTAGGTAGGGGGTGTGAGAACCCAAACCGAACCGAACCGCTTCAGCTTGGTTCAGTTTTATTGTTAAATGAAACTAAACCATGGTTCGGTTTTGCTTTGCCTGAACCAAGGTGGCACCTTTCGTTGTTACGAGCAGAAGATCGTTGAGGTAGGAGGGACCATGAAAGAGTTGCCTATTTGTCGTATCTGTGGAAAACACCATTCAAGTTGCTATATGTTCGGTAAAAGAGTTTGCTTCAAATGCAAATAGAGGGGCACTGGGCTGACAAATGCCCTCAAAGACCGTTTGAGGCTATTTCGAAGTAGGATTTTATCTTGCGGCAACTAGCAGGGGAAAGTTTTTGCCACTAATCAGCAGAAGACCGAGAAAGCTGATGCAGTGGTGGACACTATTTCTAGACACGCATGCTGTACAAAGACTGAAGATATAAAAGAATGCGAAGACCCAAAGTCAAACAGTACTAGTGCATAGTGTCCCAAGATTGGGAGTGTACCTATCACCACCGTGTCAGCTTTCTTGGCCTCCTTCGATTAGTAGCAAAAACTCTCCCCTATTGCGAGGTAGAATCCTGGTTTGAAATAGACTCAAACGATCTTTGAGGGCATATGTCAGCTATTGCTCTTCTTATTTGCATTTGAAGCAAACTCTTTTACCGGCCAGATAGCGACTCGAATGGTGTTTTCCACCAATACGACAAATAGGCAACTCTTTCGTGGTCCTTCCCGCCTTAGTGATCCATTGCTAGTAACGACGAAAAGTGCCACTTGACCTCAGATTCCTTGTGGAACGTTAGTAGGCTGTTGCTCATCCTTTCTCTTCTGTGTTGTGGTTGATCCCTTCCCTGAAGTCGCAGGGCATCATCCTCATGGGCGCTCATATCCACCGCTAGGCGCAGTGCCTCAGCTTGGGTAGTTGGCTTGAAGGCTCAAACAAATCCTTGCAAATCCCTCAACAAACCTCTTAGCTCATGGCAGCCTCGGTCCCAACTAACTCAGGGGCAAAACGGGACAGCATGTCGTACTTCTGGTCGTACTGCTATACTGTCATCTTGATTTGCTTCAGTTCCAAGAAAAGACGCTTGGCATCCTTAAAGTTGGCGAAGAAAAACTTGGCACAGAAGCTTTCCTTGAACTACTGTCAAGTAATCTGGCTCACATCTCCACCAAGCATTCTCTCTGTAGCCTGTCACCAAATAAGATCTCTCCCTAAGCAGAAACACAACACATTGAACCTTCTGGTTATCAGGACATTTCATGTAACGGAATATGGTTTCCACATACCTTGGTAGGGTCCTCCAAAGATCTATCAAAAGTTTGCGACTCGTACTTCCTGAAATCTCTCAGATGCTTTGCTTAGCTAACAATTGATCCAGCAAGTTCTGAGATACAGCTGGAGCCTGAATAGGGGTTGGCTGAGCTGGCTGGAACTGTGCCAACACCTCTGATACAATATCTCTGAATCTCTGCCTCAACTAGGTTGACATAGTGGCCAAGTCCGCATGGTGTAGCGTGGTTGGCAGTTTGTACAACAGGCTGACCTTCTAGCTGATTACGCCTACTCCTCTGCCTCCCTGACCACCCCTTCGTGCCCTCTACGTGGCAACATTTTTCCTAAATTCCACCACAGAAAATCCTTTACAGGTAAGTCTTAACATTCATGTAATTCTAGTTTAATACATGCAAAGTCACGTGCATAATCATAATCATAAACATACTTGGCGAGTGACGAAGGACCATATAGCCGTATGAACAAAAACTGAAGACTCACATCGTAAGTCAGTTTATAGAATGTAAAAACTTAGGCTCTTGTACCAATTGAAACGACTTAGGCTCAGAATTCAGAAGTCGAATCCCCAACATTCCCTTGCATTCCTTGCGACCTGTCAACATCATCTTTACTTGTTTTAAAGGCTTATTAGAGTGTAAGTTGTCCTTAAAAACCAACACGAGTCCTTTCAGCCTGCGTTGTCCTCGCTCACATGCATCCTAGGAAAATTCCCAAAAGGTCACCAAATAAATGAATGTTTCAAGCTAAGCACGCTTAAGTCTAGAGTTCTTATAATTGAGCCATTGGAAATGAAGGTGCACCTTATTAGTATAAGTAGTAACTTTTAATTTTTAAAACTTTTTCATAACTGTATTTTCATGTCCTCAGAATCCCTCTCATTCAGATGTGATATAGGGTCATTCATGTCCCCCTCCTAAACTCAGGCGTTACATGGACCACAATCAACGTTGAATGTCAGAGGGTGAGAGGTCAACTGGGAATGTGGCACTCAGAACAAAAGTAGGAAATTCTTAAATAGAATTTTCTCAACAATTATTGAAAGACTCGTTTGATAGCTACATACAAAATATAGCCATACTCGGTACAAATTAGATTTTGTATTTAGTTTGGTGTATTTTAAATATATTGCTTTGATTGTTACTCCTAGTATTCGAAAAAAAAAAACCATTTTATTAGATATTTATTATGGAGGTTTACTGCAAACACAATTCAAATGAAATTCGATGCAGTTCTGGTTTCACTAGATGGTTTGCTGATAGCATGTGATATTTATATGGATTACAAATTTCTTTTCCCTTTTATTTTTAAATGGGAATTATGCCTGAATAGTGAATACCACTTATGAGTGGCAGCCAAAACGGACTTAAATTTCATTTTACAATGTTTTCAAATGCATGTAGTTGTCAATTTGAACCTCCAACCTATAAGCTCTTACAAATATTTGATGTTTTCTTTGTTACACAGAAAGCCAAAGGAAGTGCTGAAGCAAGAAAACGTACTTCTGAGGCTTTGAAAGCATTCTTTAGTGACCCAGAAAACCGTAGAAAGCGGAGCAGTGCAATGAAAGGTAAACTTTTGTACTAAAATTTCAACACCTAGTTCAGCTTTATTATAATAAGAAAGCTATAGTGTTTCTATTATTAGATTCTATGGGGTTAGATACCTATAGAATGTTAAACATTTCATTGTCAACCCAATTATTGTTCAACTGGTTCAATGATCAAAATTTTGGCCAAAAAGTCAGAAGTTCAAATTCATAGAAAATAAATATTTCAATATAATTTTGGTATCACAATTTTCTACGTTGATACCAAATTTTGACCAAGGAAAAACACACGACTTTCATGTGACAATAGCGATACATTTGTAATTTAGAGACTGTAGAAAGGACTTACAAAACAAAGATAAAGAGTGCCGATGCCTAAGTTAGTAAGAAAACTAAATAATAGAAAAGAAGTCTGAAGTTCTTAGATGCCTCACATGTGTAATGATGTGTTTACAGGGGATGTAATCTAGGATTTATAGCCTCATAGGATTAAGATATTAGTTTTTTCTAATCCCAATCAAGAATAGATTAATTCTTACCTTATTTTGTTCTATCCTATCTTACTTTATTCTATCATGCCAAACTTCACCCATAACATTCTAGGCACACTATTTACTTTGACCTTAAAAACGATTAACAAAGAATTTACTTATACCCTAAATGATTGGCAATAAATATGATTTCACCTTAACGTTTTGCTTTGGCAAACATTTAACTAAAAGTTAGAAACTATCGTCATTTTCAAAAGTTGGAGAGAGTTTTCCACATCTTTTTCTGTTGGGAGAGAAGTTTGCATGAACTGTTAAAAACCCCCATTTCTCGAGAATCTTGACAACGTTTTTAGGTCTTTGAGATACAGATGGAAAGTAGACAGGAAACTTTAAAAACACCATCAGGAATTAGTAGGTCTCTTCTCCTTTGTGTAAAAACGCCTTTTTTCTTTTCTGCATGTTGAATCTTTAGGCCTTTTGAATAGATTTGACAAAACTTAATGTGATATAACGTTAAATTTGTCTTCACCCATTAGATTAAGCTTTTGGGTTAAGTATAACAATTGTGGTAGGAGGATTCAAACCACAGATCTTGTGGTTACTTGTATACTTAGATGTCAATTGAGCTAAGCTCTTGTTGGCAACTTAAGCTTTTCGATTAATTGGTGATTTAAGATGGTATCAGAGCAAGTGGTTCTGAAAGTCCTGTGTTCACCCATGGAGTGTTATTTCCTCCCTAATTAAAATTGATTTCCTCTTTGTTGGATCTTTTACATGTTTCAAACCTACGAGTGAAATGGAGTGTTAGATTATATAACATCATACTTGTTTTGAAGTTTTTGTGTCAATTGGTGATTTAAGACTTAGGAACAAGAATTCTCACCTTGTGATATATCAAAGTACTTGAGTCTCTCGTAGTGCATCAAATATTAGAAGCTTAGGTAAAAAATCGCACTGGACTAGTTTTGGTAAAGCTGATTTTCATTCCAGCAATCCTTCCAAAAACTGAGAATACTGAAAATTTATGAAACTCTCAATTGTCGCTCCAAAAATAAGTCTATCGTTGGCAAAATGAAAACTACAGATGTTATAAAAGTTTTCTTTCTAACTGAATGGGGTTGAATTGATGACCTTTCTTGAATAAAATCTGTTCTATAGGTTGTGTTCTTTAGAATGTGGTTGAATTGATAGACAACTTCCAACCTACAAGTCTTAGTTGTTAAGGTGATAGTTCCAGGTTCACCTGCACAAGTACGTGCAGGTTGTACCATGACTCGTGGAAATTTCTGAAGTTATTAGCACATTACTGAAAACTAGTCTTTTATCGTATTATACTGAAGCTGACATCTTTGTCAAATGCAGGAGTGAAATTTTACTGTAAAAACTGTGGCCGTGAAGGGCATCGAAGACACTATTGCCCCGAACTTAAGGAAGATTCCATCGATAGGCGATTCAGATGTCGAGTATGTGGAGAGAAGGGCCATAACAGGAAGACTTGTGAGAAGTCTGGGTTGAATGTTACACCAATAACCGCAACAATTCAGCGTCACTGTGGGATATGTGGTTTGAAGGGCCACAACAAGAGGAACTGTCAGAAGTCCGATGCACATCGTCAGAGCCATCAAAACGTGTTGAGGCCGAACTTGATAAGTGAATACAGGGCGAGCAATGAAAATAGGAGAGTGAGGCAGTATCATTGTAGGATTTGCAAGGAAAGCGGGCACAGTCAACGGAATTGTCCCAGTACTGATCGGGAAGGCAATGGTCTGAGTACTAGAAGATCATACAGTTGCAAACTTTGTCATGAAAAAGGGCACAATATTAGGACATGCCCAAATAGAAGTACGAATAATCTACAGAAAAATCCTCCTGTTGCTTTAAACCAATAATTTTTATTGTAGTATTCATTGAAATTCAACTACATTTATGACATGAAGCAACGCTCAAGGAAAGATTGATGACATGAAATTCAACTACATTTATGACATGAAGTAACAAATTTATTTTATTTATTATTTTTCCTTTTTTGAGGTGGGTGATGCAATCGTCTTCATGCGGAAGTCAAAGCAACGCTCAAGGAAAGATTGAAAACAGGATTCGTTGATGGAGAAGTTTTAGTACTATCATAATATGAAAAATAAATGAATGTGATTTAATGGCTGCTTGGACGATCGCGTTCCATGAATAAATTTCTTCATTATATTGCGTGGATTCTGGATTATAATATGGAAAGTGTGGGGTGAGTGGCCAATATAAGGAGATTGGGTTTCCCTCAGTTTGGTTCAGGCTGTTTGTCACCCAAGTACAGTGTAGATGGGTTATTGCGGTATTATGGGGTCATCTTCTGGAAGTGTTTTGAGTGGTTACTATGATTTCTTTTCAAGTATTTTGGGTTCTGAAGCTGTGGATATTTATGAAGGCTATGGAGGGGTTCCATAATGTTATAGTACTCTTTGATTTGTTGAGTATGATTCAAGTTCTTCAAGGATCCTTTATTGGAAGTGGTTAATCAGATTGTTGATTTCAGGTGTCTCCTTTTATTTTGTCTGATGACTTTACTACGTGCCCAGAGACCGGAATTCTTCTTCTAAGGATGGGTTTTTCTAGTTGGATTACTTATTTGGATGTGTCCCGGGTCTATAAGAGAACGTGGATAATTATTTTATTTTGAATTTGGGTAATTATAATGGTTAACTATTTTAGAAATAATTATTAAGTATATAACAACATTTAAAAATAAATTGAAAAAATATAGCAAAGTTTATCGGTAGTGTAAATAAAATAAAAGAAAATACTAAATTTTAAAAGAAACATTTCAAATATTCATTTATAAATTATAAATAAAGTATGTAAAGAAAAAAACAATAAATAAAATACTAGTTTTGACCCTATTTAAAATAAAAAGAAAATGTCATAAAGAGAGTTGAGCTGACAGTGACCCCATTGAATCGCTCAAAAAAGCTAGCCATATAGGCATAAATAAGTGGTGATCCCGTAGGACACCCATATGATACGATTTTAACGAACAAAGCTAACAGAACATCATAGGCTATACATGTAGCATATCATAAATATTATATCTCAATCATAACGTATCTCTCCGAAATTAATTTTGAATAATATCCAAAATCAAATTTATATAATAAAGTTTGAATAAAATATAAAATTTATATTATAATGCATCACCATACATTATATTAATTCTTAAAGTAAATTTGAACATTTCAAATTACAATCAATACAAATAAATCTCATTATCCTTTACAAGCTAGGAATGGAACCTAATGGACCTACATATTAGAAGCTACAACGATATGAAATTAATTGACTAAACTCATTAACCACATTAATCAAATATTCGTTAACTATGTGTACACTCTACTAAAAACTCACAGTTGAACTCTTCTCACTAAGATATATTTATGTGTCAACGAATATAGACCAATAATAGTAAGTTAGTTCTTCATGAGTGTTTGTAACACCAACTAGGTCAAATTACTGTTTTACCTCTAGGTTACTTCTAGTCTTTAAATATCAGTGCTCCTCTAATGAGCAACTTGTTTAAGCCCAACCAATAAAAAGAAACCTCTCTCGTGCCACAGAAAGGGTAGGAACCTTTGTTTAAGTTCCGAATACACTATTTAAGGAAACACTCATCTACTTACTTTAAAGTAGAGAACGAGTGAATTTCATCTTATGTAATTATGTTTCCAACTCCCCACTCGATTTTGTCCTCAAAATGATAAACATATTGAGTCAACAATCTGACTACTCTCACCCGTACAAATAAAAAAACAATCCCTCATGAACATGAATTCATAATACACTTGGGATTAAAACTAAGTTACTTAGGTTATCCTAATGAAACAGAAACTTAACTAGTTAACGGAGTTACATCTAGTGGTTACTATATTTTGTGACTCGATCTTATGCCAACTCATTGCTTAGAATACCCTTACTCGTATGTCACCTACACGAATGCGTTGGATATTGACGTTTGTATCAAATACAAAGTGAGTCGTATCCATAGTGTTACCAGAATAAGGTACCCAACCTTATCCCTATACTATAGACCCTTTAAGCTAATCTCGAACATTGATATTTGTATGTCTCTACGTACTGTTCAAGACCTATCAAACAACTTAGGATGTTAGCTTATTGGATTTAGGTTATTAAAACAAAACTAATAATATAATCAATAACATTTATTGGAATTATAATAATAACAATTTATTAATAACGGTTAATGAATTATATTTACAATCTACGAGTTTTAAGACATAAATCTCGACAAACTCCCACTTGAACTAAAACTTCCATCTCTATGGAATTTACATAATAAAGTAATCCCCTATCGTTGAAAATGGTAAAATGTGCAAGTATATTACATAAAACGTATATATACAAATACAATAAAGTATGTCATCCTAATTCCCATTACATATCTCCCACTATAGTAAATGGACCTTAATTTATTGAGCAATAACTTATCAACAACTTTATCACGTAATAGAATACATAAAACCCAACCTTTTCAAATTAAGTTTTACAAAGAAAAGCATTTGATCTCTCCTTAAATTCCCTGCAATTTATTTAAGCACACTTTTAATTCCTGGCTTGATGAGCAACAAACCCTTGTTACCTCTGAATTTGACAATTACACCAAAATAACTTATAGATTGCTTGTAGAGACATTTATTTCGACTTGCTACAAGCTTTGGAGAGCGGCTACAAAATTGATAAACTATGAAATGTTTTGTTTCGCTATATGCTAATACTTTAAATCGAAGAAACTATCCTTCGTTAATTTGAAGATTTAAAATGGTTCTGTTGTTTTGCAATTTTCCGAATAATTTAGCCTAGAAGAGAAGTACTCGGAAGAGAGGGAAAGAAGAAGGTGGAGTCTGTGGAGCAGCTTTGAATGGACAAAAAAACCTATTGGACGACATTGATTTAAGCTGGGAATCTTCATAGTGACCGGAAAACTACCCTCTGATGAACTGCTTCTCCCAAGTCTCTACCTATACTCGCGTCATTTTCAGAAGGACCAATCTTGTTTTTGCGGCTTCAACCTCCATTCATGGCTGCTCTAATGCCTACTGGACCTCATCCTTTCACAATGTCGCTGTAAAGACTACTGCTTTAGACTCCTTGTGTTCCAGATTCGGTCTACGGTGCTATTCCACTCGAAAACCCCGAAAACCCCGAAAGCCCACTTCTCCTTCACCCAAGTTGGATTCTGAACCTCCCGTGGAATCAGAGATGGGCGACTTCTTTGTCGTTCGAAAAGGGGATGTTGTTGGAGTCTATAAAAGTTTTAGTGATTGTCAGGCGCAAATTGGATCTTCGGTATTCATTTCTTCAGTTTTCACTAGTGACTTCTTGCTTCTTCAACTACTGTTCTAATTGATTGATTATTTTCTTGCTTTCTCTGTGACTAGACTGCTTTGGTGCTTCTCGGCTTTCTTGTTTGAAGTTACTTTAGGGTTTTATATTGGTTACATTTAATTGTTTTTGAAGCATTGGCTCAATGATCGATCAGTTCTTCCCCTTCTGCGGGCTTTTTATTGCATAAAGCTTATGCTTTTACTTGAGAAGCATAGCTTTTCTCATTTGTTAGTTTTACTCATTCCTGCGGATTTCTTGTAATTGATACATTTCATTTAGTGGATTAAGCTCGGGTATTATCTTTTCTTTTCTATCGCAGATATGTGATCTTCCTGTTAGTGTGTTTAAAGGACACTCATTACCAAAAGACACTGAGGAATATCTTGCTTCCGTTGGGCTTAAGAACGCTCTGTACACTATTAAAGCTGCAGATATGAGACCTGATCTTTTCGGTTCGCTCGCGCCTTGCACTTTTCATGTATGATGTTTCATTAATTTGATGATTGAGTTAAAAAGTTTAAGAGAACATTATCTGCCATGTTTATATAAGAAAATGGTAGGAAACAGATTATACCTCTGGTCTTTTATGGAACTATTTAAGGATCAATTGATTAATATTTTCCCAAATAAATTATCCCAGGTTGGTCATTATAGAAGTGGGTGAATTTTACGGCTTTTGTCTTCCATACCTTACAATTATTAGCAAGGGATCATAGTGTTCGTGAGGAAATAGCATATTATTTGTCTCCCTAGGTCATCACTTTGAGTTTATGCTCCATTTCCTCTCTTACCTTGTTACTTTCTATTTTGTAGAGACCATGGTTTCTTGTCATATAGAAAGAATGGTATAACTAGTACAGTTTGAACTTTAAAGCCAGACGTTGAAGGCTGTAAATTACAGCCACATGAAGCATTTTATAATTACCGGTTTTTTCCAATAGCTAAATTAGGAGGTTAGGCTTTCAATGTTGATTATACATAGATTCAGTTTTTACTAGATGTACTACCAAAAACATTTAAAATGTTTCAATTTATCCAATATCCTTCCTGGACTATCTTTGTTCACTCTAGCATAAGTTAAAATGTTTCTTTCGGCCAGGGTGGAGATACCTCTCTTACAGGTGAGACTTCTGGCCAGGATGCCATAAAGAAGAGATCAAGAGAGGCTATTGTACCCGAAAATGTTGTAAGTTGACTTTCAGGATATCTTCTAAACTAAAATTTTAACTGAAGCAAATGATGCCTGTAATTGTATACAAAGTAACTTGCTAAACTGTTTTTGATATGCAACTTATGGTTTTTGTTGTCATGTTTGTTTGCTTGTGGTTAATGTAGGTTTTAATGTTTGCAGGGGTCAACTGTTTTAACTCCTACATTAAAAGATCCCACGAGGAAACATATTAAGTTGGAAGATTCCATTGTGTCCCATTCAGTATCCTCCAACCGGGTAAGTCATTGGGTTGTGTTCATGTGATTCGGTATTTATTGTCTTGTGTTAGCTGTTAGGTATCTAACACAATATTTTCTGCAAAAGACAAGTAAGCAGCAAACATACAGCCAAATGACACCAAGAAGAATGAAAATATTTCCAGTCTCACTGTTTGATAGAGAGTTCTTCAATATACAGAGAGATTTATAATTCGAAAGAACGACTATGCTTCCTTTGCCTTAAGAAGACAAGATACAATCCCTTAAACTCTAGAGAGAGAGGGTTGATCTCACTTCTCATATATTCACTTCAATACCAAAAACATACCCCAGGCACACACTTCCCACAACTATAAGAACCCTAAGAATGCACAACAAAAGAGTCCCTACTTAATTCTGTTCCTACCCTTCATGAATAACTTGTCCTCAAGGTTAAAAGAAGGAAACTGCCGCTTCAAGAATTCCATTGCTTCCCAAGTTGCATTAGATGGCAGCAGTTGCCCATCCCATCATATGAACCATTCTTCCATGATTTTTCCACATTCCATCTAATCCCTAAGCACATCTTTTGGTTCAACTTGCCATTCATAACTCTCCAAAAATAGAGGTAATGGCTGTTAAGGCTGATTGTAACCTGTAACCTCTTTAACTGATCTTTCTCAAACAGAGTAAGGAATGATCCTGTGCTAATAATGGATGTTCCAATGTATCGTTTGAAGTCTGCTTTTAAACTAGTTATGTATTTCATTTTTTCCTGTGTTGCTGTAAGTGCAAGATCATTCGGAAGATGTTAAACCAGTAAACCTTCGGGTTGTTTGGCCCATGGGTTTGGAATTGGGGGGTTTGACATTTGAAGCCAAACCCATGTTTGGACACTTGGAATAAAATTCCTGGGATTAAGAATTGATGATCGTTGGCAACAAATGTTAGCCAACTTCACGATCAACCACGATGACCGATCGTCTTTCACAACAACCGATCGTCTTAACCATCGGCTTCGGATTGTCTTGACCGTCAATTATCAATCGTCTTGATCATCAACGACCATTCATGTTAATGCAACTATAATAAAAATTATTGTTATCAAATATTTAAATTTATCGTTTTTACATTATTTTCATTAAAATCAATAGTCTAAGAAATTGAATTAGAGATACAAAATAAATTTAGGACGTACAATTAATAAAAAAGAAACTACAAAAATTAGCTAAACCCATGAATTAACAACCAACACCCTAAACACAAATCCAGATTTCCAAATCCTGCATCCCAAACACAGACATCTGTAGTCTCCAGGCATCAGAACCTTATCAAATAAGCCCATAGACATTTAATTTCGAACTTGCGCGCCAAATGCCCCCTCAGAATTTTCCCATCTACTAGCTGATATCAAGTTCATCTTATTATGGGGTCGTTTGGGGCACTGAGTTGCTATAAAATGTCTGGAGTGCATATATCTTATGAGTTTATTTGCCTAGGGAGTTCATGTCTGTGTTTAGGAGTGCATAGTTGCATTGTCTGAGTTCATATGGATGTGTTTGGGGTGCAGAGTTGAGTTCATATGTCAGGAATATCTTATAAGTTCTTTAAACTCTTCATAATATGTTTTTATCATTAGTATTTTTGTTTTGAAATGTTGTTATTCAATAACTCTACCCATTTTTGTTTGAATAGGGTATGGATTGCAATTTTTTCCCCTTTTATTTTAAATTTTTTTTTGTGGTTTCAAATTTTGTTCTTTTGGTAATGACAACAATTGACCAACTACATTTATTGCAAGAATATAATTAAATGAAATGGGAAACCAAAGAGAAATTAGAACTTTTGATTCCAATTTTCGTACATGAATTTCAACATATTATTCTTTTTTTTCTTTTTCTTCTTGTTGCTGCTCTGTAGTTTTCTGTCATTAATTTTTTTGAGTTGAATCTCCCCTCTCATGCTTCAACAATTCCACTTTCAATTTCTCCAAATTTGGAGGATCATCAGAGAGAAAACTGTTGATTTTCATGTCGATTTTCATTTTTATTTGCTAGAAAATGCTCTAGAAAACTAATAGGGCTTGGTACATGTTTGGCAAAAAAAAGTTTTAAAAAACAAGCCCATAGCATAGAGCACAAACTTAATTACTTTTGCAAAAATGACAAAAAACAAGCCCAACTCATGTGATACTCTTGATATATACTAGATATACTTGCTATATACTAGATGTACTTGATATACACTTGATGTACTTGATACACACTTGATATACCACTGATACACACTTGATATACCACTGATACACACTTGATATACCACTGATACATACTTGATATACCACTGATACACACTTGATATACCACTGATACACACTTGATATATCATTGATACAGATTTGATACGTTACTAATATCTACTTTGCTACGCTTGATACACCTATGATATACACTTGATACCATTCTGATATGCACTTGATATACATCTAATATGCACTTGATACACTTGATATGTACTGGTTACACACTTGATATACGTGATATACACTTAATATACACTTGGTACACATTTGATACACACTTAATAAACTTGATATACACTTCATACATACTTGATCTACCAAATATTGGGATTTAAGATAAAAAGATTTTGAATTTTTGTTGAATGATTGAGAAAAAAATATTTATTGTAAAATATAAACCACAAATATGTACTATTATAACCCAAACTAAAATAATCTCAAACACAAACTATCATAACCCATCTATAATAACTTAAGATTATAATAACTCATTCCTTGTCTCAAACATTGCCTAAACAAAATTTTCACGTTTGTTTTAGCTTTAAAGTTGATAAAGATCAACTTATTTACAATAATGTCACATTGATTTATTTACCCAAATGCCATAAGACATATTTACTTATTTTTCATTAAATTAAAAACCTTTAATATTTTGTCATTTTCAACATTTATGTGTATATATTTGTGTTTATCAAATATATCAAGTATATGTCGTGTGTATCACTTGGGTTGGACTTGTTTTTTTGACATATCTGCAAAATGGAAAAAACATGTGACAAGCTTGCAAATCCCTAAACTCAATTTGTCACCCACAACAATTTTCCAAACAAATATCTGTTTTATGGTTTTTTTGTTATTTGTTATTTTTGTTTGTTTTTTCTTTAACGTTTTGTTCTTCCATTCTACTACATACATACTTCTCCAAATTCTTACACTCATTTAATATGTGAATTCATTTTTCATATAACTATTGCATTTAAAGTAGAGAAAATACAACTATTTATATAATCAACAATCCTACAATACACTTTAACAATCCTAGAATGCATGAGTTGAACCACAAAAATTAGGGCTGTCATTAGGGTTTATTTACGTGTTCACAAATAATAGAGACTGAAATTGGTCAATGGAGTTGGTCACGTGAAGGTGGTTGTCGGAGTTGTTTGCTGGAGGTGTCATCAGAGATGGTTGTCGAACTTGAAATTGATCGTCAGATTTGGTTGTTCGAAGGAGTTCATCAAAGTTGTTGTGGAAGATGGATGCTAGAGCTTGTAATTGGTTGTTGGAGTTGAACACACGAAGGTGGTGGTTGGGGACCCAAAATTGGTCGTGAGAAGGTGGTGCTGGAGTTGTCATTGGAGACCAAAATTGGTCGTCGGAATTGTCGATAGAGGTGGTTGTTGAAGTCCAGGGTTGGTCGTCGGAGTTGGGCATGTGAAAGTGGTCGTTGGAGTTGGTTCCCAGAGTGTTACTGGATGGCCAGTGAATGAAACATTGAAAAACATTGGAAGAAAGGAGAGTTGGGGTGAGCTGGTAAAATATACCAACTCAACTCCAACATTTAAAGTTAGTGGCAAACAATGAATTTTGATATATTTTACCGACTCAACTCATGCTGGTGAGCCAAACCCAAGATAAATTTACAAGGTTGTTAATGGACCGTTCATATACAGAGATTTAATTAGGGGTTTGAAATAGTACTTGTAATTTTAAAAGGCCAAAACGAAACTAAAATATGGTTTGTGGTCCCCTGATGATAATTGTATTTTGTACAAAAGAACCGAGGATGCAATCATGCAATTTTAGTTTTGTTTCTAAACCAAGTGCCAGTCATGCTTTGATTTCATTGTCCAGATTCTGAAACGATCTTTCCAAAATACAATGGAATAGAATCCCTGAGCTTAAATTTTCAACTTACTCAGACAGATTCTGATTGCCATAATAATTTTCCATGTACAGGAATCTTGCTTTCTAGAATTTGATGGTGCCTCAAAAGGAAATCCTGGACAAGCCGGGGCAGGAGCTGTTCTGCGAGCTCATGATGGGAGTGTGGTATACATTCTTCCTTTTGGAACCCACATTGACTGTGTATTCTTATTAATGCTTCTTATTAAAGCGTATCTAATCTCTCTCCCCCCTTGGAACAGATATGTCGACTGCGTGAAGGTCTAGGTATAGCAACCAATAACGTTGCTGAATATCGAGCTATTCTTTTAGGGTTGAAGTCTGCTCTTAAGAAAGGGTTCACTAGGATTCACGTCCAAGGTGACTCCAAACTTGTCTGTATGCAGGTTGGTTAAATTTTTTTTACCTTCCAAATTTTTTCCCTTGTCAATTTGTTTCTTGTTGTGTGTCTACACATTATAAACTTGTTAAGTAAGTCCCTTTTTGTCATGATATATTTAGGAAAAATTCAGAGGGATGGGTTTAATGGTTGATCTTTGGAGTTAAGCAAGAATCTGGAAGCTGAAAGTGAAAACTTTGTGTTTAAAGGATATTTTTTTTATCAAACATTGCAAAATTATTATTATATTGCAAGAATAATTTGCACTGAAACTTGAAAGGAAATAATTAGTCCAGACTGCATGAAATAATTTGTCATGAGATAGTCTTGTTTCTGTTTTAAAAGAGAAAAACAAGTCCAAACTGCATGAAAGCTAATATTGTCATTTCTGACATGAGAAACTTCCGATAGTATTCTTGGGCCTGACTTGCAATCTCTGTCAAAAGACTATTTCATCAAGGGTTGTACTTTTCTTTTTTTTTCCAAGTAAGGGAAGGAGGCTCAACTTCGTTTTCTCAATGTGCCTGCTCTGTGAAGGTTCCCCCCATATGAACCTAACACAAGTATGCGAAGAAAACACTCCAGTTGACAAATGCAAAGTGAAGTAGAACTTTTACTAGGATTCTGATTCCTAAAGCTTTTGGCTATCTATTGTCCCTTTTGTCAACACTTAGGATTTGAAATTCTAATACAGTGGAACAATTTTCTGGTTAACCGCATTGACGAAAAACCTTTCCTCTATGGAGATGTTAGCAGGTCTTGTCTTCAAGTTGAAAAGTACATTGTTCATGTAGGTTCTTCCATATATGATTTCTTTTGAATATATTAGCATTGGTTTTCGTGGATCAGCATAGTGAAGGTTCATTAATATAAAGTTTGAGAAGAATTTGGACCAAACTCAGTTCTTATATGGAGTTAGAAAATTACTAATGCATAGCTGTTGCAATTAAAGGATTAAAATGTATTCAGCCACTTCTTTTGGTTAGATTTATATTCAAGTCCTCATTCTCAGATTTTTTCCCCTAGTAGAATAGTTTGCTGCAATACATTGTTTATGTGGATATTTATTATTAGGGACTTCTAAAACGGGACTGAACCTGCAAGTGTTTTGTATTATCAACCTCCGTAGAATCAAAACCGTCCCTATCTGATAGACCTACCTCTCTGTGCAAGCACCTGGGCCCATCTGTTTTTCTGATTTCATGGCATCTTCGTTGTCCCACTTTTCATTATATATTTGTATGCTCCATTGTACAGGTTCAAGGTTTATGGAAAGCAAAACATGAAAACATGTCTGAGTTATGTAATGAAGTTACGAAGCTGAAGAATAAATTTCTCTCTTTCGAGGTCAATCATGTACTAAGGGTCAGTACCATTAATTCTTCTCTATTTGCGTCTCTCACAATGTTGTTTAGTTTGTTTCTGTTTATACTGTTGGGAGCATTACACTTTTGGGATCAAAGGTTCAGTTTAAGTTTAGGTTACATTTGGGTCCTTAAGTTTCGAAACTTAATAATTTTACGCAGGAGGTTTGCAAGTAGCACCGTTGGTCCATCTGTCGGGTTTCGGTTAATTACCAATGGAAGGCTGATGTGACACCTACTTTTATTAGAAAATATTGTCCTCAAATTTTTATTCACTACATAAAAAAAATTTCTTTCTTTTTATTTTCTCTCCTCTCTTTCCTAATTCCTCCAATTTGAACCAGCCGCCTGTTGGACAGTGTCAGTTTTTTTCCATCTTCCCCTTTCGTCTTCTCTTCTTCTCTTTCTCCTTCATTCTAAAATAAATTGAACGAATTCCCCTTTCATTGAAGGTTTTTTCCCCTTCTAATTGTTTAATTATTTTTTTTAAAAAAACAAAACTGGACAAATGGTACAGATCTGGCAGTTGTTGTTGACACTACCGTCTCGAACGAGTCACTGATTACTGATTAGAGAGAAGAAAGGGAAGGGGGAGGATAAATGATTAGAAGGGAGAAGAATTTTTACTGTTAGCTTGGGTCATGTTGAAAGCCTAAGGGTAGTTCAGATTTACTTTGCCCTAATTTTTTTATTCTTTTAATTAGGCTCGTGTTGACTATAAATATTTTCCTTTTGTTCCTTTATTATCATCAGAAAATAATAAGAAACATCTATACTGTGGATTTTCTCTTTACTAGGGTTTCCATGTAGACTTTGTGTTGTTTTCGTTTCTATTTTTCGATATTTACTAATAAAAATTATAATTCTTTGATGAAAAAGATTGGAAAACTGTTTTTTAATTAAAAATTAGTGTCACGTCAATTTTCCATTAGTCGTTAATGGAGAATTTGGCAAATAAATTTAGGGGTAAAATTGTTAGAGTTTGAAAAATAGAAGACACAAATGCAACCTGCACCCAACAACCTCAGAAAGCATAAATGTACTTTTCCCTTCTTGTTTCTTGTGCTCATAAGAATTTAGTGTAGGTTGTAGGTTCCTTACTATTTGAGATCCGAAGCTGGTTAAAATAACTTTGATCCTTAATTTCATTTGTCGCACAATGACAATTCTCATTTTAAAAATTGATGGCAGAGATGTCAAATGACCACTTTCACTTTTGTTGATTTATTGTTATGATTATTAATGGGTCGATTTCATCCATATTTAACTTGTCTAACTCTAACCATACAAATACAGGTTTATACTGTAAGCCTTATTCTAGAAGTTCAGTTTTTTGATAAACCAGTTATCGTAAGTCCAATTAGAGTTTGCACTAAATAAAAATGAAAGAATACAACATACAAGAAAATCAATCTGACAGAAAGGGAGCTCAACTTTGAGAATGAACTCCCAAAATAGTGAGATCGAAGCCTAAAGATACGGACTTCCCATCTTGTTTTTTAACACCTGCTGTGTACTTTAGCTTGGTGTAACTCTCTCATTTCTTTCGTGATTATAATCTTACTACCCTTAGATCCCAATGTAATTACTTTTTTGTAATCTTCATGGCTATTACAACCCTTCTGTCTTTTCTTATTTGTTGATATTCTTACTTGTACGTTCTTTGAAATTCTGACGTTCTGTCATTCATCCTGGAAAGCATCTAAACTCAGAAGCTGATGCTCAAGCGAACTTGGCTCTCACTTTAGCTGGTAATACTCTATTGAAATAAATTTTAGTGACTGTATTTTGGCTGGTATGCTCAAGCGAGGTGGTCCTTTCTATTGCAGAGGGCGAAGTCCAGGAGTTTGAAGATTAATGGTTAGAATGCACGGCGGGATATATCTTACAGCATAGAAAGATTGTCTGAGGACTACATTGCCTTTGTAGGCCAATGCTTTGCAGACTACTATTCTTTACCCAAGATTGCCAAGATCTTTGGGGATTGTTTTGGTTTCACCTACATTTCCATGGCCCTGACTTAGCAAACTGATTCTTCTAGTTGTGACAATGAATTAGCATTTATTTTCTTTTTGTTATTCAATAGCATGTTTGGGAAGTTTGAAGCAAAGTGAGATTAACAAACTTGGGGTCACTTGGCATTTGGTTGAAAGTTCATTTGAGGACTAGATTTCAGGATTTGATATTCTTTTTAAATGTTGGAGATGACCTTCAACCTCAAGGAAGGTCGTAGATGCCTTATCCCTTAAATTTACAGAAAGGAGAATGTATTGCTCTTCATCATATTGTCCTGTAAACCCTTCGAAATTTATAGAAGGGAAAATCTATTGCTCTTTCATCATATTATTTTTGCTTGAAATAATTTATGTAACAAACACACTGTTCTGTCAATTTTTTCTCAATTAAGAAAAGAAATTTTTTGCGTACATTTCCTTTGGCACTCTCTCCTTGCTTTGTTTGCTTTTCATGTAGTTTCAACTGTTGTTTTTAGTGGTCTGCAATCTATAGCTAAAAGTTTACGTTAAAATATTATCTTGCTGTAGATGATTTAGTTTTAGTTTCTATAAGTTTTAATAAATCTTTAAGAGACGTCTCTTAGTTTATTACTGCTTTTTTGTATATATATTTTTGTTATGCATTAGCTATTTTGTTAAAAAGTTTGAAAATACAACACCTATTTTTTTACACCATTTTTGTAGTGTTTAACTAATAATGGTAAAGTCAATATTGAGACTAAAATTGAACATTTTTTAAAAATAGCAAAATAAATTAAAATATTTACAAGCTATAACAAAATTTTGAGTTGTATCACTTATAGTCTTTTACATTAATTACTATCAGCGATAGAATTTGTTATAAATAGTAACATTTTGTAAAATCTACTATTTTAAAAAATTCTATAAATTTTAAAATAAGACTTAGGGTATGTTTGGATTGAATTAGGAAAAAAATATTTTTAAGAAATTCATTTTGTTTAAACTCTTTTTTTTTTGTAAAAATTGTTTAAAAACACTTGAAAATCTATTTTGAGTTATTTCCGAACACTTTAGTTTTTTTTTCAAAATACTTATTTTCTAAACTAAACACTTGAAAATGTAATTCCAATACACTATTAATCATTATGTTTTGTGGATCCGAAACTACGATTTTTGTAGATATCTCTTTGCTTAAAGGGTCTTTAACTCATATAGCCTAAATTGTTATATGATATTACATGAATGATCCAAATTACTAATAAATTTCATAAAAGTCCTAAATGAATTAGTATATTACACAAATGTAGGCTCAAATTACCTTAATACTCATTTATATTATTTAATTGATTTTTAACAAATATCTAAATGGAAAAAATAGTGAGATATAGTTTTGGAAAGAAGTGGGGTCCAAATTAATTTAATAACAATTTCTATTATTTAATTGATTTATAACAAATATCTAAATGGAAAAAATGGTGGGATACCGTTTTGGAAATAAGTGAGGCCCAAAATAATTTAATATAAATTCTATTATTTAATTGATTTATAACAAATATCTAAATGAAAAAATAATGAGATACGGTTTTAGAAAGAAGTGGAAAACTTTTCATGCTTTCCTTCTACGAAAACGGTTGTCTACTCCTTCCAATGTGGATTATGATTTTTACTTCGAAATTTTAGAGAGTTCGGAGGTGAAGAAGAAGACAGTCGACGGCCGACAAATACAAAACTTCTCGAACATAATCTAGTTAAAAACTTCGAGGTTAGTATTGTATATATTCAACACATATGAAACATTAGGTATATTAGCTAGGTATATTTTAGATATTCAATTAAATAGTCAATCAAATGAAAATGTAGTTTTGAATGTGATACATTTTAGGGTTTATTGAGATTTCGGTGGTGAAGAAGAAAACTTTCGATGGCAAAAAAATACAAAACTTATCCGATAGAATCTAGCTAGAAATTTTGTGCTTAATATTATATATATTCAAAACAAATGAAACATTCGATATATTATGTATATTTTAGATTATATTCAAAACATATGAAACATTTGGTATATTAGGTATATTTTAAATATTCGATTAAATAGACAAACAAACGAAAATTTAGTTTTGAATGTGATACATTCTAGAGTTTATTAAGAATTCAACGTTAAAAAAGAACGATCATTCTATAAAAAAAATAATAGAACTATATGTCAGTATATAATATTATTGTATATAATATGAGATGTATATATACTAAAACATAGAACATAACTATTATAGATTGCGGATATATTAAAGTATAATGTAATCAAATACATTTGTAAAGGAAAAATATGTATCTATGATCATGTCGTTTACTACTGTTTTAGTAATATTTATTCTACAAACAAAAAATTCAAACACAAATTTTGTAAGAATTATGTATAAGGTATTATTGTATATAATATGAGGTATATATACTAAATAACATATATAAATTCAGTATATATTTTATTAGTGAAAGGTTCTTATATCAATTTGTTTATGTATTTTATTTAAATATTCATATCTTATGTGGTAAATAATACGTTATGTTTGAAATAATATTGATTATGTATTAAAGTTGTTTATGGTTACACGAACATGAATGAGAAATAATTATGATGAGTATATGTAATATCTTAATATGATTGTAATGTAGGGACTTTGATGAAAGAATTGAAAAACTAGGGAACTGTATGAAAAAAAATAAATTATTCAGTAACATACATGTAAGAAATATAATTAATGTTAAATGCAGTAAAAAAAAACACATAACATAAAAAAATGTGTATATATTATTGAATATATGCGGTGGTATATATGTAACAAATCACAAAACATAAATGAATTATTCTGTAACATATATGTAAGAAATATAAAAAAGATAAGGAATGAATATATAATCTATGTATATATTGTATATATACGCACTAAAAAAATCACGGAATATGAAAAAGAACATGTGTATGTATTATTGAATATATATATACTAGGGTTTAGGGTTTAGGGTTTTAAAATTTATTTTTTTAAAAAAATTCATAACATACTTGACGGTTTTAAAATGTTATAAACAAGTGCATCCTTGATGGTTATTAAATGTCATGAACACTTATACTCTTGACGGTTTTAACCCGTCATAAACATTCATACTCTTGACGGTTTTTAAATGTCATGACATTTGTATACTTGACGTTTATAAAATGTCAACGTTCAATATTCTTGACGCTTTTATCAACCATCAAGAACTTTGACTTTCTTGACACTGGCTTCAAGGACGGTTTTAAAACCGTCAAGAATAGTGATTCTTGACAGTTTAAAAACGTCAAGAGAGTATGTTTTTGTAGTACATATATGTAGTAGTATATATGTTACAAATCACATAACATAAATTTATTATTCAGTGGTATATCATAGTATATACAAACGTCATGACATTTAATAATAAAAATTATATGTCGAACATGACAGAAAGATGAATTGAACAATAAAAAATTAAACAAAATAGGAGAAACATGACCGAAATATATATTACGAAACGGAAAAAACTTCAAGTGATGGACAATAATGGCTGCCAGAGATGGAGAAAAATAGGTAAAAATATAACCTTGGAAAGAAGATATATATAGGTTATTACAAATTAGAATAAAATTACTCATATTATAATATATTTTGATTTATAGTTAATTGAAAAGATACTTAAAATTTATTATCATAATAATTAATCACATTAAATCAAGGAAGTTATGGAATTCATATTAAATTCAAATCATTTTCAATAAGAAAATATTTCAAATAATATTATGAATAGAATATCTAATTAATAATCGTAATATCTAATTAATAATTATTGAAAGGTTAGAATTGTCCATAAAATATTATCTTTTCTATTTTAAAAAATAATTTTTAAATTAGGACATTTGTGAAATTTCTTATTCAATTGATGCATTTTTTCTAAATCTTTCTTGTCTAAGTTATTCAAGATTCAGTTATCGCAATAGTCATTGGTGTAAGTAATGTGAGTTTTTTTTTTTTTAATTTTTGTTTGTTTTTATTATAAATATTGTAATATACGTATTAAATAAAAAAAATTACATAAAATAACAAAAACATTTAGAAAAATAAAAAACAGCTCGACACCTATTTTTTTGCATATTATGAATATGGCAAAATTAGCGATATTAGACGGTAATCATAAGACTATCATATGGTAATCATAAAATTATCGGCTTTTAAATTTACCATTTTTTAAATTTAGAAAATGTAAAAACATGAATCCTATTATTATAATTTTTTTTTTTGTTATTTTTGCAAGGGTCCCTTAAATAAATGTCCATTCTTATTGTCAATGTCAAGTGTCAAGAAATGACCATTCTATTTGCTATCCACTTTTCAAGATAACACATCATTAGTGTCCATGTAACCCATATCATCCACTTGTCATTTTACTTATAAATAAATGTCTTTGGTGGATCTCGTAAGACACAACCTTGTTGTAAAATTCTATATCTTTGGAGATACTCGAAAGTTTTGAGTGTTTTTAAGTATATCATTTTAGTAGTTTGTTATTTAAAAATGTTTCATATGTGTTGAATATATACAATACTAACCTCGAAGTTTTTAACTAGATTATGTTCGAGAAGTTTTGTATTTGTCGGCCGTCGACTGTCTTCTTCTTCATCTCCGAACTTTCTAAAATTTCGAAGTAAAAATCGTAATCCACGTTGGAAGGAGTAGACGACCGTTTTCGTAGAAGGAAAGCATAAAACGTTTTTCACTTCTTTTTAAAGTTGTATCCCATGATTTTTTTCTATTTAGATATTTGTTATAAATCATTTAAATAATAGAAATTGATATTAAATTAATTTGGGCCCCACTTCTTTCCAAAACTATATTCCACGATTTTTTCCATTTAGATATTTGTTATAAATCAATTAAATAATAGAAATTGGTGTTAAAAGTAATATGAGCCCTACATTTGTATAATATACTGGCTCATTTAGGACTTTTATGAAATTTATTAGTAGTTTGGGTCATTCATGTAGTATCATAAAGTAATTTAGGCTATTTGAGTTAAAGACCCTTTATTTTTTTGTAAAATAAAATTATTTTAGCCCAGCCCAATTCCATAAGACCACTTCCACCTTCTTTCTCTTTTTCAGTTTTGCTCATCCAACGGGTCTCACAACCCAGTTATGAGTCCGAAGGATAGTAGGTTGCCCTAGTGGTCGTTCAAGTATCAATCGAGCTTATAATGTAAGTTTTCTTAAAATAAAAACCCTAATTTCAATTTTAATTTTGGGTTTAATTTCTTTGCATGCTAATCTTAGAAACTAGAGTAAAATTTAGATCATTTTTCTTGTCGTGCATGTCTAAATTCTATCATGTAGTAGGTTCGATAGGTGAAGCATACCAAATATTGGCAATCAGTTTGGCATAACCAATTATGTCTTTCTTTCTTATTGTGACGCCTATATTTAAATCACCAATGATGTTGCTTGTAGTATGATTCTTTTGAATATGAATGGAAAGAACACTTATTCTAGGTATGTCAGGAGTCTTAACGGAGCTCATAGAAGTTTTTGTGTTATTCAAAACATTTACATTGGTGGCCTATATGGCGTAAGTCAATTTCATTTGTTTAGTTCTAAATTTATATATCTCGTTTACGAGCTTATAATATTTTGTAGGTATTTATATTCATTTGTTCTTGGTTCGAAGGAAAATGTACAATACGTCTTTGTAGATCTGTCTCTCACCTCTGTAGGACACTCACAAGAATCTCGAGTTCGAAACTTATGTAGTAGATTGATGGTCTAAAAAACTAATGAAATAGTTCTTGCTCCTTTTAATCTTGGGTAAGTCAAGTTATTTTATCAGTTGCATTGCAAAAAAACTAATACTAATATTTTGTATAATTAGGGGTCATTGGGCACTGCTGGCCATAAATACGTATGATTGATACAATATTCTACCTTGACTCACTAAGGACAACATCGAAGTCAACTACAAGATATATAACCGACACGTAAGTTAATCTTGTATATCATTTAGTGTTGATTCTTATGCAAGTACAATATTTAAAAATTTGTTCAATTTTATCTTGTCAAAACAGAGCAATAGCGATGTTTCGGTCACAAAAGAACATTAAAAAAGCAGAAAACAAACTTTATGGCGAACAGTAAAGGCAAGTACAAACATTTAAAGTCATTATATTTTGTAGACTACTAACAATTAGGATTACTTCGTTATTTTAATTTGTTGATTTTATATAGTGTCCTCTACAAGTCGGGAATACTGAGTGTGGATACTACATCATGAGGTATATGAGAGAAATTGTGACTAGGGGAAGCATTGTCATATCCGATGCGGTATGTTATACATCAAACTATTTCTTTTGTGAGTTAATTGGTTTATTTGTATAGTGAATTAATTCATTTAATTTATTTTGCATGTTTAGAGATTGATACACGAAAATCATACTAACATGCAGAATTAGACGGTGCGGGTTAAGTTAGCTGACTTTTTGGGTTGATACATATGATTGTGACCAATAATTTTGTGATTATGAAGTAGGACATTTTTTGTTGTGGCGTTGTTTATAATCTAAAACTTTATGTATGGAAACTTTAGGTGATAATTCTTTTGAATTGTTCATATGGAGGAAGGGGAGAGGGGTTGATTGGTATACTTTTGATTAGATTTATTATAGCTAGCCTGTTTTGTGACTTTCTAAGTTACATAGTCATGAAATATTCATATCTATGTAAAGTCTTAGAATTGATTATATATATATATATATATATGGTGAATGGTTTTATTTATATATGCTCGAGTTTTGAAACTATATTTGATGAATATCGTTGATCATATATATATTTATGAAACTGTTGTTGGACAACTGTACATGACTATTAGATCAACACAATACATGAACAAAAGTATAATTGAATTATAACTTTTTTTAAAATGTCATAAACAAGTGCATTCTTGACGGTTTTAAAATTTCATAAACAAGTGTATTCTTGACGGGTTTAAAATGTCATAAACAAGTTCATTCTTGACGATTTTAAAAATGTCATGAAAATATGTATATTTGAAGTTTATAAAACGTCAACATTTCACTATTCTTGACATTTTTATCAACAGTCAAGAACTTTTGCTTTCTTGATACTGATTTCAATGACGTTTTTAAAACCGTCAAGAATAGGGTCTCTTGACACTTTAAAAACGTCAAGAGAGCCTGGTTTTATAGTAGTGTTTTGTCATTAGGAACAGTTGAAGGGATTTCTAAATTCTTTTGTGTCATGTTTTCATAGAAAAACTCATCAGCATCTGGGCATCTATAGTGAGGGAGGTTTCTTTTCAATGTCATTTACAATAACGTTGATTGTATCCATGACAATTTGAGTTATTTTGTTAAAAATGCCATAAACTCTACTGTTCAAGGAATAACCTACAAATATACCTTCATTAGATTTTGTATCCCATTTTCTATGATATTCACAAATAGCAAGGATATAACTAATAATAAATTTACATTAGGTTTCCTTCCCTTCCATAATTGATAGATAGTACAAGATGTTCCTATTCTTAAGACAATTCTGTTATGTATATGGCAAGCAGTACCCAGAAATGTAGAGGAATCTGTTTTCTTGTAAAGTTCGATTCTTTCGTTTAACTACCACATTTTATTTAGGAGTTGGAGGTGCTGAAAAATCATGAAGTATACCTTCTTGGTCACAGGAACTATTAAATTAATCATTTTCAAATTCTCTACCACCATCATTACAAATTCGAATAATACTTTTTGTTTGTTCTCGTTGAAGCTCTAAACACAAAGCTTTAAAAACTTTAACCCTTTCTTATTTTTTTCTTAGAAACTTGACCCAAAGTACCGAGAGTAATCATCAACACAAACAAAACCATATTTCTTTCCTCAGGCTCTTTGTTTGCGTTGGACCGATTAGGTCCATATGAAGAAGCTATAGAACCCTGTTAGTATAACATTGGCCAACTTTCTTATATGTAGCCTTTACTTGTTTACCAATTGACATTTCCCACAAATTAAGTCATAGTTCATGTCAAATTTGCATATTCTTTTATAACTTTATTAACTGATATGAGATTAATATGTCCCAGTAGTTTATTCTTTTATAACTTTATTAACTGATATGAGACTAATATGTCCCAGTAGTTTATGCCAAATTTACACTTCTTCTTCTTTTGTTAGATTACATATTGTTTTTCAATATTAGAGATCCAATGATAACAATTATTGACTTGTTGAATTCCTTCCATAAAAATTGAGTCATTTTTGTCGAAGACTACACATTCTTCTTTACAAAAAATTACTATATTGCCTTGATCACACAGTTGACTTACACTAATAAGTTTAGTAGCTAGATCTTCAACAAGTCTAACTTCTTATAGTTTTGGTATATCATATTTGAGTATATTACCTTTACCTAGAATTCTACCTCTATCACCATCTCTGAAAGTCACATGACCAGACGTACATTCCTTTAATTCTGAGAAGAAAACTTGGTTTCCTATCATATGTCTGGAGCAACAGCTGTCAAAGTACCAATCTTTTGTAGTTGTTGAATGAATGACGGTAAAGGCTATAATCCATTTAGGTTTTTTGGAAGAGATCTTTGTTTTAATTCTCTATTCCATTTTAGGCAAGTTAGGTTTATAGTTAAATAAAATGGATTTTTTAGGAACGTTTTTCTGTTGAGATGAGTTGTAGGGCCTTTTTCTGAGTAACTTATAGCAGAAAGGATGAAATATATGTCCACATTTACCACAATAATGACACACTTATATTTTAGAGTTTTTGAGCTCTAGACTATCTCTGTACAAATTATTCTTCATTGTGTGATCTTCATTAGATCATTAAAACTAGTCTTCTGATCTTTCTTCATTTACTCCTTTTTGTTTATTATAACCAATACCTTCTTTACAAGTACTGTTTTTGCCAGATTCAAGAATTAAATTAAGATTTTCAGTACTTGAATTTAACATCTTTACTCATTTGGCGATGTTGTCATATTCTAATTTTTTTAATTTTTCTATTCTTCTTTTAAAGTGAAGATGGTAGTTTACAATCAATGTTTGTCTTTAAGCAATTCTTGAATTCTGTCTTTCAGTTGTTTAAGAACAGACAAATCTTCTTGTTATTGCAGGTATATTTGGTTATAAGTCATGTCATTATCTGGAGGGATAGTGGATAAGGTTCCCAGAGTTAGAATCAGTTTTCACATCAATAGAGATACTACTAATGAATGCATGACTATCTTCTTCATTACTACTGCTAGTATCTGACTGATCATCAGAAAGTGCTGCACCAAAACTCTTTTTTTTGTTTCTTTAGAAAATTAGGCCATTCTTCTTGATAATGTTCGAAACCTTCACATTCTCTAAGTCTGAAGGTTCTGTTAATTTTAGTATTATTTGAATCTTTATCAATGTCTCTTCTTTTACTTGAAAAGTTGTTCTGATTTTTATTGTTCTAATTTCCATAATTGTTTGATGGCTTATCAACTTTAAAAGTTTGCTTTGTTAGCATAGCTATAGTTTCAATCAAATTTTCATTTGAACATTTTTCTTTCTTGATATATAGAAGGTTATTCATTATTTATGGAGCGAAAGGCTACACCTTTACCCTTTTTATCTCCTCTGTCAGTAATAGACATCTCGAAGATGTGTAAAGATCAAAACAATTCATCTAATTTTAGTGTTACAAAATACAGTGAGTCTCTTCTATTGCATTAACTTTCATATGAAAACACCCCAATAGAGAAGGTAAAACTTTTATCTAACAAGTTTTCATTCATCAATATATTTTCTCCTAGAGTAAATGATTCATTAACAATACCTAATACTATAACATTGGATTCAACAATTGTTTCCTCTTCCATCATTTAAGAGATTCAAATTTTGAGCTTAGAATTTGTAGACTTGAAGTTTTTATTTTGATGTTCCTTCATAGGTGACTTCAATAATCTTCCATGCTTCTTTAGCAGAAATACATATATTCATTAATTTAAACACATTTTGATCAACTCCATTGTAAATAGCATGTAGTGCACGAGAATGTTCAAGAGAGACTTTATCTTATGCATTGGTCCATTCTAACTTAGGGTTTGAGAGTTTTTTTTTTTTGTTCTTTCAGTTGTTACACTGGGAGGTTCTCAGCCAATAACCACAACCTTCCATGTTTTGTTGTTAATGGATTTAAGAAATGTAGTCATACGAGCTTTTCAATAAGCATAATTAGTGGCATCTATTATATTGAAGGCCTATTAGTAGACTGATCTCCTTCTTTAATGAGATCCATCCTGTGTAACGCTTCGATACAAATTGAAAAAGTAAAATAGATTATTTTACTTAAACGGTGTTACCAACGTTAAAACAAGGTTGATAACTAGTGGAACAGTGAAAGAAAATTTAACACAATAACTTTGATAACACAGTTCGGTGAATATCACTTATATCTGGAGAGCCAAAGACCCAAATATAGTCAATCAAGAAGGTGGTCAGACTGAAGCCTTAATGTTTTATATAGTCTTTTCAAATCATAAGAACCTTGTCGTAGGTCGTTTTCTCAATCATAAAGACCTCTTTACTCTAAAAGGTCGGATCGCGAACCCCTGAACTTTCCACTTTTTTGCTCCGCCCCTTATACTGACTTACCTCTTGTACTTACCTCTTCCTTAGACTTTCTTACCTGTTGTTGCACACTTAGATGATGAGATTAATCAATTATTAAGATTTAAATGAGTACAAGTCTATAAGAATGCCAAAATCAATACGCGATACATAGCATAATGTTAAATATCAATGTTGATCTCCATACGATGCTTCCCTAGATTGATATTCTTAGTAATGTTTGTCTTATTAGATATCAGGCTCTCCCTGACATTCATATTTGACGAAGATATCACCCTCCTCCTTATATTGATAATAGAATCTTCATATATTAGGCTCCCCTAACATTGATAATTGAATCTTCCAATTGACAAAGTCGTCCATCATAATCTCTTATCTCTTTGTTCATGGATTGACCTTTTTTAAGGCTAAAGTGCTCACCGACGGATTTAGTATAGGTCCGGAGGGGCTCGAGCCCCCTCAACTTTAAGTACTCAACACTACATGTAAAATATTCCTTAATTGAAGGTAACTCCTACCTCACAATTGAATATCTTAAATGAATTTTCAACTATTGTTCGTTTCTCCTTTCCTTTCTTCGATGAATTTCTTAAGAGAGTCAATCACCTATTTATAGACAAAGTTTGTTGCAATTCAAAAGTGATTAGAAGATTTCGGCAAGATATTCATAAGTGATTTGGAGATTTATTTTCAAAGATTTTGGTCAAAGAATGTTGAGAAAGCTTGTTGTTAAAGGAAGTAATAAAATATCTTCTTGCGAGACAATAGCCTAACAACTACGAGATCAACAAATCCTTGAAAATCTAGAATAATATAAGATTGGTTTATTTTTGCAAATAAAAATGCGAGTGCGTCCTACAATTTTTAGAAAAAAAGTGCAAATTGCAAATATGACAAATATGACAAGTAATTAGATATATTATCAGAGGGTTATCTACGTTTAAATTTGTTACTTTTGCAATTTAGAAAGTGTAATAACATGAGTTCTATTATCATAATTTTTTTTTTCTATTTTTCCAAACGTCCCAAATTTTGTCGTATGAATATATAATCTAAATTTCACTATGAAAATATTGTTTCTGATAAAGTTTAAAAATAAATGAAGAATAACCTTTGGTGGATCATGTTACTTACAACTTGCTGACACTTTTTCTTTTCCAAAATTGGTAACACTTCTTTGCATGCCTTGATTATAAGGCTTGCATTGGAAGCCAAAAAAGGCAAAGCTTTGTTTGGAGCTGAAACATACACTCTCACCCCTCTTTTTCATCTCCTTTGCCCACTAAACTCCTAAGCTTGTCAAAATCCCATTCATCTCTATTTCATTAAAGTAACAAGCTTATTCATCCATGTTCTCTTCCCCTTTCTTCTCTTTAAAATTTATTCTTCTCCAATCTCCTTTCACACACCTCCTTGAAAAACTATATGCTCTTTTTTCTTTCTACTTCTGCTCTGCTTTTTTATCTGCCAATGCCTGCATATCACTCTATAAAGGTCATTTCCCTTAATTATATTGGATTCCATTCAAACAACCCTAGATACATGATAAATCTAACCCAGCGAAATTTTAATTTTCTATCGTATCTCCGGTGATATATGATACATTTTTTTTGGTGATTATGTGAAAGCAAGAATAAAGTTATGATGGTATATTCTTTAAAGTAGACAATATCATATCAACGTTGAGATATTGGCGATGATTATTATTATCACTTCAATGTATATAATAACGAAAGAAAAGTAGAAGATTATAAAAGAAAGAAGAAAGAGAGATGGTTAATGAGAAAGTAGTATAATGAGAAAAAGATTAGGGGATTAGGATTATGATGTGGATGTGGTATATGATTGAAGAGAAGACTCTTTTAGGCTCCACTCTTTTAAAATGGAGAGGTCCAACCCAACCACTACGCCACAAAACAAAGCAAAAAGAAAGCAAACACACACGCTCCCTCGAGAATAGGCAAGTGCTCACACATCATCATCCCTTCCTTTTTAGATTTCATGGTATCCAAAGATATCTGCCAAAACCCTACAGGTCACGTACACCGTTTTCTTTTGGCTCTCTGTTCTTATGTTCAATACTAGAATAACGTAGAATACCAGTAATAAAATTGCTATCTTATACCACATCCATATATAGCAAGTGAAACCAAATCAAACGAAAAGTTATGTTTATATATCAAACTTTCAATCTAACATAGCTGATTAACTTGGAAAACAAACACCATTCACACTATGGTATTTTCATATCTTCATATCGTATATGAATTCAGACCCAGAAAACGAGAAAATCTTTTTCTATTATTTATTTCTGCCATATCTTTAAATTAATAGAAGGTTTGGTACAACTACAACCAAAATGGAAACCAATTATACCAAGAAAAAAAAAAGCCTAAAAGAATGTTCAATGTAGATCAATTTGGATTTCATATCCTTTCAAAATGTATATAATGTATTAAGATGGTGAATGAAAACATTATAAATAGGGTAAAGAGTGACATAATTATGAATGCATGAGACAAAATTTGAACCTTTTAGAGGCATAAAATTTTGGTATATATATGGGGAGGGAGAGAGGGAAGGGATAGCATCTATTATTTGCTTTTCAGCTACTTTTCCTTTAGATATATCTTTTCTTTGTTTTTTGGGTATTGAGAAATCTGACATATATATTGCAATGGGGACTATAAGTACCCCATCGACTTGATTGATATATATATTATTGTACGCCATATTGCATTCGCCATAAAAAATGACCAAAAATAAAAAAGAAAGTCCCATATCTAAAAGATTAATTCATTTAGCATCATTCTAGCTTTTCAACTTCTTTATTTTCCAAAAGGGCCCAATCAACTTTTTTTTTTTGATTCACAACCAAATAAATTATTATTGTATTTAATAAAAAAACAACAACCAAGAAACTCAACTTAAAGGATACTCTAACTTTGTCATCACCACCAAAAGTTGGTAATTTTTCCCATGGAAAAGGATAAGATATATGAAGGAGAGAGAGGGAGATTCTATGCCTTAAATATCATATTATCTCATTCTCCACTTTTATTTTTCATTTGTTGAGGGAAAGAGAAGTTTTGGTTTAATGATTGCCCTAATTCTTTGGATTCCCTCTCTCTCTCCCTCCAACTAAAATTATGTAACTTTTGTATGCATTATCAGGAATGGCACCAAATATTTTTGTGTCACCCATGTTACTTTTTAACTATACACCAATCAAATATCACAACCCATATGTATTTGTGCATTCAAGATTTATATTTGTTTGATCTTCGTCAAAGTGAACATAATTCAATGGACATAGTAAAACTATTAACTTTAAAAATTTTGTTTGGGTTCATTTACCTTGTGATAGGCTTGCAATCTTTAGAGGCATGTAGTAAGGTTATAATTAATGTCCACTTCTTAATAACCAACCCTAAGTAATCTTTTTAGTGTAATATAAAATCCTGCATTTTATCATTTCCAAACAATTTCTACCACAACATTTTTTTCCAAATAATAATTTAGAAATTAAAAATCAAGTAAAATCCTGAATTGAGAATCAAAGAGTGCTTAGGTTAGATGACATTAATTTATGTTTGGAGGTATGTACCAATGTGAAAAATCAATATATCATTACTTTATTAATCTATTACTTTTGTTTGTGCATATCCATTTTATTTATTTATGAAAGTAGGTGATTTGAACTACTGACCTTTTAATCTTCAACGTGACGTTGGTTGAGGTAAAATTTTCTGTTTTGCTCATTCATGCATTTACTAATCAATAATTAATCATCATCCAAGTTTTAAAACTACTTTTAGTTAACCAAAGACAACTTTTCATATGTCCTCGTAATTAAACTCCATTCTCATTCTTTAGCTTTATTACAAACATTTTGATGCGAACCTTCTCGCATAATGACTACATCGCACACACCCTTTCTTAATAGCCTACAGACTTTGTGAGATAACTCGCGCTCCCCACTTGAGAAGAATATTCAACTCTAGACTATAAAACTAATTTACACGTATAAGATAAATGAAGATAATTCCAAGTATGATAAATATAAAAAATTCTCACTGATCATTCATTGCAATGTCCAAATGATCATTTTTTTATTTTTATCTTTTAGTCAGTCAAGGTGTAATTCTCACTGATCTAAACGCGGGGACACTTCTTTTGACGTCTTTAAAAAAATTAGACATTTGTAAATTCATGTGTCTTAGAGTGTTCAAAATTCGTTTGCAATTAAACGCATCCATTGACATGACTCGCCGAAAGATGCACTTGACCTTCGGGTTGATTCAAGCAAACACATATTAATATGATACCTTGAACCTCTTCACGTGTTCTTTGGCTGAACCCGTGATTCACCAAAGTCACATGTTTTGTCCAAAATAAAGGTAAAACCCTACTCTAGTGTTTGAAAATTTAATTCTCCGGCAACGACACCAAAAACTTGCTTGATTTGTTTCATGAAAATCACACCCAAAAGTGTATTGGTTGTTGGATGTGATTGTGTTTTAAAATTTGGATTGTGTTTCATGCGACTTAAGGTAGAATGTGTTGGGCAACAGTGGTGAGGGGTCAACATTTGTAGAGAGCTCATTCTACGCAACATGGTCTACTTGGCTTGATTAAAGGTTGTTTGTTTGTTTGGTTTGAGGGTTTGCACCACTCAATCCCACTCAAACTAGCAACCTAACTATGGTGATACTTGCTTGTCGCTCTAAGAACAATATTGTAAAAAACTTGTCTTAAATTAAGGCATAAAGACTTAATTATCCAGATCAACATTGTACGACCTTAATATTTAACTCCTCGTGATGTGACATTGAATACAGATCATTGCATGCAAAACGCTCTCCATTATTCTCTTCATCATGCAAGTAGACATGATCATTGTATGCAAAATGCTCCCAATGTCCCCACCACCTATTTCCAAGTCCTCATTGTATAAGTTTTCCTATTGCTTGCCTAAGTGTAAGCGAAGCAATAGGTTTTTTCAGATGAACCAGGGTTGAGGACAGGGAATGGATATCAAAGCTTGGTTCTAAGGTCTACTCATCAATTAGGCATTATGAAAAATGAGTTAAAAGAATATAAACAAAATCATAATGTGAAACCCGTTTTAATTCGAGTATAGAAAGTAAAATTTTGGTTAAAACTACTATAGAAATTAGCATTTGAATATATGCGCGGAAAGGATTAAGCAATAAGATCTTTTATAGTTAGAATAAGTTTTGCGATTAAGAAGTTAATTCACGAGTTAGTTTTGAGGAAAGAAGGGTTTGCAATAGAATCTATAAGTTGAAATGCTCTCAGAAGAAAGTCCATAAGTTTTAAAACGACTAGGCGTTTGGGTAGACTTCCCGATAAGAACCAAAAAGTTTCGTGATGAAGAAGTATGCAAGGAAGTCTTGAAGTTTAAATTCGTGATAAGTGTTCTAAGCGAGTAAAAGTTGGTTAGTTCGCGAGGAAGATTTCTTGTAAAAATATAACTACGCGAAAAGGTTATTCGCAAAAAGTGTTGTGTTTAAAGTTATTTGTTATATGGGGTTAGGCGAGAAGTAACGTCTGGCTAAGAAAATATCAAATTCTATTTGACTGGGGTTAACGTGTAAAATTAAGAAAATGTCTCTTCCCTCTCCACGAGAAGAGAAGGAAAAGGAAATTTTTTTCTAAAGTGTGGTGAGTGATTTTCTTCTTAAATGTTTTGTGGTTCCGTTTTACTATTTTGTAAGATAATTTTAAATGAGAAAGTGTTTAAAAAAGAAGTTGTGAAATTGTTTCAAATGAGAAAGTGTTAAAGCTTGATTTGATGATAATGATTTCCATGCTATGAAATGGTTTTCAAACCATTAGTTGATTCCTTGAGATGATGCTAACTTTTATGTGTACATAAAGAGTCAAGGCCACCATAGGCTATTGATACTGCCCTAGTGATGAATATAGATCCACTAATGCGGTAAGGCTTATGAGCTAGACTCCTTATCAAATATCTATCATAACTGTAACCATTAATAACACATATTGACAGATGAAAAGGCAAGTGATAGATTGAAAATGCGTAAACATGTAATAGATGCATAAATAATATAGGCATTGGCCATTGTACAATATGAACATATATTACAATTAAGTGTAAGAATGGAGAGAAAGAAAGATGGAAATATATTACAAGTTAGGAGAAAATGAGGGAAGGACTTGTCTCTTGCTTGAACTCTCTGCTCTCAATTGGCCTATTTGGGCCCCATTGGCCTTGGAAGATGAAGTACTTGTATAGGCTACTTTTCAGCACAAAACTTATATTCCTCTAAGCATACCAATATTGACTCTGACATTGTGAAGTCACGTCATTCCAATTATCATTCTTGTCTTCTAGTAAGCTTTCCTCGCATGATGACATGTTCTTCGCCTAGGTTGTTAATCCCCACGCAAATTTCCATCACATAACCTCTACGTGAGATGTTCTTCGCGAATTTCTCCTTTCTTCTTTTCCCATTTATCTTGCATTTAGACATAGTAATTGCGTAAAACAAGCATGATGCTTATGTAAGTTGTATTTCTAAATATTTATGAATTTATAACGTGAGTTACACGCTTTAATCCTTTTCTTATGCGTTTTGATATCATTATTCTAATAAAAGAGGGTATAATAACTGGTATTTATACACGTTATCACCATGCAATTGAATAATGTACGTGGCATGATTAGGGCTTTCAGTTAATGTAAGTCCAAATGTCTTAACCATGTATTCATGTATTATACAATCAAGAAAGATGTGGACGAGTTGCTGAGGTGTAAACACAGGCTTAACAGGCGTGTAACGACCCAACTTTTCTAACTAAGCCAAAGTCGTTAAATTAACACAAAGACTTGAGTTTACACAAAGTACCAAATTCAATTAAATTTAAAAACTTAAGAATATAAAATTTATGTTTGGGCCCTTTTTAAAATAACCAAAACTTTCAAGAAAAACTTATAATTTTCCAGTTTTTGGATATAGTTAAACCTCAAATTTTCTAAACAGTCTCAAGTATGAGAACAAAACAAATGTCCCCTATGGCGATCACGCTTTCTTCCTGCCCCTCGTCGGTTTGCCACCTTTGTTACCTTTGCCTGAAAAAATTTAAACATAAAGGGGTGAGTATAAACATACTCAATAAGAGACCAACTATTGGTCCCGTTAGAGGAAAAATAAACTGTTAACTTCCTATCGGGGTACCCTGCACAGTCACAAGCTTGCGATCCCGTAGGATACACATAATCAGTCGTCCCGAGGGACGTACATATCGGTCTAGTGTTCTGCAGAAAACACATATCAGTCTAGTGCTTCCGAAGAATGCACAACAGGTGGTGATCCCGTAGGACACCTGCAAGGTACACTACCCTATAGATAAACTTAACAATTTCCCCTCAGTCACAATCTAACATTTTTAATCAATCAGTCAAATTTTGCAGTTCAAGCTACCTCTATTTCATTTTCTGAGTTCAACACGTTTACAGTCAATTTATGCAATCCAACACCTAGTCAACATTATTATAACGGTTCCTCAATGAATAAATTTACACACAAGCATCGCTCTTCTCAACTCAGTCAATCCAATTTAGTTCCTCAACTATAGGACACTACCTATGCCCAAACATAACAACCAACAAACCATAACTTAATCAGTTCCGTCGTCATAACCTACCAAGTATACGTATCATTCAATTCATTTCAGTTCAACAAAATTTCATACAGCTAAAGAGTCAATTAAATATAAGCTTTGCATATCAGTCAGTCCATCCCAATTTAGCGGGGTCCGTGCAGACGATACATCTCAATTTCATCGTTGAGTCCAATAGTAGGAACCCTTACCTCAAAGTTAGGAAAGCTCCTTAATCAACTAACGTCCACGAAGAAATCCAAGATATTGGCGAACCAAACCCTCAAAAATTCACAAATTGGTTGTGAATTCAAGGGACCCAACACTACTTCCAACACCTTCAAAAATCAATTAACAAATTAGCCGAACATCCCAACCATACGCTCGAACAATTTTGAAGCAATTTACCATTCATACTTAATTTATTACCAACAGAACAACCTCGACTAAATTGTAAAACAGAGGCAGTGGCACCCACGACACACTAGTGTCGAACTCATAGTTACAGCCGCTAGTTGGCTGACGTCGGTAGCAGTTGGAGTGGCGGAGCTTCGCGAAATAGGGCCGACGCAGATTTGGCCTCGGCTCCGATTAGTCGTCGGTTGTATTGACGCGTGCGACACCGATTTTGTGAAGGGAGAGAGCGCGCGGTGTGACCTGAGCTTTGCGAGACTGTTCGCGAAAGGAGACAGGGATGACGGTCAGCGATTGCAGACGAAAACGCTGCGATTTAGGCGTGATGGTGGTTGGCGGACGAGCGAAAAGGAAAGAAGGATGGCGGCTGGATTTCCGGCTTCGTCTGATGGTCGGCGTCGAACGGAAAAGGAAGAAAAGAGAAGAACAATTTGTTCCCACAAACCAATCTGATACTAGAGGATAGGAAGATATTCGATAGGTGGTGTCTCAATTTGGAGATTTACTTTGTAGATTCATAGACATAAACAAGTAACTGTTTCTTTTCTCTAATCTATAATTAGAAAGCATGTTTAGTTTTTAAGTCTTAATAGAAAAATTAGTTTCTTAATTATTTTTGCCAATGTACTAGTATTTTGAGAATACTCAAATTAAATTATGTAATGGGTCTGTAAAATCATCCTTTGCCATAGGGCTTTTATCCTTTCAAGCATGCGGCAGGCCCCAGGCCGTTAGTACACAGCCATCCTCATTTCCTCATGTCAATGGGCACCGTTGCTCACTACGTCTTTCGATTTACTCTTTCAAAATATTTTTCCCCTTTTAGGTATAGATTGTGGATCTCCGCACATGCTAAACTTACTACTATCAGACCAACTTAGTTTTTTGTTATGCAAGTGCATTGTTTTATTTAAAGTAGTATTGTGATTGTTTAAGTATTTGTAACTTCATGTTTATTTATTTTCCATGATATGTTTCAAAAGATTTCTTATGAGCAGCACTACGAATTTCAAAGTATAATTTAAATGTTAATTTTAATAAAAGACTTTCGCTTTTTAAAAGTTTTGCAAGTGTTCATGTCATGTGTCAGTGGAGGTTGTTTCGAAGGCAAATGACTTTGACTGATATCACACCACGTCTTGAGACGAGCAAGCAGGTGCTTGTAGCGGGGTATGACAAGGCAACTGGATCAATCAATCGCCAACCTAATGCCATCCTAGGTCACATCAATGTTTGTAGGTGAAGTAGATCAACTTGTCTGTTTGTTCGTCACGCAACCCTCTTTGCATAAAGGTCTCTCGTTGTATAGTCCTTCGTCAAATTGTATTTTACCAATAGAAGTCTCTTCATGCATCATCCTTATCGCCAGGCCTTCATCGCATTGGGATATGCGATCAGGGCCTTACAATAACACTTTCAATAATAGCAATCTTACTCTTATGAACATAAATTCTCATCACATCAAATTATAAACACAACAATCAAAATAAATTCCACGCATTTCATTCATCAGGAGGTTCATCACTCATTGTCGAGACTTGGGATTCACTTCACCAACGTCTCACGATTCAACCTCATTTAGATATGGGATTCACTTTACTCGCTTAGACCTGAGATTCACTTCCACTAGTGTCTTGCGTTAAACTTGGGATTTCCACCAGTGTCTTGCGATTGGTCATACGGCGCCAAACATGCATCTCACGGTAATTGCAGTCAACAAATGAGAAGCGTTTATTCAACAACTTACTTTCAATACAAAACATCACGTTGATATCAATCATATGACAAACATCAAACATAAAATTACGAAGGAAATACTTTGCAATACAATCATTCATAAAACACTTCTTTTATTCAGAAAAACAATAACATTGACATCTCTTTTACTTATAAAAGATAATTTATAAACATTCATTTATTTATAATAAAAAAATCACTCACGAAAATACTTGGCCTCAATTTTTTTCCTTTTTTGCTTCTTGTTTTCTCTTCTCGTCTAGTGATTCCCTCAACTGGTTTTTCAACACCATGCACCTTCTCTTAACAATTGATCAAAACATTTAGTATCTTATGCTTCATTTTTTTTTTACCTCTTTGGACCTATTTATAGTGACTTTTTAAATAAGTGGGTTATTTTCACCCTTTACCCTTGTCAAGAGCTACAATTCATTAGGTCATGCAACCAACATAATTTCGACATGTTGTCGATTATCACCTCCGATTAGACATTTTCCTTGAAATGCTAACTTTATCTTCTTGGAATGCTTAACTATTTATCGCCTGACTCTTTTTTCAGAAAAAAAAAAAAAAAAAACAGAATAGTTACTTCCTCTCATATGGTTGTCTAGTCACCTCATATGAATGTCCATCCTTTCAATCAAAACACCTACTTCATCGCAATAACATTTAGGCGCAAGTACTTTTCCCCTCATTACTACACAGAACGCATAGCTCTTTGCATCAAACATATGCCTCTTCCTCGCTAGCCAATCCTATTGCGTCGCCTTGTTTCAATGCAACAGTGGACGCAAGCATTTCTCCTCGCGTTAGCTTTCCTCAAATGCATCGTTCATCGCAAAATTCCCCCTTATTTATACTTAGCCAAAATAACTCTTCTTATCATGACTCCTCTTCAATGGCACTCCTTTTTTCTTGGATCAGAGCCTTAAAAATTCATTAAAAAAAAGGTCACTCATAGAGTAAAGTTTGCAACCTTTTAGAGGTTGATTTGTAGTTTGATAGAATTAAAACTTTCACAAGTGGTCTTGACACGAATGTCTTTAATTAATCATGACAATCGAGATAATTTCTTTTGGAGCTACCGAATGTCATTCAATACAAATCTCTTGCTAAACAACAATCTTAAAATCCTTTAAATCATAGGTTTGACATCTAAAAACAATAGGTAAAACAACATTTTTTTCCATCCTTTAAATCATGACATAGTTAGCCATGCATGCAATTCTTAGGTATCAGTGAATTATGATGAGCTTGAATACTATGACGATTTTTGCATGAAAAATGTCTTCTATTATAAGCTACAACCATATTTATACACTTTACTAAATTGTCTAATCCTAATGTACGGCCAGATACACACTCCTTCCTATTCAAATAATAAAAAAATGATAGAGAAAAAAAAAAAAGATACACCAGGGTTCCTATTCAAATTGAAATGTACATTTTCAAAATTTGAAATTCAATAATTGAAAAATGGGAGGGTTGAAAGAAGAAAAGAGGATAAGAGTGATGTGAGTGATGGAAAAAGAAGCATGTGGGGGAGTAGAGAAAGAAATGTTCCATTGAATGGATTCCATGTGTTGAAGGCTTAGGGAACTATAAGATAAAAGGAAGGGATATAGAGGTGGCTCGTCAGATGCCTCTTAAATGCATATGCAAATATGCAATACACAATATCTTTCTTTTTTCTTTTAACATTGTGATCATAATGATATTACATCTCTTACACAAATCTCTTACGTTTGGTGTGTATGTTTTTTGTATTGGGCCATTGTGTTTTTGTTACTACATGCAAATAAACTAATATACCACATGTTTCGGATCTATATCCCTTCCCTACTCCATCTTTTCAACTTCTTTTTTTACTTCTTTTCTTCATCTTCTTTTTCATTTATACATCCTCTTTTGATCATTTAGATATGAATATGTCGTATTTTAATACGAGTACATTCATGGTAATGTTTCTAAAAACTCCTTTTTGAAATATGGAATTACTTTTGAAAAATCACAAAAATTAGTTTTTGAAATCCTCCGAACAAGAAGCAATATAAAGTTGTTATCAAAAGCACTATTTTAGTTTCTTGTTTTTCTTTCAACTATATCATAATTTACGTGTGATAGATTACAATAGACAAAGATAGATTACTATATGTATCTATCATAATACAGATAGTCTATTATAGATAGATTAGATATTTTGTATATTTAAAAATAGTCCAAAAAATTATTGAATTGTCTTTGATCTTATTTAGTATTAAACTTACTTGAAATTAAACCAAGTAAGTTTTAAGGGAATGTGTTGCGAGTCTTTGTTTCTTTATACACCAACTTCATATGCACTGATAGGTTTGGTATAGTTTCAGGGGCTCAACATTATGCTCTTTATATATAAACTGAAATAATATCAATATTTACAGCTAGTTTAGTGGTAAAATTGTCATTTAGTCTTTTCTAACTCGTTATTCAAGTCTTAATCTTTACATTTTTTTTCTAACTTAAAATCCTATAGTCAACAATTTTTTTGGATTGGTTACCATTCATAAGGTCAATCTCCATCGACGTACTCTTTTTGCTATATGAGGTAAATATTTTGTCAAATTTGCTATTTTTTACGATTTCCTTTTTGTAAAATCAATTTAGATCAAAGTGTAATAATTACAAAATGAATAGTATACAATAAGATACATAATCCACCTTAATCATATACCATACTTACATTCTTTAGTTAATTTCTTATAGATATAAAAAATGGTACCTCTAAATAAAATTAAGATATTTAATATAGAAAAGAGTCAAACATAAACTTTGATCGAATTAAACTTTAAACTAAAATTATATCATTTAAATTAGATATTCATTTAAATTTTGAATTTTCATAATTTAAACTCTCAATTTTGTTTTATTTAAATACACTTGAAGCTTATAATATATAGGTAATTGTAATTGATGGTCATTTAAAAAATAATAATTAAGGATATAACAATATTTTGCCGTGTTTTTTCCCTCACAAACTCTTTTTCATTTTCCCTATACGTTTTCTCACTTGACCACACCAGAATTCATACTCATTTTTGGTTGAGTTTGCCCCAACTCAACTCAACCCCCAATTTTACCGACTGGACTTAGCTCAAGAGACATTGAGAGGTCACATGAACAATCCCTCGTTTCAAAAGTAAATGTCATTTTTTTTTTTTTTTTGTTGATTAGTTCAGCCTAAGGAATTGTACTAATAAAAAAATAACTCAAGATAGCTCGATTTTAGCATATTTAAGTTTTATTAAAAGTAATAAGTACTTAAATAATGTAAATTTAAATAACCATTTTGTGTAGTTTCTCTCCCTTGGCCTTTTTAAAAATGAATTTTGAAAATTGAAAAAATGCTAATAAATTATAAAACAAATGTGTTTCTTAAGAAAAATGAGAAATATGAATAAAAAGAAACTAAAAAGAAAAAAAAAAACATAATCATATATTCTCTTGACGTTTAGCAACATGGACATCTATTTGATCATGAAAATTTTAAAAATACAATTTTAATTTTTATCTTGATTTTGCTTCTACACTCTTAAAAAAATATACAAATTGATAATGTAGCACCTTGAAGTAAACTATTTCGTCAAAATACTAGCTCAGTTGTGCATAAGTCACCTACATCTCACATATACTTCATCTTAATTATTAAATTGAATTAAAAAATACTAATTAATTTAAAATTAGTAATGACCAATAAATAACTCAAAGAAATTAACTAATAAATTAATGGTCATAAATTTTACAACTTAAAAATTCTTCAAACCTTAAAACTTTTTTTTTATACATTTTTTTCTTTCTATTTTCCAAGCTAAAACTTCAATGATGATAATAGGATCTTAATTTTGTGCTTATTTCTTCTCAATTTTATACAATTATTTTTCAAAGTTTAAAAATAAATAAACTACTTATTAAAATTTAACTTTATTTTTTAAAATTTTGATAATTATCAAAGTTTAAAAACAATATCAAGTTCTTAACACTACTTATTAAATTTTTTTGATAGAAAGTGAATAACCAAAAAAAAAAAAAACTTTACGTGTTAAAAAGACCAAACAATTAACAAAGATTAATAAAAATAAGCATCCATGACATGATATAACCCTTGCCAAAAATATTAAACCGTATTTGTTGGCATGAGAAAGAGATGAGTTTTATTACTATTTTTTCAAGCGTTGAAAAGTTTTTTCTTACAATACTTACGATACTTTTTTTAAAAAAAAAAAAACATATATTAGTCAAATTTTACGAACAAAAAACAAAATTCTTTTTTTACTATTTGAAACTTAGTTATATAGGGAGAGGGTACTTCTTAAAGCTTAATTATTAAAAAACAAAAGAACAAAATGATTGTTATATAGGGAGAGGGTACTTCTTAAAGCTTAATTATTAAAAAACAAAAGAACAAAATGATTCTTTTATATATATATATAAAAGAAAAAAGGTAAATGACCAAAATGAAAGATGAAAAAGAGAGAGAGAGGTATAAGAAAAACTAAAAAGAGAGCAGAAGGGAACAAAAACAATCAGCAGTGAATCACGTGCAATGCAGCAGACATGGGAACTATTATCTTCACTCACAACTACAACACCAATCCAACCATCCCACCATTTTTATATATCTTTCTTTTTTTATTTTTTTTATAAAACAAAAGTATTAAAAATAATAACACCCTTTTCCATATGAATATTAAACAAATTCCTCATTACATATTTATATATAATTAGGCCAAAAACATTGACATTGAAACTCCAACTAAATAAAACACAAATACTCTACTGAGTTCCCGCAAAAAAATTAAAAATAAAATAAAATAACATTTAACTTAGACACACGCTTCATTCCCACGTGCGCCACAGTATTTAATTCTAACTCAACAAAGTAATAGATGAAAGAGGATTGATCTGTTCATCTCCTTCCATTCCTTTGCATTAACTTTTTTTAATGTTATTATTTTCTTTTTTCACTCTGCTGAATCACAAAACAAAACAATTCTCTGCAAAAATTAACTACTTTCCTCTTTTCTCTTTATCACCACCATTACTGACAGTGGAACCCACCCCTCTATATTCTTTCAAATCATTCATAAATGCTCCCTCTGAATTCAACCCCCCACCACCACTTCACTCCTTTTTTCTTGTCTTTTCTTTTCTTCAAACAAAACAAATATAATTATGTATTTATCTTTCTTTCTTTCTTTCTTTGTATTTTCCTTTTATTTCTCACACCAAAATAATATCTACAATCAAACAACAACCAGACCTCTCCTTGTTGCCTTTGGGAATCTGCAAAACCCAACCAATACTTTCCTCTCTTTATTTTCTATTTCTCTCTCTTTTTCTTTTAATCTGAACTGGGTTTTGGAAATTACCCAAAAATAACAAAAAAGAACTCTTCATACATTTCCCTTATATCCTTCCATCCTTTTCTCTCTCTCTCTCTCCCTCTCAAATTATATATATTATGTAAAATTTAAGGTTTTTTTTTCTTTTTCTTTTTTGAAGATAAGTAGTTTGGACCACCACCGCAAAGAAACCCCCCATCAAAACCCTTTTTTTTTTTTCTTTTATCTCTCTTTTTATATTTATTATTATTCGTCTGCTCTAAACTTGGAATTTTCTTTGTCATCTTCTACCCACACGCAATTATTTAACTTCCTCCTTTTAAAAGGTAGCCTTGATGAGGACGAAGAGGATGACGAGTCACTGTATCTCAACCCAGCTCGGACTCTCACTCGGAGCTGCGGTATCACTTTCGGTGCCTTCCTCCGACGACTCTCCAATGTCAACGGTTGCATCAACCGATAACACCCAACTATTTTATCCTATAAAAACCCAGAAACAAGAAACAAAAATATTATCATATACAAAATAATGATCTAATTGAAAGGTTCAATTACAAATTTAAAAAGAGAGACTCACTTTGCTGAGTCCATTGCACCAAGACTGGGCATGTTCAGGATTCAAGAGGGTCAAATTGGGAATTTCATTTGCCGCACAAAGTAAAGCAGCGGCAGCAATGCAGGAAGGCCAGTACTCAAGAAAAGTAGCGTCTGTTCAATAAAAATAATAATCCACCATTATTAAAGCCTAAATTATGAAATGAGTACTCAAAATTAAATGTGGCCATTCCTAATCCAAGCTAATAATTGACAATATAAATGAAGGTTCATTAGATTGATTGATTAATTAATTAATTAATGACCTCGAGTATTGGAGAGAATGATTTCCGTGGAGCGTGAGTTGAGAAAACTGGAAAATGTTCCTGTAGGATCGACTTTGTAAGCGAAGAATCCGATAAAGCTGAATGGTGTAACGGATCGGAGCCGCCAATTCAAAGTTGTCAGCACAAGTAGCTCCATCCTACGTATTGTTCTAGGTTCAAATATATATTTTGCTCCTTCAATCTATATATGATCTCATCATCAATATTCCATTTAAATTTAATTCTTTCTTCAAACTTCAAATTGATACTGAATATCAAAAACTAAATTAATACCTGCAGATCCACGAATGAAGGAACAATGGGTTCCTCCATTTTAGCTGCAAGTGATAAACAAGCCACTGAAAGAAGCTGCAATGGCCACCCATTTGTTTCCTGATAAACGACATTTCAATAACAAACATTCATCACAAACACTCGGAACCAATTATGAACAAATTTCTCAGGACGCAACGATCAGAACAGTTCAAAGAGAAAGTAAAATTAACTGATTATCACGATCAAAGTGATGTCCAATCTCAGGGGTAATATCAAAAAACTTTACAGTAACAACACAATCATGACAAAACTTGACGCTATGATTTTCAATAAAGTAAAAGTGACTTTTACCGGCAAGCGGCGAGAATAAAGGAATCGATCCAAGTAGTTGACGGAAAGGTATGCAGTGAGTGGTTGAAAACCGTAATATGCTTGAACCTGAAACAACAAATACAGTACAATCGATCAGTACTACTCATCGTCTTCACTGAAACAACAACAAACAACACAAATTCATTCGTTACACTTTCCAGAAATTAAATACAGTATTTCACAAAAGAGATGGTTAATTCATTGTGGATTAGGGAGAATCAGATGCCTTCGTGTAATCGGAATCGAAACCGCTTGATTACATTTAATCGTTGAATTCTGCTTAAAGAATATAAACCTAGATCTACAACTCGAGAATCGCCGACGATTCTTCAAGAGGTAAATGTAAAACAAACGAATAGAATTAGAAATGAATCGGATCGGTGAAGAGAGGAGAATAAGAATCGAAGGGAATACCTTGAGAATCCATGCAACAGAATCGGCTCTTGCGGAAGAATCGAGCGATTGAGACTGAAAGCGCGACAAATAATCAATTCCAGGAACGAAGTGCCTCTCGTCCTCTATGAAACTGGCGATAGAATCCTCACTGCTGGCCGGCGATTCAAGGTCAGAGGAGTACTCCAGTAAGTCTCCGGACAAAATACCGGAGGAGTCTTCATCACAGAGTAAGTGAGAGTCAATGAAGCAGTCGGAGGAAGAAGAGATGGACATGATGGGGATTTAGTATCCCTCATTCTCTTTCAGAGAGCATGGTCATCCCCATCCAATTGAGAAAAGACAGCCGGAGACACCGCGGGAGTATTGAGGTGAAGAAGAAAAAGGGAAGACGTGTGGGTGTGAGGGTGGATGAAGATGGGATGGAAATTGAATTTGGATGAGGGAATGACGAAGGGGAAGTTGGGATGTATATATACAAATTGTAACGGAAAAATTATGCAAATTCCGTTGGGGGTGAGAACCGTAAAGAGCTCAGAAACACAAAGGAAAAAGACTTTTGTTTTCATAATATTCGGCGTCGTTGTCCCTAATACGCTTGTTTTTTTTTTGTTTTTCTTTCTTTTTTTTTTAATGAAAAGGCAAAGGAAAAATAAATTTGTGTATTAAAAAAAGTAAATAGAAAATTGATTCAATGGACCAACCTGAGGCAGTATTCCGTTTTATTGTTGAGCTTTGTAGCGTAGGGAGTTTTAATTCTCTCACCCGCGGGTCTAATTGTAGGTGAAGCTTCATTGGATTCTTGTAGTGCCCACCTTTGGAACCTGTTGTAGTAGTACCACTAACTTGTTTTCTCCTTTTTGTACATCTCATGAGAAGTCTACTCTACAAGTCATGTGGCAGTGTAATTTCTCTTTAAAGATTTGGGGTTTATATTCACCATCTCATGTATTGGTTGTTGTCTTAGCTAGATTATTAAAATTTGTGGCAACCTTCATGTTTGGATGAAAGAGTTGTTGGATTGTATGTTGATCATCCAATAGAATAGAACCTATATAACTATTGAAATAAGATTTGTTTAAACAATGATCTTTCAACACTAACACTCTCAAAATTTCAATTCAAAAGCACTCGTTGCGGTCAACTAGGTCAAAGGGAGTTTTTGTGAGGTTTCTCCACCTCCTCGTCCTCTCCGATCTCCTTAGATTCCCTCACATATCGGCTTTTGGAAGTTCAATATCAATCCGAAACGTGAACCTTTAAGGATGACAAAGGAGTGGTGTGAGTGGATTGTTAATGATCAGTGTGGTCATGTGTTGTTGAGTAGTTGCAAATTCACCCAAAGGAGGCATTAGTCTTCTACCAGATGAGCCCTTAATTGATGGTCTATAAGCGGTCCAGTTAAATAGGTTAGTGTTAACTCACCTTTATGGTCGAAGTGTTGGAGGGGATTAAGTGTAGAAGAAGTACTTTTGAAAAAAGAAAAAAAAAAGCTAAATTATATATATATATATATATATATAAAATGCCCCTAAATTTTACTGTAAAAATGTTCTTTCAACTTTCAAAACTTTTGATTGAACTTTCAAAAATATGTTCAAAAATATACTTACCATTAGTTTTGGATAAAAACCGTTATTTAACAAATAGTCTTAAACTTTAAAAGAATTTTAAAAATACATTCATCATTAGTATTTGAACAAAATTCATTAATTTCTCACCAGAAAATTATCTTTGAAAATTTAATGTAAAAGTAAAAAAAAAAATGCTCCTAACCATTCATATGACGGTCAATTTGTTGGAAGTTTTCTTAAGTTAAAAAGGAAACTAAACATAATTAAAACAAATTACATGGATATACTTTTTTTTTTTTCATATAGATATTCTCACCTTCGATTTAGGGACAAATACTGTCATATGTAGCAACCTTTTAAACTAGTAAATTTGTTAGAGTCTATAATAATAGACCATATCTAATTGAAAATATTGGTATATCATTGATAGACCATAAGAGTCTATTAAGGTTAGAAGTATATCATTGATAGACCACTACAAGAAAAATGAGCTACCATGATATTTAAAATCTGTCAGATCTATAATTCATGATATTTATTTGCAATCATTGTACTGTCTATAGAGGTATGATTATTGATGATAGTTGTACAAAAATGTCACAATTGGTCTTCTCATGACAAAAAATAAGTGTCGAAAATGAAAAATTACTAACAATCATAAAATGTCATTGCCAAGTATATTATGACATATAATTATTATTGTTATCAATTGATTCAAAATTACGCATTTTCTGTGGTGTTATGTATATTGACGATAATTATAAAATGTCAAAAAGTAATATATAACGACAAGTTTTTCTTGCCAATAATATGGAAACCATGACATTCTATTGTCGAGGGTATTTGAACCACTATATATATTTTATGTCAACAAATGTTCCATCACGATGTTCTATCACAAGTTTTCTTGCCAAATGTCAACACTTGTTTGGTAGCTTCACCACTCCCGTTGGTTCTTGCAAGACCTAGTAAAAACACATTATTCATTTTAAAAGATCAACTCAATACATCCATGTCAAGGATAATCACAATAAATCTATTTATCTTAGTAAAGTGGTCAAGTCATTAAATATCAAAGATGAAACACAAAACTACCTATATGAACAAACTCAGCAACTTATGTTTTAAACAAGCAAGAAACAAGGACGGATTTAAGAAGGGGTCAGGGGTACGTGCTCCCTTATATTCTCGATTTTTGTATTTTAATATTTATTTTGAAGTTTGAAAATACAATCTATATTAAATAATGCTCTTTAAAAGTAAATTTTATTTTTGGGGAGTGGTTATGTCCCCTAACTCTAACATCTTGTGTTTGAATTCTATCTCTTGCAATTAATTTTTATTTTAAATATCAATAATTTTCTTCTTCAAATTATAGTTTTATTTATGGAAATGATTTTTGTTCAAAGAAAAAACCAATATAAGATAAAATCTTACCTATTTTCTAGCACTCACTTGTTATCTAACAAACTTTCACTCTCTCAACAATATTCCAGGAAGGATGTACTATTTTTTATTATTTTTTTATGCAATTTTTAAATTCATATATTTACATTACTTATATATGTATATATTTATTTTATTTTATTACAAATTTTATTACAAATCTTAACCAATTATTTTATGTCACCATATGCAAATGTTGTTGCCGCCCGGTAGGTCAGATAGGTGATTCGGGTTTCCGCGCTTGTGTGATAAACAGGTAATTTTTGTTACCTAAATCTGTTCATTTTCAAAAGAATAATTTGGTAATTAATTATTTTTCTTTCTCATTATGGACATTTGGGCTCGTCAGTTCACTCGTTTAACCCTTCACATTCGACCTTTAGTTGGCCCTTCTCCTCCTATATAATGAGCTCATCCTCATATTCTCACACACTGAAAAACGATCTCCCAACTCCACCATCTCTGATTTTTGTTTTCTATATTGTTATGAGTATCTTTGTTTTGTTTCTATTCTTTATTCCAATGAGTGCACATTTGAGTAGGGGAGCTATTTTAACATTGGGGAGCAACCGACAACACGATTGGCACCTCAATGGGCTGTGATTGCTTTCAGGGCAGTGGTTTGTCACAACACAACAACCTATTTAGTTCAACATTCTAATCTTATGTTCCAACAATCTGAAAACAATTATAATAATGTCGATAAAAATTCCAACAAGGTTCTTCTGAATTTGTCCAAGCTCGAATTGCTTGATAGAACGAAATATCATCGATGGTCCAAGAAAGTTCTAAACTTTTTCCAGCAGCTGGAAGTTGACTATGTTCTTATCACTGATCCACCATCTGATCCAGCAGTAACCATTTCAACACCTTCTTCTGATCTAGAATCATCCACAAGTCCTCCAATCGTTGACCAATTGAAGCAAGTGTCTATAGTCGATCTTGAGAAATAAGCAAAGCACAACAAGACAATTTGCGGGTGTTTATTAAACCATTTGCCAGATCCAATGTTTGATTCGTTTGTGGCCCAAAAATTTGCCTAGCCTATTTGCAAATAGTTTTAAATGGAGATGATGGAGATGATGTAAGCCGATAAAAGTATGTTGTTGGAAAATGACTATAGTTTTAAATGACAAACGATAAATCTATTGTGGAACAAATTCATGAATATGAAAATTTGGTGGCAAATATTCTATCCGAAGGAATGAAAATATGTCAAATACTCCAAGCGAATGTATTGCTTGAGAAATTTTTTTTGTTATGGAACGACTACTGAAATCACCTGAAACATAAAAAGAAGGACTTGAAACTTCAGAAGTTGATCAACCATACACGCAAGGAAGAAGTAAATAGATTGAAAGATAAGCTTGTTTCTAAAGATCTAAGTTCTATTAATGCTAACCTCGTTGAACCTTCTACTGTTAACAGAGACAAGTCCAAACATTTAAAAGGCAGAATGGGAAAATCATAAAAGAAGGAACAGTCCAAGGCCGTCGGGGGTAAAATTGAGAAGAAGAAATTAATATGCTATGTCTATGAAAAGTAGGGACATAAATCTTATTAATGAAATCAAAGAAAAGGGAGGCCGAACCAGACTATACCACAAGCTAATCTTGTTGAATAAGATGATTATGTCATAGTAGCTGTTGTGGAGGTCGGCCTGATTGAAAATAAGATTGACTGGTGGTTGGAGTTTGGTGTTGAGGTGTTGTTTCTCTTCAACAACCATGACTTAATTAACAAATGGTGAATGGAAATTATATTCAGTCTAGGAGATATATCACTAATCATGTTCACTGCATGCGAGTTGCTCACTATGTCTCTCCATATCATGTGACAACTAAGTCTTCATTGAGTACAAGTTTTCTTACTGCTTGCCCAAGTGCAAGCGAAACAGTAGGTTTACCTAATGATCCAAGATCAAACACAGGAAACTGATTCAAGATATTAGTTTTACGGATTACTTATCATCTAGGCAATATAAAAGAATTAATTAAATAGTATAAAGAATGCAAGGATGAACTCTAAATAATTATGTACACCTAGAGAATTGGAATATGGATGATGAGATGGAAATGTGATAACTTGTATGTGAGAGAGAGTGAAGGAATGTCAATTTATTGTAATACGACAACCTCGATGCGATATATCTCACTCAACCAACTTATGGACCACTAATTTGATTTTGGAGATTAGTAAAGTTACATATAAGATTTAGTTGTATATATAGTTAAGATAGGGTCGACAGATGTTGTCGAGTAGCTAGGGACGAGGTTTGCCAGGTTCACACCACCTCTAGTCCTTTAACAAACACAAATATTATTCATGCATCCAATTACTAATTAAAGCAAGTGTTCTTTCAGCACCTAAATGCCACAAGTACTCCATTTCTAGATGCAAAGGTTGTAATGGTATCCGATAAGTTTTATGCTTATTTCTAAGTTATCTTCTATCTTTATTCAACAGAGTTTCATCTTAAAAGCTGTCTGAGTGTCCAGATCTAATATTCAATTATAATATTTATAGGCTCCAATATTCATTGTCCACTAACCATATTCCGTATTCTTTGGCGACTATTTTTACACTTGTGGGATTCAACCATAATTTTGGAAAATGCACCATATTTGTTTTTCAGCGCTTAACTTTTCTAACAAATGGACGACCTTACGTGTTCTAAATATCTCTCATATTTCTTTCTATGCTTCAAGTAATTTCGTCTTTTAGTCTGTAACATTTCTTCACAACCCTAGAACTCTGAGTAGTTTCATTTAGCCTAGTTGCTCCCTCTTTTATAAAATTCTACTATGAAAAACACTTAGAAGTCATAGTTTCCCACAAGTCAACGCATCGTAAACGTATGAATGCATAACAAACACAATGCATAATTTCTTAGTATGTTTGACGTATTTCCTACTACTTTTTCTTAATTATATCTTGGATAAAGAAGAAGAACAACTTGCAGAAGATGAAGTAAATAAATAAAAGGACCTTCATTTGATATAGAGTTTAAATTAGGGAGCTAGACAGTAAAATGACTTCATTTAGTTTCCAATCACACAAATTCATTAAGAATACAACAATATTGTAACAACAAATGACCCAGATCACCAATTACATTGCATATTGGATAACACAATCATGCCATTTTTAATTAGCTTTCATAAGGAAACAAACTATATATGCTAAAAAATTATACAACATGCATAGTTTTCAAATTTTTAGTAAAATAATTGGATACATTGTAATTCAAATTATAAACCACGTGACAATTAGTACATTTGAATGTCAATTAACCTAAATTTTGGTTGAGACACGTACTATTCAATTATTAGTTTGTATTGAAAAATATAAATACGAAAAAAAAAAATTACCATTTTTTTCACAATAAAAAAATAATTTTTATTGAAAAGTGTTCATGCCCACACAATTAAAGAAGGTGGAAAGTTCTTCTCAATAAAAAAAACAAAAGAGAAAAAATTCACTATTGATTAAGAGTAAAAAACAATTTTTTAAAAAAAGTTATAGAAAAAATGGCGTCGCCCGGACTCGAACCGGAGACCTTCAGTGAGTTAGACTGACGTGATAACCAACTACACCACGACACCATATGTTCATAAGGACTAAAATAACATTTATGATTTGACACAAAAACTCAGATATTATGACGAAGCATCTGCTTATGTAGCGGCCCCTATCTTCAGCTTCAGTGAGAAAATCGTTTATCCGAACGGAGCAGAGATGTTCGATTCTACGCCCCTTCACTGCCCTTTCACCACGATTTGCCCGTTGCTGCAACACAGTTGCCATTACAACTCTTCAATTTCCACAAAATTCCGCCCCCCCCACCTCAACTTGTCTCTTATCCAGGCCTCTGGACCAATGGGCTTTCCTGTTTTTGCGGTGAAGAGGTTGGGGAAAGGTGGCATTGCCCTCACTGAGCCAAGTGATTCCGACATTGGCTTTGATGAATTTTTCGATGAGGGTGAGGATAATTTTCAGGACGAGGATGATATTCTTTTGCCGTTAAAGAACACGAAAGAGTGGCATGCGGCGAGGCCTCGTGGATTTGGAGAAGGGAAGGTGTATGATACTTCGATTGAAGACAACTTGCTACAAGAAATGGAGCAGATTAGGGAAGCTCAAGCTGCTAATATCAATAAGCTCAAGGATCAATCTTCTTCTAATCCCAACTCTAGTAGAAATGTCGTAGAGATAGCAGGTCAGCCTCAATCTCTCAATTTTTAACTCTTTATTCTCTGATTCTGCAAACTGCTGCTGAATCGAAATGTTTGTTATTGTTTAGCTCATAGTTTTTGTTATTGTTGTTGTTTTTTCTGTAAATTAAATTTGTGGGTGTAGACATTTGCCCAGATAGATTATATCATTGGTGGATAACGGTCCGTTGCTCTTATCAATTAAAACACTATGGTCTAAAGTGAACCTAGCTATGTCAGTGACATTCTTGGACATCAAATAAAATTTGTGAGCTTTGGAAATGAATCTCTATTTCGGATAAAGTGTCTAAGAAGCAGTAGACAAGTAGAGCTTTATCTAATCAAGTGAAGTTGATAGGAGTATGTGTTTGTTTGAGCGGAGGAGATTAAGGGTGCGATAGTGGTAGATACCAAGTAGATTGTACAATTTGATCTGTGGTAGCTGGGTTTACTCTGGGCCTTGATTAGAGCGAACTTTGGATGGTGATTTGGAGTGGGACAGATGAAGGGAGGACTGTTAGGTTTGCAGAGAGAAGGTAGAGATCCACTGGTATATAAGTGAGGACAATTTTTTTTTTGGTATGCTATCTTTCAAGTGGTTTCCAAAGTAAAATCGTGAGGACGTATGACCAAAACATAGAATATCATATCATTTTGGAGATATGTGAAGGATTCGTTTTCAAAGATACATGAAAGAGTGAAGTTTTGTGCACAGTTGGAGGAAACAAGCATACGTTGTCCCAATCTAATCAAAATCTTGTGGCACTTTGTGTGTCCACTGATGGGGCCACCGGGAATTCTTGGTGTACTAGTTTTATGGGCTAGTACACTATTCTACATGTACAACTTGTCCCCAAAAAGTAGTTTTGCTCTACTGCTGAATGTGCAGAATCCCAATGTTGAAAGTGAGCACAATGGTTTAGAAGTAAATAAGCCATTTTCTTGCTTCATATTGGCCCCCAATGCCTATTCTTTATTTCTTGCACGCTATCATCTTGTTTGTGGACGTTAGCCTATGCTAAAATTGAGGGTTCAATCATGACCAATTGTTGTAATTTGAAATCAGCTTCCTTATTCCAGCCAAATCAATTTATTTGAAGTTCTGGTTCTACTTTTACTTAGTTAAAGATGGAACCCCCTTAGTTCTTTGAAATCTTGATGTCAACCCATTCAAAATATAGCTTAGAAGGGTTTTCTATCACCTCTTGCTAGAAATGATTTGGTCTGGGAGGGGTATCAAAATTTGGTTGCGTGACACATTTCTTCACATTAGCTTAAAAATTATGCGCTGATAAGAAAGCTGCAGAAACTCTCTAATTTCAATTAGAATCGCGTTTTATGCAAAACTAAATATTGTTAATGCACAAAATCAACCGTCGTAGTTCTACGCAGACCCACAAATTTAAAAATATTAAAATACTTTTTTTTGACATCTGATTGCTTTTTCACCAGACATATTTCTTAGGACTAATTGGGGGCTATGAGTGAGGAAAATACTTTACTTAACAAAATACTTCTTTCAAGTTTAAGACAGTAACATTACATTTTAAAGTTGGTATAGAATGGGACAATTGTTAAAGTTTAAGGTGCAATTCTATGAAATTGAAATTTTAGGGTAAATTGATATATGTTGCAAAGTTCATTGTGTAAAAGTTGAGTTTTCCCAAAACTAGAGATGCTACAATACTATTATAACTCAATAATAGTGAAAGAGAATTTCTTCTGATCGCATCCTGTCTGAGATTTAGCCACACTGTTGTATGAAATCCACTCTAGACTTGTAAAATGCGTAGTTATTAATGAACCTTTTTCATTCTAATTTTTCTACTTGTCTATTCTAGTTTGATCTAACCTTGAGTATCATGCATTTCTTCAGCTCCAGAAATTGTTAGTACTGGAGTTTGTGTACGCATTATCAACCTTCCTAGAAAAAAGAACATTCACAGAGACCTGGTCGTGGCTTTTAAAGGGTTTCCTGGAATAATCAATATAACTCCTGCAGTCATTGGAAACAAAAAGACTAGGGATCCAGTCTGCAAGGGTTTTGCATTTGTTGATTGCAAATCTGAAGGAGATGCCTTAAGGTATGTTTATGAGAAGAAATTGTAGAACTCAAAGAAATTTAGTTCAAATCTTTTTCATAAGCAAGCTAGCTTCAAAATACCAAACTTATTTAGATGAAAAAGGTAGCAAGGCCGTATTAAAATTGGTGAAGTACATTCTTATTTCAAAACTCTTGAATGGTTATTGTCTGATTCTTATTTCACCACCCTTTTTTTATAATAAAAACATTTTCTGATGAATGTACACCAAAAGATGACTACAGTAGAAGCCTACAATTTGGAGATTAAGTTAGATAAGCTGAAGTGAGTAAATGGGTGCTTAGTTTTGCACACAAAGGCGAAAAAAGAAGAAAAAAAAAGAAAAAACTAAATCCATAAAACAATCAAAAGCGGAAAAAGAGACTTCGAAAAGACGTCTTGCTCGACGCAAAAATTTCAAAAGAAAGTTTACCTGCCAATCAAATTGTCTTCTTAGTACCACCAAAAGGATGACTGATCAGAAATGGTGCTAGAAGATCAAAAATATTGTTGGCGAATTGAAATGATCGTCCAAAAGCTTAAAAAGTAGTCTGTCAGAAACTAGATGCAAAGGAACAATGCATAAAAAATGAGTTGGTACCTCAGCTCACATGTGGCACCAAAAAAGATAAAAGGTGCGTGAAGGACATTCTGATAGGAAAGACGTCAAAGGGATATTAAAGGTATGCTAGTAATCAGTGGAGTAGTTTGTTAGGGAAGTTGGTTGTAAATAGAGGGAAAGGGGAGTGGAGAAGATAAGCCATATTTTGGAATATGAATTAGGGCTTGAGAGTTATGTTGGGAGGGTTCAAGTACCTGGAACACAAGCATTTTCGTTATATATGTTATTATCAATATATCTGGTTCTATCATATTCTCCTTTCACTATCGATGGTTTTTTTTTATATTTTCTTGTAGAAAAGTAGGGGAAATACAAAAAGGCATATTACTAGTTTTTTTCATTTAAAACAATTTTGTTGGCTTGTAGATGTCCTTTATTGGGAAATTGCTAATAAATGGGAAGCCTTCTCTCTTTGCCTTCTAGAGTTCTTTCTTTCCCCACCTTTTTAGTAAGAATGGCGGTAGAGTCTAGATTTGTTTTAGTAAGAATGACTCTAAAGTCTAGATTCTAGCAAGATCTTGTTTGTTTTGTGTCGGCCAAATTCACAAAAGGCATTGGGAATGGCTATTCTGGCGCAGAAACCCACGTCGGTCCGAGCGTCGGCAATACTGCGTCGTCATAGGCAAAGCCGACGTGCAACACGACGACTTCGGCAAAATTGTTTGCCTGATGGGGACTATGATCGACTGGCGTACGACGTCGGGGAAGCATTGTCTGACGTGGTCAACGCGTCGGTAATGCGTCCATGTCCGACGTGTTTTGTGGGTCGAGAAACATTTTTATAATATTTTTTTTTTGGTGTTGGGTTCGAATTCGACTTAAACTCAATCAAATTCTAAACACAATTAGTGTAAAATTAATAAAAAATATTTAAATACCAAATTAAATTTATATTAAAATTAATTCAAATATTAAAAAACTACACGTTTGTAGGTTTCGAAATTACATGAATAATAAGAAGTAAAAACAAAAAAAAATAAAAACATAATTCTAAGCACCGACGCCAGTTTTCCCAACTTCTGCACATTGTCTCAGCATGACTTTAGCTAATATGATAATAGGGATATGGGCAGAATTGCAAAGATGGAAGTTGAACATTATTATGAGGTGCGTCGAGGGAAATACGAGGTTGCTTCAAACAGAAACGACCTTTGCTTTGGTGGTTCCAAAAAATTGATTGGGAAGAGAGGAGCAGTAAATGACATGATCGAGAACCGAAGTCATAGAAAGTTCTCCACTTGCATATTAAGTAAAGGTCGTTTCTGTTTGAAGCAACCTCATATTTCCCTCGATGCACCTCGTAATAATGTTTAACTTCCCTCTTTGGACATTCTGCTCATGTCCTATGACCATACTAGCTGTTACTATTTGACTTTCTAATATAAGTCTGATTTCTTGATGTTGAGCTTGTCCATTGCATATTCGAGTTTTAAATTCTTGCACCTAAGCTCTTCTATAGCCTTCTCATACTCTTCATTTTCAATAGCAGATTGTAATTCTGAAATGTACAAATTTAATATCAACGTACATACAATATACAATCTATACATACAATTTATATAATTCAATGTCAAGATATGTTAATAAAATGCTTACTTTAGGACAATAGATAGATGTAAGTATCGTGAAAAATTCAATAAAAAACGTACAGATTCAACTCCAAATTCAATTTCAAATTCAACTTCAATCTTAAATCCGAACAACACTAAATTCGAATGTAAATTAAAACCTACGACTTAAATGAAAATCTAAATACTAAAACTAATTTGAAATCTAAAATCTAAAACTAATAACTAAAACAATCTAAACACTAAACTAAACGCTAGAATACGTGAAAAAATATAACTAGAAAATTGTGGATATCAAAATTAAAAAAGACGAGAAGATAAATATGTGGATGTAAAAAATAAAAGAGACAGAGAAGATAAAATGGAGATTCACATTCACATGTACAACTAAAACCAACTCATGAATATTTTTTAGCCATCTACACATGCCATATACAATCTACCATTTACAAATTATACATTCAATATACAATATATGTACAACCTAATCTACAATCTACAATATATTAATATATATTTATTTAGAAATAAAAAATAATAAATATAACATTTTTACCGATAAAGACAACGAAGTAAGTGGACGACGAATGAGGACGGTGGGCGACGAACGGCAATGGCTGCAGGCATCGACTCGATGGATGGTGGAGTCTCTTCTCTCTTTTGTTTCGTCTTTCTCTTTACCCTTTTCTCTCTATTGTGTTCTATGTTCTGTGAACATAGAACTTTAATAATAGGGGCGTCCCGAAAATGTCGTGAGAACCCCACAATTGCGACGCCATAAGTGAGGGCGTCGTTTTTTCTCTATGTAATGTCGACGCAGTCACTTATGGCTTCATGCAAAAGTTTTCAAAATCTTTTCAAACGTCACTATTTCTCACTACGTTGTCAGCCCTTACGTCGGCAAAAGGTAGGCCTATAGACGTTCCACTTTTTTGAATCGCGGAAAGGTTGTCATAATTATTTAAAGGTTCAACCTTTGCCGATGTGGTTAACGCTAACGTCGTTGTAGACGGACCGATGGCCGATGCCATGCACGTATACGTAGCGATTGATTATAATTTTAATAATAACTTTCCCTTTCTCTGACGCTATACACTTCCACGTTGGCCTTAGATGGGGCATCGACGACCGACGTGTACATGCATGGTCGGGATAACTCCGATTTCTTGTAGTGAAAGTCATTTTCCATTAAAATAAAAATTGAAGCTATTTACATTTTTTGTTTGTTATGAGGTCATCAAAGCATCAACTATGTAAGACCACATCTTTACATGTCTTGGCACTATCTTTTTGAATGGTTTCTAGGTTTAATCTAGAACATAACAACATTTCATGCATCCATAATCCTTGATAAATTGGTTAAAAGAGTGACATTTATTTTCTTCAGTTTTCTGCAAGCATTTGCTGGACGGTATCTTACGTTTGGAAGGGTTCAGAAGCAAATAAAATGTGAAATAATGAATCGACATTTCATGTCTTGGCACTATCTTTTTGAATGGTTTCTAGGTTTAATCTAGAACATAACAACATTTCATGCATCCATAATCCTTGATAAATTGGTTAAAAGAGTGACATTTATTTTCTTCAGTTTTCTGCAAGCATTTTCTGGACGGTATCTTACGTTTGGAAGGGTTCAGAAGCAAATAAAATGTGAAATAATGAATCGACAAACTTCGAGTTCCGCTCGCAATAGTTCAATGAGCAGTACCAATCATTCTCGACTAAGTATTCTTGAAGAGGAAGCAGAGCAGTTTGTTGACATTGACGTGGATTTAGCCAGTGAAGCCACAAGAACAAAAACTGAGGATATCGAAGACGATTTGGCTTATGTCAGTGAATCACATTCGCATGAGGAGGATGATAATGGCGTAGAGTCAAGAACAGAGTTCACAATTCAGTCACCATCTGAAAAGGAAGTAAATAAAATTGAACTAGAAGAAATTCTTCCTCAAGGAAGAGAGGAAATTCATAGGGAAGTTTCACCAATCAAAAGAAAAACAAAGGTTTCAAAGAAAAAGCAACCGAAGGAAAAAGGAGAGAAGAAATTATTAACAGAAATTCCAGGATCTGCCAAAAGGTCTTGCTGCTTAAAGTGATTGTTTAGAACATGGTTTTACATTTAATGCTTTGAAAGACTAACTTAAATTTTCCTTTTATGTAATGAATAAAATGCAGGTTAAGGATAAAGGAGAAGGCTGTCTTAACAGACGTGTACTCAAGATATGGAAAGAAATCAGCTTTGGTTTCACAAGAAGGGAACTAAATCGAGTGGATGTTAGTTCCCTGAAATTAAGAACGTAAGAACTTTAACCCAAAAAGCTCATATGAAATGTGATTTAAATGCATAAACTTCATTTTCTTGGTGATTATACATCAAATTTGTTCAGTTAGAGGGGCCTTTTATAGACTTGTGATAATTTTTGGTCTTATTTTAAAATCATCCCTTTTTTCACATTTCCGAATCATTCATTGTAATCTCCAAGGCAATGCTAATTCATTTGTTCATTCTGGTTATTCTTGCCTCCATCTAGTGCAGTCAAATTCCTATGATGAGACAATCCCACGTTGGAAAAATGTAGGAAATTCATATTCCTTGTAAGATAGATGAGCTACTAGTCTCACAAGCAACAACCGATTAATTTCGAGATGAGCGAAAGATTCTGGTTAGAAAGTAATTTGGAGTGAATAAGAGTTGGAGTTCTTCAAGTTCATTGGTTGGGATGTGTTGGATGAAATAAACTAGTTATTTGGTCTATAAATTATGCAATCTTCGAATCTAATATATGTATAGAAATATATCTACAGTTAGAAGAGTTTATGTGTGAGTTTTTAGTGGATTGTACACACAATTAACGAATATTGGTTAATGTATGGTTAATGAGTTTAGATAATTGATCTTATATCATTGCAGTTTATGATTTTTAAGTTCATTGGGTTCATTTCCTCGCTCGTTAAAGACAATGAGATTATAATATTTTGGATAGAATTTGAAATATTCAAATTCAATTAGGTAAATAATATAATGTATGCTTATACATTATAATCTAAAATTTATATTTTAGAATTCAATATTTGAAAAAGGAGTTCAAATACTAATTTAATATGAATTGAATTTCTTATTAAAACTATACTTAAAATTAACGCAATTAGATATAAATAAACTATACAATTGATTATGATTTAAATATAGGTTAAATATGAACTAATTTAATTAGTTGAATTAGAACAATGTTTATTTAAATGAAATTATTTATTAAATTAGATTTAATTAACTTTTAATCTAATTCATTATTAAGGAATTGAATTAATAGTTAGATTAAATAATATATATAAATATTTTAGAAAAGTAACTCCCCTACATGGGAATTACTTCAAACGTTGGATTCTATGGACGTTGGTCTCCATCTTCTTTTCTACGTTGTTTCTATAAAGATCACCCTGTGTTTTATCTCTCCACCTTTTCTTCTCATCTCTCCACCTTTTCTTCTCAGTAAAAGTCCCTAATTTTCTAAAAGGTTCCCATTCAACCTCAACCGTTATTGCTAGGAGAATAAGGAGGTAGCCAAGGGGTGGTGTTCGTGACTCACTAGAGAAACATCAATGTATGTAAGATTTCTTTTCTGATTATTTTTCTTTAAAATGCATGTTTATTTTAGTAAACAATAGCCTTGTTCTCTGTATTTTTGTGAGTGTAAGGTATTTTCAAATCCCAATTAAAATTTAGTTTTGGATTCTTAAATTTTTATTTGGCTGCGTAATGGCTTCATCCCTACAAGTTGTGGATGTTAGCTCATAAATATGGTAAACATCCTCCCTCTATCAATGCAATTTCCTTTGTTACTCACGTTTCTCCTTTCTTGTGCATTTTAAATTCTCCAACAGTTGAGGTGTTGCTCTAGCTCTCCCTCCCCTCTCTGCTCATGCATTATTTTATAACGATCGTGCCCTCTAATCGCTCCTCGGTGATTCTTTATTTGAACGGCGTTTGATCATCCATGGTGAATACTCGCAGAGGTACTCATTTTTCATATTTTGTGACCGTCATGTTGCTTTGAACCAAACTCATGAACTCACTTCTCTTCGTATCACAGAAGGAATGAGGGTAGAACTTATTTTTGAAAGCCCGTCTGAATTCATCCCACGTGGTGAGGCCTTCTTCGCCTGCCCTTGCTGTGTGGAGAATCCACCAATCATGTGCTCCATGTTGCAACAAGTGCGTTGCTAATTTCACTTTCCTTTCTTCACGGCAGTCCATCACCCCAAAACATTTTTCTATCAGACTTAACCACTTCTCTCTGTCAGTCGAGTTAGTGGTTCCTGCAAAGGTCATTGCCCCCAACGCCTTTAGCCTCTCGATGCTGAATTTTTGTCTAACTTCTAAGGGAGACGATCAAACATCTCTTCCTCAGCTCTTCTCCCCACTGAATCGTGTGGGTTATTAGACACCTCGCCTTGCACTTGTGCTCTATTGGCGCTCCAAGTAGCTGGAACATTTGTTGCCACTTGTCTAACTCGTCTTGACCTTCCTCGGGGTGCTATAGTTCCTATATCACATTAATACATTAGACGTTCTTATCAATACATGACACCATATGCATGACTCTACTTGAGACCGATCCCAAGAATTTATGCTCTAATACCACTTGTCACGCCCCGTCTCTAAAGTCACTCCATGCGACCAAGTGGAGGCATGCCGCTTAGTTGCCTAACGTGCATCTCCCTACGAGATGACACATTGAACGTCTAGTAAGCGGAACAACTTCTTAACTATAAAATTTAAACGTGGAATTTGGACTTGAATGAAATAAGAAAACTTCATTGATAGACAAATCGCAAGTGTACACTTGATTCTTAATACACGTGCCTTTAAAAATGAATTGTAGACTAAAAAATGACTTGAGACTCACATCGCTTCTCCATGCTATAGTAGATAATGGCGGCCAATACTAAAATGATGCCATTAATGAGGCACGATAGACTATCCTTCACTAATTCGAGGGGGGCGGGGGTGAAATAAAACAACGTTTGAAGGATTAGACGAAAACGCCTAGTGAATTAGATCTTTTATCAAGTACTTTTAATAAATCAAAATCGCCTTATCTCCACATAACCATTTCTTAGAACAGGCGCTATATCAAAATGTAAATCAACTATATCATACTTTATCGCGTAGTATGCTTTTCGCTACTAGGTGTTATTTTATAGGTCCATTATTATGCACAATAAATTACGTTTTTGTGTACTCTCTCCTTGTCTCGAGTGTATACTACACTATTTTACCAAGTTGTAGGCATGCAGAGAAATTCCAATGCACAAGCAAACATCATTAATTCTCTTATGCATAACGCGTCTTCCTATGCCAGATCACACAGCAAGTATAAGACATCTCATACCAGATCACACAGTAGGGATGAGGCATCCCATACTAGATCACACAACAAGTAGGAGACATCCTAATCAAGATCAAACAACATGAATAAGACATTCTATTTTAAATCACACTGCAAGAATAGAACATCTTATCCTAGATCACACAACAAGGATAAGACATCATATTACATGGAATATAGAGATCATCTTCTTTCAACTTTAACAAATCTTGTGCATTATTCAGAAATCATCATTCCAAGACATGACGTCAACGTTAATCTCAAGCATTCAACATAATGCAACACCAGACTCAGAGAGGATGCTTTTACGACCCTCCTACTAGAAGATCATTCACAAATACTCTTTTTTTTCTACTTATAAAGTCACTTACATTATGAAGGTGGAAAAGCATAATGGAGAATCATATGAATCATAGTTTCATAAGAATATATTAAGGATTCAACACATTTTAGAAACCCTTTTTCGTTTGGAAAACATTTGGTAAGAAGAACCACTTACAGTTACAATCAACTAGCTTCCTAAGCCAAAGTTTCCCTTACACTTATCTGAATTCTTGTCAGAAATGAACTCCTTTCGCATTTTGAATCCTTAGATACCTCTCCAGGTCACATCACCGGATCAGTTCCTCAGTTCTTCAAAGAATGTGATATCTATGGAAGCGTCGACTTCATTTTTGAAAACGGGTTTGCTGTATTCCAAGATTGTAATATATACGCTCGATTATTTGACGTTCAAATTACCGTAACAGCACATTCAAAATAGAGTGTAGGTTGTTCGAGTGGCTTCATCTTCCAAAACTACAATGTGACTGTGTCGCCAAAGATAGCATCAACTAAGGACAAGGTAACGATGTTTCTTGGACGACCATGGAATATGTACTCGATAGTTGTTTTCATTGATTCATTTCTTGACAATGTGGTTCAACCTAAAAGGATGGTTGGAGTGGCATGGAGTACTAGAGAATGTATTGTATTATGCAGAATACAATAACAGTGGTGGAGGAGCGAACACTTCTCAAAGAGTTAATTGGCCTGGTTATCATGTGTTAGATAATGCAAGAGAAGTTGCAACTTTGTAAATAAATTTTCATTTCCATAACCATTTTATTCTCATTTCTGTGTCAACTCAAAACGTTTTGAACCATGATTCAATTGGTGAAATAATATATGGAAACTAGTAGAGGTATAAACAAGCAGAAACCCCAAATGACAATTAATACATGTGAATATACAAGTAAAGATTTTAAGAAACATGTAGCCACGCAAACTATTTAAGGCAACTTGTTTCGGATGACATTTATATATAATTAAGCAAGCATTTGAAGAGTTATTTCAAATTAAACAGGTTGTAAATTTGAATAAGTAAACGCAAACCATTTATTTTATCATATTAATTTAAAATAGCTAGAACAGATGATTGAAGAGACAACAATGGAACACCTACAATGAAATAAAACGAAAACCAAATATATAATGAAATACATATACTAATTAAGAAATAATGGCCTGGCCAAAACAAGCTTGTATATGATTACATTTAATGAGATTAGTGATTTCTAATGAAAGATCTAAGAGAGAGCTCACATAATCATACAACGACTTCCAAGTTGAGGGTTCTTCTACAAATCCTTGGAAACTAATCTCACAAAGCTGTAAATAGTTAACAATTTGTGTCAAATCAAAATCCAAATCTCCACTAATTTGTTGCTTCAACAACTGCTCTTCTAACACAGCTTGTAAAGAATCTTTACTCATTTGATACTGCATCATGCAGATCGTAAAGATTTGTTGCGTCCGATTATCCAATTGTCCATTTGACGTTTGATTTGAAAGGTACAATTGGTCATCGATGACAACACCAAGCGTTTGATTGACGAAGATGGTGAGAAGACCTGTCAAATTTGACTTTAAATAATCATTAGGGTTAGAACTTACCACAGAAATGCAAAGATCCTTCAAATCAGATTCAACTTTGTTGCATGTGTGTTGAATGAAATTATGATTTCCTACAATCATCTTTGGATATAGAATAAGAAGAGTAACAAAGAAAACAAGAAGTGATTGATTCATATTGATGAATATATGTCTCTCTCACAAAATGTAATCTTCTTTTGTGAACAATAACACCATAGGAAACAGGACGTTATATTTATACACATAATAATGTTACCATAAATTTCAATTTCATTCTAAATAAGGACGAAAATCAAATTTTGTTTTATGTTTTTAAAATTTACTCAAATCCAACGAATATGTGTTTGACACGCGTTTTAAATTTTGTTTTACAAAATAGTTTTCAAATTCTAAAAACAACGTTTTTATTTTTTGATTGTATCAAGATTTTAAAATTTTATTAAATAAAAAATTTTAGGAAATAAACCCAATTCATTTTCTTAGAAAATACGATACATACGTATATGTCGGAAATTACATAGAATAGCATTTTAGCACATTGTTTTAGAATTTTGCAAATATATCAAAAATTTTACTTTTTTATCTTAAATTTGTTATTATTCATAAACTATCATTGAATGACTTATTTAACTTCATCTTTTTAATGTCCTATTTATTATTTATTTATTTTACCATTTTTTGAGGTCCTAATTTTTTCTTTATTCTTATGCTAGAAAAATTATTTATTCTTTCTGTCTTAATCTTAATTTTAAAATATAAATAAGACAATAATTGCAATATGAAATATAATATAATGGTTGTTGATTGGAGTAATTTAACTTCATTTGTGATTTTTTTTTTACTTTTTTCGAGGTGTATTTTGAGTTAAATATGATTCAAAATGATTTTGTTTTATTTTTTACATTAATTTTTTATTTTTATTTTGTCTCAGTTATGTATATTAGTGTTGTGACATACTTATATTATATGTATTAGTTGGCTAATATATTTATTACGTGATTTTCGTTTTTTCAAATTTTATGTAATTCTTAAAGTATTATTAAGTATATGAATGATGTAACTCAGTGTATCATTATCAAGTATATCAACACAATATATTGTTAAAGCATATCAGTAAAGTGTATCATTATCAAATATATGAATCAAGTTTATAAGTGTAAATCAATTGTATAAGTAGGACTTCAAGCATATCAAGTGCATTTAATCAATCAATTGTATAAGTGAAAAATACTAAATGTATCTGCAGTATATCGAGTATATCAAACATATATTAGTAGTGTTTCAGGTGTGTATCAAAAGGTATCGAGTGTATCAATAAAATGTATTGGGTGTATCAAAAAGTATATTAAGTGTATCAGACGTGTGTAAGGTGTATCAGACGTATATTAGTAACGAGGGCATTTGTGACATTTTATCTTTTGATGTGTGGGCTGGGCTTCGTTTTTGTCATTTTCGTAAATATAAAAGTGTGTGCTATAGACTTAATTATTATAACTTATTTTTACAAGTACCCATATATATATTAGGTATGAGTTATAAATTATATTACATTATATAATTGTTAAAGTGAGAGCTTAATTTAACGATACTTGAGATGACTTTTTATTTTAAATAGGATGAAATTGTTGGAGGCTTTTTTGAATGGTTAGAGGCTTTCAACATGAAAAAATAAATAAATTATTTAATTATCTCTTACAACTAAGGTTATTTTAAAAAGTATCAAAATAAATCAAAATATTTATAAAATATAGTAAAATTTTAGATTTTATTAATGGTAGATACGAATAGACTTCTATCAATGTCTATCGGTAATCGGTGTCTATCATTGATTGAATATAAAATTTTGTTATATTTTCTAAATATTTTTAGCATTTGATCGTTTATAACACTTTTTCTTATAAATATAATTATAATCACCTTGCCATGCATGTATACATTTTTTGAAACGTCAAGGAATCATTTTGTTAGGCAGTTAAAGAAAGAAAGAGATTGTTGTTTAATAGAGTTGTTTTAGTTTGATTTATGATGCAAATGTAGAAAAATATTTGTTGGCATTTGCATGCTTTTGTTTTTATCTTACTAATACATATGCCTTTAGTAACGCCTTACCCTTAATATGTACATAGAATATATACACATATTTGAAATCAAAACCTTATTGCCATATATATATAAGCATGCAATGCTTTTATTCTTATTTATCTATTTCAAGCTCTACTTAATTGATGATAAATTAATGTTAATTAAACTTATTCATATAACTTAACTTTCCACCCCAATTTTGGATTTAATTATCTTAATTTTTATTTAAGTAGGATGGAATTGTTAGATGTTAATTTTAGTTATTTGAATAAAAATTAACCTCGTTTTGTGGAAATTCAAATTAATTAAATATAGTTGTTCGTTTACGTAGTGTTAAAAGAAATAAAATCTTCTTTTTCTACTCTCTATTTGCATTTGTGTTTCGAGTTTGGTTTCAATTTGGTTTTATAAGATTAACTATTTTAATTGAAATAGAAATGTTATTACTAAATGCCTATTTAATTGGATTAACATAATTAAAAATTAAATACAAAATTTCACTCTACAGTTATTTAAAATTAATTAATAGAACTTGACCCCAATGATTGAATGTAAGTATTTATTGGAAACAATTGCAGTTAAAAGTATGAATTAATGTTGTAATCTATAGAACAAATTAAAATTATGAAGTCAAATTTCATCAAACTTCACGAGCAAAACTGTAATATTTTGAAATTTGACGGTTTGTTAAATCATCCATTTACATAAAACTTAAGTTAATTAATGGATGAAGGTAAATTTAATTATATATTATCTATCGACACTAAGTGAAAAGTAGATTCAAGATCTAGTAACGAAAATTTTATTTTTTCTTCAAAAAATAAAAGTAATAAATTTTATAACTTATTGTTTGAAAATGGCACTAAAATGAAAAAACAAAGCCTGTTTGAATTAACTAGATAAAATAATGTTTTTTTTAAAATATCATTTTTATTTCAACATATTTTATTAAAATTGTTTAAAATACACGTCAAAGCTATTTTGAATATTGAATGATTACAAAATAATCAAATTTTATAAAAGAAATTATTTGTTTTTAAAATTAGACACTCGAAAGTTACACTCTTATTTTAAATGGTTAGAGGTTTTCAACATGACAAGAAAAAATGTTTTAATTATTTTATTATCTTTCACAACTATATCTGATATAAGTTGGTAAATTTACAAAAAAAAAAAAATATAACAAAGTGCTAAATATTTACGGCCCTTATAACAAACTAAGAAAAGCCATGAAGCCCAATTACTTTTTCATAAATTTCATATTTGCTCTTATTGGTTTTGATTACTACGGGACAATTTTTCAATTTTTTCTCTTCTTCTTTGCGATTTATTCCTTTGCTCTTTTCAAATTTTTCATCTTCCTCATCTTCGACAATATCAAGATCATTTATATTCCTCTAATCAAGATTGTTGCAGTGAGTTTGTTTTCAATAAAAATTCTAAACATCATTTTTGTTTTAATTGTTTAGAAGATTATAAAATTTCGTTAAGAATTCTATATTTCATTATGAAGATCATTTTTGTTTTTGTTTGTGGTAAGAATTCAAAATTTCATTTTTGATTCAATTGTTTAGAAGATTTAAATATTACTGATATAATTTTGTATTTCATTATGAAAATCGTTAGTTAGACGAAGTTTTTCACGATCATTTACATTGAACTACACAATCATTTAGTAATAGCAACACGATCGTTTACGTATCAACACAATCGTTTATCAATATCAACATGATCGTTTATCTACATCAACACGATCATTTGTCAATATCAACATGATTGTTTACCTACATTAACGCAATCGTTTACTACATTCAATATTGTAAGGCCCTGATTACGTACCACCTACGCGATGAAGGCCCTACGGTGAGGATGAATGTGTGAAGAGACTTCTGTTGGTAAAACGTGTTTTGTGAAAGGATTGCACAGTGGAATGTCTCCACGTGAAAAAAGTTTACGACATGGTGAACAGTAGAGCAGTATAAGCTACTTCCCTGAGAAACAAGTGATGTGACCATGATATTAGTAGGCAATGATTGATTGGACCTATCACCGGTTCAAAATTTAGGATAATGGTCAAATAAAGACACGTGACGTTTTGAAAGTGGGCCACTTCTTAGGGGAGACCAATATATAGAAGGAATTCACGCTAGTTTGAAGTTGCTTGTGCCCTGAGCTTATTTAAGAAAGGATTGGGGAAGTATCCGAAATTTCTTGGACTCAAAACGAGCTTGATTCAGACAAAGATTTCAAAAGATACACGAAGACTCTTGGCCGAGGAAGCTAGGAAGAAGAGCAAGTTGTGATTGTAACAGTAAGTGGTTATTCATATAAAATGTTTTCATAGTGAAAGAGATTCTAAAATGTGTTTAAATCCTTAAATCCATTTCTATTAATTCCATCATTTATATGGTTTCTCTTGCTCTCAAATTCTTAGAGTGCATATTACTTATAAATAAATTGGACTTGTTATTAAAATGATGTATTCGTAAGAGTATATGAGATTTGATCAAGTTGAAAACGGGATAGTCTTTGTACCCTATGCAATGAGAAAGAGAATGAGAATGTCTCATACTTGCTGTGGATTTGGTATAAGATGCCTTATCCTTGCTGCGTGATCTGGGATAAGATGCTCTATTCTTGTTGTGTGATTTGGAATAGAATGCCCTATTCATGTTGTGTTATCTTGAATAGGATGCCTTATACATGTTGTGTGATCTGACATCGAAAGACGCATTATGTATATTAAAATTGTTGAAACTTGGTAAATGTGTTTAGATTACCTTGCACAGCTACAACTTGACAAAATAGTGTGGTAAATGCTTGAGCTGAGGAAATGAGTACAAAGATGCAATTAACTATGTAGAATGATTCTACGTTATGACGAGATCATGAGATTTGAATTATTGAATTGCCTAATGCATTGGAATGATTGATTTTAGATTCTATACTTTAATATTAAAAATGCATACTATTTGTTTGGCATGATTGGGCGAAATGGCTTATAATGTGTTTGTGCAGAAATTGAGATATTAAGGGTAATGATAAAAGACCCCCCCATGTAGTGAAGGGCATCCAGTGTTGGACTTGAATTCTTGATCACCTATTGTGCCTTGTGATCGCATTATTTTGGTAGTGGTCATTGTCAGCTCGCATAGCATGTAGAAGCTAAGTGAGACGAGTCTAAATCTTGTAATTAAGTTTTGTTTTCCTCTCAAGAGACTTTGTATTGAGTATCAAATATACTCACTTATTTTGAAAAATCAATGAAGTCGTCTCATTTCATTTATGTTTGTATTCTGTGTGTTAAAATTGTTGGTTGTATTTATTACTAGACGTTCAGTGTTTACCTGATCAGAGCTACACGTTGAGTGTCTAGGAGGCACGCCTGTAAGGCCAAAACCGCATACCACTAACGCGATGAAAGTACCTCTATGCGGCATACAAACAAGTATGAACATAGAGAGAAAAGAGAATGGAAAATATTACAAGTTAAGGGACAACGATTATATAGATTCTTCCCTACTCAGGAGCCAAGCTCTCACTTTTACAACTGATCGAAGAAGAAGAAGAAAACTTTAACTGACGGCGGAAAAGCTATTCCTTTTCGCCACTCTCTAGGGATTGACCTATTCAGGCCTCTGGCTGGTCTATTAAGACGTCTGGCCATCTTTGCCAATACAGGCCTCTCTTTCTTTGGTGAAGAGGGAGACTTTTTATAGACAGCTTTTGGTGGAGAAACTTTTGTTCTCTTGAACATTTCAACGCTGCACGTCGAAAGCTGTCTGTGACATGTCACATAATCTCCCATTATTATTCTTGTTGTCTAGCAAACCGCTCTCGCATTTTGATTTGGTCTTCTTGCCTCTTCTTCTCGCAAGAGACTCTGCAATTTGCTAACTTTTTCTTTTGTTAAAAATCCTATGTTTAGACACTAAAAACCGCGTAAAATAGGCATAATGCTTATGTAAAGTATATTTTCTAAATACTTATGAAATTTGCAATATATGTTACGCGTTTTGATCTTCTTCTTATGTGTTTTGACCTCGCTATTCTAATAAAAGAGGTTATAATAACTTGTATTTCTGCAAGTGATCAATAATAAGTGGTATGCTTCTATCAGTGGCATTGATAGCTAGTAATAAAAGTCTATCAATGGCTAACATTGATAGAATTCAAAAATTTGCTACAACTAGTAAATATTTTAATTTATTTTGCTATGTTAAAAAATACTAATTATTTAAATATATTATTCATTAACTTAAAATACTTAAATTGCAACACATTTTAGTAACTAAAATTTCATAAAACTTAAATGAAACTCAAATATTAAATATCAAAGTTTAACATATCTATTACAAATTTTAAAAAACTTTATAATAATAGGTATGAATTATAATATTTATAAGTTGCAATATATATTTTAATAATATTATAAATTAGGGTTAGGTTAGGTCAACCCATATTCTTAAAAATGTCACTCGAATCCAATCCCATTTGAAAAAAAAAAAAAAAAATCAACCCAACTTAACCCAAAATAAAAACTAGCCTAGTCCAACTCTTACGATTTGGGTTGGGTAGTTCGAATTATTTGAACATTCCTATAGAGTTGAATTTGATGTAAAGTTGAAACTTTAAGTCTGAGTTTGACATAAAATGAGAAGTTGATTACTAAGTTTGCATCCTCCACTCGTTCCAATTTATTTCAATTTATGTTGAAACTTTTGTTGTGAAGTCCCATTTAAAGCTTTTATTTCACGAACGAAACTTGATTCTTCTTAAATTCTACTTGCGTTAACTTCACGAACGAAACTTGATTCTTCTTAAATTCTACTTGCCTTAATGAAAAATTTATTTTCATTGTAAATTGCACAAGAGTATTTTTTTTATATATATTTTTCTTAAAATTTATACGACGTGGTTGAGATACCTTGTTTCGTACCAACAAAGTTCAAAGATTTCATGAACCATTTGCGACAAATAGATTATCGTTTTTAAAAACTATTACAGAATAAATTAGTGCTTCTAGTTTGAGTAGATCATATATATGAAATAAGATGCACAAAACATTGTTACAATAATAATAATTTAAAAAACAGCAACAACAACAATAAATAAATAAAATAATCTTCATTCTTAGGTCGAACTTGCCCTTTAATCAGGCAATATTCTTTGCACCTTCGGTTTGATCCTACAATTGTCAAATATGATTCATAGTCCAAAATCAAGGTCTAAATGAAAAATAACATTTTACAAGAACCTCTCTTATCCACTAAGTCAAAGGCCTTCATCCTACAAGATCCAATCAATCAATCAGTGGGTTGACTTTGATCCTAACGACGACGATCTCAATATTCACTGATCCTCGTCCTCTGCTATAATACATACTTCTCCCTAACAGATTCTCAATGAAATTTGAGTTGCGAGCCTGAATTATCGAATATTGCTTGAATTCTTTATATATTGATTAGGAAATAAGAAAAATGTCCACTAAAAGACAATGAAATATTCTTGAGCAATATTCTTTGTCAATATTCTTTGAACCTGGTTTAGTTTGTAGACTTTCCTCTTTCTTGGACTGATACTAAGAAAAAAGCCTATCCCTTGTTCCAATAACATCGATCAGTCGCTTCGCGCCTTTTTTTTCTTCCTTTCATTTCAGTAGGTTGCCGCTCCTTTGCAGTCTTTCTTTTCTTCTTCTGCCTGATTATTGCAGACTGCTCCGCTACTTTCATCCTTGCCTGCCGGTAGACGGAATGCGCACAAGAAAAGGTCTTATCGATGGGATGGGCCGACGGCCCGAGATAGCGCGTCTGGTCGATTTGTCCGTCGTCGTGTCGACTTTCTCAGTTGAGCGCTTTCCCTCCGTGGAGAAGAGGGTGCAGGTAGGGATGCTTTCTTCTGATATTTAGAATAGAGTTCATATACGAGATTCATAATAAATAATCGCTTTGCTTAAGAAAAGAGAAGATTTTGCCTATACTATAGTGGGCATTGACTCTTTTAGTAGTTTAGCTCGAGCGTGAACCTCTCCTGATACAACTCTTTCGAGCGTCTGAGAACCTCTTCCCTTTCTCTGTGCTAGGGCGAGAGTCCTACTCGTTCCCACTCCGCGGTGATGGAACTGTATCTCTTTCAAAGAGAAGATGGATGTGTAGGATTAAGAGAAAGAAGCCTTGAATGAGGCGATAGGGGAAGGAAAGGCCGCTTCTTCCACGACAGCAGGCTCTGCTTCAACCTCCTCTGCTACTTCATTCCCCGATCCAGGCTGATCTTCTGCAGCCACTTATGAAACTGAAACCGCAACAGACCCTGAGGATGACTTTGAAAGAGCTTGTTCCGTCCCTGTGACCTTGAGTACCTTTATCTCTTCCTGGTGGAGTTGCTGGGCAAAGGGAGACTATTTGTTGAATTACCTTTTTGGTGCAAGAACTGAAAGGGGGTCTCCAACCAACCCAGGGAATGAATGATTTCCAGAACTGGGACTGAGTGAGCCCCAAACCCTCTCTCTTCTTATCCCATAGGCTCGAGGGTCAATCCGCTTTCCTCTTCCCTTGGGACGGACTTCCATCAGATCTTGAGTATGAGTCAGAGTCAGCCATAGATTCCCCCATTCTATCTTTGAATCACCAGAATCCCAATTGAAGGAGGCTGCCTAAAGCCTAGAAGGTTAATATGGTTTTTAGTGGAATTCCAAATACTAAAGAGACTGCGTAGGTGCCAGAAGACAGGTTCGAAGACGCAATTCAATATGTCAGGAATAGTAAGAAAGAATTTTTTGTTTTTATCCCCCTTGAAAAGTAGGTTGAAATGGGTGCAGTTGAGGAGTAGTTCCATTAGTCAGTCAACTAGACACTCCATTTCTAGGCGCAAAGAATTTGCAAAAGGTGTAAAGATCTATGGATAAGGCACGAAGAATATTGCGTGGTCGATTCCTTATTTTGGAATAAGACTCCTTACTATTTTAGTCCAGATGAATAAAAAAAATTTCTGCTTTTTCAAAGTTTAAATTAAGGGCATTTTTAAAAAATAACAAAATAAATTAAAAATATTTATAAGTTATAGAAAAAATTTGGATTCCATCAATGATAGCCACTGATAGACTTTTATCATTGTCTATTAATGCCACTAAAGGAAAGCATGTGAATGGCTATTAATGTCTACTCATTATAGAATCTGAAAATTTTACTATATGTTATAAATATTTTGTCAAACTTGTTACTTTTGACAGTTCCCCTTTAATTCTCCTTTAAATTAAGGGATTGAAGTGAGGATGGGCTATTTAGTTCCCAAATCACACAAATTCATTAAGATTACAATAATTTTGTAACAACAAGTGACCCTCATGATCAATTAAATAGCATATTGGATAACAAATCATGCCAATTTTATTTAGCTTTGATAAGCGAATAGATTATATAGATAAAAATTACAATGCTAAAAAATTATACAACATGTATGTTCTCAAAATTTTAGTAAAATAATTGGACGTATCGGGATTTAAATTATAAATCTTGTGATTATTAGTATATTTGAATATCAATTGAACTAAGTTTTTATTGACACATGAAACTCAATTAGTAATTTGTATTGTAAAAAAATATATATATATAAAAAAAGGTCTTTTAAAAAATATAACAAAGCTTCAAAGTATTTACAAGGTATAGAACAATTTTGAAAACAGAAAAAGCCCACAGACCCAGAATGAAAAACACAAAAAATGTCCCATGATTAATTGACATCAAACGCATAATATATTTGAGAAATGATCGTTTGGATTTTTTCCTACACGATCGTTCAGATTTGGGTAGACAAATCTCAACGATTTTTTTGGTACACGATCGTTTATATTTAGAAAATGATCATTTATATTTGAAACATGATCATTTAGATTTGACCGTTTAAATTTAGATAGCAAAATCTCAATGGTTTTTTTCCAAGATTTTTTGGTATATGATCGTATATATTTAGAATACGATCGTAGATTTGATCGTTTAAACTTAGATTTTTTAAAGATTTTTTTGTCTACGATAGTTTACATTCCACTATTTTTGGTACATGATCATTTAGATTTGGCTATCCAATAGCAACGATTTTTTTTTCACAATCTTTTATATTTTAAACAACCAAATAACAGTTTGAAAGAAATTAAAAAATAAACATTTTATATTTGATATACGATCTTGAACCAAATAACAGTTTGAAAAAGAATAAAAAAACTGCAGAAATAAAAGAGAAAAAGAGAAAAGATGATGAAAAAAACTCGCAAAAAAACATGAATGACATGAAAGGAAGGACAAACCTGAAATATTTTTAAAAAATAAACAGTTTTATGGATTTTTTCATTTTATTACCTGAAGCGTAAATATTTTATCGGAGTGTTATATTTGTGAAAATTAAAAAAAAATTCAACAAATACCTCCTGAAAATATAAAAAGTGTTCATGCCCACACAATTAAAGAAGGTGGAAAGTTCTTATCAATAAAAAAAACAAAAGAGAAAAAATTCACTATTGATTAAGAGTAAAAAACAATTTTTTAAAAAAGAGTTATAATAAAAATAGGAACAATGGCGTCGCCCGGACTCGAACCGGAGACCTTCAGTGTGTTAGACTGACGTGATAACCAACTACACCACGACACCATATGCTAATAAGGACTAAAATAACATTTATGATTTGACACAAAAACTCAGATATTATGACGAAGCATCTGCTTATGTAGCGGCCCCTATCTTCAGCTTCAGTGAGAAAATCGTTTATCCGAACGGAGCAGAGATGTTCGATTCTACGCCCCTTCACTGCCCTTTCACCACGATTTGCCCGTTGCTGCAACACAGTTGCCATTACAACTCTTCAATTTCCACAAAATTCCGCCCCCCCACCTCAACTTGTCTCTTATCCAGGCCTCTGGACCAATGGGGTTTCCTGTTTTTGCGGTGAAGAGGTTGGGGAAAGGTGGCATTGCCCTCACTGAGCCAAGTGATTCCGACATTGGCTTTGATGAATTTTTCGATGAGGGTGAGGATAATTTTCAGGACGAGGATGATATTCTTTTGCCGTTAAAGAACACGAAAGAGTGGCATGCGGCGAGGCCTCGTGGATTTGGAGAAGGGAAGGTGTATGATACTTCGATTGAAGACAACTTGCTACAAGAAATGGAGCAGATTAGGGAAGCTCAAGCTGCTAATATCAATAAGCTCAAGGATCAATCTCCTTCTAATCCCAACTCTAGTAGAAATGTCGTAGAGATAGCAGGTCAGCCTCAATCTCTCTCAATTTTTAACTCTTTATTCTCTGATTCTGCAAACTGCTGATGAATTGAAATATTTGTTATTGTTTAGCTCATAGTTTTTGTTTTTGTTTTTGTTTTTCTGTAAATTAAATTTGTGGGTGTATACATTTGCCCAGATAGATTATATCATTGGTGGATAACGGTCCGTTGCTCTTATCAATTGATGTCGTAGCTATGGTCTAAAGTGAACCTAGCTATGTCAGTGACATTCTTGGACTCCAAATAAAATTTGTGAGCTTTGGAAATGAATCTCTATTTCGGATAAAGTGTCTAAGAAGCAGTAGACAAGTAGAGCTTTATCTAATCAAGTGAAGTTGATAGGAGTATGTGTTTGTTTGAGCGGAGGAGATTAAGGGTGCGATAGTGGTAGATACCAAGTAGATTGTACAATTTGATCTGTGGTAGCTGGGTTTACTCTGGGCCTTGATTAGAGCGAACTTTGGATGGTGATTTGGAGTGGGACAGATGAAGGGAGGACTGTTAGGTTTGCAGAGAGAAGGTAGAGATCCACTGGTATATAAGTGAGGACAATTTTTTTTTTGGTATGCTATCTTTCAAGTGGTTTCCAAAGTAAAATCGTGAGGACGTATGACCAAAACATAGAATATCATATATCATTGTGGAGATGTGTGAAAGATTTGTTTTCGAAGACAATGGGTGACAAAATTCAACATGAGAGAGTGGAGTTTTGAGCAAGTGGAAAAAAGCATACGTTTGTCCCAATCTAATCAAAATCTTGAGGCACCTCGTGTGTCCATTGGTGGGTACACCGGGAATTCTTGGTGTACTAGTTTTATGGACTAGTAAACTATTCTTCAATTGAGGTACAACTTGTCCCCAAAAATTTGTTTTGCTGTGAATGGACAGAAATGTCGAAAGTGGGCTCAATGGTTTACAAGTAAATAAGCCATTTTTTTGCTTCATATTTGTCCCAATGTCTATCCTTTATTCCTTTTATATCTTGTTTATGGACGTTGGCCTATGCTAAAATTGAGGGTTCGCTAAAATTGAGGGGCTAAAATTGAGGGTTCAATCATGACCTTCTACGTAGTTAAATATGGAACCCCTTTAGTTATGTGAAATCTTGATTTCGACCCATTCAAAATATATGAAAAATAATTACATAGGTAAGATTTGAACTTGTGTTGGAAAGGGCTCATAAACAGAAACCACTAAGCTACCAGTATTCAAAGTTAAGTAGGTTTCTTTATATATGAGGATAAAGTTGAGAGGGCCGAGCCTGATTTGGTCTGGGTGAGAACACATTTCTTCCCATTAGCATAAAAATTATGCGCTAATAAGAAATCTGTATAAGCTCTCTAATTTCAATTAGAATTGTGTTTTATGCACAACTAAATATCATTGATGCACAAAATGGACCATTGTAATTCTACCCAGACCCACAAATTTAAAAATATTAAAATATTTTCTTTCGACATTTTTTCACTAGTCATATTTTTTAGAAAAATTGCATAAAATGACAAATAAATTTAGAAAAAATTAGCTCATAGCATACTTTTTTTGCATATTGCGAATATGACAAATATGACAAGTAACTAATGATATCGACGACTATCGGAGGGCTATCACAGGACTATCTGAAGATTATCGTCTTTTAAATTTGCTAATTTTGTAATTTAGAAAATGTAGTGACATAGGTCCTATTATCATAATTTTTTTTGTTATTTTTGCAAATGCCCCCATTTCTTATGACTAATTGGGGCCATAAGTGAGGAAAATACTTTAATTAACAATTTCCCTAAAGAAAACACTAAGAAAGAAGAATTACAATACTTCATTTCAAGTTTAAGAGAATGACATTACATTTTAAAGTTGGTACATATAACGTTTCTTTATGTTTTTTGGTTTATGAGATCTAATAGCATAATCAATCCCCCAATCTTTAAGTCTGGAATCAATATATTCATTGTTTAGCATCTTCATTTTGTGTAGGTAAAGCCTTACAACATGTTTTTGCTATCTGCGTGTGAAAATCATTGATTTCTATCATTATGTTAGTTCTTTGAAGATGGAGTAACCCATGATATCTCCTATAGTTTTCAACCTCTATCACTGTTGGCTATGGTTTCTTTGATATCAGTGATAATTTTTTTTTTATTTTTTTGTTAGTTATTTGTTCATTTTTTGGTTTTGATGATCCCTTGTATTCCTAAAATTTTTTTGCATCCCTTGGATGTTAGAATTGTATCATGTTTAATCATTAGGAGCAAGAATGAGTCTTTAAAATTCATCCAGATATTTTATTGGACAATGGGGCTTGGGTTTTTTTTTTCTTTGTTCTGTTAATGAGTTTAAAGCTCCCATTGTTGTCTATTTATACTGGTGTGGGATTTCATGTCATGGGGTTAGTTGTTCACTTTTATGCAAATTGGCATATCATAATCTCTCCCTGGTTTTCCTTTCCCTTTGTGATTGAATAACAGCAAAAAGGAATATAACTTTTAGGAAATGTGTAAGCAGATTTCCAAAATACCCCTCATGATATTTGATATTTGACGATGACAAGGTGGAGCCATGGATGTATATGCACTTTTTAGAAGCTTTATAGGTGAGTGTGAGAGTCAAGTGACATACAGTTTTTAGTTTATTTTGAAAGTCAAAGTTTGTTGATGACATTGTGAATGTTGATTCAAAATCATACGTGGCTAGCCTTGAGAAGGTATCCTCTTGGTATCTATTATTTCTATTTTTTTAGGTCACTCTATTGCTAAAGTTGATATAAAATTTATTTTGAAATCACTTTCACAACATATCTATTGAATTTACTGATATCAATCTTGTCTTTCATGTGCACACAAAATCATGGAGGGTTTTTTTCAAGCCTATAGATCCATTGAGATGGTAACAGGACCGAAAACAAATTATTGAAAATTTCTATTGAAAAGTCTAACGTTTTAAGTTAGTGAGCATGGAAAATACAAGTCTTTCTCTGCCCCTTGGGATTTTTTTCCTATCAAATTTTTGTGCTCCATTTTTGGTGCATTTCTTTTCCCCTTTGTGGATCGAGAACAAAACCTATTTGTATTTAAAGAAATAGAGAGAAAGGAATCAGCCTTGGACTGAGAAGACACTCGCTTGCAAGAAACTAAAGAAGAATTTTCCAATTGTTCACAATATCATGAAAAGGCTAGTTACAAAAAAAATTTCTTGTGATTAAGATATCAAAGGAAGATATACACTATACACTATCCAATCTTCTAATTTTGCTGAAAAAGTAAGTGAAGTAAAGACATTGAAGTAGCGAGATTATACCAGAAGAATAAAACCATTCCAATTAAGATGAATCTTGAATAGAATATCCATCAGCATGCCATGAAGTCTTGAGACAAGCCGAAGTTATCTGATCTGACCACGGGAGATACTTGATGTAGTAACATCTTCTTAGAAGTCTTATTGTAATCTTATTCTTTTCTGCATATGTACAGGGTATGGATAGACTTCTCGAGATGGACTTATTTTAATTAAAGGCTCTGGATCGACGTATGCCTCTGCCACTGTGAGTTTGTCTACTGCCTCTTTTTCTGCTTCTTTGTCGAAATTTCACAATACCATTATTTACTGGTCTTCTAATTAGGCCTTCCACATAGAAAGTTAACGACTTAGCTTTTACTTGTATGCCTAAGGTGATCACTAATGGAGTCAAGTTAGGGCCCTATGAACTCTAAGCTAAATTATGATCCACGAAGTCAGGACCCTTATATTTGGGACCATAGCTATTAGCTACCTGAAATCAGGCCAAAGTCTTATAACATGAAACTTAAAAGACCAAGGACTATAGCGGTTTCCATCCATTCAAAGGAATCTACTTAACATCCCAAGGGAATATTCTTCAATAGAGAATTTTTAAATCTTTTGTTGTGAGAAAAACACTAAATCATTTCCACTCTCCCCCTTCTGCAGCTAGTTGGAATATGTCAATCGTCAATTATCCCCTTCTGAGTTGAAGGCAAGTTTTGCATTTCTTTCCTTTTAGACTTCATGATTTCAATGTTGTTATCACGCATCTCCTTGTTCAGTATGTCTTCATTTTAGACAAGAGTAAATTCATTAGTGTTAAATTGCATTTGAATTGATCGATACTCAGGCTTATAAAAATGATTCCACTTCTAATCTTTTCACTTTTAGATGTTGGATCAAAACCCATATGTTTTCCTGAGTTGGGATGGTCTTCTAAAAATGGGCGACCAAATCTACAAGCAAGCCACTGTTGGTATGCTTCCACTTCATTTATCATTATTATTAGTATTGTTATTGTTGTTTTTAGTAAAATTGCTGACATGAGATTAGTTTAACGTAGGTTGACATACATTTTTCTGTAATCACAATCCTTAACATAGTGAATAAATTAAATGTTTTCTTTTGTCAGTCTAGTTGATATATTAGTTATATCAAAAGATTTGAACTATGGATCGGGCTATGTTCAAATGAGCACATGCTGCAAGGTATTGACATTGCAAAATGACGGCTGGTTTTCTTCCGATTGATGATATATACTGTTGATTTTCATATCATGAAATGAAAATATTTGCAAATGTGTCATTTAATGGTTGTCTGTTCAGTTTTATTTGACTGCATGTATGAATTTCTCCACTAAATTTAACTTTTGGTTTCATGCTTAATGCTCTAATGCTCTAAATTTTTGTTAATCTGTTCTTCACACTCATTTTAATATGATGTTCTTTTGAATCCGTCTTGGGTTTGCTTTTGCCCTTAGATATGTTTTCCAGCATTATCTTGTTCATCACTCGTTGTTTTGTTTACTTAATTATGTTTTTGTTTGTTTGGAATGTCTGGAACTTGTATTGTTTCTCTCTTTTTTTATTGATGGGTTATTGTTATGAGTTTTGGGTGTTCTTTTGTTTATTTTCAAGTGAGGTTTTGCTTTTGTGTGAATATATGTTTTTTGCGTTAACGTAATGTTTGGTTTGTTAGCTCTGAGAAGCTACATTGTTGTTATGTTGTGTGTTATTTATTTTACGGATAGAATATTGATAGATGAAAACTAAATGAGGGAATTAAAGAGTTGCGCTAAGGACGACTGAGTTTTCATACAACAGATTAAGTTCATATTTCTTGGGAAATTACCAAAAATAGGCTAAAAGAGGGATAAAAGATTTTTGGGATTGATTTTGAAAATGTTGATCTTTAGGACAAATTGAGAATGAATTGTCTAAATTGCTCTTTTTAATTTTTCCTTTATCTTTCCTTTCATTTCCTCTCTCATTTTCTTCTTTTATCTCTTCCTTCCCTTCCATGGCACCTTTATTTTCTCCATCCATCAACACATTCTTCTTCTCACAAACGTAAAGACAATTCTTTCATTTTCATCCTTCTCTATTATGTCTCTATCTCTTTTTCCTCCCCTTATAAAGTTGATTTTGAAACTATTAGTGAAAGTTTGAAATGTGCGAGATGTGTGCGAAATAAAACATCCGACCTAATAAACTTACTAAATATGTATAAAATCACTCTAAATGACTTAGGAGGGGTAGCAATTTGATTGTGAAACTCATAGTGAAAGTTTGAAACGTGCGAGATAGGTGAGAGATGGTTGCGAGATGCGTGCAGAATAAGACATCCAACCTAATAAACTTGCTAAACATGCACAAAATCACTCTAAATGACTTATGAGGGGTAGCAATTTGATTGTGAAACTCATAGTGAAAGTTTGAAACGTGCGACCGAGATGGTTGCGAGATGCGTGTAAAATAAAAATATCCAACCTAATAAACTTACTAAACATGCACAAACTCACTCTAAATGACTTAGGAGGGATAGTAATTTGATTGTGAAACTCGTAGTGAAAGTTTGAAACGTGCAAGATAGGTGCTAGATGCTGCGAGATGGTTGCAAGATGCGTGCGAGATAAAATTGAAGGGCCTAATAAATTTAATAAACACGCAAAAAATTAATTGAGCTAGTATATACCAAGCTTAAAGTACTTCAAATTGGGATAATTTGAAAACTACACTTATAATATTTGCCAAAACTTGACAAAATGAATAGATAAAATTATTTAAAAATGATAAAGCTTCAACCAATTGAGCAATCCCATGTGAGCATTTGATAGAGGGGTCCTCTTTGTCACCCATTTCGTAATCTTTGGTGCTAATCTCCTCTTCATTAGCATTATAAGTCCAAACCAAATATCAACAAATTCTCATTCAAGCTTTGAAGCTTCATTTTTACATCAATTTCTGAGAGACAACCATTTAAACTCTCTTTTTTTATCACTTAAATCAAATACAAAAATGGGAATTCATCTGCCTTCGCTTCTCCTCAATGCCAAGCAAATATTCAGAACGCAATCTATTTCAACAAGATGTCATTCCAAGTAGAATACTATTGTATGTTGATTTTCTGTATAAATATTAAAAGCAATACAAACAAACAACAAAATCATACAAAGTCAGGCTCCATGATGATTGTGTTCTTTCTTTTCTGTACCCATGTCTAAACTAACCTCCGATTGAGTTGTCACATTTTCACCCAATCTCTTCTCGCACATTGCACCATAACCCTAATGAAAAACTACAGAATACCGGTCCAAATGCAACCCAAAATGAAAATTTTCCCTAACCATTTGCCACACCCACAATCCCAATCTTCTTCAAACACGATGAAAAGAAAGGAAAATTGAGGAAGTACTAACCGAAATCACTGGAAATGAGGAAAATAAATCACCTAAACAGAGAAGAAATCATCCGACGATCGTCGAAAAACTGAAACCTAAACAAATTAAGAACGGAAAATTTGATTCTAAAACCTAAACAAATTAAGAACGGAAAATTTGATTCTAAAGCCTAAACAAATTAAGAACGAAAAATGTTATAAAATGTGACTTTTGTTGTAGTGACGGGGGTTTGAACAATTAGCGGCAGTGAAGAAAACGGCGATGGTGACGACGACTGAGAAAAGAGAAGAGTTGAAGTCGGCTACGTTTTGAAAAGGAGAATAATAGCAAAAAGTTGATTTTAAGGATTTTTTTAATTGAAGGGCAATATAAACTTTTCATAGCTTATTTGTCCTAAATCCCATCTTTTTAAAAAACTTCTCAAAACTCTTTACACCCTTACAAATAATCCCAAATTTGGTATTAGTAGTTGTGTCCTTATCTGTATTTTAGGTCCTTGACCTTCTCCCATTATGACCACTGACCATTGTTTTTCGCATTATGTGACAATCTTGACATTCACATTTGTTTTTTGGTACAGGGCATATGTGATTCTTAATTGTGAAATATGGATTTAGAAGAAATATTAATGTCCAAAGTTTTCGATGTTGAAAGCCTTTCTTCAAGCGTTCAAAGCACTCTGAACAAGAAATATCGATGGTGTTGACTATGCAGAAACCAACCTAAACTCTATCAAACAATTCCACACCAAGGTCATGAATCATGAATCATGAATGTTGGAATTGAATCACTTAGTTACTTTGTGAATTAGGTATTTATTTAGTTCTTTAACTAATTTATTGTTAGAGTTGGATAATAATATTTCTTTTTATTTTTTGTTAGGTGATTGATGTGTGGAGAAAACATTGGAGCAATACACATATGTGGGATAATTCTGATATTGCTACAATTTAAACATCCTTTTTTATCCTATCAAAATTTTGGGATTATATATATGAAGTCATTTTATTTGAATTAAGAATTTACTTGTTCGAGTAGCTAAGGACTTTGTTGGATGTATATAATGCTTTTTTTATATGTTATAAATTTGAGATTTTGGTTGTAGTTATGATCGTAGATTTGGATGAATGTGAACTATACCTTCTTTGTACGGAAAATTACAGCTTGATCTATAAATATCTATATGATAATAATTTGATTTTACAATAATAATATTGGATAGGTGCTATTAGATTAATTATAGTTATGTTTGTATTATAACAAAGAATGTTATAGAGCGTCGATCGACAATAAAATTTGTGTGTAAAAATGGGGTATTTATAAATTTTTTCCATTACAAGAAATAATGCTAATAAAAATAAAAGACCTTCAATGACATATCTAATCTCTTATGGTGTATTTCTATTGTTATAACATTTTTTATGATACTTTTTCAATATCATGAAACATTTCATAACAATGAATTAAAGCTATAATATATCAATTTTTATATTGTTAATAGCTCTACAAAAAAAATGGTTTATAGCATTTTTTCAATGTTGTTAAAATATCTATTGAATGATTTTGATAACACTTTTTCGAATGCAATAAAAATCGCTACAAAAACTCTTTTATAACATTTTTCCAATGTTATTAAAACACTATTGAAACATTTTGATAGTATTTTTTCAATGTTATTAAAACTCTTTTATAATATGTCTCTATAGCTATTAAAACGTTTTGATAACGTTTTTCGAACACAATAAAAAAAACGCTATAAAATGTCTTTTATAGCATTTTTCTAATGTTATTGAAAATGCTATTGAAACATTTTGATAACGATTTTTTCAATGCAATAAAAAAACGCTATCCAACTTTCATTAGCATTTTTTTCACGGGATAAAAAACATTTATAGTATCATATATGTGTTATCAATAGAGACATATTATAGCGTTTTACACAACGTTGTAAAAATGCTATGAAAAGTCATGGACTTTTAATAACATCAGCTACAACAGCATCTCGAAAACGCTATCGAAAATCAACAATAGCATTTTTTTTATGCTATCGTAACTAATATTTCTTGTAAAGTAAAGATATGTGTCGATGTGAGTTTTTTCCTTTTCAAAATTGTTGTGTAAATATTTTGCTGATTATATTTTTTTTAAAAAAACCCCTTTTATGTTATTTCCATATTTACCATTTAGATATTTTAAGTTAAAAGAACTGTAAACTCTTTTTATTTTAACTCCGAGAATGCCATCCATCCATTTGGATGGAAGAGAGCCACAAAGAGGAGTTCAACTGTTTTTGTCTTTTCCTCCTTTTTTAAGGTATTTTTTTCTTTGTTTTAGTATGTTAATTTTAAACAAGAAAAATCAAATTCTTATGTTCTCAATAAAGTAAAATAGTGTGCATTATTATTATCCTGCCATATACCCTTTTTCAACACACATGTATATAAAGCGAACTGTATTTTCCATATATACTGTATGCAGTTTTGTCCTCCAAATATATATATATAGTTTGTGCGTCATTATAACCTTACCATTGATATGTATTTGTAAATTTTTTATAGACATATCGACCAAATATATGTATTACATTATGCTAAAGTAATAGTGATACACAAACTATACATATATTGTGATTACAAACAACAATAAATGAGAGACAAAAATCTAGTGAAAATTGACAGCAAAATGGAGATGGTGAACAATAGTAAAAACGAGTTATTAGAATCTAAAAAAATGGAGAAGAAATGTGCAAGAGAGGACTGAAATTGGGTAAATGGAGAAGAAATGTGAGTTCAAGTAAAATATAAATAGAGAAAAGATCAAATTGTTAAGTTAAGAAAAAAATGGGGAAAATATTAAATGCATTTTATGCAAAAAAAAAAAGCTGAGATTTTTTCTGCCTTTCTTCCATAGCGTTTTAAAAAGAGGCAACAGAAAAACCACGAAATGGGGGCAATAATTTCAATTAAAAAGAACATTTAGAGGAGAAAATGGTAAGTAAACATACGTAATTAGTAAACTGTTGTGAAAAATAATTAGTATTCTTAACACATAATAGTTAATTTATTTTAATAATAATGAACCAAATTCAATAGAAAAATACTGTTTAATGACATATTGATCATTAATTTTGATGATTTAAATCAAGAAAAATGTATCCATTGATTGCATGCATAAATCCTCGATCTAGCCTTGTTTTTCCTTTTAAAGATGTATTTTAGTTTACTACATTAATTAGTATTAAACCGAATGAATTTTTAATGAAGCATCCATTCTCTATAAATACAAGGACTTCCTAGTCCCTATTTTCACATATCCTTTTTGCATTCAATAATATTTTGTCTATTACTTTCAACTTAACAATCATGACAATATCCACACTTAAAATGCTCTTTATAGTGTATTTGTTAGTTGTTGTTATTGTTGAGTTCTCTGATTGCTTTATTTTCAATTTCACAGTGTCTTTAGATGGTACAGGAAATTTTGTTAAGATTAACGATGCTATAGCAGCAGCACCCAATTTTAGTACAACAAGATTTTACATTCATGTAAAACCTGGAACTTACAAGGAGATTATTGAAGTTCCATATGAGAAAACTTGTATTGCTTTAATTGGAGATGATGCTTCTACTACCATCATCGTTAACAATCGAAGTAATGGCACTGGGTCCTCCACGGCATCTTCTGCGACTCTCAGTAAGCTTCAACTATCCTGACCCTCATTTTAACAAGAACTTATTTGGTAATCATATTTTTTTTGTTTTTAACTTTTAAAAATTAGATCTATACAGAAACACCATTTTACCTTTCATTTTCTTGTTTTATTTAAAAAAATCATTCGTTTTCAAACACTTGACTAAAAATTAAACTCTCTTAAAGAAAACAACAGGTAAGAAGTTGAAGAAAAAAAATATAGGTTTAATTTTAAAAAATCAAATGGTTAGTAAATTTTATAATTTATTACTCAAACAATGTTTGATTTTGGAAGCTGTAAATGGAGCAAACTTCATGGCTCAGTTCTTGACCTTTCAAAACACTGCTGGACCAAATGAAGGCCAAGCAATTGCTGTTCTTGACCAAGCAAAACACACAGCTTACTACAAGTGTGTGTTTTTGGGTTATCAAGATACTCTCTATGCTGGAGCACTTCCCCAGTTCTTCAAAGAATGTGATATCTATGGAAGCGTCGACTTCATTTTTGGAAACGGGCTTGTTGTATTCCAAGATTGTAATATATACGCTCGATTATTTGACGTTCAAATTACCGTAACAGCACAATCGAAACCAAGTTTAAGTGCTCTGAGCGGCTTCATCTTCCAAAACTGCAAAGTGACTGTGTCGCCAGAGATAGCATCAAGTAAGGACAAGGTAACAGTGTTTCTTGGACGACCATGGAGAATGTACTCAATGGTTGTTTTCATTGATTCATTTCTTGACAATGTGGTTCAACCTAAAGGATGGTTGGAGTGGCCGGGAGTGCCAGAGAATTTATTGTATTATGCAGAATACAATAACAGTGGTGGAGGAGCCAACACTTCTCAAAGGGTTAATTGGCCTGGTTATCATGTGTTAAATAACGCAAAAGAAGTTGCAACTTTTACTGTTGAAATATTTATTAATGGGACTCAATGGTTACCTCAAACTGGCATACCATTTAGAGCTGGTTTTTAGGTTTTTTTAAAACTTTGTAAATAGATCTTCATTTCAATAAGCATTTTATTCTCATTTTGGTGTCAACTCAAAACGTTTGCATCATGATTCAATTGGTGAAATAATATATGGAAACTAGTAGATGTATAAAACATGCAAACCCCCCCCCCCCCCCCCCCCCCCCCCAAATGACAATTAATATATCTAACCACCAGTAAAGATTTTAAGAAACTAGCAGCCAAAAACTACTTAAGGCAACTTGTTTCGGATGACATTTATATATATAATTAAGTAAGCATTTGAAAAGTTATTTCAAATTAAACGCAGTTATAAATTTGAATAAACGAGAATAGTTAAACACAAATCCTTTATTGATCATATTAATTTAAAATAGCTAGATCAAAGTACCAAACAGACAAGAATAGAATACCTACAACGAAATAAAATGAAAACTAAATGTATGAAATACATATAATAATTAAGAAGTAATGGATGGACCATAACGAGCTTCGTATATGATTACATATAATGTGAGATTATTGATTTGTAACGAAAGATGCAAGAGAGAGTTCACATAATTAACCATATCTCGACTTCCAAGTTGAGGATTCTTCTACAAATCCTTCAAAGTTAATCTCAACAAGATCTAATAAGCCATCAATTTGTGACAAATGATACTCCAACACAATTTCTCAATTTGTATAGAATCTTTACTCATTTGATACTTTTTCATGCAACTCGTAAAGACTTGTTGCTTCGGGTTATCCAATTGTCCATTTAACGTTTGATTCGAAAGGTATGAAAGGTCATCGGTGACGACACAAAGTGTTCGATTAACGAAGATGGTACGAAGACTTGTCAAACGTGACTTTAAATAATCATTAGGATTAGAGCTTACCACAAAAATGCAATATGATCTTAATTTCAATTTAGCTATGTTGTTTTAGGTTTTGTTTTAGAAAATTATTTTCGAATTCAACTTTGTAAATTCTGAAAACATATTCATTGAATCAAAATTTAAAATACAAATTTTTATTAAATAATAAAAAATGTTAGACAATAATCTCAATTCATTCCGAACATCTTTAAAAATAGCAAAATAAATTAAAATATTTACAAGCTATAGCAAAATTTTGGATTCTATCACTATTTTGTAAAATCTACTATTTTAAAAAGTTTTCCGATATATATGTATATATTATGTATGAGTTATAAATTATATAACATTACGTAAAAGTTAAAGTAAGAGTGTTCAGCGATACTTGACATTACATTTCATCTAGAGGTGAAACGTTTGAATTTTCCTCTAGTTTTTGTACTAAAAGGATTAAATAAAAATATCTATATAATTTATTTGCAAATAAAAATGTTTATATTTTGTAGAAAAATAAAGTGTAGTGTATTTTTGTCTTTTATTGTTTTTATTATAAGTGAGATGTAAATAGTTAGTTTGTTTTTATTATTTTGGAAAAAATCTGTAAATATGATGAATTTTTTCAAACATATAAAAACCACCAAAATATTTACATTGTATAGAACAAATTTGAAAACGGAAAAAGATCATAAGCTCACAATGAAAAATACCAAAAATGTCTCAGTCAACACGCACTTAATTGACCACTTGCACACGAATATATTTGGTACACGATCTCTTGTACCAAAATCGTTTAGATTTGGTTAAATGATCGTTTAGATTTTTATCTACCCAAATCTAAACTTTTTTTTTTTTCAAGATCTTTTATGTTTGTTAGATTTGGTTGTAGTCAAATCTAAACGTGTACCAATATCCAATGATGAAAATATTATATTATCACCTTACCATGAAAATTTATGATTTTAATTGTGTTTGTTTACTAGATGAAAATTTTAATTTTATCTCCAAATGACTATTTAATTAGATTAAAAGAATTAAAAGTAAAATATAACAAAGTGACAAAATATTTAAATAATTTCGAAAATGAAAAAAGCCTACATGCCTACAATGGAAAATACAAAAAATGTCCCGTAATTAATTGAAACCCAACGTATAATGTATTTGGTAAACGATCGTTTAGATTTGACTTTTATTTCCTATACAATTGTTTAGATTTGATCATTTAGATTTCAGTAGCCATTTTTTTTTCAAGAATTTTTGTTACACGATTGTTTAAATATGACTATCTGGTACATGACTATTTAGATTTAATCAGTTTTATATATAAAAAAAAAAGTTGAATGAAAGAAGAGTAAAAAACGATGGAAAGAAAATGAAAAATTACACCTAATATTACAAAATATTCAAATTTTGTAAAAAAAATACTCATTTTTTAAATTAGACACTTGAAAATGTATTTATACTCTTTTATTTTGAATGGTACGAGGTTTTTCAACATAATTTTTTAAAATTATTTCATTATCTCTCGTAACTATATCCAACATATCTTATTATAAATTGATCTTTTTTTTCAAAAATAACAAAATGATCCAATATTTACAAAATACAACAAATTTTGAAATTTTATTAACGATAGACACTAATAGACATTGATAGATTTTTATTCATGTTTAGTCTATCAATACCTATCCGTCAATATAAAATTTTTGCTACATTTTATCATTTATAAAAATGAATTCTTATAAATTATAATTACCTTGCCATATATATATATACCTTTTTTAAAACGTCAAGGAATCTTTTTGTTAGGCAGTTAAAAAGGGAAATTGTTGTTTAATAAAGTTATTTTAGTTTGATTTGTGATGAAAATTAATGTAGAAAAATATTTGTTGGCATTTGCATGCATTTATTATTATCTTACTATATACATATGCCTTTAGTAACGCCTTACCCAACTTATGACATATAATATACACATCTTTGAAATCAAAACCTTACCATATATATAAACATGCAATGCTTTTATTCTTATTTATTTATTTATTTCAAGCTCTACTTAATTGAAAATTTAATGTTAAACTTCTGCATATAACTTAACCTTCCACCAAAGTCTTTTTTTTTTCTTTTCATTTCTATTTAAAGATGAAGAATTCCGACTCCTTTTATTTGGCGAAAGAATGTTTTTATTAAACGCGCTCTACGAGTCTATTTCTCTCTTCAACTATAACTCATATCGCCTCTTATTACTCAACTTTCTAGACTTTTACTTTTGAAGCTATGCTTCTTATTTTTGGCGAGAGGAGACGACATTGGAGTTGTTATTTTAATTGAATGAAAGAATGAAATAAATTTTTGAAATTTTTATACTTTTTGGCTTAGCTTTAACTTTGAATAAACCGTCTTATTTTAAAACATCTTAATAGGATTTTCAAAAAATTTCACAAGCTTTAGCTCTGACCTCACACACCCCTAAATTTAGAGTCTTGCAAGGTCTTCATTATAAAAAATGAATGATAAGATTATTCGGCAGAAAAATTTTACGAAAGAGGTTTGAGGTAAAACTTGCTCGCTTAATAAACTTTAGAAAGATTTCCTAAATAAGTTTCCTTGATATTAAACGCCTAGATCATAAATGAAACTTTATTTCACATAGTTTAGTTGGGTGAATATTGTTAAAGTGCTAGGAGAAATTAAAGCCCTAAAATGCAAGCAGCCAAACTTGCGTACAAGTAAAACTAAAAGTGAAAGAATGATGTCAAAAGTCATAGCTGCATTAAAAATATTATAACTTCATGGATATATAGATTAAGTAAACAAAGGATAAAATTACAGTAAAAAGATTCAATACAAAATATTTTTCCTTTTAACACTAGAAGAAATCTGGCCTTTAATGTCGTTTTTCAAAAAATGGATGTTTAATGTCGTTTTTAAACCGACATCAAAAGGAAAGGATTAATATCGGTTTAAACCCAGCATTAATCTTTTCTCTTTAATGTCAGTTTAAAACTGACATTAAACATCCGTGTTTTTAAAACCGACATTAAACCTCCATTTTTATTTTCTTCAACTGACATTAAAGACCATATTTCTTCTAGTAAAAATTTATGCTCAATTATATCCACCATTTCGTGTGTTCAACATATCATGCTTAAAACTATTTTACATAAGCTTCTTCGAGGATATTTTGATCCTCCTTTTAGTGGTACAAGAGTCACGTAAAGCTATTATGCTAGTACAAGTCTCTTAGCAATTGGAAAAAAAGTTATATTAAAATGAACTTTTGTCACTAAAAAACTTGATGAATTCATAACGTCATATTAATTTTAAGTACTCTCAATTAAAGTTTAACTGTGTTCTTCTCAATTTGGAGGGTGTCGAAACTGTAGTTCAATGGAGAAGTGTTTATCCTTTTTCCCTATAGGTGCAGAACTGACTTATAAGACAAGAGTGATTACTAAAGTTTTTATACCTAGTTGAAAGTTAATCTTATGTCTTACCCTTCAAAATACCATATTTTTGTTGTGCTCAAAGATGAATATACCCCACTACATTCTTTTTCTGCAGTTTCACTTTTTCAACAATGATAGAGAATATGTCGATGATATGGGAAGCTACAAAGACTTACTATTATGTTACAAATGTAGATATTACAACTTGTTTGAGGAATTTTCTCTTTACTCCATATTAGCTACACTTTCTTTATATACTTTCTCTAGCCCACCTCTATTGCATATTTCAAATATGTTTTTTTGATAGGTTCTATTATTTATGCATTATCATTTGGTTTGGCATTGTTGGATATCTAGATTTTTTTTAACTTTGGAGGGTAAGCAGATAATATGGGAAATATGTTATCAGTTGAGGGAAGGAACATATCGAGGAAATTAATAGTAATTAGCACCCAGTTTTAGTGGTCAAGTTCATCCATTATCTACAAGATGTTATCTAACTTGGTTGTATGTCCGATCAAACCCATTTTATACTAAGGATTTTAGTTGAGAATATCATATCTAATTTCCTAAAGTCATCTCTGATTTTTTTTTCTATTATTGTTGGTAGGCTCATCTCTGACCTCTGAGCATTTCTCGTTGACTTACACTATTGAATAATTAATAGAGTGTGGTGTATGGTGGTGGGTGAGTTGAGTTGTTTATGCCTTAAATATCCATTGGCTCCATTGATTTGAGGTAAATATTCAAAGATTGAAGTTGTGATATCAATTAAAGAAGACAATTCTGTTTTTGTGGAGGTGGTTTTAGAGATGAAGATGGAATATTGGTATGCAGATTGTATTCTGTTTTTTGGTATGCACAAACATAGTATTTACTTCCTCATATTCATGTTATCTTTGTAAATTCTAATGGAGCCTACAAAGTTCACAATATTTCCTTCAAAGAAGCTAATCAGGGTCATCAAAATGCACTGGTTGTTTTTAGAAATGAAGGATTCGACCATGGTTCAAGCAACAAAGAATATTTTTAGAGGTGAAGGATTACCGGTTGGTTGTTTATGCTTGTACAGAAAATCATGTTATATGTATTATGATAGTATTTACACTGGTTTTGATTAAGGGCTGTAATTCCACACTTGTAAATTATTCAAACTTGATTAGAAATGTACGAATATTACAAAGTTATTATAGCGTATCTATATTAAAGTATCGATCATTTGTTTCTATATGAGTCTTATGTATTATAACATTATTGTCATTAAAATGGTTCGTGTTATGACAAAGCGATAAGGAGATATGAAAGAACGGTACTACTTGAGAAATTTGCAACAAAAAATAAATGTCATTATATTAAAACAATGACATTTTTGTTATAAAAAAATTATCACGATTGCCTTAAATTTGACATGAAAAAATTGTTGTCAATAGCAAAACAATGACATTTAGTTTTCTAAAAAAACGGTCACGATTGACATATATTTGACAGAAAAAAATTATCGTCAATAGCAAAACAATGACATTTAATTTTTTTAAAAAAAACTGTCACAATTGCCTTATATTTAACAAAAAAAGAAAATTGTCGTCAATTTCGAAAATATGACATTTATTTTTTTTAAAAAAAGAACTATCACGATTGACATATCCTTAACATTTAAAAAATGTCATAATAAACAAACTTGCGACATTTTTTTAACTGTTGTTAATATGCAAATGATGACAGTTATTTATTGTCATAATATAAAATATGACATTTATTTGTTGTCATAAAATAGTAATTAACAACATTTATTTTTTGTCAGGAAAAAACTTATTGCAACAGTTATTGCAACAGTTATTGAAAACTGCCATGGAAGAACTTTCCATGCCTCTCGATACTATGACTGTAAATAACTGTCATAGATTTTATTCGTGACAAAAAATAATTGTCATTGTAGACCATTTTTTTTGTAGTACAATGAATTTAAAAAAATAATTGCTTGATTATCATCTGACATCTTCTCTTTGATGTTATTGTGATCAACTATAAATTTTTAAATTCATAAAAAGAAAAAAAATCACACCTTTACTTTGGTCCATTTTATATCTAAAGAATTTCTCTTCTAGATATAATTTATTTGAGAATGACTTTATCAAACTGGTTTGTAACAGTTGCCTCATCCACTAGCCTAAGCACTCCAACTGAAACAACAAATTATCGGACACCATCTTTTGTATCGAATGAAACTTTCAATAGAACTTATAAAAATATAAACCTAGAACTCATTGCCCAGAATAGAGAAACAAAGAGACGACAATATATAGTAGTTTGATTCCACTTTCAAACAGCTTGAAATGATTTTATTAAAAAGCAATAGAAAATAAAAATTACAGAAAATAAATAAAAAGATAAACAATATGTAACTTAACCACGATCGAGACAATTAGGTTGAGAGCAAACTCCACCAAATAACACCCAATGAATTGGGAGACCTATACGTGGACCAACGCCTCACTTCAAAACCAAGTTCGACAAAGTACCCACAACATAGCAGTACTCACCTGTTAAACACCCTTTTCTCCCTCGAAGATCTCAAAGATACAGAAATCTCACTCTCTCTATGATGTGTGTTATGCAGCTGCCCAACTTCTTCTTTCTTCTTCTTCTTCTTCTTTCTTCTTCTTCTTCTTCTGTTCGCTTTCCTCAACTTTTTTTTTTCTTTTTAAATAATATTTTTTTAAAAAATAACATTAAAAAATAGTATGAAAGAAAAAGTATCAACAAAAAAAAATAGAGTAGTGAAGTTGTAGACAACTTCTTTATTGTTTTTAATATATATATATATATATAATATGTTTCATATTTGAATTATATATATATTAAATACATCCATTTCTAAATTCTAATCTTAAAAATATTTTTTTATTAAATTAACATCAACTTTCCAATTTTCCTTAATTAACAAAACTTATTGACTCTTTTTTTTTTCCTTTATTTATATATATATATATTAAACCTCACTCTCCAATTTTCAATTTTAATTTGATTATTTTCTTATTGACACTTATTTATTTCTTTTCTGTTTTTTATTTATATATATAAAATATGTTTCATGATTAAATTAGGGAAGTTTGCAAAAATAGCAACAAAAAAAAAAAAGATAATAAGACTCATGTCACTCCATGTTCTAAATTGTCAAAGCAATAATTTTATATGTGGATATCCCTCTATATATCTAATTACTTATCATATTTGTAATATGCAAAAAATAGATGCTATGAGCTGCTTTTTTCTAAATCTTTTTTGTCATCTGATGCAATTTTCCATTAAACTACGTGAGTCAAACATCCAACGACTCATGTAACAAAATAAAAAAGTTCATTAAGTTGACCAATTTTTAAAAATATTCTAGATTTGCCCTTTCTTTTCATCATCTTTTTTCTCTTTCTCTTTTGCGATTTTTTTTCTCTCCATTGCCTTTATTCTCTTTTCTCTCTCTCTGTCGTCTTTCTTCTCTTCTTCTGCCATTTTTCTTTTATTTAATTTGTTTTTAAACTTTTGTTTGGTTCAAGATCATGTACAAAATATAAAAAAAATCTATTTTTTTAATTGTTGGTTGTTCAAGATCGTCTACCAAATATAAAAAATCTTGAAAAAGAAATCATTTAGATCTAACCAAAATCTAGATCATATACAAAAAAATAGTTAAATTAAAACGATCGTGTACCAAATAATCTTTAAAAAATCATTTAGATTTGTTTAACAAAATTTAAACGATCAAATCTAAACGATCGTGTACGTAAAAATCTTGAACAAAAAGCATTGAGATTTTGCTACCAAAATTCAAACGATTAAATCTAAACAATCGTGTACCAAATAGAAACGATCTTGTACCAAATACAAACAACCGTGTACCAAAAAATACTGTAAGAAAATCGTTTAAATTTGGGTTAGATTTGGCTACCCAAATTTAAACAATTAAATCTAAAAAATCATGTACAAAAAAATAATGGAAAAAAAATCGTTTAGATTTGACTACCTAAATTTGAATGATTAAATCTAAACGATTTTGTACCAAAGAACAGTCAAATTTAAACGATCGCTTACTAAAGAATTTAAAAAAAAAATTGTTTAGATTACGGTAGCCAACTCTAAACGATCAAATCTAAACGATCGTCTATAAAATAATAGTCAAATCTAAACTATCATTTACTATTTTCTTCTTTCTTTCTTCATCTCCTCTTTCTTTCTTACAGCTCTTCCAGAATATCAATATTGTTTAAATACCATTTTGATATAATCTAAACAATCACTTACATAGTCATCATGATCGTTTAGCATAGTCAACACGATCGTTTAGATTTGAAATATTTTTTTCATCGTTAAAAAGAACTACATGATCGTGTATCATTTCCTACTCGATCGTGTATTATTTTCTATATGATTGTGTATCATGATCGTTTAGAAGAAAAATTACAATTTACACGAAACATTTTTTTTTTTTCATCATTAAAATGAACTACACGATCGTGTATCAATTCCTACACAATCGCGTATCATGATCATTTGGAAGAAGAATTACTCGAAACCTTTTTCTCATCGTTAAAAAGAACTACATGATCGTATATCATGATCGTTTATAAGAAGAATTACACTAAGCATTTTCCATCGTTAGAAAAAACTACACGATCGTGTATCGTTATCATTTAGAAAAGAATTACCTGCACGCATATTTCCAGTGTTGATTCTACCTATACGATCGTGCATTATTTCCTACACGATCCTTTAGAAGAAGAAGAAGAATTACACACGTACGTGTGGTTGATTAATCATGTGTTAACTGGATTATATTTGGTATTTTCTATTCTTGGTCCTATGAATTTTTTTTTTCATTTTCAAAATTTTTCTATACATTGTAAATATTTTATCGATTTGTTATATTTTTTAAAAACTCTCATGAATAATTTGACATTTTTGACAAGTAACAAAAATCTATCCATCAAAGATGTCTCGAAGAACAATGCAAATGATGTTGGAATTTTCGTCCGGGAAAAACAGGCAAAGAAAAACTTCCCTATGGACTGCAGCGGATATGGGTTTCTGTATTCCTGGTAGCAGCAAGGCTGATGATATTCCTCTCTGCAAGTTTATTAAGGATGGCTCCTTCGAGGCTTCACACAAGGACTGCACACTATTGATCCTAAAGTTGTTCATCTTTGAAAATTATCGATACCAAAGAAATGTAAGTTTTTCATTTGCATTATCCTGATAACTAAGAGCATCAATACCGTGAACATCTTACAAAGAAGACTTTTGAGCATGTACCTTACCTAAATTTGTGTCCTTGGTCTTTGCAAAAAAGACAATGACCTTATGAACCACCTTTTCATGCATTCCTTATAATGTAACTATAGTTTTGTGGAAAGAATTTAGAATTTGGTACTTGGGACTGTGAATCTGATCGTGGATGTTAAAATATATAGCCTAACTAATCTAAGAAAATTCTTGAAGTAAATTAGATTTATGTAGAATTATGTTGACGTACATAAATAAACTAAGAAAAATCTAGAATAGTTCAAATTCTAGAGACATCATCCTGCTTGGACTCCAAAGATCTCTCACCTATATATAAATAGTAGGGCCACAAAAACAAGCAAAGAAAGGGAGAAAGAAAAGCAAGAGAGTTGGATAAAAACTTAGAATGAAAAGTGAGTGAATGCCTTTAGAGAGTAAAAGAGTATTTTCTTGAAAGTATATATTAATGTTTGTAAGCTCTTCATAAAAGTTGTTTAAAGTTCCTTTTGTATCAATTTCTTTGACAATGACATAAGTACTGTTTTATACCAAAAACCTTTAGTTTGTTGTTTGAATAGGAAGACATAAAAGACTAATATATCATAATCAACTCCTCGGTTGCACTATGTTGGTCCATCTTTGAGAGAAGGTCTGCTTTCTTGTTAGCCATTGGTCTCACTAACTCTAAACTCTTTTCGAGCCACAGCCCAATATAACACGATATATCTCCCTTGACTTTGTTGTATTTATGTAATCGTCTCCCTCCACCCACACACTTTTTCACTTTGTACTTTTTGAGCATCTCACCACTCCATGTATATGTCCTCAATTGTTTATATGAATGAAATTGTATTTGCGATACGGTGAGAAGCTACTTGGTATAAATTGATAGGGTAGTTTTAGTCAAGCTAATTACCTAAACTTTGATCTAAACCGTTAATCATCATCATGATGATTCGCCAGAGAAGAGTGATCAAGGCTTGGATTTACTGATGTTGATCAAACAAAACAATGAAAGAAAATTAAATTGTAAACTTGGTCCTTATAAATTTTTCGAAAGTTAGAACTTAATCATTGTTATGAAAGTTAGTTTTTATCGTTTGAAAGAGTTGTAAATGGTTCCTATGATTTGATAGGAACTATTATTTTATGATTATTGACTAAATTTAAAAAAAGAAAAAAAAATCAAAGCATACCTAAAACAATTTAAATTAGAAACATGAAACACTACACAATTCCAATAAGAAAGTAGCATGATTAAGATTTCTAGAAAAACAAAATTTATAGTTGTATTAATTACCTAAAGGCTAAGCCATAAATTGCACATTATTTTATTATCCATGAAAATTTGATAGTTAAGCATGCAAGAGTGATTCTTACCATTTGAAAAGAGATCAGATTAATCTTGAATAGACACAATCAAAGAACATATGACTATTTTACTTTTCAAAACGTTTAGAATTAGAGAAACATAAAGGAAGTGTGGTTGGTCTAGTGTTTCCACTTCACCTTTGTGATTAAAGATATGAATTTATCCCAAACACTTCAGCTGCAAGTTGCATCACATTGTGATATTAGCTATGGTTGTTGTTTTTTCTAAAGTGATCGGAAGAGAACTCAGGAAAACAAACCAAAATTATTTGGAATTGGTTTCCATTCAAGTTAATTCAAAGAGCAAAGTGACTTGAATTTATATATAAGTAGCAGGGGAAGGAAAAGAATAGAGTATATGAATGAAGACTCAGCTATGGGATAAATACAATATAATGCATAGAGCCCGAATACAATATAATGCTTCATGGAACCACTCACCACTTGCTACACATGATAATAAACCTTTTTTTCTATCTTCTTTTGCTTTATATCTTTTACATGAAATTGAAGCAAACTCTCATCCCTAATTTGTGCTTTCAACTTTTTGTTTCCATGCGTTAACTACCCGAAAGGGTAAGAATCAAGAACGTGACTAATACACGTAAGGAATAGTTTTCTCAACCTTAATGAGATGACTTCCTTCATTCGTATCTCAATAAGTGAACAAGTGTGGACATTAGGCGTTGAGAGGATGTCGTCCTTAAATGTGAAGCACTCTAAGTAGTGTAAGTAAATAAACTCAACACACCCTTTTCAATCATTGTTTCCACTGTCCATTCAAGGGTTTCGTGCTAGAATATTTTTTTACTTAAAATTTGTGCGTTTAAAAAGTTTAAGGTTTTATCTATCGAACAATACTAACTTACCCAAGATGAAGACAAGAACGTGGCTCTTTAAACGGAGCCAATAGCACCCTTTCCAAAACCGAGAAACATTGGCCTATAAGAACTCCTTTGAAGATGACCAATTTTTTTCCATGGAGAATAATTTACTATATTCTAAAAGAATGGTGCTATAATATTTTTGTGTAGGGAACGAGGGTTTCTAAGCTTATGTTTCTCCTTCTCTCATATAATATTTGGATTGTTAAGATGAGTAGAAGAAGCTAAACAAATACCTATTTCATGAAATTTTTGGCAAATTGGTAAAGGAAACAACATTGACTGGAAGAACTCAAATTATAATTAATACTCAGCATTGATCCACCATCTGCCCTTTTACTTTCACAATGAGAGCATATAGGTCACTTATTTTAATTATTTTTCCTTTGAGATAGAGGAAGATTTCTAAATGTTTTAAATTTTTCTTAGGAAGGTCCTACTGTTGTATTATCTCTTTGCATCTAAAGATTTGTGGGAGGAATTTGAATGGCAACCGATCGCTGATGTTCTAGTATGAGAAGAGTGGAAATACAATAGCAAAAGGGAGAGCCTTTCATAAAAGGTTCGTTCGTTCTAACCGTCACAAAAGATTTATTTATCAGTCCCATTACTAAATTCATGACATATTAAGCTTCAATGAATGAGAAATGACGAAACTGTTGCCACAGGGAATATAATAAAAAAAAAGCTTGAAATCCCAACAGTACAATAGTTGCAATGCAATAACCAATAGTTAATAAAATAACTAACATTATATTAATCATAATACTTTGCAACATTATATTAATTAATTTCCTTAACATAACAATTGTTTGCAGTGTGGCATGCTCTTCTCGGTGATGGAAACCAGAAATTGTTGGTGAGAAAATGGAAGCTCATATAGAATCTGCAAGAATTCTTTGCAGACGTAGTGATTGAGCACGAGTATGTATAGTGCACATCATCGACAATCCAGGCTCTGGTAATTGTTCAAGTAACTACACCCAGGACGTAGGACAAAGGAGATTGACAACTTCATACAAAATGCTGTACCCTACCTTCAAGATATACAAATACCAGAGTTCTTGGTATGGCAACTGGTGAGTTGGCTTTGCATATGGTAGGAGTCCTTTCATGTATTTCAAAATAAAAGATTTACAATCTTGATTCTTAGAGAATTACTACGTGAGTCTACATCACACATAATACTTACACAAGCTGATTTACTATCGTTAAGGGTACATACTGCACATATAAAAGCTGAAAGAAGGGATTATAGATACGGATTGATGCAAAAGCTCAAATTCTAAATAAAAAATGGTAGTAGACTCCATACTGCTAGAAATTCACGTTAACAATAAGCAATAAATGAACAATCATATATCTGAAACGTGCCCGCTATTCCTCTTCCTCTTTTGTCTTCACTTCCATCAATGCCCCAACTAAGTTTGTATACTGGTGAAACTGCAATAGTTATAATATACAAGACCATTTAACTGCACATTCAACTCAGTAAATATAAAAGATAAAAAAGCACAAGCAATTACTAGTAGTTATCATTTCTCTTTTTACTATTCATTGTTTTCAATTTCTGAGAAACATATATGTTTGGTAATTATTTCATATAACTTATTCCTAAGAAATATTTAGGTTCCTATATGATGCATAGTTTTTTAACAAAAGAAGAGAAAATACATCTGATTTCCTGTTTTCCATTTTCTAAAAATATAAATAAAAATAGGCAGAATCATTAAACAAATGAAATGGAGGCTTTCACCTCTTTTATAATACTCTCGCATTTGTTAAGTAGTTCTTGTTGCTTCAGAACACTAGATTGTCTAATGGAATTTGTTTTTGAAGTCAGAACGTCAACCTGCCACCAACATCAACATGAAGAGAAAAACAAGCAAAAGAGAATTCTTGTCGTGAGTAAGTTTGACTAGACTGGATTCGTTATAAAAGCTAGGACTGAAGAAGAAACCTCCATGAACACTGCTTCAACATTTCTTTGCCTTTGCTCTAGATCATGCCTCAAAGATTCAACCTGAGACCTCACGGCAATCAAATCTTTTGTAGCTTCCTCACATGTCACATCTCTCTCCTTCTCTGTCTGTCTTACTAAATCTTTCAATTGATGAACTGAAGAGGAATAGAAAAAGAGAGAAAAGAATAAGCACATAAAAAGCGGTACAATAATCAAGTAAAAAACTCCATTCGGCACTAAGAATAAATTAAAATTAGCTACTTCGATAACAATTTGTGCTTTCTTTCTAGAAATTAGATTTATTTACTAACTTGTTTTCTTCGTTCTTTCCTCTACACTCTTACTATCGACAACATGTCAAACTAAATAATAATTTTTTAAAAAAAGAAAAAGGTGTGCGTTTCCGTAAGATTTTAAGTGAACAAAAGTCATAAAGACAAAATGGTATTTGTAGATTTTATAAGCTTAATTTTTTAAAATATAAAGTCAAATGATTGTTAGATGGGTATAAATGAAATAGAGCTAACCACCTTTTGCTTGAAGTTCAACCAGTTTAACCTGGAGAGATTTATCTTGGACTTCCTCATCACTTAGCTTAACTTTTAAGGCCTTGAATTCTCTTTCAACTGACTTGGCAGAGTTCACCTATTAGAAAAAGTGTCCATGTTTTAGCCAATAAAAGTTTGTAATGACACCACAATAGCACTATTGGCACATATTCAAACCTGTTCGTGTATAGTCTGCATCAGAGAAAGGTGCTTCAACATTTTCTTGGAAACCTGAAAATGTTTTGTCAATAACTCATCAAGCTATCAACTGAATTTTCTTTTAAACTACCTAAGATTTCATATCAATGTTCAGACTCCACCTGATCTCTAAACATGTATACAGGTAGTCTACAGACTTTCTACCTTGATATTAGTACAAAATGTAAAAAAAGACCAAGTACAAAGAAAGTTTAGCTTTCATAAACAGCAAAAGCACCACTGTCAGAAAAACTTGTAAGAGATTTGAGAAAATCGACAATGCCTAAATAAGCTTTAAAAGATCTAAGAAAATTAGAGAGAAATTAATGTTCGGAGTTGGGACTCATTTTTGTTTAAATCAATGGCTAAATCTTACAACAATAAGAGCTTATTCCCCCTTCTTATTTTTTAGATTTAGATAATGTGAGTGTCGGGACAACTTGTGTGGTCTTCAACTATTCTTTTGAGACAATCACTTGATTCTACTACATTAAGTTGTCATGGCAATTGCTAGGATATTAAATTCTGAAGGCAAAATAAAAGGTCTCTGAGGTTCGAGCTTAGTGTGTAAATTCCATGAAGTTTCAAAATGATACTTTAATTCTTGAAGTTTGAAAATAGCTCTAAATGGTCCTTAGGTTATAGTTGGTCATTAGTTAACTAAACAAAAATGACATGGTAAGGTGACGTGGCTAATTTTAAATAACTAGGTAATTTTTATTGATTTTATATTATTTTATCTTTTCCCCCTTTTCCCTCTCCTTTTTATCTTCCCCTTCCACTCTCCTCCACCTCTCTCCTTTCTTCTCTGCATCTTTTTCAATTACCTACAAAAGAAACTCCAAAACCCAAAAATACAAAACAATAAAAATAAAAAATAACCAATCAAACAACTTTTGATTCTCAATGAACACACATACACATAACAAAATTTTTAAAAATAAGATTTAAATGTCAACCAAATTGGTTTTACTTGATTCTATTTGTCCCTTTTTTCCCTTGTTCAATCAATACTTCTGGACATGTTGTAAATGTATTATTTTTAATCTTTTTTTTTTTTTTTTTTATTAAGTTTCGAATTTTGATTTACCAAACAAAATGACAATTTTCTTTCAATTTTTTTAGATGTGGGTATTAGATGTAATGGGAGAGTTCCGGAGGAAGAAAAGTCAAGACAAAGAAAAACAAAAACAAAAAAGGATTTTGAGAATGTTACCGAAATAGCAAGATGTAGAGAGAATGGAGGAGAAAAATAAGGGTAAGTAACCCAGCATCGGCTTCAGTGGAGAAAAGAATGGAGAGAGAAAGAAGGAAAGAGTGAGAACTGATAAATGCAAAGGGAAAGAAAAAAATTCATGTTGCCCAGTAATTTAAAATTGGCCACCTCACCATCCACTATTTTGTCATTTTCGGTTAGTCAACTAATGGTCAGCTTTAACGACCATTTAGAACTATTTTTCAAACTTTAGGGATTAAAATATTGACAATGATATATAATTAAATTTGTTCTCATCCGTTATCTTAAACTTTTGGGTCAATTGGTGATTTAAGATGGTATCAGAGAAAGTTGCATAAGGATATCTTGAGTTCAAGCCCCTGTAATATTATTTTCTCCTCAATTAATATTCATTTCCCTGGTTGGGTATTTCTCATATTTCAAGTCCCACAAGTGAGGGAGAGTGTCCAAGTTAATCATTGAGGTTCTTATTTAACTTGCTTAAAGGATTGATCCATTGGTCTTTACCCAAGCCCTTTAATCATGACTTTTTTCAATCTCCTAGTTGTATTTCTATTGAATAAGATATATTAAGGAACCGAACTGGCCGGTGGGGCACTGAGTTAAAGTTCTGAAGTTTGTATTGTAATAATGTAAGTAGTTCGTAACATCAATCATAACTTTCCACTTTAGCAACTTTTTTTTTTCATTTGTTAAATTTCATTGAGCGATGCGATTTAAAATTCAATTTCACAAAAACAAGCGGTCATCAAATCCAACAATGAATTATTCATAACTAAAATCACACTTGAAAACCTGAGTTGGTGCAAGAATTGGACAAACCATGAATAGACAGAAAGTATGTTGTTTCTAGCACCAACATAATATGTTTATATAAAAAGAAATAACATAAGGGTAACAAATCAACATAATCCCAAATTGTTACCTTTGAATAAACCTCAACAATGCCAGTTTTTTCCTGACATGCTTGCATAGCCAATTTTTCAGCATTCTTGGCCTCCTCCCTAGCTAATTTTTTCTCCTCCAAAGCCCTCTATAAGCAGAAAAGATAAGCGAACACATAATTCATTAAGAACAACTGGTGCACAATGATTAACTTGACAAACTACCTCTAAACAATATATATATGATGTAATTACAAGGACATTAGAGTAGTTAAGTTATAATTACAAAAGAAGGCTTTAGCTTGCTCAATGATAAAGCTAAGAGAGTGATGAAATCATGTCAGGCTTCTTTTCATTGGAGATACTTTTTTTCTTTTGAAACGGAAACAAATTTTTCATTGATATAATGAAAAGAAACTAATGCTCAAAGTATCAAGGCTTCCTTCAAATAACACTTACAAAGCTAAGTCCCAATTCACTAGGTGATTCATCTTGCCGCCTTTTTGCCCCTACCAAATGTTGCACATAATTCACCACGTGATTCATCTTGCTGCCTACTAGGCTTTTTCAGGTGGTGAATGCATCTATTAAATCATTCAACCCATTTGGGGCGAAAACTCATAAAATTAAGAATGCTTTCAAGAAAACTTCATCTATCGAAGGCTTTTTTTATCCAATTTGAGGATCCAACACTTCTTTTTCTTTGCCTGATAATCCCCCACTGTCTCATTTGCAATGAGCACCAGATCTAAGATTTGTTGACATCCTATGAAGGCCCTTTGAAGAAATAATGCGTTATAAGCTTCCCCTAATGAATCAATGTTTATTTATTCTTCAACTTGTGAGTGGACTGATCTAGTTCTTCACTACTGACACTGACAATTGAATGGACATTTGAATCTTCATAATGTGGCTTGATGTAGTCTCAAGTAAGCGTGCCTTGAATGAAGGGAGACAAAATCGTACTGAACAATACCCAGTGAAGAGTAGCATTTTCTCAAGGGGCTACTAAAAAAATCCTACTGAACTTTATAGTATTAGAATCTGAACACCACTGTCCTCTAAGAAGACCAATTTGTTGCCACGAAGCTTCTTTTGTTGAGGAGATAATTCTGTCGTAAATTTAATTCATCTTTATTTTCAAACTGAATCGAAAAATTGGCCAGATTTGCACCCTCAATGGTTTTAAAGATGCTGGAATAAAGCCACACAAATTCTCTTCCACCTTAATTATTGCTGATGACTAGTAAAAAATTTAAGATGTGGGTAGAAATTTGAACAAGGCCTCCCAAATAATACCCAATGGCCTCAAAACTGATTTTTTTCCAAAAAGGCAAAGGCGGATTTTTTATAGAAACCGAACCTCCAAAACTGCCGATGACCTTTGGTAAAGAGTGTTCTAACTTTGACCAAGGCTCTACTTTAAGATTAAATTTTCCAAACCCAATCCATTGGCCGTTCACAAAATTGGAATCAATTTCCTTGTTACACTTAATCAAGGCTTTATCATCCAAAAATGGATTAATTGTAATGAAGACATGAAAGAAGTCTTCAAGAGTGATCTTAATGTCAGCCCAAAAGTAATATCCCATCAGTCTTCTTCCCATTGAAAATGTTAATTCCTGTATATATTATGTTTTTTGCCAATTCTGTAATTTCATCTCAATAATGAAATCAAAGGATGGTCTTCACTAAAAGCTCATAACAGGAGAATACGAACATAACTTCTAGTTAGAAAAATGGGGGGAAAAAACGTAGAGACAAGGAGAATAGACCTGCAACTTATCTGGTGATTGAACAATTTTTGAACGCAAATTAGCATTTTCTTGGACACTTTGTACTAAGAGAAATTCTGCATTAGAGATCTGAAAATACACAAAAGAAACAGTGAGAACATAGCAAGACTTTCAAAAACCGATAGAGCATATTCATATTCAATTGGTTCCATAAGTAAACCCAAAACTATCTCTGACAAACAAAACATGCAGAAATGAACATTTAGTCTGTAAAATGTACAAAAGAATATAACAATCATAAAAGATATGACATCCTGTATATGGTTCATGGACAATGTAGAATATAACGAAATTATAAATAAAAGAGATAGTTGCAAATTTAGCAATTAAATTCAAATTAATTAAGTATATAGCACAATTTTAAAAAATTTGCAAATATAGCAAAATTTGTCAAATTCTATCAATGATATAAGTCTATCACTGATAGACCATGTTGCAAATATTGGTCTATCACTGATATACCATATGAAGTCTATCAGCGATACAAGTTTATCAGCGATAGTTTTGCTATATTTACAATTTTTTTAAAATATTGCTATATCCTTAATTATTATTACTAAAATAGTCATCCATTGTAATTTCCCTAAATAAAAGATGCAATGAAACCTACATCTGAGGTGTTCCGTGAGTTTTCTAAAAACGGAATTATAAATAAAAGATGTAGTGAAACATGTATCTGTTTGATCCCTAGAATGAAGAAGACTACAAGGTTCGGTGAGTTTAGACCCATTAGTTTGTTGACTTCTTTGTATAAAATTATTTTGAAGGTCCTTACCAAGACACTGAAAAGGTCCGTCCATTCATGATTCCCAAATGGTGTTTGTGGAAGGAAGGAAAATTCTAGATGCCATTCTAACAGCTTCAGAGTCATTAGAAGAATGGAGGGCGAATGGGAAGAAGAGTGCTCTGTTAAAGCTTGATCTTGAAAAGGCTTACAATAAAGTTGACTAGGCTTTCTGCTGCGATCCTTAAGCTTAAAGGGTTTGAAAAAGGATGGAGGAAGTGAATTTGGGGTTGTCTCACCTCTACCAACTTCTCTATCATTATTAAAGGGAGACCGCAAGAGAAGATTATGGCTCAAAGCGGTTTTCGTCAGAGGTTATCATTCAGTATTGTAATGAAAGAAGAATGATGAAAGACTTCTCCTTTAGCAATCCGTCAACGGAGGTTATTATTATATATATAAAGACTTCTCCTTTAGCAATTCGTCAAAGGTGCACAAATTACACAAAGTTCTTTGGTAATTATAGCCTTCCATGATTATTAACAATTGGAGGGTTCTTCTTGTTTAATTTTGTTGGGATTTCTCAACCCCACTCTTAGGTTGTTCTCTCTTTTTTGGTCAATCATCAATCCACGGCTTCACTTATTGACAAAACACTGTAAAGAAGTCTTTGGAAAACTAAAAGTCTGAAGAGTTAATATTTCAGTGTGGATCATGCTGTATGGTAGTCCGCATTGTGCTTCCATATTGCAGAAAAAGCTCCCATCTCATTATTTTTCACCCACATGTGCCCCCTCTGTCTCAAATACCAGGAAAACCTTCAGCACCTCTTTATTGACTGTCCTTATGCTGTAAACTGTTGGAACCGACTTCTGCAAATTTTCAATATATGTTGGGCTTTTGACAACAATATCGAAAATAATGTGCTTCAGATTTTGACAGGTCCAGTCATAAAGAAAAATGCTGTCCTATTATGGTGCAACTTGGTCAAGGCATTACTAGTAGAGTTATGGTTCAAAAGAAATGTTGTCTTCCGTGACAAGTTTTCAAGTTAGAACAATCATCTCAAGTATACCCGCTTAAATGCCTTGTCATGGTGTTCTTTATCCAAAGCTTTCCAAGATTATTCCCTTCAAGAGATATTATTGAATTGGCAAGCCTTCATCTTTTCTCCAATATAAAGAGACATTTTCATCTAATCTGTGTTTTCCTTTAAATTTTCAAGCTCTAGAAAGTTGTATCTTTTTGCTATTATTAGAATGTATCTTTTTAGCTCATGGGAAAAAGGCTCGCTTTGGCCTTCTGAATTTGATGTAATCAGTTTTTGTAATTTGTAGTTGGACACGATGAGGGAGCTAAGTGGGTGTCAACCTAAGTGAGATGTCCCGGTGCACCTACTGATCCTAAGATATTTGCTCATTATATAACCCTCGTGTATTTTGAGCTTTGTCTCTTGTTATTATTAATTATTTAATAAAGAGATCCGTTTCGCTTTCCAAAAAGAAATAACATATCTAAATTGTTCATTTTTGTATAAACTATTCAAAAGTTTTGTTAATATTTTTATTTAATTTATTAAAAATTCAAGAGTTTTCCTCTTCAGACCAGCAACTTTTGTTTCTTTCTCTCCCATTTCTATTTTTTTCTTTTGTTTCTAATTCTTTTTTTTTTCTTTTGTATTAATTGTATGGCTGTTATTGTGATGTTTTAAATGTAATATTTCACAAGATGTGCACAGCATATATTTATTTTGTAAGAAAAAAATAATATCTTCCGACGTATCGTGTCCTACTTTTTCAAAAATTGGCACGTCACCATGTCGGTGTCATGTCGTATTTGTGTCACATGTCAATGTATAGCTTTCTACTGATATATCGTCTTTAGTGGCTTTGATTAGCTCGTTATTTTTCTGTTTGAATCCGTTTTTAGGTTGCCATCATTTTTATGTTGCCTAAGTTCAGTTTTTGTTTTAGTCTTAACCCAGGTTCTCCCTTAGTTCTTTTTGCTCTTGGTAGAGTACTCTTGTACTTTGAGCTTTAGTTTCATTTATTATCATTAATAAATACCCTTGTTTCTGTTTCAAAAAAAGGCCAACTCATTTTATTGATAAATAAACTGGGAAACAAATTCTTGAAGTAGACAAAGTTGGGCTTGAGATGATAGTGCAGCATCATGACAAGATTATCTTTACTTTAGAACTTAAGGACACAATTGTACAACCTATAGACATATATTTTCAAGTAAGGTCATGACAAGACTATCTTTATTTGAAAGATTCAAAAACACATACAAACTTATGGTTAGATTGAACTACAAGTTTAATGTGTTCTATTGTTGGTGGGAACTCATTGCTTTGAGAAGATACAACCAAACACATAATTTAGCATATGCCAATTATCATCCCCAGTCCAAAATTCTGAAAACTACAAGATTTTGCAAGGAATTTAGTTTCACAATTCAAGTCCTTGTTCAACTTGCTTCCAAACAACAAATTATACTCCAATTATGGCACAAACAAAACTTATTCAAGAGTTATGGAGCTTGAAATTTGGATACTTCTGATCACAATTACCTTAGGGAGTGTATCATCAGAAATTCGAGCAAAAAGGTCACTCGTATGAAGAGAAAAATATGAGAAATAATGATCTATTATCTGTCATATGATCTAATGCTCCATAGTCCACTATCCCGTAGTAGCTTTCATTTGCTTATTATCCTCTTTCTAGTCATCTACAAAGAAACATTCAGAGTTCAATTCGAATGCCCTGGAGGACTCTTGTACACGTCTTCTACCAGCAAATTCACATTGCATAGACAACCACATCCTTTGCCTCTCAGTTCAAATTTCAGCCACACAATCCTTAATATCCCTAGATCAAATGTTTCTTTTAAACGATCTTTTTGAAGCTGATGGTGCCCCGCTAGTCGATGCCCCTTGTCCTCCCCACTAAAATCCTCAGATTTTCCGAAGGAGTTGGTGTCCATATCAAAGATTGTGGTATTATTCTGGCCTGAGCAATTTAGGAAGTATTTGTCACTGCAATTTTGTTACTGCCACCATTGAAGGAATCTAAAATGGAAAGATTTAATAATGCTTTTATAAAACACTTCAAAGCTCTAAGGTCATTGGTTGGTCCTTTGTAGATTCGGTAGGATTTTCTGGGGGCTGCTGACCATGTGGGTTAGAAGCAGGATCTTTCTGGTGCTAGTCTGGAATTTAATGATTACTCCTTTCAAGTTCTATGGTTTAAACTGGGCTGTCCCTCCAAGTTTTATGATTATTCTGCTGTTGATCCTCCTGCATCTTCAACATTCCCAAGTTCTACCGGTCCACTGGTTTTGGAAAACCAGTCTTTTCTGGTTTTGGTTCATTTCTTGTATAGATTTTTTTTCCTTCAGTTTTTTTTCTTACTTTTTGGCTGTTTTGCACTGTTGTAATTGCTGTACTAGGATTTTCTTTTGGTCTTTGGATTTTCCTTGATTTAAGATGTTGGCGCCAGCACGGATACGCCTCTTGATCCCCTACCCCCTTTTTTGGCTTCTATATTATTCTCACTGTATAATTCTCTTGTACTTTGAGTTTTACATTAATAAAGAAGCTTGTCTCCATTTCAAAAAAAAAAAAAAGTTCATAGTCATCCTACTTAGTGATATATAATTAAATTTACCTTCACCCACTAACTTAAGTTTTTTGGTCAATTGGTAATTTAAGATGGTTTCAAATCAAGTGATCCAAGAAGGTCCTACGTTCAAGCCCCTACAATGTTAGTTTCTCCCCAATTAAAATTGATTTCCACTTGTTGAGCCTTTTAAATATTTCAAGTTCATATCCAAGGAGAGTGTTAGTGATATATAATTAAATCTACTGACCTACTAGTTTAAGCTTTTTGGGTCAATTGGTTATTTAAGACATCCCCTCCTAGAGACAATCTTTCTAGTTACAAATTTAATTGAAGATTCAGCTGTTAGTACAAGTAGTGAAAATATTAAAAACTCTAGCACAAGGTGATTTTGTTGAGGATAATTCAGAGGTTAACTTTGCTTATGGTTTTGATACCATGTTTCATCTCCTTTTTTCTTTGTACATCTTGTTAGTATAAACATACTAGTCTTTGTTTCCTATAAAGAAAATGTTATCTAACCTTCTCATCCGTTTCTACAAGTCTTTGTTTCCTACAAAGAAAATGTTATCTAACCTTCTCATCCATTTCTCCAGCTTTCTCTTTCAACTTACGGATTGAAGCACGTAATGACACCTGTTGATTGTTAAGTCCACCAATAGTTTGATGTAGTTCTTTCACTTTAGCATCAATCTCTTGAACAAAAGGCATTTCCCTTTCTCTTGCTTCATTGTACTCCGTGATCTCTGCATTCAACTATAACACACAATTTCATATAAATGAGGGGAAAAAATATATTTATCCACCATTTTTCAAACTGAAAAGAAAATAAACAAAGAATGGCTGAGATTCAAATACCTGAGAAGTTTTAACCTCCCATTCCCTTTGCTGGTCAGCAAAAGTATCTAGCTCATTCATAACTGGAGCATGGAAATTCATTTTGGCATCTCTTCAAATGGAAATGTAACAATCATAACTGAGGATTAGCATATATCTATATATTTATCCATGAAAAAATGTACTTCCAAAGATATATATCATGCTACATCTACAGATTCCAATAGAAGGAACTTATTTAAAAGACGCTGAAATATGCATCCTCTGCCTGCCCATTGAATAAGAAAATGAAGCGTATGTAATGACCAACAGCAAAACAAAGTTGTGGGATGTAACAGACAACAAGCATGTAAACCATAAATTATAACAAATTGAAGTGATAATTTTTGTTACTTCATCCATCCATTCATCCAATCAGCATGAAGAAAACAAACCTATAATCAAACCAACAAGCAAGAAGATGTAGCCTTCATTTAATTTAATCTGATGAGCCAAAAAAATAAGTGAGGCATCATAAGTACCAGTCAAAATTATAACCTCCTCTAATTGAAATATTTACTTAAAATTGTTTACCATGCACTAGAATCCCAATAATAAGTTGAAATTACTCGGTCAATGCCACACTACGTTGGCTCATAAACCCATTAGAGTGACTGGACCAAACCAATACACTTGCGTTTTTCTTTTTATTTTTAAAAAAGGAACTGCATAACCTCTATTAGTATTGTCAAATATCTTCTATTCTTTAATTCTCTTATTTCTCAGTTGAAAAATGCTCTCTCTCTCCTCTCTTCTCTCCTATCTCCTCTCCTCTCTCCTCTCCCCTCCCTTCCTTCCTTTCGTCCCTAACCACACTCTGGCCCCCTTTTTCCCTGACGTTCCTCATCCTTCTTCTCCAATAAGTCCCCTAGAGCTTGTTCTTCTTGTCCATCCCTGTTAAGTGGCAGTCTGGTTTTGGTGATAACGGAAGTAGAAAGATGCAAAGTAGCGAATACCCTTTACTATATTTGGTTTGACAAAGAATACTTCCATATAGAAGACATGGAAGCTCGAAAGATCTTGACATTATCAGACACTGAGTGTCTCAGATGGTTCTTGAAGGAGATTTCATAATTCTTGTGTGGCCCTGAGAATGGTTTTGTTCTTCAAAACGGTTTTGATGATTTTGAAAGTACAACGCTCTTAAAATTTAAGTCAAAAGGCTAACATAAACTCAGCTCAACTGGCATCTGTATGTTCCTAAAGGACAAAAAGTCTCAAGTTCAAATCTCCCACCTCATGTTGTACTAAATAAGACCTTTTTTAAAAAAAAAATAGTCAAAAGTAGGTTGGGTTATGAGGAGTGTAGCTTGGAAGAGGAACAAAAAACTACCCTTCATCCATATTTGTACTGGTGTCTCTCAACAGGAACCCTTTCACAAAATGTTGGAAAGTTTCTTAATGAAGCACAATTATTCAAATTGGTACAAAAAGCATCCCCATACCTCCTTGCAACTTCCTTCCAAGTCACTAGGGGCAAGTTATGCAGAAAAGGTGATGCTTAATGGATCCTCTATTTGGGAATTGGTAAAACAAAGCACTTCCCTTGTTCTGACATCTGAATTAGAAATTTAGAGTGCAACTCAGCATTGGTGATTAAAAATCCGAAAGTTTTAATAGAAGACTTCGATAATCTATGGATTATTTCCGTTTGATGATTGGAAGGAAATTAGAAAAACCTTAGAGAATCTTTTTCAATAAAAAATAACCACTAATGCATTGTTTGCAAAGAACGTTTTGATTAAATTGGTTGAAGGTTCTCTAGAAGAGTTCATTGGAAAAGAAGAGTTGTGGCAAGTAATGGGTCCTTTTCATTTAAAGTTTGAGAAATGGAGCAAAAGTAAACATAGCAGACCATCCGTTATTGAAGGATATAGAAGATGGATTAAAATAAAAAACCTCCCTCTTGATTATTGAAGCAATCAGACGTTCAAAGTTATAGGAGATCATTTTGGAGGTTTGAAAAACATCGCTTCTAAAATGCTTAACCTACTAAATGTTTTCGAAGCAAAGATTCAAGTAAAAAGAAACCAATGTGATTTTGTACCTGCTACATTAGAAATAACAAACTTCAACCAAGGGAATTTTTTCTTACACTTTGGTGATTTTGAACAAATCGAGCCTCCTCCATTAACCAAGGGTCATTTATCATTTGAGAATTTTTCAAACTCATTTGACTTGCAAAGATTAAACCAGGTTTTGAAAGATGAAGGAGTTGACGGTTCGTTCTTCCCAGAGGGGGTGGAATATCTAAGATTAATTCGAAAAATTCCTTCATGTATAAGAAATCCTTTTGAAGCTTTGGAACAGGAAGCTCGCCAGAATTTAGCCTTGTCGGCATCAAATACCTCCCTTGAAGCGACAATGAATTTAAATTTGGACTCCAAGGAAAGCAATGTGAACACGATTAGATTTGAAGAGCCACGCTACCGGGAGAAAAACCACAATATTGTTAATTTTATGTCTTCTAATGAATTAATACAATAGGAACAAAGAGGGAGAATAAATAGAATGTAACAAGGAATAAAAAAGGAAAAGATTTAGGAAATAGGGTAAATCTTTCCATAATCAATCCATAAATACTCCAAGGGCGAAGCCCACTAATTCTAACAAATATATTTTTTATATTTTTTTATTTTTTTTATTTGTTTATTTTATTTATTTATCAAAACAAAAGCGGGGAATATTTCCTCGTGGGGAACCCAATCCCCACAAAATCCCTTGGGGGAATCCCCACCCCATTCCCCACGGGGGAATTTGTAGGGATAGGGGGCAAGGATGGAGACGAGGAGTGGCATCCCCGTCCCCACCCCACCTTGTGGACATCTCTAGCCTCTAGAAACAGATTTCAAATCTCAATACCATGTTTCAATGCAAGAAAGAGCCAAGATCCGCAAATTTTCCTTCTGCAACTCATTCTTATCCTCGGCCTTGTAAAATACCAGATCATTTGAAATCAATAGTTGCTGATTGTGGAATTATTTTAATTTGATTCTTCAGTCGTTTAATGTATTCCTCCTTCATGTTGGTCCAACTTCAGTCTTTCTTGAATTTCTCTTCATGTGGGTGGCAAGTAAAGCCTTCACGTCGATACTGAAATAGTGGAAGACTTTTTCGAGCTTCCCTGGAATCTAGAGTATTGTGCCAAGGCAGCTTCAAGGCAGTTGGTTGCATCTTCTTGCAAGTTTTTACTTTCGAATGGGTTCTTCATGAGAGAAATTTTTCATTATGCTTTGTATTTAGATTTCTATGGTTATGGTTCTGTTTACCTTGATCTCTTCTGTTTGGAATTTGTTTTTTAGCTTTTGTTGTAGTTGTAGATAGAATCTTTCTCTTTTCTCTAGCTCTTAGTATAATACTCTTGTACTTTGAGCTTAAGTTTCTTCTATTAATAATAAATTAAGAGGCTTGTTTTCATTTAAAAGAAGGAACCAAAACTTATGATTCATAAATGATGCTCAAAGTACAAGGAAATCAACATAAAATATCAAAATATATACACCAAAAATAGAACAGAGAATGAAATCAATCCAGATCAAACGTGAAGAGGCTTAAACCCGGATTGAAACAAAGTGTGCAATCCAAGGAACAGATTTATCTTGAATAAACCGTTGAACAATTCAAAATAAAGCTTTAATAGAACTTAAGTGCAAAAGACAATAAAGAGAAATAAGAAGATTGCCATACTTGTGAATGCCAAAGTTCAGTATTGCGCTAAGGAAAATTTCAGTCCTATCTGTTTCAGGTTTTATCAAATCCTTCAACGTAAACTTTTTTGGACAGTCAAGAGAGGCAATGAAATGCTTTATTTTGTTGTGCAACTTCATTGTCGGGACTGAAACCATATGCAGATCAGGGTTCTCAAGCTGATCCAAGGCAGCAAACTCAATTTGTCCTTGGTCTTCCCTGCATAAATAACCAATAACAGAGAAATGTAACCTTTCAATAAAAGGGTCCGAACATAGGGAAACAAAAAAGTTCATAGTTAAAACACTTCATGGACCCAGAACGAAAAAGGAGAAAGATAACTGCATGAATACACAGATGCTATTTGACCATTCATTATATCAATGAATAGGGATACATAAACAACTTGCTTTGTGCCTATACCATTAGTTTCGTTCTCTCTCTTTTCTTTTCTTTTTTTTTTTTTTTTCTTTTTTTTTTCTTTTTTTTTTTTTTTTTTTTTTTTTTTTTTTTTTTTTTTTTTGAAAAGGAAACTAGTCAATTCATTGAATTTTTGAAATGAGACAAAGCTCAAAGTACAACAAGGGGGATCAGGAGTTTATTCATTCAATTTTGCTTTGTACCTTGAGCATTAGTCTCATTCATTATATCAATGAAAAGGCTTGCTTCCTTTCCTAAAAGGAATACATAGATAGTGAAACTCCACATTGATACTATATAATTTCTTAAAGAAAAGGCCCTCGAACGGTTCAATAACCTCAAGTTTGAACTAGGGTAAATAAAGTTACAAAGTATTAACAATCAAGAATGAATATTTTGCAACGTCCTACTGTCAATCTACACAACGTCACCCTATTATGTATGAATATCTTGATTCGGCATTTTCATTTGATCCATGCATGTGAGAATGATAAGCATGTGAGAATAACAAGTAGTGTTGGCCTTGTGAAATAAGACATGCCACAAACTTTTACCAAAAGAATTGAGAGTTTATCATCTGTACCATTGTGATGAACCCAAGAATACCATGAATTGTAGACAGTTCACTAAAACAACATATTAGGAATATCTATAGCACCTGACGTCTAACACCAAAACCAAATGATTAGCTAATACGGAATAAAATGTGATTGTCACTGGAAAAGCTCTGCCACTACAGAGATCCATTGTACATAACGAGTTTTTGGTAGCCCAACTATGTTACAACATGGACAAGTCTCCAGAAAAAAACATGGACAAGTCATCTATCCTTGGGCTGTTAATGGCGAAAAAAATCAGTACGGCAGTACCTACAACTGACCTTTACATTTTAGCTTTTAAAAAAAAAGAAAAAGAAACTAATCTCTTCATTGAATAGATTTGAACATTTTGAATTAGCTCGTTTGAGTACTTGGTGTTTCGAATTATCTGGGTGGTTTTCAGTTCAAGTCAAGGCATGTCCCATAATGGGTATGCTTAATTTTTGTCCTTGATGTTTTAGAATTCTTTATGCTTTCTTCCCATAAAAGAACGTCATAGAGAGATACCAACACTTTTTAATTTCTCAACACTGAAATCTCTATTCAATTTCAATAATTTGAATTCTCTAAGGATGTAAGGAGTTTAGGAGTAAGAATAGGAATAGGGAGTTGTGAACTCCACTTGTTTGGTCCAAGGAGTTTGTGGGTCACACCACTAAAAACCATCAATTTAATGCCTTATCAACTTCTTACACTGTGAACCCCAAAAGTTCATGACTCCCTAAACTTCATAACTTCTTACGCCACACTATTCCACACCTTACCCCCAAACAACCCTAAGAAACCAAGCATGAATTATGGATTACCTCAATTCCTATTATAAACTAAAGAAGGAAAGATAAGACTACCCCAAACCTAAGAAACCAAGCATAAATTATGAATTACCTCAATTCCTATTATAAACTAAAGAAGGAAAGATAAGACTACCATATTCATATAAATTTTCTTAAAAGCAAGGAAGAAAAAGTTGACCAGGTTATTAGAAACCAAATTCACACCATAAAAATTGTGGATATCAACATGCTGAAAGGAGTGAATACACGCAAATCCACTTTTTTCTTTCCTCCTTTCATACATTAGTTCAAGTACTTTTTGAAATAATGGGTATCAGCAGAGAAAATACTCATGGAGAAGGTCGAGGTAGATCATTAAATGCGTGTAGAGATCCGAAACTAAATCAGGTGAGGGTTGAAGGAGGTCCCGCTCTGTTACAGCAGCAATTTGATTATCTGCTAGTAGTAATACAATATCTGCCCGTGGAAGCCTTGGAAATTCATACTTTGACATTGCCAACTAAGTCTTTTCAATACCCTGAAAATTAAAAATTCAAAGTAGAATAAGAATATATTTGCAAGGACACAGAAAATGGCAAGGTAGACAAAATTGACACTGGCCTCCACAAAATTAAAAATTTGAGCATGGATCAAGGATGGATCCTCTCTGCTAGGAATACTAGTGAGATTCCAAGGGGAAATCCCCATACTCATTTCATTAACAATATTAGTTACAAAACTTGTGTCGTCCAAAAAAGGTTTGGGATTATTAATCATAAAAAAAAATGATGATATTAGGTCCATTTTAGTCATTACAATTAAAAAATGATCATTTAATCTTTTTTAAAAATAAACAATTGTGCAGATGGCGGATCAAACCTTCCACCCATGGATGGAAGGTTGTGTCACTCACCGTTGAGCTAAATTAAGTGTGACAATTTAATATTTATTTACCAACACTAATATTCATGTTCTCAATTTTTGTCAAGATTGGTACAAACTATCTGAGACCCATCAATAGTCCCATGAAGATCTAAAGTTACGTTCTTATGTCCGCTCAAAACCATAAAGTTCTTGCAATCCCATGTTTGTTCTATTGAAAAGTAGAGCCAAAGAACACAAATTTATATGGAAACTAGGGGTGCTAAAGATACCCAAGGGGAAAATTTACAGGCAATTAGAGCCTAATTAAAAGAATGAAAAATTATGGGCTAAACCTAAGCCCATATTTCTAACACGTTCCATAGAGAAATTTCCTTGTCCTTAGACTCATATCAATCACGTTTCTATCTAGACTAAACTTCCTACCGGCTGGATAACAACTTAACTCTTAAAAAAATTCAAATCTAACAAAGAAACATGATGGGTATTGTTTAATCCAAGCCAAAACTCAATGTATATTCGAAATCTTCGGGAAAAAAAACCCAACTAAAACACTGAAACTTACCACTAATCTATTAGATTCGAGGTGTAATGGTCAGAAAAGAGCAAGGTTAACGGTGATGCGGCTCCCAAAGAGTGATGAACAGTGACTGGGTGTTGGAGTGACTCGACTGGCGGCAAAATCGATTGTGGATGGCACAGACAGAAAGGCTAAAGGGCGTACTCCTATCTCGCGCAGTTGGTCGGAATCACGAGGCTGGCTGGTTGCGGCTGGCCGTTTGCCGCAAACGGTGAGAAATGCGCGGTGGCAAGGGGCGGGGATCGACGTGTGGGCAGTGAGAAAGGGGAAGGGAAAATGAGGTTGATCAGGTGGCTTTTTGGAGGGACGTTTTATTTGAATGTCGTAGCCGAAGCAACTTTACCTTTTTGAGAAGGTCGAGAACTTCACACTCCACAAATCGATTTTTAAAAAAAAAGGTTCAACCGTTCGGTAAATTTTTAATTGTTAATTATTAAAAATATGAGTGTTGAACAGGTTTTTTAACAGTGACTTTTAATTTAAAAACTTAAATGTAAATTAAAATATCTTTTAATAACCAAATTACATTTATTTAAATGATAAAATAAAATAAACGTGTTCGACCTGGACATTGTGCTAGTTGACTCTGAACTCTTATGTTGTTTTGGCTCCTCTTGATTCTCTAGTTCTTGTTGGTACTTTTGTCGATTTGAAACTAGTGCATGTGCTTCATAGTATAAATATTCGAACCTCTTAATTATAATATCACTACAAGGATAGACAAACTCGTTGACCGACATCCATGTATGAAGACGATAAACAGACCCCTTAATCATAATATCACTACAAGGATAATGGGTATTGTCGATGCAGTAGTGTGTTAGAAAAAATGGAAAAAAAAAACATTGGCAAAAGTTCTCTTGATGTCAGAAATAACCCCGTCAACCAAAACGTCGAGAGAACTTTGGCCGACATGCTAAAGGAACGACTTCAGGCGTGTATTATCCCCAACGTCGTTGATTACGTCGGTAATGAGGTAAGTCTGACATCATCTCCTCACGTCTGATAATGATGCTCTGACATGACGTCAGGAAAAGGTTTCTCTAATGTCATGGAAATGACTTCGAGGGAAAACCCTTATGCCGACGTATTATATGCTTCGAGATAAATTTTTATATATTTTTTAAAATTATTTTATTATTATTTTATTATTTTTTCTTATCATAACATTATAGATCAATATTAAATGAAAAGAAACTTACAAATTGAATAACCATTATACTTTTTCCTCAAATTAGTGATGATTCTATTTTATATATATATATTAATCCAACCCAGTATAACTATAAAAAAGAAAATATTTATTATTTAGAATTGTTTTTCCTAACATATTTATTATTTTATTCCTCATTTTTTCCTTTCTCTTTTTAATTTTTAGCTCAAGAGAATTTAAAGTATTAAAACAAATTTATTATTTTTATCTTTAGCAAAAGAGAAGTTTTGAAACCTATTTTGGAAATTTTTAAAATCTATTTATTATTTTATTCATCACTTTTCATCGGTAAAAGAAAAATAATGATTAATTTAATTTATTTGAAGGTAAAAGAAAACTTTTATTATTTTATTATTGAGAAAGTAGATAGAGATTAGAGGAGGAAGATATTATTATGTGTTGGGGCATATGTTTGGAACTAAATATTTTTTATCTCTTAAACTAATGTAATTTGTTTATTAGAAAATATTTTAATCTACATTTAATTTTTTTATTACATGTCATTATTAATAATTAAAAACTACATCATATTTTTAATAATTAAAAAATACAACTATAAACTTTCATACAGTTATAAATTTACATAAATTTTCACGCAATTATAAATTTACAAAATAACCAAATTGGGGAGAGAAAACAAAATTATTAAAAACTACAATATTATAATTATTATTTTGAAAAGTACAATAAATCTCTAAATATTTTTTTCATTTACTAAGAAATCAACCCTCAATAAATTTGAAAAATATCCAGCTCCTATGTCCACATATTTTCTTTAGTCCATTTTATCATTTAATTACAAGTGTTTTTACTATTCATTTCATGACAATTTTGTCATTCAACTTCATGTTTCAATATTTAATTGAAAAACATTCATTACCCCTAATTAACTATATAATATGAGTAGTGGAAGAGTTTTTTTTTTAAGCATGATAATATATCGAAGGCAGGGTTTTAAAATTTCTAACCACACTTTTTACCAATTTATTCGATATAAATCTATGGTATCTCCTTAAGTGAAGGAAAAAGTGCAAGGAGACAAAAAAAGATGAGAAGATAAAATAAAAAGTGAATCTAAAAAATTGCATCATCAATTAGGTGGAGAGGAAAATGCAAGAAGACATTATTTATTTCTTTGCACATTAAACACGTGCTAGAGATCAAATATACAAATATCTTCTTCTTTTTGTAATAATCTTCTTTTCTATTTCTTTGAAACTATTTTTTCTTTGAAGTTATGTACGTGAGTGGAATGAAAAAGTTTCTTGCATATTCTTTTTATCATATTCCTTCCTTTTTTTCTAGTTGAAATAAGAAAATTGTCACACTCCAAATCGTACTGCGACCATAATGACGAAGCAGTAGAATAGGATGCGAGTTTGTTACAATCTTGGAATTTTCTTATCGCAAAATCTTATTTTCAACTCCTTTTACATTGTCAACAAAACTCAAAACGCAACAGTGGTCAACCTAAACGTCAAGTATAATAAATATCGATCAAAACGTATACTTTATTAATAATAGACTTTTGATATATAATTACAACACTTTAAACAAATAACCAATGCTTAATTATTTCCAAAATGTTTGGAGTCATCTTGCCGCAAATCCTTTGGCCTAAACGTCTCATCTTGGAAGTTGAGATTTTTAAAACGTAAGTCTAAAAGACTTCACGAGATTTTATGAAATATTTTTCGCAATACCTTTTTATAAACATCATTTTGCATAAATAACATCAAATCATTTCATCTCGCATAAACTTTTTTTATGCTTAACAAACACGTTTATAATAGAATAATTTTACATAAACACACATTAGTTAATAGTTATTCCTTTCGCCAAGGATCACAAATCGTTTTTTACGCTTGGTCTCATTACCTCATGTTTGACTACTGTATCAACAACATTCGAGAACATACAGATTTGTTCTTGTTGCTCAGGTCGCTAAGCTTTATACGCTTCTTTCAACGCATAAGCCAACTTCTTATCACCTTATCACCTTATACACCTCATGGTGGCCTTGACTCTTTATGTGCACATAAAAGTTAGCATTATCTCAAAGAACCAACTAATGCATTGAAAACCATTTCATAGCATTGAAATTGCAATCATCAAATTAAGCTCTAACATTATAAATCATGCTTGAACACATATAAACTTTTCATAGAAATTTCTTTTTGAAATACTTTCTCATTTGAAATCATCTTTCAAAATAGTAAAGCGGAACCATAAAACTTTTAAGAAGAAAACCACTCACCACACTTTAACAAAAACCATCATCTTCCTTTTCTTCTCGTAGAGCCTTTTTGCGGAACAAACCGCCGTACTTAACATTTTGTTTTTCTTCTTCTCACCAAAGCAAAAGCAACATTTTAGCTCTTTTTTTTTTTTTTTAATAAAATCTTTTTTGTGCTTACTTAATGACCAAGTTCTCTGTTTATAGAGCTCTTAAACTATCTTAGTCATGCTTAAACTCTTATCGGTTTGTTAGCTCTTGCTTAAAACTTTACACGTGTAAATTTAGTATTCAACCCAGCCATGCTTTAACTTCTTAATCTTACACGTTAACCCTGTCAAATCAGACTTACTTCTTGCCTAACCCCATACCGCAAATAACTTTAACTACTTAACACTTCTAGCGAATAACCTTATCGCGTGATTCTATTTTTACTACAAGAAACCTTCCTCGTGAACTAACCAACTTTTACTCGCTTAGAACACTTATCACGAACTTAAATTTCAAGGTTTTCTCGCAGACTTCTTCATCGTGAAACCCTTGGTTCTTATCGTGAAGACTACCCAATCCCCTAGTCGTTTTAGCCAAAACTTTGCAACTTATTTCTTTTGAGAGCGTTTAAATTTATAGATTCTACTGCAAACCCTTATATTCTCAAAACTTCCTCGCGAATTAACTTCTTAATCGTGAAACTTATACTTAACCATAAATTTATCGCTTAATTCTTTATGCGGATTTATTCAAACGCCGACTTTTTTAATACTTAGCTGCATTTTACTTCTTGTACTCAAATAAAAAAACGGGTCTTACAAAAGTAAAATGACCTTATTTTTCATTATGCCTTTTAATCTTAAATTAATATATCTTTTCATTATGCATTTCTAGATCAACGCTTTAAAATTCCTAACATTTTTTTTTTGGAGAATGTGGTTTTAAATTTAAAATTAGTATTATTTGTTATCATGAATTAAATTCAAATCAATAATTTTAGATACACATTTCCAAAATTTTTAAGTTTAAAAATATTATATGACCTTTATATTAGTAGTTAATTACAAGATGTCTTATGAATATTTATTACAAACATTCAAATTATAAAATAGTAAAAGACAATAAATTAACTATTCAATCTCCTAGAAACAAAAGACATAATATCGGAAATTTGATCATGGAATATCTTTCTTGGACTTTAAACCAAAAAATAATACGGAAAGCCTAATTTCATCCTTTAGAACTCATCGATCGCCTTGATGTTAGCCTCCCGCGTAGTGGGCATTGAAGTGAAGGACTTGTTAATTCCTCTATATTTCGAAGGACTCATTCATTCCACTCAAACTTATATCCATTTTTTTCAAACTATACTCAAGAAGATGTGAGAAGAAAACTATGTGAGCCCAAATCTGAAAAAGGGAGTCCTGTTGAATTGAAGAGAGGTACCAAGGCGTGGGATGATTCTTCTAAAATGAAAAGATTGATTATTTTAAAGATAAAATTCAAGAAGGATGAGAAAATGATTCTTACACTGCTAAACACCTATACGCAAATAGTAGCATCCTAGTGGGTGAAGGAAGGTGGGAAACTTAGAGCTTAAGTTTTATTTTTGTACCTTGCAAGAAAAAAATGTAATCGTAAAGGATTTGGATCAAGTAATAAAAGTAGAGTTTTGTTTTCTATTTTTTTTTTTGTTGTGTTGTGTTTGTGTATCCATGTTGTGCTTATCGCTTAGTAGCTAATGAGTTTAGATTATTTAAGTGTTTTTTCTCTGTATTGAGTTGTAAAGATCTCTTGAGTTCAAAGTTGGAACTCTCCATTGGGAATTGGTTTGAAAAGTTTCGTTGATTAGGCATTCAACCTGCATTGTGGGTGGTGCTCCAAATGATCCAAACTGTGGGTTAGTATGGTCGTTACCCAGACGAATACCCCATGAACACTTCAAGAGAGTTTCCTGAAAATCTGTAGCATGTTCTCCCTCCCTAACATTACATAAGAGGAAATTTCTCCATCTATTGTTTTCTATTTCTATTTTCACCATTTTGTTCTAACAAAGGTGGACGTTCCCTTTAGTAATTATTTCACTATTTCATTTTTTGTTTTTAAAAATTAAGCCTATACACCTTTCTTCCATTCAAAATCTCTTGCAACTCTTCCCTTTATGGATATAATCATTAATTTTCTTTGTTGGATCATGAAGCATACAACAAGCTTCATATTTGTTTTTTTGATTTTAAATTTTATTTCTCTTTTTTTTTTTTTTTTTTGAAGAAACACAACTTATATTTGTTAAATTAAACAAGAATTCTATGATTTTTATAATCTTATTGGGACAAAGACTTTCTAACGTTATAATAGCCACATATTGCTACGTGGATACTATCTAAAAGTCTCTAATTAACGGTACTAAACACTACTTTAGAACCATTCATTTGCTACAATATTTATTATTTTAGCATCATCATTTTATTCTTTAATCCAATACTTAGTATTTCTTTATTAAACTAAAATAGTTACATAGTAAACATATATACTACTATAATCCAACTATAATATAATAACTTAAAGATTATATCAACCAACTTCATGCTTCAAACGTGTTTGAATAACACATGGATAAAGATTTGGACTAACTTTTGACCGATGGATCAAGGATGTGATGCCTATAAATTATTACACTATTTATAGGTTCACAAGTCAAGTATTTATTTTTTCTTTAGAAAATAAAAAACAGAAAAGGAAAGAAGAAGGCTAGATGTGAAAGAAACCTAAAGAAATGAACATGAAAACTAAACTTACCAAAAAGGATAATTTGAACATTCCAACTGGTGTGTTTTGCAAAGTTTGAAAGGAAAATAGGAATTAATATTAATTAGGACCAAGTTACACCCAGAGTTCCCCCAAACACTTCACTAAAGAAATATCAATTTCTTCACACTTTCTCCTGAAGTGCTTGGAAGGGAACTCTAGGAGATGCCTGATCAAACATTTTTTTTTAACTCTTTTTTATATTTCAAATACATTCCTTCAAGTCCAATCTATATATATATATATATATATACCTATACCTTCATAGGGTTATTTGGTTTCCACATGCATGCCTGATGCCCTTTGTAGTTTTGCATGCTAACAAAAATATAATGTAGATACATATCAAGATTCTTTAGGGTTTGAACCAAGACACATACCTGGATATATGCAATAACATTTCTTATGTGAAATAGAATCTTGCTTTTCTCTCCCATTTTCCTTTCAGTCCTTTTCACCATCTCAAAAAGCAAGTTCCATTCTAAAATCAAGATTTGTATTTCGTTTCATTGTTAGGCAATAAACTCAAATTCATAGCTTCTTCTTTGTAATTTAATAGTGTTTAATTTATATGAGAAGAATACAAGTGGGAATTCAAACCTCGTTTTCTTTCTTTGAAGTGATATTATACATGAAATACAATAACAGTACTATATTACTTAAAAGTTATATTGAGCGTATTTAAATACATCCACATAAATATTTTAAGTGCATTAACAATCAACAAATATGTTAAAATTTCAAGCACAATCTCATTACACTAATTTCAAGTATAAGATATACCTACTACGAAGTAAAAAAAATCAGAAATGGAAAGAAAACTTGAAAACAAGTCCAACCGTGGGAAGGGTGTGCATCAAGTGTACATCTGTAGTGTATCAAGTATCTAAAGGGGCACCGACGGATTTAGTATAGGTCTAGGAGCCTCCCTCAACTTTATTGTCTTTATATAATATGTATAAATTACAAAATCAATTATTGTTTAATATATTTGTAGGTAGTTTAGTGGTAACTTCATTTGTCAGCCCTCCTTCCAACCAGAGTCCAAGTCTCCATTGTATAGTTTTTTTTTTTCTAGATTTTTATTTTTTCTCTAAGTTATAACTCGAAGCCCCTGTCAATAAATTTTCTGTATCCGCCATTATAAAGAGGTATGGTGTATCAACTGTACATCAATTGTGTATCAAATGTATCAAAGGTCATCTCAAGTGTATCGAGTTATATCAATATCATTCGGTCACTATTTGAAAATAAAACATGAGTACTTCATTTTGTAAACATGACATGCCAAATATATTAGAAATACTATACAATCTTTCCTTGCTTTGCTACGGATTGACCCGTGCATACCACTAATGGTATGCTTTAAGTAGTAGTACTAGTCAGGTTCGATATTTATAAATTTCTTTTGATCGCCTCCTTTCGGAATTAACGGTACCGCAAATGGAGTTGCATCAAAATAGCTACGTTTTTCATTTAGTTGACTTTCTAGTTAGAGCATTCTTTTGCTTTAATTTCAATTTGTTTTCTTTCTTATGTTAAGAAACTCATGGCTGATGAAGCACATAGTGTGTACTATATCAGTGACGAAACTAGAATTTGATGTGGGGCACAATTTCCTATAAGATTGGAATGCGTTTATAGTGTCATCCCAACAAATTTTGTAGCAAGGATTACTTCCAAGAGGAGTGCCTAAGTAATCCACTGGGAAGCTTTTTGTAGTGAGTTTCCATGAGTCAGCCACAAACTTGATTCTGTTGTTGGGGACATTTACTGTACTAATTGTAGATTTGGTACAGTTTATCTTGAGTCCAGATGCTATCTCAAACATAAGCAAAGCATTTTGTAAGTTTTTGAGATAGTAGTCATCGTCCTCAATAAACACCAAAATGTCATCAGCAAAGAATAAGTGGTTAAAAATGCAGTTATTTTCGAAAAGAACCCCTTTTATGGAACCTTTCATTTCCAGGTGGTTGAGTAGTCGGCTCAAATAGTCCATGGCTAAGACAAAAATGAGAGGTGATAGTGGATCACCTTGTCGGATGCCTCTATTTGATTTGATTCTTCCATAGGGTTTGCCGTTAATGATGATGGAGTATTGCACATTATTACAATGCATGCCTTTATCCATGATCTCCATTTTGAAGGATAGTTTTTCACCTTCAGCATGTAGTCAATGAATGCCCAATTAACTTTGTCGAAGGCCTTTTCTATATCAAGCTTTAGGACACAACCTTTGATTTTCTTAGCTTCCCAATAATCTATAGCTTCATTTGTTATTAGGATTGCGTCCGTGATTTGTTTGTCTTCTACAAAAGCCATCTGATTTTCAGCAACCATTTCCTCCAAGGTAATCCTAAGTCTGTTGGCCAGTGTCTTTGCAAGGATTTTGTAAAGGGATGTAGTGAGACTGATTGGCTTGTAGTCAGAAGTAGTCACACATATATTTTTCTTGCCGATAAGAGCAATGTATGTGTTGTTTACATTCTTGTTAATGATACCATTCATGTGGAATTCATCAAAGGTACCCGTGATGTCATTCTTAACAGTCGCCCAGTATTTTTTAAAGAACAACATAGTAAAATCATCCGGGCCCGAGGCTTTACCCTTCTCAAAGGATAGGACCGTTTTTCTGACTTCATCTTCTTTAAAAGAGGATGTGAGGGAGGCATGGTGTTTAGAGTCGATTGCGTTCCAATCAAGATTTGAAATCCACATATTTTCCTTGGCTTCTCCATTGAAGATTCCGTGGTAAAGGTCTATGAAGGCTTCTGCTATAGAGTCATTTGTGGATTGGATATTCCCGTTGGAGTCAATGACCTCTGATATTTGATTTTTTCTTTGATTCATAGAGCAGACTTTGTGGAAGTATGCTGTGTTTTCATCACCATATGTAAGCCAGCTTCTCTAGGCTCTTTGACTCCAATTTTGCCTGGAACATAAACAACGGAGAAAAGCTCCCCTTCTGGCGCGATGTTTGGCACGAAAATGCTCCATTATCCAGAACGTATCATAGACTCTTTGCCATCTCTAATCTTCAAAATGGCTCTATCAAAGAGATGTAGGACTCAACCACAAATGGTTGGAACATCCAGCCAAGAAGGCAGCTCAATGACAGAGAATTAAACACTTGGATGAGCATCACAAGAGACCTTCCCCACCCTTCACTGAATCTTGGTCCTAGTACGCCAAAATGGATCCCAAGTAAGGATGGCACGTACACAATTGCATCTATGAAACAAACTCTTTGAGGAATCGAACTTCCCCAGCATAAACATAAAACCGCATCTTCTAAAAAATCTTCGGAGATTCTACATACCAAAAAAATGCAAATTTTTATGTGGAGTGTCATTCATGAGCGTCTAAGCAATATGGACACCATTCAAAAAAGATCTCTAGCTTACTGCCTCAGCCCCAACTAGCTCCCCTCATGCAAAATAGCCAATGAAGACCTAAATCACCTCTTTCTTCACTGTCTTAAAGCACAAAAGCTTTGGAAAAAAGTAAATGAAACAATTGGCCTATCTATCCAAGACACAAACATAAAAGACCACTGCCTATCTCATTGCAATCTCAGTTACAACAGCATAAAAAAACATCATATAAGATTCAACATGGCAATTGCTATCATGTGGGCTATTTGGCTGGACACAAACAACCTGATCTTCAAAGAAAAAGAATCAAGCTTGATAGGAACTTGGGAAAAACATTTGCAATCTTACAGGAATGTGGTCAAGCAGACACAAATGTTTCAAAAGCTACAGTCAATGCACAATCTCTCTAAATTTAAGTGCTTTTATCAACTAACTCGTAATGGTTTTGAAAAGGGATGCACTCTAGCCCTTTACTTGTAACTTCTTTGTTTTAATAAATGGGTTATGGAGCTTTCTGTCTCCTTAACCTGCTTGTTTCTTCTAAAATATATATATAAGATTGGAATGCGTAGCCTATAGACTTTTGAATTTGTTTTTATATCATGGCACCTAGACCTTTAAATTTTTCATTGTGTGTTTCATAGATTCCTATGGTTTCAAGTTTATATCGAACACATCTCTTACAAATTTAATTTAAGCAAATTTTTTTGGTATTATATCATATACAAATCTAAATTTGTCTCAATAGATCATACATTGTATGTTTTTCTTTTAAATATTAAAATGAACTAAATTGAAAATTTTAAGGCTCAATTATATCAAATTAATTACTTGTCCAATAAAAAATCCATTTAAACGTTAGTATGTTTGAAACCTATTGTATACAAAATGAAAAGTTCTAGACATATTAGACGACACACCCAAATTTTAGAGACTAAATTTATAATGTATTTACTGGTACTAAAAAAAACATAAAGTAATATCAATTACAAACTAAAAAAGTTCTAAATATATATCCAAATGAGTGAGTTTAAGTAATTTGCATGACCCTCTAATTCGCATAATTTTTTTTTGAAGGAAACAAGATGTTCGAAATCACTATCGAGAGGAACCACTAGGACTACCAAACACCATATAATATTAATAAAGTCAACGAGGTACAAGCGGGCTAAAGATGAGCCGAAGAAGAAAGTTAGTCTATCAAAGCTCTAAAATTTACTAGTATGATTGTAGGTCTATAATCTTTGAAAAGAGGGTGTCTATTACAGCAAAGACCTAGCAAATTACAAGAATCTTCCTATAGGTTTAACATGTTTTTTTATTGTTATTGAAGATTATGTTGTTTCTGTTGAGCCATTAGGACCATGGTATAGCAACATCCCCGTATTGAATGTGATGACATTTTTTTTTGCTTTTTTCTTTCATTAGATTTGACATTATTGTCCACAATAATATGAACAATTTGAGCTTGAAACCTTCCCCAAACTTCTTTATAAAACAAACGGCAGGTAAAGAGGATAAGGAAAATTTAAATAATTTGAACTTTTTACAAGGGGTTTTTTTAAAAATAAAACAAATCAATAAAACATTTACACTGTATAGAACAATTTTGAAAACGGACAAAGCCCACAAGTCCACAATGGAAAATACAAAAAATATCTCAGTCAACACGCGATTTTGGTCACACTTGCGCGTGAGTAATTATATTCTTTTAAACAATCTGCGGTCGTTTAGATCATAATCACGATAGTGTGTTTTTTTCACGATGGAAAAAAAAGCTTCAAATTTAAATGATTGTGTTGACTATGATAAATGATCGATTTGACCATGACAATTGATCAATTTGACCATGAAAAACGATCGTGTTGATTATGGTAAGAGATCGTGTAGTTCAATGTAAATAATCGTTAAAAACTTTAAATCTAACAAGTATGTTGACTTGGTAAGTGATCATTTAGATCATGATACACAATAGTATAGTTCTTTTTAAACGATGGAAAAAAGTTCAAAATTAAAACGATTGTGTTGGCCATGGTAAATGATTGTGTTTATAATTTAAAATAATATTTAACCGATTTTGATATCCTCAAATATGAGAAAGATAAAGAAGAATATTAAAACAATCATGAAATAGCTTCAAAGAATCTTGTCGAAAGTGATGAAGATGAATTGGGAGATTTAAAAAGAAAAATTATTCATTTAAAAATAGAAGAAAGAAAATCTGGAAAAGGAGATGAGGCAATCACAAAGAAGATAAAGAAATCACAACGAAGAAGAAAAAAGAGAAGTGATGAATCGTTTACCGTATTCAAGGACAAATCTGGAATTTATGAAAACATAACGGTGGTGGCTTCATGGTGTTGGATTTCATCTCCTAGATATAAAAAGATGTGGTCATCATGCTTTCACTTAGTAGAAATGATGTGTATTATTCTTTTCACTTGGGTTGTGCTCTTGTTACTCCTTTTAATCATTAGACACCCTTGCAATTGTATCACATAACTCATCTCCAATAACTTTGATGCATCCAATTTGTAGGAACTAAAAATACAACATATGGAAGACATAAAAGTTTTACCTTATAAGTTATATATATCTTAATTAAGTGTGTTCATAAAAACTATGTGTATAATTAAATGGTTGTCTAGCTAGTACAAAACAGCAAGCAAAGAAGTTCGAACTTTTTTATTAACTCACAACTTTGCATCCCAAAGTACATATTTATTAAATTCACAAACAAATTAATCAATTCATACTTCCATTTATTCAATATTAAGTCTTTATTATCGTTGTCACCTAAACTCACAATTACGTACTTTAGGAAACACGTGTTATTGATACGTCGTTATCAACGAACATTTTCTAATTGGTTCAAAGCTCAAGTATATAGAGTAAATGACTTCGATAATTCGTACAAGTGCTACTTTATATTTTATATATAACTATTCATGTACACGCATTTTAGGTTATCGCTGAATTGCTTGAGAGTTCAAACATTTCTCAAGATTTTTTCTCACTCACAATGGGACATTCATTTGATGTCCGCTCTTATAATGGATGCATTATCGGTGGCGTATGATTTCGCATGTTGGAGCTTAATTCTTGATGCACAACACAGAACAGTAGAGTCATAGTAGTCGATGAAGGCAGTGGAGGCGGTGCCGACAACAATTTCTACGGTGTTTTGGATTAAGTGTTGCACGTCGTTCAATATTCATTTGGACGACGTGCTTGACAATTCAAGTGTTGATCGTCTGACACAGACAACAACAAAAACCATAGGACACATAAGAAACTAGACTGTAAATCAATAAACACGTCTCATTTTTGGTTTGTTGAGGAACCGATGATTCTCGTAATCCAAGTGTCGCCACGTGTCCGAGACGACGCAGAGCGGCGTCCTCAAAAGAGTTAGTTTTAAAAGAAAATACGAGTCGCCACCAATATTTTTTACGGTGTGATTGGACACTAAAATAAAGTAAACATTTTTTAAAAAATGGTATGCAAAAAATAGAGTTTGAGTTCGAGAGTCATTTGTGTATAAGGAAGGTATTAGCACCCCACAACACCCATTTAGAAAAACGGTAGCCAAATTTCAAATCTTGAATTGAAAATATTTTTTAATTTATTTTAAAAACAATGTCTTATTCTATCCCTTATTTACTCCAATATTTGAAGCAATAATCTCATAAAATAAGTGGAATAATATTCCATTAGTTAGACTATATATTGAGGAAAATTTCTCACCTTAAGAAAATGAGATTATTACAATTTCTCAAAATCTATGCTAGTCTTCGAATAAATATTATTTTTAAAACATTGATCAAAATAATTTTTTCTTGGAATCAAATCTTGAACTCCCTGTGATATTGATCCCTCACTTCAAGAATTCTAGAAAATCAAACTATCAAATTTCCTAAATTCTATTGTAGGATTTTGTTTAAGGAAAACGATATAAGTTATTAGAAAATATTGATTTAGAAAACATTCACTACGAGAGATTGATGTATTTCCAATGCGTTACAACGTCGAGAAATATTAAGAAAAACGTACCGAACAACTCTCCCAACATATTACTCAACATCGGGACAGACGCGGTAAAATTGTGTTGGGAGACCCATCCCCAACACACCACGGAACTTCATCGGTATTTCATATCTTCCGATGATACTTCCACCGATGTCCATTATGCACCGGCTTACCCCTAGGAATCTACCGACGTGCACTTCACGTCAGGAGACAGTGCGTCGTGAAACTTTTCTCCAACACATGTAGACGAGTTGGGAAAAAACCTTTTTCCCGACACATTATCTGCGTTGGGAATAGTATTTAAATTTTTTATTTTGCATTATTATTATTATTATTATTATTATTTATTTTATTTTTGTTTAATTTTTAGTTTTTTTTTTTTCCAATTGTAGTTTCTATTCGATTTCGATTTAATTTAAATAAGAACTGAATAACCAAAATAGTAAATAATATATCAAAATTGAAATTGTATTATAATTAAATAAACGTCACAAGAACATATTTTTAAATTCTTTTGGAAAGTACCCATTTAAACGCAAAGAGTTGAATTAAAAGTTTCTAATTTACGGTTTTAAAAATTTGTAGAACTTGTAGAACATGAATTTAACTCAACTGACACATGTATATATTTGTGAACAAGTTGTCCTGGGGATTCAAACCTAAGGTGGGTGTGAGAGAATAAAATAGAAGAAAAAAAATAGATTCTTTTTACCATCAAGATAGACATTTTTTGGCGTGCTTTGCATATCAAAGAAGGCCAAATTTGTAGTAGTTTTTTTTCTGTGAATTTATAAAATGTCAACTTCTTAATAAGACGAAATTTAAACAATAAGACAATAACGCAAAAAATTACTTTTTAGTACTTTTACTCTTGGAATTACAGCCTTGTTACATTAAAATTACAACTTTTTTTCTTATGGCTTCCTTCTTCTCCTTCCTCGCCTAAGTGAGAGTTTGATCTTTTTAAGCCCAAACTCTTTTTTCACTCGTAGGGTTGCGTTCACTAACTGTGTGTAGTCACTCCTTATCAAAATTGGAACGATAGGTGTCCTAATCTCTTCCCACAAAAGCCATTTAATTTACAAAATGTCTCTAACTTTCTCCCTCATCTGCGATCAATATTAAGATAGTATTTCGCCAATTCTGAGAATTTTCTCTCATATTCAGCAACTGGAGTCTTTTATGTTCCAAATAGAGGAACTCAACTCTCTTTTCTTTTACATATGCCACTAAAAAATATTTGTCATTAAATATTCCCTTAAATTCTTTCCAATTCACCCTTCCTCGCCTACTTTCCTCCAGGATCCACCAGTCTTCATCCTCTTATTGTAATAAAAATCCAGCTAAATTCACCCTTCTTTCTTCTAAACATTGCATAACTCGAAAGCACTTCTCCAATGTCTGTAGCCATTTTTCAGCTTCTTCCAGTTTAGTTGTTCCACCAAACTCAATGGCTTCTAACGCTTTCAACCTTTCTATTCCAAAATTTCCCTTAGGTTGTGGTAATAAAACGTCAAGGTTTACAGAATAAGCTTATGAATTCATCGTTGTTCTAAATCTTCCCACAAATACTCAACTTTTAGCTCAATCAACCCGAATTTATTTATGCTTTCCTAAAGAACATATACATCTATGTACATATACGTATATAAACTTTGGCACAATAGGTATTTATGGACTTGAATTTTAAAACCCAAACTATACCTTAATTATATTTTTTGGTTAAGTTTACAAAGCAAGGTAATCTTATCTAAAATATGTTTCAAACGTAGAAAGAATTAAGTTTCATAGTAATTTTTTGCTTCATTCATTTCTTCTCCTCTTCATCTCCCTTACTCCCATCACTATCAGTGTTGTGGTCATTGACGACTACTTAAAAAAAAAAAAAAATATATATATATATATATAAACAAAGTCTCTCATTACATTTTAGGGGGTTCAATGGTGTAGCATTGAGTTCATGGTGTTGGTTTGGTGTGTGTCGTTAGATCGGCTTCAATCTCTTTCCCCTCCTTCCATCGACCATCATCTTCCCTTCCGTTTCTCTTTGCTTTCCTTTTCCCTTATTCACTTTCACAAAATATATTATTCTATAGCATTTATTAATGTAAATTCAGTAAATTAGGCTAATTACATTACATTAGGCTAATTATATTACATTCCTTAGTTAATTTGGGTAATTTAGCTATTTATGCATAATTTTCCTAATACTCTTGTATAAATACACAACTTTGATCAATAAACAAATCATGGAATATTCTTCAGCATATTCTTCAACATGGTATCAGAGCTAGGGTTTTCAGACTCCATCTCAATCGCCGCCGCCGCCAACAACCCGTGAAAGTCTCCATCCCGCATCCTCATCGAGCCTCGCAGACGTCTCGAACCGTCTCCGTCATCCTCATGGCGCCTCGCAGCCCGCATCCTCATCGCGCCTCGTAGACGTCTCGAACCGTCTCCGTCCCGTATCGTCATCTCGACTCGCAGCTCCGATCTGTCGCCAGCCGCGAAGTGCCAGACTACGCCGCTCCGATCTGTCTCCAGCCATTCCACCACAGCATCGGCGTCGCGCCGATTAGTCGCAGCCTCGGCATCGCAGGTGTCCATTTCCGCTCCGATCTGTCTCCATCCGCGAAGCGCCAATCTACGCCGCTCCGATCTGTCTCCATCCGCGAAGCGCCAGTCTACGCCGCTCCGATCTGTCTCCAATCTACGCCGCTCCGATCCGTCTCCATCCGCGAAGCACCAGTCTTCCTCTGTCGTTCCAAGCCGCACGCGACTTCTCTTCCAGCCGTGAGTGCAAGACGACGTCTACCGTCCGACGCCGCCCACCAGATCTGACGAATCCTTTAGCCGTTTGTCTTCAGATCTGACGAATCTTTCAGCCGTTTGTCTTCAAGTTTTTTTTTGTCTCCGTTCCCAGCCGTGCACCCCTAAATCCAGTCGCCGCAACCCAGCCGTGAACCCCTGAATCTAGTCGCCTCGACCCAGCTGTGAAGACGCTCACCTGTCACGAATCCCAGTCTTGCAAAGCAAATCTCAGCCGCCAAATACAGTGAAACCCAGATCTGACGAATCCAGTCACGAATCAGTCAAAACTCGGCCGAAAATCTGCATTGTTAACCCCAAATCAAAATGGAGAGAGACCATATCTTTAGACCCATTTCTACAATACTTGATGGTACAAATTATATCACATGGGCAAATCAAATGAAAAGTTTTCTTATTGGAAGAAAACTATGGCGCATTGTAACTGGCGACATCACCAAACCAACTGCAAAGGAAGGGGATAACACATTCATTGAACGTCTCGAAGATTGGGACAGTAAAAATCATCAAATTATCACCTGGCTTGGTAACACCTCTATTCCCGCTATACATGCACAGTTTGATGCCTTTGATGATGCTAAAATATTATGAGATTTTTTGTCTACACGCTTCAAGTCTATTGGTTTAGCCCATTATTACCAACTGCACAGTACACTTGTAAATCTAAATCAAGATATTGGTCAGTCTGTTAATGAATATTTAGCAGTTCTTCAACCCATTTGGACACTCTGATGGAACTATTGAACGTTATAAAGCTCGGCTTGTTGCAAAAGGATACTCACAAGAATATGGGATTGACTATGAAGAAACATTTGCCCCTGTTGCCCGGATGACATCTGTTCGCAGCTTGTTAGCTGTTGCTGCTGCCAAACAGTGGCCTCTTCTTCAGATGGATGTCAAAAATGCATTTCTTAACGGCAACCTATCTGAAGAAGTGTATATGAAGCCACCTCAGGGAACTTCTCCTCCTCCCAACAAGGTGTGTCTCCTTCGTCGCGCTCTATACGGTCTAAAACAGGCTCCACGAGCTTGGTTTGCCACGTTTAGCTCCACCATTACTCAACTTGGATTTACCTCCAGCTCTCACGACAATGCCCTTTTTACACGACAGACAACTCATGGTATTGTTCTTCTCCTTCTTTATGTTGATGATATGATTATTACTGGTAATGATCAACAGCCATATCCGACCTACAACAATATCTTGGTCAACATTTTGAGATGAAAGACCTTGGATCTCTCAATTACTTTCTCGGTCTTGAAGTCTCTCACCGTTCAGATGGTTATCTGTTATCTCAAGCGAAATATGCATCTGATCTAATAGCGCGCTCAGGAATTACAGACTCCACCACATCTTCAACACCGTTAGATCCTCATGTCCATCTAACTCCGTTTGATGGTGTTCCTCTTGACGATGCAAGCTTGTATCGGCAACTTGTTGGCAGTCTTATATACCTAACAGTAACTCGCCCAGATATTGCATATGCTGTTCATATTGTCAGTCAATTTATGGCTGCTCCTCGAACAATTCATTTCACTGCTGTTCTACGCATACTTCGCTATGTCAAAGGCACCTTGGGACATGGTCTTCAATTCTCATCTCAGTCTTCCCTTGTGTTGTCGGGATATTCTGATGCTGATTGGGCGGGGGATCCTACTGATCGACGATCCACTACAGGATACTGTTTTTACTTAGGTGATTCTCTCATCTCATGGCGTAGTAAGAAACAAAGTGTTATATCTCGTTCCAGTACGGAATCTGAATATCGTGCTCTGGCTGATGCTACAGCTGAACTTATATGGCTTCGGTGGCTCCTTGCCGATATGGGTGTCCCTCAACAGGGTCCTACCCTCCTCCATTGTGACAATCGTAGTGCCATTCAGATTGCTCACAATGATGTGTTTCATGAACGTACAAAACACATTGAAAATGACTGTCACTTTGTTCGTCACCACCTCCTAAGCAACACCCTCCTCTTACGTTCTGTTTCTACTATTGAACAACTTGCGGATATCTTCACCAAAGCCTTGCCATCTAATCGATTATGTCACTTACTTACCAAACTCAAGTTGATCGCTACTCTACCACCTTGAGTTTGAGGGAGGGTATTAATGTAAATTCTGTAAATTAGGCTAATTACATTACATTAGGCTAATTATATTACATTCCTTAGTTAATTTGGGTAATTTAGCTATTTATGCATAATTTTCCTAATACTCTTGTATAAATACACAACTTTGATCAATAAACAAATCATGGAATATTCTTCAGCATATTCTTCAACAGCATTATTTGATAGGTGACAACCACATATATCTTACAATGACACCATATTTTCTATCTTGGGTATAACCGCAGCTCGGATTACTTAATTTTAATTTTTGGTTCCTCCTTGAGAGGCAGCCCCAATGCGAGATATTGATTTCACTTTCCAACCATATTCTATTTCAATTCGATTAAAAGCCTAGTTAAGAACATTATTAATTTAAATTGATGGGGTGTTTAGGCAAGCTAATTACGTAAACATGACTTCATCTAATCTGTTCATCATTACACTGATTCCTGTTTGAAAATTTTACAGTCAAAGGAATATAAAATTTCTAAAATTGAACTTACAACAATTAAATTTTGACACCTAAAAAATCGATGGCCATTGTCCATTCAAAAGATGTGAGTTATTGTCAAGAAAGAGAAAGAAAAGTTAAGGGAAAAAGCTACCACTTTTCTCCACTAAAAATATAGGAGAAGTAACTTCCCACTTCGTATTAAATAGGAAGATGGAATTGACATCTTGAATAAGTAACAAAATAAGATTATATATTTTTAATACAATTTTTTAGAGAAAAACAATCAAGGCTTGGCATAATATGTAAACAAATTGAAGAATAATTGAGGGAATTCTAAACTCTAAATCTACCCTCTAAATTAGCCTACATTTATATAAGGATGATTTAAAACTCATAATATGTAAATATGGTAACACTTAAAAAAAACTCATAAAATAGTTCTTATCATTTGTTAAATACTATTGATAAAGATTTTATTGATTAACATAGAAACTAAACTGTAGTTTTTAAAAACACATGAACCAAATTCACAGTATAATTAACCTTTAAAAATATTTAAATTAGAAACACAAGACATTGCACAATTCAAGAAGAAAATAGCATAGCATAATTAAGATTTCTAGAAGAAAAAAAACTAATATAGTTTGTACTATATGCCTAAGGTTAAACCAAATCAATTGCACATTCTTTTATGATTATATCCATAAAAAAATTTCTTACCATTTGAAAGAGTTAAGTTGATTTTGAATTTGGCAGAATCAAAGCAAATAGGACTCGATCAAGCGCTTAGAATCAAAGAAACATGGAAAGAAAATAATGCAGTTTGGTTAGGGTAATTTTCCACCTTTGTGATTGAAGAAATAAGTATATAGAAATCGAAATATCTTCCAGAGTTCCCCCAAACACTTCAGCTGAAAGCTGCATCTCATGAAGTTTTAATTTGGGATATTAGCTATGTCTGTTGTTGTTTCTTCTGAAGTGTTTGGAAGGGAACTCAAGAAAACACCAAGTTTATTTGGAATTGCTTTTCATTGAACTTAATTCAAAGTGCAATAAGTCATGCATTTATATAGAATTATAAGGGAGAAAAAGAGTATATGAATGAAGACTCAACTATGGGATAGATACAATATAATGCATAGAGTCCGAGACAATATATATATAACACTTCATGGAACCATACCCACCACTTGCCACACATGATAATAAAACCCCTTTTTTTTATGCCTTTCCTTATACTTTTTTTTCTTTATATCTTTTCATGGAAATTGAAGCAAACTCCCATCCCTTCGAATCTCTACTTTTAACTTTTTGTTTCCATAGTAACTAAAGCAAACTCCATTTCTAAAACTATAGAGATGAAAAGATATTGATCATATAGAAAATAGAATTCTTAGTTAGCATAATTATCACTTTTACCACGTGCATTAAGTGAATAAATAACAAAAAAAAAAAAAAGAAAAAAAAACTGTCATTAATTTCTACCTTGAACCATAATTAAGAAATTGTGAAGTATCTCAAATTACCAAGGTACATAAATGAAAAAACTACATGAACAATATCTCAAATTGCTTCTGAGAAAAAAAAGTCATTCAGTGCCAAGCTCCCAGGGGATGAATCTTCAGTAAATCCTAAAATTTTCAGCAATCTTTGGAAATAAACCATCCCTAAAAATCTCTAAAAAATGCAGGTTCTTTACCTGATCCCTCGTACATAGACATGTGCATCAATACCACTGACATCTTGAAAGAAACTCCCTACTGCATATTTAAACCTGAATTATTGGTGCACTTTATGTCAAACAAACTCGGATGAGATCGACCACATCTTCCATTTCATGCTCTACTACTAAGAAAATTTGGGGAAAATTGAAGAACCTACTGACTTGGACAAATCAGCATCAAAACGCATCTATTCCCTCTATGATGAACTTTGCTCCATAAATAAATAAAAAAAAATAGAATTGCATCATCAAATTCATCAGTCATTTGATTTACTTGGCTGGAAAGGAACAACCGCATCTTTAAAGACAAGAAAAAAATCCATTATAGATCTTTGGGAAGATATTTGCGCACTCACGGGTTTTTGAACTAGCAAATCCACTTTATTTGCCAACTATGTTGCTAGCACCACCAGTAGAAAACTGGACTTTAATGTCGATTGGGCTTTAATTTAATGTCGGTTTTCAACCGACATCTTTCATAGTGTTATTAAAACCCTTTAATGTTGGTTGGAGGCTTTGGTGTCGTACTACTAGAAAAAGAGTTTTAATGACACTACTAATCAAGACCTTGTGTCGTGAAAATAAAAAAAGGGTGGGGTGAGGTAAAGTTGAAAATAAAAATATGGATTATTTCTTAACACAATTCTATTTTTCTTGACACAATGTTTGTGTCGTTAAATTAACGACAAATTTTTTGTGTCACTGCAAAATTTCCAAAGAAAAAAGCCCCAAATTTCAAAAAATTTTAATTCCCTCTCTCACGCAATTAAAATTACATAAAAAAATGCTTATTTTCTCTCTCTCCCTCTCTTTACCAAAATCTCAAAAAAATTGCCGTCGAACGAAATTTCCCAACTGCAAAACACTGTGAAGAACCCTTGCCTTCCAATTTTCTGTCACCCGTCGTCGTTAATTCAGTGCTCTCCAGCCACTGTCGTCATTGACGCCACAACAAGCCTTCATCGTCGAACCTACCAATCTAGCAACTGCCATTGAATTTTGGGTCGCAACACCGTCTAAATCAAGTTCGTCGTTTGGTGATTCTCCTATGGCACAAAATCTTTTATCGTCTGGTGCTTCATTCCAATAGTGCTCCTTATTGCTAGTTCGTTTCCTTCACTCTCTTTTCTCCCATTTGATTTTTTTTTTTGGTTGAAATTTGAGTTATTTGATTGCTATTTTGAGTCCTCCAGTGAAATACAATAAATTTGTCATGTTTGATTGCTATTCTGCCATGCCATTAAGTTGATTAAATCAGGCTATTTGAGGAAAATGCAGATACTATTGTATACTATTTTGAAGTTATTTGGTTTTTAATTTTACTTTGCAAGACTTAGATTAGGAATTAAGTTGTTTAAAAAATTTTAGGATCAATTGAGAATCTGTGAACTGTGCTCGTATCGTAGAACTGCAGATTATATAGAACCTTAGCTTGTGGGATCCAGATTTTTATGTTTACTAACTTGGATAACAGTCTTCCTTTTCCTTTCTTGAGTTCAATAAAGAGTGAAGATTCTTGTTGGGTTTTATGTTCTAAACTCGTAGATAGTAAATATAATTTATTTACCGTTATTTCTTAATAAAATGTTGTTATTATTATTTCAATAAACGTTATTGATTATATTATTAGCTATGTCTTAATAACCTAAATCCAATAAATTAATATCCTAAGTTGTTTGATAACTCTTGAATCGTATGTAGAGACATATAAGGATCAACGTTCGAGATCAACTTAAAAAGTCTATAGTATAGAGATAATGTTGGATACCTTATCCTGGTAACACTATGGATACGGCTCACTTTGTATTTGATACAAAGGCAATGATCAAACATGTTTGTGTAGGTGACATGTGAGTAGGGGTATCTTATGCAATGAGTTTGCATAAGACCGAATCACGAAATAATAACCACGAGATGTAACTTCGTTAACTAGTTGAGTTTCTATTTCATAAGGATGACTTAGGTAACTTAATCTTAATATATCTTGGGTGTATTATAACTTTTTGTTTGCGATGGATTGTCCTTTAATTTGTACGAGTGAGAGTGACCGGATGAATTAAGAACACATATTAGTTCAGTTGTATGTATTTTGTCACTTATGTGTGCAAAAGTGAAATTAACTTTTCAAACCAAACTCAGATCATCAAAGCAAACATTAAAAACAAAAGCAAACAATTCAAATTACAAAAACTTATGCTTAAGCTATTGGTCATTCGTCTCTCAAAATCACCATTCGTTGAACATGAATGAAGTACATTGTCCAATACTCTTTTTAACGTAACCATTCTTTCTCTAAGCTTTTTATTTGTCCTCAAATTTGTATACTCCTTTTATTCTCTTCTCGTGACAAAATATTGAAGTACACTACACTTTCGAATTGCTGCGAGAAAAGATTTTTCATGAAAAATAAGTATACTACAGAGTCTAAAAGACTTCTGCTATGTTAGTATCAAATGTAATTGAAAGTTTTCATTTTTGTCCCGTTAGTGCCAAATTAAATCGAAACTTGAAAGAATTCGTTGAAATGCTAGAGAGATTCAAACTGATAAAGTATAGTCCATGGTCTAATGATTAAAGTTTGTCATGCTTATGAGTTATATAGTAGGTTAATTTTTATAAATATAACAAAATATCAAAATATTTACGGTTACAAAATTAAAAGGTTCATGAAACCGGTAGAAATTTTTCATAAATTTCATGTTTTCTCTTAATATTGTGGACGATTCGTCACTTTTTTCTCTCATTCTTTGCGATTTATTCATTTTCTCTTCTAAATTTCTTCAACTTCTCTTCAAGATTTTCTTTCTTATATTTTTATTCATCTTTTTTTTTCTTTCTTTCTCTCTTATAACTTCTCTTCTAGAATATCAAAATTATTTAAATATCACTTTGATCTGATCTATATGATTGCTTGCTTAGTCAACACAATTGTATCGTTTAGATTTGGAACATTTTTTCTATCATTAAAAAGAACTACATGATCGCATATCATAACCGTTTAGAAAAAGAATTACACGAAACATTTTTTCATTGTTAAAAAAAACTATATGATCATGTATCATGCTCATTTAGAATAAGAATTACATGTGCGAGTATAGTCGATGTTGATACTACCTACACAATTATGTAGGAAATGATATATAATCATATATCATAATCGTTTAGAAGAAAAATTACACATATTTATGTGGCTGATTAATCGAGTGTTGACTAAGTCATTTTGTTATATTCACATTATGGGTGCATGAGTATTTTCTGTTTTCAAAATTGTTCTATATAGTGTAAATATTTTATCGATTTTTTACATTTTTTAAACAAATCACACACACACATATATATATATATAAATTGGATCTCTCCATTATCACATGAAAACTCTCGAGCCACAAGGAAATTGTATATATATATATTTAATTGTACTATTTGAGGGAAAAGTCATTCTTAATTATATATAATTATTGTTGGAAAAATTTATTTAGAGAGTAGAGAGTTCTATATATATTCGTGGATGTGATGAGAAAAAAGGGTATATAGGGGTGAGTGGGAATATAGCAAATTACTACAAATTAATTAAGGATATAACAAATCTTTATAAGAATTGCAAGTATGACAAATTTTAATTAAATTTCAAGATAAAAGACGAAAATACGCCCAAATACACTTTACTTATTGTCTTCCATCTTCCACTTTCTTCTTTTTCTTCATATTCCGATTTTCTTTTTCTCCACAATTTTCTCTCATTCTCCACGATTTTCTCCATTTTTCATCTTCACAATTGTTTTCTCCATTCTCCATCTTCATCGTCTTTTTCTCCCTTCTCCATCTTCACGACCGTTTCTTCTTCATATTCTTTGTGATTTTCTCCTATTTTAAGATTATTTCTTCTCTTCGCGATTTTCTTCCATCTCACTTTAATATTTTTTTAGATGTGATTCTTTCCTAAAATTTTACTTGATCCAATTTTTACAATTTGATTTAATTTCATCACTCTAGGTTGATTTTGTTCAATTCAATTGATTTGACTGGTACTTTTATATTTAAAAATGTGTGGGAATAGAGGTAGTATTACACTCATAACATTGATTAATCATAATTCTGAATCGTTGCAATATATATATACACAGTTTATCATCCTAGTGTTACACTCATAACATTATAGAAGATAGAGTCTATCAATAATTGACTAATATTAGTGATGACCTAGGATACGAGTCTATTATTGATAGACTACTATCAGCGATGGACTAGGATACATATCTATCATTGATAGACTACTATCAGTGATGGAGTAGGATATATATCTATTATTGATATACTACTATCAGTGATAACTTAGGATATTAGTGATGGTCTAGGATAGGGTTTAATATTCGTGATGATTTAGGATACGAGTCTATCATTGATAGACTACTATCAGTGATGGACTAAGATAAGAGTCTATCATTAATAGACTAATATCACTTATGGATTAGGATAAGAGTCTATTATTGATAGACTACTATCATGATAACTTAGGATATTAGTGTTGCACTAGGATACAGGTCTACCAATGATAGACTAACATCACTATGCTCATATTAACTAATCCAACTAATAGTCTATCAGTGATAATTTATATTCATCAATATTTTTAGGAAAAAAATCTCAATTTCTTTTAACCTAAAATTGTAGAAGTGATAGAAAAATTCTTAATATGCTCAATTTCTATGAATCCTCAAACTAATGAAGTACAATACAAGTGAAATTGAACACATTTTTAAATATAAAAATATTGGCAAAATCAATTGAATTGAACAAAATCAAGTGATGAAATTAAATCAAATTGTGAAAATTGGATGAAGTAAAATTTTAGGGAAGAATAAATATCAAAGTGAGATGAAAGAAAATCGTGAAGAGAAGAAATGATCTTAAAATAGGAGAAAATCACAAAGAAGATGGAGAAGAAACAATGGTAAAGATGGAGAAGGAAGAAAAAGACGGTGAATATGGAGAATGGAGAAAACAATTGCGAAGATGAAAAATGAAGAAAATTGTAGAGAATGAGAGAAAATGGGGTAGAAAGAGAAAATTGTGAAGATTTCTTTTAAAACAAGGGTGAGTTTGGAATAGTTTAAAAAAGAATACAAAATTTGCTATATTTACAAATTGTTTAAGAAATTGCTATATACTTAATATTTTATGCCAAAAAGATTATTCATTATAGAATCTCTAAAAAGAATTATCATGCAAAAAAGAAAAAGCTTTTGATGGTTATTCATGGCCTTGAAATTGGTGTAAACTATTAAGCGATTTTTCAACTTTTCGTTAAACAATTGTTCAACTTTTATTAAGCGATTTTTCATATTTTGCAAGCGATCTTCCAATTTTTTAAATGGATACAATCAATAATCCGTAACATGTCATAGAACAAAGGAAGCCCAAGATACTAAACAAGAAGATCTTGCGAAAATAGTCTCAAACAATTAGCCAATAAAGTAAAGATCTCACTCTCAATCCCCCCACAAACTACAAATTTAGAACTCTTACCACAATTAGCAACCAAACTAGAATATTTCTATAAATCAGAAACTAGGTGAACTTGAAAACTCAATCTTAATTTCTAAATGTTTTGATTTATTTTTTACATTGCAAGTCAACTCGTAATTTGTTAATTTTCTGAGAAGTACTTCAATAAGATTAGAAATATTTACAGAACTCAATAAACACATTTGAAACAGTTGGTTTGTATGCTTTTGCCTCAACATAAAGATAAATGTAAAGTTCCAGTGAAGTACAAAAATAGTTGGAACAATTAACAAACTGAGAGATTAATTGATGAAATTAAAATAACAGTTAAAACATGAGGAAAGAGGAAAGATTAATTTAGTAACTCTTATTTCAATTTGATCAATTAATGGATGAAACTAAAAGTTTTAAGAATAATTCACAATTTAGGACATGAGAAAAAGGTCGGGGGAATAGTGTATTGGAATTGCTAAATTGCAAGATTAAGAGGTCGCAATTAATCAAATGGAATTCTTAGACAAGAATAATAGAATGATGTAAATTTCAACAAACCACTTTTTTCCATTTTATTAAGAGCTCATCCAACATAACATACAAAAGGAATAACGTTACTTCACCTTCACCACACAAACAAACCAATAACATGAGGGATAAAAAATGAAAGAAAAATGGGATACCATTTCTACAACCATAATCAATACCTAACCCACCTAAACACACACGCTAAAGGATACGATTAAGCAGCATAAAAAATCATAGCTAATGCTGTGATTTGTGGCTTGACGAATTGTATCCGTACATTCATTTTCCTTCACGTTAAGGCTAAGGCCGATGGTATACGTATTTTGTTCGAGGATCTACAATCAAGCCCTTCCCTCCATTTACTTCTAAGTCGTGCCTGCATTTATCACACAATGAGGCGTCTTAATTTTTCTGAATTGTAATCTTCAAAAAATCTCAGGACTATGCTTTAAATTTGTGAATGTGCACAATTTCCCTAAGGAATTCACCTTTAATTGAATAGAAAGAACTAAATCATTGTAGAAAAGGAGTTTAAGGTAAACATTAACTCACTGAAATACAAAGTCGGGGATGGTCAACTGCTCACGAGGAACGTATTTGAATAGCTGCAGTAGCCGATCAATGTATACAACTTTGTTCCATACCTGGATATCAGTTATTTAACACTTAATCTCATTCGGTGCATTTAATATCAGAGGATTACAACATCAACAAACACAAACCTACCACATTATCCACGAGCAATTGCATGGCCAATACTGCAGCTTTCAATCCAAAGGTTGGGTGAAGAACATATATTGCCTATAAAGATCATACAGATTGATAAGAAAGATGAAGGCAGATTTTTGGTCTGCAAGTACTACGTAGTGGAATAAGTTGGAGTTCATACATGGAGGTTACGCTGGTGTTTTCGGCCAAGAATCTGCTGCAATCTCTTCATCCATCCCATGTCTGGCCGACTAACAGTATATAGACCATAAACATGGTCAGAGAAGTTGGATAACATCCGGATATACATATATGATGCACCATCAAGAACTGAATGCACACAATTAGGTTTTCATTATGAAGGTCAATAACAGTCAGCTCCAAAATGGGCATTTTTCCAGTATGGCATTTCATTTAATGATGGATTCTTAAATTTTATATTTTTTGAAGTTTGAATTCAGAGCTACAGAATTCTTTATCAAATATCAAGAACAGCATTTCTGATGCATTCAAATATTTCCCATGACAAGGTGCAATGTAGAAAGTTACATTTACACATCTGTTTAGTTTCCACAAAGAATAATAGCAAATAGTGGTTGAAGGTGGTGACAAATCTAGAATTGGTTCAATAGGCCAAAGGCCCGTGGCTTAAGGAAAAGACGATTGAGAAGGTTGCAATACGGTTGTAATCTTGTAACTGTCTGAAATGGCTAGAGTTAACAAGAACCACTGATCAAATTGTATTGGAGTTTGAGATAGGATGGTCCCTCTTTCTAAGGAACTATTTGAAGTGTTGGAGGCATCAGTGTGATTGAAGATGAGTATTGATTTCACATGCAGTAGAGATCCTTCAAGCCTTTCTATGGCATTTGAAGGGAATATTGAATTGGGAAAATGAATTACAGTGGTCTACATGTACCAACCTCCATAAAGATTTTATTTTGTGGAGATTCACCACTTTGCCGTCCTGTCAGACTCATGATGTATGACAGGGTACATTCATATATCTAGTTCTTTTGAAGAATCTTCTCAGAACCTTTTTATTGATAAATTGCACTACCATCAAAAAGAAAAGAAAAACATCATGGCACATCCTTGTTTATGGACCTAGACTTGATGAAATGGGTCATTGAAACAGAGAAATGTGTTTACATAGCATCTCCTTTTGTAGAAAGCATTGTCTAAATATTTGTGACAAAGTAACGAGGAGGGTTTTCGAGCATGATATTCTAAAAACTTCTCATTCTCTGTGTTTTTTATGTGGATAATACGTTTGTGTTTCAATTTTAAACAGATATCATCCACTGGAGCAGGAAATCTAAGTATTGTTTAGCTTTTACCAAGTTTTGACTACAGATTGTCAAGGCTTTTAAGACCAACGGTATGTTTGTGTAGGTTTGAGTTGTAAGGCCAGGTATTTAGGGTGGTTTGTACACTCTAGCTGATATTTTTGGCTTGCTTACTTCTTTAGATTATGCAGTTCAATCATGACTTGGTTCAAATTTTTAGTTTTCTTACTTCAGACTTGCAAATTAATCAATGAAAAATTATTTTCCTTAAGAATTGAAAACCAATTGAAACATCCTAAACATCAACGCAATTAATCCTTAAGGTATACCCGCATGATTTTCCAAAAACTCTTCATTGTCTAGACTTGTTGCTTGGAAAAAAAGTGTTTCATCCCACAAATCCTTGCTTGCTTAAAGAGTAAATAGTAAATAATAAAATAGATGGTCACTTCAAGAGATATTACTGCACTTACGGCTGCAAAGAAGCTGCTGAGTGGAAGTACACTATTGTATAGGGCTTCTGTATTAATGGCTCAAACTCCTGAAATTTAAAACAAATCCGTACATAGACTGAATAATATCATAGCACAACAAAGAAATGATGTGCAAGACTAATTATTGAAAAATATATCATTCTTATTACGACAATATTCTACATTATTTAATGTTAGAACTAATTGAATGAACAAACCAAAAAAGTATCAATTGATGAAAGGTTTGTAAATGGACCACACCATAACGTGCAAAAAAAAAAGCTCTCATTTTTTTAACAATGCCCTATGATAACTTTTTTCCAGTTACTCTTACGTCAGTGGATACTCTATACCTTCAGTATCTTGAATCGTTTGTATATTGTTGTTCCCCAAGTGGACTGTCTTGAAACATGTATATATCCAAGATGACCCAACTTAGATAAGTGCTAAATATGTACCGATTATCACAATACTACTTTCTTTAACAATTCCCTTACATCATAATCTTTTTCTGATTGCTCTTACCTCCATGGATATTAAATACCAGATGAATTGTCTTTAAAAAAAGTACCAGAAACAAGCAATCTAATTGAATTAATGAAATAAGTTTAACAATCAATGTACAAAGAAATAAAAAAGGATTAAAAAAAACAACACAAACTGAAAAGACAAACAGCCATCCCTAGGTGAATTATCTTGAAGTGTGTACATATCCAAGATGACCTGGCCTAACTATGAGCTAAATATATCCCAAGTGTTGTGTCACAATACTATTTAAACATCAGGATACTACTCTTTTCCCTGTGGCGCTAGAATCTTACCAAATCATGGCCAACCTTAAGGGTATCTCTATCCCCCAGCATTCTTTTAACAATCGTTTTCCTCCATCTGACCATACGTGAGTTCTCTCCACCTCAAACCAAGCTTCTTTTGCTTACTTCGCAAAGCCAACTTCACGAAGCAATCTTGAACGTCAACCCAAACTAAACTAGCTGAACAATTGAGAATCCTTCTGCTCATTGTCAAATTTGTCTCTACCAGGCCAAGACCGTGCATACCTTAACTTGCCTCCACAATTCCCATCGCCCTTTTGTGCATTTCTTACCTTTCATGAGTGCAATCAACTTTCATCCTCTTCAGGCCAAGACCCACAGTGTTCAACATTGCCGCTACTCTATGCCAAGATCCTTCCGTTCTATAGTATTATTTCTCATCATCTTGATTCTTGACCACTCAGCTGTCCTGTCCCACTTCTACATAATGTGAGGACCTAACAAGAAGGGGTTCTAACCTTTAACAAGGTCAAAACTAGCTTACAAGACTTACTGGGTACTACTAGGTGAGAGATCAAATAATTTTTTAGAGTTATTCCTTTTTGCACTGATAGATTTGGATAGCCTAAGATTTTCATCTTGGATAATGTTTCCAAGGTGCAAAGCACACTCTGTGGTGACAAACTCTCTTAATTTCTTTAACCCAAGAAGCGAAAAAAAAACGTCAACTTACTGAGTTAAGGGAGGTGCAATTAATAAAATAATCAATAATAAATTAAATAAATATCATTAATAATATAATGATATAAAACAATAAATATTATACATGAAAGTAACAAATAAAACTATTGAACTTGCCACCACAGAAAAAAGGTGAGAAGTTATAAACGAAGGAAAACAAAAACAAAGCCAACAATATTTGTTACGCAACTGAAACTGGAGGCTTACACCCTCCAAACCTCAAAGGCTTAAGCAGAGAGGTTGTGGCATGGGCGTGTCTCTTATGCTTCAAATGATTTTAAAAGTATCAATACACCACTACTAATAATTTATCAAAGTACGATTGAGAACAATTCATACTTGCATCCTTATAAAGTATGGAAGCTTTGGAACAATCTATAGATTGTCCAACTGTCCTCGAGCTCTAAGAAGTTCATCAATATTATATTACAAGGTCCATATCAATGTTTGAAAAATGGGTGATTCTTTGTGTTCTGTGTCCATATAATCATGCTTCTAAGGAGTCTCAAGACAACAATCTAAAATGAGAAACAAAATGCATAATATTTAAGATTAAATTAAATTACCTTTACAACGTAGAGTACAAATCGCTCAAGATCAAGACAACGCAGTAGAAAATGTGCTCCCACAACAACCATAACAGGGCGACCCTCACTATCAACTCCACCACGGTAACTGCAATATATTGTAAATAAAGGCATCTCAAGCTAATGATATTTTCAGAAATAAATAAATCTCTCTTCTGGTTTTTGCAAGCTTTTAACTAATTAGCCTGCCAAAGAGAGACATAAACTTAAACTCAGTACATTCCATAACGGGACACAACATGGTGTTTCTATCGTAGACACTTCAGTTAGCCACTGGCACATCAAAAATCTAATGAACACTTTCTTAAAGTGTTCTCTCTTACCAAGCAACTGTAACAAAACCTCTCAAAAAGTAGTGAATAAAGAGAGATAAATAAGTAAACACTAATTGACCTGAAGATCCAGAACTCCGAGAGCAACTCTACTTGGATAAATGATTTTCACAAAGGAAGCATAAATTAATATATCCAAATTCCAAGGTTCTACGATTTTTTCCTTGTTTATGTCCATCTCACCTTTTGATTGTCATTTCAGACCATTATATGCATAAAGACATGAAAACTAGCAAGAAACTTGATACTCACACTATTTTCATCTCCGCAATTTCAGAGAGATTAAGAGAATTTGCTTTAGCAAGGTATCTTGAATGAAGTGAATATTCTTCGGCAGCAGATAAAGGAGGTCCCCCAAGGTCACCAAATCCAAGTATTCTACCATAGTTCCATCCAGTCTGCGCCTGGGCAGTTTTTTCCCATTGTTCCTTGCGTCTTTGATCGGGGTCTTTGATTAAAGCCATGAAAGCAGGATCCAAGTATGAATCCAAATATGATGAGTTCCTAAAAATACCAAGCACTATCAGTCAAGTTAAAATACCTAAACCAGAAGCAGCATAGATTGAGGAGATTCAATCCCAAGGATTTTCAAAACAAAACTATTTGAAAATAGAACAAATCATAGGAACCATGATCTTTTTTTTGTTAAAACAACTTTCATTGAGATTAATAATGAAAGGTACAAGGGCAAAGGAGCCCCATAATGACCTCAGATTATGAAAGGGGTCCAACTAAGCAAAATTTGACAAATCGTATAGTTACAAAACTGCTTCGAAATTAAAGCCCAAAGAGAACCATAAAATCTAACCAAGGACCATACTCTCTCTCTCTCTCTCTGTCCAAGGACCATAGGGTTCACTTTTTCTGGGCAATGAAGGTAATGCCAATCCCCACCCGTCAAATTGTCTCCAATGATACTACAGTTAATTAGTATGAAAAAAAAATACAAGGGTAAGATAGCCATTTCTATTGCTTTTTCTCTGGTACAATTCCCTCTTTTCATTTCTAATGGCCTTTAAGATAGAAGGTACTACCAAGTAACAACTCCGAAGTGTAGCAAAATGATGATTATACAGTAGGATTAGATAGGAAGGTGAATTTTGAAAAGTAAAATTCGAGGAAAAAAGTAACAAAAAAAATTATTATTTATTTTTTAATATTCTTAAGATCTAGCAGACAAAATGATTGACATTAACGATTGAACCGGTGTCAAGGGGCTTTAAAACTTGAAATCTTTCATTGAAAGTAGAGTGGCAGAAATTTTCTATGCTCGAATCAGTTTGGGTCTTTGATGGTTAGTTTAGCGCCAATGTGCATCAGTTACTAAGGGGGCCTTATTTATCAAAAAAGCCTTTTCTAATTTGGGTTAATTTGATAAAAGCGATCCTAGCAGAGATATGGTTTGAACGTAACCAACGCATCTTCCATGATAAAAAAAGGAATTGGGTTGACATCGTACAGATTTCTAAAAGAAATGCAGCAGCTTGGTGTTCTTCAAATGCAGAATTCAAAGATTACTCCATTCAAGACATCTGCCTCAATTGGACCGCCTTCATCGGATGAGTTTCATTGTAGTTTCCCCTGATTGCCAATTCAGAATTAGTGCTTTTGTAGTTTGGATGGGTTTTATATGTATTTCTGCCGTTATGTTTGTCACTGTGCTGTTAACCTAACTCACTGTTACTATTTTATATTTGTTCTGATATTTTAGAAGCTTTATAATTAGGCTGATGTAATTAGTTGACTGTTGGGTTTTAGTATAAAAACCCTTAGTTTGTCATTTTGTTTTTTTTCAAATAGAAAAATTCCAGAAGAAGATTTTTAGTTTTCTTTTACGCGTTTTCTGTCCAAGAACACAGACACACACCAAATACATCATGTTGATTGTTTATGTAGATGACATTATTCTTACAAGTAATGATGAAGCTGAATTGAACATGTTAGAGAAAAGGCTTGCTGGCGCATTTCAAATCAAAGACTAGAATACTTCCTAGGGACGAAATTTGTGAGATCCAAAAGTGGCATGATTGTGAATCAAATTTAAAATTGAAGGCGGCAAAAGATGAGAAAGTAAAAGATAGGGAACGATACCAAAGACTTGTGGGAAAACTTGTTTATTTATCTCACACGACCAGATATTGCTTTTGTAGTAAGCATGGTAAGTCAATTCATGAACTCGCCAGGACAGGCCCACTTTGAAGATGCATATAGAATCTTGAGATATTTGAAGAGAACTTCAGAAAATGGCATATTGGTTAAGAAACACAACTATGTTCAGGTTGAAGTTTACACTAATGTTGATAGGGCAGGAAATACAATGGGTAGAAGATCTAATTCTAGCTATTGTTCATTAGTTGGAGGTAACCTAATCACTTGGCATAGCAAAAAACAAAATGCAGTTGCCAGAAGTGGTGCAAAAGCAGAATTTAGTGTTCTGGCACATGGTGTATGTGAAAAATATGGATAAAAAGATTATTAAAAAGCTGTCAATAAAAGACATACTTAAACCAGCTTGAGGAGAGTGTTGGTTGTAAATGTGTTGTAAAATCATTTAGGATTTTATTTTATTCTTATTTGGATACTTTCCTTTTTATGTATTTAGCCTTTCTCCTATATGAGAAAGCTTTGTATCTTATGGTTAATCAATAAGAATAAAAGATATTCCATTCCATTCCATTCAAATCTACAAAAACAGATTAATGTCGTCAAATTCATAGCAACTCTGATCAATTTCATCAAATTTGTGGCAACTTTTACTCGAGTATGCAATTCACATAAATCTACCAAGAATGCAATATTTTTTGAAAAGGATTGTTATATTGCATAAATCATTCCACTAACCTCCGTGTCAACCTTACATCACTAACAGGAGTATCATTAAGAACTTGGGGAGGCTTTGGAACATTCTTTTTGGGTAAAGATTTTATCCTTATTTTCCGCTCGTCTATAATGGTCTCCCCATTCTCATCTCCAACATCTGCAGGAAGCTTTGATAATGCAACTTCTTCCTCGTGTTTATCACGAGGAAAGTACAGAGGAAGCAACCTGCCTCAGAACATACAAAAGCAGATAGAATAAGTCCAACATGGATCATTATATTTAATACACCATGAAAAACATAACCTCCAGGAATGGCAGGCCTCAGTTGCCTGAGAGTTGAGTACCTCTTGTATATTTCTGTATCTACTGATGATGTTGTACAAAATACAACCGCTTTAATTTTATCTCTCTGCTTCTCGAGAAAACGGCGCACAGTTCCTAAACAAAAAAAAAGAATTAAATGGGGGATAAGACGTAGAACTTTTCTTTTCTTTCCTTTTTCTTTTTTTTTTTTGTTACAAGATGTTAATTAGAGTCCCAACATAGTTCATCAGACAATCGGAAAAGCTACTTTGGTTGGATATCAAGAAATTGATCAGGTACAGAGTTGTATACAAAGATTTTCGTTAAAGGAACATTTGACATCTCAGATAATTTAGTTCGATCATTATGCTGATCTAAAGAATGCAAGTTGGTATTTGGTAACAATCATAAATGGTGACAACTAGATCTAAATGACCCAAACTGGCCAACCATCAAAGAAAAATAATAAGATAAGTGGTTGAAAATTTATAGCTGGCATCCTGTGCAAGTCCTCAAGCCCAAAAACATAGTAGGTCCGAACATACAAGGTAAATTGGTAGTTAATGGAAGCCCATAATTTATGAATGTACTGCACGGAATTTGAAATCAGTGGAATAGAAAAAAATATAAACAACTTAAAAAGGAACGTGTAGTTAAATATCTCACTTATTGCTACGTGTGCAGCAGGTTCACGGGGATAGTTTTTTGCCTCTGTATATATACAACCCATAGCAATGCTGCATTAAATGCCATTACCATGTAAGTTAAAAATACCAAGATTCATTAGATGAGCAATAATATGGAGAAAATAGAATGTAACATCAGGAACTCAGCTACTTTCACAACCTCTGAAGCCCATTTTCAATGAGAAGTTCAAGGCAAGAACGGTAGCAATGGCTCAGAGCATTCTCTGCAGCAGTATGGTATTTGACAGCATATTTTGGACCAACAGTATGTATGACCTTTCTGAAAGAACATGGTAAATATCAAATTGAATTGGGAGAAAAATTAACAATAGTGAGGATATAGGTATTCAATCTGACATCCAAACATCAACTACATACTCACCTTGCTGGAAGGTCATAAGCATTAGTGACTTTTGCCATTCCTGTGCGGCAACCACCCTTCAGGAAATGAAAGTGTATCTAGTGAGTCAGATTTTGACATTCTTATTTTCCAAAGAAGTGCTATAAAAGAACTTTTCTAACAATAGTAAAATCCATATTCCATTTGTCTCCAAAGTATTTACAGTTATCTTTTTTTTTACATTATGCATCTGTTAATTTTTGGAAATTTTCAAGGGTAAAGCAATAAATAAAAGCCAAACTGAAAAATAAATAATTGCAGGCGTACAAGTGTTCCACATTCATCCAATAGACCAGGTCCTGCAGCAGCATGCAAACCAGGGCTGCTGTGCGCTTCATCCAAGTTCTGTATAATGTAATGTAAAATCAGAAGAAATTGCAGATATATAAAGTAGTTACCTATTTCATTGTAAACTTAACCAAAAAGAAACATTCTGACTTACAAATCATTGATTATCTATAACAAAACTTCATAACTTTCACCAAACAAGCTTTTATTTAACAGGTTTTAAAATCTCGTTTCTGTTCAAAAGAAAAAAAAAAGAGAAAAAAGAAAAGAAAGAAATTGAATATGCCACAGAACCCCATCATATCTACAATTGCACTGTACTTTTTTAAAAAACGGATACGAGCCTCTTTATATTAAATTTATTAATAAAAAAGACTAATGATCAAAGTACAAGAGAATTACACAAATGGCAAAAAGAGTGATCACAAACAAAAGTACAGATGAATTGAACAACAAAAACAACACAACACAAACAAAACCCTGAGCAAAACAGTAGAAGAATAAGAACAAAGCAAACTTAAAAAACTTTCAACAAGAAGCCCAAAAACAGCTGTCGATTGCAGAATAAAAACTTCAAAATAGATAGGAGGAAAACACCAAGGGAGAGCAAACAGCCATGCAGCTTGTAGTTGAAAAAATATGCCTCCTAAGTAGTCCTTAAATCTTGAGTGGATGACTAGAACCAGAGAAGAACACTAGAAGGCCAAAATAATAGAAGTATCCCTCGAACCTCTCGTGATCCACTAAAACAGTCTTCAAAAATAAATGGCTGAAAAAACAAGATCAGGTCTAAAATCTGTACTCAAACCAAAATAATTCCACATTTCTCAACAATGGACTTCAAGTGATCTGGAATTTGGCAGTGCTGAGCTTGTGAAGGAAATAAAGAGGCATGTTTCTCAACAATTAAATCCTCCTCTGTCTAAAACAAGGTACTAAAAGATCAGATTCTAAAGGATACTTAATGACTGGTCACCTTCTCCGCTGTCTTTGGCAAATGTTCAACTTCCTCGCTGCTCACACTAAAAGGAGAGTCGAAATCTTATACACTCTTCTTTTTCAATGAAGACATTGGAGTTAGGAGGAGAGAACCTCTTGAAAAATTTACCTTTGAATGAGGCATAGAGAAAACTGAGTATTTAAAAAAAAGATGAACAGAGCTCTGAGAATCTGACTTGTTAGATTGAGAAGGGGCTTGCAAAAGGGCACAATTTGCCTCCAAACAATCAGGGTTCTTATCCAAAATCAATGTTTCTTTTGTAAACTTTTTTTAAGGCCTCCTTTACCACTTTCCTTCTAAGTTTCTAACAAAATGCTTTGGGAAAGTCTTGAAGAAATGTGGGAGAACCTTGTCTTTTTTATGTTTTTTAGACTTAGCCTTTGAACTGTTTTTGGTCGAAAAAGAGAGGGAAAAAGAAGAAAGAGCAGCGCAGGAAGAGTTGGTTGGAGCTTTTCGGAGGGGATTTTGGTGGGCACAGAACCGGCAATGGGAATGAAAGCAAAAAACTGACAAAGTTGAGGGAAGTGACCTCCTAAGGGAGAAAGAAAGAGCGGAAAAAGTGTGGCCACACTTAGACTGACCTGCCTTTCCATCTGTACTGGAACTTACAATTCCAATTGGCAATAAAGAATGCTCAACTGTAGTAATCTCTTTCCTCTCTAAAAGCTTCTCTTCGACTTCCCCTGCATTTTTCCTTTCACTTTTGAAGAATGTTTTTCTCTCCTCTTTAAAAAAGGCTCTTTAATGGCCCATGACTCTTGGGCTTCCTTTTGAGGGCTTACAACGAATAAGGTTTTTCGCGCCAAGAGGATTTGCGAACCTTGGACTACTTTCAAAACTGAGTTTGATCGTTTCCCCGTGATTCTTCCATCGTCGGCAGAAAGAAAGCTATCAAGGAGTCTATAATTAGAATCCGGTGGGTTCCAAGCTATCAAGGAACCCAGGAAAATTTCCAAGAAATGCATTCACATCTTGTTCGTTGATTTTGGTTTGTAATTCTATCCACATTTATTTGTTGAGTGGTTTTACCATCAATCATCATACTCTAATTTTGCGCATCCAGATTACATTCATAATCATCACTATATGGTCGCATGTGGCATGACCTATCCATCAACTAGTTGCACAACTTGGCTCCAAGTTGATGCCAATCTGGAGTTTGGCCTTGCAGATAAAGGATTCAATCAAGAATCCAGTTGTTGCTTTGACCAATGATGATGACATTGTGGAGTTACTTGAATATTTGAAATTTCTACTCTTTGTAAAAAATTAAAACTCCTTCAGAGTGGAATGGTAAGATTTAATATTATGCTTTGTTTCTATAACGCCTCCAAGGCTAAATTTTCTCATAACCAGAAATATTTGCCGGTACTTCTTTTCATCTTCCTCAATAACAATTCCTATTCATCCCTCAATATTCTAATTACACTCTAGCTCTAGTACATAAAAATTTCCAAGTATATGTCTTGTAACAAAAGATCCTTCATCATTAGATCCAGAAGCAAGTGATGATCTTCCCTAGCTCATAATAAAGGTAAATAACTATGTATTTATCCTGCATAACCACCATGGGCTGGCTTGGTGGTCAGTAAGGGTTAGGTGAACAATAAAGGCCCTAGAAACCTACCCAAGATTTAATATGTATAACTTACTTTGGCAACCAAATATAGTAAAGTCACATGGTTATTCCATAAGAATTCTTAAGATACACACAAGGTAGCTCAAACACTCATGGATATATCCTACTTTCTCTTTATCTCATACAACCAATTGTCATTTCCAGCATGCTCTTTTATTCTATCTTTTCTACAACTACTCATGAAGTCAATTGACTTGGTTGGTGCGAACAATGTTCAAGACGATATTTTCTTAGGTGATGATGGTATCACAGCATTTGAAACTTGGTAACTCTTGAAGCACTTGAAAGTCAACACTAATGGAGGATATCTAGCTTTCTTCTCCTATCTCCTTTACAATAGACCAATGTCTTTTCCACTTCCTCACACACAACTTCCAATCCACGGCTAAGTTAAAATGTTGCTTGAGCTCAGGCATTTAGTTTTTGGCTCCTTGGTATTCGCATCTGTTAAATTTGATAGTATGGGGTTCCATCTCAAAACCAATTGGCAATATGAGAAGTAGCCCATCTACCTTATATGGAGTATGAGTCCCCTTGGTTTTTCCAATGTGAGACTCTCAACTTCTCCAATATGCCCCCTCAAGATGGTGCCTCTTTGGGTTCATCTATCTTGGACCGAATACCCGTTCGAGTTTACTGGACTCTGATACCATGTTAAATTTGATAGTATGGGGTTCCATCTCAAAACCAATTAGCAATGTGAGAAGTAGCCCATCTACCTTATATGGAGTATGAGTCCCCTTGGTTTTTCCAATGTGAGACTCTCAACTTCTCCAATATGCCCCCTCAAGATGGTGCCTCTTTGGGTTCACCTATCTTGGACCGAATACCCGTTCGAGTTTACTGGGCTCTGATACCATGTTCAATTTGATAGTATGGGGTTCCATCTCAAAACCAATTGGCAATGTGAGGAGTAGCCCATCTACCTTATATGGAGTATGAGTCCCCTTGGTTTTTCTAATGTGGGACTCTCAACTTCTCCAATAACATCATGAATATCTTGTCAAGAAACTCTTGGGGGTAAGAGGACCACCATCTAGTTACATATTGCTAATGAACACAATTGCACACAGGCAATGTGATCCCTTGAAGTTAGTTAGCCATATTTCACAGCATGTAAACGAGGCACTGGTTTTCTAGTCAATTAGGCATGCCAAACGTTAATAATCAACGAAATTCCAATTTCAACTAATTTCCCCATTAATATATCCTATTTCAAATGATATGACATTAAATCTGAACGAGATAAAAAGAAATTGTTGTGTGATAATTAGTACGCCCTGATGTAGCCCAAAACCAAAGAATTGAAATTCTTGTTCGAAATTGATTTCCCAGCTTACATTACATCTAGTTTTTTCTTCTTCTTTTTTCTTCTTCTATGTAATGTACAAAGTTCTGGTTTTTCCTTCTGAATTCTTTTGGAGCTATTATTATAAAGTTCACGGAACTTTTGGCATCGGTTTACTGTCTTGGTGTATGAGTGACGATTTTCTATTTAAGAAGGAAAAGAAGAGGATAGAAAGAAGATTAACTCTCACCTCGTTCGTAGAATTCACGACAGCATCTACCTCGAGATTCCATGGATTCCCCCTCCAGAGATATATTTTAGAATTAATTTCATGATCTACGGGAAATCTCGAAACGACTCCATTGGTCCCACCTTCGGCGTCAGATGGAGACGTGAGGGGATCAGGAAAGTAAGAATTAGAGAAGGAAGGATCTTCGTTAACGAACTCCAATGAAGACCTATGTTCTGCATCACTCCAACGTGGAATTTGATCCAAATTTACAACATAATCCAGGCTATCTGTTGTGGTAGTTGTGGCCGCAGATGTAGCCACTGTCCTGTACATTTTAACAACAACGCAACCAAACCCTTCGAAAGCTCAAAAATCGAAAGGTCGTGCAAAGACCCACATTCATGAGAGAAATCCCTGAAACAAACGAAGTTCCATAGACAATCAGGAACAAAAGAAACAATCCACAGAAAATCTAATAATAAAGTATAAGAAAACCTGTTGCAATTTCAAATAATTCCATAGAAACGAAAACGAACCGGATTTCATTTTGCAACCCTAACCTGACATTTAACGAAGAAGAAAAAGGAAATTGAATGGAAGAAATTCACAAAAGGAAAAAATGATGATGAGAGAAAGATTAACAACCTGCAAATGCAAATTCCTATGGAGATTTCAGAAAGTGTTCTTCCTTTCTCTTTTTTTTTTTTTTTTTTTCTTTCTTTCTTTTTCTCTGAGGGACTTTTGTTGTTCTTCAGATAAAAAATTGCAAAAGAAATGTCCAGCGAATTTTGATAAAATGATGAGCTAGCGAATATAATACGAATTGGGAGATAATTCCGACTTTAATTGTCCAAAAATGTTTTTCTTTTCTTTAATGGTTTCTTTTTGTCTTTTTCCATCCCATGTCGTTCCTTCCATTTCACTCTCCAATTGTTTTCTACCATTTTTAAAACCAACCTTAAATTTAAAATAGAGGTTTTCTTCCAAAATAACAAATACGACACCGTTTACGTTTAAAAAACTCACGTTTTTGTTTTTCCCAAGCAATCTCAGTCAAAATCGAGATTTCATGTTTTGTTTTTAAAATTCAAAATCAAAGTATGTTCAAATTACTAAAATACCCTTGTTTTCACGAATATTTGACGTTCACTTTCATTAAACAAGTTTCTCATTCTGGCCGAGTTTAAACGTTTTGCTCTTAAGATTGACTGATTTTTGTGTGGCATACCTTATGAAGTTTTGAATCTCGACTCGTGTAAATGATGAATCTCGGTCAAGATTGATAAAATTGTCCAAAGATTTGTTGAATGAGTCGAGGTCTTTTGCGTTTTATTTGCATTATGTGAGGTTCTCGGTGTCAATTTTGGTCGAGATTAACCTAAAATACATCACAACATGCATGTAAAACCATATTATCATGGCATCCCGATGCAATGTAGCCCGAAGTTTCATTGTTAATTCATGTTATTCTAGGACGAGATTGTCCCGAACTTTAGGACATATTATTGATTTTGTGTTTGTTATGTGTGTTTTCTGTTTGGCATATGCCTCTTGTCACCAAAATTGGCAGCGGAGACTTATTTGCAAACTTGATATGTTATTCATACTTAGCAAAGACTATCTTAAACATTAAAACAAGTTAACACCTAGGGAAATGTATATATTTAGGAAAATCGTATTTGAACATTAAGTTGGTTTTCAATAACCCTTGTGCCATCACATATTATTAAGAGAGGTTGAGAATAACATTACTAGCTTTAAATTACTATGTGAGATGTGTCCTAGGTTCAGGCGAGGGGAGAATCTCAGGTCCTTGTAATGAGAAATGATTGTGTGATAATGTTAATCATGTAGAATCCTTGTGATGGTTGGGTCGTGTTTGATGTGATGAAATCCTGTGATTGTGAAGTGACAAGCTTATTTATATATGTTATGTTTTTATATATTTATGTTTGCGTTTTGGCATTAGTATCACTCATATCTGAATTGTTGTATTCCACAAAAGGTGTTTCTTAAACTCATCACTCACTAAGTTATTTACTTACGTTTTAAGAGTCATACTCTACCTGAAAACCTACAAGCTTGTCTTGCGAGACGCAACGTAACTTGAGTATCTTGACACGTTAAACGCCAAAACACTCAGTCTTTGAGGTTCTTAAGTTTTTCTTAATCGTTCATTAACTTATCTTTGATCAACTTGCAACTTAACAAATACCTTTAGGCAATAACGTACAAGACATAGTAGATAAACCAAACTAACACTTTAATGAACTGCAACTAGGCATTTTACAATAACTTTACAAACAAAAACTTAAAATATTACAACTTCAAATTGAACTAAACACCAAACAACCTTCTCACCCAGTAAAACCTTTAGCCTTCTTCACTTGGCCTTAAAGCTTGCTTCGTGGAAGATAAATTTTGAAAACATAAGTCTAAGAAACTCATCGAAGTTTTTAAGAAAAACTTTTTACAATTCATTTTCACAAATATCATTTAATATCATAAATTGGAAATATCAAATACATAATATATCAATTCACATGACACACATTAGTTACCAAACATTCCTTACACCAAGGATCCAAAATCATTATCTATGTTAGGTCAAAAAGCTTTGCATTTAGACTATTGTAACAACAACATTCGAGAATATATAAATTTATCCTTGTTGCTCAGATCGAGACGCAATGCACATCTTTTATACATTGTCCCACCTCAATTCATCATGTAGCCCCTTTCGGTCCATGGTGAGCTTTATTCTTTATGTGCATATAAAAGTTAGCTCATTTAAAATGAAGTAACCAGTGATTTGAAAACCATTTTATAATCATTTCTCTTTAAAGAACATTTGCAATGTCAATCATTAGTACAAAACAACATAGATAAGACCTAAAAATCATTTAAATACTTCAATAGAAAACACTCACAACTTAGCCTTAACCCAAACTGCTTCTACGCTTTTTTTCTTCTTCTCTTCTTCTCTTCTTCTCGCGTAGCAATGCAGCATCACTTCAAAACTTAAACTTTTCTCTTCAAATTCTCATAATAACAAAATGACTAATAATCTGACCTCGACCTTCTATTTATACTACTTCTTAAACAACTTAGTCACCTTCAAACTCTTGTTTGCTTGCCAACTCCCCTTTTTAGCATTGCACATGTAAACTTAATGTTTATCCTAAACATGTTTAACTTAAACACTACATGTGACCTATTTGTTGGAATTTTTTGTCCTAAAACTCGTAGTTTGTAAATCATATTCTGTTCAATAAAGTTGTTATTGATAAATTAAATATTATAATCTTAAATCCAATAAATCAAGTTCCAAGGCTATTTTTTGAATAAACTTGAACTTTATGTGTAAACATAAACGTGGATCAAGTTCGAGTATATAGCCTAAATAGTCTATAGTATATGAAATAAAGGTTGGGCGCCTTATTTAGAGAAACTATGGATGCGGCCCACTTTGTAGTACAAACGAGGTGATCCTAATCGTTCATGTAGAGACATGAAAGTGGGGGCATCCTATGTAAAATGTTTACATAAGACTGAACCATGAATTAGTCATTTTTACGTTATAACACCGTTTACTGTTTAAAACTGACTATCTCAATTATTGATGACCTAGGTAACTTAGTCTTAATCCTGAGTTAACTATGAACTCCTGTTCACACGAGATTATCCTTAGATCTGCATAGGTGAGGGCAGCTCATCAGCGTTGGCCCAATAAGCCTCCCATTTCAAGGGTAAGATCGGGTGGATAGCTGGGAACATAGGGTACAAGATGGAATTCACTCCTACCCGCTTTAGGGTTAGTAGATAGGTTGCTCTCTTAAGCACTGAATCCAAGTCTTGAACAAGGGGCCCCACCCTCTCATTGGCCCGAGAGGGATTAAGTTTATAGGTTGAACCTTAAACCAATTGTTCAATAGTGGATTAGTGGGACTTAAGGAGCAAGATGTAATCTTGGGGGTAAAACGGTATTTTGACCCAGCCAAGGTTACGAGCAACCTGTGAAGGATTAACTTACTGATTATGGTTTTATCAAATGGACACAAATATATCTATAGTGAGGGGAGTGCAACTACGGGACTTTAGTGGAATGACCCGTTAGTTAACGAATGTTGATTAACTCGGTTTAAAAGAGTTTAGCTAGTTAATCTTGAATCGTTGGAGCCCATGATCTATAGGTCCATTAGGTTCCTCTGCTAGCTCATATGGATTAAACTTAGAACAGTGTGATGAAATAAGTCGAATTGTTCGAATTGGGAGAAGAAAGGAAACCGACAAATATAGTGATATAGTCGTCGGTCTTCTAATTAGAAATAGAGCTTTATGTTTTACATACTATAAGTATGAATGCGGATTCATACTAAGAAGCTCGGAATTGGTTGGTCAAAAATAGTAAAAAGTCAAAATGTTGACTTTTGACTTTGAAAAGTCAAACTTTGACCGGCCTTATATTCAAATGTGATTTGAATTTTGGAAAAATGAATGCGGATTCATGCTCGGGAGGTTGGAATTAGTCAAGACGGACAAAATGGTAAAAAGTCAAAATATTGACTTTTGACTTAGAAAAGTCAAAGTTTGACTTTTGACTAGAAAATCTAATGACCATTTTACCCTTGGACTAAGTTAGTGGGAAAATCCAACATTTTGTTGGATAATCCCACTAACTCTTAGTGGGATATGTGGCTATATGAGATATAGACACCTAGCCCACTAAGTTCCACTAATTGTTAGTGGAACATTAGGTGTTGAGATTTGGCAATGAATTGCATGCATTTTTGCATGTAATTAGGCTATAAATAGAGGTGTTTTCAAATGTTGAAACTTTTGCCTCTTTTATCATTTTCATCATCTCAACAAAAGAAAAAAGAAACTTCCAATTCATTTTATCTCCATTACTTTCTACACCAAAATTGGGTCCCACAACCCGGTTCTTTGTCTAGAGGATAGCAGTTGAGTACTAGTGGTGGTCTCGGTTAGAATTGGTAAGAAGATATCAAACCTTTTGAAAGCTTCAAAGGTAATATTTCTTAAAACCCCTAATTTGATTAGTTTATGGTTATATGTTAATTGTGGCAATTAGGGTAGAAATTCGATTCTTTTTCCACTGTGCATGACTTAGTTCTATCACTATTAACACAGAAAATTTCTCCGAATTTTCCTTGTTTCTTCTCGTCCAGTTCTTATTGCATAGTTACACTTACACTACAGTAATTTACCTCACGAACAACCCTAGATACCAATTCTTATCGCCTAACCTTCTTCAAATCGCCTTCTCGCATAACCTTTATGCAGAGACCATCCAAAACGCCCAAATTTGGACACTTAGCCAAAAAATTTACTTATTAACTCTTTAATTTAGGTGTGGGCCTTACATTAAGTTTTCTCCCTCCCGAGGTTGTTAGACGTTGAAGCCAAGTAAGAGATGAAAGTTAGGCATGGAAGCCAAGTAAGTGAGAGGATAGAGGATGGTTGTGTAGACTTGTGCGGTGTACAAGCTGTGTCATCCTATCTCGCGTTTAAGGAGCTGGTTGGAAAACGCATAACTCTTTAACGCAAAAGACTCCAGCTTATATCGAAGAAAGGTCATCGGACGCGTGCCACAGTTATGGAATAAAAGATGTTGAGTGTGAAAGATCTGAGTCAGGGAAAGGAAGCCCTAAAGAATGTCCTTGAGTTATGTTGTTAGCAACTCATGGAAAAGGATGAAATCAGAGTCCTTATACTCTTGAAAATCTCTCCACAAAAAGAGTAGTGTTAGGCAGTGGATGAGGAAAGGTGGACCAGAAGTCAACTTTAGTTTTATGTTTCGTAAGAAAAAGGAATGTAATTTATATGTAAGAACCTTATAAAGATGTTAAATTAATAAAGAGAAGTAGTTATGTATTCCGCTATTTTATTATTATCTCTTGAGATTGTCGCCTAGGAGTTAAAGTTGAGTTGCGTTATCAAAAGTTGTAAATTTTCATTGAATCAAGAAAGTCTAAGTTTGAGGCAAAGGTTTCGCGAAAAAACAAGTGAAGTAAGATGTTTTTTTTTTACTAGGTGCTCAACATGTCATCTCGTGAAGAGGTACGCGATGAGTGTCTAGGTGGCACGTCCCCATCTAATCGCAAGGAGTAACATTTGAGGTGGGACATGACAATTAGACCGCTTAATATGTGGAGAACATGACTTTTGGGTTGTACGTATATCAACTAATTATCTCATTTACTTCAAATTATTAACCATTAGCTTAGTTCTTTTTATCTTTTGATGCAGTTTGAGTTGTCTTTCTGACAATATGAAGTTTGACCATCCATTAGCCTCTTCATTATTCATGTTAGTTTCTAAAATGAATCATACATATTACTTTATTCAAAAGTATTCTTAGTTGCAAGATTCTAACCCTTTTTTTTTTACTTCATCTTTTTGAAATTATTTAAGAGTTCAACCATAAATACTAGCGAGCATTTCTACCGTTCGTTACCAAAGTTGACCATGTACGGTGATGAAAAAGAAAATGACGTGTACGATCTAAATAAAATGTACAGTGGTGGTTAAATTCATCTTTGGTCTTCATTAGCAACAATAGGGAGAACAAAAAGAATTTGGAGCATAATGATGGGAAGTTGAGGAAGAGGGTGAGGAGAGGGATGCCCACCATTAAAAAAAAAGTTAATATTATAATTATTTTTGTCAAATCATTTTGGTGATTAATTATTAGTCAACGAATGGTTAATATGACATCAATGACTATTTAGAACTATTTTTCAAACTTCAATGACTGAAGTGTTTGTTTTGAAACTTTAGAGACCAAATTGACAACACTTCAAACCTCAAAGACCAAAAGTGTATTTGCTCTATAATTAATTAAAAATTTTATTGATCGTATGAGCACTTCTCATAACAAGTGATTAGAGTAGTTTGTTTCAACATTTCCATTCTTGCATTTGTTTTATGCTATGCTATATAAATTGAAATTATAAAAAATTAATAAATAAATTAAAGAAATACTCAAAAGGGCATTATTTGAAGATTACATAAACTTAATTTAATACATTCACAAATCCTGTGAAACAAACCCAATTCTGATTTTGATATTCTTGTAAAAAAACAAAGTCCACTATAGTCAAATTAAATCATAACTAAAGTTTCACGAACTAATTCAAACAATTTTGATCAACTTGCATGATTTTCATAAATTTCCATTTTCAAAGTTTCTTTTTTTTTCTTTTTTTTTTTTTTTTTTTGTAAAATCTAGAGCTTATTATTTCTATGGAGGTCAACATTGCAAACCTACATTACAATTTTTTTACCATATTTTTTTTTTATCTAACTAACACTTCAAAATTCGAAAAACAACCTTACATTTATAATAGTTATAAAAAATGCCTAAAAAACCTTATAATTATTAATTAATTAAAATCACTATTACCTATTTATAAACAATAGTTCATAACTCAACTAATGTAACCCAGAAGTTTATAGAAAGGCATTAGGTTGAAGGCTTAGTTTAAGTGTTGAAAAGTAAGCCTTTAATGAACACAATGATGAAAGGATTTATCACTGAGTAGATAGTAGAGACCTCATTTTGCTTTGATTTCTTCACACTCTGCTAATCCTTCCTTGTGATGAATGTGAAAAAACAACATTCAAATTGGTTGCTCGGAATCCCCAACACAAATTCATTCATAGTTCAGTTCAATCATCCACTCCAGCCTTTTGCTTCAACATTGCGATGAATTTGTCCCTCTCCTCCGGCGACATTCCCTCTGCCGAGCAATCTCCAACTCCCCATTCGGCACCACGGATGCAATATTTCTCAACAATTTTCTGACGGTTCCTGAAGTTTTGCACAACAACAGAGACACAACGATTTCATTCGTTAACCAAATTTCGGATGAAACCTGAAAACAAGAAAGAAAGAAAAACCTAGCAAATTCTTGTTTTACTTTTCCTTGTTCATCTTCGATCGCTCTAGAAGTTCTTTCAGCAGTGGAGATGATTTGAATCTGGCATCAAATTCCGCGTATTTCTTCTGATTTTCTTCTGCAAATCAGTTTCAGAAGTTAGGTTTTTAATTGAAGGGTTGAACCGTTTTTCTTACTCTTTATAAGAATTTGAAAGTAATCGAACCATTGAAGCGATTGAGAAAGTCGATTTGAGGCAATTCCGGACCAGGAACCGATTCGATTCCAGAGAATCCCGATAGAAATCCGGCATTCGCTGCAGATAATCGGCTAATTAAACAACTTCAGATTCCAAATAACAGGAATCGATTATTGAATTTACGGAATATACAGGATGACAAAAAAGGTAAAGAAAATCGATTCCGTACAGAATTGTGGATAAGATAAAACACAATTAATTTCGCAAACAAACATGGAAGGAAATGGTGATTCTAATAGAATAAAGCAATGTTAAAACCTGGAGTGGGCCACATGAGAAGGGAAATGGAGGCGGCAAATGCGATGGATTTGCGAAGAAGTGGAGAGTAAGTGGAAGAAGACGAGGAAGACGGAGCAGTTAGAGAAGTTGGAGATTTGTGGACGAGGGAAGTGAATCGGACATTGTTGTGAAGATTAGAAGAAATTTCAGAGGAGTGAAAGGTAGAGGATGGAATTCGAGCAAATGGTTGGGGAAGAAGGGGAAGGGATGAGGAAGCCATTGACGCTCTCTTCTTCTTCCCTCCACTAAATGCCCGACTTCAAAATTAATAAATAAATATTCGGTTTTGATAATGGTAGAGTTCTTATGTATACAAATCATATAAACTTGGGTTCGCATTACTACCAGGGAATTTGCATTACCAAAATTCTTCTAATAAAATTGAATTCCTATGATCACTTTTTTAGTATATTTTAAATATGCCAAAAATTATTGATAATATTGGATAAATAAAAAATAAAATAAACTAAAATATTTATCCCCTATAACAATTGAAATATAATCAAAGTAATCAAATGATCCTTAGGAGCTAATCAAATCAAATAATTATTTAAGAGTACTAATTAAAATTGAAAAAATTAAAAAAAAAAGTAGAAGGTGAAACATAGAAGGTAATCTCATAAAGTTAACTAAAATTGAAAAAAAAAAGTAGAATGTAGTCGGATAATGACTATCTCAATATTTTGTTGTTGTGGTTAAACTTCCTATGGTCACTTTCCATGGTGTCAATGGAATGATCGACAATATTATGTAGATTACAAAATTTGATGGTAATCAGAAACTACTTAGTAATTGAAAGAAAATGTAAGGTAATCAGATGACAATCATAGTACAGTAAAAAAATATCTTACCAATTGATAAAAAATTATAGGTAATTATATGACAATACGATGGTAATAAGAAACTACCTACTAATTGAGAAAAGTTAGAAAGTAATGAGATGATTATCAGATTCTACTTAGTACTAAAAAAAATGTAAAGTCATTCAATAGCAATCAATATCATTTTGCAATTAAATAACAATTAGATAGGTAAATAGATATAATTAACAATCATATAGAAAGAAACATAAAATAACAATCAAATAGTAATTAAACAACAATAAAATAACAATTGATACAATTGATAATTACCGTAATTAAACAACAATAAAATAACAATTGATACAATTGATAATTAGTGGTAATTAGATGATAATGACAATTTGATAACAATCAAACGATAATCAAATGTAGTTTCACATTTTTAACTATGAGAGCATTTTTGTCACTCGATAGTTTCAATTAGGTTAGACTTATTAATTTGTCATTTCTGCAAATGCAAAAACGTTGGGTGATGGGCTCAATTTTCTTAGTTCTCCATTCCTTTCAAAAGAACCTTTTATCCCTTGCTTCAAACTCAAGGTCATTATGCCTAACATCGAAGTAACTTTTATTTCTACTCTGTGTTGTCTACATTTGTGATTTAATTTTTTGTATTGCTTTATTATTAGATTGAACCAAAACATGACTTGTAACGATCCAACTTTTCAAAGTAAGCTAAGATCATAACTTTAAAATAAATTACAAATTTTTATTTTCTTGAAAAGAGGAAAACTAATTCTTTATTAAATAATTTCAAAACAACTATTCAAGAATATAATCATAACCTGGCAAAACATTAAAAAAAAAAAAACTATAAAAATATATTCTAATTCAGGCTCTATCTAATTTTAAAAAATAAAATAATCAACGATCGAATAAAATATTTAACAGTCAAATCATGAAAATACATACAGACAAGCGGAAGCAAACACTGTGAAGTCCTTATATGGCATATCATGAGCCCTTCATGCCATTCACCAACCTTTCATTTTCTCTACATTTGCCTAAAACGTTAAACATAGAGTAAGTATAAAAGTACACCCAACAAGAGACTCACTACTAGTCTCACTAGGTGAATTATTAACTTCCTATTAGGAGGTACCCTCAATCATAAAAGTCTTGTGATCCTGAATGAACACATATGATCTAGTGATCCTGTAGGAACACTCATTGATTTGATGATCCCGTAGGAGCATACATCATATCGAACAATCTAATGATCTTATTAGACCACACATGAATCATGACAGACTAGTGATCATGTTGAATGCACACAATTATAACAGTGAAAGGTAGTGATTTTGTGGGATAGTATCGTACATGTAAGTATACATCCTAATAGCCAAAACTAACATACACCAACAGTCCAAGAAGGATGTAACAGTCAAAATAAACATGACATAAAACATCAATCATAACTGTCCATAAACATATAATTCAAACATGCATAAATGTCACATAAGATCAACCAATAATTACTATCACTTATCTATGCATTTTAGGTACTGTTAATGCATAATCAGTCAACACATGTAAACTCTTAAATTTTCATTCAAAGATCCAGTAGTCTCTGAAAAATTACTTCTCTTTAAAATTAATTTCCTTTTCCAATTTTTGTCCCCACATCCAAAAATTTCATTCTCAGATAGGGAAGTCTCCAAGCAATGGTGCCTCAATTTGGTGTTTTAGATACAAAGTCATCAACAAGAATAAGTACCTTTCCTATTCTCTGTATTTTTTTTTTTTAAAAGCATGCTTAGCCATAGAAAATTAGTTTCTAATTCTTTTGCGAATGTAATGGTATTTTGAAGTTTCAATTAATTTGAGTTAATGGTTTGTTAATTTATTTGCTACGTAGAGCTCTCGTCCCTTCAATTGTTCAATGATTATTGATTCATCGCTAAAGTCATTGAATAGATCATCTTGACGATCATTCAATCTAATATAATTGTGAGTTGTGCAACATGCTATCGATATATTTTTCTGTCTTGATCGGGTATGGAGACATTTGCTTAAGAATAGGAAATCGAGCCTTCAACACACAAAAACAACGTTCAATGACATTTCACAGTGAAGAATATCAATAGTTAAAACATTTCTTCTTTGTCTTGAGGGCGATGTCTCCTTTCTCTAAAATCTCGTAAATGATATCTTTGATCGCGAAATGGTGCTAAAAATATCAACATATTTGAATACCCTAATCGACAAGATAATATTGATCCGCAGATAATAATAATAAAATTTATAATAAAGTCAAATATTGAATATAAGTTCTAAAAATACATAATTATTTACCTCTCTTAGACATAGGAAATTTATTCTAAGGATTCTTGATACATTCTAGAAGTATGTGAAAATCATTGACTAATCCTTTCCAACCAGACATGACATATGTGAATTGAACAAACACACACTATATTCCATGTTGTGTTAGTTTTTTTTTCCACTAAATATTTTGTTTTTTTTTTAGGAATCCTTGCAGCAATGTGAGTGTCTTCAATAACACCAATACAATCCTAAAAGATAAACATAAACACAAATATATTTCTAAAAAACAAATCAAAACATCAACCCATTACATTAAAGAAAGGGTTATATTTTGAATTTGAATACGATCTTTATTGGTACAATGTTCATGTTGGATGGGCTAATAATTTCTACTCCAAGCTTGCAAACCTTCCTCAAAACAAGGTTAAAAGTTAGAGAAATAGTATGATCTAAATGTTGAAATCTTTATGCTTCTATACGATTGCTTTCATTATGTGGTATGATTAATAAGAAAATAACAACTTTTTCTTGAACGGTGAGATATTTAGATGCTTTAAAATTTGTCTTGGATTTTAAATCTTCACAAAAGCTTATGAATGTAACTCTTTTCATCCTAAAACAATCAAAACATCTACTATTGTTTTCATTTGACAACTCGATCACTTAATCATGTATCCTCTCAGTACAGAGGTTTTACATGGTTGTTTAGAAGATTGTCACTTGTGCCAGTTGACGTAGAATAAAGTGAAAAAGGATGCACATACAATTGTCATTGTCGTTAGAATCAAAATCCTCAAAATGAATGTCTTGAATCAAGTTCATCTCAGTTCACTAGTATATCTCTAAATCAAACACAAAAATTGAAATTTTGAAACAAAGTACAAATACATCTCATAAACAAAAAAAAAAACAAAACATAATATAACCATGTGAAACAAAAATCAAATCCATCTCTAAATTCGGAGAGAAATCACATTCAAAGTAGCCATGTTAAAAAATAACACAAAACTACAAAGTCAAACATACAAAACATCCTTTAAGTCTAATATGAAGAAGTAAATGGAATAGACCTAAAATATCCATAAGTGACATCTAAAGACTATTTATGAAATATTTCTTCTTTGGATCGGGCATGAGCAAAAATATTTTTCTCCATGCAGCATCTCAATGCAAAAGTTTCAGTACTTTGGTATAAGCCCCACCATCAACATCCTCCATTGTATTTAAAATTTTGAAACATTCCATCAACTCTTCATCGAGATCATCTTTTTTGCTTAATGTTTGACCCTCACTAACTTGAATAGATGTAAAACCAAAATTTCTTTTCTCAAGGATGCCATTTTTTCTCTTTGCATTCTCAACATACACATTTATGATTATAGAAAAGAAGTTGTCAAATTTGTCCTTTCTTCTAACTCATTTTATGTGAAACCCCAAAATTTCTTATACCCTTGAAAATTATTAAATTGGTCAAGGATAGGAGAAGATAAAATTTATAAGAAAGAGAATAAAATACTTGGAATTTAGGTTTTAACTTGAGGAAAAGAGAAAAGTTGGAAATTTTGACTAAGTGTCAAAAGAAGGTCATTAGGCGTTTGAAGGTTGAATGGGCGACAAAGGAAGGCTAAGAAATTCTCCAAATAAGTGTTGTTGAGTGGCAAGACAATCACAGAGAGGGTTATGCATTTGAAGTTAAGGCATGACTTAGCGTTTAACTTTTAAGAGGTTAGTATTGTCGAGAAGGGTTTGTTTACACAAGGAAGGGTGCTAGGTGAGGAAGGCTTGCGATCAAATGTTGGGAGATTGTTACGCGAGGAAGGCATTGACTAGGCGTCTAGAGGTTAGGATAAGGCTTGTTGAGAGAGGAAGCAAGCTAGGCAAGGAAGGTTGTTATGCGGCCAAGCTATGCGAGGAAGGCCGAGGAGGTTAGCTATGCATTTGGATCAAGTATGTGGCATGCTCTAAGCAATCGATTAAAAGTAAATCGAAGTGTCATAATCATGTCATCATGCATTTTATGGTCAAGAAGGACTTGAAGAAGTTGCTGAGGTGTAAGTACATCCTTAAGATATGAGTCTAATCAAGGATTAAGTGTCATCTTAATCACATGCAAGGAACTCTATAAATAGTTCAACTTCAGTATTGAATTTCTCACAACTCACTCGTGCAAAACCACTCATTTTAATCTTAAAAGTTAAAAAATTGAGTCTAGTTTGTGATAGAGGGCTGTTGTGCATTTTGAATTCAAGAAAGTTTGCATTTTAATCAAGAGAAGGTGAATAGATAATTTCTCAGGTGAATCTGAACAAGGTGCACTTCCAGAGGGCTATAGGACTCATTATTTAAAATTTTTCTTTACAAATTTGAGGTAAGAAATTTAATTTAATTTAGAGAAACTTTGTAGAAGGAAGTGTTGTCAAAAGAGTTATGGATTTTATGTTATGAATTTTCAAAGTTGGAACATGATTATGGAAGTTAATTTGTGTCTGGATAGTGGTCGTGAGTCATGCATGTATGGGTGAGCGTTTTGTTCATAGAGGTTATTTTGAGTCATGTTGCACACACATGAAAAGTCCATGACACAGCCAAGCGGCAAGGCATGCGCTCACACTGCGCTCATGACCCTGCTTTAAGAGGTTAGCATGCCACACATGGTGTGCGGAGAGCACCAACGCCGCCATGCATGCGAGGGGCATTGGGTAGACGTCAAGCATGGCGCAACAACCCCACTATAGGGTTAGCATGTGGCACGTGCCCCACCTCGATGTTATGTCTTAAAAGGAGGAGGGTTAGCTACCCATCGACTATTCTATCTTCAAACGAAGGAGTAAATACTGCCCGTGGCTATAGAGGTATGTCTTCAAAAAGCTATGCAAACATTTCAAGTTTCATGTTATGAATATTTACTAATAAATGTATTTAAGCTTCGGGTTTACACTAAAATGTTTATCAAAACCTGTTTTATAAAACCGTTGCTCACTAAGTCTTTCAATTTACTCTTTTAAAAATGTTTTCCCTCTTTCCAGGTATACAGATTGTTGATCTCCACGTGCTCAACATACTACTGCCTTTTTATAAAACATGTTTTTATAAACAATACACATTATCATTCCATACTAAAATGTTTATAAAAACCTGTTTTATAAAATCAAAGCTTAAATACATTGATTCTTTTTTAGAAAACTTGTACGAGTTTCAACGATAATGTTGTGTTCATAATGTTTTGTTTGATTGTTGTTAAAGAATCTTTAAGAAGAAACATAGATGTGCATCTTATACAACAAAAAATTATACAAATTGTTTGTTAAATGTTTGATGCAATTACCTCAGGTAGGATGATAGTGTGTATTGTTCTAATGTGAATCTGTATTATGAAACTGATTTAGAAGAACTCAAACGTTGATGATATATGATTAAATATCTACTTTAAGTAAGAGACAATTAATGAGTAGGCTTGACTAACCTTTAATATACACTTGGTTAGCTATATTTGTTGAATCAATGGCATGATTATTGAGTTTAAAATTAAAATTTTCTCAAAATGTAGATTGTTGACAATATATCTGTGTATGTGGAGTTTAAGATTTGATCATCAATGAAATATACTAGATCTTACAAGGATTTAGAGAAATTTGTATTAAGATCTATCCTAGTTGGTGTGGTATGCCATTAGTTTGCTTGTGAAGCAATACATAGACATGCAGACATAGGTAACAGTGATAAAAGACTAAAACTAAGGACAAAAGGCAGCAAATGGAGAGAAAACAGTATAGTAGTTACCAAGATTTCCTTTATGTTGATTCATATTTTATTTACGTTTAATAGGATTATATTATAATTTTATCAAAGTTCTTTGAATAGCTAGCAAAACTAAAAATTGATTTCCCAAGGAGGATACTCGATCATTCTCATTCTAACTATATCATGACATGCGTTTGTTGACATTAGTCATTCTCATTCAAAAAAATCGAAGGACAAACTCTCATAGGTAGAAAAGTTAACAACTCATTTAGGATTGGAATCGTCACATATGATCATTATATGAAATATTAATCTTCTTAATAATATATTAACGATAGATTAAGTGATTTTCTTGTCCAGTCTTATACAACTCCTTGTATAGAATCGATCGATCGGATTTCGTCGTCCAAATCTAGATCAAATAATAAAAAGAATCACACACAAAAAAACTAGTCTTAGTAGCAAGTTCGGTTCGAACACACGAAGCACATAAATTTCTCTAGCAAATGGTTCCCAACCCAAGGTAATCAAGGAGGGTTTTTTAGTTGTTTTGAATTGCAAGAGAAATAATGTAAAAATGAAAATCCATTTGAGAAAACTTAGCTTGAGTTTTGTAGATCTCTCCAAGCAATACATTTGATCATTAAATTCTCGTTACTAAATCTAACAATTGATACTCCTAACCAATTTGATTAGGTAAATTATCCTAGGCATCATACAATTTAAACCATGAAAAACATACAAGATCAAATCTACACTAATTACGTTGACAAAGTTGGATTGAAAGCCTGATTTCCATGGGCTTAATTACACAATCATCGAGTACAATCCCAACTTATTAGAACAATATAAAATCTAATAGATTTTGCAAAATAACCTAATATTGCTTGAATTGAAATTAATATATTTTACGAAGATAATCGCACATAATCAAAAGAATTTATGATAAAAGTCCCATGCGTTTCACATTATAAACATAATCATCAAACACATGAATTAAAGGGAGATTGCCACAAACCCAAGCTACCAGAGAGTAATTTAGCATCTCATGACACATGCCGGATGATGAGAATACAAGTTACAGGACTAAAACAGAATAAAAAGACCACAAAAAATAAAGAGAAAACAGGTAGAAATTGGCTGGAATCCCAATTGTAATGACCTAGGTGCCAAAAATATTTTATAAAGAAACATAATGGCATGGTGACGTTAGGAATAGCGTCGCGACATTGGCCGAAGTTTGGTGCGCATGAATGTAGCGCCATGGCGCTAAGTGCCTTTTGTGACATTCGACCATTCTGCCTTGCAACATTGGACAGTGCCATAGACCATTGCGATGGTGCAAGGCAGAAGCCTATATGGCTTTTTTTCCATGCTTTACCTAAGTTGATGTCTCGTCACTTCATTTTTGTTCAATTTAGCTCTAAAATGACACAAACACCAAATTTTAAAGTTGAATTGCTGTAAACCTATAAAATAGCCCAATAAAAAATAAAACATCTCAAATTAAACGGAGTTAGATAACAGATTTTAAGTGGTATCAACAATACCTCACTCACAAGTGTCCACGCAACAATTGTGAACAAATCCTCTATATAAATTACAATGTCAATCGTATCTAGGACATATGTGATGTGATGCATGTGAAAATGTAAAATTTTTAATATAAAGTTTTAAAATAGTGTCTAGAGAAATAGTTGAAATATATAATTTTGTAAAACAAAAAGTGAACTCATAAGTTTGAATTATTTATGGTATAAGAAAGGGGTATAAAGTTTCCTAATTTAAAAAGTAAACAGAATAGCATGTGATGGAACTGAAATTTTGGATTGGCGTTGCCTAAGAAGAAGTTAAAGAGAGGAAAAGTTTGATTGTAAATTTGGGATTTCATAGTTAAAAAAGAAAAAATTGTCAATTGTGTAGAAGCTTTTGGAGCATTTTGTAGAGACGTAAACAAATATCTACGGTGACATCAACATCCATATTTATAATCAAAATTCAACCATCCGGAAAAGAAAAACCCTTTTCTTTGCTTTCCATTTAAGAAAAAGTTTTTGTGAAGAAAAAACGGATCAAAATCATCAATCGTTCGAATTTGATGAATGAAAGTGAAGTAAGAAGAAAGAAGCATAATCCCAGCTGAAGAAGACGCCACGCCCAGTTTCTCCCTTTTCAATCTCATCAACAATAATTAAGAACTCTTGTAAATTTCTTCCATACCTGTTATACATGAATTATCTCATCATCCCTTTCGTCCTTCTCTTCTCCTTCATCCCCATTTCATTCCAATCCAAAGTCTCCGTTTCTTTCTCCCCTTCCATTCTCTCCAAATCCGGCGATTCTGTTCATATTCAATGGTCTGGAATCGAATCCCCTTCCAAGCTCGACTGGCTCGGAATTTACTCTCCCCCAAATTCATCCCATAAGCATTTCATCGGCTACCTTTTCCTTTCTTCTTCTCCCACCTGGGAATCCGGGTATGGATCCGTTTCCATCCCTTTAGTCAACCTCCGATCCAATTACGCTTTCAGGATTTTCCGGTGGACGGAATCGGAGATCGATGACAAGCATCACGACCACGATCACAACCCTCTACCTGGCACCGCGCACCTCCTCGCGGCCTCAGATGAGCTCCGATTCGCCCCCGGCGGTGGCCCGGAGCAGATCCATCTGGCGTTCACTGACCAGGATGACGAAATGAGAGTGATGTTTGTGACGAAGGATGGATCGAAAAGGTATGTGAGATATGGGGAAAAGAAGGAGAAGCTTGATCAGATTGTTGTGGCGGGTGTTGAGAGGTATGAGAGGGAACACATGTGCGATTCCCCAGCTAATGATAGCATTGGCTGGAGAGATCCTGGTTTTATTCATGATGCTGTTATGAATAAATTGAAGAAAGGAGCTAAGGTTTATTATCAGGTAACTTGTTTTTCTTTTGCCTAGTTTGGGATTCTGGTGAAATTTGTGATGCTTTTGCTTTTGAGTTTTGATCATCGGGGCCTTGGTAGTTCAGTTAATCAAATAGTTTTTAGGATATTTGTTTAGTGAAGATGAAGTTTTATGCAGCTTGTTTTAAATGTTGATTCATTATGGATTCTGTTTTGCTATAGACATGAGCATTCATGGACATTGGTTGACAAATCAAGGTTTCAAATGTTGAAGGCCTAATCTCATTCAATGACGCATTAAAATACGAAATTAGATTGATGGTGCTTCTATTTTGTTTTGAGTTTACTGATAGGTATCAGGGTACATAACTATAATGCAATGCTGTTTGCTTTTACCAGGTTGGGAGTGATTCTAAAGGTTGGAGTAGTATTCTAAACTTCGTGTCACGTAATGAGGACTCGGATGAAACGATTGCTTTCCTTTTTGGTGATATGGGAGCTGCAACACCGTACACGACCTTTGTCCGAACACAGGATGAAAGCATATCTACTGTTAGGTGGATACTTCGCGACATTGAAGCACTTGGTGACAAACCTGCAATGGTCTCTCACATTGGAGATATCAGCTATGCAAGGGGTCACTCGTGGTTGTGGGACGTTTTCTTCAATCAGGTTGAACCTGTGGCATCTAAGGTTGCATACCATGTATGCATTGGCAATCATGAATATGATTGGCCTCTTCAGCCATGGAAACCCGAGTGGGCTAACGGGATATACGGGAAAGACGGGGGAGGGGAGTGTGGGGTGCCATATAGTTTGAAGTTCAACATGCCAGGAAACTCCACAGAACCTACTGAAAGCCACAGCTTGCCTACTCGAAACCTTTTCTACTCTTTTAACATGGGATCGGTGCATTTTGTGTACATATCAACAGAAACCAATTTCCTTCAAGGAAGTAGCCAGTATGAGTTCATTAAGCGTGATTTGGAGTCGGTTGATCGGAAGAAAACGCCATTCATAGTAGTGCAGGGGCACAGACCAATGTATACAACGAGCAACGAACTAAGAGATGCCCCATTGAGGGAGAAAATGCTGCACCATTTGGAACCATTGTTAGTAAAAAATAATGTGACATTAGCATTATGGGGTCATGTCCATAGGTATGAGAGGTTTTGTCCACTTAATAACTACACTTGTGGAAGTATGGGTTTAGATGGGGAAGACTGGGAGGCATTACCTGTCCATCTCGTAATCGGAATGGCTGGACAAGATTGGCAACCAATCTGGGAGCCAAGACCAAACCACCCAGATGACCCAATCTTCCCACAACCAAAACGGTCGATGTACCGTGGAGGCGAATTCGGGTACACCAGATTGGTTGCTACAAAAGAGAAACTTACAATCTCTTACGTTGGAAACCATGATGGAGAGGTGCATGATTCTGTCGAGATATTGGCTTCTGGACAAGTTCTAAATGGTGGAGTTGGTGCAAAATTCATCAACAGTAGTATTGCAAACTCGACGACAGGGAATGCGATGCTAGAATTCTCATTCTCGTGGTATGTGATGGGAGGAAGTATTTTGGTTCTTGGAGCCTTCATTGGATACATTATTGGATTTGTTTCACATGCAAGGAAGAATTCACTTTCAAGAAACAACTGGACTCCTGTGAAGACTGAAGAGTTGCAATGAAATTAAAAAACAACTGAAGGTAAGTTAAAGATGTAAAATCTTTGTATAGTTGAAACCCTGTTTGAATGAGGGCATCAGTGCAATTACAGAAAGGGAGAAGACCTCTGTAAATAGATATTTGAAAATGTGTTACTGATTTTTGTGAAGTATGTATTTTGAGGAATATTGAGTTTTTTGTATCTTATGAATTAACTGAATATTTTAATGGGATGAGATGAAACCGATTAGTTATGATGTCGATAATGAAGGAAATGTAATGGAAAAAATTTGGCCTTTGAGAAAGGTGTAAACTGGGACTGCTAGTTTTGCTACAAAACAGATTTAGTACTCCAAATGTTCAACTTAGTCCACATATATATATTTACATTGTGGTTTGACCTATAAATCAAAATTTTTAATATATGTTGAACTAAAAATGTTATTATATACAAAAATTAAATTAAATTTCAGAGTTTTATCAAATTTTAGGTATTACAAAAAAAATCCACATTTCAACCCTTAAATAGTATAAATTAAACAAGCATATACATTCAAAAGTTAAAGTAAAATGAAATATAAATAAATAAAAGGATTGGCAATATATTTACATAGGAGTGGAGAAAATTGAGGTGCCAAAATCAAAATAGCTCAATCGACAGATGTATAGAGGATTGAGGTGTGAATTAATAATTTTCTTGAAATAAATTTAGGAAAAATTTAAATTTATACCCACTAGTTTGAGGAATTTTTCAAAAATAGAAAAACTTAACGGTTTGCACTCTATACATCACTCAATTTACAAAATTCATTGCATTTAACTTTTGGTTTTAGTTTTGATCGTTCCCTAAATAATTTTAAATTTGAACTACTAATTAAACGAATAAATAACAAATTTAATAAAATATTTATAACAAATAACAAAATTTTTAGATTATGCATACTTTTACATTGATAGATATAGATAGTGATAAAAGTCAATTAGTGAATTCATTGTAGTTTATAAATTAAAAATTGTCCAAAATAAATATATAATTCTAATATTATTAAACTTTTGTTGGTATATTGACTTACACCCCTCCTTCATACATACTTTGAAATATATCTAACCACCGACAGATTTAGTATAGACCTAGAGGGCTCGAACCTCCCCTTAATTTTATTATCTTTATATAATATGTATAAACAAAATCAATTAATATTTAATATTTGTAAACAGTTTAGTGGTAACTATATTTGTCGGCCCCTTTCAATCGGAGTTTAATAGATTTTTTTTCTAAATTTTTATTTTTTTCTGTATCCGCCATTGTATTTAACAATATATAATTGTTTCAGTTAAACTTTTAATTGTTATACAACAATTTTAAAAAATCTAAATTGTTAAGACTAGTGATTAAAAATCTACACAAGTTAGAAAGAATTGAATGCAATGTATATAATCTTGATAAATGGTTGAAAATGATTCACTTATGTAATGGTTGCAAAATGAAACTATTTATTACACCCTATAATTAATGATAGACAATAAGATACTAAAAGACATATATCGAACCGACATCTATCAATTTTATCATTTCACTATATTTGAAATTTTGTTATATTCGTTAATATTTTCTAACATTTTTGTCCATATTAAAAAGATTTCCCTGACATATAATTAATTAAAATCATAGAGCTTGTGAGATTCAGAATGGTGAGAATTACAAACAAGGTTAAAATCCCTATATTGTACTCAATTATAGTAAAAAAAAAAAAAAAAGTAATAAATACAAATAAACATAAAAATAAAAGATTGGTATGATTCTTAAGAAAGGACCAAACAACCAAACCAAACCAAACTTTAGAATTGAAGGACGTAGAAGTATAACCTAACAAATCCTATTCAGGTGAGATTGTAGAATCAAACCAAACTTGCTTCTAATCATCCCTTCTTGGTACAAATATTGCATTAACCCAAGTGACTGTTCTGGCAAATATTTTCTTTACCATACAACAACTCACTTCAACTTCACAAAAAAAGAAAAAAAGATACCCACAATGGTCAATCAGTAATCAACAATGGCTCCTAAAATTCTATTTCCATCAAATAAATTTATTACTCCATTCCGCCTAAACAGATTCTGTTAACCATAATATTCACACAGATGAATTCATCTACAGTAAAAAAGAGAAAAGAAAAACAGGGTAACAGCCAGTGAAGATTAGATATCATCTTGATGTGAAGTACGTTCATTTCCTCTCCTAAGAATAGGAGAAATAGCAGCACTTATTGACTCAGAATTCTCCAACACCATGTATATACACAACATACATAAACCTGTTCATCCAGAGCTACTAGAATCAATTGCAGATAGGCTTTTCCATAGATATGCAAAAAGAATTTAACTATCCCTAATATAAACAGAAATGAGACTCAGCATAATCTTTTAAAATTATAAGAATAAGTGTAGCAAAATTGCAAATAGGGTATCTGTAACTGCTAAGCGCTACAAATCAGATTGGTAAAACAAATTAAACTGCAATGCTTCACCACATGACGAGAAAAAGGTCCTACCAAAACATCATGCATATTTATTACCTTGTAAGATAGAAAAAAGTAGAGACAATTAGGAAGGCCAGACATACCAGTATAGGCAACTGTAACACCCGAGACCAATCTTCCAAGCACCGAGAGAGCGTAAAGGCAAACAACGACCTACAGAAAAGATTTGCATGACTTTAATTTACAAGCAAAAGATGAAAGATCAATACAGCTATTTGTTTTACGAGTTGGTTCTTTGAAAGGCCTTATCAGATAGAGCAATTTAGATCTCGCAAATGGTGTCACATATACCATGTGTACTCCTGATATTTGACCTAACCTTTATTTATGTCCTTTTAATTTGAAAACTTTCATTTTAAACCTCAACCTTTTGTGCTCTATAGGGAGAAATGAAAGTAGAATTCATTTGATCCTCCCACATATTCATTTTAGCGTTTCTCCCTTCTTGTAAAAATGAAATAATGAATTCTATACATTGAAAAGCACATATAGAATTGGTTACAACTCAATTTCAACCATATAAACTAATACGATCATTGTTACTATTCATTTCAATATAGCAAGATATCGTCGACATCATTTAAACATCATTTCCAAAATCAAATTCTACATAGCAGATGTCACATCAATTTACATTAAAAATGTTGTAAATGAAATCATGTTTGCATTCTAAATTTACACCATAGCTGTTTTGTACATTATTAATTATTATTATTTTTTGATAAAGGATCATCCTTCATTGAAGAAAAGAAAAAAAAAGAAAGAATACCAAACCATAAACCCTACATACAAAAAAACCAAGCTCAAAAGGGAAGGGAGAACTCTATAATAAAGGTCTCCAATCTAACAAAATATGGCCTAATAAATAATAGCAAAAAGAACTCATCACATACGCCCGGAGAGGATTTCCAAATGAATTTGTTGAAACAATTCCGAAGTGTAAAGGTCAAAATGAAAATTTATCATTGTCAAGGACATGATTAAATACACTAATGTTTATGAGTATTTTGTACCATTTAACCTATATGTGCTGCTGAAACCTCACCGTGTATCAATGTAAGCTGATGCCTACACGATGTTTGATATTTGATCTCAATGTATGTCTGTTAGATATATAATTTATTTATTTTTACAATATTGCATTTTCGACTCCATGCGGATTAAATTTTACCTTTAAACTTTCCATACATACAATAATCTTTCAATTTCAAGAAGAGTTAACATAGATAGAAAACTTCAAATACTCTTTATCATTACTGGAATTTGCGCAATTCAAGAAAGAAAGGGAAGCTATTTGGCTCGATTCCATTAAGTCCTTTCTATGGTCCATTTGGCTGAAGGAGAAAATGATGTTTTTTTAACATCTTTCTAGTATTGCCGTTATTTGGTGTGTATTCTCACATAACTTGTTGGATACCTATTGTGTCTTACTGCTCCTATATCCAACGTAAGAGCTTAATTTCCTTTTATACAAAGGGTACCTCTCTTTTTGTAATTTCATATATTATTTGAAACGAAGGAATTTATGTTTCACAGAGACAATAAAAGTTTTAAAAAAAAGAAAAGAAAAAAGGACATATTCGAGTACAAATAATAACCCAAAACTCACTGAAAGAAGCCAAGTTAAGACTACCCAAAAATGTGATAATCAAAGAACAATACCTTAACAAAAAGCCTCTTGTCATGCCCTGTAGCTGCCACCCTCAGAACAGACTCAGCCGCACCAATGGTATTGGCTAACCAAGCGATCATACTATTAGCAGTATCCTGCGATACTTGCCACTCAAGAGGGTCTACTGGAACCCTACAGATCATTTAAATTTTAGATTATTATAGATTACAGATAATGTTAATTAAAGATAATTACGAGAATAAGGATATGCATAGAGATTGAGTATCTAATTTCAACAAAATTGGAGCTATACGATCGTTGACATAAACTCCGAAGCATTTAAAACAATCTGGAAGAAGTTCTCCAATCTAGTAAAAAAAAAAAAAAAGAAAGTAGAAATAAAAAATGGCGGAAAGAAGGGAATGCTTACGAGACATTCATATGGCGGAAGAGAAGGCCGAGAATGGCGAGAGAGCAAAGGAGAACGATGAAAACATCAGCGACAAGGGAGAGAAGACTGGAATTTCGAAAGGCGCAATGATAATAAACCAAAGAACCGCAAATGAGCGCAACAAAGGGTTTGCCAACTTCTGTCTTGCAGTTGATTGATCGACTCGCCATTTGCGTGTCTCTCAAACCCTCGATCCTTCCCCCAATTTGACTCATCATTCTCCGCTCCCTCTACGCTTCGCCAAATATCAAACTCTATGATTCGTCAAACCCATAACGCCCAGTCTTTCCTTCCACCTTTTCTTTTCTTTAATTTTCTATATCTTTTCCTCACCTAAATTTCATCTCCTTTTTTTTGCTTTAATTTTTTAGTAGCGCCTGTATACATTTTTTTATTTTATTTGGTTGCCTTCAAAAACAGTAAGCCATTTTTAAGTTTTTCTTTTCTTCTTTTTTTTTTTTTTTTCTTTTCTTCCCTTTCTTAAAATGGCAAATCAAATTAAAGATATAATGAATCCAAAATTGCAAAAGTCTATACATTTTGGTCCTTCATTGTAACGAACCAACTCAAGTAAACACTTCGATTATTTATTTATAAAATATAAGTAAAGTGTTTAAAGAAAATAATAAATAAAATATTAGATAAAATACTAGTTCGGACCCTATTTAAAACAAAAGAAAATGTCACAAGAATACTATAAATCATATACTGAAACATAAATACGAAGAAAACATAAATTGTCATCTTGACAAACTACTGTTACTCTTTGTTGTTGGAATTTTTTGTCATAAAACTCGTAGTTTGTAATCATATTCTATTTAATAAAGTCATTAATGAGAAATTGAATATTATAATCTTAAAACCAATAAACTAAGTCTCGAGGCTATTTTTAAGTAAAATTGAATTTTATGTGGAGACATAAACGTGGATCAAGTTTGAGTAAATAGCCTAAAATAGTCTTAATTAGTATATAAATAATGATTGGGTGCCTTATTTAGAGAAACTATAGATGCGGCTCGCTTTGTAGTAAGTACAAACGAGGTGATCCTAAATCGTTCATGTAGAGGCATGGAAGTTGGGGCATCCTATGTAAATTGTTTACATAAGACTGAACCACAAAATAATCACTTTTACGTTACAACACCGTTTACTGTTTAAAACTGACTATCTCGATTATTGATAACCTAGGTAACTTAATCTTAATCTTGAGCTAACTATGAACTCCTGTTCACACAAGATTATCCTTAGATATGCATAAGTGAGGGTAGCAGCATCAGCATTGGCCCAATAAGCCTCCCATTTCAAGGGTAAGTTCGGGTAGATAGCTGGGGACATAGTATGCAAGATGGAATTCACTCATACCTGTTTTAGGTTAATAGATAGGTTGTTCTCTTAAGCACTGAATCTAATTCTTGAACAAGGGATCCCACCCTCTCATTGGCTTGAGAGGGATTAAGTTTATAGGTTGGTCCTTAAACCAATTGTCCAATAGTGGATTAGTAGGACTTAAGAAGCAAGATATAGTCTTAGGGGTAAAACGGTATTTTGACTCAATCAAAGATACGAACAACCTGTGAAGAATTAACTTACTGATTATGGTTTTATCAAATGGACACAAATATATCTATAGTGAAGAGATGCAACTATGAGACTTTAGTGGAATGACTCGTTAGTTAACAAATGTTGATTAACTCGGTCTATAAGAGCTTAGCCAGTTAATCTTGAATCGTTGGAGCCCATGATCTCTAGGTCCATTAGGTTCTCCTGCTAGCCCATATGTAATAAACTTAGAACAATGTGATGGAATAAGTTGAATTGATCGAATTGGGAGAAGAGAGAGAAAACGACAAGTATATGTGATATAGCCATCGAATTTCATATTAGAAATAGAGCTTTATGTTTAAATAAAATTTAAATATTATAAGTGTGAATAAAAATTCATACTCGAAAACTAAAAAATGATGGAAATAGTCAAAGTTGTAAAAAGTCAAAATGTTGACTTTTGACTTTGAAAAGTCAAACTTTGATCGACAATATATTCAAATATGATTTGAATTTTGAGAAAATGAATGCGAAGTCATGCTCGAAAGGTCAAAATTAGTCAAGATGATCAAAATAATAAAAAGTAAAAACGTTGACTTTAGGTTTGAAAAGGTCAAACTTTGACTTTTGTCAAAGACTATTTTGCGCTTTGACCATAGTTAGTGGAAAAATCCAACATTTTGTTGGATAGTTCCACTAACTCTAGTACGCTAGGTGTTGTCTTTTGATGAAGACAAAAAGTCCACTTGAGAAAGTGGACTTTGAGTTGCTGGGCTCTAGAATTGCATGAACATGCAATTTTGCATTGAAAATCCCTATAAAGATGACCTTTGAACTCATTTGATGAGTTGAATAATTTTGATTTGGGCTATCACACCAAATTGTGTTTCTTTTCTTATTTACTTAAAAAATGAAGAAAGGAAATTTACCAAGCCCAATTATTTTTTTCCATCTTTTTCTCTCTCCCGATCCTTTCATCCAATAGATCCCAAAACCCGGTTTTGAGTCCAGAGGATATTAGGTCAACTTTAGTGGTTGTTTGAAAAAAAATGAAGCTTCGAGTGTAAGTATTCTAAAAACTCTATTTTTCGGTTTAGGGTTTTTTCGTAAATTAAGTGCATTTATGGTAGAATTTCGATTCTTTTTCCACTGTGCATGTCTTAGTTCTATCATGTGGTATCAGAGCATGCTTTAATTTTACTAATTGCATGTGGTGGGTTCAAATTTATTAGATAAATTGTGGTTGAACTAAAATGGATATATTATAATTTTGACCTTAGATTTAGGGTTTTTGTTTTAATTATTGTAATTAGTCTTGTTGTATTTTTTTTAAAGAGTCATTAGAGTTAAAGTTGAAATTTGGGTGTAATTTCTTCAACCGGATGAGAGAAATAGAAATGCTAATTTTTGAAGAAAAGAAGAAGACAGACCCGAAAAAAGGCTTCAAACTTGGTTGAGACCATTGACCCGACCCGAAAACCCAGCCCAACCCCCATTCTGTCCAGCCTGTGCCCGCACGCCCCATTCGGCCCAGACTGCCTGTGCATCTCGACTTGTTTTGGATGTTTGGGCTGGTTTAAGCCCAATGAGTTGGGTCTTGGGCCTATTCAATGTATTTTGGGCTAGTTCAAGCTATTTTGGATGGTTTTCAAGCCAGTTCGAGTGGTTTCTATACTACATCGAATTATTAATGTAATAATTTAGTACTTAGCTTAATTTAAGGGCAAAAATCAGTCTATTTTAGGGGTTTTTTTTATGCATGTGATGTATATTTTAATTATTTTAAATTTGTATGTTCATTTTGAATGTCATATAGATTTTAAAGTCCACCATACGTTAACATGTTCATGCATTAAAAATATGATATAATGGTTATATTATACAGTATGCATTTTAATTGATTAATATGATTAAATTAAATAAATCAATAATTAATTTAATTTAATTTAATATAATTTAATTAAAAGTTAAACAAATTAAAATTCACATTAAATTGATTGGTTTTTACCATGGTTATATATTGTTAAACGTTTGATTTTAGAATATGTCTAAAGTTTTTATAAGTGTTATAAAATAAATTAGACTTTTAAAATCTATAACAAAGATTAAATGCATGCTGACTTAGGTTAAACAAATATTCCTAAACTTTTCATAGAAATAGGTCGATATCTTGTAAAATTGGTTACAAGAGGTTCACTTGGTTTGATCTTGTCAAGAAGTCAGATAAGATGATTAGGGTTGGAGGTTCTTAAGTTGACGGTTTACGGAACACCTTCTACTTGGAGATCATAATCAGTTATTGAGCCTAGTTAACCAAGTTTTATAAGCATGCGTGAGAGGTGTGAGGTAATAAAAATGGTTTATCACCTAGACATCATAGGTTAAAATTATGTATAATGGTTATACTCGAATGTTTTACCTAGACTTAGGATTTGTTTAAGTTAGCCTAAATATAAATCCTGAAGTTTTAATTACCCTTAAAAAACCGTTATAGAACACTTCAGCTAGAGAGAAGTAATGTACTTTTTTAGCTCTAGCGTCCCTAAGAGTTCATACCGTGAGGTCTATGTTGGGCTTTGGGTCATGCATAAGAGCGGACTCCCTTCGAAGAGTGTTTGCATGGATCAATATCAAGGTAAATAGGGGAAGTAGTTCGTAGTAAATGGGTAAGGGATATGTGAACATATCCCACAGTCTCTTCCACTAGGTCGCACTGTGAGATTTCTATAATATGCCTACTCGTCTACCTTGGAGCGACGTTCCCTTCGGAGGGTTGTATTATAGGATTTGGAATACTGCGAACTCCAAATATGGATAGGTTTTCTTAGATTAATTAGTTTTCATATTGATTATAATCTATGAGATCCAAAAATGGTGGGTAGCACTTACAAGAATTACTAAGTTGTTAGTATATTCTCAACCAAAGTAGCGATAACTAGGTGCTATAAAGAATAAGCAAGAGATTGCATCTAGTCAAGATTGTCTTGGTTCAAAGGAGAAATAATTGACTACCCTTTGGTGAAAGTTGTTCTAAACCTTTGAAATATTGTTGCAAAATACAAATAATGAAGGGTACATTATAAGTAATTGCTAAATTAGATTGGTTTCTTTATGATTATAGTTTTTCTAAAAAAATTATGTTTTTTTTTCAACATAAATAGCTAAATGGTTCAACTTTTAGCTTCCGAAAAACTTAATGGCGATAATTATGCGGCATGGAAATCAAATCTTAACATGATAGTAGTGGTTGACGATTTAAGATTTGTCTTAACTGAGGAATGCCCTTACATATAATAAAAAATTCTTTTTTAAAAAAGAAAATAATAAAAGATGGATAAAGTTAGGTGGCTACAATTTGTATTCAATGTCCCATCTATACATCACGAACAAACAAATAGGCAGACTAGATAAGTCTGTGTCCCGTGGGCATCTCTAACTCAGCATGCCATAAGTTGTGTTGCCTGTAAGACAATATTTTCGGGGAATCCCCGCCCCCTATCCCATTTTCCATCCCTGCCAATTTTCCTGCGGGGAGCGGGGCGGAGATTCCCTACGGGACAATATTCCCTGTTTTTTTATAAAGTTTAATCTCATTTTTCAATCCACATTTACTTAAATGTATATATATTTTCAATGTTTTTGATATAATATTATCAATTTTCTTATTTAAAACCATTAAAATGTGAAATTCTAGCTATTTGTTTAAAAATAAAAATTCAATTATTAGAAGATACTTTTAAAAACTCGTCCATAAAATTAAAAAATCCATATAAAAAAGATCAAGGATCAATCCATAAGTATTCTAATATAAAGCCTTCAAGGAATGTATTCCCCGTCCCCGACCTCGTGTTGCCAATGGAGAAAAAATAATTCCCCACTCCCTCCCCCATTCCCCGTATATTTAGGGATTCCCTGCCCCGTTCGAGCCGGGTCCCCGCGAGCCCCCGACCTTGCGAGTTAAATGGACATCTCTATGTTGAGTCATATGAAAGGAAGAAAAAGCTCAGGCAAATGTATTAAAATTGGCGATCAAGAATGTTTAGTTACAAGGATAATGACAAAAGCCGCCCTGATTCCATGATCATGCAAGCGATGAACCAGATTGAACTAAAGAGGGAATTCTATTATTAAAATAACATGTTTATGCGCGCTTAAGGTTCATGTGATTTAATTATATCAGGAATACAAACATAGTCCAAGTGGGAGATTGTTAAATGTATTTAAATAATATGTATAATTAAAGTGTGGGCTACGTATGTTAACTAATAATTTATCACATTGGGTTATTTTATTAAACTTGGCTTATTATGTGACCTATTAAAAAAGACATTAATAATTGAAAGCTCAAACTCGAGTTATTCAAATCAGGGGAGCCTAAAGTTAAAATATAAGAGATTTAAAGAAGACTTTGATATTTGAATACGAGTTTAGAAGGAGTCTAACATTCTTCATTACATTTAAATATCAAATTAAGAGGAGTTTGATTATTCTAGTAAAACTTAATTAGTAAAAGAGTTCAAATACGAGGGAAATGTCTATTAGAATAATGAAGCGTGTTCATTGAATAAAACTCATTTGAATCTTAATAAAATCTCTTTATCTAAGCTATAAAAGCTCTCGAGAATTAGGTTGATTTCACCCAACTGGATTATAAAACATAGAGTGTTCTTTTTACTTCATGTTCCCTTGGCTATCGCTTTAGCCTCTAACTTAAGTAAAACTAAAATAATCTATTTTAGTTTTTCACATTACGAGATGTATTGAATGTTCTTCACTACTCTACTTTATTAGTTGATTTTTTCTTCTCATGTTGTGATTGCAACTCTCACCACATCAACAAAATTCAGCATTCACCTCGTCCAAATCCTTACATATTCTTAGTACTAAATATGCATACCTTAACTTTACTACTAATCTCAATTATTAAATTGATTTCCAAGAGAATATATTTAATCAAGCTTTGTGAATATATTCACAGCAATCAATTTATGTTGATCATCATCTTTTTGACGTCTAGTGGTCAATTAATTGAAATTAGGTAACAAATTAATTAATTAAGTTTGAAAAAGTTTCATCAATTCAAAATTCTATAGGATATATATATAATATATGTTAGCTGAAGTTACACCTATTCAACAATGTACAAATGTATATTGTAATAGACCTCCTAGTTGGAGTTATATTTATAATTTTAATCATACAACTAAATACATATGATTGTCAAAGGTAAAAGTAGATGTAACGATACAGTAAATAAGAATTTTTTTAAAAAAGTAAATCCAATTACACGTTTTAAGTTCTTTAGAATTAGATTCGTTTTTCAATTAAATAGTTGTAGAATTTAAAATTGGATAAAATGGTATCTTTAACTATCCAACACGTGCAATTATCTCATTAATTATTTTAAGTAGTCATAATCTTATTTGTTTTAAATTTATATTTTTATTTATGAATTTATTTTAGTAAAATATTTTTTGATTGAGTTATAGTATACTTATTTATTATCTAACTAGATAAAATGTTGAAACCTATTTTGAACTTCAAGTCAATTTCTTTCGTAACAAAATTATTATGAATGAACAGAGTTATTATTAGATTTTTTATAGAAGAATTGTTGTAATAGTAAAATATTGAAATTGTTTACCATTTATATATAAAAAAAATAGGATATATACTATTTACTTTAAAGAATAAAACTAGTTGAGAAATTTAAAATAGGATAGGATATATATATTAATTCTCCTAGTTGGAGTTTTATTATATTATTGACGAGTAGCAGACCTCCTAGTTGAAGTTTTCCATGTTCTCAATATGTGCAAATATCGTTATTTTATATATAGATGTATTTTCTTCAAGTTCATATTTTTATTAATCAACTTGCTTTGGTAAAATATATATTATTTGATCAAGTTATACGTATATTAATTATTGTCTAAATAGAGTGCTCAAACTTATTTTGAGCTCCAAATGATTTCTTAAAAAAAAAAAAATATATATATATATATAACAGTGAAGAATGATAAAGAAAAAGGTGAAATTTGGGTGTAAAGTTTAATTATTTTAATTAAGACAATAAAAACTAGCTAGCTATGTTTTTCAATAGAAAGATGTGGTTTTCACCTATTAATATGATATCCTTATCCATTAATTATTTCAAAGATTATCAATTTCTAAGGTTCAACACCTATAAATAATATCCAACTCCTTCCCATTATTATAAAGCAAAACCAACTCTTAAGAAAATATATATCTATCTATCTTGGTATATATTAGCAAAAATGAGTTCTACAGGTGTTGATCCCCTGGTGCCAGTCAGCAAACTTCCGGACTATGATACGGTGCCAATTAAGGATGTTGATAGCGAGGAGATACAAGGAATTGGAGGGATGGCAGTGAGAATGCATAATGAAACAAGTACAGGAGAAAATCTGGAGTTTGTGAAGGTGATAAATGGGTTGGAAAAGGGACGAAGGGGTTTCCAAATAGTTTACACTCTTGTCTTATCAGCTAAAAACTCACTTGGAATTGTTTGGACTTACAAAGCTAAAGTAATTTTCAATAATCGGGCTGCAGTACGTCTCCCAGAGTTTGAAGCTGTACTTCCTGAGAATGGAAAATAAAGCTGGACTCTCATCTACTCTTACCACCCAACAATATGCAAACTTTTATGCAATGAAATAAAATAAATAAAGCAATTATGCTTCATTATGATCTTTATTAATTTATAGTCTCTTGTCTACTGATATGTGCGGTGTTTTTTCTTCTTCTCTTCCCCTTCCATTCTCTCCAATATTTGGTATCCTAATTGGTATTTATTTCATTAACAATAGACTACTGGTTTGATCAAACATATAATTATACCATATTTTGAAATAATTTCGCATTTTTTTATGAAATTTCTTATACATTTTTTTTATAAAAAAATTACTATAAATCATTAAACTTTTGAAAATATTTAATTTTTTTTTTAAATTTTATTAATAATAAACCACTAATAGACTTATACTAGTGTTTGTGTAATATCACTAATAAACATAACTATATTTGATGATGTCCCTTTTCTAATTAACTATGTGATAAAACAATAAATGTACGTTGAGGAGATACTCCATTTAATAACGGAAGATACAGCAAGATTAGTAAATAAAAGCGGTCAAGATGATTAGTAAATAAAAGCGGTCAATGGAGAGGTTCAAATAAGCTGCTTTAGCTACTAAAGCGAGAGGTTGAAGTAGTCTCGAATAGGAAGGAAGGAGAGGTTTGAATAGGTTTTTAGTCTCGACACAATATGCTAAGCAGAGGAATAAATAAGTACGAAAAACATCCTTGAGTATAAGGATTAGTAAATAAAAGCAAAAGCAGTAGGAACACAACATTGTTAACTCAGTTCGATGACATAACATTTACGTTTGGAGGGTCCTTGACCCGAGATTTGAGATTTTGTATTACTTTAAAAAATGAATCAAAATAACATCCTTATGATCATTATAAGTACATAATTTATAACTCAATTTCATCATTATGTAGTTAAGTGAATGTACTTAAGTGAATTTAACTTACTAACAGTATCTCATCAATAAGCAAATTAAGGTGTTCTAGTTGAAGGATCCTCTTTGATCAAGTTTCTCATAAATCGTCTGATTAAGGTTTAATGTTTCTTCATAATAGATCTTGCTGTTTAAGCCGAAAGAATAAGACTTTTATTCAAATATGGAATCAACAAGATTAATTCTAGGAAATGAGAATAACTTTCTTGATTGCTACCCATAATATGATCCATATTTTGTTCTTGATGCACACACACAAATACATCAAAGACCATGGTACATATATAAGCAGCCAAGATTCGGTCAAAACCCGTTGAATGAGGAGAATCAAAATCTTGGAAACAAATCTTTTCTTGAAAATAATATCTAGAGATAAAGACTTCGAATTAAAATAATATATTCTTATTTAATAAATAAGAGCTTAAGAGAATATCTTTTAATAAAATAGAGGCCTAGATTAAAATTTGGAACTGACTATAGAAAAATAGCAAAATAGAAGGTTTAATGTGTATAAATAGCAAAATTTAATTTAAATTGATACAATAGCAAAATCATAAAAATTGAAAAAAAACGGCGGCAAAAATGTCCTAAATGCTCCTAATCTAGTGAAAAAATTAGCATTATAAAAAATTATACCAAAACCACAAATACCCCATAATTGACTGAAACTCTCCAACAACCAATGATTATAGTTATCTCCTAATTTTTCATACCAACACAATCAAATCAATTAAAACTCATCTTCAACTTCGTCCTCTTCAAACCCTTCAAGCTCTTCATACATTCCGCGCGTGGCAGGGAAGTATTGATCAGGTTTTTGGCTTCACTCATCTTCTTCAAGTTTTTGCTTTCCACTTTCTTTCCCGAATTCTTGATGGGTTCCTTCAGTCATCTTTTGCAGGTTTTTGTTTCTTCCGAAGGAGCTTCAAAACCTTCTTCATTAAAATGATTCCAGCTTCGTCCTCGGTAGAAAAAAGGTCTATTTTCCTAGTGCTTAGTGAAATTGATGCTTAATAACACGCCAATACTTTTTGATTGTGACATGTAAAAGAACAACGGTAAATCGTTCCCTATTATCGCAAATCACGTTCATTATTGTTATATATACACTTGTGAATCTAAATTGTTTATTATTTAGTTTTTTAATCATTGTTTTAAATTAAACTAGAAGATATTAAAAGATATTCCCTTAATTTTAGGAACAACAAGTGTAACTGAAATTAGTTCAATATTTATAAAATAAAATACTGTTAAAATTTGACTCAAATACACCTAAATTACAAATTTCAGTGTATTTCTATGTACTATTGTAATTTTTTCAAAACAAAAAATGACAGTATATTTGTGATTAAAGTATACATGGGTTGTTTCGGATAAGTGCATCCAAAAATGCTGACAACATGGCATATGAGACCTTCGAAGTACGCCCTCTCTAAACCTTGTCATAGCCTTACATTCACTTCATGATGAATTTTCATATAATTAATAATGTCAAAAGGACGACATGGAGCCTTGTCATTCATTTTAAAAAATAACTTCGTACACTCATAAACAATCCAAGTTGTTGCTTGCCTGTGTGATCATTTTTTACGATCTCAGCAGTGCACTGGTGGAAATCTGTGAATTTACAAACTATCCAAATATCACTTTTTTTTTTCTAATATGGAAACATGTAAATACCAAGGACAAGACAAATCCTTACAACAAATATCAAACCAGGTACGATTGGCCCTACTAGTAACAAGTTCAAAACTATTGTTCACAACAAGCAAATAAATAGCTTTCTTCAGTACTGTTTTGTTTGTAAACATTAATCCCACTTCAATAGGCATGCCGACATGCAACAATTCAAAGACATCAATGTCAATAATTTATGTTTCATGATGTGAATGTTGAAATCTAGGTACTTCATTGTACAAATATGTTGTACTTCCAGAAGCACCAGCCAATACAGAGTCAACAACCACAAGTAAATCATTATCCTGAAATTTTGACAAAACTAAGTACATAAGCCAAGACACATCTTTATCCTTGATAATCCGAATGAAGTTGGAATTGTTGCAGCCATCCCAATAAACAGTCAAATGAGACACATAAAAATTTGAAGACAAGAAAAGTCTACCTTGAATACTTTTTACAAATCCTGGAAACGAAAGATGAAAATGGAACATATACCTCATCAACAACACGATAATCGAGATACCATAAATATTCAGTCCATCTACCATCCAAAACAACCTTTACCCGTTGTAAAGCAATAACAAATACTTGTTTGTTATAATTATATTATTGTATTTAAAAACTAATGCTAAAAGATATACTATAAAGATTGTAATTAATCCACAAAAATGTTAAACAAATAAGATAAGAGTTTACAAAATTTAAAAAACAACCCGTTTAAAATAATAAAAGCAAACAAAATAAAAAACAATATTATAAAAAAATACATTTTTTTCCAAATATTTTTTAAAGATAGATATAAGTAACCTACAACTACCTATTGGCAATGTCCCATAACTACCTAGACGACCCATGATCTATAGCAAGTTCACTTAGAAGAATATTTTTTATCCCACATTGAAATTAGTTTAAGGGTTG